>NW_027182279.1:19991319-21342668 GCF_029961685.1 Aristolochia californica | reverse complement strand
TTAACCAAGTTTAGGAATTTCCACTAGTTCAACCCTAATCATTCGGAATTTTATAAGAAAGAGATTTTTCTAAAAATGTTTTAAAAAATTGATATGCATGTTTGAAACATGTTAATGATGCAAATGACCTATATATCCAAAAAATTTAAAGAGAATAACTTTAAATTCTCAAGTGAATGTGCGGTGGGATATTTACCCGAATCAAACAAGCCATTATTTTGCCCTTTTACAAAAAGCTGACCTAATGATCATAGATGAATGTTAAGTGATTTATCAAGCGTACCGGGCTTTCTTTTTGTAAGGAAAGACTTATGGATTGGGAGTCAACACTCAGTTAAAAATCCCTCGCCTCCCCCATTTCCAAACGATTGCAGAACTTGATATATAAAAACAAGAAAGAGTTTACAATCCCAAAAAATTACAAAGAGTTTTTGGAATTATCTCTCTCTACATTTGTTCAATGTGCATTTCCATTTTAGATTTATACTTTTTTCGTAAATCAAAACTTGATTTTTTACTTTCCCTTCATCTCGTAGACAAAAAATGAGCTAAAATGCAAATAGATCACAACAAAATGAAATTTTAAGAGTTTATGTATGGAAAGAATTTAAAGCAATACCACAAAATGAAATTGAAGAGTTTATGTATTCACACACCACAAATGAACACAAAAGTTTTGTTCTCCATGTTTGGGAAATTCCACTTGTTCAACCATTTTAGCTCGAAATTTATAAGAAAGAGATTTTTCTACAAATATTTTAAAAAATGGATATGCATGCTTAAACACATGTTAAAGATGCAAACGGCCAATGGATCCAACATTTTAAAAGAGAATAACATTAAATTCTCAAGTCAACATGCGGTGGGATATTTACTCGAGTAAAACAAGCCATTATTTTGCCCTTTTACGAAAAGTTGACCTAACGATCATAGATGATTGAGAAGTGATTTATCACGCATAACGGGCTATATTTTTGTAAGAAATGACTTATGGATTGGGCGTCAACACTCAGTTAAAAATTCCCCGCCTCCCCCTTTTCCCGACGATTCTAGAACCTTATATATAAAAACTAAAAAGAATTTAAAATCCATAAAAATTAGAGACACATTTTGGAATTATGTCTCTCTACATTTCTCCACTGTGTATTTCCATTTTAGATGTATACTTTTTTCTTAAATCAAAACTTGATTTTACACTTTCCCTTCATCTCGTAAACAAAAAAAGAGATTAAAGGCAAATAGATCACAACAAAATGAAAATTTTAGAGTTTATGTATGGAAATAATTTAAAGAAATAACAAATGTAAGTAAAGAAATTTTATTCAGACATTACAAATGAATACAAAAGTTTTGTTATCCAAGTTTGGGAAATTCCACTAGTTTAACCCTAATAGCTCGAAATTTTATAAGAAAGAGATTTTTCCAGACAAGTTTTAAAAAATGGAAATGCATGCTTGAAATATGTTAAAGATGCAAATGACCGATGGATCCAAACCTTTTTAAGAGAATAACATTAAATTCTCAAGTGAACGTGCGGTGGGATATTTACGCTAGTCAAATAAACCATTATTTTGCCCATTTAAAAAAGTTGACCTAACGATCATAGATCATTGTACAGTGATTTATCATGCGTGAAAGGTTATATTTTTATAAGGAATGACTTATGAATTGGGATTCAACACTCAGTTAAAAATCCCTGGCCTCCCCCTTTTCATGAAGATTACAGAACCTGATATATAAAATCAAAAAAGACTTTACAATCCCTAAAAATTATAGACACTTTTTAGAATTATCTCCTCTGCATTTGTGCATTGTGCATTTCCATTTTAGATGTATACTTTTTTATTAAATCAAAACTTAACTTTTCACTTTCCCTTCATCTGATAAAGAAAAAAAAGAGATAAAAGGCAAATATCACAACAAAATGAAAATTTTAGAGTTTATGTCTGGAAAGAATTTAAAGCAATAAACAAATTTAAGTAAAGAAAATTTGTTCACACACCACAAATGAACACAAAGTTTTTGCTATCCAAGTTTTGGAAATTCCATTTGTTCAACCCTAATAGCTCGGAATTTTATAAGAAAGAGATTTTTCTACACATGTTTTAAAAAATGGATATGCATGCTTGAAACATGTCAAAGATGCAAATTACCAAGGGATCCAAACCTATTAAAGAGAATAACATTAAATTCTCCAGTGAACGTGCGGTGGGATATTTACCCGAGTCAAACAAGCTATTATTTTGCCCTTTTACAAAAAGCTGACCTAACTGTCATAGATGATTTTTAAGTGATTTATCATGTGTAACGGGCTATATTTTTGTTAGGAATGACTTATGGATTGGGAGTCAACACTCAATTTAAAATCCCTCGCCTCCCTTTTTTTCGGATGATTGCAGAACCTGATATATAAAAACTAAAAAGAGTTTAAAATTTTTAAAAATTACAGATACTTTTGGAAATTATCTCTCTCTACATTTGTGCAATATTCATTTCCATTTTAGATGTATACTTTGTTCTTAAAACAAAACTTGAGTTTTCACTTTCCTTTCATCTCGTAGACAAAAAAAAGAGATAAAAGGCAAATAGATCACAACATAATGAAAATGTTAGACTTTATGTATGGAAAAAATTTAAAGCAATAAATAAATGTAAGTAAAGAAAATTTATTCACACATGAAAAATGAACAAGCAAGTTTTGTTATCTATGTTTGGGAAATTCCACTAGTTCAACCCTAAAAGCTTGGAATTTTATAAGAAAGAGATTTTTCTACACATGTTTTAAAAAATAGATATGCATGCTTCAAACTTGTTAAAGATGCAAATGACCTATGGAACCAAAAATTTTAAAGAGAATAGCTTTAAATTCTCAAGTGAACATGCGGTGGGATATTTACCCGAGTCAAACATGCCATTATTTTGCCCATTTACAAAAAGCTGACCTAACGATCATAGATGATTGTAAAGTGATTTATCATGTGTAACGGGCTATATATTTGTAAGGAATGACTTATGGATTGGGAGTCAACACTCAGTTAAAAATCCCCCGCCTCCCTCTTTTCCCTACGATTGAAAAACTTGATATATAAAAACTAAAAAGAATTTACAATCCCTAAAAATTACAGACACTTTTTGGAATTATCTCTCTCTATATTTGTGCATTGTGCATTTCCATTTAGATGGATACTTTTTTCTTAAATCAAAACTTGAGTTTTTAGTTTTCCTTCTTCTCCTAAACAATAAAATGAGAAAAAAGGAAAACATATAACAACAAAAAAATAATAATTTAGAGTTTATGAATGGAAAGGATTTAAAAAATAAACAAATATAAGTAATGAAAATTTATTCACAAACCACAACTGAACACAAAGTTTTTGTTTTCCAAGTTTTGGAAATTCCATTAGTTACGCCCTTATAGCTCAGAATTTTATCAGAAAGAGATTTCTCTACACATGTTTTAAAAAATGAATATGCATGCTTAAAACAAGTTCAAGATGCAAATTACCAATGGATCCAACCCTTATAAAGAGAATAACTTTAAATTCTCAAATGAAGGTGTGGTGGGATATTTACCCGAGTCAAACTAGCCATTAGTTTGCCCATTTACAAAAAGCTGACCTAACGATCATAGATGATTGTGAAGTGATTTATCTAGCGTAACGGGCTATATTTGGGTAAGGAATGACTTATGGATTGGGAGTCAACACTCAGTTAAAAATCGCCTGCCTCCCCCTTTTCGCGATGTATGTAGAACCTGATATATAAAAACTAAAAATAGTTTACAATCCCTTAAAATTACAGACACATTTTGGAATTATCTCTCTCTATATTTGTCCATTGTGCATTTCCATTTTAGATTTATACTTTTTTCTTAAATCAAAACTTGAGTTTTCACTTTCCTTTCATCTCGTAAACAAAGAAAAGAGATCAAAGGCAAATAGATCACAACAAAATGAAAATTTTAGAGTTAAAGTATGGAAAGAATTTAAAGTAATAGACAAATGTAAGTAAAGAAAATTTTTTAACACGCCACAAATGAACAAAAAAGTTTTGTTATCCATGTTTGGAAAATTCCACTAGTTCAACCCTAATAGCTCGGAATGTTAAAATAAAGAGATTTTTCTAAAAAAATTTTAAAAAATGGATATGCATGCTTGAAACATGTTAAAGATGCAAATGCCCTATGGATCCAAAATTTTTAAAGAGAATCCCTTTAAATTCACAAGTGAACATGTTGTGGGATATTTACTCGAGTCAAACATGCCATTATTTTGCCAATTAACAAAAAGCTCACCTAATGATCATTGATGATTGTAAAGTGATTTATCATGTGTAACAGACTATATTTTTGTAAGGATTGGGAGTCAACACTCAGTTAAAAATCCCTTGCCTCCCGCTTTTCCCGACGACTGCAGAACCTGATATTTAAAAACTAAAAAGAGTTTACAATCCATAAAATTATAGAAACATTTAGGAATCATCTCAATCTAAATTCATGCATTGTGCATTTCCATTTTAGATGTGTGCTTTTATCGTAAATCAAAACTTGAGTTTCCCCTTTCCCTTCGTCTCGTAAACCAAAAAAGAGATAAAAGGCAAAAAGATCACAACAAAATAAATTTTTTTGATTTTATGTATGGTAAGAATTTACAGCAATAATGAAATTTAAGTGAAGAAAATTTATTCACACACCACAAATGAACACAAAATGTTTGTTTTCCAAGTTTAGGAAATTCCACGAGTGCAACCCTAATTGCTCGGAATTTTATAAGAAAGAGATTTTTCTACACATGTTTTAAAAAATGGAAATGCATTCTTGAAACACGTTAAAGATGCAAATGAACTATGGATCTAAACCTTTTAAAGAAAATAACATTAAATTCTCAAGTGAACGTGCGTTGGGATATTTACCCGAGTCAAACAAGCCATTATTTTGCCCTTTTACAAAACGCTGACTTAACGATTATAGATGATTGTAATGTGATTTATCATGCGTAACGGGCTATATTTGTTTAACGAATGACTTATGGATTGGAAGTCAACACTCAAATAAAAATCACCCGCCTCCCCCTTTTCCCGACAATTGCTGAACCTGATATATAAAAAACAAAATAGAGTTTAAAATCCCTAAAAATTATAGAGACTTTTTGAAATTAACTCTCTTCATTTGTGCATTGTGCTTTTCCATTTTAGTTGTATAATTTTTTCTTAAATAAAAACATGAGTTCTCACTTGCCCTTCATCTCGTAGAAAAAAAAAAGATAAAAGGCAAATAGATCACAACAAAATAAAAATTTTAGAGTTTATATAAGGAAGGAATTTAAGGCAATAAAAAAATTTAAGTAAAGAAAATTTATTCACACACCACAAATGAAGACCAAAATTTTGTTATTGAAGTTTGGGAAATTCCACAAGTTCAACCGTAATAGCTCAAAATTTTATAAGAAAGAGATTTTTCTACATATGTTTTAAAAATTGGATATGCATGATTCAAACATGTTAAACATGCAAGTGAGCTATGGATCAAATTTTTTTAAAGAGAATAACTTTAAATTCTCAAGTGAACGTGCGGTGGGATATTTACCCGAGTCAAACCAGCCATTATTTTGACCATTTACAAATAGATGACCTAACGATCATAGATGATTGTAAACTAATTTATCATGCGTAATGGGCTATATTTTTGTAAGGAATGACTTATGGATTGGGAGGCAACACTCAGTTAAAAATCCCCCGCCTCCCCCTTTTCCCCATTTGCAGAATCTGATATATAAAATCTAACAAGAGTTTACAATCCATAAAAATTATAGACACTTTTTTGAATTATCTCTCTCTACATTTGTGCATTGTGCATTTAAATTTTAGATGTATAATTTTTTATTTAATCAAAACTTGAGATTTCACTTTCCCTACATCTCGTAAACAAAAAAAGAGATAATAGGCAAATAGATCACAGCAAAATGAAAAATTTAGAGATTATGTATGGTAAGAATTTATGCAATAAACAAATGTAAGAAAAGAAAATTTATTCACACACCACAAATACGTAACAGGCTATATTTTTTAAAGCAAAGACTTATGGATTGGGAGTCGACACTCAGTTAAAAATCTCCAGCCTCCTCCTTTTCGCGACGATTGAAAAACCTGATATATAAAAACTAAAAAGAGTTTACAATCCCTAAAAATTATACACACTTTTTTGAATTATCTCTCTCTAAATTTTTGCATTGTGCATTTCAATTTTGGATGTATATATTTTTCGTAAATCAAAACTTGAGTTTTCACTTTTCCTTCATCTCGTAAACAAAAAAAAAAGAGATAAAAGGAAAATAGATAAAAAAAATTAAAATTTTAGAGCTTATGTATGGAAATTATTTAAATAAATAAACAAATTAAATTAAATAAAATTTATTGACACACCACAAATGAATAAAAAAAATTTGCTATCCCAATTTGGGAAATTCCACTAGTTCAAACCTAATAGCTCAAAATTTTATTAGAATGACATTTTTCTACAGATGTTTTAAAAAATGGATATGCATGCTTGAAACATGTTAAAGATGCAAATGACCTATGGATAAAATTTTTTTAAAGAGAATAACTTTAAATTCTCATGTGAACGTGCGGTGGGATATTTACCTGTGTCAAACAAGCCATTATTTTGCCCATTTACAACAAAGCTGACCTAATGATCATATATGATTGTAAACTGATATATCATGCGTAACGGGTTATATTTTTGTAAGGAATGACTTATGGATTGGGAGTCAACACTCAGTTAAAATTCCCCCGCCTCCCCCTTTTCTTGAGATTGTAGAACCTGATATATAAAAACTAAAAAGAGTTTACAATCCATTAAAATTGTGGACACTTTTTGGAATTATCACTCTCTACATTTGTGAATTGTGTATTTCCATTTTAGATGTATACTTTGTTATTAAATCAAAACTTGAGTTTTCTCTTTCCCTTTGTTTATAAACAATAAAAAGAGATAAAAGGTAAATTGATCACGACAAAAACAAAATTTTAGAGAATATGTATGGTGAGAATTTAAAGCAATAAACAAAGGTAAATAAGGAAAATTTATTCACTAACCAAAAATGAACACAAAAGTTTTGTTATTTAAGTCTTGGAAATTCAACTAGTTCAACCCTAATAGCTCGGAATTTTATAAGAAAGATTTTTCTACACATGTTTTAAAAAATGGATATACATGCTTGAAACATGTTAAAAAAGCAAAAGACCTATGGATCGAAACAATTTATAGAGAATAACATTAAATTCTCTAGTGAATGTGTGGTGGGATTTTTACCCCAGTCAAACAAGTCATTATTTTGCCTAGTTACAAAAAGCTAACCTAATGATAGTAGATGATTGTAAAGTGATTTATCTGGCGTAATGAGCTATATTTTTTTAAGGAATTACTTATGGATTGGGAGTAAACACTCAGTTAAAAATTCCCCGCCTCCCTCTTTTCCAACCGATTGCAGAACTTGATATATAAAAAACTAAAAAAAGTTTAAAATCCCTAAAAATTATAGACACATTTTGGAATTATACCTCTCTACATTTTTGCAGTGTGTATTTCCATTTTAGATGTATAATGTTTTCTTAAATCAAAGGTTGAGTTTTCACTTTCCCTTCACCTCGTAAACTAAATAAGAAATAAAAGGCAAATAGATCACAACAAAATGAAAATTTTAGAGTTTATGTATGGAAATAATTTAAAGCAATAAAAAAATGTAAGTAAAGAAAATTTATTCACACACCACAAATGAACACAAAAGTTTTGTTATCCAAGTTTGGGAAATTCTACTAGTTCAACCCTAATAGCTCGAACTTTTATAAGATAAAGATTTTTCCACTTATATTTCAAAAAATGGATATGCATGCTTGAAACATGTTAAAGATGCAAATGACCTATGGATCCAAACCTTTCAAAGAAAATAACATTAAATTCTAAAGTGAACGTGCGGTGGGATATTTACCCGAGTCAAACAAACCATTATTTTGCCCATTTACAAAAAGCTGAGCTAATGATCATAGATGATTGTAAAGTGATTTATCATGCGTCAGCGACTATATTTTTGTAAGGAATGACTTATGGATTGGGAGTCAACACTCAGTTAAAAATCCCCCATCTCCTTTTTTCGACGATTACAGAACTTGATATCTGAGAATTAAAAAGAGTTTAAAATCCCTAAAAATTACAGACACTTTTTGGAATTATCTCTCTCTACATTTTTGCATTGTGAATTTCCATTTTAGATGTATTTTTCTTAAATCAAAGCTTGAGTTATCACTTTCCCTTCGTCTCGTAAACAAAAAAAGAGATAAAAGGCAAAAAGATCACAACAAAATGAAAATTTTAGAGTTCATATGTGGAAAGAATTTAAAGCAATAAACAAATGTAAGTAAAAAAAATTTATTCACACACCACAAATGAACACAAAATGTTTTTGATCCAATTTTGGGAAATTCCACTTGTTCAACCCTAAAAGCACGGAATTTTATAAAAAAGATATTTTTCTACTCTTGTTTTAAAAAATGGGTATGCATGCTTGAAACATGTGAAAAATTCAAATGACCAATGGATCCCTACAATTTATAGAGAATACCATTAAATTCTCTAGTGAATGTGCGGTGGGATATTTACCCGAGTCAAACAAGCCATTATTTTGCCCAGTTACAAAAAGATCACCTAATGATCATAGATGATTATAAAGTGATTTATCAGGCATAACGGGCTATATTTTTTTAAGGAATTACTTATGGATTGGGAGTCAAAACTAAGTTAAAAACCCCCTGCCTCCCTCTTTTCCAATCGATTGTAGAACTTGATATATAAAAAACTAAAAAGAGTTTACAATCCCTAAAAATTATAGACACTTTTTGGAATTATCTCTCTCTACATTTGTACAGTGTGCATTTCCATTTTAGATGTATACTTTTTTCTTAAATCAAAGGTTGAGATTTCACTTTCCCTTCTCCTCGTAAATTAAAAAAGAAATAAAAGGCAAATAGATCACGACAAAATGAAAATTTTAGATTTTATGTAGGGAAAGAATTTAAATCAAAAAAAAAATGTAAGAAAGAAAATTTATTCACACACCACAAATAAACACAAAAGTTTTGTTATCCAAGTTTGGGAAATTTCACTAGTTCAACCCTAATTGCTAAGACTTTTATAAGATAGAGATTTTTCCACACATGTTTTAAAAAAGGGATATGCATGCTTGAAACATGTTAAAGATGCAAATGACCTATGGATCCAAACCTTTCAAAGAGAATAACATTAAATTCTCAAGTGAACGTGCTGTGGGATATTTACCCAAGTCAAACAAGCCATTATTTTGCCCATTTACAAAAAGTTGACCGAACGATCATTGATGATTGTAAAGTGATTTATCATGCATAATGGGCTATATTTTTGTGAGGAATGACATGTGGATTGGGAGTCAACTGAGTTACAAATCCCTTGTCACCCCCTATTTTCGACTATTGCAGAACTTGATATCTAAAAATTAAAAAGAGTTTAAAATCCCTTAAAATTATAGACACTTTTTGGAATTATCTCTCTCTAAATTTTTACATTGTGCATTTCCATTTTAGATGTATTTTTATTAAATCAAAGCTTGAGCTATCAATTTCCCTTTGTGTCGTAAACCAAAAAAGCGATAAAAGGCAAAAAGATCACAACAAAATGAAAATTTTAGAGTTCATATGTGGAAAGAATTTAAAGAAATAAACAAATGTAAGTAAAAAACATTTATTCATACACCACAAATGAACACAAAAGTTTTGTTATCCAAGTTTGGGCAATTCCACTTGTTCAACCATAATAGCACGAAATTTTATAAGAAAGTGATTTTTCTACACATGTTTTTAAAAATGGATATGCATGCTCGAAGCATGTTAAATATGCAAATGACCTATGGATCAAAACCTTTTAAAGAGAATAACATTAACTTCTCAAGTGAACGTGCGGTGGGATATTTACCCGATTCAAACAGGCCTTTATTTTGCCCATTTACAAAAAGCTGATATAACGATCATAGATGATTGTAAAGTTATTTATCATGTGTAACGGGCTATATTTCAGTAAGGAATGACTTAAGGATTGGGAGTCAACACTCAAATAAAAATCCCCTGCCTCCCCCTTCTCCCGACGATAGCAAAACTTGATATATAAAAACAAAAAAGAGTTTACAAGCCCTAAAAATTACAGACACTTTTTGGAATTATCTCTCTCTAAATTTTTGCAGTGTGCATTTCCATTTTAGATGGATACTTTTTTCTTTAATCAAAGCATGAGTTATCACTTTCCCTTCATCTCGTAAACAAAAAAAGAGGTAAAAGGCAAATAGATCACAACAAAATGAAAATATTAGAGTTTATGTATGGAAAGAATTTAAAGCAATAAACAAATGTAAGTAACGAAAATTTTTTCACTCATCACAAATGGACACTAAAGTTTTTATCCTTGTTTTGGAAATTCCACTAGTTCAACCCTAATTGCTCGGAATTTTATAAGAAAGAGATTTTTCCGCACATGTTTTAAAAAGTGGATATGCATGCTTGAAACATGTTGAAGATGCGAATGACCTATGGATCCAAAAACTTTAATGAGAATAACATTAAATTCTCAAGTGAACGTGTGGTGGGATATTTACAGAAGTCAAACAATCTATTATTTCGCTCATTTAAAAAAAGCTGACCTAACGATCATACATGATTGTAAACTGATTTATCATGCATAACAAGCTATATTTTTTAAATGAATGGTTTATGGATTGGGAGTCAACACTCAGTTAAAATTCCCCCGCCTCCCCCTTTTCTCGAAGATTGCAAAAACTGATATATAAAAACTAAAAAGAGTTTACAATCCCTAAAAATTACAGACACTTTTTGGAATTATCTCTCTCTACTTTTGTGCATTGTGCATTTCCATTTTAGAAGTCTACTTTTTTCTTAAATCAAATTTTGAGTTTTCACTTTCCCTTTATGTCGTAAACAAAAAAAGAGATAAAAGGAAAATAGATCACAACAAAATGAAAATTTTCGAGTTTATGTATGGAAAGAATTTAAAGCAATAAACAAATGTGAGTAAAGAAAATTTATTCACACACCAAAAATGAACACAAAAGCTTTTTTGTCCAAGTTTGGTAAATTCCACAAGTTCAACCCTAATAGCTCGGAATTTTATAAGAAAAACATTTTTCTACACATGTTTTAAAAATTGGATATGCAGGCTTGAAACATGTTAAAGGTGCAAATGACCTTTGGATCCAATCCTTTTAAAGTGAATAACATTAAATCTCAAGTGAACGTGCGGTGGGATTCTACCGGAGTCAAACAAGCCATTATTTTACCGATTTACAAAATGTTGACCTAACGATCATAGATGATTGTAAAGTGATTTATCATGCGTAATGGGCTATATTTTTGTAATGAATGACTTATGGATCGGGAGTCAACACTCATTTAAGAATCCCCCGCCTGCCCCTTTCCCGATGATTGCAAAACCTAATATATAAAAACTAAAAAGAGGTTACAATCCCTAAAAATTAAACACACTTTTTGGAATTATCTCTCTCTACATTTTTGCATTGTGCATTTCAATTTTGGATCTATACCTTTTTCATAAATCAAAACTTGATTTTTCAATTTGCCTTCATCTCGTAAACAATAAAAGAGATAAAAGGCATATAGATGACAACAAAATGAAAATTTTAGAGTTTATGTATGGAAAAAATTTTAAGCTAAAACAAATATAAGTAAAGAAAATTTATTCACACACCATAAATGAACGCAAAACATTTTATATCCAAGTTTGGGAAACTCCACTAGTTCAACCCTAAAACCTCGGAATTTTATAAGAAAGAGATTTTTCTACTCATGTTTTAAAATTGGATATGCATGCTTGAAACATGTTAAAGATGCAAATGACCTATGGATCCAACCCTTATAAAGAGAATAACTTTAAATTCTCAAATGAAGGTGTGGTGGGATATTTACCCGAGTCAAACTAGCCATTAGTTTGCCCATTTACAAAAAGCTGACCTAACGATCATAGATGATTGTGAAGTGATTTATCTAGCGTAACGGGCTATATTTGGGTAAGGAATGACTTATGGATTGGGAGTCAACACTCAGTTAAAAATCCCCCGCCTCCCCCTTTTCCCGATGATTTCAAAACCTGAAATATAAAAACTAAAAAGAGTTTACAATCCCTAAAAATTACAGACACTTTTTGGAATTATCTCTCTCTACATTTTTGCATTGTTCATTTCCTTTTTTTATGTTACTTTTTTCATAAATTAAAAATAGCGTTTACACTTTCCCTTCATCTCGTAAACAAAAAAGGAGATAAAAGGCAAATAGATCACAACAAAATTAACATTTTAGAGCTTATGTACGGAAAGAATTTAAAGCAATAACAATTTTAAGTAAATAAAATTTGATCACACACAACAAATGAACACAAGAGTATTATTATCCAGGTTTGGGAAATTCCACTCATACAACCCCAATCTCTCGGAATTTTATAAGAAAGAAATTTTTCTACACATGTTTTAAAAAATAGATATGCATGCTTTAAACATGTTAAACATGCAAATGACCTATGGATCAAAACTTTTATAGTGAATAACATTAAACTCTCAAGCAAAGGTGCGGTGGATATTTACACGAGTCAAACAAGCCATTATTTTGCCTATTAACAAAAAGCTAACCTAATGATCATAGAAGATTGTAAAATGATTTATCATGCATAACGGGCTATATTTTTTTAAGGAATGACTTATGGATAGGGAGTCAATAGTCAATTAAAAATCCCCTGCCTCCCCCTTTTCCCGACAATTGCAAAACCTGATATATAACAACTAAAAAGAGTTTAAATTTTTGCATTGTGCATTTCCATTTTAGAAGTATACTTTTTTCTTAAATCAAAATTTAAGCTTTCACTTTCCCTTCATCTCGTTGAAAAAAAAAGAGATAAAAGGCAAATAGATCACAACAAAATGAAAATTTTTGAATTTATGTATGGAAATAATTTAAAGCTATAACAAATGTAAGTAAAGAAAAATTATTCAAACACCACAAATGAACACAAAAGTTTTGTTATCCAAGTTTGAAAAATTCCACTAGTTCAACCCTAATAGCTCAGAATTTTATAAGAAAGTGATTTTTCTACACATGTTTGAAAAAATGGATATGCATGCTTGAAACATGTTAAAGATGTGAATGACCTATGGATCCAAACCTTTTAAAGAGAATAACATTAAATTCTCAAGTGAATGTGAAGTCCGAGTCAGACAAGCCATTATTTTGCCCATTTACAAAAAGCTGACCTAACGATCATAGATGATTGTAAAGTGATTTATCATGCGTAACGGACTATATTTTTGTAAGGAATGACTGATGGATTGGGAGTCAACACTCAGTAAAAAGTCCCCACATCCCCCTTTTCCCGACGATTATAAAACTTGATATACAAAAACTAAAAAGAGTTTATAATGACACTTTTTGGAATTATCTCTCTCTACATTTGTGCATAGTGCATTTCCATTTTGGATGTAAACTGTTTTCTTAAATCAAAACTTGAGTATTCACTTTTCCTTCATCTCGTAAACAAAAAAAGAGATAAAAGGAAATAGATCACAACAAAATGAAAATTTTAGAGTTTATGTATAGAAAGAATTTAAAGCAATAACAAATGTAAGTAAAGAAAATTTATTCACACACCACAAATGAACACAAAAGTTTTGTTATCCAAGTTTCGGAAATTCCACTAGTTCAACCCTAATAGCTCGGAATTTTATAAGAAAGGTATTTTTCTACACATGTTTTAAAAAATGGATATGCATGCTTGAAACAGGTTCAAGATGCAAATGACCTATGGATCCAAACCTATTAAAGAGATTAACATTAAATTGTCAAGTGAAGGTGTGCTGGGATATTTACCCGAGTCAAACAAGCCATTATTTTTCCCATTTACAAAAAGTTGACCTAACGATCATAGATGATTATAAATTGATTTACCATGCCTAATGGGAAATATTTTTTTAAGGAATGACTTATGGATTGGGATTCAACACTCAGTTAAAAATCCCACCCTCCCCTTTTCCCGACGATTCCAAAACCAGATATATAGAAACTAAAAAGAGTTTACAATCCCTTAAAATTACAGAAAATTTTTGGAATTATCTGTTGCTACATTTGTGCAACGTGCTTTTCCATTTTTTATGTTAATTTTTTATTAAATCAAAATTTGAGTTTTCCCTTTCCCTTCATCTCATAAACAAAAAAAGAGATCAAAGGCTTATAGATCACAACAAAATAAAAATTGTACAGTTTGTGTATGGAAATAATTTAAAGAAATAACATATGTAAGTAAAGAAAATTTATTCGCAAACCACAAATGAACACAAAAGTTTGTTATCCAAGTTTAAGAAATTCCACTAGTTCCACCCTATTAGCTCAGAATTTTATAAGATGGATATCCATGCTTGAAACATGTTAAAGATTCAAACAACCTATGGATCGAAACCATTTAAAGAGAATAACAATAAATTTTCAATTGAACGTGCGGTGGGATATTTACCCGAGTCAAACTAGCCATTATCTTGCCCATTTACAAAAAGCTCAGCAAATGATCAAAGATGATTGTAAAGTGATTTATCAAGAGTAACGGGCTATATTTTCGAAAGGAATGACTTATGGATTTGGAGTCAGCACTCAGTTAAAAATCCCCCGCCTCCCCCTTTTCCCGACGATTGCAAAACCTGATATATAAAACCTAAAAAGAGTTTACAATCACTAAAAATTACATAATCTTTTTGGAATTATCTCTCTCTATATTTGTGCATAGTGAATTTTCATTTTGGATGTATACTTTTTTCTTAAATCAAAAATTGAGTTTTCACTTTCCCTTCATCTCGTAAAAAAAAGAGAAAAAAGGCAAATATATCACAACAAAATGAAAATTTTAGAGTTTATGTATAGAAAGAATTTAAAGCAATAACAAATGTAAGTAAAGAAAATTTATTCATATGCCACAAATGTACACAAAAGTTTTGTTATCCAAGTTTGGGAAATTCCACTAGTTCAAACCTAATAGCTCGGAATTTTAAGAAAGAGATTTTTCTACACATGTTTTAAAAAATGGATATGCATGCTTGAAAAATGTTAAAGATGCAAATGACCTATGGATCCTAACCTTTTAAAGAGAATAACTACAAAGTCTCAAGTGACGGTGCGGTGGGATATTTACACGAGTCAAACAAGCGATTATTTTGCCCATTTACAAAAAGCTCACCCAACGTTCAAAGATGATTGTAAAGTGATTTATCATGTGTAACGGGCTATATTCTTGTAAAGAATGACTTATGGATTGGGTGTCAACACTCAGTTAAAAATCCCCCGCCTCCCCCTTTTCCTGACGTTTGCAAAACCTGATATATAAAAGCTAAAAAGAGTTTAAAATCCCTAAAAATTACATACACTTCTTGGAATTATATCTCTCTAAATTTGTGCATTGTGCATTTCCATTTTTGATGTATACTTTTTTCTTAAATCAAAAATTGAGTTTTCACTTTCCCTTCATCTCGTAAAAAAAAGAGAAAAAAGGCAAATAGATCATAACAAAATGTAAATTTTAGAGTTTATGTATAGAAAGAATTTAAAGCAATAACAAATGTAAGTAAAGAAAATTTATTCATATGCCACAAATGTACACAAAAGTTTTGTCATCCAAGTTTGAGAAATTCCATTAATTCAACCCAAACAGCTCGTAATTTTATAAGAATAGATTTTTCTAGACATGTTTTAAGAAAAGGATATGCAAGCTTGAAATAGGTTAAAGATACAAATGCCCTATGGATCCAAACCTTTTAAAGAGAATAACATTAAATTCAGAAGTGAAGGTTCGGTGGGATATTTACCCGAGTTAAACAAGCCATTATTTTTTCCATTTACATAAAGCTGACCTAATGATCGTAGATGATTGTGAAGTGATTTGTCAACCGTAACGGGCTATATTTTTTTAAGGAATGACTTATGGATTGGGAGTCAACACTCAGGTAAAAATCCCATGCCACCCCCTTTTCCCGACGATTGCAAAACCTGTTATTTAAAAATCAAAAAGAGTTTGCAATCCCTAAAAATTACAAACACTTTGTGGGATTATCTCTCTCTACATTTGTGTCTTGTGCATTTCCATTTTAGATGTAAACTTTTTTTTGAAATCAAAACTTGAGTTTTCACTTTCCCTGGATCTCATAGACAAAAAAAAAAGAAAAAAGACAAACAGATCACAACAAAATGAAACTTTTAGAGTTTAAGTATGGAAATAATTTAAAACACTAATAAATTTAAGTAAATAAAATTTATTCACACACCAAAAATGAACAAAAAATTTTTGTAATCCAAGTTTGGGAAATTCCACTAGTTCAACCCTACTAGCTTGGAATTTTATAAGAAAGAGATTTTTCAACACATGATTTAAAAAATGGACATGCATGCTTGAACCATGTTAAAGATGCAAATGACCTATGGATCCAAACCTTTTAAAGAGAATAACATTAAATTCTCAACTAAAAGTGCGGTGGGATATTTACCCGAGTCAAACAAGCCATTATTTTGCCCATTTACAAAAAGCTGACCAAACGATCATAGATGATTGTAAAGTGAATTATCCTGCGTAACGGGTTATATTTTTTTAAGGAATGTCTTATGGATTGAGAGTCAACAATCAGTTAAAAATCCCCCGCCCCCTCCCCCTTTTCTCGACGATTGCAAAACCTGATATATAAAAACTAAAAAGAGTTTACAATCCCAAAAAATTACATACACTTTTTGGCATAATGTCTCTCTACATTTGTGCATTGTGCATTTCCATTTTAGATGTTACTTTTTTCTTAAATCAAAACTTGAGTTTTCACTTTCCCTTCATCTCGTAAACAAAAAAAAGAGATAAAAAGCAAATAAATCACTACAAAATTAAAATTTTAGAGTTTATGTATGGAAATAATTTAAAGCAATAAAAAATGTAAGTCAAGAAAATGCAATCACACACCACAAATGAACACGAAAGTTTTTTTTTCCAAGTTTGGGAAATTCAACTAGTTCAACCCTAATAGCTCGGAATTTTATAAGAAAAATATTTTTCTACACATGTTTTAAAAAATGGATATGCGTGCTTGAAACATATTAAAGATGCAAATGGCCTAAGGATCCAAACCTTTTAAATATATTAACATTAAATTCTCAAGTGACGGTACGATGGGATATTTACCTGAGTCAAACAAGCCATTATTTTGCTCACTTACAATAAGCTGACCTAACGATCATAGATGATTGTAAAGTGATTTAACATACATAGCGGGCTATATTTTTGTAAGGAATCACTTATGGATTTAGAGTCAACACTCAGGTAAAAATTCCCCGCCTCCTCGTTTTCTAGACGTTTCCAAAACCACATATATAAAAAATAAAAAGAGTTTAAAATCCCTAAAAATTACAGACACTTTTTGGAATTATATATGTCTACATTTGTGCATTGTGCATTTCCATTTTAGATGTATACTTATTTCTCAATTCAAAACTTGAGTTTTCACTTTCTCTTCATCTCGTAGAAAAAAACACAAATAAAAGGCATATAGATCACAACAAAATGAAAATTTTAGAGTTTATGTATGGAAAGAATTTCAAGCAATAACAAATGCAACTAAAGAAAATTTATTCACAAACCACAAATGAACACAAATGTTTTGTTATCCAAGTTTGGGAAATTCCACTAGTTCAACCCTAATAGCTCGTAATATTTTAAGAAAGAGATTTTTCTACACATGTTTTAAAAAATGGATATGCATTCTTGAAACATATTAAAGATGCAAATGACCTATGGATCCAAACCTTTTAAAGAGAATAACGTTAAATTCTCAAGTGAACGTGAGGTGGGATATTTACTCGAGTCAAACAAGCCATTGTTTTCAACACTTACAAAAAGCTAACCTAACGATCATAGATGATTGTAAAGTGATTTATCATGTGTAACAGGCTGTATTTTTAGTAAGGAATGACTTATGGATCGGTAGTCAACACTCAGTTAAGAATCCCCTACCTCTCCCTTTTCCCGATGATTGCCAAACCTAATATATAAAAACTAAAAAGAGTTTTCAATCCCTCAAAATTTAACACACTTTTTGGAATTATCTCTCTCTACATTTGTGCATTGTGCATTTCCATTTTGGATCTATACCTTTTTCTTAAATCAAAACTTGATTTTTCAATTTGCATTCATCTCGTAAAAAAAAAGAGATAAAAAGGCAAATAGATGACAACAAAATGAAAATTTTAGAGTTATGTATTGAAAAAATTTAAAGCTATAACAAATATAAGTAAAGAAAATTTATTCACACACCACAAATGAACACAAAAGTTTTGTTACCCAATTTTGGGAAACTCCACTAGTTCTACCCTAATAGCTCGGAAATTGACAAGTAAGAGATTTTTCTACACGTGTTTTAAAAAATTGATATGCATGCTTGAAACATGTTAAAGATGCAAATGACCTATGGATCCAAACCTTATAAAAAGAATAACGTTAAATTCTCAAGTGAAGGTGCGGTGGGATATTTACCCGAGTCAAACTAGCCATTATTTTGCCCATTTACAAAAAACTGACCTAACGATCATAGATAATTGTAAAGTGATTTATCATGCATAACTGGATATATTTGTGTAAGGAATGACTTATGGATTGGGAGTCAACACTCAGTTAAAAATCCCCCGCCTCCCCCTTTTCCCTGTGATTGCAAAACCTGATATATAAAAACAAAAAAGAGTCTACAATCCCTAAAAATTACAGACATTTTTTGGAATTATTTCTCTCTACATTTGGGCATTGTGCATTTCCATTTTTTAGGCTACTTTTTTCTTAAATCAAAAATCAAGTTTACTTTCCCTTCATCTCGTAAACAAAAAAAGAGATAAAAGGCAAATAGATCACAACAAAATTAAAATTTTAGAGTTTATGTACGGGATGAATTTAAAGCAATAACAATTGTAAGTAAATAAAATTTGATCACACACCACAAATGAACACAAAAGTTTAATTATCCATGTTTGGGAAATTCCACTCGTACAACCCTAATAGCTTGGAATTTTATAAGAAAGATATTTTTCTACTCATGTTTAATAAAATGGTTATGCATGCTTGAAACATGTTAAAGATGCAAATGACCTATGGATCAAAAACTTTTATAGAGAATAACATTAAATTCTCAAGTAAAGGTGCGGTGGGATATTTACCCAAGTCAAACAAGCCATTTTTTTGCCCATTTACAAAAAGCTGACCTAACGATCATAGATGATTGTAAAGTGATTTATCATGCTTAACGGGCTCTATTTTTTTAAGGAATGACTTATGGATTTGGAGTCAACAGTCAGTTAAAAATCCTCCGCCTCCCCCTTTTCCTGACGATTGCAAAACCTGATTTATATAAACTAAAAATATTTTACAATCCCTAAAAATTACAGACACTTTGGAATTATCTCTCTCTCCATATTTTTGCATAGTGCATTTCCAATCTGGATGTATACCATTTTCTTAAATCAAAACTTGAGTTTTGACTTTCACTTCATCTCTTAAACAAAAAAAGAGGTAAAAGGCAAATAGATAACAACAAAATGAAAATTTTAGAGTTTATTTATGGAAAGAATTTAAATAAATAACATATGTAAGTAAAAAAATTTATTCACCCACCACAAATGAACACAAAATTTTGTTATCGGAGTTTGGGAAATTCGACTAGTTCAACCCTAATAGCTCTGAATTTTATAAGAAAAATATTTTTCTACACATGTTTTAAAAAATGGATATGCATGCTTGAAACATGTTAAAGATGCAAATGACCTATGGATCGAAACCTTTTAAAGAGAATACCATTAAATTCTCAAGTGAAGCTGTGATGGGATAATTACCCGAGTCCAACAAGACATTATTTTGCCCACGTACATAAGGCTGACCAAATGATCATAGATGATTTTAAAGTGATGTATCATTCTTAATGGGCAACAATTTTTTAAGGAATGACTATTTGATTGGGAGTCAACACTTTTTTAAAAATCCCCTGCCTCCCCCATTTCCCGACAATTGCAGAGCCTGATATATAAAAACTACAAAGAGTTTACAATCCCTAAAAAATATAAAAACTTTTAAGAATTATCTCTTTCTACATTTGAGCATTTTGCATTTCCATTTTAAATGTATACTTTTAGTTTTCACTTTCCCTTCATCCCGTAGACAAAAAAAAACATCACAGGCAAATCGATCACAACAAAATGAAAATTGTAGAGTATATGTATGGAAAGAATTTAAAGAAATAAAAAATGTAGGAAAATAAAATATTTATTTATTCATACACCAGAAATGAAAACAAAAGATTTTTTATCCAAGTTTGGAAAATTCCACTAGTTCAACCCTAATAGCTCGTAATTTTTTAAGAAAGAGATTTTACTAGACATGTTTTAAAAAATGGATATGCATGCTTGAAACATATTAAAGATATAAATGACCTATGGATCCAAACCTTTTAAAGTGAATAACAATAAATTCCCAAGTGAAGGTTCGGTGGGATATTTATCCGAGTCAAACAAGCCATTTGTTGCCCATTTACAAAAAGCTGACCTAACAATCATAGATGATTTTCAAGTGATTTATCAAGCGTACCGGGCTATTTTTTTTAAGGAATGACTTATGGATTAAGAGTCAACACTCAGTTAAAAATCCCTTGCCTCCCCCTTTTCTCGACGATTGCAAAACCTGATATATAAAAACTAAAAAGAGTTTACAATTTCTAAAAATTACAGACACTTTTTTGGATTATCTCCCTCTACATTTGTCCATTGTGCATATCCATTTTAGATGTATAGTTTTTTCTTGAATCAAAACTTAAATTTTCACTTTCCCTTCATCTCGTAGACAAAAAAAGAGATAAAAGGCAAATAGATCACGACAAAAAGAAAATTTTGGAGTTAATGTAAAATTTAAAGCAATAAAAAATGTAAGTAAAGAAAATTTATTGATAGACCACAAATGAACACAAAAGTTTTTTAATCCAAGTTTGGGAAATTTCACTAGTTCAACCCTAAGAGGTGGGAAATTTATAAGAAAGAAATTTTTCTACACATGTTTTAAAAAATGGATATGCATGCTTGAAACTTGTTAAAGATGCAAATTACCTATGAATCCAAAGCTTTTAAGGAGAATAATAATAAATTCTCAAGCGAAGGAGTGGTGTGATATTTACCCGAGTCAAACAATCCATTATTTTGCACATTTACAAAAAGTTGACCTAACGATCATAGATGATTGTAAAGTGATTTATCATGAGTAACATGCAATATTTTTGTGACGAATGTCTTATGGATTGGGAGTAAACACTCAATTAAAAATCCCCCACCTCGCCCTTTTCTCGATGATTACAAAACCTGATATATAAAAACTTAAAAGAATTAACAATCCCTAAAAATTACAGACACTTTTTGGAATTATCTCTTGCTACATTTGTGCATTGTGCATTTCCATTTTTTATGTTAATTTTTTCTTAAATAAAAACTTGAGTTTTCACTTTCCCTTCATCTCATAAACAAAAAAAGAGATCAAATGCAAATAGATCACAACAAAATGAAAATTTTAGAGTTTATGTATTGAAAGAATTTAAAGCAATAAAAAATGAAAGTAAAGAAATTTAATCACACATCTCAAATGAACACAAAAGTTTTGTTATCCAAGTTGGGAATTTCCACTAGTTCAAACCCTAATAGTTCAGAATTTTATAAGAAAGAGATTTTTCTACACATGTTTTAAAAAATGGATATGCATGCTTGAAACATGTTCAAGATGCAAATGACAAATGGATCCAAACCTTTTAAAGAGTATAACATTAAATTCTCAAGTGAAGGTGTGGTGGGTTATTTACCCGAGACAAACAAGCCATTATTTTTCCCATTTACGAAAAGTTTACCTAATGATGATTAATGATTGTAAAGTGATTTATCACGACTAACGGGCAATATTTTTGCAAGGATTGACTTAAGGATAGGTAGTAACCAGTCAGTTAAAAATCCCCCGCTTCCCCCTTTTCCCGACGATTATAAAACCTGATATATAAAAACGAAAAAGAGTTTACAATCCCTTAAAATTAAAGAGACTTTTTGGAATTATCTCTCTACATTTTTTCATAGTGCATTTCCATTTTGGATGCATACATTTTTCTTAAATCTAAACTTGATTTTTCACTTTCCCTTCATCTTGTAAACAAAAAAAGAAAAAAAAGGCAAATAGATCACAACATAATGAAAATTTTAGAGTTTATGTATGAACACAATTTAAAGCAATAACATATGTAAGTAAAGAAAATTTATTCACAAACCACAAATGAAGACAAAAGCTTTGTTATCCAAGTTTGGGAAATTCCACTAGTTCAACAATATTAGCTCAGAATTTTATAAGAAAAAGATTTTTCTACACATGTTTTAAAAAATGGATATCCGTACTTGAAACACGTTAAAGATTCAAATGACCTTTGGAGCGAAACCATTAAAAGAGAATAACATTAAATTCTCAAGTGAACCTGCGGTGGGATATTTACTTGAATCAAACTAGCCATTATTTTTCCCATTTACAAAATGTTGACCTAACAATCAAATATGATTGTAAAGTGATTTATCATGCGTAACGGGCTATATTTTTGTAAGGAATGATTAATGGATGTGGAGTCTCCACTCAGTTAAAAATCCCCTACCTCCCCCTTTTCACGACGATTGCAAAACATGATATATAAAAACTAAAAAGATTTTACAATCACTAAAAATTAAAAAATATTTTTGAAATTATCTCTCTCTACATTTGTGCGATGTGCATTTCCACTTTGGATGTGCACTTGTTTCTTAAATCAAAACTTGAGTTTTCACTTTCTTTTCATCTCGTAAAAAAAAAAAAAGATAAAAGGCAAATAGATCACAACAAAATGAAAATTTTAGAGCTTATGTATGAAAAGAATTTAAAGAAATAACAAATTTAAGTAAAGAAAATTTATTCACACACCACAAATGAACACAAAAGTTTTGTTATCCTTGTTTGGGAAATTCCACTAGTGCAACCCTAATAGCACGGAAGTTTAAGAAAGAGATTTTTGTACACATGTTTTAAAAAATGGATATGCATGCTTGAAACATGTTTAAGATGCAAATGACCTATGGATCCAAACCTTTTAAAGAGAATAATATTAAATTCTCAAGTGACGGTGCTGTGGGATATTTACTCGAGTCAAACAAGCCATTATTTTACCCATTTACAAAAAGCTAACGTAACAATCAAAGATTATTGTCAAGTGATTGATCATGTGTAACAAGCTATATTTTTGTAAGGAAATCCTTATGGATAGGGTGTCAGCACTCAGGTTAAAATCCCACGCCTCCCCCTTTTCCCGACGATCGCAAAACCTGGTATATAAAACCTAAAAAGAGTTTACAATCCCTAAAAATTACAAAAACATTTTGGAATTATATCTCTCTACATTTGTGCATATTGCATTTCCATTTTAGATGTATATTTTTTTTAAATCAATACTTCAGTTTTCACTTTTCCTTCATCTCGTAGACAAAAAAAGAGATAAAAGGCAAATAGATCACAACAAAATGAAAATTTTAGAGTTTATGTATGGAAAGAATTTAAAGCAATAACAAATGTAAGTAAAGAAAATTTATTCACACACACAAATTAACATTAAAGTTTTGTTATCCAAGTTTGGGAAATTCCACTAATTCAACCCTAATAGCTCGTAATGTAATAAGAAAAAGATTTTTCTAGATATGTTTTAAAAAATTCTCAACTGAAGGTTCGGGGGATATTTACCCTAGTCAAACAAGCCATTATTTTGCCCATTTACATATAGCTGACCTAACGATCATTGATGATTTTAAAATGATTTATCAAGCGTAACTAGCTATATATTTGTAAGGAATGACTTATGATTGGAGTCAACACTCAGTTAAAAATCCCCCGCCTCCCCCTTTTCCCTACGATCGCAAAACCTGACATATAAAAACTAAAAAGAGTTTACAATACCTAAATATTACAAACAGTTTTTGGGATTATCTCTCTCAACTTTTGTGCATTGTGCATTTCCATTTTAGATGTATACTTTTTTCTTAAATCAAAACTTGAGTTCTCACTTTCCCTTCATCTCGTAAAAAAAAAAAAGAGATCAAAGACAAATAGATCACAAAAAAATGAAAATTTTAGAGTTTATGTAAGGAAAGAATTTAAAGAAATAACAAATGATAGTAAAGAAAATTTATTCACAAACTACAAATGAACACAAAATTTTTGTTATCCAAGTTTGGAAAATTCCACTCGTTCAATCCTAATAGCTCAGAATTTTAAAGGAAATGAGATTTTTCTACACATGTTTTAAAAAATAGAGATGCATGCTTGAAACATGTTAAAGATGCTCATGACTTATGGATCAAAACCTTTTAAAGAGAATAACATTAAATTCTTAAGTGAAGGTGCGGTGGTATATTTATCCAATTGAAGCATGCCATTATTTTACGCTTTTACAAAAAGTTGACCAAACGATGATTGATGATTTAAAAGTAATTCATCATGCGTAACGGGCTATATTTTTGTAAGGATTGACTTATGGATTGGGTGTCAACACTCAATTCAAAATCCCTACCCTCCCCCTTTTTCCGACAATTGCAAAACTTGATATATAAAAACTAAAAAGAGGCGATAATCCCTAAAAATTACAGACACTTTTTGGAATTATATCTGTCTACATTTGTGCATTGTGCATTTCCATTTTAGATGTATATTTTTTTCTTGTTTTCACTTTTCCTTCATCTCGTACACAAAAAAAAGATATAAAAGGCAAATAGATCACAACAAAATCAAAATTTTAGAGTATATGTATGGAAAGAATTTAAAGCAATAAAAAATGTAAATAAATAAAATTTATTCCCACACCACAAATGAACTCAAAATTTTTGCTATCAAAGTTTGGAAAATTCCACTAATTCAATCCTAATAGCTTGTAATTTTATAAGAAAAAGATTTTTCTAGACATGTTTTAAAAAATGGATATGCGTGCTTGAAATATGTTAAAGATGCAAATGACCTATGGATTTGGACCTTTAAAAAGAATAACATTAAATTCTCAAGTGAAGGTTCGGTGGGAAATATACCCGAATCAAACAAGCCATTATTTTTCCCATTTACATGTAAAAGACCTAACAATCATAGATGATTGTATAATGATTTATCAAGCTTAACTGGGTATATTTTTGTAAGGAATGACTTATGGATTGGGAGTCAACAGTCAGTTAAAAATCCCCCGCCTCCTCATTTTCCCGACGATTGCAAAACCTAATATATAAAAACAACAAAGATTTTACAATCCCTAAAAATTACAGACACTTTTTGGGATTATCTCTTTCTACATTTTTGAATTGTGCATTTCAATTTTAGATGTATAATTTTTTCTTAAATCAAAACTTGAGTTTTCACTATCCCTTCATCTCGTAGACAAAAAAAATAAAAATTTAAAGCAAATAGATCACAACAAAATAAAATTTTTAGAGTTTATGTATGGAAATAATTTAAAGCAATAACAAATTTAAGTAAAGACAATGTATTCACACACCACAAATGAACACAAAAGTTTTCTAATGCAAGTTTGAGAAATTCCACTAGTTCAACCCTAATAGCTCAGAATTTTGTAAGAAAGACATTTTTCTACACATGTTTTTAAAACTGGATATGCATGCTTGAAACATGTTAAAGATGCAAATTACAAATGGATCCAAACCATTTAAAGAGAATCACATTAAATTCTCAAGTGAAGGTGCGGTGTGATATTTACCCGAGTCAAATAAGCCATTATTTTTCCCATTTACAAAAAGCTGACCTAATGATCATAGATGATTGTAAAGTGATTTATCATGCGTAAAGGTCTATTTTTTAGTAAGGGATTGGGAGTCAACACTCAGTTAAAAATCCCCCTCCTCCCCCTTTTCCGTTTGATTGCAAAACCTGATATATAAATACTAAAAAGAGTTTACAATCCCTATAAATTATAGACACTTTTTAGAATTATCTCTCCCTACATTTCTGTATTGTGCATTTCCATTTTTTAAGTTACTTTTTTCTTAAATCAAAACTTGAGTTTTCACTGTCCCTTCATCTCGTAAACAAAAAAAGAGATCAAAGGCAAATAGATCACAAAAAAATGAAAATTTTAGAGTTTATGGATGGAAAGAATTTAAACCAATAAAAAATGTAACTAAAGAAAATTTCTTCACATACCACAAATGAGCACAAAATTTTTGTTATCCAAGTTTGGGAAATTCCACTCGTTCAACCCTATAGCTCGGAATTCTTTAAGAATGAGATTTTTCTACACATGTTTTAAAAAATGGATATGTATGCTTGGAACATGTTAAAAATGCAAATGACCTATGGATCCACACCTTTTAAAGAGAATAACATTAAATTCTCAAGTGAAGGTGCGGTGGGATATTTACTCGAGTCAAACAAGCCATTATTTTGTCCCTCTACATAAAGCTAACCTAACGATGATTGATGATTGTAAAGTGATTTGTCATGCGTAATAGGATATATTTTAGTAAGGATTGACTTATGGATTGGGAGTCAACAGTCAGATAAAAATCTCCCCCCTCCCCCTTTTCCCAACGATTGTAAACCTAATATATAAAAATAAAAAAGAGTTTACTATCCCTTAAAATTACAGACACTGTTTGGAATTATCTCTCACTACAATTTTGCATAGTGCATTTTCATTTTGGATGTATACTTTTTTCTTAAATCAAAACTTGAGTTTTCACTTTCCCTTCATCTCGTAAACAAAAAAAGACATAAAAGGCAAATAGATCACAACAAAATGAAAATTTTAGTGTTTATGTTTGGAAAGAATTTAAAGCAATAACATATATAAGTAAAGAAAATTTATTCACAAACCACAAATGAACAGAAAAGTTTTGTTATCCAAGTTTTGGAAATTCTACTAGGTGAACCCTAATAGCTCGGAATTTTATAAAAAAGAGATTTTTCAACACATGTTTTAAAAACTGGATATCCATGCTTTAAACGTATTAAAGATTTAAATGCCCTATGGATCGAAACCATTTAAAGAGAATAACATTAAATTCTCAAGTGAACATGCGGTGGGATATTTAGCCGAGTCAAACTAGCCATTATTTTGCCCATTTAAAATAAGCTGACCTAATGATCAAAGATGATTGTAAAGTGATTTATCATGCGTAACTGCTATATTTTTGTAAGGAATGACTTATGGATTTGGAATCAGCACTCAGTTAAAAATCCCCCGTCTCCCCCTTTTTCCGATGATTGCAAAACCTGATATATAAAAACTAAAAAGAGTTTACAATCACTAAAAATTACATAATCTTTTTGGAAGTATCTCTCACTAAATTTTTGCATAGTGCATTTCCATTTTGGATATATACTTTTTTCTTAAATCAAAACTTGAGTTTTCACTTTCCCTTCATCTCGTAAACAAAAAAAAAAAAAAGATAAAATGCAAATAGATCACAACAAAATGAAAATTTTAGAGCTTATGTATGGAAAGAATTTAAAGCAATAAAAAATTTTAGTAAAGAAAATTTATTCACACACCACAAATGAACACAAAAGTTTTGTTATCCAAGTTTGGGAAATTCCACTAGTTCAGCCTTAATTGCTCAAAATTTTAAGAAAAAGATTTTTCAATACATGTTTTAAAAAATGGATATGCATGCTTGAAACATGTTAAAGATGAAAATGACCTATGGATCCAAACCATTTAAAGAGAATAACATTAAATTCTCAAGCGACGGTGCGGTGGGATATTTACCCGAGTCAAACAAGCCATTATTTTTCCCATTTACAAAAAGTTGACCTAACGATCAAAAATGATTGTAAAGTGATTTATCATGCGTAACGGGCTATATTTTTGTAAGGAATGACTTATGGATTGGGTGTCAACACTCGGTTAAAAATTCCCCGCCTCCCCCTTTTCCCGACGATTGCAAAACCTGATATATATAAAATAAAAAGAGTTTACAATCCTTAAAAATTACAGACACTTGTTGGAATTATATCTCTCAACATTTATGCATTGTGCATTTCCACTTTAGATGTATACTTTTTTCTTAAATCAAAACTTGAGTTTTCACTTTCTCTTCATCTCGTAGACAAAAAAAGAGATAAAAGGTAAATAGATCGCAACCAAATGATAATTTTAGAGTTTATGTATGGAAAGAATTTAAAGCAATAACAAATGTAAGTAAAGAAAATTTATTCACACACAACAAATGAACACAAATGTTTTGTTATCTAAGTATAAAAAATTAAGTAAAGAAAATTTATTCACACACAACAAATGAACACAAATGTTTTGTTATGTAAGTATAAAAAATATAAGTAAAGAAAATTTATTCACACACAACAAATGAACACAAATGTTTTGTTATCTAAGTTATGGAAATTCTACTAGTTCAACCCTAATAGCTCGTAATAATTTAAGAAAAAGATTTTTCTACACATGTTTCAAAAAAAGGATATGCATGCTCGAAACATGTTAAAGATGCAAACGACATATGGATCCAAACCTTATAAAGAAAATAAAATTAAATTCTCAAGTGAACATGCGGTGGGATATTTACTCGAGTCAAACAAGCCAATATTTTGCTCATTTACCAAAAGCTGACCTTACGATCATAGATGAATGTAAAGTGATTTATCATGCATAACGGGTTGTATCTTTTTTAAGGAATGACTTATGGAATGGGAGTCAACACTCAGTTAAGAATCCCCCACCTCCCCCATTTCCCAACGATTGCAAAACCCGATTTAAAAACTAAGAAGAGTTTACAAACCCTCAAAATTTAACACTCTTTATGGAATTATCTCTCTCTACATTTGTGCATTGTGGATTTCCAATTTGGATGTATACCTTTTTCTTAAATCAAAACTTGATTTTTCACTGTCTATTCACCAAGTAAACAAAAAAAAGAGATAAAAGGCATATAGATGACAACAAAATGAAAATTTTAGAGTTTATGTATGGAAAAAATTTAAAGCAATAAGAAATGTAAGTAAAGAAAATTTATTCACACACCACAAATGAACACAAAAGTTTTGTGATCCAGGTTTGGGAAATTCCACTCTGTCAACCCAAACTGCTCAAAATTTTATAAGAAAGAAATTTTTCTACACATGTATTAAACAATGGATGAGCATGCTTGAAACATGTTAAAGATGAAAATGATCTATGGAGCCAAAAATTTTAAAGAGAATACCATTAAATTCTCAAGTGAATGTCCGGTGGAATTATATCTGTCTACATTTGTGGATTGTGCATTTCCATTTTAGATGTATACGTTTTTCTTAAATCAAAAGTTGAGGTTTCACTTTCCTGTCATCTCGTAGACAAAAAAAAGAGTTAAAACGCAAATAGATCAGAACAAAATAAAAATTTTAGAATTTATGTATTTAAAGAATTTAAAGCAATAACAAATGTAAGTAAAAAAACTTTATTCACATACCACAAATGAACACAAAAGTTTTGTTATCCAATTTTGGGAAATTCCACTAGTTCTACACTAATAGCTCATAATTTTATAAGAAAGAGATTTTTCTACACATGTTTTAAAAAAAGGGATATGCACACTTGAAGCATGTTAAAGATGCAAATGACCTATGGATTGAAACCTTTTAAAGAGAATAACAATAAATTCTCAAGTGAAGCTGCGATGGGATATTTACCCGAGTCCAACAAGCCATTATTTTGGACAATTACGTACAGCTGACCTAATGATCATAGATGATTGTAAAGTGATTTATCATGCGTAACTGCCTATATTTTTGTAAGGAATGACTAATGGATTGGGAGTCAACACTCGGTATAGAATCCCTAACCTCCCCCTTTTCCTGACGATTGAAAAACCTGATATATCAAAACTAAAAAGAGTTTACAATCCATGAAAACTAAAAACACTTTTTGAAATTATATCTGTCTTCATTTGTGAATTGTTCATTTCCATTTATGGTGTATACCTTTTTCTTAAATCAAAACTTGATTTTTTACTTTCCCTTCATCTCGTAGACAAAAAAAAAAAAGATAAAAGGCAAATAGATCACAACAAAATGATAATTTAAGAGTTTATGTATGGAAAATTTTTTAAGGAATAACATATGTAAGTAAAGAAAATTTATTCACACACCACAAATGAATGATGGATTGGGAGTCAACACTCAGTTAAAAATCCCCTACCTTCCCCTTTTCCAGATGATTGCAAAAACTCATAAATAAAAACTAAAAAGAGTTTACAATCCCTAAAAATTGGAATTATCACTTTGTACATTTGTGCATAGTGCATTTCAATTTTAGATGTATAATTTTTTCTTAAATCAAAACTTGAGTTTTCACTTTCCCTTCATCTCGGAAACGAAAAAAAGAGAAAAAGGTAAATAGATCACAACAAAATAAAAATTTTAGAGTTGATGTATGGAAACAATTTAAATCAATAACAAATGTAAGTAATGAAAATTTATTCACACACCACAAATGAACACAAAATGTTTGCTATCCAAGTAAGGGAAATTCCTCCAGTTCAACCCTAATAGCTCAAAATTTTATAAGAAAGAGATTTTTCTACACATGTTTTAAAAAATGGATATGCATGATTGAAACATGATAAAGATGCTAAAATCCTATGGATCCAAACCTTTTAAAGAGAATAACATTAAATTCTCAAGTGAAGGTGCGGTGGGATATTTACCCATCAAACAAGCCATTATTTTGCCCATTTACAAAAAACTGACCTAACGATCATAGATGATTGTAAAGTGATTTATCATGCGTATTGGGTAATATTTTGTAAGGAATGACTTATGGAATGGGAGTCAACACTCAGTTAAAAATCCCCCGCCTGCCCCTTTTCTCGATGATTGTAAAACCCGATATACAAAAACTAAAAACAGTTTACAATCCATAAAATTTACAGACACTTTTTGGAATTATCTCTGTCTACATTTGTGCATTGTGCATTGCCATTTCTTATGCTACTTTGCTTAAATCAAAACTTCAGTTCTCACTTTCCCTTCATCTCGTAAACAATAAAAGAGATAAAAGGCAAATAGATCACACCAAAATTAAAGTTTTAGAGTTTATTTGTGGAAAGAATATAAAGAAATAACAAATGTAAGTAAAGAAAATTTATTCACATAGCACAAATGAACACAAAATTTTTGTTATCCAAGTTTAGGAAATTCCACTACTTCAACCCTAATAGCTCATACTTTTATAAGAAAGAGATTTTTCTACACATGTTTTAAAAAATGGATATGCATGCTTGGAACATGTTAAAGATCGAAATGACCTATGGATCCAAACCTTTTAAAGAGAATACCATTAAATTCTCAAGTGACCGTCCGGTGGGATATTTACCCGAGTCAAACAAGCCATTATTTTGCCCTTTACATAAAGCTGACCTAGCGATCATAAATGATTTTAAAGTGATTTATCATGTGTAAAAGGCTATATTTTTTTAAGGAATGACTTATGGATTGGCAGTCAACACACAATTAAAAATCCCCCTCCCCCCCCCCCCCCCCCCCCTCCAACTTTTCCCGACGATTGCAAAACCTGATATATAAAAACTAAAAAGAGTTTACAATCCCTAAATATTACAGACACTTTTTGGAATTATCTCTCCCTAAATTTTTGCAATGTGCATTTCCGTTTTAGATGTATAATTTTTTCTTAAATCAAAACTTGAGTTTTCACTTTCCCCTCATCTCGTAAACAAAAAAAGAGATAAAAGGCATATAAATCACAACAAATGAAAATTGTAGATTTTATGTACGGAAATTATTTCATGCAATAAAAAATTTAAGTAAAGAAAATTTGTTAACACACCACAAATGAACAAAAGTTTTGTTATCCAAGTTAAAAATCGAAATATTCCACTAGTTCAACCCTAATAGCTCGAAATTTTATATGAAAGAGATTTTTCTACACATGTTTTAAAAAATGGATATGCATGCTTGAAACATGTTAAAGATTCAAATGACCTATGGATCCAAACATTTAAAAGAGAATAACATTAAATTCTCAAGTGAAGGTGCGGTGGGATATTTACCCGAGTCAAACAAGCCATTATTTTGCTCATTTACAAAAAGTTAACCTAACGATCATAGATGATTCTAAAGTGATCAATCATGCGTAACTGGCTATATTTTTTAAGGAATGACTTAAGGATTCGGATTCAACACTCAATTAAAAATCCCCAGCCTCCTCCTTTTCCCGACTATTGCAAAACATGATATATAAAAATTAAAAAGAGTTTACAATCCATAGAAATTACAGACATTTTTTTGATTTATATCTTTGTACATTTGTGCATTGTGCATTTCAATTTTATATGTATACTTTTTTCTTAAATCAAAACTTGATTTTTCACTTTCCCTTCATTTCGCAAACAAAAAAAGAGATAAAAGGCAAATAGATCACAATAACAAAAAAAATATTAGATTTTATGTATGGAAAGAATTTAAAGCAATAACAATTGTAAGTAAAGAAAATACATTCACACACGACTAATGAACAAAAATTTTTTGTTATCCAAGTTTGGGAAATCCCACTAGTTCAACCCTAATAGCTCTTAATTTTACATGAAAGAGATTTTTCTACACATGTTTAAAAAAATGGATATATATGCTTGAAACATGTTAAAGATGCAAATGACCTATGGATCGATCCCATTTAAAGAGAATAACATTAAATTCTCAAGTGAAGGAGCAGTGGGATATTTACTCGAGTCAAACAAGCCATTATTTTGCCCATTTACAAAAAGCTGACCTAACGATCATAGATGATTGTAAAGTGATTTATCATGCGTAATGGGCTATATTTTTCTAAGAAATGATCTATGGATTGGGAGTCAACACTCAGTAAAAAATCCCCATCCTCCCCTTTTTCCCGACGATTGCAAAACCTGATATATAAAAAAAAAAGAGTTAACAATCACTAAAAAATACAGACACTTTTTGGAATTCTTTCTCTCTACATTTGTGCATTGTGCATATCAATTTTAAATGTGTACTTTTTTCTTAAATCAAAAATTGATATTTCACTTTCCCTTCATCTCGTAAACAAAAAAAGTGATAAAAGGCTAATTGATCACAACAAAATGAAAATATTGGAGTTTATGTATGGATAGAATTTAAAGAAATTACAAATTTAAGTAAATAAAATATATTCACACACCACAAATGAACAAAAATGTTTTGTAATCCAAGGTTGGGAAATTCCACTTGTTCAACCCTAATAGCTCTTAATTTTATAAGAAAGAGATTTTTCTACACATGTTTTAAAAAGTGGATATGCTTGCTTGAAACATGTTAAAGATGCAAATGACTTATAGGTCAAAACCTTATAAAAATAATAACATTAAATTCTGAAGTGAAGGTGCGGTGGGATATTTACCAGAGTCAAACAAGCCATTACTTTGCCCATTTAAAAAAAGCTGACCTAGCGATCATAGATGATTGTAAAGTGATTTATCTTGCGTAACAGCTATATTTTTGTAAGGAATGACTAAAGGATTGGGAGTCAACACTCAGTTAAAAATCCCCCGCCTCCCCTTTTTCCCGACAATTGCAAAACCTGATATATATAAACTAAAAAGAGTTTTCAATCCCTCAAAATTATACATACTTTTTTGAATTATCTCACTCCACATTTGTACATTGTGTATTTCCATTTTTTATGTTACTTTTTTCTTGAATCAAAACTTGAGTTTACACTTTCCCTTCATCTCGTAGACAAGAAAAGAGATAAAAGGCAAATAGATCACAACAAAATGAAATTTATTCACACACCACAAATGAACACATTAGTTTCGTTATCTATGTTTGAAAAATTCCACAAGTTAACCCCTAATAGCTCGTAATTTTATAAGAAAGAGATTTTTCAACACTGGTTTTAAAAAATGGATATGCTTGCTTGAAATATGTTAAACATGCGAATGACCCTGATCGAAACCTTTTAAAGAGAATAACATTAAATTCTCAAGTGAATGTCCGGTGGGATATTTACCCGAGTGAAACAAGTCATTATTTTTCCCATTTTATTAAAGCTCACTTAACGATCATAGATGATTGTAAAATGATTTATCATGCATAACAGGCTATATATTTGTAAGGAATGACTTATGGATTGGGACTCGACAATCAGTTAAAAATCCCCCGCCTCCCCCTTTTCCCGACAATTGTAGAACCTAATATATAAAAACTAAAAAGAGTTTACAATCCCTAAAAGTTACAAACACTTTTTGGAATTATCTCTCTCTACATTTGTGCATTGTGCATTTCCATATTATATTTATACTTTTTTCTTAAATCAAAACTTGAGTTTTCACTTTCCCTTCATCTCGTAAACAAAAAAAGAGATAATAGGCAAATAGATCACAAGAAAATGAAAATTTTAGAGTTTATGGATGGAAAGAATTTAAAGCAATAACAAATGTAAGTAAAGAAAATTTATTCACACACCACAAATGAACACAAAAGTTTTGTTATCAAAGTTTGGGAAATTCCACTTGTTCAACCCTAATAGCTCAGAATTTTATAAGCAAGAGATTTTTATACTCATGTTTTTAAAAATGGATATGCATGCTGGAAACATGTTAAAGTTTCAAATGACCTATGGATCCAAACATTTTAAAGGGAATAACTTTAAATTCTCAAGTGAAGGTGCGATGGGATATTTACCCGAGTCAATCACGTCATTATTTTGCCCATTTACAAAAAGCTGACCTATCGATCATAGAAGATTGTAAAGTGATTTATCATGCATAATGGTCTATATTTTTTTAAGGAATGACTAATTGATTGGGAGTCAATACTCAAATAAAAATTCCCCCTCCCCCTTTTCCCGACTATTGCAAAACCTGATATATAAAAAATAAAAAGATTTTACAACCCCTAAAAATTACAGATACTTTATTGAATTATCTCTATCTACATTTGTGCGTTGTGCATTTCCTTTTTAGGTGTATACTTTTTTCTTAAATCAAAACTTGAGTTTTAACTTTCCATCATCACGTAAAGAAAAAAAGAGAAAAAAAGGCAAATAGATCAGAACAAAATGAAAATTTTACTATATATGTATTGCAGGAATTTAAAGCAAAAACAAATGTAAGTAAAGAAAATTTATTCACACACCACAAATGAACACAAAAGTTTTGTTATACAAGGGTAGGAAATTCCACTAGTTCAACCCTAATAGCTCGGAATTTAACAAGAAAGAGATTTTTCTACACATGTTTTAAAAAAAGTACACGCATGCTTGAAACATGTTAAAGATGCAAATGACCTATGGAACTAAACCTTTTACAAATAATAACATTAAATTCTCAAGTGAACATGCGGTGGGATATTTACTTGAGTCAAACAAGCCATTATTTTGCCCATTTACAAAAAGCAAACCTAACGATCATAGATGATTGTAAAGTGATTTATCATGCGTAACGGGCTATATTTTTGTATGGACTTATGGATTGGGAGTCAACACTCAGTTAAAAATCCCACACCACCCCCTTTCCTTATGTTTGCAGAAGCTGATATATAAAAACTAAAAAGAGTTTATAATCCCTAAAAATTATAGACACTATTTGGAATTATCTCTCTCTACATTTGTGCATTGTGCATTCAATTTTAGACGTATATTTTTTTTAAAATCAAAACTTGAGTTTTCACTTTCCCTTCATCTTGTAAACAAAAAAAGAGATAAAAGGAAAATAGACCACAACAAAATGAAAATTTTAGAGTTTATGTATGGAAAGAATTTGAAGCAATAAACAAATGTACGTAAAGAAAATTTATTCACACACCACAAATGAACACAAAAGTTTTGTTATCAGAGCTTGGGAAATTCCACTAGTTCAACCCTTATTCCTCGAAATTTTATAAGCAAGAGATTTTTCTACACATGTTTTAAAAAATGGATATGCATGCTTGAAAAATGTTAAGGATGCAAATGATCTATGGATCCAAACCATATAAAGAGAATAACATTAAATTCTCAAGTGAAGGTGCGGTGGGATATTTACTCGAATCAAACAAGCCATTATTTTGCCCATTTATAAAAAGCTGACCTAACGATCATAGATGATTGTAAAATGATTTATGGATTGGGAGTCAACACTCAGTTAAAAATCCCTCGCCTCCCCCTTTTCTCGACGATTGCAAAACCTGATGTCTAAAAATAAAAAAAGAGTTTACAATCCCCACAAATTATCTCTCTCTACATTTTTTCATTGTGCATCTCCATTTTAGATGTATACTTTTTTCTTAAATCAAAACTTGAGTTTTCTCTTTCCCTTCATCTCGTAAACAAAAAATGAGATAAAAGGCAAATAGATCACAAGAAAATGAAAATTTTAAAGTTTATGTATGGAAATAATTTAAAGCAATAAAAAAATGTAAGTAAAGAAAATTTATTCACACACAACAAATGAACACAAAAGTTTTGTTATCCCAATTTGGGAAATTCCACCAGTTCAACCTTCATAGCTCTGAATTTTATAAGAAATAGATTTTTCTACACCTGTTTTAAATAACGGATATGCATGCTTGAAACATGTTAAATAAGCAAATGACCTATGGATCAAAACCTTTTAAAAAGAATAACATTAAATTCTCAAGTGAACGTGCGGTGCGATATTTATCCGAGTCAAACAAGCCATTATTTTGCCCATATCCAAAAAGCTGACCTAACGATAATAGATGATTCTAAAGTGATTTATCATACGTCACAGGCTATATTTTTCTAAGGAATAACTTTTGGATTGGGAGTCAACACTCAGTTACAAATCCCCAGCTTCCCCCTTTTCCAGACAATTGCGAACCTGATATATAAAAACTAAAAAGAGTTTACAATCCCTAAAAATTACAGACACCTTTTTGGAAATATCTCTCTCTATATTTGTGAATTGTGCATTTTTATTTGAGATGTATACATTTTTCTTAAATGAAATCTTGAGTTTTCACATTCCTTTCATCTCATAAACAAAAAAAGAGATAAAAGGCAAATAGATCACAACAAAATGAAAATTTTAGAGTTTATCTATGGAAAGAATTTAAAGCAGTAAACAAATTTAAGTAAAGAAAATTTATTCACACACCACAAATGAACCCAAAAGTTTTGTTATCCAAGTTTGGGAAATTCCACTAGTTCAACCCTAATTGCTCAGAATTTTTTAAGAAAGAGATTTTTCTACACATGTTTTAAAAAATGTATATGCATGCTTGAACCATGTTACAGATGGAAATGACCTATGGATCCAAACCATTTAAAGAGAATAACATTAAATTCTCAAGTAAAGGTGCGGTTGGATATTTACCCGAGTAAAACAAACCATTATCTTGCCCATTTACCAAAAGCTGACCTAACGAACATAGATGATCGTAAAGTAATTTTGCATGTGTAACGGGATTTATTTTTGTAAGAAATGACTTATGGATTGGGAGTCAACACTCAGTTAAAAATCCCCCGCCTACCCCTTTTCCCGACTATTGCATAACTTGACAAATAAAAACTAAAAAGAGTTTAAAATCCCTAAAAATTACAGACAGTTTTATGAATTACCTCCCTCTACATTTGTGCATTGGGCTTCCCTTTTAGACGTATACTTTTTTCTTAAATCAAAACTTGAGTTTTCACTTTCCCTTCATCTCGTAAACAAAAAAAGAGATAAAAGGCGATTAGATCAGAACAAAATAAAAATTATAGAGTTTGTGCATGTAAAATAATTTAAAGCAATAAACAAATGTAAGTAAAGAAAATTTATTCACACACCAAAAATGAACGCAAAAGTTTTGTTATCCAAGTTTGGGAAATTCCACTTGTTCAACCCTAATAGCTCGGAATTTTTTAAGAAATAGATTTTTCTACACATGTTTTAATAAATGGATTTGCAGGCTTGAAAATTGTTAAAGATGCAAATGACCTATGGATCCAAACCTTTTAAAAAGAATAACATTAAATTCTGAAGTGCAATTGCGGTGGAATATTTACGTGAGTCAAACAAGCAATTATTTTGCACATTTACAAAAAGCTGACCTAACGATCTTAGATGATTGTAAAGTGATTTATCAGGCGTAACCGGCTATAGTTTTGTAAGGAATGACTTATGGATTGGGAGTCAACACTCAATTAAAAATCCCCCGCCTCCCCCTTTTTCGGACAATTGCGGAACCTGATATATAAAAACTAAAAAGAGTTTACAATCCCTAAAAATTACAAACACCTTTTTGGAAATATCTCTCTCTACATTTGTGAATTGTGCATTTCTATTTTAGATGTATACATTTTTCTTAAATGAAAACTTGAGTTTTCACATTCCTTTCATCTCGTAAACAAAAAAAGAGATAAAAGGCAAATAGATCACTATGAACTGAAAATTTTAGAGTTTATGTACGGAAGAATTTAAAGAAATAAAAAAATATTAGTAAAGAAAATTTATTCACACCCCCTCAAACGAACACTAAAGTTTTTTTATCCAAGTTTTGGAAATTCCACTAGTTCAACCCAAATAGCTCAAAATTGTATAAGAAAGAGATTTTTCTACACATGTTTTAAAAAATGGATTTTCATGCTTGAAACATGTTAAAGATGCTAATGACCTATGGATCCAAACTTTTTAAATAGAATAAAATTAAATTCTCTAGTGAAAGTGTTGTGGGATATTTACCCGAGGCAAACAAACAGTTATTTTGCCCATTTACAAAACGCTGACTAACAATCGTAGATGATTGTAAAGTGATTATCATGCATAACGGGCTATATTTCTTTACGGAAGGAGTGATGGATTGGGTGTCAACACTCAGTTAAAAATTCCCCGCCTCCACCTTTTCCGGAGGATTGCAGAACCTGATATATAAAAACTCAAAAGAGTTTACAATACAAAAAAATTATAGAAAATTTTTGGAATTATCTCTCTCTACAATTGTGCATTGTACATTTCCATTTTAGGTGTATACTTTTTTCTTAAATCAAAACTTGAGTTTTCACTTTCGCTTCATCTCGTAAACAAAAATAGAGATAAAAGGCAAATAGATCACAAAAAAATGAAAATTTTAGAGTTTATGTATGGAAATAATTTAAAGAAATAAATAATGTAAGTAAAGATAATTTATTCACACACCACAAATGAACACAAAAGTTTTGTTATCTAAGTTTGAGAAATTCCATTAGTTCAACCCTAACAGCTCGGAATTATTGAAGAAAGAGATTTTTCCAAACATGTTTAAAAAATGGATATGCATGCTTGAACAATGTTAAAGATGCAAGTAACCTTACGATCCAAACCTTTTAAAGAGAATAACATAAAATTCTCAAGTGAACGTCCGGTGGGATATTTACCCGAGTCAAGTAAGCCATTATTTTGCCCTTTAACAAGAGCTGACCTAACGATCACAGTTGATGGTAAAGAGATTTATCATGCATAATGGGCTATATTTTTATAAGAATGAGTTATGGATTGGAAGTTAACACTCAGTTAAAAATCCCCCGCCTCCCCCTTTTCCCGACGATTGCAAAACCTGATGTCTAAAAATAAAAAAAGAGTTTACAATCCCTACAAATTATCTCTCTCTACATTTTTTCATTGTGCATCTCCATTTTAGATGTATACTTTTTTCTTAAATCAAAACTTCAGTTTTCTCTTTCCCTTCATCTCGTAAACAAAAAATGAGATAAAAGGCAAATTGATCACAAGAAAATGAAAATTTTAAAGTTTATGTATGGAAATAATTTAAAGCAATAAAAAAATATAAGTAAAGAAAATTTATTCACACACCACAAATGAACACAAAAGTTTTGTTATCCCAATTTGGGAAATTCCACCAGTTCAACCTTCATAGCTCTGAATTTTATAAGAAATAGATTTTTCTACACCTGTTTTAAATAATGGATATGCATGCTTGAAACATGTTAAATAAGCAAATGACCTATGGATCAAAACCTTTTAAAAAGAATAACATTAAATTCTCAAGTGAACGTGCGGTGCGATATTTATCCGAGTCAAACAAGACATTATTTTGCCCATATCCAAAAAGCTGACCTAACGATAATAGATGATTCTAAAGTGATTTATCATGCGTCACAGGCTATATTTTTCTAAGGAATAACTTTTGGATTGGGAGTCAACACTCAGTTAAAAAATCCCCAGCTTCCCCCTTTTCTGGACAATTGCGGAACCTGATATATAAAAACTAAAAAGAGTTTACAATCCCTAAAAATTACAGACACCTTTTTGGAAATATCTCTCTCTACATTTGTGAATTGTGCATTTCTATTTGAGATGTATACATTTTTCTTAAATGAAAACTTGAGTTTTCACATTCCTTTCATCTCGTAAACAAAAAAAGAGATAATAGGCAAATAGATCACAACAAAATGAAAATTTTAGAGTTTATCTATGGAAACAATTTAAAGCAGTAAACAAATTTAAGTAAAGAAAATTTATTCACACACCACAAACGAACCCAAAAGTTTTGTTATCCAAGTTTGGGAAATTCCACTAGTTCAACCCTAATTGCTCAGAATTTTTTAAGAAAGAGATTTTTCTACACATGTTTTAAAAAATGTATATGCATGCTTGAACCATGTTACAGATGGAAATGACCTATGGATCCAAACCATTTAAAGAGAATAACATTAAATTCTCAAGTAAAGGTGCGGTTGGATATTTACTTGAGTAAAACAAACCATTATTTTTCCCATTTACCAAAAGCCGACCTAACGAACATAGATGATTGTAAAGTAATTTTTCATGTGTAACGGGCTTTATTTTTGTAAGGAATGCCTTATGGATTGGGAGTCAACACTCAGTTAAAAATCCCCCGCCTACCCCTTTTCCCGACGATTGCATAACTTGACAAATAAAAACTAAAAAAAGTTTAAAATCCCTAAAAATTACAGAAAGTTTTTGGAATTACCTCCCTTTACATTTGTGCATTGTGCATTTCCATTTTAGACGTATACTTTTTTCTTAAATCAAAACTTGAGTTTTCACTTTCCCTTCATCTCGTAAACAAAAAAAGAGATAAAAGGCAAATAGATCACAACAAAATAAAAATTATAGAGTTTGTGTATGTAAAATAATTTAAAGCAATAAACAAATGTAAGTAAAGAAAATTTATTCACACACCAAAAATGAACGCAAAAGTTTTGTTATCCAAGTTTGGGAAATTCCACTAGTTCAACCCTAATATCTCGGAATTTTATAAGAAATAGATTTTTCTACACATGTTTTAATAAATGGATTTGCAAGCTTGAAACTTGTTAAAGATGCAAATGACCTACGGATCCAAACCTTTTAAAAAGAATAACAATAAATTCTGAAGTGCAATTGCGGTGGGATATTTACGTGAGTCAAACATGCAATTATTTTGCACATTTACAAAAAGCTGACCTAACGATCTTAGATGATTGTAAAGTGATTTATCAGGCGTAACCGGCTATAGTTTTGTAAGGAATGACTTATGGATTGGGAGTCAACACTCAATTAAAAATCCCCCGCCTCCCCCTTTTTCGGACAATTGCGGAACCTGATATATAAAAACTAAAAAGAGTTTACAATCCCTAAAAATTACTGACACCTTTTTGGAAATATCTCTCTCTACATTTGTGAATTGTGCATTTCTATTTTAGATGTATACATTTTTCTTAAATGAAAACTTGAGTTTTAACATTCCTTTCATCTCGTAAACAAAACAAGAGATAAAAGGCAAATAGATCACTATGAACTGAAAATTCTAGAGTTCATGTACGGAATAATTTAAAGAAATAAAAAAATGATAGTAAAGAAAATTTATTCACACCCCCTCAAACGAACACTAAAGTTTTTTTATCCAAGGTTGGAAAATTCCACTAGTTCAACACAAATAGCTCGAAATTGTATAAGAAAGAGATTTTTCTACACATGTTTTAAAAAATGGATTTTAATGCTTGAAACATGTTAAAGATGCTAATGACCTATGGATCCAAACTTCTTAAATAGAATAACATTAAATTCTCTAGTGAAATTGTTGTGGGATATTTACCCGAGGCAAACAAACAATTATTTTGCCCATTTACAAAACGCTGACTAACAATCGTATATGATTGTAAAGTGATTTATCATGCATAACGGGCTATATTTCTTTACGGAAGGAGCGATGGATTGGGTGTCAACACTCAGTTAAAAATCCCCCGCCTCCACCTTTTTCGGAGGATTGCAGAACCTGATATATAAAAACTCAAAAGAGTTTACAATACCAAAAAATTATAGAAAATTTTTGGAATTATCTCTCTCTACAATTGTGCATTGTACATTTCCATTTTAGGTGTATACTTTTTTCTTAAATCAAAACTTGAGTTTTCACTTTCCCTTCATCTCGTAAACAAAAATAGAGATAAAAGGCAAATAGATCACAAAAAAATGAAAATTTTAGAGTTTATGTATGGAAATAATTTAAAGAAATAAATAATGTAAGTAAAGAAAATTTATTCACACACCACAAATGAACACAAAAGTTTTGTTATCCAAGTTTGAGAAATTCCATTAGTTCAACCCTAACAGCTCGGAATTATTGAAGAAAGAGATTTTTCCAAACATGTTTTAAAAAATGGATATGCATGCTTGAAACATGTTAAAGATGCAAATGGCCTATGGATCCAAACCTTTTAAAGAGAACAACATTAAATTCTCAAGTGAACGTGCGGTGGGATATTTACCCTAGTCAAACAAGCCATTATTTTGCCCATTTGAAAAAAAGCTGACCTAACGATCATAGATGATTGTAATATGATTTATCATCTGTAACGGGCTATATTTTTGTCAGGAATGACTTATGGATTGGGAGTCAACACTCAGTTACGAATCCCTCATCTCCCCCTTTTCCCGACGATTGCAGAACCTGATATATAAAAACTAAAAAGAGTACAATCCCTAAAAATTACAGACACTTTTTTGATTTATCTCTCTCTTCCTTTTTTCCTTGTGCATTTCAATTTTATATGTATACTTTTTTCTTAAATCAAAACTTTAGTTTTCACTTTCCCTTCATCTCAAAAGCAAAAAAAGATATAAAAGGCAGATAGATCACTACCAAATGAAAATTTTAGAGTTTATGTATGTAAAGAATTTAAAGCAATAACAAATGTAAGTAAAGAAAATTTATTCACACACCCCAAATTAACACAAAAGTTTTGTTATCCAAGTTTGGGAAATTCCACTAGTTCAACCCTAACTGCTCGGAATTTTTGAAGAAAGAGATTTTTCTACACATGTTTTAAAAAATGGATATGCATGCTTGAAACATGTTAAATATGCAAATGACCTATGAATCCAAGCCTTATAAAGAGAATAACATAAAATTGTCAAGTGAACGTGCGGTGAGATATTTACCCAAGCAAAACAAGCCATTATTTTGCCCATTTAAAAAAAGCTAACCTAACTACCATAGATGATGGTAAAGTGATTTATCATGCGTCATAGGCTATATTTTTTTGAGGAATGACTTATGGATTGGGAGTCAACTCTCAGTTAAAAATCCCCCGCCTCCTCCTTTTCCAGACTATTGCCGAACCGGATATATAAAAACTAAAAAAAGTTTACAATACCAAAAAATTACAGACACTTTTTGGAATTATTTCTCTCTTCAATTGTGCATTGGGCATTTCCATTTGAGATGTATACTTTTTTCTTTAATCAAAACTTGAGTTTTCACTCTCCCTTCATCTCGTAAACAAAAATAGAGATAAAATGCAAGAAGATCACAACAAAATGAAAATTTTAGAGTTTATGTATGCAAAGAATTAAAAGCAATAAACAAATGTAAGTAAAGAAAATTTATTCACACACCACAAATGAACACAAAAGTTTTGTTATCCAAGTTTGGGAAATTTTACTAGTTCAACCTTAATAGCTCAGAATTTTATAAGAAAGAGATTTTTCTACACATGTTTTAAAAAATGGATATGCTTGCTTAAAACATGTCAAAGATGCAAATGACCTATGGATCCAAACCTTGTAAAGAGAATAACATTAAATTCTCAAGTGAACGTGCAGTGGGATATTTACCCGAGTCAAACAAGCCATTATTTTGCCCATTTACAAACAATTGACCCAATGATCATAGATGATTGTAAAGTGATTTATCATGCGTAACGGGCTATATTTTTTTAAGGAATGACTTATGGATTGGGAGTAAACACTCAGTTAAAAATCCCCCGCCTCCCACTTTTCCCGACAATTGCAGAACCTTATTTATAAAAACAAAAAAAGTGTTTACAATCCCTAAAAATTACAGACACTTTTTAAAATTATTTCTCTCTACTTTTGTGCATTGTACATTTCCATTTTAGATGCATACTTTTTTCTTCAATAAAACCTTGAGTTTTCACTTTCCCTTCATCTTGTCAACAAAAAAAAGAGATAAAAGGCAAATAGATGACAACAAAATATAAATTTTTGATAAAGAAAATTTATTCATACACCACAAACGAACACTAAAGTTTTGTTATCCAAGTTTGGGAAATTCCACTAGTTCAACCCTAATAGCTCAAAATTTTATAAGAAAGAGATTATTCTACACATGTTTTAAAAAATGGATATGCATGCTTGAAACATGTTAAAGATGCAAATGACCTATGGATCCAAACCTTTTAATGTGAATAACATTAAATTCTCAAGTGAAGGTGCTGTGGGATATTTACCCGATTCAAACAAGGTACAGTTTTGCAGATTTACAAAAAGCTGACCTATTTATCATAGATGATTGCAAAGTGATTTATTTTGCGTAATATGCTATATTTTTGTAAGCAATGACTTATGGATTGGGAGTCAACACTCAGTTAAAAATCCCCTGCCTCCCCCTTTTCCCGAAGATTGCAGAACCTGATATATAAAAACTAAAAAGAGTTTACAATCCCTAAAAATTATAGAAACTTTTTGGTATTATCTCTCTCTACATTTGTGCATTGTGCATTTCCATTTTAGATGTATAATGTTTTCTTAAATCAAAGCTTGAGTTTTCACTTTCCCTTCATCTGATAAACAAAGAAAGGGATAAAAGGCAAATGGATCACAACAAAATGAAAATTTTACAGTTTATGTATGGAAAGAATTTAAATCAATAAACAAATGTAAGTAAATGAAATTTGTTCACACGGCACAAATGAACACAAAAGTTTTGGTATCCAATTTTGGGAAATTCCACTAGTTCAACCCTAATAGCTCGGAATTTTATAAGAAAGAGATTTTTCTACACATGTTTTAAAAAATGGATATGCATGCTTGAAACATGTTAATAAATGACTTATGGATCCAAACCTTTTAAAGACAATAACATTAAATTCTCAAGTGAACCTCCAGTGGGCTAATTACCAGAGTCAAACAAGCCATTATTTTTCCCATTTACAAAAAGCTGATCTAACGATCATAGATGATTGTAAAGTGATTTATCATGTGTAATGGGCTATATTTTTGTAAGGAGTGATTTATAGATTGGGAGTCAACACTCAATTAAAAATCCCCTGCCTCACCCTTTTCCCAACCATTGCAGAACCTGATATATAAAAACTAAAAAGAGTTTACAATTCCTAAAAATTACAGACTCTTTTTGGAATTATCTCTCTCTACATTTTTTCATTGTGCATTTCCATTTTAGATGTATACTCTTTTCTTAAATCAAAACTTGAGTTTTCACTTTCCCTTCATCACGTTAAGAAAAAAGAGATAAAAGGCAAATAGATCACAACAAAATGAAATTTTTACAGTTTATGTATAGAAAGAATTTAAAGCAATAACAAATGTAAATAAAGAAAATTTATTCACACACCACGAATGAAAAAAAATGTTTTGTAATCCAAGTTTGGGAAATTCCACTTGTTCAATCCTAATAGCTCAAAATTTTATAAGAAAGAGACTTTTCTACACATGTTTTACAAAATGGACTTGCATCCTTGAAACATGTAAAAGATGCAAATGAACTATGGATCCAAACTTTTTTAAAAGAATAAGAATAAATTCTCAAGGGAACGTGCGGTGGGATATTTACCCGACTCAAACAAGCAATTATTTTGCCCATTTACAAAAAGTTGACATAACGATCTTAGATGATTGTAAAGTACTTTATCATGCGTAACAGGCTATATTTTTTTAAGGATCCCCGGCCTCCCCCTTTTCCCGACAATTCCCGAACTGCATATATATAAACAACAAAGTGTTCACAATCCCTAAAAATTACAGACACTTTTTTTAATTATCTCTCTCCAAATTTTTGCATTGTGCATTTCCATTTTAGATGTATACTTTTTTCTTAAATCAAAACTTGAGTTTTGACTCTCCCTTCATCTTGTAAAAAAAAAAATGAGATAAAAGGCAAATAGATCACTGCAAAATGAAAATTTTAGAGTTTATGTATGGAAAGATTTTTTAGCATTAAAAAATTTAAGAAAAGAAAATTTATTAACACACCACAAATGAACACAAAAAGTTTTGTTGTCCATGTTTGGGAAATTCCACTAGTTCAACCCTAATAGCTCAAAATTTTATAAGAAAGAGAGTTTTCAGCACATGTTTTAAAAATTGGATATGCATGCTTGAAACATGTTAAAGATGCAAAGGACCTATGGATCCAAACATTTTAAAGAGAATAACATTAAATTCTCAAGTGCAAGTGCAGTGGGATATTTACCCGAGTCAAACAAGCCATTATTTTGCCCATTTACAAAAAGCTGACCTAATGATCATAAATGAATATAAAGTGATTTATCATGCGTAATAGGCTATATTTTTTTACAGAATGACTTACAGATTGGGAGTCAACACTCAGTTACAAATGCAACGCTTCCCCATTTTCCCAACGATTGAATAACCTGATGTATAAAAACTAAAAAGATTTTACAATCCGTAAAAAATACAAACACTTTTTGGAGTTATCTCTCCCTACATTTGTGCATTGTGCATTTCCATTTTGGATGTATATTTTTTTCTTAAAGGCAAATAGATCATAACAAAATGGAAAGAATTTAAAGCAATAAACAAATGTAAGTTAAGAAAATTTATTCACACACCACAAATGAACACAAAAGTTTTGTTGTCCAGTTTAGGAAATTCCACTAGTTCAACCCTAATAGCTCGGAATTTCATAAGAAAGAGATTTTTCTACACAAGTTTTAAAAAATAGATATGCATGCTTGAAACATGTTAAAGATGCAAATGACCTCTGGATCCCAACCGTTGAAAGACAATAACATTAAATTCTCAAGTGATCGTGCGGTGGGAAATTTACCCGAGTCAAACAAGCCATTATTTTGCGCATTTACAAAAAAACAGACCTAACGATCATAGATGATTGTAAAGTGATTTATCATGCACAACAAGCTATATTTTTTTAAGGAATAACGTATGGATTGGGAGTCAACACTCAGTTAGAAATCCCCCACCTCCCCCTTTGCTAAAAAATAAACAAATGTTAGTAAAGAAAATTTATTCACACACCACAAATGAATACAAAATTTTTGTTATCCAAGTTTCGGAAATTCCACTAGTTCAACCCAAATAGCTCAGAATTTTATAAGAAAGAGATTTTTCTACATATGTTTTAAAAAATGGATATGCATGCTTGAAACAAGTTAAAGATACAAATGACCTATGGATATTTATACGAGTCAAACAAGCCATTATTTTGCCCATTTACAAAAAGTTGACCTAACGATCATAGATGATTGTAAAGTGATTTATCATGTGTAACGGGCTATATTTTTGTAAGGAATGACTTATGGATTGGGAGTCAACACTCAGTTAAAAATCCCACTCCTCCCCCTATTCCCGATGATTGCAGAACCTGATATACAAAAACTAAAAAGAGTTAAAAATCCCAAAAATTTACAAACACTTTTTGGAATTAACCCTCTTTGCATTTTTTCATTGTGCATTTCAATTTTAGATGTATACTTTTTTCTTAAATCAAAACTTGAGTTTTCACTTTCTTTTCTTCTTGTAAACAAAAAAAGTGATAAAGGGCAAATAGATCACAAAAAAATGAAAATTTTGAGTTTATGTATGGAATGAATTTAAATCAATAAAAAAAAGTAAGTAAAGAAAATTTATTCACTCACCACAAATGAACACAAAAGTTTTGTTATCCAAGTTTGGGAAATACCACTAGTTCAACCCTAATAGCTCGGAATTTTATGAGAAAGTGATTTTTCTACGCATGACTTAAAAAAAGGATATGCATGATTGAAACATGTTAAAGATGCAAATGACGTATGGATCCAAACCTTTTAAAGAGAATAACATTCAATCCTCAAGTGACCGTGAATTGGAATATTTATCCGAGTGAAACTAGCCATTATTTTTCCCATTTACAAAAATCTGACCTAACAATTATAGATGATTGTAAAGTGATTTATCATGCATAAAGGGCTTTATTTTTGTATGGAATGACTTATGCATTGGGAGTTAACACTCAGTTAAAAATCTCCCGCCTCCCCCATTTCCTGACGATTGCAAAACCTGACATATAAAAGCTAAAAAGAGTTTACAATCCCCAAAAATTTCATACACTTTTTGGAATTATCTATTTCTAGATTTGTGCATTGTGCATTTACATTACAGATGTATATTTTTTTCTAAAATAAAAACTTGAGTTTTCTCATTCCATTCATCTCGTAAACAAAAAAAGACATAAAAGGCAAATAGTTCACAACAAAATGAAAATTTTAGACTTTATGGATGGAAAGAATTTAAAGAAATAAAATAATATAATTAAAAAAAATTTATTCACACTCCACAAATGAACATAAAAGTTTTGTTATCCACGTTTGAAAAATTCCACTAGTTCAACCCTATTAACACGGAATTTTATTAGAAAGAGATGTTTCTACACATGTTTCAAAAAATGGATTTGCATGCTTGAAACATGTTAAAGATGCACATGACCTGTGGTTCCAAACCTTTTAAAGAGAATCACATTAAATTCTCAAAAGAACGTGCAGTGGGATATTTACCTGAGTCATACACGCCATTATTTTTCCCATTTACAAAAAGCTGACCTAACAATCATAGATGATTGTAAAGTGATTTATCATGCATAACGGGCTATATTTTTTTAAGTAATGACTTTTGGATTGGGAGCCAATACTCAGTTAAAATTCCCCCGCCTCCCCCTTTTCCCGACGATTGCAGAACCTGATATATAAAAACTAAAAAGAGATAACAATCCCAAAATATTACAGACACTTTTTGGAATTAACACTCTTTACATTTTTTCATTGTAGATAGATGTATACTTTTTTCTTAAATCAAAACTTGATTTTTCACTTTTCCTTCTTCTCGTAAACAAAAAAAGAGATAAAAGGCAAATAGATCACAAAAAAATGAAAATTTTAGAGTTGATGTATGGAATGAATTTAAATCAATAGAAAAAAGTAAGTAAAGAAAATTTATTCACACGCCAAAAATGAACACAAAAGTTTTGTTATCCAAGTTTGGGAAATACCACTACTTCAACCCTAATAGCTCGAAATTTTGTAAGAAAGTGATTTTTCTACGCATGACTTAAAAAATGGATATGCATGCGTGAAACATGTTGAAGATGAAAATGACCTTTGGATCCAAACCTTTTAAAGAGAAAAACATTCAATTCTCAAGTGAACGTCAAGTGGGATATTTACCCGAGTGAAACTAGCCATTATTTTGCCCATTTACGAAAATCTGACCTAACGATCATAGATGATTGTAAAGTGATTTATCATGCATAAAGGGCTTTATTTTTGTAAGGAATGACATATTTATTGGGAGTCAACACTCAGTTAAAAATCTAACGCCTCCCCCTTTTCCCAACGATTGCAAAACATGTTATATAAAAACTAAAAAGAGTTTACAATCCCTAAAAATTTCATACACTTTTTGGAATTATCTCTTTCTAGATTTGTGCAATGTGAATTTACATTATAGATGTATAGTTTTTTCTAAAATAAAAAAAAGAGATAAAAGGCAAATAGTTCACAACAAAATGAAAATTTTAGACTTTATGTATGGAAATAATTTAAAGCAATAAACAAATGTGATTAAAGAAAATTTATTCACACACCACAAATGAACATAAAAGTTTTGTTATCCATGTTTGGAAAATTCCACTAGTTCAACCCTATTAGCACGGAATTTTATAAGAAAGAGATTTTTCTCCACATGTTTCAAAAAATGGATTTGCATGCTTGAAACATGTTAAAGATGCATATGACCTATGGTTCCAAACCTTTTAATGAGAATAACAGTAAATACTCAAATGAACGTGCCATTAATTTGCCCATTTACAAAAAGCTGACCTAACGATCATAGATGATTGTAAAGTGATTTGTCATGCATAACCGGCTATAGTTTTGTAAGGAATGACTTATAGATTGGGGGTCAACATTCAGCTAAAAATCACCCCCTTCCCCCTTTTCCCGACGATTGCTGAACCTGATATATAAAAACTAAAAAGAGTTTGCAATCGTTAAAAATTATAGACACTTTTTGGAATTATATCTCTCTACATTTGTGAATTGTCCATATCCATTTTAAATGTATACTTTTTTCTTAAACCAAAACTTGAGTTTTCACTTTCCCTTCATCTCGTAAACAAAAAAGAGATAAAAGACAAATAGATCACAACAAAATGAAAATTTTAGAGTTTATGTATTGAAAGAATATAAATCAATAAACAAATGTAAGTAAAGAAAATTTTTTCACACACCACAAATCAACACAAAAGTTTCGTTATTGAAGTTTGGGAAATTCCGCTACTACAACCCTAATAGCTCGGATTTTATAAGAAGAGATTCTTCTACTCAGGTTTTAAAAACTGGATATGCATGCTTGAAACATGGTAAAGATCAAATGACCTATGGATCCAAACCTTTGAAAGAGAATAATATTAAATTCTCAAGTGAACGTGCGGTGAGATATTTACCGGAGTCAAACAAGCCATTATTTTGCCTATTTACAAAAAGTTGACCTACAGATCATAGATGATTGTAAAGTGATTTATCATATGTAACTGGCTATATTTTTTTAAGGAATAACTTATGGATTGGGAGTCAACACTCAGTTAAAAATCCCCCGCCTCCCCCATTTCCCGATGATTGCAGAACCTGATATATAAAAACTAAAAAGAGTTTACAATCCCTAACAATAACATACACTTTTTGGAATTATCTCTCTCTTCATTTGTGCATTGTGCATTTCCATTTTAGATGTATACTTTTTTTCTTAAACTAAAACCTGAGTTTTCAATTTCCCTTCATCTCGATAACAAAAAAAGAGATTAAAGGCAAATAGATCACAAGAAAATGAAAATTTTAGAGTTTATGTATGGAAACAATTTAAAGTAGTAAGAAAATGTAAGAAAAGAAAATTTATTTACACATAACAAATGAACACAAAAGTTTTGTTATCAAAGTTTGGGAAATACCACTAGATCAACCCTAATAGCTCGGAATTTTATAAGAAAGATATTTTTCTACACATATTTTATAAAATGGATATGCATGCTTGAAACAACTTAAAGATGCAAATGACCTACGGATCCAAAACTTTTAAACAGAATAACATTAAAATCTCAAGTGAACGTGTTGTGGGATATTTACCCGAGTCAAACAAGCCATTATTTTGTCCATTTAAAAAAAGCTGACCTAACGATCATAGATGATTGTAAAGTGATTTGTCATGCGTAACAGGCTATATTTTTGTAAGGAACGACTTATGGATTGGGAGTCAACATTCAGTTAAAAATCTCCTCCTTCCCCCTTTTCCCGACGATTTCTGAACCCGATATATAAAAACTAAAAAAATTTACAATCGTTAAAAATTATAGAAAATTTTTGGAATTTTATCTCTCTACATTTGTGCATTGTGCATTTCCATTTTAGATGTGTACTTTTTTTCTTAATCCAAAACTTGAGTTTTCACTTTTCCTTCATCTTGTAAACAAAAAAATAGATAAAAGACAAATAGATCAAAACAAATTAAAATTTTAAGAGTTTATGTATGGAAATAATTTAAAACAATTAACAAATGTAAGTAAATAAATTTTTTCACACACCACAAATCAACACAAAAGTTTTGTTATCGAACTTTGGGAAATTCCGCTACTACAACCCTAATAGCTCGGATTTTATAAGAAAGAGAATCTTCTACTCATGTTTTAAAAAATGGATGTGCATATTTGAAACATGTTAAAGATGCAAATGACCTATTGGGAGTCAACACTCAGTTACAAATCCCCCGCCTCCCCCTTTTCTCGACAATTGCAAAACCAAATTTTTAAAAACTAAAAAGAGTTTACAATCCCTAAAAATTACAGAAACATTTTGGATTTATCTCTCTCTAAATTTGTGCATTGTGTATTTCCATTTTAGTTGTATACTTTGTTCTTAAACGAAAACTTGAGTTTTCACTGTCCCTTCATCTCGTAAACAGAAAAAGAGATAAAAGGCAAATAGCTCACAACAAAATGATAATTTTAGGGTTTATGTATAGAATGAATTTAAAGCAATAACAAATGTGAGTAAAGAAAATTTATTCACACACCACAAATGAACACAAAAGTTTTGTTATCCATGTTTTGGAAATTCCACTAGTTCAACCCTAATAGCTTGAAATTTTATAAGGAAGAGATTTTTCTACACATGTTTTAAAAAATGGATATGCATGCTTAAAACATGTTAAAGATGCAAATGACCTACGGATCCAAACCTTTTAAAAAGAATAATATTGAATTCGAAAGTGAACGTGCTGTGGGATATTTACACGAGTAAAACTAGCCATCATTTTACCCAATTACAAAAAGCTGACCTAACGATCATAGATGATTGTAAAGTGATTTATCATGCGTAACGGGCTATATTTTTGTAAGGAATGAGTTTTTATTGGGAGTCAACACTCAGTTAAAAATCCCTCGCCTCCCTCTTTTCTTGACGATTGCAGAACCTAATATATAAAAACTAAAAAGAGTTTACAATCCCTAAAAATTACATACACTTTTTGGAATTATCACTCTCTACATTTGTGCATTGTCCATTTCCATTTTAGATGTATACTTTTTTACTTTTTTCTTAAATCAAAACCTGACTTTTCACTTTCCCTTCATCTCGTAAACAAAAAAAGAGATAAAAGGCAAATAACTCACAATAAAATGAAAATTTTAGGGTTTATGTATGTATTGAATTTAAAGAAATAACAAATGTAAGTAACGAAAATTTATTCACACACCATAAATGAAGACAAAAGTTTCGTTATCCATGTTTGAGAAATTCCACTAGTTCAACCCTAATAACTCAGAATTTTATAAGAAAGATATTTTTCTACACATGTTTTAGCAAATGGATATGCACGCTTGAAACATGTTAAAGATGCAAAAGACCTATGGATCCAAACCAATTAAAGATAAAAACATTAAATTCTCAAGTGAACGTGCGGTGGGATAATTACCGGAGTTAAACACGCCATTATTTTGCCCGTTTACAAAAAGCTGACCTAACGATCATTCATGATTGTAAAGTGATTTATCATACGTAATGTGCTATATTTTTTTAAGGAATGACTGAAGGATTGGGAGTCAACACTCAGTTAAAAATTCCCCGCCTCCCCCTTTTCCTGATGATAGCAAAACCTGATATATCAAAACAAAAATTTTAGAGTTTATGCATGGAAAGAATTAAAAGAAATAACAAAATTTAAGTAAAGAAAATTTATTCACACACCACAAATGAACACAAAAGTTTTGTTATCAGAGTTTGGGAAATTCCACTAGTTCAACCCTAATACCTCGGAATTTTATAAGAAAGACATTTTTCTACATATGTTTTAAAAAATGGATATGCATGTTTGAAACATATTATAGATGCAAATGACCTACGGATCCAAACCTTTTAAACAGATTAATCTTAAATTTTCAAGTGAACATGCGGTGGGATATTTACCCGAGTCAAATAAGCCATTATTTTGCCGATTTACATAAAGCTAACCTAACAATGATAGATGATTGTAAAGTGAATTATCATGCATAACGTGCTATATTTTTGTAAGGAATGACTTACGGATTGGGAGTCAACAATAAGTTAAAAATCCCCCACCTCCCCCTTTTCCCGACGATTGCAGAACTTGGTATTTAAAAATTAAAAAGAGTTTACAATCCATAAAAATGACGGACACTTTTTAGAATTATTTCTCTCTACATTTGTGCATTGTGCATTTCCATTTTAGATGAATACTTTTTTCTTAAAAAAAAACTTGAGTTTTCACTCTCCCTTCATCAGGTAAACCAAAAAAGAGATAATAGGTGAAAAGATTACAACAAAATGAAAATTTTAGAGTGTATGTATGGAATGAATTTAAATCAATAAAAAATGTAAGTAAACAAAATTTATTCACACACCAGAAATGAACACAAATGTTTTGTTATCCTAGTTTGTGAAATTCTACTTGTTCAACCCAAATAGCTAAGAATTTTATAAGAAAGAGATTTTTCTACACATGTTTTAAAAAATGGATATCCATGCTTGAAACATATTAAAGATGCAAATAACCAATGGATTCAAACCTTTTAAAGAGAATAACATTAAATTCTCAAGTGAACATGCTGTGGGATATTTACCCGAGTCAAACAAGCCATTATTTTGCCCATTTACAAAAATCTCACTTAATGATCATAGATGATTGTAAAGTGATTTATCATGCGTAACAGGCTATATTTTTGTAAGGAAAGACTTATGGATTGGGAGTCATCACTCAGTTAAAAATCCCCCACCTCCCCTTTTTCCCGACGATTTCATAACCTGAAATATATAAACAAAAAAGAGTTTACAATCCCTAAAAATTAGAGATACTTTTTGGAATTATATCTCTCTATATTTGTGCATTGTGCATTTCCATTTTAGATGGAAACTTTTTTCTTATACAGGAACTTGAGTTTTCACTTTCCCTTCATCTCATAAATAAAAAAAGAGATAAAAGGCAAACAGATCACAACAAAATGAAAATTTTAGAGTTTTTTTATGGAAAGAAATTAAAGCAATAAACAAATGTAAGTAAAGAAAATTTATTCACACACCACAAATGAACACAAAAGTTTTGTTAACCAAAGTTGGGAGATTCCACTACTTCAACCCTAATAGCTCGGAATTTTATAAGAAAGACTTTTGTTACACATGTTTAAAAAAAATGTATATGCATGCTTGAAATATATTAAAGATGCAAATAACCTATGGATCCAAACCTTTTAAAGAGAATAACATTAACTTCTCAAGTGAACATGCGGTGGGATATTTATCCGAGTCAAACAAGCCATTATTTTGCCCATTTACAAAAAGCTGACATATTGATCATAGATGATTGTAAAGTGATTTATCCAGCGTAATGGGCTATATTTTCGAAACAAATGACTGATAGATTGGGAGTGAACACTCAATTAAAAATCCCGTACCTCCCCCTTTTTCGACGATTGTTGAACCTGATATATAAAAGAAAAAAAGTGTTTAAAATCCCAAAAAATTATAGTCACTTTTTGGAATTATCTCTCTCTGCATTTGTGCATTGTGCATTTCCCTTTTAGATGTATACTTTTTTCTTAATTCAAAAATTGAGTTTTCACTTTCCCTTCATCTTGTAAACAAAAAAAGAGAAAAAAGGGAAACAGATCACAACAAAATGAAAATTTTAGAGATTAAGTATGGAAAGAATTTAAAGCAATAAACTAATGCAAGTAAAGAAACTTTATTCACACACCACAAATGAATACAAAATTTTTGTTTTCCAATTTTGGGAAATCCCTCTAGTTCAACCCTTATTGCTCGTTATTTTATAAAAAAGAGATTTTTCTACACATGTTTTAAAAAAAATGGATATGCATGTTTGAAACATATTATAGATGCAAATGACCTACGGATCAGTGGGATATTTACCCGAGTCAAGTGAACGAGCGGTGGGATATTTACCCGAGTCAAACAAGCCATTATTTTGCCCAGTTACAAAAAGTTGACCTAACAATCATAGATGATTGTAAAGTAATTTATCATGCGTAATGGGCTATATTTTTTTAAGGAATGACTTATGGATTGGGAGTCAACTTTCAATTTAAAATCCCCTGCCTCCCCCTTTTCCAAACGATTGCAGAACCTGATATATAAAAACTAAAAAGAGTTTACAATCCCTAAAAATTACAGACACTTTTTGGAATGAACTCTCTCTAAATTTGTGCATTGTGAATTTAAATTTTAGTTGTACACTTTTTTCTTAAATTAAAACTTGAGTTTTCACTTTCCCTTCATCTCGTAAACAAAATTAGAGATAAAAGGCAAATAGATCACAACAAAATTAAGACTTTAGAGTTTATTTATGGAAAGTATTTAAAGAAATAAACAAATGTAAGTGAAGAAAATTTATTCACACACCACAATGAACACAAGTTTTGTTATCCAATTTTGGGAAATTCCAGTAGTTCAACCACTATTGCTCGGAATATTATAAGAAAGAGATTTTTCTGCACATATTTCAAAAAATGGATATGCATGCTTGAAAAAAGTTAAAGATGCAAATGACCTATGGATCCAAACCTTTTAAAGATAATAACATTAAATTCTCAAGTGAACGTACGCTAGTATATTAACCCGTCAAACAAGCCTTTATTTTGCCCATTTACAAAACGCTGACCTAACAATCATAGATGATTGTAAAGTGATTTATCATGTGTAACAGAACATATTTTTGTAAGGAATGATGTATGGATTAAGTGTCAACACTCAGTTAAAATTCCACCGCCTCCCCCTTTTCCCGACGATTGCAGAACCTGATATATAAAAACTAAAAAGATATTAAAACCCCCAAAAATTATAGACAATTTTTGGAATTATTTCTCTCTACATTTGTGTATTGTGCATTTCCATTTTAGATGTATACTTTTTTCTTTAATAAAAACTTGAGTTTTCACTTTCCCTTAATCTCATAAACAAAAAAAAAAGAGATAAAAGGCAAAAAGATCACAACAAAATGAAAATTTTAGAGTTTATGTATGGAAAGAATTTAAAGGAATAAAAAAATGTTAGTAAATAAAATTTATTCACACACCAAAACTGAACACAAAAGTTTTTGTTATCCAATTTACAGAAATTCCACTAGTTCAACCCTAATAGCTAGGAATTTTATAAGAAAGAGATTTTTTTACACATGTTTTCAAAAATGGATATGCAAGCTTGAAACATGTTAGAGATGCAAACGACCTGTGGGTCCAAACCTTTTAAAGAGAATAACATTAAATTCTCAACTAAATGGGCGGTGGGATATTAACCCGAGTGAAACAAGCTATTATTTTGCCCTTTTTCAAAAAGCTTACCTAACGATCATAGATGATTGTAAAGTGATTTATCATGCGTGACAGGCTATATTTTTGTGAGGAATGACTGATGGATATGGAGTCAAGACTCAGTTAAAAATTTCCCGCCTCCCCATTTTCCCAACGATTGCAGAACCTAATATAAAAAAACCAAAAATATGTTACAATCCACAAAAATTACAAACATATTTTGGAATTATCTCTCTCTCCATTTGTGTATTGTGATTTTCCATTTTAGATGTATATTTTTTTCTTAAATCAAAACTTGAGTTTTCACTTTCCCTTCATCTCGTAATAAAAAAAAAGAGATCAAAGGCAATTAGATCACAACAAACTGAAAATTTTAGAGTTTATTTATGGAAAGAATTTAAAGCCACAAACAAATGTAAGGAAAGAAAATGTATTCACACACCACAAATGAAGACAAAAGTTTTGTTATCTAAGTTTTGGAAATTCCACTTGTTCAACCGTAGTAGCTCAGAATTTTATAAGAAAGAGATTTTTCTACACATGTTTTAAAAAAATGGATATGCATGCTTGAAACATGTTAAATATGCAAATGACCTATGGAACCAAACCTTTTAAGAATAACATTAAATTCTCATGTGAACGTGCTATGGGATATTTACCCAAGTCAAACAAGCCATTATTTTGCCCGCCTCCAAAAAGCTTACCTAACGAGCATAGATGATTGTAAAGTGATTTATAATGCGTACTGGGCAATATTTTTTTAAGCAAGGACTTATCGATTGGGAGTCAACACTCAGTTAAAAATCCTCTGGCTCCCCCTTTTCTCGACGATTGCAGAATCTGATATATAAAAACTAAAAAGAGTTTACAATACCTAAAAATTAAAGTCAATTTTTGGAATTATCCCTCTCTATATTTATGCATTGTGCTTTTCCATTTTAGATGTATACTTTTTTCTTAAATCAAAACTTGAGTTTTCACTTTCGCTTCATCTTGTAAACAAAAAAAGTGATAAAAGGCAAATAGATCTCAACAAAATGAAAATTTTAAAGGTTTTGTATGGAATGAATTTAAAGGAATAAAAAAATATAAGTAAAGAAAATTTATTCACAAACCACAAATCAACACAAAAGTTTTGTTATCCATGTTTGTGATATTCCACTTGTTCAACCCTAATAGCTCAGAATTTTATATAAAAGAGATTTTTCTAGACATGTTTGAAAAAATGGATATGCATGCTTGAAACATGTTAAAGATGCAAATGACCTACGGATCTAAAACTTTTAAAGAGAATAACATTAAATTTTCAAGTGAATCTGTGGTGGGATATTTACCCGAGTCAAACAAGACAAAATTTTGCCCATTTACAAAAAGCTGACGTAAGGATCATAGATGATTGTAAAGTGATTTATCATGCTTAATGGGCTATTGTTTTTTAAGGAATGACTTATGGATTGGGAGTTAACACTCAGTTAAAAATCCCCCGCCTCCCCCTTTTGGCGACGATTGCATAGCCTGATATATAAAAACAAAAAAGGGTTTACAATCCCTAAAAATTACAGAAATTTTTTGGAATTATCTCTCTCTACAATTGTTCATTGTGCATTTCAATTTTAGTTGTATACTTTTTTCTTAAATAAATACTTGAGTTTTCACTTTCTCTTCATCTCGTAAACAAAAAAAGAGATGAAAGGCAAATAGATCACAACAAAATGAAAATCTTAGAGTTTATGTAAGGAAAGAATTTAAAGCAATAAGCAAATATAAGTAAAGAAAATTTAATCTCACACCACAAATGAACACAAAAGTTTTGTTATCCAAGTTTGGGAAATTCCACTAGTTCAACCCTAATAGCTCGGAATTTTGTAAGAAAGATATTTTTCTACACATGTTTAATAAAATTGATATGCACGCTTGAAACAAGTTAAAGTTGCAAATGACCTATGGATCCAAACCTTTTAAAGGGAATAATATTAAATTATCAAGTGAACATGCGGTGGGATATTTACCCGAGTCAAATAAGCCATTATTTTGCCCATTTACTAAAAGCTGACCTAAAGATCAGAGATTATTGTATAGTGATTTATCATGCATAACGGGCTATATTTTTGTTAGGAATGACTTATGGATTGGGAGTCAACACTCAGACAAAAATCCCCCACCTCCCCCTTTTCCTGACTATTGCAGAACCTGATATATAAAAACTGAAAAGAGTTTACGATCCCAAAAAATTACTGACACTTTTTTGAATTATCTCTCTCTACGTTTGTTCATTGTGCATTTACATTTTAGTTGTATACTTTTTTCTTAAATAAATACTTGAGTTCTTACTTTCCCAACATCTAGTAAACAAAAAGAGATAAAAGGCAAATAGATCAGAACAAAATGAAAATTTTAGAGTTTATGTATGGAAACAATTTAAAGCAATAAACAAATGTAAGGAAAATTTATTCACACACCACAAATGAACACAAAAGTTTTGTTATCCAATTTTTGGAAATTCCACTAGTTCAACCCTAATAGATTGGAATTTTATACGAAAGATATTTTTCTACACATGTTAAAAAATGGATATGCATGCTTGAAACATGTTACAGACACTTTTTGGAATTATCAATCTCTACATTTGTGCATTGTGAATTTCCATTTTAGATGTATACTTTTTTCTTAAATCAAAACTTGTGTTTTCCCTTTCCCTTCATCTCTTAAACAAAAAAAGGGAAACAAGGCAAATTGATCACTACTAAATGAAAATTTTAGAGTTTATGTATGGAAAGAATTTAAAGAAATAAACAAATGTAAGTAAAGAAAATTTATTCACACACCTCAAACAACACAAATGTTTTGTTATCCAAGTTGGGGATATTCGACTTGCTCAACCCTAATAGCTCAGAATTTTATAAGAAAGAGATTTTTCTACACATGTTTCAAAAAAGGGATATGCATGCTTGAAACATGTTAAAGATGCAAATAACCTATGGATCCAACATTTTAAAGAGAATAACATTAAAGTCTCAAGTGAACGTGTGGTGTGATATTTACCCTAGTCAAACAAGCCAATATTTTGCCTATTTACAAAAAGCTGACCTAACGGTCATAGATGATTGTAAAGTGATTTATCATGCGTAATGGGTAATTTTTTTGAAAGGAAAGACTCATGGATTGGGAGTCAACACTCTGTTAAAAATCCCTCGCCACCCCCTTTTCGCGACGATTGCATAACTTGATATATAAAAACTAAAAAGAGTTTACAATCCCTAAAAATTACAAACACTTTTTTGAATTATCTCTCTACATTTGTGCATTGTGCATTTCCATTTTAGATGTAAACTTTTTTCTTAAATCAAAACTTGAGTTTTCACTTTCTCTTCATCTCGTAAACAAAAAAAGAGGTAAAAGGCAAATAGATCACAACAAAAAAGAAATTTTTTGAGTTTATGTATGGAAAGAATTTAAAGCAATAAAAAAATTTAAGTAAATAAAATTTATTCTCACACCACAAATGCACACAAAAGTTTTCTTATCAATGTTTGGGAAATTCCACTCGTTCAACCCTAATAGCTCAGAATTTTTAAAGAAAGATATTTTTCTACACATGTTTTAAAAAATGGATATGCATGCTTGAAACAAGTTAAAGAAGCAATTGACCTATGAATCCAAAACTTTTAAAGAGAATAAATTTAAAACAATACAGACACTTTTCTGAACTACCTCTCTCTACATTTGTGCATTCTGCTTTTCCATTTTAGATGTATACTTTTTTTTTAAATCAAAATTTGAGTTTTCACTTTCTCTTCATCTCGTACTCAAAAAAAGAGATAGAAGGCAAATTGATCACAACAAAAAGAAAATTTTTGAATTTATGGATGGAAAGTATTTAAAGCAATAAAAAAATGTAAGTAAAGAAAATTTATTCACACACCACAAATGAACACAAAATTTTTGTTAAAGAAGTTTGGGAAATTCCACTAATTCAACCCAAATAGCTCGGAATTTCATAAGAAAGATAGTTTTCTAGACATGTTTTAAAAAATGGATATGCATGCTTGAAACAAGTTAAAGATGTAAATGTCCTATGGGATCCAAACCTTTTAAAGAGAATATCATTAAATTATCAAGTGAACGTGGGGCGTGTTATTTACATGAGTCAAACAAGTCATTATTTTGCGCATTTACAAAAACTTGACCTAACGATCATAGATGATTGTAAAGTGATTTATCATGCATCATGGGCTATATTTTTGCAAGGAATGACTTAAGGAATAGGAGTCAACACTCAGTTAAAAATCCATCGCCTCCCCCTTTTCCCGACGATCGCAAAACCTGATATATAAAAACTAAAAAAAGTTTACAATCCCTAAAAATTACAGACACTTTTTGGAATTATCTCTCTCTACATTTGTGCATTGTGCATTTCCATTTTAGAAGTATACTTTTTTCTTAAATCAAAACTTGATTTTTCACTTTCCCTTCATCTCGTAAACAAAAAAAAGAGAAAAAAGGCAAATAATCACAACAAAGTGAATTTTTTTAGAATTTATGTATAGAAAGAATATAAAGCAGTAAAAAAAATGTAAGAAAAGAAAATTTATTCACACACCACAAATGAACACAAATGTTTTGATATCCAATTTTGGGAAATTCCACTAGTTCAACCCTAATAGATCGGAATTTTATAAGAAAGAGATTTTTCTACACATGTTTTAAAAAATGGATATCCATGCTTGAAACATGTACAAAATGCAAATGACCTATGGATCCAAACCTTTTAAAGAGAATAACTTTAAATTCTCAAGTAAACGTGCGGTGGGATATTTACCCTTGTCAAACAAGCCATTATTTTGCCCATTAACAAAAAGTTGACCTAACGATCATAGATGATTGTAAATTGATTTATCATTCGTAATGGGGATATAATCTTTTTAAGGAATTACTTAGTGGGATATTTACCCTTGTCAAACAAGCCATTATTTTGCCCATTAACAAAAAGTTGACCTAACGATCATAGATGATTGTAAATTGATTTATCATTCGTAATGGGGATATAATCTTTTTAAGGAATTACTTATGGATTCGAAGACAACACTCAGTTAAAAATCCCCCGCCTCCCCCTTTTCCTGACAATTGCAGAACCCGATATATAAAAACTACAAAGAGTTTAAAATCCCAAAAAATTACAGACACTTTTAGGAATTATCTCTCTCTAAATTTGTGCATTGTGCATTTCCATTTTAGATGTATACTTTTTTTTTAAATAAAAATTTGAGTTTTCACTTTCCCATCATCTCGTAAACAAAAAAAGAGATAAAAGGCAAATAGATCACAACAAAATGAAAATTTTAGAGTTTATGTACGGAAAGAATTTAAAGAAATAAACAAATGTAAGTAAAGAAAATTTACTCACACACCACAAATGAAAACAACTGTTTTGTTATCCAATTTTTGGAAATTCCACTAGTTAAACCCTTATAGCTCGGAATTTTAAAAGAAAGAGATTTTTCTACACATGTTTTAAAAAATGGATATGCATGCTTCAAATATGTTAGAGATGCAAATAACCTATCGATCCCAACCTTTTAAAGAGAATAACTTTAAATTATCAAGTGAACGTGCAATGGGATATTTACCAGAGTCAAACAAGCCATTATTTTGCCCATTTACAAAAAGCTGACCTAACGATCATAGATGATTGTAAATTGATTTATCATTCGTAATGGGGATATAATTTTTGTAAGGAATTATTTATGGATTGGGAGACAACACTCAGTTAAAAATCCCCCGCCTCCCCCTTTTCCTGACGATTGTAGAACCTTATATATAAAAACTACAAAGAGTTTAAAATCCCAAAAAATTACAGACACTTTTAGGAATTATCTCTCTCTACATTTGTGCATTGTTCATTTCATTTTTAGATGTATACTTTTTTCTTAAATAAAAATTTGAGTTTTCACTTTCCCATCATCTCGTAAACAAAAAAAAGAGATAAAAGGCAAATAGATCACAAAAAAATGAAAATATTAGAGTTTATGTATGGATTTTAAAGCAATAAACAAATGTAAGTAAAGAAAATTTACTCACACACTACAAATGAAAACAAAAGTTTTGTTATCCAATTTTTGGAAATTCCACTAGTTAAACCCTTATAGCTCGGAATTTTAAAAGAAAGAGATTTTTCTACACATGTTTTAAAAAATGGATATGCATGCTTGATATATGTTGGAGATGCAAATAACCTATGGATCCAAACCTTTTAAAGAGAATAACATTAAATTCTCAATTGAACGTGCGGTGGAATATTTACCCGAGTCAAATAAGCCATTATTTTGCCCTTTTTCAAAAAGTTGACCTAATGATCATAGATGATTGTAAAGTGATTTATTATGCGTAAAGGGTTATATTTTTGTAAGGAATGACAGATGGATACGGAGTCAACATTCAGTTGAAAATGACTTGCCTCCCCCTTTTCCTGACGATTGAATAACTTGATATATAAAAACTAAAAAGAGATTACAATCCCTTAAAATTACAGACTCGTTTTTGGAATTATCTCTCTCTAAAATGTGTATTGTGCATTTCCATTTTTAATGTGTAATTTTTTCTTAAATAAAAACTTGTGTTTTCACTTTCCCTTCCTCTCGTAAACAAAAAAAGAGATAAAAGGCAATTAGATGACAACAAAATGAAAATTTTAGAGTTTATACATGGAAATAACATAAACCAATAAAAAAATGTGAGTAAAGAAAATTTATTTACACACCAAAAATGAACACAAAATTTTTGATTTCCAAGTTTGGGAAATTCCACATATTCAACCCAAATAGCTCGAAATTTTATAAGAAAGAGCATTTTGTACACATGTTTTAAAAAATGGATATGCAAGCTTGAAACATGTTAAATATGCAAATGACCTATGGAACCAAACCTTTTAAAGAGAAAAACATTAAATTCGCAAGTGAACGTGCGGTGGGATATTTACTAGAGTCAAACAAGCAATTATTTTGCCCAGTTACAAAAAGCTGACCTACTGAGCATAGATGATTGTAAAGTGATTTATCATGCGTAACAGGCAATATTTTTGTAAGGAAGGAGTTATGGATTGGGAGTCAACACTGAGGTAAAAATCCCCCGCCTCCCCCTTTTTCCTCACGATTGAAAAACTTGATATATAAAAACTAAAAAGAGTTTAATCTCCCTAAAATTACAGAAACTTTTTGGAATTATCTCTCTTTACATTTGTGCATTCTGCATTTCCATTTTAGATGGATACATTTTTCTTAAATCAAAACTTGAGTATTCACTTTCCCTTCATCTCGTAAACAAAAAAAGAGATAAAAGGCAAATAGATCACAACAAAATGAAATTTTTAGAGTTTTTGTATGGAAGGAATATAAAGCAATACACAAAATGTAAGAAAATAAAATTTATTCACACACCAAAAATGAACACAAAAGTTTTGATATCCAATTTTTGGAAATTCCACTAGGTCAACCCTAATAGCTCGGAATTTTATAAGAAAAAGATTTTTCTACACATGTTTTAAAAAATGGATATCCATGCTCGAAACATGTTAAAGATGCAAATGACCTATGGATTAAAACCTTTTAAAGAGAATATTTTAAATAAATTCTCAAGTGAACGTGTTGTGGGATATTTACCCGTGTCAAACAAGCCATTATTTTGCCCATTTACAAAAAGCTGACCTAATGATCATAGATGATTGTAAATTGATTTATCATTCGTAGTGGGGATATAATTTTTGTAAGGAATTACTTATGGATTGGGAGACAACACTCAGTTAAAAATCCCCCGCCTCCCCCTTTTCCTGACGATTGTAGAACCTTATATATAAAAACTACAAAGAGTTTAAAATCCCAAAAAATTACAGACACTTTTAGGAATTATCTCTCTCTACATTTGTGCATTGTTCATTTCATTTTTAGATGTATACTTTTTTCTTAAATAAAAATTTGAGTTTTCACTTTCCCATCATCTCGTAAACAAAAAAAAGAGATAAAAGGCAAATAGATCACAAAAAAATGAAAATATTAGAGTTTATGTATGGATTTTAAAGCAATAAACAAATGTAAGTAAAGAAAATTTACTCACACACTACAAATGAAAACAAAAGTTTTGTTATCCAATTTTTGGAAATTCCACTAGTTAAACCCTTATAGCTCGGAATTTTAAAAGAAAGAGATTTTTCTACACATGTTTTAAAAAATGGATATGCATGCTTGATATATGTTGGAGATGCAAATAACCTATGGATCCAAACCTTTTAAAGAGAATAACATTAAATTCTCAATTGAACATGCGGTGGAATATTTACCCGAGTCAAACAAGCCATTATTTTGCCCTTTTTCAAAAAGTTGACCTAATGATCATAGATGATTGTAAAGTGATTTATCATGCGTAAAGGGTTATATTTTTGTAAGGAATGACAGATGGATACGGAGTCAACATTCAGTTGAAAATGACTTGCCTCCCCCTTTTCCTGACGATTGCATAACTTAATATATAAAAACTAAAAAGAGATTACAATCCCTTAAAATTACAGACCCGTTTTTGGAATTATCTCTCTCTAAAATGTGTATTGTGCATTTCCATTTTTAATGTGTAATTTTTTCTTAAATAAAAACTTGTGTTTTCACTTTTCCTTCCTCTCGTAAACAAAAAAAGAGATAAAAGGCAATTAGATGACAACAAAATGAAAATTTTAGAGTTTATACATGGAAATAACATAAACCAATAAAAAAATGTGAGTAAAGAAAATTTATTTACACACCAAAAATGAACAAAAAATTTTTGATTTCCAAGTTTGGGAAATTCCACATATTCAACCCAAATAGCTCGAAATTTTATAAGAAAGAGCATTTTGTACACATGTTTTAAAAAATGGATATGCAAGCTTGAAACATGTTAAATATGCAAATGACCTATGGAACCAAACCTTTTAAAGAGAAAAACATTAAATTCGCAAGTGAACGTGCGGTGGGATATTTACTAGAGTCAAACAAGCAATTATTTTGCCCAGTTACAAAAAGCTGACCTACTGAGCATAGATGATTGTAAAGTGATTTATCATGCGTAACAGGCAATATTTTTGTAAGGAAGGAGTTATGGATTGGGAGTCAACACTGAGGTAAAAATCCCCCGCCTCCCCCTTTTTCCTCACGATTGAAAAACTTGATATATAAAAACTAAAAAGAGTTTAATCTCCCTAAAATTACAGAAACTTTTTGGAATTATCTCTCTTTACATTTGTGCATTCTGCATTTCCATTTTAGATGGATACATTTTTCTTAAATCAAAACTTGAGTATTCACTTTCCCTTCATCTCGTAAACAAAAAAAGAGATAAAAGGCAAATAGATCACAACAAAATGAAATTTTTAGAGTTTTTGTATGGAAGGAATATAAAGCAATACACAAAATGTAAGAAAATAAAATTTATTCACACACCAAAAATGAACACAAAAGTTTTGATATCCAATTTTTGGAAATTCCACTAGGTCAACCCTAATAGCTCGGAATTTTATAAGAAAAAGATTTTTCTACACATGTTTTAAAAAATGGATATCCATGCTCGAAACATGTTAAAGATGCAAATGACCTATGGATTAAAACCTTTTAAAGAGAATATTTTAAATAAATTCTCAAGTGAACGTGTTGTGGGATATTTACCCGTGTCAAACAAGCCATTATTTTGCCCATTTACAAAAAGCTGACCTAATGATCATAGATGATTGTAAATTGATTTATCATTCGTAGTGGGGATATAATTTTTGTAAGGAATTACTTATGGATTGGGAGACAACACTCAGTTAAAAATCCCCCGCCTCCCCCTTTTCCTGACGATTGTAGAACCTTATATATAAAAACTACAAAGAGTTTAAAATCCCAAAAAATTACAGACACTTTTAGGAATTATCTCTCTCTACATTTGTGCATTGTTCATTTCATTTTTAGATGTATACTTTTTTCTTAAATAAAAATTTGAGTTTTCACTTTCCCATCATCTCGTAAACAAAAAAAAGAGATAAAAGGCAAATAGATCACAAAAAAATGAAAATATTAGAGTTTATGTATGGATTTTAAAGCAATAAACAAATGTAAGTAAAGAAAATTTACTCACACACTACAAATGAAAACAAAAGTTTTGTTATCCAATTTTTGGAAATTCCACTAGTTAAACCCTTATAGCTCGGAATTTTAAAAGAAAGAGATTTTTCTACACATGTTTTAAAAAATGGATATGCATGCTTGATATCTGTTGGAGATGCAAATAACCTATGGATCCAAACCTTTTAAAGAGAATAACATTAAATTCTCAATTGAACGTGCGGTGGAATATTTACCCGAGTCAAACAAGCCATTATTTTGCCCTTTTTCAAAAAGTTGACCTAATGATCATAGATGATTGTAAAGTGATTTATCATGCGTAAAGGGTTATATTTTTGTAAGGAATGACAGATGGATACGGAGTCAACATTCAGTTGAAAATGACTTGCCTCACCCTTTTCCTGACGATTGCATAACTTAATATATAAAAACTAAAAAGAGATTACAATCCCTTAAAATTACAGACCCGTTTTTGGAATTATCTCTCTCTAAAATGTGTATTGTGCATTTCCATTTTTAATGTGTAATTTTTTCTTAAATAAAAACTTGTGTTTTCACTTTTCCTTCCTCTCGTAAACAAAAAAAGAGATAAAAGGCAATTAGATGACAACAAAATGAAAATTTTAGAGTTTATACATGGAAATAACATAAACCAATAAAAAAATGTGAGTAAAGAAAATTTATTTACACACCAAAAATGAACAAAAAATTTTTGATTTCCAAGTTTGGGAAATTCCACATATTCAACCCAAATAGCTCGAAATTTTATAAGAAAGAGCATTTTGTACACATGTTTTAAAAAATGGATATGCAAGCTTGAAACATGTTAAATATGCAAATGACCTATGGAACCAAACCTTTTAAAGAGAAAAACATTAAATTCGCAAGTGAACGTGCGGTGGGATATTTACTAGAGTCAAACAAGCAATTATTTTGCCCAGTTACAAAAAGCTGACCTACTGAGCATAGATGATTGTAAAGTGATTTATCATGCGTAACAGGCAATATTTTTGTAAGGAAGGAGTTATGGATTGGGAGTCAACACTGAGGTAAAAATCCCCCGCCTCCCCCTTTTTCCTCACGATTGAAAAACTTGATATATAAAAACTAAAAAGAGTTTAATCTCCCTAAAATTACAGAAACTTTTTGGAATTATCTCTCTTTACATTTGTGCATTCTGCATTTCCATTTTAGATGGATACATTTTTCTTAAATCAAAACTTGAGTATTCACTTTCCCTTCATCTCGTAAACAAAAAAAGAGATAAAAGGCAAATAGATCACAACAAAATGAAATTTTTAGAGTTTTTGTATGGAAGGAATATAAAGCAATACACAAAATGTAAGAAAATAAAATTTATTCACACACCAAAAATGAACACAAAAGTTTTGATATCCAATTTTTGGAAATTCCACTAGGTCAACCCTAATAGCTCGGAATTTTATAAGAAAAAGATTTTTCTACACATGTTTTAAAAAATGGATATCCATGCTCGAAACATGTTAAAGATGCAAATGACCTATGGATTAAAACCTTTTAAAGAGAATATTTTAAATAAATTCTCAAGTGAACGTGTTGTGGGATATTTACCCGTGTCAAACAAGCCATTATTTTGCCCATTTACAAAAAGCTGACCTAATGATCATAGATGATTGTAAATTGATTTATCATTCGTAGTGGGGATATAATTTTTGTAAGGAATTACTTATGGATTGGGAGACAACACTCAGTTAAAAATCCCCCGCCTCCCCCTTTTCCTGACGATTGTAGAACCTTATATATAAAAACTACAAAGAGTTTAAAATCCCAAAAAATTACAGACACTTTTAGGAATTATCTCTCTCTACATTTGTGCATTGTTCATTTCATTTTTAGATGTATACTTTTTTCTTAAATAAAAATTTGAGTTTTCACTTTCCCATCATCTCGTAAACAAAAAAAAGAGATAAAAGGCAAATAGATCACAAAAAAATGAAAATATTAGAGTTTATGTATGGATTTTAAAGCAATAAACAAATGTAAGTAAAGAAAATTTACTCACACACTACAAATGAAAACAAAAGTTTTGTTATCCAATTTTTGGAAATTCCACTAGTTAAACCCTTATAGCTCGGAATTTTAAAAGAAAGAGATTTTTCTACACATGTTTTAAAAAATGGATATGCATGCTTGATATATGTTGGAGATGCAAATAACCTATGGATCCAAACCTTTTAAAGAGAATAACATTAAATTCTCAATTGAACGTGCGGTGGAATATTTACCCGAGTCAAACAAGCCATTATTTTGCCCTTTTTCAAAAAGTTGACCTAATGATCATAGATGATTGTAAAGTGATTTATCATGCGTAAAGGGTTATATTTTTGTAAGGAATGACAGATGGATACGGAGTCAACATTCAGTTGAAAATGACTTGCCTCCCCCTTTTCCTGACGATTGCATAACTTGATATATAAAAACTAAAAAGAGATTACAATCCCTTAAAATTACAGACCCGTTTTTGGAATTATCTCTCTCTAAAATGTGTATTGTGCATTTCCATTTTTAATGTGTAATTTTTTCTTAAATAAAAACTTGTGTTTTCACTTTCCCTTCCTCTCGTAAACAAAAAAAGAGATAAAAGGCAATTAGATGACAACAAAATGAAAATTTTAGAGTTTATACATGGAAATAACATAAACCAATAAAAAAATGTGAGTAAAGAAAATTTATTTACACACCAAAAATGAACACAAAATTTTTGATTTCCAAGTTTGGGAAATTCCACATATTCAACCCAAATAGCTCGAAATTTTATAAGAAAGAGCATTTTGTACACATGTTTTAAAAAATGGATATGCAAGCTTGAAACATGTTAAATATGCAAATGACCTATGGAACCAAACCTTTTAAAGAGAAAAACATTAAATTCGCAAGTGAACGTGCGGTGGGATATTTACTAGAGTCAAACAAGCAATTATTTTGCCCAGTTACAAAAAGCTGACCTACTGAGCATAGATGATTGTAAAGTGATTTATCATGCGTAACAGGCAATATTTTTGTAAGGAAGGAGTTATGGATTGGGAGTCAACACTGAGGTAAAAATCCCCCGCCTCCCCCTTTTTCCTCACGATTGAAAAACTTGATATATAAAAACTAAAAAGAGTTTAATCTCCCTAAAATTACAGAAACTTTTTGGAATTATCTCTCTTTACATTTGTGCATTCTGCATTTCCATTTTAGATGGATACATTTTTCTTAAATCAAAACTTGAGTATTCACTTTCCCTTCATCTCGTAAACAAAAAAAGAGATAAAAGGCAAATAGATCACAACAAAATGAAATTTTTAGAGTTTTTGTATGGAAGGAATATAAAGCAATACACAAAATGTAAGAAAATAAAATTTATTCACACACCAAAAATGAACACAAAAGTTTTGATATCCAATTTTTGGAAATTCCACTAGGTCAACCCTAATAGCTCGGAATTTTATAAGAAAAAGATTTTTCTACACATGTTTTAAAAAATGGATATCCATGCTCGAAACATGTTAAAGATGCAAATGACCTATGGATTAAAACCTTTTAAAGAGAATATTTTAAATAAATTCTCAAGTGAACGTGTTGTGGGATATTTACCCGTGTCAAACAAGCCATTATTTTGCCCATTTACAAAAAGCTGACCTAATGATCATAGATGATTGTAAATTGATTTATCATTCGTAGTGGGGATATAATTTTTGTAAGGAATTACTTATGGATTGGGAGACAACACTCAGTTAAAAATCCCCCGCCTCCCCCTTTTCCTGACGATTGTAGAACCTTATATATAAAAACTACAAAGAGTTTAAAATCCCAAAAAATTACAGACACTTTTAGGAATTATCTCTCTCTACATTTGTGCATTGTTCATTTCATTTTTAGATGTATACTTTTTTCTTAAATAAAAATTTGAGTTTTCACTTTCCCATCATCTCGTAAACAAAAAAAAGAGATAAAAGGCAAATAGATCACAAAAAAATGAAAATATTAGAGTTTATGTATGGATTTTAAAGCAATAAACAAATGTAAGTAAAGAAAATTTACTCACACACTACAAATGAAAACAAAAGTTTTGTTATCCAATTTTTGGAAATTCCACTAGTTAAACCCTTATAGCTCGGAATTTTAAAAGAAAGAGATTTTTCTACACATGTTTTAAAAAATGGATATGCATGCTTGATATATGTTGGAGATGCAAATAACCTATGGATCCAAACCTTTTAAAGAGAATAACATTAAATTCTCAATTGAACGTGCGGTGGAATATTTACCCGAGTCAAACAAGCCATTATTTTGCCCTTTTTCAAAAAGTTGACCTAATGATCATAGATGATTGTAAAGTGATTTATCATGCGTAAAGGGTTATATTTTTGTAAGGAATGACAGATGGATACGGAGTCAACATTCAGTTGAAAATGACTTGCCTCCCCCTTTTCCTGACGATTGCATAACTTGATATATAAAAACTAAAAAGAGATTACAATCCCTTAAAATTACAGACCCGTTTTTGGAATTATCTCTCTCTAAAATGTGTATTGTGCATTTCCATTTTTAATGTGTAATTTTTTCTTAAATAAAAACTTGTGTTTTCACTTTCCCTTCCTCTCGTAAACAAAAAAAGAGATAAAAGGCAATTAGATGACAACAAAATGAAAATTTTAGAGTTTATACATGGAAATAACATAAACCAATAAAAAAATGTGAGTAAAGAAAATTTATTTACACACCAAAAATGAACACAAAATTTTTGATTTCCAAGTTTGGGAAATTCCACATATTCAACCCAAATAGCTCGAAATTTTATAAGAAAGAGCATTTTGTACACATGTTTTAAAAAATGGATATGCAAGCTTGAAACATGTTAAATATGCAAATGACCTATGGAACCAAACCTTTTAAAGAGAAAAACATTAAATTCGCAAGTGAACGTGCGGTGGGATATTTACTAGAGTCAAACAAGCAATTATTTTGCCCAGTTACAAAAAGCTGACCTACTGAGCATAGATGATTGTAAAGTGATTTATCATGCGTAACAGGCAATATTTTTGTAAGGAAGGAGTTATGGATTGGGAGTCAACACTGAGGTAAAAATCCCCCGCCTCCCCCTTTTTCCTCACGATTGAAAAACTTGATATATAAAAACTAAAAAGAGTTTAATCTCCCTAAAATTACAGAAACTTTTTGGAATTATCTCTCTTTACATTTGTGCATTCTGCATTTCCATTTTAGATGGATACATTTTTCTTAAATCAAAACTTGAGTATTCACTTTCCCTTCATCTCGTAAACAAAAAAAGAGATAAAAGGCAAATAGATCACAACAAAATGAAATTTTTAGAGTTTTTGTATGGAAGGAATATAAAGCAATACACAAAATGTAAGAAAATAAAATTTATTCACACACCAAAAATGAACACAAAAGTTTTGATATCCAATTTTTGGAAATTCCACTAGGTCAACCCTAATAGCTCGGAATTTTATAAGAAAAAGATTTTTCTACACATGTTTTAAAAAATGGATATCCATGCTCGAAACATGTTAAAGATGCAAATGACCTATGGATTAAAACCTTTTAAAGAGAATATTTTAAATAAATTCTCAAGTGAACGTGTTGTGGGATATTTACCCGTGTCAAACAAGCCATTATTTTGCCCATTTACAAAAAGCTGACCTAATGATCATAGATGATTGTAAATTGATTTATCATTCGTAGTGGGGATATAATTTTTGTAAGGAATTACTTATGGATTGGGAGACAACACTCAGTTAAAAATCCCCCGCCTCCCCCTTTTCCTGACGATTGTAGAACCTTATATATAAAAACTACAAAGAGTTTAAAATCCCAAAAAATTACAGACACTTTTAGGAATTATCTCTCTCTACATTTGTGCATTGTTCATTTCATTTTTAGATGTATACTTTTTTCTTAAATAAAAATTTGAGTTTTCACTTTCCCATCATCTCGTAAACAAAAAAAAGAGATAAAAGGCAAATAGATCACAAAAAAATGAAAATATTAGAGTTTATGTATGGATTTTAAAGCAATAAACAAATGTAAGTAAAGAAAATTTACTCACACACTACAAATGAAAACAAAAGTTTTGTTATCCAATTTTTGGAAATTCCACTAGTTAAACCCTTATAGCTCGGAATTTTAAAAGAAAGAGATTTTTCTACACATGTTTTAAAAAATGGATATGCATGCTTGATATATGTTGGAGATGCAAATAACCTATGGATCCAAACCTTTTAAAGAGAATAACATTAAATTCTCAATTGAACGTGCGGTGGAATATTTACCCGAGTCAAACAAGCCATTATTTTGCCCTTTTTCAAAAAGTTGACCTAATGATCATAGATGATTGTAAAGTGATTTATCATGCGTAAAGGGTTATATTTTTGTAAGGAATGACAGATGGATACGGAGTCAACATTCAGTTGAAAATGACTTGCCTCCCCCTTTTCCTGACGATTGCATAACTTGATATATAAAAACTAAAAAGAGATTACAATCCCTTAAAATTACAGACCCGTTTTTGGAATTATCTCTCTCTAAAATGTGTATTGTGCATTTCCATTTTTAATGTGTAATTTTTTCTTAAATAAAAACTTGTGTTTTCACTTTCCCTTCCTCTCGTAAACAAAAAAAGAGATAAAAGGCAATTAGATGACAACAAAATGAAAATTTTAGAGTTTATACATGGAAATAACATAAACCAATAAAAAAATGTGAGTAAAGAAAATTTATTTACACACCAAAAATGAACACAAAATTTTTGATTTCCAAGTTTGGGAAATTCCACATATTCAACCCAAATAGCTCGAAATTTTATAAGAAAGAGCATTTTGTACACATGTTTTAAAAAATGGATATGCAAGCTTGAAACATGTTAAATATGCAAATGACCTATGGAACCAAACCTTTTAAAGAGAAAAACATTAAATTCGCAAGTGAACGTGCGGTGGGATATTTACTAGAGTCAAACAAGCAATTATTTTGCCCAGTTACAAAAAGCTGACCTACTGAGCATAGATGATTGTAAAGTGATTTATCATGCGTAACAGGCAATATTTTTGTAAGGAAGGAGTTATGGATTGGGAGTCAACACTGAGGTAAAAATCCCCCGCCTCCCCCTTTTTCCTCACGATTGAAAAACTTGATATATAAAAACTAAAAAGAGTTTAATCTCCCTAAAATTACAGAAACTTTTTGGAATTATCTCTCTTTACATTTGTGCATTCTGCATTTCCATTTTAGATGGATACATTTTTCTTAAATCAAAACTTGAGTATTCACTTTCCCTACATCTCGTAAACAAAAAAAGAGATAAAAGGCAAATAGATCACAACAAAATGAAATTTTTAGAGTTTTTGTATGGAAGGAATATAAAGCAATACACAAAATATAAGAAAATAAAATTTATTCACACACCAAAAATGAACACAAAAGTTTTGATATCCAATTTTTGGAAATTCCACTAGGTCAACCCTAATAGCTCGGAATTTTATAAGAAAAAGATTTTTCTACACATGTTTTAAAAAATGGATATCCATGCTCGAAACATGTTAAAGATGCAAATGACCTATGGATTAAAACCTTTTAAAGAGAATATTTTAAATAAATTCTCAAGTGAACGTGTTGTGGGATATTTACCCGTGTCAAACAAGCCATTATTTTGCCCATTTACAAAAAGCTGACCTAATGATCATAGATGATTGTAAATTGATTTATCATTCGAAATGGGGATATAATTTTTGTAAGGAATTACTTATGGATTGGGAGACAACACTCAGGTAAAAATCCCCCGCCTCCCCCTTTTCTTGACGATTGCAGAACCTAATATACAAAAACTACAAAGAGTTTAAAATCCCAAAAAATTACAGACACTTTTTGGAATTATCTCTCTCTACATTTGTGCATTGTGCATTTCCATTTTAGATGTGCACTTTTTTCTTAAATAAAAATTGAATTTTCACTTTCCCATCATCTCGTAAACAAAAAAAAGAGATAAAAGGCAAATAGATCACAACAAAATGAAAATTTTAGAGTTTATGTATGGAAAGAATTTAAAGAAATAAACAAATATAAGTAAAGAAAATTTACTCACACACCACAAATGAAAACAAAAGTTTGGTTATCCAATTTTTGGAAATTCCACTAGTTAAACCCTTATAGCTCGGAATTTTAAAAGAAAGAGATTTTTCTACACATGTTTTAAAAAATGGATATGCATGCTTGAAACAAGTTAGAGATGCAAATAACCTATAGATCCAAACCTTTAAAGAGAATAACTTTAAATTCTCAAGTGAACGTGCGGTGGGATATTTACCTATGTCAAACAAACCATTATGTTGCCCATTTAAAAAAAAGCTGACCTAACGATCATAGATGATTGTAAATTGATTTATTATTCGTAATTGGGATATAATTTTTTAAGGAATTACTAATGAATTGGGAGACAACACTTCGTTAAAAATCCCCCGCCTCCCCCTTTTCATGACAATTGCAGAACCTGATATATAAAAACTATGGATCCAAACCTTTTAAAGAGAATAACATTAAATTCTCAATTGAACGTGCGGTGGAATATTTACCCGAGTCAAACAAGCCATTATTTTGCCCTTTTTCAAAAAGTTGACCTAATGATCATAGATGATTGTAAAGTGATTTATCATGCATAAAGGGTTATATTTTTGTAAGGAATGACAGATGGATACGGAGTCAACATTCAGTTGAAAATGACTTGCCTCCCCCTTTTCCTGACGATTGCATAACTTGATATATAAAAACTAAAAAGAGATTACAATCCCTTAAAATTACAGACCCGTTTTTGGAATTATCTCTCTCTAAAATGTGTATTGTGCATTTCCATTTTTAATGTGTAATTTTTTCTTAAATAAAAACTTGTGTTTTCACTTTCCCTTCCTCTCGTAAACAAAAAAAGAGATAAAAGGCAATTAGATGACAACAAAATGAAAATTTTAGAGTTTATACATGGAAATAACATAAACCAATAAAAAAATGTGAGTAAAGAAAATTTATTTACACACCAAAAATGAACACAAAATTTTTGATTTCCAAGTTTGGGAAATTCCACATATTCAACCCAAATAGCTCGAAATTTTATAAGAAAGAGCATTTTGTACACATGTTTTAAAAAATGGATATGCAAGCTTGAAACATGTTAAATATGCAAATGACCTATGGAACCAAACCTTTTAAAGAGAAAAACATTAAATTCGCAAGTGAACGTGCGGTGGGATATTTACTAGAGTCAAACAAGCAATTATTTTGCCCAGTTACAAAAAGCTGACCTACTGAGCATAGATGATTGTAAAGTGATTTATCATGCGTAACAGGCAATATTTTTGTAAGGAAGGAGTTATGGATTGGGAGTCAACACTGAGGTAAAAATCCCCCGCCTCCCCCTTTTTCCTCACGATTGAAAAACTTGATATATAAAAACTAAAAAGAGTTTAATCTCCCTAAAATTACAGAAACTTTTTGGAATTATCTCTCTTTACATTTGTGCATTCTGCATTTCCATTTTAGATGGATACATTTTTCTTAAATCAAAACTTGAGTATTCACTTTCCCTTCATCTCGTAAACAAAAAAAGAGATTAAAGGCAAATAGATCACAACAAAATGAAATTTTTAGAGTTTTTGTATGGAAGGAATATAAAGCAATACACAAAATATAAGAAAATAAAATTTATTCACACACCAAAAATGAACACAAAAGTTTTGATATCCAATTTTTGGAAATTCCACTAGGTCAACCCTAATAGCTCGGAATTTTATAAGAAAAAGATTTTTCCACACATGTTTTAAAAAATGGATATCCATGCTCGAAACATGTTAAAGATGCAAATGACCTATGGATTAAAACCTTTTAAAGAGAATATTTTAAATAAATTCTCAAGTGAACGTGTTGTGGGATATTTACCCGTGTCAAACAAGCCATTATTTTGCCCATTTACAAAAAGCTGACCTAATGATCATAGATGATTGTAAATTGATTTATCATTCGAAATGGGGATATAATTTTTGTAAGGAATTACTTATGGATTGGGAGACAACACTCAGTTAAAAATCCCCCGCCTCCCCCTTTTCTTGACGATTGCAGAACCTAATATACAAAAACTACAAAGAGTTTAAAATCCCAAAAAATTACAGACACTTTTTGGAATTATCTCTCTCTACATTTGTGCATTGTGCATTTCCATTTTAGATGTGCACTTTTTTCTTAAATAAAAATTGAATTTTCACTTTCCCATCATCTCGTAAACAAAAAAAAGAGATAAAAGGCAAATAGATCACAACAAAATGAAAATTTTAGAGTTTATGTATGGAAAGAATTTAAAGAAATAAACAAATATAAGTAAAGAAAATTTACTCACACACCACAAATGAAAACAAAAGTTTGGTTATTCAATTTTTGGAAATTCCACTAGTTAAACCCTTATAGCTCGGAATTTTAAAAGAAAGAGATTTTTCTACACATGTTTTAAAAAATGGATATGCATGCTTGAAACAAGTTAGAGATGCAAATAACCTATAGATCCAAACCTTTAAAGAGAATAACTTTAAATTCTCAAGTGAACGTGCGGTGGGATATTTACCTATGTCAAACAAACCATTATGTTGCCCATTTAAAAAAAAGCTGACCTAACGATCATAGATGATTGTAAATTGATTTATTATTCGTAATTGGGATATAATTTTTTAAGGAATTACTAATGAATTGGGAGACAACACTTCGTTAAAAATCCCCCGCCTCCCCCTTTTCATGACAATTGCAGAACCTGATATATAAAAACTATGGATCCAAACCTTTTAAAGAGAATAACATTAAATTCTCAATTGAACGTGCGGTGGAATATTTACCCGAGTCAAACAAGCCATTATTTTGCCCTTTTTCAAAAAGTTGACCTAATGATCATAGATGATTGTAAAGTGATTTATCATGCATAAAGGGTTATATTTTTGTAAGGAATGACAGATGGATACGGAGTCAACATTCAGTTGAAAATGACTTGCCTCCCCCTTTTCCTGACGATTGCATAACTTGATATATAAAAACTAAAAAGAGATTACAATCCCTTAAAATTACAGACCCGTTTTTGGAATTATCTCTCTCTAAAATGTGTATTGTGCATTTCCATTTTTAATGTGTAATTTTTTCTTAAATAAAAACTTGTGTTTTCACTTTCCCTTCCTCTCGTAAACAAAAAAAGAGATAAAAGGCAATTAGATGACAACAAAATGAAAATTTTAGAGTTTATACATGGAAATAACATAAACCAATAAAAAAATGTGAGTAAAGAAAATTTATTTACACACCAAAAATGAACACAAAATTTTTGATTTCCAAGTTTGGGAAATTCCACATATTCAACCCAAATAGCTCGAAATTTTATAAGAAAGAGCATTTTGTACACATGTTTTAAAAAATGGATATGCAAGCTTGAAACATGTTAAATATGCAAATGACCTATGGAACCAAACCTTTTAAAGAGAAAAACATTAAATTCGCAAGTGAACGTGCGGTGGGATATTTACTAGAGTCAAACAAGCAATTATTTTGCCCAGTTACAAAAAGCTGACCTACTGAGCATAGATGATTGTAAAGTGATTTATCATGCGTAACAGGCAATATTTTTGTAAGGAAGGAGTTATGGATTGGGAGTCAACACTGAGGTAAAAATCCCCCGCCTCCCCCTTTTTCCTCACGATTGAAAAACTTGATATATAAAAACTAAAAAGAGTTTAATCTCCCTAAAATTACAGAAACTTTTTGGAATTATCTCTCTTTACATTTGTGCATTCTGCATTTCCATTTTAGATGGATACATTTTTCTTAAATCAAAACTTGAGTATTCACTTTCCCTTCATCTCGTAAACAAAAAAAGAGATAAAAGGCAAATAGATCACAACAAAATGAAATTTTTAGAGTTTTTGTATGGAAGGAATATAAAGCAATACACAAAATATAAGAAAATAAAATTTATTCACACACCAAAAATGAACACAAAAGTTTTGATATCCAATTTTTGGAAATTCCACTAGGTCAACCCTAATAGCTCGGAATTTTATAAGAAAAAGATTTTTCCACACATGTTTTAAAAAATGGATATCCATGCTCGAAACATGTTAAAGATGCAAATGACCTATGGATTAAAACCTTTTAAAGAGAATATTTTAAATAAATTCTCAAGTGAACGTGTTGTGGGATATTTACCCGTGTCAAACAAGCCATTATTTTGCCCATTTACAAAAAGCTGACCTAATGATCATAGATGATTGTAAATTGATTTATCATTCAAAATGGGGATATAATTTTTGTAAGGAATTACTTATGGATTGGGAGACAACACTCAGTTAAAAATCCCCCGCCTCCCCCTTTTCTTGACGATTGCAGAACCTAATATACAAAAACTACAAAGAGTTTAAAATCCCAAAAAATTACAGACACTTTTTGGAATTATCTCTCTCTACATTTGTGCATTGTGCATTTCCATTTTAGATGTGCACTTTTTTCTTAAATAAAAATTGAATTTTCACTTTCCCATCATCTCGTAAACAAAAAAAAGAGATAAAAGGCAAATAGATCACAACAAAATGAAAATTTTAGAGTTTATGTATGGAAAGAATTTAAAGAAATAAACAAATATAAGTAAAGAAAATTTACTCACACACCACAAATGAAAACAAAAGTTTGGTTATCCAATTTTTGGAAATTCCACTAGTTAAACCCTTATAGCTCGGAATTTTAAAAGAAAGAGATTTTTCTACACATGTTTTAAAAAATGGATATGCATGCTTGAAACAAGTTAGAGATGCAAATAACCTATAGATCCAAACCTTTAAAGAGAATAACTTTAAATTCTCAAGTGAACGTGCGGTGGGATATTTACCTATGTCAAACAAACCATTATGTTGCCCATTTAAAAAAAAGCTGACCTAACGATCATAGATGATTGTAAATTGATTTATTATTCGTAATTGGGATATAATTTTTTAAGGAATTACTAATGAATTGGGAGACAACACTTCGTTAAAAATCCCCCGCCTCCCCCTTTTCATGACAATTGCAGAACCTGATATATAAAAACTACAAAGAGTTTAAAATCACAAAAAAATGCAGACACTTTTAGGAATTATCTCTCTCTACATTTGTGCATTGTGCATTTCCATTTTAGATGTATACATTTTTCTTAAATAAAAATTTGAGTTTTCACTTTCCCCTCATCTCGTAAACAAAAAAAAGGATAAAAGGCAAGCAGATCACAAAAAAATGAAAATTTTAGAGTATATGAATTGAAAGAATTTAAAGAAGTAAACAAAAGTAAGTAAAGAAAATTTACTCACACACCACAAATGAAAACAAAAGTTTTGTTATCCAATTTTTGGAAATTCCACTTGTTAAACCCTTATAGCTCGGAATTTTAAAAGAAATAAATTTTTTTACACATGTTTCAAAAAAAGGATATTCATGCTTGAAATATGTTAGAGATGCAAATAACCTATGGATCCAAACCTTTTAAAGAGAATAACTTTAAATTCTCAAGTGAACGTGCGGTGGGGTATTTACCCGAGTCAATCAAGCCATTATTTTTCCCTTTTTCAAAAAGCTGACCAAACGATCATAGATGATTTGTAAATTGATTTATCATGGGTAAAGGGCTATATTTTTGTATGGAATGACAGATGGATACGGAGTCAACATTTAGTTAAAAATCACTCGCCTCCCCCTATTCCCGATGATTGCAGAACCTGATATATAAAAACTAAAAAGATATTACAATCCCCAAAAATTATAGACACTTGTTGGAAATATCTCTCTCTACATTTGTGTATTGCACATTTCCATTTTAAATGTATAGTTTTTTCTTAAATAAAAACTTGCGTTTTCACTTTCCCTTCTTCTCGTAAACAATAAAAGAGATAAAAGGCAATTAGATCACAACAAAATCAAAATTTTAGAGTTCATATAGGGAAATAATTTAAAGCAATAAAAAATGTGAGTAAAAAAAATTTATTCACACACCAGAAATGAACAGAAAAGTTTTGTTTTCCTTGTTTGGGAAATTCCACATGTTCAACCCTAATAGCTCGGAATTTTATAAGAAAGAGATTTTAGTACACATGTTTTAAAAAATGGATATGCATACTGGAAACATGTTAAAGATGCAAATGACCTATGGAACCAAACCTTTTAAAGAGAATAACATTAAATTTGCAAGTGAACGTGCAGTGGGATATTTAGCAGAGTCAAACAAGCCATTATTTTTCCCAATTACAAAAAGATGACCTACCAAGCATAGATGATTGTAAAGTGATTTATCATGTGTAATGGGCAATAATTTTGTAAGGAAGGACTTATGGATTGGGAGTCAACACACAGGTAAAAATCCCCCGCCTCCCCCTTTTCCTGATGATTGCAAAACCTGATAAATAAAAACTAAAAAGAACTTACATTCCTAAAAATTACATACACTTTTTGGAATTATCTCTCTCTACCTTTGTGCATCATGCATTCCCATTTTAGATGTATACTTTTTTCTTAAATCCAAACATGAGTATTCACTTTCCCTTCATCTCGTAAACAAAAAAAGAGATAAAAGCCAAATAGATCAAAACAAAATGTAAATTTTAGAGTTTTTTTATGGAAGGAATTTAAAGCATTTAAAAAAATTAAGTAAAGAAAATTTATTCACACACCACAAATGAACAAAAAAGTTTTGTTATCGAAGTTTGAGATATTCCACTTGTTCAACCCTAATAACTTGGAATTTTATAAGAAAGAGCTTTTTCTACACATGTTTCAAAAAATGGATATGCATGCTTGAAACATGTTAAAGATGCAAATGACCTATGGATCCAAACCTTTTAAAGAGAATAACATTAAATTCTCAAGTGAACATGCGGTGGGATATTTACCCAAGTCAAACAAGCAATTATTTTGCCCATTTTCAAAAAGCTGACCTACCGATCATAGATGATTGTTAAATGATTGATCATGCGTAACGGGCTATTTTTTTTGTAAGGAATGATTTATGGATTGGGAGTCAACACTTAGTTAAAAATCCTCTGTCACCCACTTTTCTGGACGATTGCATAACCTGATATATAAAAACTAAAAAGAGTTTACAATCCCGAAAAATTATAGACACTTTTTGGAATTATCTCTCAGTACATTTGTGCATTGTGCATTTCCATTTTAGATGTATACTTGTTTCTTAAATCAAAGCTTGGGTTTTCACTTTCTCTTCATCTTGTAAACAAAAAAAGAGATAAAAGGCAGAAAGCTCACACCAAGATGAAAATTTTAGATTTTATGTATGGAAAGAATTTAAAGCAATAAACAAATCTAAGAAAGGAAAATTTATTCACACACCACAAATGAACTCAAAAGTTTTGGTATCCAAGTTTTGGAAATTCCACAAGTTCAACACTAATATCTTTGAATTTTTTAAGAAAGAGATTTTTCTACACATGTTTCAAAAAATGGACATGCATGCTTGAAAAATGTTAAAGATACAAATGACCTATGGATCCAAACCTTTTAAAGAGAATAACATTAAATTTTCATGTGAATGTGTGGTGGGATATTTACCCAAGTCAAACAAGCCATTATTTTGCCCATTTACAAAAAGTTTGCCTAAAGATCATTGATGATTGTATAGTGATTTATCATGCATAACGGGCTATATTTTTGTACGGAATGACTTATGGATTGGGAGTCAACACTCAGATAAAACTCCCCCGCCTCCCCCTTTTCGCGACGATTGAATAACTTGATATATAAAAACTAAAAGGAGTTTACAATCCCTAAAAATTACAGACACTTTTTGGAATTATCTCTCTCTACATTTGTGTATTGTACATTTCCATTTTAGATGTATGATTTTTTCTTAAATCGAAACTTGAGTTTTCACTTTCGCTCATCTCATAAACAAAAAAAGAGATAAAAAGTAAATAGATCACTACTAAATGAAAATTTCAGAGTTTATGTATGGAAAAATTTAAAGCAATAAACAAATGTAAGAAAAGAAAATTTATTCACACACCACAAATGAACACAAGTTTTGTTATCCAATTTTGGGAAATTCCACAACTTCAACCCTCATACCTCGGAATTTTGTAAGTAAGATAATTTTCTACACATATTTTAAAAAATGGCTCAGCATGCTTGAAACAAGTTAAAGATGCAAATGACCTATGGATCCAAACCTTTTAAAGAGAATAACATTAAATTCTCAAGTGAACGTGCGGTGGGATATTTACCCGAATCAAATAAGCCATTATTTTGCCTATTTACAAAAAGTTGACCTATAGATCATAGATGCTTGTAAAGTGATTTATCATGCATAAGAGGCTATATTTTTTTAAGGAATGACTTATGGATTGGGATTCAACACTCAGATAAAAATCCCCCGCCTCCCCCTTTTCCCGACGATTGCAGAACCTGATGCATAAAAACTTAAAAGAGTTTACAATCCCAAAAAATTATAGATACTTTTTGGATTTGTCACTCTCTACACTTGTGCATTTTCCATTTCCATTTTAGATGTAAACTTTTTTCGTAAATCAAAACTTGAGTTTTCAATTTCCCTTCATCTCGTAAACAAAAAAAAAGAGATAAAAGGAAAAAAGATCACAACAAAATGAAAATTTTAGAGTTTTAGTATGGAAAGAATTTAAAGCAACAAAAAAATGTAAGTAAAGAAAATTTATTCACACACCACAAATGAACAAAAAAAATTTGTTATCCAAGTTTGGGAAATTCCTCTTGTTCTACTCAAAAAGCTCAGAATTTTATAAGAATGAGATTTTTCTACACTTGTTTCAAAAATTGAATATGCATGCTTGAAACATGTTGAAGATGCAAATGACCTATTGATCCAAACCTTTTCAAGTGAATATAATTAAATTCTCAAGTGATCGTGTGGTGGGATATTTATCCAAGTAAAACAAGTCAATATGTTGCCCGTTTAAAAAAAGTTTACCTAACGATCATAGATGATTGAAAAGTGATTTATCATGCGTAACGGGCTATATTTTTGTAAAGAATAACTTATGGATTGGGATTCAACACTCGGTTAAAAATTCCCTGCCTCCCCCTTTTCATATTTTTGTAAGGAATGACTTATGGATTGGGAGTCAACACTCAGTTAAAAATCCCCCGCCTCCCCCTTTTCCCGACCATTGCATAACCTGGTATATAAAAACTAAAAAGAGTTGAAAGTCCCTAAAAATTACTAACACTTTTTGGAATTATCTCTCTCTACTTTTGTGCATTGTGAATTTCCATTTTAGATGCATAATTTTTTGTTAAGCAAAAAGTTGAGTTTTAACTTTCCCTTCATCTCGTAAACAAAAAAAAGAGATAAAAGGCAAATAGATCACAAAAAAATGAAAAATTTTGAGTTTATGTATGGAAAGAATTTGAAGGAATAAAAAAATTTTCGTAAAGAAAATTTATTCAAACACCAAAATTGAACACAAAAATTTTGTTATCCAAGTTTGGGAAATTCTACTTGTTCAACCCTAATAGATCGAAATTTTATAAGATAGAGATTTTTCTACACATGTTTTAAAAAATGGATATTCATGCTTGAAACATGTTAAAGATTTAAATGACGTATGGATCCAAACCTTTTAAACAGAATAATATTAAATTCTTAAGTGAATGTGCAGTGGGATATTTACCCGAGTCAAAGAAGCCATTATTATGCCCATTCACAAAAAGCTGACCTAACAATCATAGATGATTGTAAAGTGATTTATCATGCATAACGGGCTATATTTTTTTAAGGAATGACTGATGGATTGGGAGTCAACACTCAGTTAAAAATCCCCCGCCTTCCCCATTTTTACCAATGATTGTAGAACCGGAGATATAAAAACTAAAAAGAGATTACAGTCCGTAAAAATTACATACACTTTTTGGAATTATCTCTTCCGACATTTGTGCATTGTGCATTTCAATTTTTGAAGTAAACTTTTTTCTTAAATCAAAACTTGAGTTTTCACTTTTCCCATCATCTCGTAAACAAAAAAAATAGATAAAAGGCAAATTGATCACAACAAAAGGAAAATTTCAGAGTTTATGTATGGAAAGAATTTAAAGGAATCAAAAAATGTTAGTAAAGAAAATTTATTCACACACCACAAATGAACACAAAAGTTTTGTTATCCAAGTTTGGGAAATTATACTAGATCAACCCTAATAGCTCGGAATTTTATAAGAAGGTGATTTTTCTACAAATGTTTTAAAAAATGGATATGCATGCTTGAAACATTTTAAAGATGCAAATGACCTATGGATCCAAACCTTTTAAAGAGAATAACATTAAATTCTCAAGTGAACGTGTGGTGGCATATTTAACAGTGTCAAACAAGCCATTATTTTGCCCAATTACAAAAAGCTGACCTACCGAGCATAGATGAGAGTAAAGTGATTTATCATGCGTAACAGACAATATTTTTGTAAGGAAGACTTATGGATTGGGATTCAACAATCAGGTAAAAATCCCCTACCTCCCCCTTTTCCCGACAATTGCTGAACTTGATATATAAAAACTAAAAAGAGTTTACAATCCTTAAATTTATAGACACTTTTTGGAATTATCTCTCTCTACCTTTGTGCATCGTGCATTCCCATTTTAGATGTATACTTTTTTCTTAAATAAAAACTTGAGTATTCACTTTCCCTTCATCTCGTTAAAAAAAAAAAAAGAGATAAAAGGCAAATAGTTCACAAAAAAATAAAAAATTTAGAATTTTTGTATGGAAGGAATTAAAAGCAATAAAAAAATTAAATAAAGAAAATTTATTCACACAATACAAATGAACACAAAAGTTTTGTTATCCAAGTTTGAAATATTCCATTTGTTTATCCCTAATAACTCAGAATTTTATAAGAAAGAGCTTTTTCTACACATGTTTTAAAAAATGGATATGCATGCTTGAAACATGTTAAAGATGCAAATGGCCTATGGATCCAAAAATTTTAAAGAGAATAACATTAAATTCTCAAGTGAACGTGCGGTGGGATATTTACCCGAGTCAAGCAAGCCTTTATTTTGCCCATTTAATAAAAGCTGACATAACGATCATAGATGATTGTAAAGTGATTGATCATGCGTAACGGGCTAATTTTTTGTAAGGAATGACTGATGGATTGAGAGTCAATACTTAGTTAAAAATCCCCAGCCACCCCCTTTTCGCGATGATTGCATAACTTGATTTATAAAAGCTAAAAAGAGTTTACGATCCCTTAAAATTATAGACACTTTTTGGAATTATATCTCTCTACATTTGTGCATTGTGTATTTTCATTTTAGATGTATACTTGTTTCTTAAATCAAAACTTGGGTTTTCACTTTCCCTTCATCTCATAAACAAAAAAAGAGATAAAAGGCAGAAACCTCACAACAAAATGAAAATTTTAGAGTTTATGTATGGAAAGAATTTAAAGCAATAAAAAAATGTAAGAAAGGAAAATTTATTCCCACACCACAAATGAATACAAAAGTTTTGGTATCCAAGTTTTGGAAATTCCACAAGTTCAACCCTTATATCTCGGAATTTTATAAGAAAGAAATTTTTCTACACATGTTTCAAAAACTGGATATGCATGCTTGAAAAATGTTAAAGATGCAAATGACCTATGGATCCAAACCTTTTAAAGAGAATAACATTAAATTTTCAAGTGAACGTGTGGTGGGATATTTACCCAAGTCAAACAAGCCATTATTTTGCCCATTTAGAAAAAGTTGACCAAAAGATCATAGATGATTGTATAGTGATTAATCATGTGTAACAGGCTATATTTTTGTATGGAATGACTTATGGATTGGGAGTCAACACTCAGATAAAACTCCCCTGCCACCCCCTTTTCGTGACGATTACATAACCTGATATATAAAAATTAAAAGGAGTTTACAATCCCTAAAAATTACAGACACTTTTGGGAATTATCTCTCACTATATTTGTGCATTGTGCAGGTCCATTTTAGATGTAAAATTTTTTCTTAAATCAAAACTTAAGTTTTCACTCTCTTTATCTCGTAAACAAAAAAAGAGATAAAAAGCAAGTAGATCACTACTAAATGAAAATTTCAGAGTTTATGTATGGAAATAATTTAAAGCAATAAACAATTGTAAGAAAAGAAAATTTATTCACACACTACAAATGAACATAAAAGTTTTGTTATCCAATTTTGGGAAATTCCACTACTTAAACCCTAATATCTCGGAATTTTGTAAGAAAGATAATTTCCTACACATGTTTTAAAAAATGGATATGCATGCATGAAACATGTTAACAAAGCAAATGACCTATGGATCCAAACCTCTTAAAGAGAATAACATTAAATTCTCAAGTGAACGTGCGGTGGGATATTTACCCGAGTCAAAATAACCATTATTTTGCCCATTTAGATCACAACAAAATGAAAATTTTAGAGTTTATATATGGAAAGCATTTAAAGCAATAAACAAATGTAAGTAAAAAAAAAAATTCACACACCACAAATGAACACAAAAGTTTTATTATCCAAGTTTTGGAAATTCCACTAGTTCAACCCTAATAGCTTTGAAGTTTATTAGAAAAAGATTTTTCTTCACATGTTTTAAAAAATGGATATGCATGCTTGAAACATGTTAAAGATGCAAATGACCTATGGATCCAAACCTTTTAAAGAGAATAACATGAAATTCTCAAGTCAAAGTGCGGTGGGATATTTACCAAAGTCAAACAAGCGATTATTTTGCCCATTTATGAAAAGCTGACCTAACGAGCATAGATGATTGTAACGTGATTTATCATGCGTAACGGGCAATATTTTTTTAGGAAGGATTTATGGTCAACACTCAATTAAAAATCCTTCACCTACCCCTGTTCCAGACGATTGCTGAACCTGATATATAAAAACTAAAAAGAGTTTACAATCCCTAAAAACACTTTTTGGAATTATCTCTCTCTACATTTGTGCATTGTTCATTTCCATTTTAGACGTATACTTTTTTCTTAAATCAAAACTTGAGTTTTCACTTTCTCTTCATCTCGTAAACAAAAAAAAGAGATAAAAGGCAAACAAAAAGAAAAGTTTAGAGTTAATGTATAGAAAGAATTTTAAAAAATAAAAAAATGTAAGTAAAGAAAATTTATTCACACATCACAAATGAACAAAAAAATTTTGTTATCCATGTTTGGCATATTCCACTTGTTCAACCGTAATGGCTCAGAATTTTATAAGAAACACATTAATCTACACATGTTTAAAAAAATGGATATGCATGCTTGAAACATGTTAAAGATGCAATTGACATATGGATGCAAACTTTTTTAAGAGAATAACATTAAATTCTCAAGTGAACGTGTGGAAGGATATTTACCCGAGTCAAGCAAGCCAATATTTTACCTATTTACAAAAAGCTGACCTAATGATCAAAGATGATTGTAAAGTGATTTATCTTGCATAACAGGCTATATTTTTGTAAGGAATGACTTATGGATTGGCAGTCAACACTCAGTTAAAAATCCCCCGCCTCCCCCTTTTCCTGACGATTGTACAACTTGATATATAAAAACTAAAAAGAGTTTACAATCCCTAAAAATTATAGACACTTTTTGGAATTATATCTCTCTACTTTTGTGCATTGTGCATTTCCATTTTAGATGTTTACTTTTTTCTTAAATCAAAACTTGAGTTTTCACTTTCCCATCATCACATAAACAAAAAAAGAGATAAAAGGCAAAAAGATCACAATAAAATGAAAAGTTTAGAGTTTATGTATGGAAAGAATTTAAAGCAATAAAAAAATGTAAGTAAAGCAAATTTATTCACACCCACAAATGAACACAAAAGTTTTGTTATCCAAGTTTGGAAAATTCCACTTGTTCAACCCTAATAGCTCAGAATTTTATAAGAAAAAGATTTTTCTTCACATGTTTCAAAAAATGGAAATGCATGCTTGAAACTTGTTAAAGATGCAAATGAACGATGGATCCAAACGTTTTAAAGAGAATAACATTAAATTCTCAAGTGAACGTGTTGTGGGATATTTACCCAAGTCAAACCAGCCAATATGTTGCCCATTTAAAAAAAGTTGACCTAACGATCATAGATGATTGAAAAGTGATTTATCATGAGTAACGGGTTATATTTTTGTTAGGAATGACTTTTGGATTGGGTGTCAACACTCAGTTAAAAATCCCCCGCGTCCCCCTTTTCATATTTTTGTAAGGAATGACTTATGGATTGGGAGTCAACACTCAGTTAAAAATCCCCCACCTCCTCCTTTTCCCAACGATTGCAGAACCTGATATATAAAAACTAAAAAGAGTTTACAATCCCTAAAAATTATAGACAATTTTAGGAATAATCTATCTCTACATTTTTGCATTGTGCATTTCCATTTTAGATGTATATTTTTTTTGTTAAACCAAAAGTTGAGTTTCACTTTCCCTTCATCTCATAAACTAAAAAAGAGATAAACGGCAAATATATCACAACAAAATGAAAATTTTAGAGTTTAATTATGGAAAGAATTTAAAGCAATAAACAAATGTAAGTAAAGAAAATTTATTCACACACAACAAATGAACTCAAAAGTTTTTTTATTCAATTTTGGGAAATTCCACTAGTTCAACCCTAATAGCTCAGAATATTATAAGAAAGAGATTTTTCTACACATGTTTTCAAAAATGGATATGCATGCTTGACACATGTTAAAGATGCAAATGACCGATGGATCCAACCCTTTTAAAGAGAATAACATTAAATTCTCAAGTGAACGTCCGGTGGGATATTTACCCGAGTCAAAGCGGCCACTATTTTTCCCATTTCCAAAAAGCTGACCCAACGATCATAGTTGATTGTAAAGTGATTTATCATGCGTAAGGGGCTATATTTTTGTAAGGAATGACTGATTGATTGGGAGTCAACACTCAATTAAAAATTCCCCGACTCCCCCTTTTCTCAATGATTGCAAAAACTGATATATAAAAACTAAAAAGAGTTTACAATCCATAAAAATTATAGACACTTTTTTGAATTATCTCTCTCTAAATTTGTGTCACTTTCCCTTCATCTAGTAAACAAAAATAGAGATGAAAGGCAAATAGATAACAAAAAAAAGAAAATTTTATAATTTATGCGTGGAAAGAATTTAAAGCAATAAATAAATGTCAGTAAAGAAAATTTATTCACACTTCACAAATGAACACAAAAGTTTTGTTATCCATGTTTGGGAAATTCCACTAGTTCAACCCTAATAACTCGGAATTTTACAAGAAAGAGATTTTTTTACACTTGTTTTAAAAAATGGATATGCATGCATGAAACATGTTAAAGATGCAAATGACCTATGGATCCAAACCTCTTAAAGAGAATAACATTAAATTCTCAAGTGAACAGGGGGTGGGATATTTACCCGAATCAAACAAGCCATAATTTTGGCACTATACAAAAAGCTGACCAAACGATCATAGATGATTGTAAATTGATTTATTATGCGTAACGGGCTATAATTTTGTAAGGAATGACTTCAGGATTGGGAGTCAACCCTCAATTAAAAATCCCCCGCCTCCCCCTTTTCCCGATGATTGTAGAACCTAATAAATAAAAACTAAAAAGAGTTTACCATCCCTAAAAATTACAAACACTTTTTGGAATTATCTCTCTCTACATTTGTGCATTGTACATTTCCATTTTAGATGTATACTTTTTTCTTAAGTCAAAACTTGACTTTTGACCAACCCTTCATCTCATAAACTTAACAGAAAATACATCACAAAAAAATAAAAATTTTAGAGTTGATGTATGGAAAGAATTTAAAGCAATGAACAAATGTAAGTAAAGAAACTTTATTCACACACCACAAATGAAAACAAAAGTTTTGTTATCCAAGTTTGGAAAATTCCACTATTTTACCCCTAATAGCACGGAATTTTATAAGAATGAGATATTTCTACACATGTTTTAAAAATGGATATGCATGCTTGAAACATGTTAAAGATGCAAATGACCGATGAATCCAAACCTTTTAAAGAGAATAACATTAAATTCTCAAGTGAATGTGCGGTGGGATATTTACCCAAGTCAAACAAGACATTATTTTGCCCATTTACAAAAAGTTGACCTAACGATCACAGATGATTGTAAAATGATTTATCATGCATAACGGGCATTATTTATGTAAGGAATGACTTATAGATTGGGAGTCAACTCTCAATTAAAAATCCCCCGCCTCACCGTTTTCTCAAAAATTCCAGAACCTGATATGTAAAAACTAAAATGAGTTTACAATCCCTAAAAATTACAGACTCTTATTGGAATTATCTCTTTCTTGATTTGTGCATTGTTCATTTCCATTTTAGATGTATACTTTTTTCTTAAATCAAAACTAGTGTTTTCACTTTCCCTTCATCTCGTAAACAGAAAAAGAGATAAATGGCAAATAAATCACAACAAAATGAAAATTATAGAGTTTATGTATGGAAAGAATTTAAAAAAATAAAAAAATATAATTAAAGAAAATTTATTCACACACAACAAATGAACAAAAAAAATTTGTTATCCAAGTTTGGGAAATTCGACTAGTTCAACCCTTATAGCTCGGAATTTTATTAGAAAGAGATTTTTCTACGCATGGTTTAATGCCTTAAACATGTTAAATGTGCAAATGACCTATGGATCCAAACCTTTTAAAGAGAATAACATTAAATTCTCAAGTGAATGTGCGGTGGGATATTTACTTGAGTCAAACAAGCCATTATTTTTCCCATTTACAAAAAGTTGACATAACAATCGTAGATGATTGTAAAGTGATTTATCATTCGTAATGGGCTACATTTTTTTAAGGAATGATTGATGGATTGGGTGTCAACATTCAGTTAAAAATCCCCCGCCTCGCGCTTTTCTCGATGATTGCAACACCTGATATATAAAAACTAAAAAGAGTTTACAATCCCTAAAAATTACAAACACTTTTTGAAATTATCACTCACTACATTTGTGCATTGTTCTTTTCCATTTTAGATGTGTATTTTTTTTCTTACATCAAAACTTGATTTTTCACTTTCCCATCATCTCGTAATAAAAAAAAGAGATAAAAGGTGAATGATCACAACAAAATGAAAATTTTAGAGTTTATGTATGGAAAGAATTTCAAGCAATAAACAAATATAAGTAAAGAAAATTTATTCACACACCACAAATGAACACAAAAGTTTTGTTTTCCAAGTTTGCGAAATTCCACTAGTTCAACCCTAATAACTTGGAATTTTATAAGAAAGAGATCTTCTACACTTGTTTCAAAAAATTGATATGCATGCTAGAAACATGTTAAAGATGCAAATGACCAATGGATCATAACCTTTTAATGAGAATAACATTAATTTCTCAAGTGAACGTGCTATGGGATATTTACCCGACTCAAACAATCCATTATTTTGTCCATTTACAAAAAGCTAACCTAATAATCATAGATGATTGTAAAGTGATTTATCATGCGTCATGGGCTATATTTTTGTAAGGAATGACTAATGGATTGGGAGTCAACACTCAGTTAAAAATCAGCCACCTTCCCCTTTTCCGGACAATTGCAGAACCTGATCTATATAAACTAAAAAGAGTTTAAAATCCCAAAAAATTCAAGATACTTTTTGGAATTATTTCTCTCTAAATTTGTGGATTGTGTATTTCCATTTTAGATGTATACTTTTTTCTTAAATCAAAACTTGAGTTTTTACTTTCCCTTCATCTTGTAAACAGAAACAGAGATAAAAGGAAAATAAATCACAACAAAATGAAAATTTTAGAGTTTATGTAAGAAAATTATTTAAAGAAATAGTAAATTTAAGTAAATAAACTTTATTCACACACCACAAATGAACAAAAAAGTTTTGTAATCCAACTTTGGGAAATTCTACTAGTTCAACCCTAATAGCTCGGAATTTTATTAGAAAGAGATTTTTCTACACATGATTTAAAAAATGGATATGCATGCTTGAATCTTGTTAAAGATTCAAATGACATATGGATCCAAACCTTTTAAAGACAATAAAATTAAATTCACAAGTGAACATACAGTGGGATATTTACCCGAGTCAAACAAGCCATTATTTTGCCCATTTTAAAATAGCTGACCTAACGATCATAGATGATTGTAAAGTGATTTATCATGCATAACGGGCAATATTTTTTTAAGGAATGAGTTATGGATTGGGAGTCAACACTCAGTTAAAAATCCCCCGCCTCCACTTTTCCCTACGATTGCAGAACCTGATATATAAAAATTAAAAAGAGTTTACAATCCCTTAAAATTACAAACCCCTTTTGGAATTATCTCTCTCTTCATTTGTGCATTGTGAAATTCCATTTTAGATGTATACTTATTTATTAAATAAAAACTTGAGTTTTCATTTTCCCTTCATCTCGTAAACAAAAAAAGAGATAAAAGGCAAATAGATCAAAACAAAAAGAAAATTATACTGTTTAAGTATGGGAAGAATTAAAAAAAATTAAGGAAATAAAATTTATTCCCACACCACAAATGAATACAAAAGTTTTGTTATCCAAGTTTGGGAAATCCCACTAGTTCAACCCTAATATCTCAGAATTTTATAAGAAAGAGATTTTTCTACGCATGTTTTAAACAATGGACATGCATGCTTGAAACATGTTAAAGATGCAAATGACCTATGGATCCAAACCTTTTAAAGAGAATAGAATTAAATTCTCCAGTGAACGTGCAGTGGAATATTTACCCGTGTCAAACAAGCCATTATTTTGCCCATTTACAAAAAGTTGACCAAATGATCATAGTTGATTGTAAAGTAATTTATCATGCGTAAAGGGCTATATTTTTTGTAGGAATGACTGATGGATTGGGAGTCAACACTCAGTTAAAAATCCCTCGCTTCCCCCTTTTCCAGAAGATTGCAAAAAATTGATTTATAAAACAAAAAAGAGTTTACAATCCCTAAAAATTACAGACACTTTTTGGAATTATCACTCTCAACATTTGTGCTTTGTGCATTTCCATTAAATATGTGTACCTTTTTTTCTTAAATCTGAACTTGAGTTTTCTTTTTTCCTTCATCTCGCAAACAAAAAAAGAGATTACAGGAAAATAGATCACAACAAAATGAAAATTTAAGAGTTTATTTAAGGAAATAATTTAAAACAATAAACAAATGTACGTAAAGAAAATTTATTCACACACCGCAAATGAACACAAAATTTTTGGTATCGAAGTTTGGGAAATTCCACTAGTTCAACCCAAATAGCTAGGAATTTTATATGAAAGAAATCTTTCTACACATGTTTTATAAAATGGATAAGCATGCTCGAAACATGTTAAAGATGCAAATGACCTATGGATCCAAACCTATTAAAGAGAATAACATTAAATTCTCAAGCGAACGTGTGGTGGGATATTTACCCGAGTCAAACAAGCCATTATTTTGCCCATTTACAAAAAGTTGACCTAAGGATCATAGGTGATTGGACGGGGATTTGTCATGCGTAACGGGCCATATTTTTCTAAGGAATCACTTATGGATTGGGAGTCAACACTTTGTTAAAATTCCCCTCGCCTCCCCCTTTTCCCAACGATTGTAGAACCTGATATATAAAAACTAAAAAGAGTTTGCAATCCCTCAAGATTACAGACTCTTTTTGGAATTATCTCTGTCAACATTTGTGCATTATGCATTTCCATTTTAGATGTATACTTTTTTCTTAAATTAAAATTTGAGTTTTCACTTTCCCTTCTTCTCGTAAACAAAAAAAGAGATAAAAAGCAAATAGATCACAACAAAATGAAAATTTTAGGGATTATGTATGGAAAAAATTTAAGGAAAATTTATTCACACACCACAAATGAACACAAAAGTTTTGTTATCCAAGTTTGGGAAATTCCACTAGTTCAACGCTAATAGCTCGGAATTATATAAAAAAGAGATTTTTCTACACATGCTTTTAAAAATGGATATGCATGCTTGAAACATGTTAAAGATGCAAATGACCTATGGATCCGAACCTTTTAAAAAGAATAACATTAAATTCTCAAGTGAACGTGTGGTGGGATATTTACCCGAGTCAAACAAGCCATTATTTTGTCCATTTAAAAAAAGCAGACCAAGCAATCAGATATGAATGTAAAGTGATTTATCCTGTGTTACGGGCTAAATTTTTTTAAGAAATGACTGAAGGATTAGGTGTCAACATTTAGGTAAAAATCCCCCTCTTTCCCCTTTTCCCGACGATTGCATAACAAGATATATATAAACTAAAAAGAGTTTACAATCCCTAAAAATTACAGACACTTTTTAGAATTATCTCTCTCTACATTTGTGCACTGTGCATTTCCATTTTAAATGTATACTTTTTTCTTAAATCAAAACTTGAGTTTTCACTTTCCCTTCATCTCGTAAACAAAAAAAGAGATAAAAGGCAAATAGATCTCAACAAAATGAAAATTTTAGAGTTTATGTAAGGAAATAATTTAAAGCAATAAAAAAATACAAGTAAATAAAATTTATTCACACACCACAAATGAACACAAAAGTTTTGTTATCCAAGTTTGGGAAATTCCTCTAGTTCTACCCTAATAGCTCTGATTTTTATAAGAAAGAAATTTTTCTACACATGATTTAAATAATGGATATGCATCTTCGAAACATGTTAAAGATGCAAATGACCTTTGGATCCAAACCTTTTAAAGAGAATAACATGAAATTCTCAAGTGAATGTGCGGTGGGATATTTAGCCGAGTCAAACAAGCCATTGTTTTTCCCATTTACAAAAAGCTGAACTAACGATCATAGATGATTGTAACGTGATTTATCATGCGTAATGGGCTATATTTTTGTAAGAAATCACTTATGGATTGGGAGTCAACACTCAATTAAAAATCCCCCGCCTCCCCTTTTTCTGACAATTGCAGAAATTGATATATAAAAACTAAAAAGAGTTTGCAATCCCTAAAAATTACAGACACTTTTTCGAATTATCTCTCTTTAAATTTTTGAATTTTGCACTTCCATTTTAGATGTATACTTTTTTCTTAAACCAAAACTTGATTTTTCACTTTCCCTTCATCTCGTAAACAAAAAAAGTGATTAAAGGCAAATAGATCAAAACAAAATGAAAATTTTGGAGTTTATGTATGGAAACAATTTAAAGCAATAAACAAATGTAATAAAAGAAAATTTTTTCACACACCACAAATAAACACAAAAATTTTGTTATCCAAGTTTGGGAAATTCCTCTAGTTCAACCCTAATTGCTAGGAATTTTGTCAGAAATAGATTTTTCTACACATGTTTTAAAAAATGGTTATTCAAGCTTGAAACTTGTTAAAGATTCAAATGACCAATGGATCCAAACCTTTTAAAGAGAATAAAATTAAATTCAAAAGTGAACGTGCGGTGGGTTATTTACCCAAGTCAAACAAGCCATTTTTTTGCCCACTTACAATAAGCTAACTTAATGATCATAGATGATTGTAAAGTGATTTATCATGCGTAACATGAGATATTTTTGTAAGGAATGAAGTATGGATTTGGAGTCAACACTAAGTTAAAAATCCCCCGCCTCCCTCTTTTCCCGAAGATTGCAGAACCTGATATATAAAAACTAAAAAGAGTTTATAATCCCTAAAAATTACAGACACTTTTTGGAATGATCTCTCTCTACATTTGTGCATTGTGTATCTCCATTTTAGATGTATAATTTTTTTCTTAAATCAAAACTTGAGTTTTCACTGTCCCTTCATCTCGTAAACAAAAAAAAAAAAAGAGATAAAAGGCAAACAGATCACAACAAAATGAAAATTTTAGGGTTTAAGTATGGAAAAATTTAAAGCAATAAACAAATGTAAGTAAAGAAATATTATTCACACACCACAAATAAACACAAAAGTTTGTTATCGATGTTTTGGGAGATACCACCAGTTGAACCCTAATTGCTCGAAATTTTATAACAAAGATTTTTCTACACGTGTTTTAAAAAATGGATTTGCATGCTTGAAACATGTTAAAGATGCAAATGATCTACGGATCCAAACCTTTTAAAGAGAATAACAATAAATTCTCAAGTGAACGTGCAGTAGGATATTTACCCGAGTCAAACAAGCTATTATTTTGCCCATTTACCAAAAGCTGACCTAACGATCATAGATGATTGTAAAGTGATTTCTCATGCGTTATGGGCTATATTTTTTATAAGGAATGATTGATTGATTGGGAGTCAACACTCAGTTAAAAAGCCCCCGCCTCCCCCTTTTCCCGACGATTACAGAACCTGATACATAAAAAATAAAAAGAGTTTACAATCCCTAAAAATTATAGACAATTTTTGGAATTATTTCTCTGAATATTTGTGCCTTGTGCATTTCTATTTTACATTTATACTTTTTTCTTAAATCAAAACTTGAGTTTTCACTTTCCCTTCATATCGTAAAGAAAAAAAGAGATAAATGGCAAATAGATAAAAACAAAATGAAAATTATAGAGTTTATGTATGGAAAGAATTTAAAGCAATAAACAAATGTAAGTAAAGAAAATTTATTCACACGCCACAAATGAACACAAAATTTTTGGTATCCAAGTTTGGGAAGTTCCACTAGTTCAACCCTAATAGGTCGGAGTTTTATAAGAAAGTGATTTTTCTACACATGTTTTAGAAAATGGATATGCATGCTTGAAACATGTTAAAGATGCAAATGACCTATGGATCCAAACCTTTTAAAGATAATAACATTAAATTCTCAAGTATGGGTGCGGTGGGATATTTACCCGAGTTAAACAAGCCATTATTTTGCCCATTTAAAAAAGGCTGACCTAACGATCATAAATGATTGTTAAGTGATTTATCATGTGTAACGGGTTATATTTTTTGTAAGGAAAGAATTAAGGATTTGGAGTTAACACTCAGTAAAAATCCCCCACCTCCCCCTTTTCCTGACGATTGCGGAACCTGATAAAAGAAATCTAAAAGTGTTTACAATCTCTAAAAATTACAGACACTTTTAGGAATTATCTCTCTCTACATTTATGCATTGTGTATGTCCCTTTTTTATGTATACTTTTTTCTTGAATCAAAACTTGAGTTTTCACTTTCCCTTTTTCTCGTAAACAAAAAAAGAGATAAAAGGCAAACAGATCAGAACAAAATGAAAATTTTAGAGTTTAGGAATGGAAAGAATTTAAAGCAATTAACAAATATAAGTAATGAAAATTTATTCACACAGCACAAATCAACACAAAATTTTTGTTGTCCAACTATGGGAAATTCCACTGGTTCAACCCTAATAGCTCAAAATTTTATAAGAAAGTGATTTTTCTATACATGCTTTAAAAAATGGATATGCGTGTTTGAAACATGTTAAAGATGCAAATGACCAATGGGTCCAAACCTTTTAAAGAGAATAACATTAAATTCTCAAGTGAACATGCAGTGGGATATTTACAAAAGTCAAACAAGCCATTATTTTGCCCAATTACAAAAAGTTGACCTAACGATCATAGATGATTGTAAAGTGATTTATCATGCGTAACGGGCTATATTTTTGGAAGGAATGAATTATGGATTGGGAGTCAACACTCAATTAATAATCCCCAGCCTCGCCCTTTTCCCGATGACAGAAGACCCTGATATATAAAAACTAAAAAGAGTTTACAATCCCAAAAAGTTACAGACACTTTTTTGAATTATCTATCTCAACATTTTTACATTGCGCATCTCCATTTTTTATGTATATTTTTTTCTTAAATGAAAACTTGAGTTTTCTCTTTCTCTTCATCTCATAAACAAAAAAGAAGAGATAAAAGGCTAATAAATCACAACTAAATGAAAATTTTAGGGATTAAGTATAGAAAGAATTTAAAGCAATAAACAAATTTGAGTAAAGAAATATTATTCACACACCGCAAATGAACACAAAAGTTTTGTTATCGAAGTTTTGAGAAATACCACTAGTTGAACCCTAAGAGCTCGGAATTTTAAAAGAAAGAGATTTTTCTACACGTGTTTTAAGAAATGGATTTGCATGCTTGAAACATGTTAAAGACGCAAATGACCTATGGATCCAAACCTTTTATAGAGAATAACATTAAATTCTCAAGTGAACGTGCGATGGGATATTTACCCGAGTCAAACAAACTATTATTTTGCCCAGCTACCAAAAGTTGACCTAACGATCATAGATGATTGTAAAGTGATTTTTCATGCGTTATGGGCTATATTTTTGTAAGGACTGATTGATTTATTGGGAGTCAACACTCAGTTAAAAATCCCCAGCCTCCCCCCTTTCCCGATGATTGCAGAACCTGATATATAAAAACTAAAAAGTGTTTACAATCCCTAAAAATTACATACACTTTTTGGAATTTTCTCTCTCTAAATTTTTCATTGTGCATTTCCATTTTAGATGAATACTTTCGTCTTAAACAAAAACTTGAGTTTTCACTTTCCCTTCGTCTCGTAAACGAAAAAGAGATAAAAGGCAAATAGAACACAATAAAATGAAAATTTTAGAGTTTATGTAAGGAAAGAATTTAAAGCAATAAACAAATGTAAGTAAAGAAAATTTATTCACACACCACAAATGACCACAAAATTTTTGTTATCCAAGTTTGGGAAATTCCACTAGTTCAACCCTAATAGCTCAGAATTTTTTAAGAAAGGGATTTTTCTATAGATGTTTTAAAAAAGTGATATGCATGCTTGAAACTTGTTAAATGATGGAAATGACCTATGGATCCAAACCTTTTAAACAGAATAACACTAAATTCTCAAGTGAACGTGCGGTGGGATATTTACCCGAGTCAAACAAGTCATTATTTTTCCCATTTACAAATAGCTGACCTAACGATCATAGATGATCGTATTGTGATTTATCATGTGTAACGGGATGTAAAGGCCTATATGTTTGTAAGGAATGACTTATGGATTGGGAGTCAACACTCAGTGAAAAATCCCCCGCCTCCCCCTTTTCCCGACGATTACACTACCTGATACATAAAAATAAAAAAGAACTTACAATCCCTTAAAATTACAAACACTTTTTGGAATTATCTCTCTCTACATTTTTGCATTGTGCATTTAAATTTTAGATGTATATTTTTTTCAAAAATGACTTTTGGATTGGAAGTCTACACTCATTTAAAAATCCCCCGCCTCCCCCTTTTCACGATGATTGCAGAATCTGATTTATAAAAAATAAAAAGAGTTTACAATCCCTAAAAATTATAAAAACTTTTTGGAATTATCTCTCTCTACATTTTTTCATTGTGCATTTCCATTTTGGATGTATACTTTTTTCTTAAATCAAAACTTGAGTTTTCACTTTCCCTTCATCTTATAAACAAAAAAGGAGATATAAGGCAAATATATCACAACAAAATGAAATTTTTAGAGTTTATGTATGGAAATAATTTAAAGCAATAAATAAATGTAAGTAATGAAAATTTATTCACACACCACAAATGAAAACAAAAGTTTTGTCATCCAAGTTTGGGAAATTCCACTAGTTCAACCCTAATAGCTCGGAATTTTTTAAGAAAGAGATTTTCCTACACATGTTTTAAAAATTGGAGATTCATGCTTGAAACATGTTAAATGATGCAAATGACCTATGGATCCAAACCTTTTAAAGAGAATAACATTATATTCTCAACTGAACGTGTGGTGGGATATTTACGCGAGTCAAACAAGCCATTATTTTGTCCTTTTACAAATAGTTTACCTAACGATCATAGATGATTGTAATGTGATTTATCATGCATAATGGGCTGTAATGGGCTATATATTTGTAAGGAATGACTTATGGATTGGGAGTCAACACTCAATGAAAAATCCCCCGCCTTCCCCTTTTCCCGACAATTACTGAACCTGATATATAAAAACTAAAAGGAGTTTACAATTCCTAAAAATTACAGAAATTTTTTGAAATTATCTCTCTCTACATTTGTGCATTGTGCATTTCAATTTTAGATCTATACTTTTTTCTTAAATCAAAACTTGAGTTTTCTCTTTGCCTTCATCTCGTAAACAAAAAAAGAGATAAAAGGCAAATAGATCACAACAAAATGAAAATTTTAGAGTTCATGCATGGAAAAAATTTAAAAAAATTAACTAATATAAGTAAATAAAATTTATTCACACACCACAATTGAACACAAAAGTTTTGTTATCCAAGTTTGGGAAATTCCACTAGTTCAACACTAATAGCTCAGAATTTATAAGAAAGAAAGTTTTTTACACATGTTTTAAAAAATGGATATGCATGCTTGAAACATGTTAAAGATGTAAATGACCTATCAATAAAAACCTTTTAAAGAGAATAACATTAAATTCTCAAGTGAACGTGCAGTGGGATATTTACCCGAGTCAAACATGCAATTATTTTGCCCATTTACAAAAAGAAGACCTAACGATCATAGATTATTGAAAAGTGATTTATCATGCATAACAGGATATATTTTTGTAAGGAATGACTTATGGATTAGGAGTCAACCCTCAGTTATAAATCCCCCACCTCCCCCTTTTCTCGACTATTGCAGAACCAGATATATAAAAACTAAAAACAATTTACAATCCCTAAAAATTACAAACACTTTTTGGAATTATCTCTCTCAACATTTGTACAATGTGCATTTCCATTTTAGTTTTATTCTTTTTTCTTAAACACAAACTTGAGTTTTCACTTTCCCTCCATCTCAACAAAAAAAGAGATAAAAGGCACACAGATCACAACAAAATGAAAATTTTAGTGTTTATGTATGGAAATAATTTAAAGCAATAAACAAATCTAAGTAAAGAAAATTTATTCACACAACACAAATGAACACAAAAGTTTTGTTATCCAAGTTTGGGAAATTCCACTAGTTCAACTCTAATATCTCAGAATTTTTTAAGAAAGAGATTTTTTTGCAGATGTTTTAAAAAATGGATATGCATACTTGAAACATTTTAAAGATGCAAATGACCTATGGATCCAAACCTTTTAAAGTGAATAACATTAAATTCTCAAGTGAATGTGTGGTGGGATATTTACCCGAGTCAAACAGGCCATTATTTTACCCATTTAAAAAGAGATGACCTAACGATCATAGATGATTGTAAAGTGATTTATCATGTGTAACGGTTGATGTGAAATTTAATTACATCGGCTTTTATACCTCGCAAGCGTACGAATCGTTCGTGTAATCTAGCGGGAAGCGAGGCTCTTATCCTCAGGGAGGACAGAATTTTGTGAATTCTTCAGTCAACTAGCCTAACCAATTATGATGAATTAATCTGGACTAAACACTTATTATATCCTAAATTATCAAACAATGATCTAATTAACTACTTGCACAACAGGAATCGTCAACTCTGGATTTTACCGTGATTCGTGCCTCTCTCGAGTGCCACGTAACCACGAATTCGGATTCTCAATCCTTGCGTCTAACCCCTCTCGGGTGCCTAGAGTTAAATAAAAAGATCAGATTATAATACCAGAATCCAACCTAAATTATAATCCTGCGCTAACTAGCTAATAACTAAAAAAATTCGGAAAACAAATATTCAATAAAAATTAATTCTCAAATCAAATTTAATAGACATTCAAACCTATGTTCAAACTATAGGAAACTAATTAAATTAAAAAATGGTTGATTACTCCCCTTCTTCTTCCTCTCACTCAGGCAGCAATTCCGTTCTCACGGTTGCTGCAATTTCCAGAAATTAAGGGCTTCGGGTTACAGGAGCGAGCAGCCTGAAGTGGAGGCGACGCCGGTGAAGAGGAATCGAAATCGGCACCGGAGGAGGGGGTGCAGCGGATGATGATATGGAAGCGAAATCCTCTGACCGGCTCTCTCGAGTCTTGGTCGGAGTCGGACTAGGCTCGGGAAGTGGTCAGAAATGCGTAATCGTCGCCGGAGGAGCCCTCTTGAGTCACCTCTCGGCCTAGAAAGCAGAAAATCGCAGTGTCGAACTCACTGTGATGGAGACTCTCTCGAGCTCTCTTCGGGTCTGTTCTCGATTGCCGGGCCCCGATGGATGATGGTGGCGCGCGGTGAATGACGGGTAGCAGTGAAATCTTCTTGGGTCTCTCTTCTTTCAGTCAGCGGCTCCTTCCCTTTCTTCCCCCCCCCCCCCCCCTCCTCCTCTAGAGGTCTCCTTTATATTGATCAATTTTGCCCTAAAAATCTCTCTCTTTCATTAATGGCATTTTTGTAAATATCTCCTTCTTCACCAAAATTCTCTTGAAATTTCAAAATTGAATCCATAAAAATCATTTCAAGAAGAAATAAACCCTAAATGCAATGAAATATAATTCAAGAGAGAAAAATATGCAATATAAGCAGTGATTAATGCCAAATTCAATAAATGCATGTTTCATTTGAAAACCGATAAATAACCACTTATAACACAATTATAAGGGTTATTCTATTATAATTAACCTAGTTCTCATGTCAAAATTTGGCATCTATCACACTCCCAAACCTAAATCTTTGCTACTCCCTTGCAAAACAACAAAAGAACCAAAATTAAGCCTAGGAAAACAAAATGCATTTTTCGTAGGGAACACGATTGCATTTAGCTTATGCAACAAGCCGTTAAACCCCTACTTTAATGTAGTGGACGAGTTCTATCTCGTGAGGGTTTACATAGAATTTACCCACAAAATTCATCTAAATCAACAATATAAAAAGAAAACTAAAGAAAATCTACTCCTCATTAGCATATGACTAACACTTAGTATCGTAAAATGTTTGAAAATCATTTGAAGTCCTACTCAATTTGAAAACCTGTGTAAAATATAACACATTATCAATCCAAATACACTCACGGGTACTCCACCTGAACCAATGTGACCCCTAAACAATTACTTCAACAGAACAAAGAGGCAACATATAACAATAAAATCCTGGTCACATCACAATTAAGAGAAAATAGTAGAGTAAGCCTGCTGTCTAAAAATCTCACAAAAGAAGTATACATATTTCAATCTTGACCTGCAACTTCTTTCAACTTACAATTCATCATCAAAGTTAAGGAAACTCATTGCTTCCAGATTGAAACCCATTTTTCGCTATTACCAACATAATAATTATTTTTCACTGAATACTTTTGGTATTACCACCATTTTGTATTCGTCCTTACTGCACATGCACTTATTTTTTAAGTAACCGACTGTTTCGGTGCATGTCCCTGGGTTTGGCCAGGCTGTTTTTTAGGTTATCTGTCTTTTGCAAACAAGAGCTTTTCCATTTGCATTCATACATTACAACAAAAAATTTCACTAGGATATAAAAAAAGAAGAAGATCAAATAGGCATACAAGACTATCCAGACTAACATAGATCAACACTAGATTTACATGTTCTCTTTTGCAACTAAGTTCCAAGTCTAATGCAATAGTAAGTTATCCCACTGAATTCTCATGGATCACAACCAATGATATCAGATTTCTAATATGCATAATCTACACAGTTTTCCACATACTAAGAAACACATTTGAGCAACTTATTTTAACTCTACTAAAGTTAACCACATAAGAGGAGTGATTTGAACCCCCCCCCCCCCCCCCCCCCCCCCCCCCTCCCCAACTTAAATCTGACATTATCCTCAATGGGGAAAAGTTAAAACAAACAAACCAACTAACAATCACTAAAATATCTAATTATACTCCAGTTAACTCACAGCTTAGCTGGTTATACTCCAGCAGAGTAAGGGTTAAGCTCCCTCAGGGCTCCAAATCCATAGGTGGGACCATATGTGTTTGGTCATCAACAATAATACCGAAGAGTCAATAAAGACCCCCTGGAATGATACATAGTCTCCCTCGAAGAAGGTTTACTCGTATCAGTTGTGCCCGTAGGTAATCATCCGTAGATAAAACCGCTATCCCACATCACACTTTGAAGAAATCTCTGTGTGACTGGCCACTAAAGGCAGCATGAATCACGCGCTGAACACTAGTCTTTGAGTTACTCACCATAAGGTTTTCATTGAATACTTCAAGTTTGAACTGGTCAATCCCAAAATGGTTTTTTGAGTACAGACCTCTCAAACTATGGATCAAAAGTCTGGTCATCGACTACCAGAACCATTTACGCTCTCAGCCGGCAAGAGAATACCTCGAGTCCATGACGGGGCCGGCATCACCGGGGGACCTCCAATCAATCAAGACCAAAGTACACCAAAGGTTATCCCAATAAGAATGAATAAACCAAAAGTAAAAACTGTAATGTACAAAGGGATAGAAACGTGGGGATTGCCCACAATGTGCTAAGTTTATAGTCATAAGCAAGACTCTGACGCAATCAAGATGAATGGACAGGTTCCTCCAAGAAAATCACCATCACCTCCTCCAGTGTGGGGACATTCTCAAGATACAGTTTGAGCCTCTGACCGTTAACTTTGAAGACCGACCCATCTCCGTGATTGCGGATATCAACAGCCCCATGAGGAAACACCAGTGTAACCTCAAATGGACCTGACCACCTGGATCTCAGCTTCTCTGGAAACAAATGCAACCGTGAGTTATAAAGTAAAACATTCTACCCAACAGTAAAAGACTTGTGACAAATAGATTTATCTTGTAAAAGCTTTGTTCACTCCTTATACATTTTGGCATTCTCATAAGCATCATGACGTATCTCCTCCAACTCATTCAATTGAAATTTCCTCTCCTCACCCGCTTGAGTCAAATCAAAATTCAAAGCCTTAATGGCCCAATAAGCTCTATGCTCAAGTTCAACAGGTAGATGACATGCTTTGCCAAACACTAGGCGAAATGGAGACACCCCAATAGAAGTCTTATAAGCGGTTCGATAGGCTCATAAAGCATCGTCCAATCGAGTGGATCAATCTTTCTTATCAAAGCGAACCGACTTCTCCAAAATCCGGTTGATCTCCCTATTAGAGATTTCCACTTGACCACAAGTTTGCGGTTGGTACGGAGTGGACACCCAATGAGTGATGGAGTATTTCTTCAACAAGGTCTCAAATTCTCTGTTACAAAAATGAGATCCCCCACCACTGATAATCGCTCTCGGGGTACCAAACCGATTAAAGATTACCACTACTTTGTGATCATTTGTCTTACAAGAAATAGCTTCAATCCATCTAGAGACATATTCAACAGCAACAAGGATGTATTGATAGACGAACGAGATAGGAAAAGGACCCATGAAGTCAATACCGCACACATCAAACAATTCAACAATAAGAATGGAGTTAAGAGGCATCATGTTCTTCCTAGACAAACAACCAGTCCATTGGCATCTATCACACACACGACAAAACTCATGGGTTCTCTAAATAATGAAGGCCAATAGAAACCACTTTGCATGACTTTAGCTGTGGTCTTTCTAGCACCAAAATGTCCACCACATGCATGGGAATGACAAAACTCAAGAATGTTGGCAAAGTTTTGCTCAGATACACAATGCCTAATGACTTGGTCAAGACACACCTTGAACATATAAGGGTCATCCCAAAAAAATGGTTGACTTGGGAAAAGAATTTCAACCGATCTTGTTTACTCCAATAATCAGGAATCTTATGAGTTAAAAGATATTTGACTATGTCAGCAAACCAAGGCAACTAGGATACTCAGAGAAGTTGTTCATCAGGGAAGGAATCATTTAAAGGAAGGGGTCCTTCCTGAGGTGCTACACAGATCCTAGATAGATGATCAGCAACAACATTCTCACAACCCTTCTTATCTCGAATCTCAAGGTCAAATTCTTGCAATTGCAAGATCCATCTAATCAAGCGAGGTTTAGTGTCCTTGGTGGATAATAAGTACTTCAAAGCAAAATGATCAGTGAACACTATAACCTTTGACCCTAACAGATCTGATCTGAATTTGTTCAAGGCAAACACAACAGCTAGCAACTCCTTCTCAGTGGTAGTGTAATTCAATTGAGCATCATGAAGAGTGTGGCTAACATACTGAATGACACAGGGAATTTTATCTGCCTTTTGCCCCAAACAAGCCCCCAATGCATAACCAGAGGCATCACACATCAACTCAAAAGGCAAAGACCAAGTAGGGGGTTGGACAATGGGTGCAGTGGACAAACATTTCTTCAGTGTCTCAAAAGCATGAATACATGCCTCATCAAAGGCAAAAGCAACATCTTGAGCAAGCAAGTTCGTCAAAGGACGAGAAATTTTGCTAAAGTCCTTAATGAAGATCCTGTAGAACCCAGCATGGCCAAGGAAAGAACGCACCCCCTTCACAGAAGTAGGTGGTGGCAGATTGGCAATTAGGTCAACCTTGGCTTTGTCCACTTCTATACCCCGCTCAGACACTACATGTCCTAAAATAATTCCTTCTTTTACCATGAAGTGGCATTTCTCCCAATTAAAGACTAAATTGGAATTAATGTAATGGGACAATACGAGTGAAAGATTGTACAAACATGTCTCAAAGCTAGAGCCAAACACAGAAAATTTATCCATAAAGACTTCTAAAAAGTCACCAATCATGTCAGAAAAGATACTCATCATGCACCGTTGGAAAGTGGCCGGCACATTGTATAAACCAAAAGGCATGCATCTGTAAGCAAAGGTGTCAAGCGGACACCTGAATGTGGTCTTTTCCTGGTCTTCTGGAGCAATGGGAATTTGATTGTAGCCGAGTATCCATCTAAGAAGCAATAAAAATTGTGGCCAGCCAATCGCTCTAGCATCTAATCAATGAAAGGTAGTGGGAAGTGATCTATCCTAGTGGCGGAATTAAGTTTTCTATAGTCAATGTAGACATGCCACTTGGTGGTAGTTCATGTGGGAATCAATTCACCACTCTCATTTTTCATTTTCGTTATCCCCCCTTTCTTAGGGACAACATGAATTGGACTCACCCATGTGCTATAAAAAGTAGGGTAAATGATGCCTGACACAAGCAACCTAATGACTTCTTCTCTCACAACCTCCTGCATATGGGGATTTAACCTACATTGCATCTCACGTGAGGCTTTAGTCCCCTCCTCCAAATAAATATGATGCATGCATATGGAGGGGCTAATCCCTTTTAAGGCATCAAGAGTCCACCCAATGCATCTCTGTGTGCTTGTAAAACTTCAGTCAATTGTTCCTCCTGCTCAGTACTCAAATCAAAGGCAATAATGACTGGCAATGAGTTCATGGGCCCCAAGAACGCATACTTCAACGTGGGAGGAAGTGGCTTAAGATGTAGCTTGGAAGTTTCAAGAGGTTTGTCCAAGTCAAGATGAAGATCTTGTGGATGATCAGTTGTGACAACCTCATAAGCTTCCTCCAACAGAGGTACAAAAATGAGTAAAGCGTCAACCTCTCGGAAATAGGTTTCCTCATCAAAATAGTTCATGTCTAAAGATGTTATGTAAGACTCAAAAGATTCAAGAATGGATTCGTCATCAAGCATAACAGTCTCCATCTTAAATGCAGGACTCGGATCATCAGACTCAAGTGGATGGTGCCCGACATTAAACACATTCAACGAGACCTTAAAATTTCCAAAAGACAACTCCAACTCACAACTTTTACAATGAATGACAACATTAGATGTGGCTAAGAAGGGACGTCCTAGGATGACAGGAATTTGGTTGGTAACATTGACTACTGGTTCTATATCAAGAACAATGAAATCAACCGGGAATAGAAATTTGTCCACTTTTATCAAAACATCTTCAACTATTCCTCATGGTATCTTGACAGAATGGTCAGCTAGTTGAAGTGTGATGGGGTAGGCTTCAATTCCCCCAAACCTAATTGCTAATACACAAAGAAATGAAGCAAATTCACACTTGCCCCTAAATCAAGAAGAGCTCTCTAGATGGTATGTTCACCAATGACACATGAAAATGTGGGGCATCTAGGATCTTTAACTTTAGGAGGAGTGTTGTGCTTCAGAATTGAGCTTACATTCTCAGTAAGAAAGACCTTTTTGTTAGCATGTTGTTTTCTCTTCTGTGTACAAAGGTCTTTCAAAAATCGGGCATAGGCAGGGACTTGCCTAATAGCATCAAGAAGTGGAATGTTAATGTGAACCTTACTAAATAGTTCCAACATTTCATGCATGCTATCTCCTTTCCTAGGTGGGCCCGATAACCTCTGCGGATAAGGAGTTGGTGGGACTTGGTTAGGGATCTACCTGGGTTTGGTGGAGAACTTGGAGCTTCTTCACTCAATAATGTGTCCCCGTTGTCATCCTTTGACTCCTTAGACTTAGTGGTCCCTACCCCATTGTTCAGCTTACGACCACTCCTAAGGGTGGTTATGGCTTTGGCGTGCTCGTGGTGGGGATTGGAACTCGACCCACTCTCATGTGTGCTTTTGGGGTTAGGAATGGTTTGACTCGGGAGTCTATTTTGTGCTTGTTCACTCATGTGGCTGGACAACTGACTCACTTGCATTTCAAGTTTAGCAATGGAGGACTATGTATTCTGCATGAATAGTTGAAGTGTATCCTCAACAAGGTTTTTGTGGAATCAATGGCTGTTGAGTGAAGTGTGGGCGCGGAGCTTGGGGTTGAGTAAACCCTGGAGGACCCCCAACCTATGGGCCCTTTGACCATGAGAAATTTGGGAGCCTAGCTCAACCCGGATTATATGTTTCTAAAAAAGGATCGTTCCGATTTGGTCTATGAAAATTCTGGACTGCATTCAAGTCCTCAATGAGCTCCGGGTAGGATGAACTACATGGACACATTTGTGTGAGATGAGATGAACTAGAACATATGGCATAGGTAGTAGATGGGTTAGGAGCAGGTGAACTCTTGGACACCATAAGGGCATCAATTTTTCTAGTCAACCCCTCAATCTTGGCCATGAGCATGGGTGTTTCACTAACCTCGTAGAGACCCCCTCTTTTGGCTTCATGGGATCTCCTATCAACATTAAATGATGAACCCCATTGCTGAGATTGATTACTCAACATTTCAAAGAAGTCCCATGCCTCAGTAGCACTCTTACCCATCAAACTCCCACCACTCGTTGCATCTACCATGGAACTAACCTGGGGTGTAAGACCTTGATAAAAGTATTGCACTAAATTATTTTTCTCAAACCCATGATGCGGACACCTATGGATCGAATCTTCCATTTCTCCCAAGCCTCATAAAACTGTTCACCCTCCTGCTGCATAAAGTTTGATATTTCTCTCCTGAGGGCTGTAGTTCTCTGAATGGGAAAGTATTTGGACAAAACTTTTGTGACTATTGTGTCCCATGAAGTAATGCCAGCCAAGACTTGGCCTTATCCTTAAGTGAAAATGGAAAAAGTCTTAACCGGATAGAGTCATCTGAGAAATTATGGAATTTGAAAGTCGCACAGATATCTAAGAATTCCTTGATGTGGTAATAAGGGTCCTCCTTCTCCAACCTATAGAATGTAGGGAGGAGTTGGATTACACCCGGTTTCAACTCATAACTGGCAGCAGTAGTGGGTGGCAATATAATGCAAGAAGGTGATGTGAAGTTGGATGGAGTAGAATAATCCCTCCGGTCTCTACGCTCACCTGCTGCAGGTAACTGTAATGGTTCACCTTGATTGGCCATGGTAGCTCCTAACTTGACTTCTAGTGTTTTCCTACAAATATGTTCTACCTCTTCAACAAAGGGAGCTAATGGTTCACCTAGGGAGCGGTGCCTGTGCATAAAAACACAAAAAGAAACAAAACTAACTATCAAATTATGCTAACAAACTAACTACTGAAAGTACGAACTAGCTAGAAGAAATAAAAATAACTCCATACAAAATCATCAAGATAAAACAAAAACATAAAATTATGAAAGCAGGAAAATAAATCTAACCTGAGACCATGGAGAACAAAGAAATACACTTAATACGTGCCTCCCCGGCAATGGGGCCAAAAACTTGATGTGAAATTTAATTACATCGGCTTTTATACCTCACAAGCATATGAATCGTTCATGTAATCTAGCGGGAAGCAAGGGTTATATCCACAGGGAGGACTGAATTTTGTGTATTCTTCAGTCAACTAGCCTAACCAAATAAGATAAATTAATCTGAACTAAACACTAATTATATCCTAAATGATCAAGCAATGATCTAATTAACTACTTCCAAAACAGGAAACGTCAACTCTGGATTTTATCGTGATTTGTGCCTCTCTCGAGTGCCACGTAACCATGAATCGGGATTCTCAATCCTTGCATCTAGCCCCTCTCGGGTACCTAGAGTTAAAGAAAAAGATCGGATTATAATGCCAGAATCCAACCTAAATTATAATCCTGCCCAAACTAGCTAATTACTCAAAAAATTCGAAAAAAAAATATTCGATAAACATTAATTCTCAAATCAAATTTAATCAACATTCAAAGCTAAGTTCAAACTATAAGAAACTAATTAATTAAAAAATGATGGATTACTCCCCTTCTTTTTCCTCTCGCTCAGGCAGCAATTTCGTTCTCACGGTTGCTGCAATTTCCAGAAATTAAGGGCTTCGGGTTGCAGAAGCGAGCGGCAAGAAGTGGATAGCGAAGAGGAATCGAAATCGGCGTCGGAGGAGCTGGGGCAGCAGAAGACGAGATGGAAGCGAAATCCTCTGACTGGCTCTCTCAAGTCACGGTTGGAGTCGGACTAGGCTCGGGAAGTGGTTGAAAAAGCGTAATCGACGTCGGAAGAGTCCTCTCGAGTCACCTCTAGGCCTGGTGAGCAGAAAATGGCAGTGTCGAACTCGACGCGATGGAGACTCTCTCGAGCTCTCCTCAGGTCTGTTCTTGGTTGTCGGATGGCGGTGGACGATTGTGGCGCTCGGTGAACGATGGTTGGGAGCAAAATCCTCTCGGGTCTCGCTTCTTTCGATCGGTGGCTCCTTCCCATTCTCCCACCGAGCTCTCCTTTCTATTGATAGATTTTGCCCTAAAAATCTCTCTCTTTCACTAATGACATTTTTGTAAATATCTCTTTCTCCACCAAAACTCTCCTGAAATTCCATAATTGAATCCATAAAAATCATTTCAGGAAGAAATAAACCCTAAAAGCAATGAAATATAATTCAGGAGAGAAAAATATGCAATATAAGCAGTGAGTAATGACAAATTCAATAAATGGACGTTTAATTTGAAAATCGATAAATAACCACCTATAACACAATTATAAGGGTTATTCTATTATAATTAACCTAGTTCCCATGTCAGAATCTGGCATCTATCAACGGGCTATATTTTTGTAAGGAATGACTTATGGATTGGGAGTCAGCACTCAGTTATAAATCTCCGCCTCCTCTTTTCCCGACTATTACAGAACTTGTTATATAAAAACTAAAAATACTTTACAATCCCCAAGAATTACAGACACTATTTAGAATTATCACTCTCTACATTTGTGCATTGTGCATTTCTATTTTACTTGTATCCTTTTTTCTTAAATCAAAACTTGATTTTTCACTTTCCCTTCATCTCGTAAACAAAAAAAGAGATAAGAGGCAAAACAATCACAACAAAATCAATATTTTAGAGTTTATGTACGGCAAGAATTTAAAGCAATAAACAAATGTAAGTAAAGAAAATTTATTCACACACCACAAATGAACACAAAAGTTTTGTTATCCAAGTTTAGGAAATTCCACTATTTCAACCCCAATAGCTCGGAATTTTATAAGAAAGATTTTTCTACACATGTTTTAAAAAACGGATATGCATGCTTGAAACATATTAAAGATGAAAATGACCTATGGATCCTAACGTTTTAAAGTGAATAAAATTAAATTCTCAAGTGAACGTGCGGTGGGATAATTACCGGAGTCAAACAAGCCATTATTTTGCCCATTTACAAAAAGCTAACCTAACGATCATAGATGATTGTAAAGTGATTTATCATGCGTAACGAGCTATATTTGAAAAGAATGACTTATCCATTGGGAGTCAACACTTAGTTAAAAATCCCCAGCCTCCCCCTTTTCCCGACGATTGCACAACCTGATATATAAAAACTAAAAAGAGTTTACAATCCCTAAAAATTACTGACACTTTTTGGAATTATCTCTCTCTACCTTTGTGCCTTGTGCATTTCTATTTTAGATGAATACTTTTTTCTTAAATCAAAATTTCAATTTTCACTTCCCATTCATCTCGTAAACAAAAAAAGAGATAAAAGGCAAATAGATCACAACAAAATGAAAATTTTAGAATTTATGTATGGAAAGAATTTAAAGAAATGAAAAAATATAAGTAAAACAAAATTTATTCACACACCACAAATGAACACAACAGTTTTGTTATCAAATTTGGGAAATTCCACTAGTTCAACCCTAATAGCAAGGAATTTTATATGAAAGAAATTTTTCTACACATTTTTTAAAAATAGATATGCAAGCTTGAAAAATGTTAAAGATGCAAATGACCTATGGATCCAAACCTTTTAAAGTGAATAACATTAAATTCTCAGGTGAACGTGAGGTGGGATATTTACCCAAGTCAAACCAGCCATTATTTTTCCCATTTACAAAAAACTGACTTAATGATAATAGATTATTGTAAAGTGCTTTATCATGCATAACGGGCTATATTTTTGTAAGGATTGACTTATGGATTGGCAGTCAACACTAAGTTAAAAATCCCCCGCAACCCCCTTTTCTCGACGATTGTAAAACCTAATATATAAAAACTAAAAATAGTTAACAATCCCTAAAAATTATAGACACTTTTTGGAATTATATCTCTCCACATTTTTGCATTGTGCATTGTGCATTGTGCATTTCCATTATAGATGTATACTTTTTTCTTAAATAAAAACTAGAGTCTTCACTGTCCATTCATCTCGAAAACAAATATAGAGATAAAAGGTAAATAGATCACAACAAAATGAAAATATTAGGGTTTTTGGATGGCAAGAAGTTAATGGAATAAACAAATGTAAGTAAAGAAAATTTATTCACACACCACAAATGAACAGAAAAGTTTTGTTATCCAAGTTTGGGAAATTTCACTAGTTCAACCCTAATATTTTGGAATTTTATAAGAAAGAGATTTTTCTATAGATGTTTTAAAAAATGGATATGCATGCTTGAAACATGATGACCTATGGTTCCAAACCTTTTAAAGTGAATAACATAAAATTCTCAAGTGAACCTGCGGTGGCATATTTACCCGAGTCAAACAAGCCATGATTTTGCCCATTTACAAAAATCTGACCTAACGATCATAAATGATTGTAAAGTGATTTGTCATGCGTAACGGGCTATATTTTTGTAAGGAATGACTCAAGGATTGGGAGTCAACACTCAGTTAAAAATCACCTGCCTCCCCCTTTTCCCTACGATAGCAGAGAATAATATATAAAAACTAAAAAATAATTTACAATCCCTAAAAATTACAGTAACTTTTTGAAATTATCTCTCTCAATATTTGTGCATTGTGCATTGTGAATATCCATTTTAGATGTATATTTTTTTCTTAAATCAAAACTTGATTTTTCACTTTCCCTTCATGTCGAAAAAAAATAGATAAAAGGCAAAAAGATCACAACAAAATAAAAATATTAGAGTTTATGTATGGAAAGAAGTTAAAGCAATAAACAATTGTAAGTAAAGAAAATTTGTTCACACACCACAAATGAACAAAAAAGTTTTTTTATCAGAGTTTTGGAAATTCCACTAGTTCAACCCTAATAGCTCGGAATTTTACAAAAAAAGAGATTTTTCTACACATGTTTTAAAAAATGGATATGCATGCTTGAAACATGTTAAATATGAAAATGACCAATGGATCCAAACCTTTCAAAGAGAATAACATTAAATTTTCGAGTGAACATGCGGTGGGATATTTACCTAAGTCAAACAAGCCATTATTTAGTACGTTTAAAAAAAGCTGACCTAATGATCATTGATGATTGTAAACTGATTTATCATGCGTAAACGGATATATTTTTTTAAGGAATGACTTATGTAATGGGAGTCAACACTCAGTTTAAAATTCCCCTTTTCCCGACGATTATAGAACCTGATATATAAAAACTAGAAAGAGTTTACAATCCCTAAAAATTAAAGACACTTTTTGGAATTACCTCTCTCTAAATTTTTGCATTGTGCATTTCCATTTTAGATGTATACTTTTTTCATAAACCAAAACTTTAGTTTTCACTTTCCCTTCCTCTCATGAACAAAAAAAGAGATACAAGGCAAATATATCACAACAAAATGAAAATTTTAGAGTTTATGTATGGAAAGAATTTAAAGCAATATACAAAGGTAAGTAAAGAAAATTGATTAACGCACCACAAATGAATACAAAAGTTTTGTTAGCCAAGTTTTGGAAATTCCACTAGTTCAACCCTACTAGCTCGGAATTTTATAAGAAAGCGATTTCTCTACTCATGTTTTAAAAAATAGATATGCATGATTGAAACATATTAAAGATGTAAATGACCTATGGATCCAAACCTTTTAAAGAGAATAACATTAAATTCTCAAGTGAACATGCAGTGGGATATTTACGCGAGTCAAACAAGGCATAATTTTTCCCATTTACGAAAAGCTGACCTAACGATCATAGATGATTGTAAAGTGATTTATCAATCATAACAGGCAATAGTTTTGTGAGCAAAGACTTATGGATTTGGAGTCAACACTCAGTTAAAAAGCCCCGCCTCCCCCTTTTCCTGACGATTGCAGAACCTGATGTATAAAAACTAAAAAGAGTTTACAATCCCTAAAAATTACTGACACTTTTTGGAATTATCTCTCTCTATATTTGTGCATTTTGCACTTCCATTTTAGATGTATACTTTTTTCAAAAATAAAAATTTGAGTTTTCACTTTCCCTTCATCTCGTAAACAAAAAAAAGAGATAAAAAACAAATAGATCATAACAAAATGAAAATTTTAGAGTTTATGTATGGAAAGAATTTAAATAAATAAACAACTGTAAGTAAAGAAAATTTATTGACGCTCCACAAATGAACACAAAAGCTTTGTTATCCAAGTTTGGGAAATTCCACTAGTTCAACCCTAATAGCTGGGAATTTTATAAGAAAGAGATTTTTCTACTCATGTTTTAAAAAATAGATGTGCATGCTTCAAACATGTTAAAGATGTAAATGACCTATGGATCCAAACATTTCAAAGAGAATAACATTAAATTCTCAAGTGAACATGCGGTGGGATATTTACACGAGTCAAACAAGGCATAATTTTCCCATTTACAAAAAGCTGACCTAACGATTATAGATGATTGTAAAGTGATTTATCAAGCATAACGGGCAATAGTTATGGATTGGGAGTCAACACTTAGTTAAAAGGCCCCCGCCTCCCCCTTTTCCCAACGATTGCAGAACCTGATGTATAAAAACTAAAAAGAGTTTACAATCCCTAAAAATTACTGACACTTTTTGGAATTATCTCTCTCTACATTTGTGCATTTTGCACTTCCATTTTAGATGTATACTTTTTTCTTAAATCAAAACTTGATTTTTCAATTTCCCTTCATCTCGTAAACAAAAAAAAGAGAAAACAGGCAAATAGATCACAACAAAATGAAAATTTTTGAGTTTATGTATGGAAAGAAATTAAAGCAAAAACAAATGTAAGAAAAGAAAATTTATTCACACACCACAAATGAACACAAAAGTATTTTTATCCAAGTTTTGGAAATTCCACTAGCAACTAATAGCTCGGAATTTTTTAAGAAAGAGATTTTACTACACATGTTTTAAAAAATTGATATGCTTGCTTGAAATTTGTTAAAGATGCAAATGATCTATGGATCAAAACCTTTTAAAGAGAATAATTTTAAATTCTCAAGTGAACATGCGGTGGGATATTTACCCGAGCCAAACAAGCCATTATTTTGCCCATCTACAAAAAGCTGACCTATCGATCATAGATGATAGTAAAGTGATTTATCATGCGTAATGGGATATATTTTTGTGAGGAATGACTTATAGATTGGGAGTCAGCACTCAGTTAAAAATCCCCCGCCTCCCCTTTTTTTTTTACGATTGCAGAACCAGATATATAAAAACGAAAATGAGTTTATAATTCCTAAAAATTACAGACACTTTTTGGAATTATCTCTATAAATTAGTGAATTTTACATTTCCTTTTCAGATGTATACTTTTTTCATAAAGAAAAACATTATTTTTCACTTTCACTTCATCTCATATACAAAAAAAAATGATAAAAGGCAAATAGATCACAACAAAATGAAAATTTTAGAGTTTATGTAACGAAAGAATTTATAGCAATAAACAAATGTAAGTAAAGAAAATTTATTGACAAACCACAAGTGAACACAAAAGTTTTGTTAACCAAGTTTGGGAAATTCTACTTGTTCAACCCTAATAGCTCGGAATTTTATCAGAAAGAGATTTTTCTACACATGTTTTAAAAAATTGATATGCATGCTTGAAACATGTTAAAGATTCAAATGACCAATGGATCCAAACCTTTTAAAGAAAATAAAATTAAATTCTCAAGTGAACGTGCGGTGGGATATTTACCCTAGTCAAACAAGCCATTATTTTACCCATTTAATAAAAGCAGACCTAACGATCATAGATGATTGTAAAACGATTTATGATGCATAACAGGCTCTATTTTTTAAAGGAATGACTTATGGATTGGGAGTCAACATTCAGTTAAAAATCTCCCCAGCTCCCCCTTTTACCGACGTTTGCTGAACTTGATATATAAAAATTAAAAAGAGTTAAAAATCCCTAAAAATTACAGACCCATTTCGGAATTATCTCTCTCTACATTTAGGCATTGTGCATTTCCATATTAGATGTATACTTTTTTCTTAAATATAAACTTAAGTTTTCACTTTCCCTTCATCTCGTAAAAAAAAATAAAGAGATAAAAGACAAATAGATCACTAAAAAAAGAAAATTTTAGAGTTTATGTATGGAAAGAATTTAAAGCAATAAAGAAATATAAATAAAGAAAATTTATTCACACACCACAAATGAACCCAAAAGTTTTGTTAACCAAGTTTGGGACATTCCACTAGTTCAACCCTAATAGCTCAGAATTTTATAAGATAGAGATTTTTCTACACATGTTTTAAAAAATGGATATGCATGCTTGAAACACGTTAAAGACGCAAATGACCTATGGTTCCAAACCTTTTAAAGAGAATAAAATTAAATTCTGAAGTGAACGTGCGGTGACATATTTACCCGAGTCAATCAAGCCATTATTTTGCCCATTTAAAAAAAGATGACCTAACGATCATAGATGATAGTAAAGTGATTTATCATGCGTAATGGGCTATAATTTTTTAAGGAATGACTTAAGGATTGGGAGTCAACACTCAGTTAAATATCACCCGCCTCCCCCTTTTTCAACCGATTGCAGAACCTGATAGTTAAAAACTAAAAAGAGTTTACAATCCCTAAAAGTTACATACATTTTTTGGATTTATCTTTCTCTACATTTTTGCAGTGTGCATTTCCATTTTAGATGTATACTTTTTTCTGAAATCAAAACATGAGTTTTCACTTTCCCATCCTCTCGTAAACAAAAAAAAGATATAAAAGGCATATAGATCACAACAAAATGAAAATTTTAGAGTTTTTGTATGGAAAGAATTTAAAGCAATAAACAAATGTAAGTAAAGAAAATTCATTCACACACCACAAATGAACACAAAAGTTTTGTTATTCAAGTTTGGGAAATTCCCCGAGTTCAACCCTAATCGCTCGGAATTTCATAAGAAAAAGATTTTTCTACTCATGTCATAAAAAATAGATATTCATGCTTGAAAAATGTTAAAAATGTAAATGACCTATGGATCCAAAGCTTTTAAAGAAAATAACATTAAATTCTCAAGTGGACATGAGGTAGGATATTTATCTAAGTCAAACAAGGCATTATTTTGCCCATTTTCAAAAAGCTGACCTAACGATCATAGATGATTGTAAAGTGATTTTTCATGTGTAACGGGCTATAGTTTTGTGAGGAAAGACTTCTAGATTGGGAGTCAACACTCGGTTAAAAATCCCCCGCCTCCCCCTTTTCCCAATGATTGCAAAACCTGATATATAAAAACTAAAAAGAATTTACAATCCCTAAAAAGTACTGACACTTTTTGGAATTATCTCTCTCTACATTTGTGCATTTTGCATTTCCATTTTAGATGTTTACTTTTTTCTTAAATCAAAACTTGAGTTTTCACTTTCCGTTCTTCTCGTAAAACAAAAAAAGAGATAAAAGGCAAATAGATCCCAACAAAATGAAAATTTTTGAGTTTATGTATGGAAAGATGTTAAATCAAAAACAAATGTAAGAAAAGAAAATTTATTCACTCACCACAAATGAACACAAAAGTTTTGTTATCCAAGTTTGGGAAATTCCACTAGTTCAACCCTAATAGCTCGTAATTTTATAAGAAAGAGATTTTTCTACAAATGTTTTAAAATAAGGATATGCATGCTTGAAACAAGTTAAAGATGCAAATGACCTATGGATCTAAACCTTTTAAAGTGAATAACACTAAATTCTCAAGTGAACGTGTGGTGGGATATTGACCCGAATAGGACAAGCCATTATTTTTCCCATTTACAAAAAGCTGACCTAACAATCATAGATGATTGTAAAGTGATTTATCTTGCGTAACGAACTATATTTTTTAAAGGAATGACTTATGCATTGGGAGTCAAGATTCAGTTAAAAAACCCCTGCCTCCCCCTTTTCCCAACGATTGCAAAACCTAATATATAAAAGCTAAAAAGAGTTTACATTCCCTAAAATTACACACACATTTTGGAATTATCTCGCTAGATTTGTGCATTTTGCATTTCCATTTTAGATGCATACTTTTTTCTTAAATAAAAACTTGAGTTTTCACTTTCCCTTAATCTTGTAAACAAAAAAAGAGATTAAAGGCAAATAGATCACATCAAAATGAAAATTTAAGTATGGAAAGAATTTAAAGCAATAAACAAATCTAAGTATAGAAAATTTATTCACACACCACAAATGAACACAAAAGTTTAGTTATCATAGTTTGGGAAATTCCACTAGTTCAACTGTAATAGCTCAAAATTTTATAAGAAAGACAATTTTCTATACATGTTTTAAAAACTAGATATGCATGCTTGAAACATGTTAAAGATGCAAAATACCTGTGGATCCAAACCTTTCGAAGAGAATAACATTAAATTCTCAAGTGAACATGCAGTGGGATATTTACCTGAGTAAAACTAGCAATTATTTTACCCATTACCAAAAAACTGACCTAACGATCATAGAAGATTGTAAAGTGATTTATGGTGCATAACGGGCTCTATTTATGTAAGGAATTACTGAAGGACAGTGAGTCAACACACAGTTAAAAATCCCCCGCCTCCCCTTTTTCCCAACGATTGCAAAACCTGATATATAATAACTTAAAAGAGTTTACAATCCCTAAATTACAGACACTTTTCAGAACTATCTCTCTCTACATTTGTGCATTGTGCATTTTCATTTTAGATGTATACGTTTTGCTTAAATTAAAACTTGAGTTCTCACTTTCCCTTCATCTCGTAAGTAAAAAAAGATAAAAGGTAAATAGATTACATCAAAATGAAAATTTTAGAATTTATGCATGGAAAGAATTTAAAGCAATAAAAAATTTTAAGTAAAGAAAATTTATTCTGACACCACAAATGAACACAAAAGTTTTGATATCCAAGTTGGGGAAGTTCCATTAGTTCAACCCTAATAGCTCAAAATTTTATAAGAAAGAGATTTTTCAACACATGTTTTAAAAAATAGATATGCATGCTTGAAACATGTTAAAGATGCAAATGACCTAAGGATCCAAACCTTTTAAAGAGAATAACATTAAATTATCGAATGAACGTGCTGTAGGATATTTACCCAATTCAAACAAGCCACTATTTTGCCCATTTCCAAAAAGCTGACCTAACGATCATAGATGCTTGTAAAGTGATTTATCATGCGTAACGGGCTAAATATTTGTAAGGATCGAGTTATGGATTGGGAGTCAACACTAAGTTAAAAATCCACCGCCTCCCCCTTTTCCTGACGATTGCAGAACCTGATATTTAAAATCTAAAAAGAGTTTCCAATCCCTAAAAATTACTGACACTTGTTCGAAATATCTTCATTTATTTTTTTAAACAGTTGACCTTACGATCACTAGTTTGCTCATTTAAAAAAATTTGACCTTCCGATCATAGATGATTGTAAAGTGATTTATCATGCGTAGCGGGCTATATTTTTTTAAGGAATAACTTATGGATTGGGAGTCAACACTCAGTTAAAAATCCCCCGCTTCCCCCTTTTCCTGACGATTGCACTACCTGATATATAAAAACTAAAAAGAGTTTACAATCCCTAAAAATTACAGACACTTTTTGGAATTATCTCTCTCTACATTTTTGCATTGTACATTGTGCATTTCCATTTTAGATGTATACTCTTTTCTTAAATCAAAACTTGAGTTTTCACTTTCCCTTCATCTCGTAAACAAAAAACAGATAAAAGGCCAGTAGATAACAACAAAATGAAAATTTTAGAGTTTATGTATGGAAAGAATTTATAGCAATAAACAAATGTAAGTAAATAAAATTTATTCACACACCACAAATGTACAGAAAAGTTTTGTTATCCAAGTTTGAGAAATTCCACTAGTTCAACCCTAATAGCTCAAAATTTTATAAGAAAAAGATTTTTCTACACATGTTTTAAAAAATGGATATGCATGCTTGAAACATGTTAAAGATGCCAATGACCTATACATCCAAACCTTTTAAAGAGAATAACATTAAATTATACAGTGAACGTGCAGTGGGATAGTTACCTGAGTCAATCGTGTCGTTATTTTGTCCATATACAAAAGCTGACCTAACGATCATAGATTATTGTACAGTGATTTATCATGCGTAACGGGCTATATGTTTTTAAGGAATGACTTATGGATTCGAAGTCAACACTTAGTTAGAAATCCTCTGCCTCCCCCTTTTTACCGACTATTGCAGAACCTAGAATATAAAAACTAAAAAGAGTTTACAATCCCTAAAAATTACAGACACTTTTTGGAATAACTCTCTGTACATTTGGGGATTGTGCATTTCCATTTTAGATGTATACTTTTTTCTTAAATCAAAATTTGAGTTTTCACTTTCCCTCATCTCGGAAAGAAAAAAAGAGATAAAAGGCAAATAGATCACAACAAAATTAAAATTTTAGATTCTATGTATGGAAAGAATTTAAAGCAATAAACATATGTAAGTAAAGAAAATTTATTCACGCACCACAAATGAACACAAAAGTTTTGTTATCCAAGTTTGGTAAATTCCACTAGTCCAACCCTAATTGCTTGGAACTTTTTAAGAAAGAGATTTTTCTACACATGTTTTAAAAAATGGATATGCATGCTTGAATCATGTTAAAGATATAAATGACCGATGGATCGAAACCTTTTAAATAGAATAATATTAAATTCTCAAGTGAACGTGCGGTGGGATATTTACCTGGGTCAAACAAGCCATTATTTTGCCCATTTACAAAAAACTGACCTACCGATCATAGATGATTATAAAGTGATTTATCATGCGTAATGGGCTATATAATTTGTAAGGAAAGACTTATGGATTGGGAGCCAACACTTAGTTAAAAATCCCCCGCCTCCCCCTTTTATCGATGATTGCATAACTTGATGTATAAAAAGTAAAAAGAGTTTACAATCCTTGAATATTATAGACAAGTTTTGGAATTATCTCTCTCTACATTTGTGCATTGTGCATTTCCATTTTAGACGTATACTTTTTTCTTAAACCAAAACTTGACTTTTCGCTTTCCCTTCATCTCGTAAACAAAAAAAGAGATAAAAGGCTAATAGATCACAGTAAAATGAAAATTTTAAAGTTTATGTATGGAAAGAATTTAAAGTAATAAACAAATATAAGTAAATAAAATTTATTCACACACCACAGATAAACACAAAGGTTTTGTTATCCATGTTTGGAAAATTCCACTAGTTCAACCTAATAGCTCGGAATTTTATAAGAAAGAGATATTTCTACATATGTTTTAAAAAATGGATATGCATGCATGAAACATGTTAAAGATACAAATGACCAATAGATCCTAACCTTTTAAAGAGAATAACATTAAATTCTCAAGTGAACGTGCGGTGGGATATTTACCCGAGTCAAATAAGCCATTATTTTGCACATTTAAAAAAAGCTGACCTAACGATCTTAGATGATTGTAAAGTGATTTATCATGCGTAACGGGCTATATTTTTGTAAGGAATGACTTATGGATTGGGAGTCAACACTCAGTTAAAAATCCCTCGCCTCCCCCATTTTCCTGATGATTGCAGAACCAGATATATAAAAAACAAAAAGAGTTTACAATCCCTAAAAATTATAGACACTTTTTGGAATTATCAATCTCTACATTTGTGCATTGTGCATTTCCTTTTTAGATGTATACTTTTTTATCAAATTAGAACTTGAGTTTTCACTTTCACTTCATCTCGTCAGCAAAAAAAGACATAAAAGGTTAAACGTCACAACAAAATGAAAATTTTATAGTTTATGTATGGAAAGAATTTAAAGCAACAAACAAATGCAATTAAAGAAAATTTATTCGCACACCACAAATGAACACAAGTTTTGTTATCCTAGTTTGGGAAATTCCACTAGTTCAACCCTAATAGCTCGGAATTCTATAAGAAAGAGATTTTTCTACACATGTTTTAAAAAATGGATATGCATGCTTGAAACATGTTAAAGATGCAAATCACCTATGGATCCAAACCTTCTAAAGAGAATAACATTAAATTCTGGAGTGAACGTGCGGTGGGATATTTACACGAGTCAAACAAGCCATTATTTTGCCCATTTCCAAAAAGCTGACCAAACGATCAAAGATGATTGTAAAATGATTTATCATGCGAAACAGGCTATATTTTTCAAAGGAATGACTTATGGATTGGAAGTCAACATTAATTTAAAAATCTCCCGCCTCCCCCTTTTCTCAACGATTGTTGAACCTGATATATAAAAACTACAAAGAGATTACAATCCTTAAATATTACAAACACTTTTTGGAATTATCTCTGTCCACATTTGTGCATTGTGCATTTCCATTTTAGATGTAAACTTTTTTTTTAAATCAAACCCTGAGTTTTCAATTTCCCTTCATCTCATAAACAAAAAAAAAAGGAGATAAAAGGCAAAGAAATCACAACAAAATGAAAATTTGAGAGTTTATGTATGGAAAGAATTTAAAGTAAAAAAAAATGTCAGTTAAGAAAATTTATTCACACACCAGAAATGAGCACAAAAGTTTTGTTATCCAAGTTTGAGAAATATAACTAATTCAACCCTAGATATTTATAAGAAAGAGATTTTTCTACACATGTTAAAGATGCAAATGACCTATGGATCCAAACCTTTTAAAGAGAAAAAAATTAAATTCTCAAGTGAACATGCGGTGGGATATTTACCCGACTCCAACCATCCATTATTTTGCCCACTTACCAAAAGCTGACAAAATGATAATAGATGATTGTAAAGTGATTTATCATTCGTAACGGGCTATATTTTTTTTAAGAAATGACTGATGGATTGGGAGTCAACACTCAGTTAAAAATCCCCTCCTCCCCCTTTTCCCAACGATTGCAGAACCTGATATATAAAAACTAAAAAGAGTTTAAAATCTCTAAAAATTACCGAAACTTATTGGAATTATCTCTCTCTACATTTGTGCATTGTGAATTTCCATTTTAGATGTATAATTTTTTCTTAAATCAAAACTTGAGTTTTCACTTTCCCAAAACTCATATACAAAAAAAAAGCGTTAAAAGACAAATAGATCACAACAAAATGAAAATTTTATAGTTTAGGTGTGGAAAGAATTTAAAGCAATAAACAAATGTAATTAAAGAAAATATATTCACACACCACAAATGAACACAAAAGTTTTGTTATCCAAATTTGTGAAATTCAACTAGTTCAACCCAAGAAGCTCATAATTTTACTAGAAAGAGATTTTTCTCCACATGTTTTAAAAAATGGATATGCATGCTTGAAACATGTTAAAGATGCAAATGACCTATGGATCCAAAGCTTTTATAAAGAATAACATTAAATTCTCAAGTATACGTGCGGTGGGATATTTACCCGAGTCAAACAAGTCAATATTTTACCCATTTACAAAAAGCTCACCTAACAATCATAGATGATTGTAAAGTGATTTATCATGCGTAACGGGCTATAATTTTTTAATGAATGACTTATGGATTAGGAGTGAACACTCAGTTAAAAATCCCCCGCCTCTCCTTTTTCCCGACGATTGAAATATCTGATATATTAAAAATAAAAAGAATTTACAATCCCAAAAAATTCAAGACGCTTGACGGAATTATCTCTCTCTACATTTGTGCATTATGCATTTCCATTTTAGATGTATAATTTTTACTTAAATCAAAACTTGAGTTTTCACTTTCCCAACATCTCATAAACAAAAAAAAGAGATAAAAGGCAAATAGATCACAACAAAATGAAAATTTTAGAGTTTATGTGTGGAAAGAATTTTAAGAAATAAGCAAATGTAAGTAAAGAAAATTTATGCACACACCACAAATGAACACAAAAGTTTTGTTATCCAAGTTTGTGAAATTCCACTACTTCAACACTCATAGCTCAGAATTTTTTCTCCACATGTTTTAAACAATGGATATACATTCTTGAAACATGTTAAAGATGCAAATGACCTATGGATCCAAAAATTTTATAAAAAATAACATTAAATTCTCAAGCGTACATCTGGTGGGATATTTACCCGAGTCAAATAAGCCAATATTTTGCCCATTTACAAAAAGCTGACCTAACAATCATAGATGATTTTAAAGTGATTTATCATGCGTAACGGGCTTTATTTTTGTATGGAATGACTTATGGATTTGGAGTGAACACTCAGTTAAAAATCCCTCCCCTCTCCCTTTTCTCGATGATTGCAGAACTGATATATAAAAAATAAAAATAATTTAAAATCCCTAAAAGTTCAAGACGTTTTTTGGAATTATCTCTCTCTACATTTGTGCATTGTGCATTTCCATTTTAGATGTATACTTTTTTCTTAAAACAAAACTTGAGTTTTCACCTGATCTTCCTCTCGTAAACAAAAAAAAGAGATAAAACTCAAATAGATCACAACAAAATGAAAATTTAGAGTTCATGTATGGAAAGAATTTTAAGCAATAAGCAAATGTAAGTAAAGAAAATTTATTCACACACCACAAATGAACACAAAAGTTTTGTTATCCAAGTTTTGGAAATTCAACTTGTTCAACCCTAATAGCTAGGAATTTTATAAGAAAGAGATTTTTCTACACATGTTTTAAAAAATAGACATGAATACTTGAAACATGTTAAAGATGCAAATGACCTATGGATCCAAAACTTTTAAAGAGAATAACATTAAATTCTCAAGTGAACTTGCGGGGGGATTTGTACCCGAGTAAAACAAGCCAATATTTTGCCCATTCACAAAAACCTGACCTAACGTTCATAGATGATTGTAAAGTGATTTATCATGCATAACGGGCTATATTTTTGTACAGAATGACTTATGGATTGGGAGTCAACACTCAGTTAAAAATCCCCCGTCGCCCCCTTTTCTCGACGATTGCAGAACATGATACATAAAAACTAAAAAGAGTTTACAATCTCTAAAAATTACAGTCACTTGTTGGAAGTATCTCTCTCTACATTTGTGCATTGTGCATTTCCATTTTAGATATATACTTTTTTCTTAAATCAAAACTAGTGTTTTCACTTTCCCTTCTTCTCGTAAACAAAAAAAAGAGATAAAAGGCAAATAGATCACAACAAAATGAAAATTTTAGAGTTTTTGTATGGAAATAATTTAAAGCACTACAAAAATGTAATTAAATAAAAAATTTTGACACACCACAAATGAACACAAAAGTTTTGTTATCCTAGTATTTGAAATTGCACTACATCAACCCTCATAGCTCGGAATTTTATAAGGAAAAGATTTTTCTACACATGTTTTAAAAAATGAATATGCATGCTTGAAACATGTTCAAGATGCAAATGACTTATGGATCTAAAACTTTTAAAGAGAATAACAATAAATTCTCAAGTCCACGTGCGGTGGGATATTTACCCGAGTCCAACCATCCATTATTTTCCCAACTTACCAAAAGCTGACAAAATGATGATAGATGAATGTAAAGTGATTTATCATTCATAACGGGTTATATTTTTTTAAGGAATGACTTATGGATTGGGAGTCAACACTCAGTTAAAAGTCCCCTCCTCCCCCTTCTCCCAATGATTGCAGAACCTGATATATAAAAACTAAAAAGATTTTAAAATCCCTAAAAATTACCAAAACTTATTGGAATTATCTCTCTCTACATTTGTGCATTGTGCATTTACATTTTAGATGTATAATTTTTTCTTAAATCAAAACATGAGTTTTCACTTTCCCAACATCTCATATACAGAAAAAAAAAAAAAGATAAAAGGCAAATAGATCACAACAAAATGAAAATTTTAGAGTTTATGTGTCGAAAGAATTTAAAGCAATAAAAAATGTAAGTAAAGAAAATATATTCCCACACCACAAATGAACACAAAAGTTTTGTTATCCAAGTTTGTGAAATTCCACTAGTTCAACCCTAATAGTTCAGAATTTTATAAGAAAGAGCTTTTTCTCCACATGTTTTAAAAAATGGATATGCATGCTTGAAACATGTTCAAGATGCAAATGACCTATTTATCCAAAGCTTTTATAAAGAATAACATTAAATTCTCAAGTGTACGTGCGGTGGGATATTTACCCGAGTCAAACAAGCCAATATTTTGCCCATTTACAAAAAGTTGACCTAACAATCATAGATGATTGTAAAGTGATTTATCATGCATAACTGGCTATATTTTTGTAACGAATGACTCATGCATTAGGAGTGAACACTCAGTTAAAAATCCCCCGCATCTCCCTTTTCCTGACGATTGCAGAACCTGATATATAAAAAATAAAAAGAATTTACAATCCCTAAAAATTTAAGATGCTTTTTGGAATTATCTCTCTCTACATTTGTGCAATGTGCATTTCCATTTTAGATGTATACTTTTTTCTTAAAAATAAACTAGATTTTTCACTTGCCCTTCCTCTCGTAAACAAAAAAAAGAGATAAAAGGCAAATAGATCACAACAAAATGAAAATTTTAGGGTTTATGTATGGAAAAAATTTAATTTTAAGCAATAAAAAATGTAAGTAAATAAAATTTATTCACACACCAGAAATGAACACAAAAGTTTTGTTATCCAAGTTTTGGAAATTCTAATAGCTCAGAATTTTATAAGAAAGAGATTTTTCTACACATGTTCTAAAAAATGGACATGAATACTTGAAACATGTTAAAGATGCAAATGACCTATGGATCCAAAACTTTTAAAGAGAATAACATTAAATTCTCATGTGAACTTGCGGGGGGATTTTTACCCAAGTAAAACAAGCCATTATTTTGTCCATTCACAAAAAGCTGACCAAACGTTCATAGGTGATTGTAAAGTGATTTATCATGCGTAAAGGGCTATATTTTTGTACAGAATGACTTATGGATTGGGAGTCAACACTCAGTTAAAAATCCCCCGCCTCCCCCTTTTCTCGACGATTGCAGAACAAGATATATAAAAACAATAAAGAGTTTTGAATCTTTAAAAATTATAGTCAATTGTTGGACGTATCTCTGTCTACATTTGTGCATTGTGCATTTCGATTTTAGATATATACTTTTTTCTTAAATCAAAACTAGTGTTTTCACTTTCCCTTCTTGTCGTAAACAAAAAAATGAGATAAAAGGCAAATAGAATAGAACAAAATGAAAATTTTTGAGTTTTTGTATGGAAATAATTTAAAGCACTAAACAAATGTAGTTAAATAAATTTTTTTCACACACCACAAATGAACACAAAAGTTTTGTTATCCTAGTTTTTGAAATTCCACTACATCAACCCTCATAGCTCGGAATTTTATAAGGAAAATATTTTCCTACACATGTTTTAAAAAATAAATATGCATACTTGAAACATGTTCAAGATGCAAATTAACAATGGATCTAAAACTTTTAAAGAGAATAACATTAAATTCACAAGTCCACATGCGATGGGATATTTACCCGTGTCCAACCATCCATTATTTTGCCCACTTACCAAAAGTTGAAAAAATGATGATAGAGGATTGTAAAGTGATTTATCATTCATAGCGTGCTATATTTTTTTAAGGAATAACTTATGGATTGGGAGTCAACACTCAGTTAAAAATCCCCTCCTCCCCCTTTTCCCAACGATTGCAGAACCTGATATATAAAAACTAAAAAGATTTTAAAATCCCTAAAAATTACCAAAACTTATAGGAATTATCTCTCTTTATATTTGTGCATTGTGCATTTCCAATTTAGATGTATAATTTTTTCATAAATAAAAACTTGAGTTTTCACTTTCCAAACATCTCATATACAAAAAAAAAAGATAAAAGGCATATAGATAACTACAAAATGAAAATTTTGGTGTTTATGTGTGGAAAGAATTTAAAGCAATAAAAAAATGTAAGTAAAGAAAATATATTCACACACCACAAATGAATACAAAAGTTTTGTTATCCAAGTTTGTGAAATTGCACTAGTTCAACCCTAATAGCTCATAATTTTATAAGAAAGAGATTTTTTTCCACATGTTTTAAAAAATGGATATGCATGCTTGAAACATGTTAAAGATCCAAATGACATATGGATCTAAACCTTTTATAAAGAATAACATTAAATTCTCAAGTGTACGTGCAGTGGGATATTTACCCGAGTCAAACAAGCCAATATTTTGCCCATATTAAAAAAGTTGACCTAACAATCATAGATGAATGTAAAGTGATTTACCATGCGTAACGGGCTATATTTTTGTAAGGACTGACTTATGGATTAGAAGTGAACACTCAGTTAAAAATCCCCCGCCTCTCCCTTTTCCCGACGATTGCAGAACCTGATATATAAAAAACAAAAAGAATTTACATTCCCTAAAAATTCAAGGCATTTTTTGGAATTATCTCTCTCTACATTTTTGCATTGTGTATTTCCATTTTAGATGTATACTTTTTTCTTAAAACAAAACTAGAGTTTTCACTTGCCCTTCCTCTCGTAAACAAAAAAAAAGAGATAAAAGGCAAATAGATCACAACCAAATTAAAATTTTTGAGTTTATGTATGGAAAGAATTTTAAGCAATAATAAAATGTAAGAAAATAAAATTTATTCACACACCACAAATGAACACAAAAGTTTTGTTATCCAAGTTTTGGAAATTCAACTTGTTCAACCCTAATAGCTCGGAATTTTATAAGAAAGAGATTTTTCTACACATTTTTTAAAAAATGGACATGAATGCTTGAAACATGTTATAGATGCAAATGACCTATGGATCCAAACCTTTTAAAGAGAATAACATTAAATTTTCAAGTGAACTTGCATTGGGATTTTTACCTGAGTAAAACAATCCATTATTTTGCCCATTCACAAAAAGCTGACCTAACGTTCATAGATGATTGTAAAGTGATTTATCATGTGTAACGGTCTATATTTTGTACGGAATGACTTATGGATTAGGAGTCAACACTGAGTTAAAAATCCCCCGCCTAACCCTTTTCTCGATGATTGCAGAACATGATATATAAAAACTTAAAAGAGTTTACAATCTCTAAAAATTACAGTCACTTTTTGGACGTATCTCTCTCTACATTTGTGCATTGTGCTTTTCCATTTTAGATTTATACTTTTTTTTTAAATCAAAACTAGTGTTTTCAATTTCCCTTCTTCTCGTAAACAAAAAAAAGAGATAAAAGGCAAATAGATCACAACATAATTAAAATTTTAGAGTTTTTGTATGGAAATTATTTAATGCACTAAACAAATGTAAGTAAAGAAATTTTTTTCACACATGACAAATGAACACAAAAGTTTTGTTATCCTAGTTTTTGAAATTCCACTACATCAACCCTCATAGCTCAGATTTTTATAAGGAAAAGATTTTTCTCCACATGTTTTGAAAAATGAATATGCATGTTAGAAACATGTTCAAGATGAAAATGACCTATGGATACAAACCTTTTAAAGAGAATAGAATTAAATTCTCAAGTCCACGTGCGATGGGATATTTACCCGAGTCCAACCATCCATTATTTTGCCCATTTACCAAATGCTGACAAAATGATGATAGATGATTGTAAAGTGATTTATCATTCATAACAGGCTATTTTTTTTTAAGGAATGACTTATGGATTGGGAGTCAACACTCAGTTAGAAATCCCCTCCCCCATTTCCCAACGATTGTAGAACCTGATATATAAAACCTAAAAAGAGTTTAAAATCCCTAAAAATTACCGAAACTTATTGGAATTATCTCTCTCTACATTTGTGCATTGTGCATTTCCTTTTTAGATGTATATTTTTTTCTTAAATCAAAACTTTAGTTTTCACTTTCCCTTCATCTCGTAAACAAAAAAAATAGATAAAAGGCTAAAAAGATCACAACAAAAAGAAAATTTTAGACTTTATGTGTGGAAAGAATTTATAGCAATAAAAAATGTAAGTAAAGAAAATTTATTCACACACCACATATGAACACAAAATTTTTGTTATCCAATTTTGGGAAATTCCACAACTTTAACCCTAATAGCTAGGAATTTTATAAGAAATTTTTTTTATCCAGATGTTTTAAATAATGGATATGCACGCTTGAACCAAGATAAAGATGTAAATGACTTATGGATCCAAACCTTTTAACAAGAATAACATTAAATTCTCACGTGTACGTGCGGTGGGATATTTACCCGAGTCAAAGAAGCCATTGTTTTGCCCATTTACAAAATGCAGACCTAACGATCACAGATGATTGTAAAGTTATTTATCATGCATAATGCGCTATATTTTGTAAGGAATTGCTTATAGATTGGGAGTCAACACTCAGTTAAAAATCCCCCGTCGTCCACTTTTCCCGACGATTGCAGAACCTGATATATAAAAAGTAATAAGAGTTTACAATACCTAAACATTACAGACACTTTTTGGAATTATCGCTCTCTACATTTGTGCATTGTGCATTTCCATTTTAGATGTATACTTTTTCCTTAATTCAAAACTTGAGTTTTCACTTTCCCTTCATCTCGTAAACACAAAAAAGAGATAAAAGGCACATAGATCACAACAAAATGAAAACTTCAGATTTTATGTATAGATAGAATTTAAAGCAACAAACAAATGTAAGTAAGGAAAATTTATTTACAAACCACAAATGAATACAAAAAGTTTTGTTTTCCATGTTTGGGAAATTCCACTATTTCAACCCTAATAATTTGGAATTTTATAGAAAGAGATTTTTCTACACATGTTAAAGATGCAAATGACCTATGGATCAAAACATTTTAAAGAGAACAACATTAAATTCTCATGTGAACGTGCGGTGGAATATTTACCCAAGTCAAACAAGCCATTATCTTGCCCATTTACAAAAAGTTGACCTAACAATCATAGATGATTGTAAAGTGATTTATCAAGCATAACGGCCTATAATTTTGTAAGGAATGACATATGGATTTGGAGTCAACACTTAGTTAAAAATCCCCAGCCTCCCCCTTTTCACGATGACTGCAGAACCTGATATATAAAAACTAAAAAGAGTTTAAAATCCCTAAAAATTATCGACACTTTTTGGAATTATCTCTCTCTACATTTGTGCAATGTGCATTTCCATCATAGAGGTATACTTTTTTCTTAAATAAAAATATGAGTTTTCACTTTCCCTACATCTCGTAAACAAAAAAAAGAGATAGAAGGAAAATAGATCACAACAAAATGAAAGTTTTAGAGTTTACATATGGAATTAATTTAATGCAATAAACAAATGTATGTAAAAAAATTTATTCTCACACCACAAATGAACACAAAAGGTTTGTTATCCAAGTTTTTGAAATTCCACTAGTTTAACCCTAATAGCTAGGAATTTTATAAGAAAGAGATTTTTCTCCACATGTTTTAAAAAATGAATATGCATGCTTGAAACATGTTAAAGATGCAAATGACCAATGGATCCAAACCTTTTAAAGAGAATAACATTAAATTCTCAAGTGTACGTGTGGTGGGATATTTACCTGAGTCAAAACAAGCCATTATTTTACCCATTTACAAAAAGCTGACATAACGATCATAGATGATTGAAAATTGATTTACCATGGGTAACGGGCTATTTTTTTAAGGAATGACATATGGATTGCGAGTCAACACTCAGTTTAAAATCCCCCACCTCCCCCTTTTCCCGACGTTTGCAGAACCTGATATATAAAAATTAAAAAGTTTTTACAATTCCTAAAAATTACAGACACTTTTTAGAATTATCACTCGCTGCATTTTTGCATTGTGCATTTCCATTTTAGATGTATACTTTATTTTTTAAATCAAAACTTGAGTTTTGCTTTCCCTTCATCTCCTAAACAAATAAAAGAGATAAAAGGCAAATAGATCACAACAAAATGAAAAATTTTAGAGTTAAAGTATGGAAAGAATTTAAAGCAATAAAAAAATATAAATAAAGAAAATTTATACACACACAACAAATGACCACAAAAGTTTTGTTATCCAAGTTTAGGAAATTCCACTAGTTTAACCCTAATAGCTAGGGATTTTATAAGAAAGAGATTTTTCTCCACATGTTTTAAAAAATGCATATGCATGCTTGAAATATGTTAAAGATGCAAATGACCGATCGATCCAAACCTTTTAAATAGAATAACATTAAATTCTCAAGTGTACGTGCGGAGGGATATTTACCCGAGTCAAACAAGTCATTATTTTGCCCATTTACAAAAAGTTGACCTAACGATCATAGATGATTGTAAATTGATTTATCATCCGTAACGGGCGATATTTTTGGAAGGAATTACTTTTGGATTGGGAGTCAACACTCAGTTAAAAATCCCCCGCCTCCCCCTTTTCACGACGATTACAGAACCTGATATATAAAAACTAAAAACAGTTTACAATTCCTAAACATTACAGACACTGTTTGGAATTATCTCTCGCTGCATTTGGCCATTGTGCATTTCCATTTTAGATGTATACTTTTTTCTTCAATCAAAACTTGAGTTTTCACTTTCCCTACATCTCATTTACAAAAAAAAAGAGATAAAAGGCAAATAGATCACAACAAAATGAAAATTTTAGAATTTATGTATGGAAAGAATTTAAATCAATGAACAAAAGTAAGTAAAAAAAAATTATTCACAGACGAGAAATGAACACAAAAGTTTTGTTATCCAAGTTTGGAAAATTCAACTAGTTCAACCCTAATACTTGGATATTAATATGAAAGAAATTTTTCTACACATGGTAAAGAGGCCAATGACCTATGGATCCAAACCTTTTAAAGAGAATAACATTAAATGCTCAAGTTATAGTGCAATGGAATTTTAGCCAGAGTCAAACGAGCCATTATTTTGCCCATTTACAAAAAGCTGACCTAACGATCGTAGATGATTGTAAAGTGATTTATCATGCGTAATGGGCTATATTTTTGTAAGGAATGACTTATGGATTGGGAGTCAACACTCAGTTAAAAATCCCCCGCCTCCCCCTTTTTCTAATTATAGTAGAACTCGATATATAAAAACTAAAAAGAGTTTAAAATCCCAAAATATTACTGACACTTGTTGGAATTATCTCTCTCTACATTTGTTCAGTGTGAATTTCCATTTTAGATGTATACTTTTTTCTTAAATCAAAACTTGAGTTTTCACTTTCCCTTCACGTCGTATTCAAAACAAGAGATAGAAGGCAAATAGATCACAACAAAATGAAAATTTTAGATTTTATCTGTTGAAAGAATTTAAAGCAATAAACAAATGTAAGTAAAGAATATTTATTCACACACCACGAATGAACACAAAAGTTTTGTTATCCAAGTTTTGGAAATTCCACTATTTTAAACCTAATAGCTGGGAATTTTATTTTAAAGAGATTTTTCTCCACATGTTTAGGGTATGCATGTTTGAAATATGTTAAAGATGTCAGTGACTTAAGGATCCAAACCTTTTAAAGAGAATAACATTAAATTCTCAAGTGTATGTGCGGTGGGATATTTACCCAAGTCAAACAAGCCATTATTTTGCCCATTTACAAAAAGCTGGCCTAGCGTTCATAGATGATTGTAAAATGATTTATCTTGCGTAACGGGCAATATATTTGTAACGAATGACTCATGTATTGGGAGTCAACACTCTGTTAAAAATCCCCCGCCTCCCCCTTCTCCTGACGATTCCAGAACCAGATTAATAAAAACAAAAAAGATTTTATAATCCCTAAAAGTTTAAGATATTTTTTGGAATTATCTCTCTCTGCATTTGTGCATTGTGCATTTCCAATTGAGATGTATACTTTTTTCTTAAATAAAAACTAGAGTTTTCACTTTCTCTTCTTCTCGTAAACAAAAAATAAAATAAAAGGCAAATAGATCAAAACCAAATTAAAATTTTAGAGTTTATGTATGGAAAGAATTTAAAGCAATAAACTAATGTTAGTAAAGAAAATTTATTCACACACCACAAATGAACACATAAATTTTGTTATCCAAGTTTGGGAAATTCCACTAGTTCAACCCTATTTTCTCGGAATTTTATAAGAAAGAGATTTTTCTACACATGTTTTAAAAAATGGATATGCATGCTTGAAACATGTTAAAGATGGAAATTACCTATGGATCCAAACCTTTAATATAGAATAATATTAAATTCTCAAGTGAACGTGCGGTGGGATATTTACCTGAGTCAAACTAGCCATTGTTTTGCCCATTAACAAAAAGCTGACCTAACGATCATAGATGATTGTAAAGTGATTTATCATGCGTAACGGGCTATAATTTTGTAAGAAATGACTTAAGGATTGGGAGTCAACACTTAGTTAAAAATCCCCCGCTTCCCCCTTTGCCCGACGATTGCAGAATCTGATATATAAAAACTAAAAAGAGTTTACAATCCCTAAAACTTAAAGGCACTTTTTGGAATTATCTCTTGCTGCATTTGTTCATTGTGCATTTCCTTTTTAGATGTATACTTTTTTATTAAATCAAAACGAGATTTTTGGCTTTCCCCTCATCTCGTAAACAAGAAAAAGAGATAAAAGGCTAATAGATCAAACCAAAATGAAAATTTTTGAAGTTATGTGTGGAAAGAATTTAAAGCTATAAACAAATGTAAGTAAAGAAAATTTATTAACACAACACAAATAAACACAAAATTTTTGTTATCAAAGTTTGGGAAATTCCACTAGTTCAACCCTAATAGCTTGGAATTTTATAAGAAAGATATTTTTCTACATATGTTTTAAAAAATGGACATGCATGCTTGAAAAATGTTAAAGATGCAAATGAACTATGGATCCAAACCTTTGAAAGAGAATAACATTAAATTCTCAACTGAACGTGCGGTGGGATATTTACCTGAGTCAAACAAGCCATTATTTTGCCCATTTACAATACGTTGACCTAAGGATCATAGATGATTGTAAAGTTATTTATCATGTGTAAGGGGTTATATTTTTTTAAGGAATGTCATATGGATTGGGAGTCAACACTCAGTTAAAAACCCCCCTGCCTCCCCCTTCTCCCGACGATTGCAGTACCAGATATATAAAAACTAAAAAGAGTTGACTATCCCTAAAAATTAAAGATACTTTTTGGAATTATCTCTCTCTACATTTGTGCATTGTGCATTTCCATTTTAAATTTATACTTTTTCTTAAATAAAAACTTGAGTTTTCACTTTCCCTTCATCTCGTAAACAAAAAAAAGACATAAAAGGCAAATAGATCACAACAAAATGAAAATTTTAGAGTTTATTCATGGAAATTATTAAAAGAAATAAAAAATGTAAGTAAAGAAAAATTTATTCAAACACCACAAATGAACACAAAAGTTTTGTTATCCAAGTTTTGGAAATTCCACTAGTTCAACCCTAATTGCTCGAAATTTTATAAGAATGACATTTTTCTACACATGTTTTAAAAAATAGATATTCATGCATGAAACATGTTGAAGATGCAAAATGACCTATGGATGCAAAAATTTTGATAGAGAATAATATTAAAATCTCAAGTCAACGTCCGGTGGTGTATTTACTTGAGTCAAACTAGCCATTGGTTTGCCCATTTACAAAAACCTGCCCTAACGATTATAGATGATTGTAAAGTGATTTATTATGCGTAAAGGACTATATTTTTGGGAGGAATAACTTATGGATTGGCATTCAACACTCAGTTAAAAATCCCAAGCCTCCCCCTTCTTCCGATGATTGCAGAACCTGAAATATAAAAACTGAAAATAGTTTACAATCCCAAAAAATTACAGACACTTTTTGGAATTATCTCTCTCTACATTTTGGCATTGTGAATTCCCATTATAGATGTATTATTTTTTCTTAAATCAAAACTTTAGTTTTCACTTTTCCAACATCTCATATACAAAAAAAAGAGATAAAAGGCAAATAGATCACAACAAAATGAAAATTGTAGAGTTTATGTGTGGAAAGAATTTAAAGCAATAAACAAATGTAAGTAGAGAAAATTTATTCACATGCCACAAATGAACACAAAATTTTTGCTATCCAAGTTTTGGAAATTCCACTAGTTTAACCCTAATAGCTAGGAATTTTATAAGAAAGAGATTTTTCTCCACACGTTTTAAAAAATGGATATGCAAGCTAGAAACATGTTAAAGATGCAAATGACCTATGGATCCAAACCTTTTAAAGAGAATAACAATAAATTCTCAAGTGTACATGCGGTGGGATATTTATCCAAGTCAAACAAGCCATTATTTTGCCCATTTAAAAACAGGTGACATAACGATCATAGATGATTGTAAATTGATTTATCATGCGTAACGGGCTATATTTTTGTAAGGAATGACTTAAGGATTTGGAGTCAACACTAAGTTAAAAAGTGCCCCTGCCTCCCCTTTTCCCAACGATTGCAAAACGTGTTATATAAAACTAAAAGGAGTCTACAATCCCTAAAAATTACAGACACTTTTTGCAATTATCTGTCTCTACATTTGTGCATAGTGCACTTCCATTTTTTATGTATTCTTTTTTCTTAAAAAAAAACTAGAGTGTTCACTTTCTCTTAATCTCGTAAAAAAAAAGATTTTAGATTATATGTATGGAAAGAATTTAAAGAAATAAACAAATGTAAGTAAAGAAAATTTATTCACACTCCACAAATGAACACAAAAGTTTTGTTATCCAAGTTTGGGAAATTCTACTACATCAACCCTAATAGCTAGGAATTTTATAAGAAAGAGATTTTTCTACACATATTCTAAAAAATGGATACGCATGCTTGAAACATGTTAAAGATGCAAATGACCTATGGATCCAAAACTTTTAAAGAGAATAACATTAAATTCTCAAGTGAACGTGCGGTGGGATATTTTCCCGAGTCAAACAAACCATTATTTTTCCCATTTACAAAAAGTTTACCTAACGATCATAGACGATTGTAAAGTGATTTATCCTGTGTAATGGGCTATATTTTTTTAAGGAATCACTTATGGATTGGGAGTCAACACTCAATTTAAAATCCTCTGCCTCCCCCTTTTCCCGACGATTGAAGAACCTGATATAAAAAAATTAAAAAGTTTTTACTATCCCTAAAAATTACAGAAATTTTTTGGAATATGCTCTCTCTACATTTGTGCTTTAAGCATTTCCATTTTAGATGTATAATTTTTTTCTTAAATCAAAACTTGAGTTTCGCTATCACTTCATCTCGTAAACAAAAAAAAAAGAGATAAAAGGCAAATAGACCACAACAAAATGAAAATTTTAGAGTTTATGTATGGAAAGAATTTAAAGCAATAAACAAATGTAAGTAAAAAAAATTATTCACACACCACAAATGAACACACAAGTTTTGTTATCCAAGTTTGTTAAATTCCACTAGTTGAACCCTAATAGATCGGAATTTTATAAGAAAAAGATTTTTCTACACATGTTCTAAAAAATGGATATGCATGCTTGAAACATGTTAAAGAAGCAAATGACATATGGATCCAAACCTTTTTAAGATAACAACATTAAATTCTCAAGTGAACGTGTGGTGGGATATTGACCCGAGTCAAACAAACCATTATTTTGCCCATTTTCAAAAAGTTGACCTAACGATCACAGATGATTTTAAAGTGATTTATCATTCGTAAAGGGCTCTATTTTTGTAAAGAATTACTTATGGATTGGGAATCAACACTCTGTTAAAAATCCCCTACCTCCCCCTTTTCCCAACGATTGCTGAACCAGATATATAAAAAGTAAAAAGAGTTTATAATCCCTAAAAATTACTGACACTTTTTGGAATTATCTCATTCTACATTTGTGCATTGTGCATATCCATTTTAGGTGTATACTATTTTCTTAAATCAAAACTTGAGTTTTCACTTTCCCTTCATTTTGTAAACAAAAAAAAAGGGAAAAAGGCAAATAAATCACAACAAAATGAAAATTTTAGAGTTTATGTATGGATAAAATTTAAAGCAATAAACAAAAGTAAGTAAAGAAAATTTATTCACACACCACAAATGAACACAAAAGTTTTGTTATCCAAGTTTTGGAAATTCAACTAGTTCAACCCTAATAGCACGGATATTTATAAGAAAAAGATTTTTCTGCACATGCTAAAGATGCCAATGACCTATGGATCCAAACCTTTTAAAAAGAATAACATTAAATTCTCAAGTTAACGTGGGGTGGAATTTTTGCCCGATTCAAACAAGCCATTTTATTTCCAATTTACAAAAAGCTGACCTAATGATCACAGTTGATTGTAAAGTGATTTATCATGCGTAACAGGCTATATTTTTGTAAGGAATGACTTATGGATTGGTAGTCAACACTAAGTTAAAAATCCCCCGCCTCCCCCATTTCCCGACGATTCCAAAACCTGATATATAAAAACTAAAAACTATTTACAATCCCTAAAAATTACTGGCACTTTTTGGAATTATCTTTCTCTACATTTGTGCATTGTGCATTTCTATTTTAGATGTGTACTTTTTTCTGAAATCAAAACTAGAGTTTTTACTTTCCATTTATGTCGTAAACAAATAAAAGAGATAAAAAGCAAATAGATCACAACAAAATGAAAATTTTAGAGTTGATGTATGGAAAGAATTTAAAGCAATAAAAAAATGTAAGTAAAGATAATTTATTCACACACCTCAAATGAACACAAAATTTTTTTTATCCTAGTTTGGGAAATTCCACTAGTTTAACCCTAATAGCTTGGAATTTTATAAGAAAGAGATTTTTCTACACATGTTTTAAAAAATGGATATGCATGCTTGAAACAAGTTAAATATTCAAATGACCTATGGATCCAAACCTGTTAAAGAGAATAATATTAAATTCTCAAGTGAACGTGCACTGGGATATTTACCTAAGTCAAACTAGCCGTTATTTTCCCCATTTACAAAAAGCTGACCTAACGATCATAGATGATTGTAAAGTGATTTATCATTCTTAATGGGAAATATTTTTGTAAGGATTGACTTATGGATTGGCATTCAACACTTAGTTAAAAATCCCTTGCCTCCCCCTTTTCCTGATGATTGAGAACCTGATATATAAAAATTGAAAATTGTTTACAATCCCTAAAAATGACAGACACTTCTTGAAATTATCTCTCTCTACATTTGTGCATTTTGAATTTCCGTTATATATGTAAACTTTTTTCTTAAATCTAAACTTGAGTTTTCACTTTCCCATCAACTTGTAAACAAAAAAAAAAAAAAAAAAAAAAGATAAAAGGCAAATAGTTCACAACAAAATGAAAATTTTAGAGTTTATGTATGAAAATAAAATAAATAAATAAACAAATTTAAATAAAGAAACTTTATTCACACACTGAAAATGAACACTAAAGTTTGTTATCCAAATTTAGAAAATTACACTAGCTCAACCCTAATAGCTCAGAATTTTATAAGAAAAGGATTTTTCTACACATATTTTAAAAAATGGAAATGCATGCTTGAAACATGTTAAAGATGCAACTGACCTATGGATCAAAACCTTTTAAAGAGAATAACATTAAATTCTTAAGTGAACGTATAGTGGGATATTTACCCGAGTCAAACAAGCCATTATTTTGCCCATTTACAAAAAGCTAACCTAAGGATCATATATGATTGTAAAGTGATTTATCCTGGATTACGGGCTATATTTTTTTAAGGAATGACATATGGATTGGGAGTCAACACTCAGTTAAAAATCCCCCACCTCCCCCTTTTCCCGACAATTGCAGAACCTGATATATAAAAAATAAATAGAGTTTACAATTCATAAAAATTAAAGACTCTTTTTAGAATTATCTCTCTCTACATATTGTGCATTGTCCATTTCCATTTTAGATGTTTAGTTTTTTTGTAAATCAAACCTTGAGTTTGCACTTTCCCTTCATCATGTAAAAAAAAAAAAAAATGAGACAAAAGGTAAATATATCACAACAAAATGAAAAGTTTAGAGTTTATATATGGAAAGAACTTAAAGAAATAAAGAAATGCAGGTAAATAAAATTTATTCACACACCACAAATGAACACAAAAGATTTGTTATCCAAGTTTGGGAAAATCCAGTAGTTCAACCTTATTTGCTCGGAATTTTATAAGAAAGTGATTTTTCTACACATGTTTTAAAAAATGGATAAGCATGGTTGAAACATGTTAAAGATGCAAATGACCTATGGATCCAAACCTCTTAAAGAGAATAACATTAAATTCTAAAGTAAACGTGTGTTGGGATATTTACCCGAGTCAAACAAGCCATTATTTTGCCCATTTACAATCCCTAAAAATTATAGACACTTTTTGAAATTATCACTCTCTGCATTTTTTCATTGTGCTTTTCCATTTTAGATGTATCCCTTTTTGTTAAATAAAAACTAGAGTTTTCACTTTCTCTTCATCTCGTAAACAAAAAAAAGAGATAAAAGGAAAATAGATCACACCAAAATGCAAAATCTTAGAGTTTATGTATGGAAAGAATTTAAAGCAATAAACAAATGTAAGTAAATAAAATTTATTCACACACCACAAATGAACACAAAAGTTTTGTTATCCAATTTTGGGAAATTCCACTAGTTCAACCCTAATAGCTCAAAATTTTATAAGAAAGAGATTTTTCTCCACATGTTTTAAAAAATGGATATGCATGCTTGAAACATGTTCAAGATGCAAATGACATATGGATCCAAACCTTTTTTAAAGAATAACATTAAATTCTCAAGTGTACGTGCGGTGGGATATTTACCCGAGTCAAACAAGCCAACATTTTGCCTATTTACAAAAAGCTGACCTAAAAATCATAGATGATTGTAAAGTGATTTATCATAGGTAACGGGCTATATTTTTGTAAGGAATGACTTATGGATTAGGAGTGAACACTCAGTTAAAAATCCCCCGCCTCTCCCTTTTCCTGACGATTGCAGAACCTGATATAAAAAAAATAAAAAGAATTTACAACCCCTAAAAATTCAAGAAAATTTTTGGAATTATCTCTCTCTACATTTGTGCATTGTAAATTTCCATTTTAGATGTATACATTTTTATTAAAAAAAAACTAGAGTTTTCACTTGCCCTTCCTCTCGTACACAAAAAAATGAGATTAAAGGCAAATAGATTACAACAAAATGAAAATTTTAGAGTTTATGTATGGAAAGAATTTTAAGCAATAAGCAAATGTAAGTAAAGAAAATTTATTCACACACCACAAATGAACACAAAAGTTTTGTCATCCAAGTTTTGGAAATTCAATTGTTCAACCCTAATAGCTCGGAATTTTATAAGAAAGAGATTTTTTACACATGTTTTAAAAAAATGGACATGAATGCTAGAAACATGTTAAAGATGCAAATGACCTATGGATCCAAACCTTTTAAACAGAATAACATTAAATTCTCAAGTGAACTTGCGGTGGGATTTTTACCCGAGTAAAATAAGCCATTATTTTGCCCACTCACAAAAAGCTGACCTAACGTTCATAGATGATTTTAAAGTGATTTATCATACGTAACGGGCTATATTTTTGTACGGCATGTCGAATGGATTGAAAGTCAACACTCAGTTAAAAATCCCCCGCCTCCCCCTTTTCTCGATGATTGCAGAACATGGTATATAAAAACTAAAAAGAGTTTACAATCACTAAAAATTATAATCACTTTTTGGAAGTATCTCTCTCTACATTTGTGCATTGTGCATTTCCATTTTAGATATACTCTTTTTTCTTAAATGAACACTAGTGTTTTCACTTGCCCTTCTTCTCATAAACAAAAAAAAGAGATAAAAGGCAAATAGATCAGAACAAAATGAAAATTTTAGAGTTTTTGAATGGAAATAATTTAAAGCACTAGACAAATTTAATTAAATAAAGTTTTTTCACACACCACAAATGAACACAAAAGTTTTGTTATCCAAGTTTTTTAAATTCCACTACATCAACCCTCAATGCTCGGAATTTTATAAGGAAAAGATTTTTCTACACATGTTTGAAAAAATGAATATGCATGCTTGAAACATGTTCAAGATGCAAATGACCTATGGATCCAAACCTTTTAAGGTGAATATAATTAAATTCTCAAGTCCACGTGCGGTGGGATATTTACCCGACTCCAACCATCCATTATTTTGCCCACTTACCAAAAGCTGACAAAATGATGATAGATGATTGTAAAGTGATTTATCATTCGTAACGGGCTATATTTTTTTAAGGAATGACTTATGGATTGGGAGTCAACACACAGTTAAAAATCCCCTCCTCCCCCTTTTCCCAACGATTGCAGAACCTGATATAAAAACTAAAAAGATTTTAAAATCCCTAAAAATTACCGAAACTTATTGGAATTATCTCTCTCTACATTTTTGCATTTTTCATTTCCATTTTAGATGTATAATTTTTTCTTAAATCAAGACTTGAGTTTTGACTTTCCCAACATCTCATCTACAAAAAAAAATGAGATAAAAGGCAAATAGATCACAACAAAATGAAAATTTTCGAGTTCATGTGTGGAAAGAATTTAAAGCAATAAAAAAATGTAAGTAAAGAAAATATATTCACACACCACAAATGAACACAAAAGTTTTGTTATCCAAGTTTGTGAAATTCCACTAGTTCAACCCTAATAGTTTAGAATTTTATAAGAAAGAGATTTTTCTCCACTTGTTTTAAAAAATGGATATGCATGCTATAAACATTTTAAAGATGCAAATGACCTTTGGATCCAAACCTTTTACAAAGAATAACATTAAATTGTCAAGTGTACGTGCAGTGGGATATTTACCCGAGTCAATCAAGCCAATATTTTGCCCATTTACAAAAAGATGACCTAATATTCATAGATGATTGTAAAGTGATTTATCATGTGTAACGGGCTATATTTTTGTAAGGAATGACTTATGGATTAGGAGTGAACACTCAGTTAAAAATCCCCCGCCTCTCCCTTTTCTCGACGATTGCAGAACCTGATGTATAAAAAATAAAAAGAATTTACAATCCCTAAAAATTCAAGACATTTTTTGGAATTATCTCTCTCTACATTTGTGCATTGTGCATTTCCATTTTAGATGTATATTTTTTTCTTAAAACAAAACTAGAGTTTTCACTTGCCCTTCCTCTCGGAAACAAAAAAAAGAGATAAAAGGCTAATAGATCACAACCAAATTAAAATTTTAGAGTTTATGTATGGAAAGAATTTTATGTAATAAGAAAATGTAAGTAAAGAAAATTTATTCACACACCACAAATGAACACAAAAGTGTTGTTATCCAAGTTTTGGAAATTCAACTTTTTTCAACCAAATGTTCATAGTTGATTGTAAAGTGATTTATCATGCATAACGGTCTATATTTTTGTACGGAATGACTTTTGGATTGGGAGTCAACACTCAGTTAAAAATCTCCCGCTTCCCCCTTTTCTCAATGGTTGCAGAACATGATATATAAAAACTAAAACGAGTTTACAATCTCTAAAAATTACAGTCACTTATATGACTTATCTCTCTCTAGATTTGGGCATTGTGCATTTCCATTTTAGATATATACTTTTTTCTTAAATCAAAACTAGTGTTTTCACTTTCCCTTGTTCTTGTAAACAAAAAAAAAAAAGAGATAAAAGGCAAATAGATCACAACATAATGAAAATTTTAGAGTTTTTGTATGGAAATAATTTAAAGCACTAAACAAAAATAAGTAAAGAAATTTTTTTCACACACCACAAATGAACACAAAAGTTTTGTTATCCTAGTTTTTGAAATTCCACTACATCAACCCTCATAGCTTGGAATTTTATAAGGAAAGATTTGTCTACACATGTTTTAAAAAATGAATATGCATGCTTGAAACATGTTCAAAATGCAAATGACCTATGGGTCCAAACCACTTAAAGAGAATAACATTAAATTCTTAAGTCCACGTGCGGTGGGATATTTACTCGAGTCCAACCATCCATTATTTTGTCCACTTACCAAAAGTTGACAAATTGATGATAGATGATTGTAAAGTGATTTATCATTCGTAACAGGCTATATTTTTTTAAGGAATAACTTATGGATTGGGAGTCAACACTCAGTTAAAAATCCCCTCCTCCCCCTTTTCCCAACGATTGCAGAACCTGATATATAAAAATTAAAAAGAGTTTAAAATCCCTAAAAATTACCGAAACTTATTTCCATTTTAGATGTATACTTTTTTCTTAAATCAAAACATTAGTTTTCACTTTCCCTTCATTTCGTAAACAAAAAAAAGTGATAAAAGGCAAAAAGATCACGACAAAAATAAAATTTTAGAGTTTATGTGTGGAAAGAATTTAAAGAAATAAAAAAATGTAAGTAAAGAAAATTTATTCACACACCACATATGAACACAAAATTTTTGTTATCCATGTTTGGGAAATTCCACAAGTTTAACCCTTATAGCAGGGAATTTTATAAGAAAGAAAATTTTATCCAGATGTTTTAAAAAATGGATATCCACACTTGAACCAAGTTAAAGATGCAAATGACCTATGGATCCAAACCTTTTAAAAAGAATAACATTAAATTCTCACGTGTACGTGCGGTGGGATATTTACTCGAGTCCAACCATCCATTATTTTGCCCACTTACCAAAAGTTGACAAAATGATGATAGATGATTGTAAAGTGATTTATCATTCGTAACAGGCTATATTTTTTTAAGGAATAAATTATAGATTGGGAGTCAACACTCAGTTAAAAATCCCCTCCTCCCCCTTTTCCCAACGATTGCAGAACCTGATATATAAAAATTAAAAAGAGTTTAAAATCCCTAAAAATTACCGAAACTTATTTCCATTTTAGATGTATACTTTTTTCTTAAATCAAAACATTAGTTTTCACTTTCCCTTCATTTCGTAAACAAAAAAAAGTGATAAAAGGCAAAAAGATCACGACAAAAAGAAAATTTTAGAGTTTATGTGTGGAAAGAATTTAAAGAAATAAAAAAATGTAAGTAAAGAAAATTTATTCACACACCACATATGAACACAAAATTTTTGTTATCCATGTTTGGGAAATTCCACAAGTTTAACCCTTATAGCAGGGAATTTTATAAGAAAGAAAATTTTATCCAGATGTTTTAAAAAATGGATATGCACGCTTGAACCAAGTTAAAGATGCAAATGACCTATGGATCCAAACCTTTTAAAAAGAATAACATTAAATTCTCACGTGTACGTGCGGTGGGATATTTACCCGAGTCAAAGAAGCCATTATTTTGCCCAATTATTGAAAGCAGACCTAACGATCTCAGATGATTGTAAAGTTATTGATTATGCGTATTACGCTATATTTTTCTAAGGAATTGCTTATAGATTGGGAGTCAACACTCAGTTACAAATCCCCCGCCTTCCGATTTTCCCGACGATTGAAGAACCTGATATATAAAAAGTAATAAGAGTTTATAATACCTAAAAATTACAGACACTTTTTGGAATTATCTCTCTCTACATTTGTGCATTGTGTATTTCCATTTTAGATGTATACTTTTTTCTTAAATAAAAAAACTTGAGTTTTCACTTTCGCTTCCTCTCATAAACGAAAAAAAGAGATAAAAGGAAAATAGATCACAACAAAATGAAATTTTAGAGTTTATGTAGGGATAGAATTTAAAGCAACAAACAAATGTAAGTAAGGAAATTTTATTCACAAACCACAAATGAACACAAAAGTTTTGTTATCCAAGTTTGGGAAATTCCACTATTTCAACCCTTATAACTTGAAATTTTATAAAAAAGAGATTTTTCTACACATGTTAAAGATGCAAATGACCTATGGATCCAAACCTTTTAAACAGAATAACATTAAATTCTCAAGTGAACGTGCAGTGGAATATTTACCCAAGTTAAACAAGCCATTTTTTTGCCCATTTACAAAAAGCTGACCTAACGATCATAGATGATTGTAAAGTGATTTATCAAGCATAACGGGTTATATTTTTGTAAGGAATGACTTATGGATTGGGAGTCAACACTCAGTTAAAAATCCCCCGCCTCCCCCATTTAACGACAATTGAAGAACCTGATATATCAAAACTAAAAAGAGTTTGAAATCCCTAAAAATTACTAACACTTTTTGGAATTATCTCTACATCTCGTAAACAAAAAAAGAGATAAAAGGAAAATAGATCACTCAAAAATGAAAATTTTAGGGTTTATGTATGGAAATAATTTAATGCAATAAAAAAATGTATGTAAAAAAAATTTATTCTCACACCACAAATGAACACAAAAGTTTTGTTATCCAACTTTTGGAAATTCCACTAGTTTAACCCTAATAGCTCGGAATTTTATATGAAAGAGATTTTTCTCCACATGTTTTAAAAAATGGATATGCATGCTTGAAACATGTTAAAGATGCAAATGACCTATGGATCCAAACCTTTTAAATAGAATAACATTAAATTCTCAAGTGTACGTGCGGTGGGATATTTACCCGAGTCAAACAAGCAATTATTTTGCCCATTTACAAAAAGCTGACCTAACGATCATAGATGAATGTAAATTGAATTATCATCCGTAACTGGCGTTATTTTTGGAAGGAATTACTTTTGGATTGGGAGTCAACACTCAGTTAAAAATCCCCCGCCTCCCCCTATTCACGACGATTGCAGAACCTGATATATAAAAATAAAAAACAGTTTAAAATCCCTATAAAATACAGACACTTTTTTGAATTATGTCTCTCTAAATTTGTGCATTGTGCATTTCCATTTTAGGTGTATACTTTTTTCTTAAATCAAAACTTTAGTTTTCACTTTCCCTACATCTCGTATACAAAAAAATGAGAAAAAAGGCAAATAGATCACAACAGAATGAAAATTTTAGAGTTTATGTGTGGAAAGAATTTCAAGTAATAAACAAATTTAAGTAGAGAAACTTTATTCACACACCACAAATGAACACAAAAGTTTTGTTATCCAAGTTTTGGAAATACCACTAGTTTAACCCTAATAGCTAGGAATTTTATAAGAAAGAGATTTTTCTCCACATGTTTTAAAAAATGGATACGCATGCATGAAACATGTTAAAAATGCAAATGAACTATGGTTCAAAACCTTTTAAAGAGAATAACATTAAATTCTCAAGTGTACGTCCGATCGGATATTTTCCCGAGTCAAACAAGCCATTATTTTGCCCATTTACAAAAAGGTGACCTAACGATCATAGATGATTATAAATTGATTTATCATGTGTAATGGGCTATATTTTTTTAAGGAATGACTTAAGGATTGGGAGTCAATACTCAATTAAAAATCCCCACCTCCCCCTTTTCCCGACGATTGCAAAACCTGATATATAAAACTTAAAAGAGACTAGAATCCCTAAAAATTACAGACACTTTTTGCAATTATCTCTCTCTACATTTGAGCATTGTGCATTTGCATTTTTTATGTATTCTTTTTTCTTAAATAAAAACTAAAGTTTTCACTTTCCCTTCTCGTAAACAAAAAAAGAGATTAATGACAAATAGATAACAACAAAATGAAAATTTTAGATTTAATTTATGGAAAAAATTTAAAGAAATAAACAAATGTAAGTAAAGAAATATTATTCATACACCACAAATGAACACAAAAATTTTAATATCTAAGTTTGGGAAATTCTACTACATCAACCCTAATAGCTCAGAATTTTATAAGAAAGAGATTTTTCTACAGATGTTTTTAAAAATGGATATGCTAGCTTGAAACATGTTAAAGATGCAAATGACATATGGATCCAAACCCTTTAAAGGGAAGAACATTAAATTCTCAAGTGAACGTACGGTGGGATATTTTCCTGAGCCAAACAAGCCATTATTTTGCCCATTTACAAAAAGCTTACCTAACGATCATAGATGATTGTAAAGTGATTTATCCTGCGTTACGGACTATTTTTTTTTAAGGAATGACTTATGGATTGGGGATCAACACTCAGTTTAAAATCCCACGCCTCCCCTTTTCCCAACGATTGCAAAACCAGATATATAAAAATTAAAATTTTTTTACAATCCCTAAAAATTACATAAACTTTTTGGAATTATCTCACTCAATATTTTTGCATTGTGCATTTCCATTTTAGATGAATACTTTTTTCTAAAATCAAAATTCAGTTTCGCTTTCCCTTCATCTAGTAAACAAAAAAAAGAGATAAAAGGCAAATAGATCACAACAAAATGAAAATTTTAGAGTTTATGTATGGAAAGAATTTAAAGCAATAAAAAAAATTAAGTAAAGCAAATTTATTCACAGACCACAAATGAACACAAAAGTTTTGTTATTCAAGTTTGGAAAATTCAACTAGTTCAACCCTAATAGCTCGGATATTTATAAGAAAGAGATTTTTCTGCACATGTTAAAGATGCCAATGACCTATGGATCCAAACCTTTTAAAGAGAATAACATTAAATTCTCAAGTTGTAGTGCAGTGGAATATTAGCCCGAGTCAAACAAGCCATTATTTTGCCCATTTTCAAAAAGCTTACCTAACGATTGGGATTTTTAACTGAGTGTTGACTCCCATTTATAAAAAGCTGACCTAACTATTGTAGAACCTGATATATAAAAACTAAAAAAAGTTTAAAATCCCTAAACATTACTGACACTTGTTGGAATTATCGCTCTCTACATTTGTGCGTTGTGCATTTCCATTTTAGATGTATACTTTTTTCTTAAATCAAAACATGAGTTTGCACTTTCCATTCATCTTGTAAACAAAAAAAGAGATAAAAGGCAAATAGATCACAACAAAATGAAAATTTTAGATTTGATGTGTGGAAAGAATTTAAAGCAATAAACAAATGTAAGTAAAGAAAATTTATTCACACACCACAAATGAACACAAAATTTTTGTTATCCAAGTTTTGGAAATTCCACTATTTTAAACCTAATAGCTGGAAATTTTATATGAAAGAGATTTTTCTCCACATGTTTTAAAAAATGGATATGCATGCTTGAAACATGTTAAAGATGCAAATGACCTAAGGATCCAAACCTTTTAAAGAGAATAACATTAAATTCTCGAGTGTACGTGTAGTTGGATATTTACCCGAATCAAACAAGCCATTATTTTGCGAATTTACAAAAAACTGGCCTAGCGATCATAGATGATTGTAAAGTGATTTATCATGCATAACGGGAAATATTTTGTAAGGAATGACTCATGTATTGGGAGTCAACATTCTGTTGAAAATACCATGCCTCCCCCTTCTCCTGACGATTCCAGAACCAGATTAATAATAACTAAAAAGAGTTCACAATCCCTAAAAATTCAAGACATTTTTTGGAATTATCTCTCTCTATATTTGTGCATTGTGCATTTCCATTTGAGACGTAAATTTTTTTTTAAATAAAAACTAGAGTGTTCACTTTCTCTTCTTCTCGTAAACAAAAAAAAGAGATAAAAGGCAAATCGATCACTATTTTTTAAGGAATGACTTAAGGATTGGGAGTCAACACTCAGTTAAAAATCCCCCGCTTCCCCCTTTTCCCGATGATTGTAGAATCAGATATATAAAAACTAAAAAGAGTTTACAATCCCTAAAAATTACAGACACTTTTTGGAATTATCTCTCTCTACATTTTTGCATTGTGCATTGTGCATTTCCATTTTAGATGTATACTCTTTTCTTAAATCAAAACTTGAGTTTTCATTTTCCCTTCATCTCGTAAACAAAAAACAGATAAAAGGCCAGTAGATAACAACAAAATGAAAATTTTAGAGTTTATGTATGGAAAGAATTTATAGCAATAAACAAATGTAAGTAAATAAAATTTATTCACACACCACAAATGAACATAAAAGTTTTGTTATCCAAGTTTGAGAAATTCCACTAGTTCAACCCTAATAGCTCAAAATTTTATAAGAAAAAGATTTTTCTACACATGTTTTAAAAAATGGATATGGATGCTTGAAACATGTTAAAGATGCAAATGACCTATACTAAAGAGAATAACATTAAATTATACAGTGAACGTGTAGTGGGATAGTTACCTGAGTCAATCGTGTCGTTATTTTGTCCATTTACAAAAGCTGACCTAACGATCATAGATTATTGTACAGTGATTTATCATGCGTAATGGGCTATATTTTTTTAAGGAATGACTTATGGATTCGGAGTCAACACTTAGTTAAAAATCCTCTGCCTCCCCCTTTTTACCGACTATTGCAGAACCTAGAATATAAAAACTAAAAAGATTTTACAATCCCTAAAAATTACAGACACTTTTTGGAATTACTCTCTGTACATTTGGGGATTGTGCATTTCCATTTTAGATGTATACTTTTTTCTTAAATCAAAATTTGAGTTTTCACTTTCCCTCATCTCGGAAAGAAAAAAAGAGATAAAAGGCAAATAGATCACAACAAAATTACAATTTTAGATTCTATGTATGGAAAGATTTTAAAGCAATAAACATATGTAAGTAAAGAAAATTTATTCACGCACCACAAATGAACACAAAAGTTTTGTTATCCAAGTTTGGTAAATTCCACTAGTCCAACCCTAATTGTTTGGAACTTTTTAAGAAAGAGATTTTTCTACACATGTTTTAAAAAATGGATATGCATGCTTGAATCATGTTAAAGATGTAAATGACCGATGGATCGAAACCTTTTAAATAGAATAATATTAAATTCTCAAGTGAACGTGCGGTGGGATATTTACCTGGGTCAAACAAGCCATTATTTTGCCCATTTACAAAAAACTGACCTACCAATCATAGATGATTATAAAGTGATTTATCATGCGTAACGGGCTATATAATTTGTAAGGAAAGACTTATGGATTGGGAGCCAACACTTAGTTAAAAATCCCCCACCTCCCCTTTTTATCGATGATTGCATAACTTGATGTATAAAAAGTAAAAAGAGTTTACAATCCTTGAATATTATAGACAAGTTTTGGAATTATCTCTCTCTACATTTGTGCATTGTGCATTTCCATTTTAGATGTATACTTTTTTCTTAAACCAAAACTTGACTTTTCACTTTCCCTTCATCTCGTAAACAAAAAAAGAGATAAAAGGCTAATAGATCACATCAAAATGAAAATTTTAAAGTTTATGTATGGAAAGAATTTAAAGTAATAAACAAATATAAGTAAATAAAATTTATTCACACACCACAGATAAACACAAAAGTTTTGTTATCCATGTTTGGAAAATTCCACTAGTTCAACCTAATAGCTCGGAATTTTATAAGAAAGAGATATTTCTACATATGTTTTAAAAAATGGATATGCATGCATGAAACATGTTAAAGATACAAATGACCAATAGATCCTAACCTTTTAAAGAGAATAACATTAAATTCTCAAGTGAACGTGCGGTGGGATATTTACCCGAGTCAAATAAGCCATTATTTTGCACATTTAAAAAAAGCTGACCTAACGATCTTAGATGATTGTAAAGTGATTTATCATGCGTAACGGGCTATATTTTTGTAAGGAATGACTTATGGATTGGGAGTCAACACTCAGTTAAAAATCCCTCGCCTCCCCCATTTTCCTGATGATTGCAGAACCAGATATATAAAAAACAAAAAGAGTTTACAATCCCTAAAAATTATAGACACTTTTTGGAATTATCAATCTCTACATTTGTGCATTGTGCATTTCTTTTTTAGATGTATACTTTTTTATCAAATCAGAACTTGAGTTTTCATTTTCACTTCATCTCGTCAGCAAAAAAAGACATAAAAGGTTAAACGTCACAACAAAATGAAAATTTTAAAGTTTATGTATGGAAAGAATTTAAAGCAACAAACAAATGCAATTAAAGAAAATTTATTCGCACACCACAAATGAACACAAGTTTTGTTATCCTAGTTTGGGAAATTCCACTAGTTCAACCCTAATAGCTCGGAATTCTATAAGAAAGAGATTTTTCTACACATGTTTTAAAAAATGGATATGCATGCTTGAAACATGTTAAAGATGCAAATCACCTATGGATCCAAACCTTCTAAAGAGAATAACACTAAATTCTGGAGTGAACGTGCGGTGGGATATTTACTCGAGTCAAACAAGCCATTATTTTGCCCATTTCCAAAAAGCTAACCAAACGATCAAAGATGATTGTAAAATGATTTATCATGCGAAACAAGCTATATTTTTCAAAGGAATGACTTATGGGTTGGAAGTCAACATTAATTTAAAAATCTCCCGCCTCCCCCTTTTCTCAACGATTGCTGAATCTGATATATAAAAACTACAAAGAGTTTACAATCCTTAAATATTACAAACACATTTTGGAATTATCTCTATCCTCATTTGTGAATTGTGCATTTCCATTTTAGATGTAAACTTTTTTTTTTAAATCAAACCTTGAGTTTTCAATTTCCCTTCTTCTCATAAACAAAAAAAAAAAGAGATAAAAGGCAAAGAAATCACAACAAAATGAAAATTTGAGAGTTTATGTATGGAAAGAATTTAAAGTAAAAAAAAATGTCAGTTAAGAAAATTTATTCACACACCACAAATGAGCACAAAAGTTTTGTTATCCAAGTTTTAGAAATATAACTAGTTCAACCCTAGATATTTATAAGAAAGAGATTTTTCTACACATGTTAAAGATGCAAATGACCTATGGATCCAAACCTTTTAAAGAGAAAAAAATTAAATTCTCAAGTGAACATGCGGTGGGATATTTACCCGACTCCAACCATCCATTATTTTGCCCACTTACCAAAAGCTGACAAAATGATGATAGATGATTGTAAAGTGATTTATCATTCGTAACGGGCTATATTTTTTTAAGAAATGACTGATGGATTGGGAGTCAACACTCAGTTAAAAATCCCTCCTCCCCCTTTTACCAACGATTGCAGAACCAGATATATAAAAACTAAAAAGAGTTTAAAATCTCTAAAAATTACCGAAACTTATTGGAATTATCTCTCTCTACATTTGTGCATTGTGAATTTCCATTTTAGATGTATAATTTTTTCTTAAATCAAAACTTGAGTTTTCACTTTCCCAAAACTCATATACAAAAAAAAAGCGTTAAAAGACAAATAGATCACAACAAAATGAAAATTTTAGAGTTTAGCTGTGGAAAGAATTTAAAGCAATAAACAAATGTAATTAAAGAAAATATATTCACACACCACAAATGAACACAAAAATTTTGTTATCCAAATTTGTGAAATTCAACTAGTTCAACCCTAGGAGCTCATAATTTTATCAGAAAGAGATTTTTCTCCACATGTTTTAAAAAATGGATATGCATGCTTGAAACATGTTAAAGATGCAAATGACCTATGGATCCAAAGCTTTTATAAAGAATAACATTAAATTCTCAAGTGTACGTGCGGTGGGATATTTACCCGAGTCAAACAAGTCAATATTTTACCCATTTACAAAAAGCTCACCTAACAATCATAGATGATTGTAAAGTTATTTATCATGCATAACGGGATATAATTTTTTAACGAATGACTTATGGATTAGGAGTGAACACTCAGTTAAAAATCCCCCGCCTCTCCTTTTTCCCGACGATTGATATACCTGATAAATTAAAAATAAAAAGAATTTACAATCCCAAAAAATTCAAGATGCTTGTGGGAATTATCTCTCTCTACATTTGTGCATTATGCATTTCCATCTTAGATGTATAATTTTTTCTTAAATCAAAACTTGAGTTTTCACTTTCCCAACATCTCATAAACAAAAAAAAGAGATAAAAGGCAAATAGATCACAACAAAATGAAAATTTTAGAGTTTATGTGTGGAAAGAATTTTAAGAAATAAGCAAATGTAAGTAAAGAAAATTTATTCACATACCACAAATGAACACAAAAGTTTTGTTATCCAAGTTTGTGAAATTCCACTACTTCAACCCTCATAGCTCAGAATTTTATAAGAAAGAATTTTTTCTCCACATGTTTTAAACAATGGATATGCATTCTTGAAACATGTTAAAGATGCAAATGACCTATGGATCCAAAACTTATATAAAGAATAACATTAAATTCTCAAGCGTACATCTGGTGGGATATTTACCCGAGTCAAATAAGCCAATATTTTGCCCATTTACAAAAAGCTGACCTAACAATCATAGATGATTTTAAAGTGATTTATCATGCGTAACGGGCTTTATTTTTGTATGGAATAACTTACGGATTTGGAGTGAACACTCAGTTAAAAATCCCTCGCCTCTCCCTTTTCTCGATGATTGCAGAACTGATATATAAAAAATAAAAATAATTTAAAATCCCTAAAAGTTCAAGACGCTTTTTGGAATTATCTCTCTCTACATTTGTGCATTGTGCATTTCCATTTTAGATGTATACTTTTTTCTTAAAACAAAACTTGAGTTTTCACCTGCTCTTCCTTTCATAAACAAAAAAAAGAGATAAAACTCAAATAGATCACAACAAAATGAAAATTTAGAGTTTATGTATGGAAAGAATTTTAAGCAATAAGCAAATGTAAGTAAAGAAAATTTATTCCCACACCACAAATGAACACAAAAGTTTTGTTATCCAAGTTTTGGAAATTCAACTTGTTCAACCCTAATAGCTAGGAATTTTATAAGAAAGAGATTTTTCTACACATGTTTTAAAAAATAGACATGAATACTTGAAACATGTTAAAGATGCAAATGACCTATGGATCCAAAACTTTTAAAGAGAATAACATTAAATACTCAAGTGAACTTGCGGGGGGGATTTTTACCCGAGTAAAACAAGCCAATATTTTGCCCATTCACAAAAAGCTGACCTAACGTTCATAGATGATTGTAAAGTGATTTATCATGCATAACGGGCTATATTTTTGTACAGAATGACTTAAGGATTGGGAGTCAACACTCAGTTAAAAATCCCCCGCCGCCCCCTTTTCTCGTCGATTGCAAAACATGATACATAAAAACTAAAAAGAGTTTACAATATCTAAAAATTACAGTCACTTGTTGGAAGTATCTCTCTCTATATTTGTGCATTGTGCATTTCCATTTTAGATATATACTTTTTTCGTAAATCAAAACTAGTGTTTTCACTTTCACTTCTTCTCGTAAACAAAAAAAAGAGATAAAAGGCAAATAGATCACAAGAAAATGAAAATTTTAGAGTTTTTGTATGGAAATAATTTAAAGCACTACAAAAATGTAATTAAATAAAAAATTTTGACACACCACAAATGAACACAAAAGTTTTGTTATCCTAGTATTTGAAATTGCACTACATCAACCCTCATAGCTCGGAATTTTATAAGGAAAAGATTTTTCTACACATGTTTTAAAAAATGAATATGCATGCTTGAAACATGTTCAAGATGCAAATGACTTATGGATCTAAAACTTTTAAAGAGAATAACAATAAATTCTCAAGTCCACGTGCGGTGGGATATTTACCCGAGTCCAACCATCCATTATTTTGCCAACTTACCAAAAGCTGACAAAATGATGATAGATGAATGTAAAGTGATTTATCATTCGTAACGGGTTATATTTTTTTAAGGAATGACTTATGGATTGGGAGTCAACACTCAGTTAAAAGTCCCCTCCTCCCCCTTCTCCCAATGATTGCAGAACCTGATATATAAAAACTAAAAAGATTTTCAAATCCCTAAAAATTACCAAAACTTATTGGAATTATCTCTCTCTACATTTGTGCATTGTGCATTTACATTTTAGATGTATAATTTTTTCTTAAATCAAAACATGAGTTTTCACTTTCCCAACATCTCATATACAAAAAAAAAAAGATAAAAGGCAAATAGATCACAACAAAATGAAAATTTTAGAGTTTATGTGTCGAAAGAATTTAAAGCAATAAAAAATGTAATTAAAGAAAATATATTCCCACACCACAAATGAACACAAAAGTTTTGTTATCCAAGTTTGTGAAATTCCACTAGTTCAACCCTAATAGTTCAGAATTTTATAAGAAAGAGCTTTTTCTCCACATGTTTTAAAAAATGGATATGCATGCTTGAAACATGTTCAAGATGCAAATGACCTATTTATCCAAAGATTTTATAAAGAATAACATTAAATTCTCAAGTGTACGTGCGGTGGTATATTTACCCAAGTCAAACAAGCCAATATTTTGCCCATTTACAAAAAGCTGACCTAACAATCATAGATGATTGTAAAGTGATTTATCCTGCATAACGGGCTATATTTTTGTAAGGAATGACTCATGGATTAGGAGTGAACTCTCAGTTAAAAATCCCCCGCCTCTCCCTTTTCCCGACGATTGCAGAACCTGATATATAAAAAATAAAAAGAATTTACAATCCCTAAAAATTCAAGATGCTTTTTGGAATTATCTCTCTCTACATTTGTGCATTGTGCATTTCCATTTTAGATGTATACTTTTTTCTTAAAAATAAACTAGATTTTTCACTTGCCCTTCCTCTCGTAAACAAAAAAAAGAGATAAAAGGCAAATAGATCACAACAAAATGAAAATTTTAGGGTTTATGTATGGAAAAAATTTAATATTAAGCAATAACAAATGTAAGTAAATAAAATTTATTCACACACCAGAAATGAACACAAAAGTTTTGTTATCCAAGTTTTGGAAATTCTAATAGCTCAGAATTTTATAAGAAAGAGATTTTTCTACACATGTTCTAAAAAATGGACATGAATACTTGAAACATGTTAAAGATGCAAATGACCTATGGATCCAAAACTTTTAAAGAGAATAACATTAAATTCTCAAGTGAACTTGCGGGGGGATTTTTACCCAAGTAAAACATGCCATTATTTTGTCCATTCACAAAAAGCTGACCAAACGTTCATAGGTGATTGTAAAGTGATTTATCATGCGTAAAGGGCTATATTTTTGTACAGAATGACTTATGGATTGGGAATCAACACTCAGTTAAAAATCCCCCCGCCTCCCCCTTTTCTCGACGATTACAGAACAAGATATATAAAAACTATAAAGAGTTTTGAATCTTTAAAAATTATAGTCACTTGTTGGCCGTATCTCTCTCTACATTTGTGCATTGTGCATTTCGATTTTAGATATATACTTTTTTTTTAAATCAAAACTAGTGTTTTCACTTTCCCTTCTTGTCGTAAACAAAAAAATGAGATAAAAGGCAAATAGAACATAACAAAATGAAAATTTTTAATTTTTTGTATGGAAATAATTTAAAGCACTAAACAAATGTAGTTAAATAAATTTTTTTCACACACCACAAATGAACACAAAAGTTTTGTTATCCTAGTTTTTGAAATTCCACAACATCAACCCTCATAGCTCGGAATTTATAAGGAAAATATTTTCCTACACATGTTTTAAAAAATAAATATGCATACTTGAAACATCTTCAAGATGCAAATTAACAATGGATCCAAAAATTTTAAAGAGAATAACATTAAATTCTCAAGTCCACATGCGATGGGATATTTACCCGTGTCCAACCATCCATTATTTTGCCCACTTACCAAAAGTTGAAAAAATGATGATAGATGATTGTAAAGTGATTTATCATTCATAACGTGCTATATTTTTTTAAGGAATAACTTATGGATTGGGATTCAACACTCAGTTAAAAATCCCCTCCTCCCCCTTTTCCCAACGATTGCAGAACCTGATATATAAAAACTAAAAAGATTTTAAAATCCCTAAAAATTACCAAAACTTATAGGAATTATCTCTCTTTATATTTGTGCATTGTGCATTTCCAATTTAGTTGTATAATTTTTTCATAAATCAAAACTTGAGTTTTCACTTTTCAAACATCTCATATACAAAAAAAAGAAGATAAAAGGCATATAGATAACTACAAAATGAAAATTTTAGTGTTTAGGTGTGGAAAGAATTTAAAGCAATAAAAAAATGTAAGTAAAGAAAATATATTCACACACCACAAATGAATACAAAAGTTTTGTTATCCAAGTTTGTGAAATTGCACTAGTTCAATCCTAATAGCTCATAATTTTATAAGAAAGAGATTTTTTTCCACATGTTTTAAAAAATGGATATGCATGCTTGAAACATGTTAAAGATCCAAAGGACCTATGGATCTAAACCTTTTATAAAGAATAACATTAAATTCTCAAGTGTACGTGCGGTGGGATATTTACCCGAGTCAAATAAGCCAATATTTTGCCCTAATTAAAAAAGATGACCTAACAATCATAGATGAATGTAAAGTGATTTACCATGCGTAACGGGCTATATTTTTGTAAGGAATGACTTATGGATTAGAAGTGAACACTCAGTTAAAAATCCCCCGCCTCTCCCTTTTCCCGACGATTGCAGAACCTGATATATAAAAAACAAAAAGAATTTACATTCCCTAAAAATTCAAGGCATTTTTTGGAATTATCTCTCTCTACATTTTTGCACTGTGTATTTCCATTTTAGATGTATACTTTTTTCTTAAAACAAAACTAGAGTTTTCACTTGCCTTTCCTCTCGTAAACAAAAAAAAGAGATAAAAGGCAAATAGATCACAACCAAATTAAAATTTTAGAGTTTATGTATGGAAAGAATTTTAATCAATAAGAAAATGTAAGAAAAGAAAATTTATTCACACACCACAAATGAACACAAAAGTTTTGTTATCCAAGTTTTGGAAATTCAACTTGTTCAACCCTAATAGCTCGGAATTTTATAAGAAAGAGATTTTTCTACACATGTTTTAAAAAATGGACATGAATGCTTGAAACATGTTATAGATGCAAATGACCTATGGATCCAAACCTTTTAAAGAGAATAACATTAAATTTTCAAGTGAACTTGCAGTGGGATTTTTACCCAAGTAAAACAAGCCATTATTTTGTCCATTCACAAAAAGCTGACCAAACGTTCATAGGTGATTGTAAAGTGATTTATCATGCGTAAAGGGCTATATTTTTGTACAGAATGTCTTATGGATTGGGAATCAACACTCAGTTAAAAATCCCCCGCCTCCCCCTTTTCTCGACGATTGCAGAACAAGATATATAAAAACTATAAAGAGTTTTGAATCTTTAAAAATTATAGTCACTTGTTGGACGTATCTCTCTCTACATTTGTGCATTGTGCATTTCGATTTTAGATATATACTTTTTGCTTAAATCAAAACTAGTGTTTTCACTTTCCCTTCTTGTCGTCAACAAAAAAATGAGATAAAAGGCAAATAGAACAGAACAAAATGAAAATTTTTGATTTTTTGTATGGAAATAATTTAAAGCACTAAACAAATGTAGTTAAATAAATTTTTTTCACACACCACAAATGAACACAAAAGTTTTGTTATCCTAGTTTTTGAAATTCCACAACATCAACCCTCATAGCTCGGAATTTTATAAGGAAAATATTTTCCTACACATCTTTTAAAAAATAAATATGCATACTTGAAACATCTTCAAGATGCAAATTAACAATGGATCCAAAAATTTTAAAGAGAAGAACATTAAATTCTCAAGTCCACATGCGATGGCATATTTACCCGTGTCCAACCATCCATTATTTTGCCCACTTACCAAAAGTTGAAAAAATGATGATAGATGATTGTAAAGTGATTGATCATTCATAACGTGCTATATTTTTTTAAGGAATAACTTATGGATTGGGATTCAACACTCAGTTAAAAATCCCCTCGTCCCCCTTTTCCCAACGATTGCAGAACCTGATATATAAAAACTAAAAAGATTTTAAAATCCCTATAAATTACCAAAACTTATAGGAATTATCTCTCTTTATATTTGTGCATTGTGCATTTCCAATTTAGATGTATAATTTTTTCATAAATCAAAACTTGAGTTTTCACTTTCCAAACATCTCATATACAAAAAAAAGAAGATAAAAGGCATATAGATAACTACAAAATGAAAATTTTAGTGTTTAGGTGTGGAAAGAATTTAAAGCAATAAAAAAATGTAAGTAAAGAAAATATATTCACACACCACAAATGAATACAAAAGTTTTGTTATCCAAGTTTGTGAAATTGCACTAGTTCAATCCTAATAGCTCATAATTTTATAAGAAAGAGATTTTTTTCCACATGTTTTAAAAAATGGATATGCATGCTTGAAACATGTTAAAGATCCAAAGGACCAATGGATCTAAACCTTTTATAAAGAATAACATTAAATTCTCAAGTGTACGTGCGGTGGGATATTTACCCGAGTCAAATAAGCCAATATTTTGCCCATATTAAAAAAGATGACCTAACAATCATAGATGAATGTAAAGTGATTTACCATGCGTAACGGGCTATATTTTTGTAAGGAATGACTTATGGATTAGAAGTGAACACTCAATTAAAAATCCCCCGCCTCTCCCTTTTCCCGACGATTGCAGAACCTGATATATAAAAAACAAAAAGAATTTACATTCCCTAAAAATTCAAGGCATTTTTTGGAATTATCTCTCTCTACATTTTTGCACTGTGTATTTCCATTTTAGATGTATACTTTTTTCTTAAAACAAAACTAGAGTTTTCACTTGCCCTTCCTCTTGTAAACAAAAAAAAGAGATAAAAGGCAAATAGATCACAACCAAATTAAAATTTTAGAGTTTATGTATGGAAAGAATTTTAATCAATAAGAAAATGTAAGAAAAGAAAATTTATTCACACACCACAAATGAACACAAAAGTTTTGTTGTCCAAGTTTTGGAAATTCAACTTGTTCAACCCTAATAGCTCGGAATTTTATAAGAAAGAGATTTTTCTACACATGTTTTAAAAAATGGACATGAATGCTTGAAACATGTTATAGATGCAAATGACCTATGGATCCAAACCTTTTAAAGAGAATAACATTAAATTTTCAAGTGAACTTGCAGTGGGATTTTTACCCAAGTAAAACAAGCCATTATTTTGTCCATTCACAAAAAACTGACCAAACGTTCATAGGTGATTGTAAAGTGATTTATCATGCGTAAAGGGCTATATTTTTGTACAGAATGTCTTATGGATTGGGAATCAACACTCAGTTAAAAATCCCCCGCCTCCCCCTTTTCTCGACGATTGCAGAACAAGATATATAAAAACTATAAAGAGTTTTGAATCTTTAAAAATTATAGTCACTTGTTGGACGTATCTCTCTCTACATTTGTGCATTGTGCATTTCGATTTTAGATATATACTTTTTGCTTAAATCAAAACTAGTGTTTTCACTTTCCCTTCTTGTCGTCAACAAAAAAATGAGATAAAAGGCAAATAGAACAGAACAAAATGAAAATTTTTGATTTTTTGTATGGAAATAATTTAAAGCACTAAACAAATGTAGTTAAATAAATTTTTTTCACACACCACAAATGAACACAAAAGTTTTGTTATCCTAGTTTTTGAAATTCCACTACATCAACCCTCATAGCTCGGAATTTTATAAGGAAAATATTTTCCTACACATGTTTTAAAAAATAAATATGCATACTTGAAACATGTTCAAGATGCAAATTAACAATGGATCCAAAAATTTTAAAGAGAATAACATTAAATTCTCAAGTCCACATGCGATGGCATATTTACCCGTGTCCAACCATCCATTATTTTGCCCACTTACCAAAAGTTGAAAAAATGATGATAGATGATTGTAAAGTGATTTATCATTCATAACGTGCTATATTTTTTTAAGGAATAACTTATGGATTGGGATTCAACACTCAGTTAAAAATCCCCTCCTCCCCCTTTTCCCAACGATTGCAGAACCTGATATATAAAAACTAAAAAGATTTTAAAATCCCTAAAAATTACCAAAACTTATAGGAATTATCTCTCTTTATATTTGTGCATTGTGCATTTCCAATTTAGATGTATAATTTTTTCATAAATCAAAACTTGAGTTTTCACTTTCCAAACATCTCATATACAAAAAAAAAAGATAAAAGGCATATAGATAACTACAAAATGAAAATTTTAGTGTTTAGGTGTGGAAAGAATTTAAAGCAATAAAAAAATGTAAGTAAAGAAAATATATTCACACACCACAAATGAATACAAAAGTTTTGTTATCCAAGTTTGTGAAATTGCACTAGTTCAATCCTAATAGCTCATAATTTTATAAGAAAGAGATTTTTTTCCACATGTTTTAAAAAATGGATATGCATGCTTGAAACATGTTAAAGATCCAAAGGACCTATGGATCTAAACCTTTTATAAAGAATAACATTAAATTCTCAAGTGTACGTGCGGTGGGATATTTACCCGAGTCAAATAAGCCAATATTTTGCCCATATTAAAAAAGATGACCTAACAATCATAGATGAATGTAAAGTGATTTACCATGCGTAACGGGCTATATTTTTGTAAGGAATGACTTATGGATTAGAAGTGAACACTCAGTTAAAAATCCCCCGCCTCTCCCTTTTCCCGACGATTGCAGAACCTGATATATAAAAAACAAAAAGAATTTACATTCCCTAAAAATTCAAGGCATTTTTTGGAATTATCTCTCTCTACATTTTTGCATTGTGTATCTCCATTTTAGATGTATACTTTTTTCTTAAAACAAAACTAGAGTTTTCACTTGCCCTTCCTCTCGTAAACAAAAAAAAGAGATAAAAGGCAAATAGATCACAACCAAATTAAAATTTTAGAGTTTATGTATGGAAAGAATTTTAATCAATAAGAAAATGTAAGAAAAGAAAATTTATTCACACACCACAAATGAACACAAAAGTTTTGTTATCCAAGTTTTGGAAATTCAACTTGTTCAACCCTAATAGCTCGGAATTTTATAAGAAAGAGATTTTTCTACACATGTTTTAAAAAATGGACATGAATGCTTGAAACATGTTATAGATGCAAATGACCTATGGATCCAAACCTTTTAAAGAGAATAACATTAAATTTTCAAGTGAACTTGCAGTGGGATTTTTACCCAAGTAAAACAAGCCATTATTTTGTCCATTCACAAAAAGCTGACCAAACGTTCATAGGTGATTGTAAAGTGATTTATCATGCGTAAAGGGCTATATTTTTGTACAGAATGTCTTATGGATTGGGAATCAACACTCAGTTAAAAATCCCCCGCCTCCCCCTTTTCTCGACGATTGCAGAACAAGATATATAAAAACTATAAAGAGTTTTGAATCTTTAAAAATTATAGTCACTTGTTGGACGTATCTCTCTCTACATTTGTGCATTGTGCATTTCGATTTTAGATATATACTTTTTGCTTAAATCAAAACTAGTGTTTTCACTTTCCCTTCTTGTCGTAAACAAAAAAATGAGATAAAAGGCAAATAGAACAGAACAAAATGAAAATTTTTGATTTTTTGTATGGAAATAATTTAAAGCACTAAACAAATGTAGTTAAATAAATTTTTTTCACACACCACAAATGAACACAAAAGTTTTGTTATCCTAGTTTTTGAAATTCCACTACATCAACCCTCATAGCTCGGAATTTTATAAGGAAAATATTTTCCTACACATGTTTTAAAAAATAAATATGCATACTTGAAACATGTTCAAGATGCAAATTAACAATGGATCCAAAATTTTTAAAGAGAATAACATTAAATTCTCAAGTCCACATGCGATGGCATATTTACCCGTGTCCAACCATCCATTATTTTGCCCACTTACCAAAAGTTGAAAAAATGATGATAGATGATTGTAAAGTGATTTATCATTCATAACGTGCTATATTTTTTTAAGGAATAACTTATGGATTGGGATTCAACACTCAGTTAAAAATCCCCTCCTCCCCCTTTTCCCAACGATTGCAGAACCTGATATATAAAAACTAAAAAGATTTTAAAATCCCTAAAAATTACCAAAACTTATAGGAATTATCTCTCTTTATATTTGTGCATTGTGCATTTCCAATTTAGATGTATAATTTTTTCATAAATCAAAACTTGAGTTTTCACTTTCCAAACATCTCATATACAAAAAAAAAAAGATAAAAGGCATATAGATAACTACAAAATGAAAATTTTAGTGTTTAGGTGTGGAAAGAATTTAAAGCAATAAAAAAATGTAAGTAAAGAAAATATATTCACACACCACAAATGAATACAAAAGTTTTGTTATCCAAGTTTGTGAAATTGCACTAGTTCAATCCTAATAGCTCATAATTTTATAAGAAAGAGATTTTTTTCCACATGTTTTAAAAAATGGATATGCATGCTTGAAACATGTTAAAGATCCAAAGGACCTATGGATCTAAACCTTTTATAAAGAATAACATTAAATTCTCAAGTGTACGTGCGGTGGGATATTTACCCGAGTCAAATAAGCCAATATTTTGCCCATATTAAAAAAGATGACCTAACAATCATAGATGAATGTAAAGTGATTTACCATGCGTAACGGGCTATATTTTTGTAAGGAATGACTTATGGATTAGAAGTGAACACTCAGTTAAAAATCCCCCGCCTCTCCCTTTTCCCGACGATTGCAGAACCTGATATATAAAAAACAAAAAGAATTTACATTCCCTAAAAATTCAAGGCATTTTTTGGAATTATCTCTCTCTACATTTTTGCATTGTGTATCTCCATTTTAGATGTATACTTTTTTCTTAAAACAAAACTAGAGTTTTCACTTGCCCTTCCTCTCGTAAACAAAAAAAAGAGATAAAAGGCAAATAGATCACAACCAAATTAAAATTTTAGAGTTTATGTATGGAAAGAATTTTAATCAATAAGAAAATGTAAGAAAAGAAAATTTATTCACACACCACAAATGAACACAAAAGTTTTGTTATCCAAGTTTTGGAAATTCAACTTGTTCAACCCTAATAGCTCGGAATTTTATAAGAAAGAGATTTTTCTACACATGTTTTAAAAAATGGACATGAATGCTTGAAACATGTTATAGATGCAAATGACCTATGGATCCAAACCTTTTAAAGAGAATAACATTAAATTTTCAAGTGAACTTGCAGTGGGATTTTTACCCAAGTAAAACAAGCCATTATTTTGTCCATTCACAAAAAGCTGACCAAACGTTCATAGGTGATTGTAAAGTGATTTATCATGCGTAAAGGGCTATATTTTTGTACAGAATGTCTTATGGATTGGGAATCAACACTCAGTTAAAAATCCCCCGCCTCCCCCTTTTCTCGACGATTGCAGAACAAGATATATAAAAACTATAAAGAGTTTTGAATCTTTAAAAATTATAGTCACTTGTTGGACGTATCTCTCTCTACATTTGTGCATTGTGCATTTCGATTTTAGATATATACTTTTTTCTTAAATCAAAACTAGTGTTTTCACTTTCCCTTCTTGTCGTAAACAAAAAAATGAGATAAAAGGCAAATAGAACAGAACAAAATGAAAATTTTTGATTTTTTGTATGGAAATAATTTAAAGCACTAAACAAATGTAGTTAAATAAATTTTTTTCACACACCACAAATGAACACAAAAGTTTTGTTATCCTAGTTTTTGAAATTCCACAACATCAACCCTCATAGCTCGGAATTTTATAAGGAAAATATTTTCCTACACATGTTTTAAAAAATAAATATGCATACTTGAAACATCTTCAAGATGCAAATTAACAATGGATCCAAAAATTTTAAAGAGAATAACATTAAATTCTCAAGTCCACATGCGATGGCATATTTACCCGTGTCCAACCATCCATTATTTTGCCCACTTACCAAAAGTTGAAAAAATGATGATAGATGATTGTAAAGTGATTTATCATTCATAACGTGCTATATTTTTTTAAGGAATAACTTATGGATTGGGATTCAACACTCAGTTAAAAATCCCCTCCTCCCCCTTTTCCCAACGATTGCAGAACCTGATATATAAAAACTAAAAAGATTTTAAAATCCCTAAAAATTACCAAAACTTATAGGAATTATCTCTCTTTATATTTGTGCATTGTGCATTTCCAATTTAGATGTATAATTTTTTCATAAATCAAAACTTGAGTTTTCACTTTCCAAACATCTCATATACAAAAAAAAAAAGATAAAAGGCATATAGATAACTACAAAATGAAAATTTTAGTGTTTAGGTGTGGAAAGAATTTAAAGCAATAAAAAAATGTAAGTAAAGAAAATATATTCACACACCACAAATGAATACAAAAGTTTTGTTGTCCAAGTTTGTGAAATTGCACTAGTTCAATCCTAATAGCTCATAATTTTATAAGAAAGAGATTTTTTTCCACACGTTTTAAAAAATGGATATGCATGCTTGAAACATGTTAAAGATCCAAAGGACCTATGGATCTAAACCTTTTATAAAGAATAACATTAAATTCTCAAGTGTACGTGCGGTGGGATATTTACCCGAGTCAAATAAGCCAATATTTTGCCCATATTAAAAAAGATGACCTAACAATCATAGATGAATGTAAAGTGATTTACCATGCGTAACGGGCTATATTTTTGTAAGGAATGACTTATGGATTAGAAGTGAACACTCAGTTAAAAATCCCCCGCCTCTCCCTTTTCCCGACGATTGCAGAACCTGATATATAAAAAACAAAAAGAATTTACATTCCCTAAAAATTCAAGGCATTTTTTGGAATTATCTCTCTCTACATTTTTGCATTGTGTATCTCCATTTTAGATGTATACTTTTTTCTTAAAACAAAACTAGAGTTTTCACTTGCCCTTCCTCTCGTAAACAAAAAAAAGAGATAAAAGGCAAATAGATCACAACCAAATTAAAATTTTAGAGTTTATGTATGGAAAGAATTTTAATCAATAAGAAAATGTAAGAAAAGAAAATTTATTCACACACCACAAATGAACACAAAAGTTTTGTTATCCAAGTTTTGGAAATTCAACTTGTTCAACCCTAATAGCTCGGAATTTTATAAGAAAGAGATTTTTCTACACATGTTTTAAAAAATGGACATGAATGCTTGAAACATGTTATAGATGCAAATGACCTATGGATCCAAACCTTTTAAAGAGAATAACATTAAATTTTCAAGTGAACTTGCAGTGGGATTTTTACCCAAGTAAAACAAGCCATTATTTTGTCCATTCACAAAAAGCTGACCAAACGTTCATAGGTGATTGTAAAGTGATTTATCATGCGTAAAGGGCTATATTTTTGTACAGAATGTCTTATGGATTGGGAATCAACACTCAGTTAAAAATCCCCCGCCTCCCCCTTTTCTCGACGATTGCAGAACAAGATATATAAAAACTATAAAGAGTTTTGAATCTTTAAAAATTATAGTCACTTGTTGGACGTATCTCTCTCTACATTTGTGCATTGTGCATTTCGATTTTAGATATATACTTTTTGCTTAAATCAAAACTAGTGTTTTCACTTTCCCTTCTTGTCGTAAACAAAAAAATGAGATAAAAGGCAAATAGAACAGAACAAAATGAAAATTTTTGATTTTTTGTATGGAAATAATTTAAAGCACTAAACAAATGTAGTTAAATAAATTTTTTTCACACACCACAAATGAACACAAAAGTTTTGTTATCCTAGTTTTTGAAATTCCACTACATCAACCCTCATAGCTCGGAATTTTATAAGGAAAATATTTTCCTACACATGTTTTAAAAAATAAATATGCATACTTGAAACATGTTCAAGATGCAAATTAACAATGGATCCAAAAATTTTAAAGAGAATAACATTAAATTCTCAAGTCCACATGCGATGGCATATTTACCCGTGTCCAACCATCCATTATTTTGCCCACTTACCAAAAGTTGAAAAAATGATGATAGATGATTGTAAAGTGATTTATCATTCATAACGTGCTATATTTTTTTAAGGAATAACTTATGGATTGGGATTCAACACTCAGTTAAAAATCCCCTCCTCCCCCTTTTCCCAACGATTGCAGAACCTGATATATAAAAACTAAAAAGATTTTAAAATCCCTAAAAATTACCAAAACTTATAGGAATTATCTCTCTTTATATTTGTGCATTGTGCATTTCCAATTTAGATGTATAATTTTTTCATAAATCAAAACTTGAGTTTTCACTTTCCAAACATCTCATATACAAAAAAAAAAAGATAAAAGGCATATAGATAACTACAAAATGAAAATTTTAGTGTTTAGGTGTGGAAAGAATTTAAAGAAATAAAAAAATGTAAGTAAAGAAAATATATTCACACACCACAAATGAATACAAAAGTTTTGTTATCCAAGTTTGTGAAATTGCACTAGTTCAATCCTAATAGCTCATAATTTTATAAGAAAGAGATTTTTTTCCACATGTTTTAAAAAATGGATATGCATGCTTGAAACATGTTAAAGATCCAAAGGACCTATGGATCTAAACCTTTTATAAAGAATAACATTAAATTCTCAAGTGTACGTGCGGTGGGATATTTACCCGAGTCAAATAAGCCAATATTTTGCCCATATTAAAAAAGATGACCTAACAATCATAGATGAATGTAAAGTGATTTACCATGCGTAACGGGCTATATTTTTGTAAGGAATGACTAATGGATTAGAAGTGAACACTCAGTTAAAAATCCCCCGCCTCTCCCTTTTCCCGACGATTGCAGAACCTGATATATAAAAAACAAAAAGAATTTACATTCCCTAAAAATTCAAGGCATTTTTTGGAATTATCTCTCTCTACATTTTTGCATTGTGTATTTCCATTTTAGATGTATACTTTTTTCTTAAAACAAAACTAGAGTTTTCACTTGCCCTTCCTCTCGTAAACAAAAAAAAGAGATAAAAGGCAAATAGATCACAACCAAATTAAAATTTTAGAGTTTATGTATGGAAAGAATTTTAATCAATAAGAAAATGTAAGAAAAGAAAATTTATTCACACACCACAAATGAACACAAAAGTTTTGTTATCCAAGTTTTGGAAATTCAACTTGTTCAACCCTAATAGCTCGGAATTTTATAAGAAAGAGATTTTTCTACACATGTTTTAAAAAATGGACATGAATGCTTGAAACATGTTATAGATGCAAATGACCTATGGATCCAAACCTTTTAAAGAGAATAACATTAAATTTTCAAGTGAACTTGCAGTGGGATTTTTACCCAAGTAAAACAAGCCATTATTTTGTCCATTCTCAAAAAGCTGACCAAACGTTCATAGGTGATTGTAAAGTGATTTATCATGCGTAAAGGGCTATATTTTTGTACAGAATGTCTTATGGATTGGGAATCAACACTCAGTTAAAAATCCCCCGCCTCCCCCTTTTCTCGACGATTGCAGAACAAGATATATAAAAACTATAAAGAGTTTTGAATCTTTAAAAATTATAGTCACTTGTTGGACGTATCTCTCTCTACATTTGTACATTGTGCATTTCGATTTTAGATATATACTTTTTGCTTAAATCAAAACTAGTGTTTTCACTTTCTTGTCGTAAACAAAAAAATGAGATAAAAGGCAAATAGAACAGAACAAAATGAAAATTTTTGATTTTTTGTATGGAAATAATTTAAAGCACTAAACAAATATAGTTAAATAAATTTTTTTCACACACCACAAATGAACACAAAAGTTTTGTTATCCTAGATTTTGAAATTCCACTACATCAACCCTCATAGCTCAGAATTTTATAAGGAAAATATTTTCCTACACATGTTTTAAAAAATAAATATGCATACTTGAAACATGTTCAAGATGCAAATTAACAATGGATCCAAAAATTTTAAAGAGAATAACATTAAATTCTCAAGTCCACATGCGATGGGATATTTACCCGTGTCCAACCATCCATTATTTTGCCCACTTACCAAAAGTTGAAAAAATGATGATAGATGATTGTAAAGTGATTTATCATTCATAACGTGCTATATTTTTTTAAGGAATAACTTATGGATTGGGATTCAACACTCAGTTAAAAATCCCCTCCTCCCCCTTTTCCCAACGATTGCAGAACCTGATATATAAAAACTAAAAAGATTTTAAAATCCCTAAAAATTACCAAAACTTATAGGAATTATCTCTCTTTATATTTGTGCATTGAGCATTTCCAATTTAGATCTATAATTTTTTCATAAATCAAAACTTGAGTTTTCACTTTCCATACATCTCATATACAAAAAAAAAAAAGATAAAAGGCATATAGATAACTACAAAATGAAAATTTTAGTGTTTAGGTGTGGAAAGAATTTAAAGCAATAAAAAAATGTAAGTAAAGAAAATATATTCACACACCACAAATGAATACAAAAATTTTGTTATCCAAGTTTGTGAAATTGCACTAGTTCAACCCTAATAGCTCAGAATTTTATAAGAAAGAGATTTTTTTCCACATGTTTTAAAAAATGGATATGCATGTTTGAAACATGTTAAAGATCCAAATGACCTATGGATCTAAACGTTTTATAAAGAATAACATTAAATTCTCAAGTGTACGTGCGGTGGGATATTTACCCGAGTCAAACAAGCCAATATTTTGCCCATATTAAAAAAGATGACCTAACAATCATAGATGAATGTAAAGTAATTTACCATGCGTAACGGGCTATATTTTTGTAAGGAATGACTTATGGATTAGAAGTGAACACTCAGTTAAAAATCCCCCACCTCTCCCTTTTCCCGACGATTGCAGAACCTGATATATAAAAAACAAAAAGAATTTACATTCCCTAAAAATTCAAGGCATTTTTTGGAATTATCTCTCTCTACATTTTTGCATTGTGTATTTCCATTTTAGATGTATACTTTTTTCTTAAAACAAAACTAGAGTTTTCACTTGCCCTTCCTCTCGTAAACAAAAAAAAGAGATAAAAGGCAAATAGATCACAACCAAATTAAAATTTTAGAGTTTATGTATGGAAATAATTTTAATCAATAAGAAAATGTAAGAAAATAAAATTTATTCACACACCACAAATGAACACAAGAGTTTTGTTATCCAAGTTTTGGAAATTCAACTTGTTCAACCCTAATAGCTCGGAATTTTATAAGAAAGAGATTTTTCTACACATGTTTTAAAAAATGGATATGAATGCTTGAAACATGTTATAGATGCAAATGACCTATGGATCCAAACCTTTTAAAGAGAATAACATTAAATTTTCAAGTGAACTTGCAGTGGGATTTTTACCTGAGTAAAACAAGCCATTATTTTGCCCATTCACAAAAAGCTGACCTAACGTTCATAGATGATTGTAAAGTGATTTATCATGTGTAACGGTCTATATTTTGTACGGAATGACTTATGGATTAGGAGTCAACACTGAGTTAAAAATCCCCCGCCTAACCCTTTTCTCGACGATTGCAGAACATGATATATAAAAACTTAAAAGAGTTTACAATCCCTAAAAATTACAGTCACTTTTTGGACGTATCTCTCTCTACATTTGTGCATTGTGCTTTTCCATTTTAGATTTATACTTTTTTCTTAAATCAAAACTAGTGTTTTCAATTTCCCTTCTTCTCGTAAACAAAAAAAAGAGATAAAAGGCAAATAGATCACAACATAATTAAAATTTTAGAGTTTTTGTATGGAAATTATTTAATGCACTAAACAAATGTAAGTAAAGAAATTTTTTTCACACATGACAAATGAACACAAAAGTTTTGTTATCCTAGTTTTTGAAATTCCACTACATCAACCCTCATAGCTCAGATTTTTATAAGGAAAAGATTTTTCTCCACATGTTTTGAAAAATGAATATGCATGTTAGAAGCATGTTCAAGATGAAAATGACCTATGGATACAAACCTTTTAAAGAGAATAGCATTAAATTCTCAAGTCCACGTGCGATGGGATATTTACCCGAGTCCAACCATCCATTATTTTTCCCATTTACCAAATGCTGACAAAATGATGATAGATGATTGTAAAGTGATTTATCATTCGTAACGGGCTATTTTTTTTAAGGAATGACTTATGGATTGGGAGTCAACACTCAGTTAGAAATCCCCTCCTCCCCCATTTCCCAACGATTGTAGAACCTGATATATAAAACCTAAAAAGAGTTTAAAATCCCTAAAAATTACCAAAACTTATTGGAATTATCTCTCTCTACATTTGTGCATTGTGCATTTCATTTTTAGATGTATACTTTTTTCTTAAATCAAAACTTTAGTTTTCACTTTCCCTTCATCTCGTAAACAAAAAAAATAGATAAAAGGCTAAAAAGATCACAACAAAAAGAAAATTTTAGACTTTATGTGTGGAAAGAATTTATAGCAATAAAAAAATGTAAGTAAAGAAAATTTATTCACACACCACATATGAACACAAAATTTTTGTTATCCAAGTTTGGGAAATTCCACTATTTCAACCCTAATAACTTGGAATTTTATAGAAAGAGATTTTTCTACACATGTTAAAGATGCAAATGACCTATGGATCAAAACATTTTAAAGAGAACAACATTAAATTCTCAAGTGAACGTGCAGTGGAATATTTACCCAAGTCAAACAAGCCATTATCTTGCCCATTTACAAAAAGCTGATCTAACAATCATAGATGATTGTAAAGTGATTTATCAAGCATAACGGCCTATAATTTTGTAAGGAATGACATATGGATTTGGAGTCAACACTTAGTTAAAAATCGCCAGCCTCCTCCTTTTCACGATGACTACAGAACCTGATATATAAAAACTAAAAAGAGTTTAAAATCCCTAAAAATTATCGACACTTTTCGGAATTATCTCTCTCTACATTTGTGCAATGTGCATTTCCATCTTAGAGGTATACTTTTTTCTTAAATAAAAACATGAGTTTTCACTTTCCCTACATCTCGTAAACAAAAAAAAGAGATAGAAGGAAAATAGATCACAACAAAATGAAAGTTTTAGAGTTTACGTATGGAATTAATTTAATGCAATAAACAAATGTATGTAAAAAAATTTATTCTCACACCACAAATGAACACAAAAGGTTTGTTATCCAAGTTTTTGAAATTCCACTAGTTTAACCCTAATAGCTAGGAATTTTATAAGAAAGAGATTTTTCTCCACATGTTTTAAAAAATGAATATGCATGCTTGAAACATGTTAAAGATGCAAATGACCTATGGATCCAAACCTTTTAAAGAGAATAACATTAAATTCTCAAGTGTACGTGTGGTGGGATATTTACCCGAGTCAAAACAAGCCATTATTTTGCCCATTTACAAAAAGCTGACATAAAGATCATAGATGATTGAAAATTGATTTACCATGGGTAACGGGCTATTTTTTTTAAGGAATGACATATGGATTGCGAGTCAACACTCAGTTTAAAATCCCTCGCCTCCCCCTTTTCTCGACGTTTGCAGAACCTGATATATAAAAATTAAAAAGTTTTTACAATTCCTAAAAATTACAGATACTTTTTAGAATTATCACTCGCTGCATTTTTGCATTGTGAATTTCCATTTTAGATGTATACTTTATTTTTTAAATCAAAACTTGAGTTTCGCTTTCCCTTCATCTCCTAAACAAATAAAAGAGATAAAAGGCAAATAGATCACAACAAAATGAAAATTTTAGAGTTAAAGTATGGAAAGAATTTAAAGCAATAAAAATAAATAAATAAAGAAAATTTATACACACACAACAAATGAACACAAAAGTTTTGTTATCCAAGTTTAGGAAATTCCACTAGTTTAACCCTAATAGCTAGGAATTTTATAAGAAAGAGATTTTTCTCCACATGTTTTAAAAAATGCATATGCATGCTTGAAATATGTTAAAGATGCAAATGACCGATCGATCCAAACCTTTTAAATAGAATAACATTAAATTCTCAAGTGTACGTGCGGTGGGATATTTACCCGAGTCAAATAAGTCATTATTTTGCCCATTTACAAAAAGTTGACCTAACGATCATAGATGATTGTATATTTATTTATCATCCGTAATGGGCGATATTTTTGGAAGGAATTACTTTTGGATTGGGAGTCAACACTCAGTTAAAAATCCCCCACCTCCCCCTTTTCACGACGATTACAGAACCTGATATATAAAAACTAAAAACAGTTTACAATTCCTAAACATTACAGACACTTTTTGGAATTATCACTCGCGGCATTTGGCCATTGTGCATTTCCATTTTAGATGTATACTTTTTTCTTCAATCAAAACTTGAGTTTTCACTTTCCCTACATCTCATTTACAAAAAAAAGAGATAAAAGGCAAATAGATCACAACAAAATGAAAATTTTAGAGTTTATGTGTGGAAAGAATTTAAAGCAATAAATAAATGTAAGTAGAGAAACTTTATTCACACACCACAAATGAACACAAAAGTTTTGTTATCCATGTTTTGGAAATACCACTAGTTTAACCCTAATAGCTAGGAAAATTATAAGAAAGAGATATTTTTCCACATGTTTTAAAAAAAGGATGCACATGCTTGAAACATGTTAAAGATGCAAATGACCTATGGATCCAAAACTTTTAAAGAGAATAACATTAAATTCTCAAGTGTACGTGCGGTGGGATATTTGCCCGAGTCAAACAAGCCATTATTTTGCCCATTTACAAAAACTTTACCTAACAATCATAGATGATTATAAATTGATTTATCACACGTAAGGGGCTATATTTTTGTAAGGAATGGCTTAAGGATTGGGAGTCAATACTGAGTTAAAAATCCCCGCCTCCCGCTTTTCCCAACGATTGCAGAACCTGATATATAAAACTTAAAAGAGACTAGAATCCCTAAAAATTACAGACACTTTTTGCAATTATCTCTCTCTAGATTTGTGCATTGCGCATTTCCATTTTTTATTTATTCTTTTTTCTTAAATAAACTGTAGAGTTTTCGCTTTCCCTTCATCTCGTAAACTAAAAAAGAGATTAAAAGCAAATAGATAACAACAAAATAAAAATTTTAGAGTTTATGTATGGAAAGAATTTAAAGAAATAAACAAATGTAAGTAAAGGAAAATTATTCACACACCACAAATGAACACAAAATTTTTGATATCCATGTTTGGGAAATTCTACTACATCAACCCTAATAGCTCGGAATTTTATAAGAAAGAGACTTTTCTATAGATGTTTTTAAAAATGGATATGCTTGCTTGAAATATGTTAAAGATGCAAATGACATATGGATCCAAACCTTTTAAAGAGAATAACATTAAATTCTCAAGTGAACGTGATATGGGATATTTGCCCGAGTCAAACAAGCCATAATTTTGCCCATTTACAAAAGCTTACCTAACGATCATAGATGATTGTAAAGTGATTTATCCTGCGTTACAGGTAATAATTTTTTAAGGAATGACTTATGGATTGGGGTCAACACTCAATTTAAAATCCCCCACCTCCCTCTTTTCTCAACGATTGCAGAACCTGATATATAAAAATTAAAAAGTTTTTACAATCCCTAAAAATTACATAAACTTTTTGGAATTATCTCACTCTATTTTTTTGCATTTTGCATTTCCATTTTAGATGTATAATTTTTTCTTAAATCAAAACTTCAGTTTCACTTTCGTTTCATCTCGTAAATAAAAAAAGAGATAAAAGGCAAATAGATCACAACAAAATAAAAATTTTAGAATTTATGTATGGAAAGAATTTAAATCAATGAACAAAAGTAAGTAAAAAAAAATTATTCACAGACGAGAAATGAACACAAAAGTTTTGTTATCCAAGTTTGGAAAATTCAACTAGTTCAACCCTAATAGCTCGGATATTAATAAGAAAGAAATTTTTCTACACATGTTAAAGTGGCCAATGACCTATGGATCCAAACCTTTTAAAGAGAATAACATTAAATGCTCAAGTTATAGTGCAGTGGAATTTTAGCCAGAGTCAAACGAGCCATTATTTTGCCCATTTACAAAAAGCTGACCTAACGATCGTAGATGATTGTAAAGTGATTTATCATGCGTAATGGGCTATATTTTTGTAAGGAATGACTTATGGATTGGGAGTCAACACTCAGTTAAAAATCCCCCGCCTCCCCCTTTTTCTAACTATAGTAGAACTCGATATATAAAAACTAAAAAGAGTTTAAAATCCCAAAATATTACTGACACTTGTTGGAATTATCTCTCTCTACATTTGTTCAGTGTGAATTTCCATTTTAGATGTATACTTTTTTCTTAAATCAAAACTTGAGTTTTCACTTTCCCTTCACGTCGTATTCAAAACAAGAGATAGAAGGCAAATAGATCACAACAAAATAAAAATTTTAGATTTTATCTGTTGAAAGAATTTAAAGCAATAAACAAATGTAGGTAAATAATATTTATCCACACACCACAAATGAACACAAAAGTTTTGTTATCCAAGTTTTGGAAATTCCACTATTTTAAACCTAATAGCTGGGAATTTTATTTTAAAGAGATTTTTCTCCACATGTTTTAAAAAATGGATATGCATGTTTGAAACATGTTAAAGATGTCAGTGACTTAAGGATCCAAACCTTTTAAAGAGAATAACATTAAATTCTCAAGTGTATGTGCGGTGGGATATTTACCCAAGTCAAACAAGCCATTATTTTGCCCATTTACAAAAAGCTGGCCTAGCGTTCATAGATGATTGTAAAATGATTTATCTTGTGTAACGGGCAATATATTTGTAACGAATGACTCATGTATTGGGAGTCAACACTCTGTTAAAAATCCCCCACCTCCCCCTTCTCCTGACGATTCCAGAACCAGATTAATAAAAACAAAAAAGATTTTATAATCCCTAAAAATTCAAGATATTTTTTGGAATTATCTCTCTCTACATTTGTGCATTGTGCATTTCCAATTGAGATGTATACTTTTTTCTTAAATAAAAACTAGAGTTTTCACTTTCTCTTCTTCTCGTAAACAAAAAAAAAAAAGATAAAAGGCAAATAGATCAGAACCAAATTAAAATTTTAGAGTTTATGTATGGAAAGAATTTAAAGCAATAAACTAATGTTAGTAAAGAAAATTTATTCACACACCACAAATGAACACATAAATTTTGTTATCCAAGTTTGGGAAATTCCACTAGTTCAACCCTATTTGCTCAGAATTTTATAAGAAAGAAATTTTTCTACACATGTTTTAAAAAATGGATATGCATGCTTGAAACATGTTAAAGATGGAAATCCAAACCTTTAATATAGAATAATATTAAATTCTCAAGTGAACGTGCAGTGGGATATTTACCTGAGTCAAACTAGCCATTGTTTTGCCCATTAACAAAAAGCTGACCTAACGATCATAGATGATTGTAAAGTGATTTATCATGCGTAACGGGCTATAATTTTGTAAGGAATGACTTATGGATTGGGAGTCAACACTTAGTTAAAAATCCCCCGCTTCCCCCTTTGCCCGACGATTGCAGAATCTGATATATAAAAACTAAAAAGTGTTTACAATCCCTAATACTTAAAGGCACTTTTTGGAATTATCACTTGCTGCATTTGTTCATTGTGCATTTCCTTTTTAGATGTATACTTTTTTATTAAATCAAAACGAGATTTTTGGCTTTCCCCTCATCTTGTAAACAAAAAAAAGAGATAAAAGGCTAATAGATCAAACCAAAATGAAAATTTTTGAAGTTATGTGTGGAAAGAATTTAAAGCTATAAACAAATGTAAGTAAAGAAAATTTATTAACACAACACAAATGAACACAAAATTTTTGTTATCAAAGTTTGGGAAATTCCACTAGTTCAACCCTAATAGCTTGGAATTTTATAAGAAAGAGATTTTTCTACATATGTTTTAAAAAATGGACATGCATGCTTGAAACATGTTAAAGATGCAAATGAACTATGGATCCAAACCTTTGAAAGAGAATAACATTAAATTCTCAACTGAACGTGCGATGGGATATTTACCTGAGTCAAACAAGCCATTATTTTGCCCATTTACAATATGCTGACCTAAGGATCATAGATGATTGTAAAGTTATTTATCATGTGTAAGGGGTTATATTTTTTTAAGGAATGTCATATGGATTGGGAGTCAACACTCAGTTAAAAACCCCCTGCCTCCCCCTTTTCCCGACGATTGCAGTACCTGATATATAAAAACTAAAAAGAGTTGACTATCCCTAAAAATTAAAGACACTTTTTGGAATTATCTCTCTCTACATTTGTGCATTGTGCATTTCCATTTTTAATTTATACTTTTTCTTAAATAAAAACTTGAGTTTTATCTTTCCCTTCATCTCGTAAACAAAAAAAAGACATAAAAGGCAAATAAATCACAACAAAATGAAAATTTTAGAGTTTATGTATGGAAATTATTAAAATAAATAAAAAAATGTAAGTAAAGAAAATTTATTCAAACACCACAAATGAACACAAAAGTTTTGTTATCCAAGTTTTGGAAATTCCACTAGTTCAACCCTAATTGCTCGAAATTTTATAAGAATGACATTTTTCTACACATGTTTTAAAAAATAGATATGCATGCATGAAACATGTTGAAGATGCAAAATGACCTATGGATGCAAAAATTTTGATAGAGAATAATATTAAAATCTCAAGTCAACGTGCGGTGGTGTATTTACTTGAGTCAAACTAGCCATTGGTTTGCCCATTTACAAAAACCTGCCCTAACGATTATAGATGATTGTAAAGTGATTTATTATGCGTAAAGGACTATATTTTTGGGAGGAATAACTTATGGATTGGCATTCAACGCTCAGTTAAAAATCCCAAGCCTCCCCCTTCTTCCGATGATTGCAGAACCTGAAATATAAAAACTGAAAGTAGTTTACAATCCCAAAAAATTACAGACACTTTTTGGAATTATCTCTCTCTACATTTTGGCATTGTGAATTCCCATTATAGATGTATTATTTTTTCTTAAATCAAAACTTGAGTTTTCACTTTTCCAACATCTCATATACAAAAAAAAGAGATAAAAGGCAAATAGATCACAACAAAATGAAAATTGTAGAGTTTATGTGTGAAAAGAATTTAAAGCAATAAACAAATGTAAGTAGAGAAACTTTATTCACATGCCACAAATGAACACAAAATTTTTGCTATCCAAGTTTTGGAAATTCCACTAGTTTAACCCTAATAGCTAGGAATTTTATAAGAAAGAGATTTTTCTCCACACGTTTTAAAAAATGGATATGCAAGCTAGAAACATGTTAAAGATGCAAATGACCTATGGATCCAAACCTTTTAAAGAGAATAACAATAAATTCTCAAGTGTACATGCGGTGGGATATTTATCCAAGTCAAACAAGCCATTATTTTGCCCATTTAAAAACAGGTGACATAACGATCATAGATGATTGTAAATTGATTTATCATGCGTAACGGGCTATATTTTTGTAAGGAATGACTTAAGGATTTGGAGTCAACACTAAGTTAAAAATCCCCCGCCTCCCCCTTTTCCCAACGATTGCAGAACGTGTTATATAAAACTAAAAGGAGTCTACAATCCCTAAAAATTACAGATACTTTTTACAATTATCTGTCTCTACATTTGTGCATAGTGCACTTCCATTTTTTATGTATTCTTTTTTCTTAAAAAAAAACTAGAGTTTTCACTTTCTCTTAATCTCGTAAAAAAAAAAAAGATTTTAGATTATATGTATGGAAAGAATTTAAAGAAATAAACAAATGTAAGTAAAGAAAATTTATTCACACTACACAAATGAACACAAAAGTTTTGTTATCCAAGTTTGGGAAATTCTACTACATCAACCCTAATAGCTAGGAATTTTATAAGAAAGAGATTTTTCTACACATATTCTAAAAAATGGATACGCATGCTTGAAACATGTTAAAGATGCAAATGACCTATGGATCCAAAACTTTTAAAGAGAATAACATTAAATTCTCAAGTGAACGTGCGGTGGGATATTTTCCCGAGTCAAATTATTTTGCCCATTTACAAAAAGTTTACCTAACGATCATAGACGATTGTAAAGTGATTTATCCTGCGTAACGGGCTATATTTTTTTAAGGAATCACTTATGGATTGGGAGTCAACACTCAATTTAAAATCCTCCGCCTCCCCCTTTTCCCGACGATTGCAGAACCTGATATAAAAAAATTAAAAAGTTTTTACTATCCCTAAAAATTACAGAAAATTTTTGGAATATCTCTACATTTGTGCTTTAAGCATTTCCATTTTAGATGTATAATTTTTTTCTTAAATCAAAACTTGAGTTTCGCTATCACTTCATCTCGTAAACAAAAAAAAAAGAGATAAAAGGCAAATAGACCACAACAAAATGAAAATTTTAGAGTTTATGTATGGAAAGAATTTAAAGCAATAAACAAATGTAAGTAAAAAAAATTATTCACACACCACAAATGGTTCACACAAGTTTTGTTATCCAAGTTTGTTAAATTCCACTAGTTGAACCTTAATAGATCGGAATTTTATAAGAAAGAGATTTTTCTACACATGTTCTAAAAAATGGATATGCATGCTTGAAATGTTAAAGAAGCAAATGACATATGGATCCAAACCTTTTTAAGATAACAACATTAAATTCTCAAGTGAACGTGTGGTGGGATATTGACCCGAGTCAAACAAACCATTATTTTGCCCATTTTCAAAAAGTTGACCTAACGATCACAGATGATTTTAAAGTGATTTATCATTCATAAAGGGCTATATTTTTGTAAAGAATTACTTATGGATTGGGAATCAACACTCTGTTAAAAATCCCCTACCTCCCCCTTTTCCCAACGATTGCTGAACCAGATATATAAAAAGTAAAAAAAGTTTATAATCCCTAAAAATTACTGACACTTTTTGGAGTTATCTCATTCTACATTTGTGAACTATTTTCTTAAATCAAAACTTGAGTTTTCACTTTCCCTTCATTTTGTAAAAAAAAAAAAAGGAAAAAGGCAAATAAATCACAACAAAATGAAAATTTTAGAGTTTATGTATGGATAAAATTTAAAGCAATAAACAAAAGTAAGTAAAGAAAATTTATTCACACACCACAAATGAACACAAAAGTTTTGTTATCCCAGTTTTGGAAATTCAACTAGTTCAACCCTAATAGCACGTATATTTATAAGAAAAAGATTTTTCTGCACATGTTAAAGATGCCAATGACCTATGGATCCAAACCTTTTAAAAAGAATAACATTAAATTCTCAAGTTAACGTGGGGTGGAATTTTTGCCCGATTCAAACAAGCCATTATATTTCCAATTTACAAAAAGCTGACCTAATGATCATAGTTGATTGTAAAGTGATTTATCATGCGTAACAGGCTATATTTTTGTATGGAATGACTTATGGATTCGTAGTCAACACTCAGTTAAAAATCCCTCGCCTCCCCCTTTTCCTAACTATAACAGAACCTAATATATAAAAATTAAAAATATTTTAAAATCCCTAAAAATTCCTAACACTTGGTTGAATTATCTCTCTCTACATTTGTGCATTGTCCATTTCCATTTTAGATGTATACTTTTTTATTAAATCAAAACTTGAGTTTTCACTTTCCCTTCATCTCGTAAAAAAAAAAAAGAGATAAAAGGCAAATGGATCTCAAAAAAATCAAAATTTTAGAGTTTATGTGTAGAAATAATTTAAAGCAATAAACAAAAGTAAGTAAAGAAAATTTATTCACTCACCACAAATGAACATAAAATTTTGTTATCCAAGTTTGGGAAATTCCATTAGTTTAACCCAATAGCTGAGAATTTTATAAGAAAGAGATTTTTTCTCCACATGTTTTAAAAAATGGATATGCATGCTTGAAACATGTTAAAGATGCAAATGACCTATGAATCCAAACCTTTTATAGAGAATAACATTAAATTCTCTAGTGTACGTGCGGTGGGATATTTACCCGAGTCAAACAAGCCATTATTTTTCCCATTAACAAAAAGCTGGCCTAGTGAACATAGATGATTGTAAAGTGATTTATCATGCGTAACGGGCAATATTTTTGTAAGTAATGACTTATGTATTGGGAGTCAACACTCTGTTAAAATTCCCCCGCCTCCCACTTCTCCCGATGATTCCAGAACCTGATATATAAAAACTAAAAAGAGTTTACAATCCCTAAAACTTCAAGAAACTTTTTGGAATTATTTCTCTCTTCATTCGTGCATTGTGCATTTCCATTTTAGATGTATACTTTTTTCTTAAACCAAAACTTGTGTTTTCACTTTCCCTTCATCTCGTAAACAAAAAAGAAGAGATAAAAGGTAATTTAATCACAACAAAATGAAAATTTGTGAAGTTATGTATGGACACAATTTAAAGCAACAAACAAATGTAAGTAAAGAAATTTTATTAAGAAAGATATTTTTCTACACATGTTTTAAAAAATGGATATGCATTCATGAAACATGTAAAAGATGCAAATGACCTATTGATCCAAACCTTTTAAAGAGAATAACATTAAATTCTCAAGCAAACATGCGGTGAGATAATTACCCGAGTCAAACAACCCATTATTTTACCCATTTACATAAAGTTGACCTAACGATCATAGATGAATGTAAAGTGATTTTCAAACGTAACGGGGCTATATTTTTGTAAGGAATGATTGATGGATTGGGAGTCAAGAATCAGTTAAAAATTCCCCGCCTCCCCCTTTTCCCGACAATTGCAGAACACGATATATAAAAACTAAAAAGTGTTTACAATCTCAAAAAATTAAAGGTACTTTTTTGAAATATCTCTCTCTTCATTTTTGCATTGTGCATTTCCATTTTATATGTATACTTTTTTATTAAATCAAAAGTTGTGTTTTCACTTTCCCTACATCTCGTAAAAAAAAAAAAAAGATAAAAGGCAAATTGATCAAACCAGAATAAAATTTTTAGAGTTTATGTATGGAAATAATTTAAAGAAATAAACAAATATAGGTAAAAAAAATTTATTCACACACCACAAATGAACACAAAAGTTTAGTTATCCAAGTTTGGGAAATTCCCCTAGTTCAACCATAATAGCTTGTAAGTTTAAAAGAAAGAGATTTTTCTACTTATGTTTAAAAAAATGGATATGCACGCTTGAAACATGTTAAAGATGCAAATGACCTATGGATCCAAGCCTTTTAAAGAGAATAACATTAAATTTTCAAGTGAACGTGTGGTGGGATATTTACCCGAGTCAAACAAGCTTTTATTTTGCCCATTTACAAAAAGCTGACCTAACGATCATAGATGATTGTAATGTGATTTATCATGTGTTACGGGGCTATATTTTTGTAAGGAATGACTTATAGATTGGGAGTTAGCACTCAGTTAAAAATCGCTCACCTCCCCCTTTTCCCGACGATTGCAGAACCTGATATATAAAAACTAAAAAGAGTTTACAATCCCTAAAAAGTAAAAACACTTTTTGGAATTATCTCTCTCTGCATTTGTGCATTGTGAATTTCCTTTTTAGATGTATACTTTTTTCTTAAGTCAAAACTAGAGTTTTCACTTTCCCTTCATCTCGTAAACAAAAAAAAGAGAAAAAAGGCTAATAGATCACACCAAAATGAAAATTTTTGAAGTCATGTATGGAAAGAATTTAAATCGATAAACAAATGTAAGTAAAGAAAATTATTAACACAGCACAAATGAACACAAAATTTTTGTTATCCAAGTTCGGGAAATTCCACTAGTTCAACGCTAATAGCTTGGAATTTTATCAGAAAGAGATTTTTTTACTTATGTTTTGAAAAAAGGATATGCATGCTTGAAACATTTTAAAAATGCAAAAGAACTTTGGATCCAAACCTTTGAAAGAGAATAACATTAAATTCTCAAGTGAACGTGTGGTGGGATATTTACCCGAGTCAAACAAGTCATTATTTTGCCCATTTACGAAATGCTGACCTAACGATCATAGATGATTGTAAAATTATTTATCATGTGTAACGAGCTATATTTTTTTAAGGAATGACATATGGATTGGAGTCAACACTCAGTTAAAATCCCCCGCCTCCCCCTATTCCCGACGATTGCAGTACCTGATATATAAAAACTAAACAGAGTTGACAATCCCTAAAAATTAAAGACACTTTTGGGAATTATCTCTCTCTAGTTTTGTGTATTGTGCATTTCCATTTTAGATTTATACTTCTTTTTTAAATCAAAACTTGAGTTTTCACTTTCCCTTTATCTCGTAAACAAAAAACAAAAGATATAAAAGGCAAATAGATCACAACAAAAAGAAAATTTTAGAGTTTATGTATGGAAATAATTTAAAGGAATAAAAAAATGTAAGTAAAGAAAATTTATTCACGCACCAAAAATGAACACAAAATTTTTATTATCCTAGTTTGGGAAATTCCACTAGTTCAACCCAAATAGCTCGGAATTTTATTAGAAAGAGATTTTTCTACACATGTTTTAAAAAATGGATATGCATGCTTGAAAAATCTTAAAGATTCAAATGACCTTTGGATCCAAATATTTTATAGAGAATAATATTAAATTCTCTAGTGAACGTGCGGTGGGATATTTACCTTAGTCAAACTAGCCATTGTTTTGTCCATTTAAAAAAAAACTGACCAAGCGATCATAGATGATTGTAAAGTGATTTATCATGCGTAATGAGCTTTATTTTTTGAAGGAATGACTTATGGATTGGCTTTCAACACTCAGTTAAACATCCCAAGCCTCCCCCTTTTCCCGACGATTGCGGAACCTGAAACATAAAAACTGAAAATAGATTACAATCCCTAAAAATTACAGACAATTTTTGAAAATATCTCTCTCTAAATTTGTGCATTGTAAATTTCCTTAATAGATGTATACTTTTTTATTAAATCAAAACTTGACTTTTCACTTTCCCTTCATCTCGTAAACAAAAAAAAGAGATAAAAGGAAAATAGTTCACAACAAAATGAAAATCTTAGAGCCAATGTATGGAAATAATTTAAAGCAAAAAACAAATGTAAATATAGAAAAAAATTTCACACACCACAAATGAACACACAAGATTGTTATCCAAGTTTTGGAAATTCCTCTAGCTCAACTCTTTTTGCTCGGAATTTTACAGAAAGAGATTTTTCTTCACATGTTTTAAAAAATGGATATGCATTCATGAAACATGTTAATGATGCAAATGACCTATTGATCCAAACCTTTTATAGAGAAAAACATTAAATTCTCAAGCGAACATGCGGTGGGATATTTACATGAGTCAAACAAGCCATTATTTTGCCTATTTAAAAAAAGTTGACCTAACGATCATAGATGATTGTCTAGTGATTATGATGTGTATAGGGGCTATATTTTTGTAAGGAATGACTTATGGATTGGGAGTCAACACTTAGTTAAAAATCCCCTGCCTCTCCCTTTTCCCGACGATTGCAGAGACTGATATATAAAAAAAAAAGAGTTTACAATCCCAAAAAATTAAAGACTCTTTTTCGAATTATCTCTCTCTACATTTTTGCATTGTGCATTTCCATTTTAGATGTATACTATTTTCTTAAATCAAGACTAGAGTTTTCACTTTCCCTTCATCTCGTAAACAAAAAAAAGAGATAAAAAGCTAATAGATCAAACCAAAATGAAACTTTTTAAGGTTATGTATGGAAAAAATTAAAAGAAATAAACAAATCTAAGTAAAAAAAATTTATTAACACACCACAAATGAACAAAAAAATTTTGTTATCCAAGTTTGGGAAATTCCACTAGTTCATCCCTAATAGCTTGGAATTTTATAACAAAAAGACTTTTCTACTTATGTTTTAAAAAATGGATATGCATGCTTGAAAATGTTAAAGTTGCAAATGACCTATGGATCCAAACCTTTTAAAGAGAATAACATTAAATTCTCAAGTGAACATGCAGTGGGATATTTACCCGAGTCAAACAAGCCATTATTTTGCACATTTACAAAAAGCTGACCTAACTAACATAGGTGATTGTAAAGTTATTTATCATGCATAACGGGCTATATTTTTGTAAGGAATGACTTATGGATTGGTAGTCAACACTAAGTTAAAAATCCCCCGCCTCCCCCATTTCCCGACGATTCCAAAACCTGATATATAAAAACTAAAAACTATTTACAATCCCTAAAAAATACTGGCACTTTTTCGAATTATCTCTCTCTACATTTGTGCATTGTGCATTTCCATTTTAGATGTGTGCTTTTTTATTAAATCAAAACTAGAGTTTTTACTTTCCATTTATGTCGTAAACAAATAAAAGAGATAAAAGGCAAATAGATCACAACAAAATGAAAATTTTAGAGTTGATGTATGGAAAGAATTTAAAGCAATAAAAAAAATGTAAGTAAAGATAATTTATTCACACACCTCAAATGAACACAAAAGTTTTTTTATCCTAGTTTGGGAAATTCCCCTAGTTTAACCCTAATAGCTTGGAATTTTATAAGAAAGAGATTTTTCTACACATGTTTTAAAAAATGGATATGCATGCTTGAAACAAGTTAAATATTCAAATGACCTATGGATCCAAACCTGTTAAAGAGAATAATATTAAATTCTCAAGTGAACGTGCAGTGGGATATTTACCTAAGTCAAACTAACCGTTATTTTCCTCATTTACAAAAAGCTGACCTAACGATCTTAGATGATTGTAAAGTGATTTATCTTTCGTAACGGAAAATATTTTTGTAAGGATTGACTTATGGATTGGCATTCAACACTTAGTTAAAAATCCTTGCCTCCCCCTTTTCCTGATGATTGCAGAACCTGATATATAAAAATTGAAAATTGTTTACAATCCCTAAAAATGACAGACACTTCTTGGAATTATCTCTCTCTACATTTGTGTATTTTGAATTTCCATTATAGATGTAAACTTTTTTCTTAAATCTAAACTTGAGTTTTCACTTTCCCTTCAACTTGTAAACAAAAAAAAAAAAAAAAAAAGATAAAAGGCAAATAGTTCACAACAAAATGAAAATTTTAGAGTTTATGTATGAAAATAAAATAAATAAATAAACAAATGTAAATAAAGAAACTTTATTCACACACTGCAAATGAACACAAAAGTTTTTTATCCAAATTTAGAAAATTACACTTGCTCAACCCTAATAGCTCAGAATTTCATAAGAAAAGGATTTTTCTACACATATTTTATAAAATGGAAATGCATGCTTGAAACATGTTAAAGATGCAACTGACCTATGGATCAAAACCTTTTAAAGAGAATAACATTAAATTCTTAAGTGAACGTATAGTGGGATATTTACCCGAGTCAAACAAGCCATTATTTTGCCCATTTACAAAAAGCTAACCTAAGGATCATATATGATTGTAAAGTGATTTATCCTGGATTACGGGCTATATTTTTTTAAGGAATGACATATGGATTGGGAGTCAACACTCAGTTAAAAATCCCCCACCTCCCCCTTTTCCCGACAATTGCAGAACCTGATATATAAAAAATAAATAGAGTTTACAATTCATAAAAATTAAAGACTCTTTTTAGAATTATCTCTCTCTACATATTGTGCATTGTGCATTTCCATTTTAGATGTTTAGTTTTTTTGTAAATCAAACCTTGAGTTTTCACTTTCCCTTCATCACGTAAAAAAAAAAAAAAGAGACAAAAGGTAAATATATCACAACAAAATGAAAAGTTTAGAGTTTATATATGGAAAGAACTTAAAGAAATAAAGAAATGCAAGTAAAGAAAATTTATTCACACACCACGAATGAACACAAAAGTTTTGTTATCCAAGTTTGGGAAAATCCACTAGTTCAACCTTATTTGCTCGGAATTTTATAAGAAAGTGATTTTTCTACACATGTTTTAAAAAATGGATAAGCATGGTTGAAACATGTTAAAGATGCAAATGACCTATGGATCCAAACCTCTTAAAGAGAATAACATTAAATTCTAAAGTAAACGTGTGTTGGAATATTTACCCGAGTCAAACAAGCCATTATTTTGCCCATTTACAATCCCTAAAAATTATAGACACTTTTTGAAATTATCTCTCTCTGCATTTTTTCATTGTGCTTTTCCATTTTAGATGTATCCATTTTTTTTAAATAAAAACTAGAGTTTTCACTTTCTCTTCATCTCGTAAACATAAAAAAGAGATAAAAGGAAAATAGATCACACCAAAATGCAACATTTTAGAGTTTATGTATGGAAAGAATTTAAAGCAATAAACAAATGTAAGTAAATAAAATTTATTCACACACCACAAATGAACACAAAAGTTTTGTTATCCAATTTTGGGAAATTCCACTAGTTCAACCCTAATAGCTCAGAATTTTATAAGAAAGAGATTTTTCTCCACATGTTTGAAAAAATGGATATGCATGTTCAAGATGCAAATGACATATGGATCCAAACCTTTTTTAAAGAATAACATTAAATTCTCAAGTGTACGTGCGGTGGGATATTTACCCGAGTCAAACAAGCCAACATTTTGCCTATTTACAAAAAGCTGACCTAAAAATCATAGATGATTGTAAAGTGATTTATCATGTGTAACGGGCTATATTTTTTTAAGGAATGACTTATGGATTAGGAGTGAACACTCTGTTAAAAATCCCCCGCCTCTCCCTTTTCCTGACGATTGCAGAACCTGATATAAAAAAAATAAAAAGAATTTACAACCCCTAAAAATTCTAGAAAATTTTTGGAATTATCTCTCTCTACATTTGTGCATTGTGCTTTTCCATTTTAGATGTATACATTTTTATTAAAAAAAAAACTAGAGTTTTCACTTGCCCTTCCTCTCGTACACAAAAAAAATGAGATTGAAGGCAAATAGATTACAACAAAATGAAAATTTTAGAGTTTATGTATGGAAAGAATTTTAAGCAATAAGCAAACGTAAGTAAAGAAAATTTATTCACACACCACAAATGAACACAAAAGTTTTGTTATCCAAGTTTTGGAAATTCAATTGTTCAACCCTAATAGCTCGGAATTTTATAAGAAAGAGATTTTTTACACATGTTTTAAAAAATAGACATGAATGGTAGAAACATGTTAAAGATGCAAATGACCTATGGATCCAAACCTTTTAAACAGAATAACATTAAATTCTCAAGTGAACTTGCGGTGGGATTTTTACCCGAGTAAAATAAGCCATTATTTTGCCCACTCACAAAAAGCTGACCTAACGTTCATAGATGATTTTAAAGTGATTTATCATGCGTAACGGGCTATATTTTTGTACGGCATGGCGAATGGATTGAAATTCAACACTCAGTTAAAAATCCCCCGCCTCCACCTTTTCTCGATGATTGCAGAACATGGTATATAAAAACTAAAAAGAGTTTACAATCTTTAAAAATTATAATCACTTTTTGGAAGTATCTCTCTCTACATTTGTGCATTGTGCATTTCCATTTTAGATATACTCTTTTTTCTTAAATCAAAACTAGTGTTTTCACTTGCCCTTCTTCTCATAAACAAAAAAAAAGAGATAAAAGGCAAATAGATCATAACAAAATGAAAATTTTAGAGTTTTTGTATGGAAATAATTTAAAGCACTAGACAAATGTAATTAAATAAAGTTTTTTCACACACCACAAATGAACACAAAAGTTTTGTTATCCAAGTTTTTTAAATTCCACTACATCAACCCTCAATGCTCGGAATTTTATAAGGAAAAGATTTTTCTACACATGTTTTAAAAAATGAATATGCATGCTTGAAACATGTTCAAGATGCAAATGACCCATGGATCCAAACCTTTTAAGGTGAATATAATTAAATTCTCAAGTCCACGTGCGGTGGGATATTTACCCGAGTCCAACCATCCATTATTTTGCCCACTTACCAAAAGCTGACAAAATGATGATAGATGATTGTAAAGTGATTTATCATTCGTAACGGGCTATAATTTTTTAAGGAATGACTTATGGATTGGGAGTCAACACACAGTTAAAAATCCCCTCCTCCCCCTTTTCCCAATGATTGCAGAACCTGATATATAAAAACTAAAAAGATTTTAAAATCCCTAAAAATTACCGAAACCTATTGGAATTATCTCTCTCTACATTTTTGCATTTTTCATTTCCATTTTAGATGTATAATTTTTTCTTAAATCAAGACTTGAGTTTTCACTTTCCCAACATCTCATCTACAAAAAAAATGAGATAAAAGGCAAATAGATCACAACAAAATGAAACTTTTCGAGTTCATGTGTGGAAAGAATTTAAAGCAATAAAAAAATGTAAGTAAAGAAAATATATTCACACACCACAAATGAACACAAAAGTTTTGTTATCCAAGTTTGTGAAATTCCACTAGTTCGACCCTAATAGTTTAGAATTTTATTAGAAAGAGATTTTTCTCCACTTGTTTTAAAAAATGGATATGTATGCTATAAACATGTTAAAGATGCAAATGACCTTTGGATCCAAACCTTTTACAAAGAATAACATTAAATTCTCAAGTGTACGTGCAGTGGGATATTTACCCGAGTCAATCAAGCCAATATTTTGCCCATTTACAAAAAGATGACCTAACAATCATAGATGATTGTAAAGTGATTTATCTTGTGTAACGGGCTATATTTTTGTAAGGAATGACTTATGGATTAGGAGTGAACACTCAGTTAAAAATCCCCCGCCTCTCCCTTTTCTCGACGATTGCAGAACCTGATGTATAAAAAATAAAAAGAATTTACAATCCCTAAAAATTCAAGACATTTTTTGGAATTATTTCTCTCTACATTTGTGCATTGTGCATTTCCATTTTAGATGTATATTTTTTTCTTAAAACAAAACTAGAGTTTTCACTTGCCCTTCATCTCGTAAACAAAAAAAAGAGATAAAAGGCTAATAGATCACAACTAAATTAAAATTTTAGAGTTTATGTATGGAAAGAATTTTATGTAATAAGAAAATGTAAGTAAAGAAAATTTATTCACACACCACAAATGAACACAAAAGTTTTGTTATCCAAGTTTTGGAAATTCAACTTTTTCAACCCTAATAGCTCGGAATTTATAAGAAAGAGATTTTTCTACACATGTTTTAAAAAATGGACATGAATGCTTGAAACATGTTAAAGATGGAAATGACCTATGGATCCAAACCTTTTAAAGAGAATAACATTAAATTCGTAAGTAAACTTGCGGTGGGATTTTTATTCGATTAGAACAAGCCATTATTTTTCCCATTCACAAAAAGCTGACCAAATGTTCATAGTTGATTGTAAAGTGATTTATCATGCATAACGGTCTATATTTTTGTACGGAATGACTTTTGGATTGGGAGTCAACACTCAGTTAAAAATCTCCCGCTTCCCCCTTTTCTCGATGGTTGCAGAACATGATATATAAAAACTAAAAAGAGTTTACAATCTCTAAAAATTACAGTCACTTATATGACGTATCTCTCTCTAGATTTGTGCATTGTGCATTTCCATTTTAGATATATACTTTTTTCTTAAATCAAAACTAGTGTTTTCACTTTCCCATGTTCTTGTAAACAAAAAAAAAAAAAGAGATAAAAGGCAAATAGATCACAACATAATGAAAATATTAGAGTTTTTGTATGGAAATAATTTAAAGCACTAAACAAAAATAAGTAAAGAAATTTTTTTCACACACCACAAATGAACACAAAAGTTTTGTTATCCTAGTTTTTGAAATTCCAGTACATCAACCCTCATAGCTTGGAATTTGATACGGAAAGATTTGTCTACACATGTTTTAAAAAATGAATATGCATGCTTGAAACATGTTCAAAATGCAAATGACCTATGGGTCCAAACCATTTAAAGAGAATAACATTAAATTCTTAAGTCCACGTGCGGTGGGATATTTACTTGAGTCCAACCATCCATTATTTTGCCCACATACCAAAAGTTGACAAAATGATGATAGATGATTGTAAAGTGATTTATCATTCGTAACAGGCTATATTTTTTTAAGGAATAACTTATGGATTGGGAGTCAACACTCAGTTAAAAATCCCCTCCTCCCCCTTTTCCCAACGATTGCAGAACCTGATATATAAAAATTAAAAAGAGTTTAAAATCCCTAAAAATTACTGAAACTTATTTCCATTTTAGATGTATACTTTTTTCTTAAATCAAAACATTAGTTTTCACTTTCCCTTCATTTCGTAAACAAAAAAAAGTGATAAAAGGCAAAAAGATCACGACAAAAAGAAAATTTTAGAGTTTATGTGTGGAAAGAATTTAAAGAAATAAAAAAATGTAAGTAAAGAAAATTTATTCACACACCACATATGAACACAAAATTTTTGTTATCCATGTTTGGGAAATTCCACAAGTTTAACCCTTATAGCAGGGAATTTTATAAGAAAGAAAATTTTATCCAGATGTTTTAAGAAATGGATATGCACGCTTGAACCAAGTTAAAGATGCAAATGAACTATGGATCCAAACCTTTTAAAAAGAATAACATTAAATTCCCACGTGTACGTGCGGTGGGATATTTACTTGAGTCCAACCATCCATTATTTTGCCCACTTACCAAAAGTTGACAAAATGATGATAGATGATTGTAAAGTGATTTATCATTCGTAACAGGCTATATTTTTTTAAGGAATAACTTATGGATTGGGAGTCAACACTCAGTTAAAAATCCCCTCCTCCCCCTTTTCCCAACGATTGCAGAACCTGATATATAAAAATTAAAAAGAGTTTAAAATCTCTAAAAATTACCGAAACTTATTTCCATTTTAGATGTATACTTTTTTCTTAAATCAAAACATTAGTTTTCACTTTCCCTTCATTTCGTAAACAAAAAAAAGTGATAAAAGGCAAAAAGATCACGACAAAAAGAAAATTTTAGAGTTTATGTGTGGAAAGAATTTAAAGAAATAAAAAAATGTAAGTAAAGAAAATTTATTCACACACCACATATGAACACAAAATTTTTGTTGTCCATGTTTGGGAAATTCCACAAGTTTAACCCTTATAGCAGGGAATTTTATAAGAATGAAAATTTTATCTAGATGTTTTAAAAAATGGATATGCACGCTTGAACCAAGTTAAAGATGCAAATGACCTATGGATCCAAACCTTTTAAAAAGAATAACATTAAATTCTCACGTGTACGTGCGGTGGGATATTTACTCGAGTCCAACCATCCATTATTTTGCCCACTTACCAAAAGTTGACAAAATGATGATAGATGATTGTAAAGTGATTTATCATTCGTAACAGGCTATATTTTTTTAAGGAATAACTTATGGATTGGGAGTCAACACTCAGTTAAAAATCCCCTCCTCCCCCTTTTCCCAACGATTGCAGAACCTGATATATAAAAATTAAAAAGAGTTTAAAATCCCTAAAAATTACCGAAACTTATTTCCATTTTAGATGTATACTTTTTTCTTAAATCAAAACATTAGTTTTCACTTTCCCTTCATTTCGTAAACAAAAAAAAGTGATAAAAGGCAAAAAGATCACGACAAAAAGAAAATTTTAGAGTTTATGTGTGGAAAGAATTTAAAGAAATAAAAAAATGTAAGTAAAGAAAATTTATTCACACACCACATATGAACACAAAATTTTTGTTATCCATGTTTGGGAAATTCCACAAGTTTAACCCTTATAGCAGGGAATTTTATAAGAAAGAAAATTTTATCCAGATGTTTTAAAAAATGGATATGCACGCTTGAACCAAGTTAAAGATGCAAATGACCTATGGATCCAAACCTTTTAAAAAGAATAACATTAAATTCTCACGTCTACGTGCGGTGGGATATTTACTCGAGTCCAACCATCCATTATTTTGCCCACTTACCAAAAGTTGACAAAATGATGATAGATGATTGTAAAGTGATTTATCGTTCGTAACAGGCTATATTTTTTTAAGGAATAACTTACGGATTGGGAGTCAACACTCAGTTAAAAATCCCCTCCTCCCCCTTTTCCCAACGATTGCAGAACCTGATATATAAAAATTAAAAAGAGTTTAAAATCCCTAAAAATTACCGAAACTTATTTCCATTTTAGATGTATACTTTTTTCTTAAATCAAAACATTAGTTTTCACTTTCCCTTCATTTCGTAAACAAAAAAAATTGATAAAAGGCAAAAAGATCACGACAAAAAGAAAATTTTAGAGTTTATGTGTGGAAAGAATTTAAAGAAATAAAAAAATGTAAGTAAAGAAAATTTATTCACACACCACATATGAACACAAAATTTTTGTTATCCATGTTTGGGAAATTCCACAAGTTTAACCCTTATAGCAGGGAATTTTATAAGAAAGAAAATTTTATCCAGATGTTTTAAAAAATGGATATGCACGCTAGAACCAAGTTAAAGATGCAAATGACCTATGGATCCAAACCTTTTAAAAAGAATAACATTAAATTCTCACGTGTACGTGCGGTGGGATATTTGCTTGAGTCCAACCATCCATTATTTTGCCCACTTACCAAAAGTTGACAAAATGATGATAGATGATTGTAAAGTGATTTATCATTCGTAAAAGGCTATATTTTTTTAAGGAATAACTTATGGATTGGGAGTCAACACTCAGTTAAAAATCCCCTCCTCCCCCTTTTCCCAACGATTGCAGAACCTGATATATAAAAATTAAACAGAGTTTAAAATCCCTAAAAATTACCAAAACTTATTACCATTTTAGATGTATAATTTTTTCTTAAATCAAAACATTAGTTTTCACTTTCCCTTCATTTCATAAACAAAAAAAAGTGATAAAAGGCAAAAAGATCATGACAAAAAGAAAATTTTAGAGTTTATGTGTGGAAAGAATTTAAAGAAATAAAAAAATGTAAGTAAAGAAAATTTATTCACACACCACATATGAACACAAAATTTTTTTTATCCATGTTTGGGAAATTCCACAAGTTTAACCCTTATAGCAGGGAATTTTATAAGAAAGAAAATTTTATCTAGATGTTTTAAAAAATGGATATGCACGCTTGAACCAAGTTAAAGATGCAAATGACCTATGGATCTAAACCTTTTAAAAAGAATAACATTAAATTCTCACGTGTACGTGCGGTGGGATATTTACCCGAGTCAAAGAAGCCATTATTTTGCCCATTTATTGAAAGCAGACCTAACGATCTCAGATGATTGTAAAGTTATTTATTATGCGTATTACGCTATATTTTTGTAAGGAATTGCTTCTAGATTGGGAGTCAATACTCAGTTACAAATCCCCCGCCTATCGATTTTCCCGACGATTGAAGAACCTGATATATAAAAAGTAATAAGAGTTTATAATACCTAAAAATTACAAACACTTTTTGGAATTATCTCTCTCTACATTTGTGCATTGTGTATTTCCATTTTAGATGTATACTTTTTTCTTAAATAAAAAAACTTGAGTTTTCACTTTCGCTTCCTCTCATAAACCAAAAAAAAGAGATAAAAGGAAAATAGATCACAGCAAAATGAAAATTTTAGAGTTTATGTAGGGATAGAATTTAAGCAACAAACAAATGTAAGTAAGGAAATTTTATTCACAAACCACAGATGAACACAAAAAGTTTTGTTATCCAAGTTTGGGAAATTCCACTATTTCAACCCTTATAACTTGAAATTTTATAAAAAAGAGATTTTTCTACACATGTTAAAGTTGCAAATGACCTATGGATCCAAACCATTTAAACAGAATAACATTAAATTCTCAAGTGAACGTGCAGTGGAATATTTACCCAAGTTAAACAAGCCATTATTTTGCCCATTTACAAAAAGCTGACCTAACGATCATAGATGATTGTAAAGTGATTTATCAAGCATAACGGGTTATATTTTTGTGCGGAATGACTTATGGATTGGGAGTCAACACTCAGTTAAAAATCCCCCGCCTCCCCCTTTTAACAACAATTGAAGAACCTGATATATCAAAACTAAAAAGAGTTTAAAATCCCTAAAAATTACTAACACTTTTTGGAATTATCTCCCTCTACATTTGTACAGTGTGCATTTCCATCTTAGATGTATACTTTTTTCTTAAATAAAAACTTGAGTTTTCACTTTCCCTACATCTCGTAAACAAAAAAAAGAGATAAAAGGAAAATAGATCACACCAAAATGAAAATTTTAGAGTTTATGTATGGAAATAATTTAATGAAATAAAAAAATGTATGTAAAAAAAATTTATTCTCACACCACAAATGAACACAAAAGTTTTGTTATCCAACTTTTGGAAATTCCACTAGTTTAACCCTAATAGCTCGGAATTTTATATGAAAGAGATTTTTCTCCACATGTTTTAAAAAATGGATATGCATGCTTGAAACATGTTAAAGATGCAAATGACCTATGGATCCAAACCTTTTAAATAGAATAACATTAAATTCTTAAGTGTACGTGCGGTGGGATATTTACCCGAGTCAAACAAGCAATTATTTTGCCCATTTACAAAAAGCTGACCTAACGATCATAGATGAATGTAAATTGAATTATAAACCGTAACTGGTGTTATTTTTGGAAGGAATTACTTTTGGATTGGGAGTCAACACTTAGTTAAAAATCCCCCGCCTCCCCCTATTCACGACGATTGCAGAACCTGATATATAAAAACCAAAAACAGTTTAAAATCCCTATAAAATACAGACACTTTTTTGAATTATCTCTCTCTACATTTGTGCATTGTGCATTTCCATTTTAGGTGTATACTTTTTTCTTAAATCAAAACTTGAGTTTTCACTTTCCCTACATCTCGTATACAAAAAAATGAGAAAAAAGGCAAATAGATCACAACAGAATGAAAATTTTAGAGTTTATGTGTGGAAAGAATTTCAAGTAATAAACAAATGTAAGTAGAGAAATTTTATTCAAACACCACAAATGAACACAAAAGTTTTGTTATCCAAGTTTTGGAAATACCACTAGTTTAACCCTAATAGCTAGGAATTTTATAAGAAAGAGATTTTTCTCCACATGTTTTAAAAAATGGATACGCATGCATGAAACATGTTAAAGATGCAAATGACCTATGGTTCAAAACCTTTTAAAGAGAATAACATTAAATTCTCAAGTGTACGTCCGGTCGGATATTTTCCTGAGTCAAACAAGCCATTATTTTGCCCATTTACAAAAAGGTGACCTAACGATCATATATATAAATTGATTTATCATGTGTAATGGGCTAAATTTTTTTAAGGAATGACTTAAGGATTGGGAGTCAATACTCAATTAAAAATCCCCACCTCCCCCTTTTCCTGACGATTGCAAAACCTGATATATAAAACTTAAAAGAGACTAGAATCCCTAAAAATTACAGACACTTTTTGCAATTATCTCTCTCTACATTTGAGCATTGTGCATTTGCATTTTTTATGTATTCTTTTTTCTTAAATAAAAACTAAAATTTTCACTTTCCCTTTTCGTAAACAAAAAAAGAGATTAATGACAAATAGATAACAACAAAATGAAAATTTTAGATTTAATGTATGGAAAGAATTTAAAGAAATAAACAAATGTAAGTAAAGAAATATTATTCACACACCACAAATGAACACAAAAATTTTAATATCTAAGTTTGGGAAATTCTACTACATCAACCCTAATAGCTCGGAATTTTATAAGAAAGAGATTTTTCTACAGATGTTTTTAAAAATGGATATGCTAGCTTGAAACATGTTAAAGATGCAAATGACATATGGATCCAAACCTTTTAAAGGGAAGAACATTAAATTCTCAAGTGAACGTGCGGTGGGATATTTTCCTGAGCCAAACAAGCCATTATTTTTCCCATTTACAAAAAGCTTACCTAACGATCATAGATGATTGTAAAGTGATTTATCCTGCGTTACGGACTATTTTTTTTTAAGGAATGACTTATAGATTGGGGATCAACACTCAGTTTAAAATCCCACGCCACCCCTTTTCCCAACGATTGCAAAACCAGATATATAAAAATTAAAAGGTTTTTACAATCCCTAAAAATTACATAAACTTTTTGGAATTATCTCACTCAATATTTTTGCATTGTGCATTTCCATTTTAGATGAATACTTTTTTCTTAAATCAAAACTTCAGTTTCACTTTCCCTTCATCTAGTAAACAAAAAAAAGAGATAAAAGGCAAATAGATCACAACAAAATGAAAATTTTAGAGTTTATGTATGGAAAGAATTCAAAGCAATAAAAAAAATTAAGTAAAGCAAATTTATTCACAGACCACAAATGAACACAAAAGTTATGTTATTCAAGTTTGGAAAATTCAACTAGTTCAACCCTAATAGCTCGGATATTAATAAGAAAGAGATTTTTCTGCACATGTTAAAGATGCCATTGACCTATGGATCCAAACCTTTTAAAGAGAATAACATTAAATTCTCAAGTTGTAGTGCAGTGGAATATTAGCCCGAGTCAAACAAGCCATTATTTTGCCCATTTTCAAAAAACTTACCTAACGATTGGGATTTTTAACTGAGTGTTGACTCCCATTTATAAAAAGCTGACCTAACTATTGTAGAACCTGATATATAAAAACTAAAAAAAGTTTAAAATCCCTAAACATTACTGACACTTGTTGGAATTATCACTCTCTACATTTGTGCGTTGTGCATTTCCATTTTAGATGTATACTTTTTTCTTAAATCAAAACATGAGTTTGCACTTTCCCTTCATCTTGTAAACAAAAAAAGAGATAAAAGGCAAATAGATCACAACAAAATGAAAATTTTAGATTTGATGTGTGGAAAGAATTTAAAGCAATAAACAAATGTAAGTAAAGAAAATTTATTCACACACCACAAATGAACACAAAAGTTTTGTTATCCAAGTTTTGGAAATTCCACTATTTTAAACCTAATAGCTGGAAATTTTATATGAAAGAGATTTTTCTCCACATGTTTTAAAAAATGGATATGCATGCTTGAAACATGTTAAAGATGCAAATGACCTAAGGATCCAAACCTTTTAAAGAGAATAACATTAAATTCTCAAGTGTACGTGCAGTTGGATATTTACCCGAATCAAACAAGCCATTATTTTGCGCATTTACAAAAAACTGGCCTAGCGATCATAGATGATTGTAAAGTGATTTATCATGTGTAACGGGAAATATTTTGTAAGGAATGACTCATGTATTGGGAGTCAACATTCTGTTAAAAATACCCTGCCTCCCCCTTCTTCCGACGATTCCAGAACCAGATTAATAAAAACTAAAAAGAGTTCACAATCTCTAAAAATTCAAGACATTTTTTGGAATTATCTCTCTCTATATTTGTGCATTGTGCATTTCCATTTGAGACGTAAATTTTTTTTTATAAATAAAAACTAGAGTTTTCACTTTCTCTTCTTCTCGTAAACAAAAAAAAGAGATAAAAGGCAAATCGATCACTATTTTTTAAGGAATGACTTAAGGATTGGGAGTCAACACTCAGTTAAAAATCCCCCGCTTCCCCCTTTTCCCGACAATTGCAGAATCAGATATATAAAAACTAAAAAGAGTTTACAATTCCTAAAAATTAAAGACACTTTTTGAAATTATATCTCTCTGCATTTGTGCATTGTGCATTTGATTTTTAGATGTATACTTTCTTCTTAAATACAAACTCGAGTTTAGGCATTCCCTTCATCTCGTAAAGAAAAAAAAGAGATAAAAGGCTAATAGATCAAACTAAAATGAAAATTTTTGAAGTTATGTACGGAAAGAATTTAAAGTAATAAAAAAAGTATGTAAATAAAATTTATTCAAAACCCACAAATGAACACAAAAGTTTTGTTATCCAAGTTGGGGAAATTCCTCTAGTTCAACCCTAATAGCTCGGAATTTTATAAGAATGAAATTTTTCTATATATGTTTTAAAAAATGGATATGCATGCTTGAAACATGTTAAAGATGCAAATGACCTATGGATCCAAATATTTTAAAGAGAATAATATTAAAATCTCAAGTGAACGTGCGGTGGGATATTTATCTGAGTCAAACTAGCCATTGTTTTGCCCATTTACAAAAACCTGACCTAACGATCATAGATGATTGGAAAGTGATTTATCATGCGTAACGGGCTATATTTTTGGAAGGAATGACTTATGGATTGGCATTCAATGCTCAATTAAAAATCCCCAGCCTCCACCTTTTCCCGACGATTGCTGAACCTGAAATATAAAAACTGAAAACAGTTTACAATCCCTAAAAATTACAGACAGTTTTCTGAATTATCTCTCTCTACAATTGTGCATTGTGTATTTTCATTTTAGATGTATAATTTTTTATTAAATCAGAACTTGAGTTTCACTTTCCCTTCATCTCGTAAACAAAAAAAGGAGATAAAAGGCAAATAGATCACAACATAATGAAAATTTTAGAGTTTATGTATGGAAAGAAATTAAAGCAATAAAAAAATGTAAGTAAAAAAAATTTATTCACACGCCACAAATGAACACAAAAATTTTTTTATCCAAGTTTGTGAAATTCCACTAGTTCAACCGTAATAGCTCAGAATTTTATAAGAAAGAGATTTTTCTACACATGCTTTAAAAAATGGATATGCATGCTTGAAACATGTCAAAGATGCAAATGACCTATGGATCCAAACCTTTTTAAGATAATAACATTAAATTCTCAAGTGAACGTGCGGTGGGATACTGACCCGAGTCAAACAAGCCATTATTTTGCTCATTTACAAAAAGTTGACCTAACGATCACAAATGATTTTAAAGTTATTTTTCATTTGTAACAAGCTATATTTTTGTAGAGAATTACTTATGGATTGGGAGTCAACACTCTGTTAAAAATTCCCTACCTCCCCCTTTTCTCGACGATTGCTGCACCAGATATATAAAAAGTAAAAAGAGTTTACAATCCCTAAAAATTACAGACATTTTTTTGAATCATCTCTCTCTACATTTGTGCATTGTGCATATCCATTTTAGGTGTATACTGTTTTCTTAAATCAAAACTTGAGTTTTCACTTTTCCTTCATTTCGAAAACAAAAAAAAGATATAAAAGGCAAATAGATCACAAAAAAATGAAAATTTAAGAGTTTATGTATGGATAAAATTTAAAGCAATAAACAAAAGTAAGTAAAGAAAATTTATTCACACACCACAAATGAACACAAAAGTTTTGTTATCCAAGTTTTGGAAATTAAACTAGTTCAACGCTAATAGCTCGGATATTTATAAGAAATAGATTTTTCTACACATGTTAAATATGCCAATGACCTATGGATCCAAACCTTTTAAAGAGAATAACATTAAATTCTCAAGTTAACGTGAGGTGGAATATTTGCCCGAGTCAAACAAGCCATTATTTTTCCAATTTACGAAATCTGACCTAACGATCATAGATGATTGTAAAGTGATTTATCATGCGCAACGGGCTATATTTTTGAATGACTTATGGATTGGGAGTCAACACTCAGTTAAAAATCCCCCGCCTCCCCCTTTTCCTAACTATTGCAGAACCTGATATATAAAAATTAAAAAGAGTTTAAAATCCTTAAAAATTACTGACACATGTTGGAATTATCTCTTTTTACATTTATGCATTGCGCATTTCCATTTTAGATGTATACTTTTTTCTTAAATCAAAACTTGAGTTTTCATTTTCCCTTCATCTCGTGAACAAAAAAAGAGAGAAAAGGCAAATAGATCACAACAAAATGAAAATTTTAGAGTTTATGCGTGGAAATAATTTAAAGCAATGAACAAAAGTAAGTAAAGAAAATTTATTCACACACCACAAATGAACATAAAATTTTGTTATCCAAGTTTGGGAAATTCCATTAGTTTAACCGAATAGCTAGGAATTTTACAAGAAAGAAATTTTTCTCCACATGTTTTAAAAAATGGATATTTACATGCTTGAAACATGTTAAAGATGCAAATGACGTATGGATCCAAACCTTTTTGCGAGAATAATATTAAATTCTCAAGCGTACATGCGGTGGGATATTTACCCGAGTCAAACAAGCCATTATTTTGCCCATTAAGAAAAAGTTGGCCTAGCGATCATAGATGATTGTAAAGTGATTTGTCATGCGTAACGGGCAATATTTTTGTAATGAATGACTTATGTATTGGGAGTCAACACTCTGTTAAAAATCCCCCGCCTCCCCCTTCTCCCGAAGATTCCAGAACCTGATATATAAAAACAAAAAAGAGTTTACAATCCCTAAAAATTCAAGGCACTTTTTAGAATTATCTCTCTCTACATTTGTGCATTGTGCACTTTCATTTTAGATGTATACTTTTTTCTTAAACCAAAACTTGAGTTTTTACTTTCCCTTCATCTCGTAAACAAAAACAAGAGATAAAAGGCAAATTGATCACAACAAAATGAAAATTTTTGAAGTTATGGAAAGAATTTAAAGCAATATACAAATGTAAGTAAAGAAAATTTATAAAGAAAGATATTTTTCTACACATGTTTTAAAAAATGGATACGCATTCATGAAACATGTAAAAGATGCAAATGACCTATTAATCCAAACCTTTTAAAGTGAATAACATTAAATTCTCAAGCTAACATGCGGTGGGAAAGTAAGTAACGAAAATTTATTCACAGACCACAAATGAACTCAAAAGTTTTGTTATCCAAGTTTGGAAAATTCAACTAGTACAACCCTAATAGCTCGGATATTTATAAGAAAGATATTTTTCTACACATGCTAATATGGATCCAAACCTTTTAAAGAGAATAACATTAAATTCTCAAGTTATAGTGCGGTGGAATATTAGCCCGAGTCAAACAAGCCATTATTTTTCCCATTTACAAAAAGCTGACCTAACAATCATAGATGATTGTAAAGTGATTTTCATGCGTAACGGGGCTATATTTTTGTAAGGAATGACTTATGGATTGGGTGTCAACAATCAGTTAAAAATCCTCCACCTCCCCCTTTTCCAGACGATTGCAGAACCTGATATATAAAAACTAAAAAGAGTTTACAATCTCTAAAAATTAAAAAAACTTTTTTGAATTATCTCTCTCTTCATTTTTTCATTGTGCATTTCCATTTTATATGTATACTTTTTTCTTAAATCAAAATTTTAATTTTCACTTTCCCTTCATCTCGTAAACAAAAAAAAAGAGATAAAAGGCAAATAGATCAAACCAAAACAACAAATTTAGAGTTTATGTAAGGAAATAATTTAAAGCAATAAACAAATGTAGGTAAAGAAATTTATTCACACACCACAAATGAACACAAAAGTGAATTTATCCAAGTTTGGGAAATTCCACTAGTTCAACCCTAATAGCTTGTAAGTTTAAAAGAAAGAGATTTTTCTACTGATGTTTTAAAAAATGGATATGCATGCTTGAAACATGTTAAAGATGCAAATGACCTACGGATCCAAGCCTTTTAAAGAGAATAACATTAAATTTTCAAGTGAACGTGCGGTGGGATATTTACCCGAGTCAAACAAGCTTTTATTTTGCCCATTTACAAAAATCTGACCTAATGATCATAGATGATTGTAATGTGATTTATCATGTGTTATGGGGCTATATTTTTGTAAGGAATGACTGATGGATTGGGTGTTAACAGTCAGTTAAAAATCACTCGCCTCCCCAGTTTCTCGATTATTACAGAACCTGATATATAAAAACTAAAAAGAGTTTACCATCCCTAAAAAATTAAAAACACTTTTTGGAATTATCTCTCTCTGCATTTGTGCATTGTGAATTTCCTTTTTAGATGTATACTTTTTTCTTAAGTCAAAACTATAGTTTTCACTTTCCCTTCATCTCGTAAACAAAAAAAAGAGATAAAAGGCTAATAGATCAAACCAAAATGAAAATTTTTGAAGTTATGTATGGAAAGAATTTAAAGTAATAAACAAATTTAAGTAAAGAAAATTTATTATATAAAAACAAAAAAGAGTTTATAATCCCTAAAAATTATAGACACTTTTTGGAATTTATCTCTCTCAACATTTGTGCATTGTGCATTTCCATTATAGGTGTATACTTTTTTCTTAAATCAAAACTTGAGTTTTCACTTTCCCTTCAGCTCGTAAACAAAAAAAAGAGACAAAAGGCAAATACATGACAACAAAATGAAAATTTTAGAGTTCAAGTAAGGAAGGAATTTAAAGCAATAAACAAATGTAAGTAAAGAAAATTTATTCGCACAACACAAATGAACACAAAATTTTGTTATCATAGTTTAGGGAATTCCACTAGTTCATCCCTAATAGCTCGGAATTTTATTAGAAAGAGATTTTTCAACACATGTTTTAAAAAATGGATATGCATGTTTGAAACATGTTAAAGATGCAAATGACCTATGGATCCAAACATTTTAAAGAGAATAACATTAAATTCTCAAGTGAACGTGCGGAGGGATATTTGCCCCTGTCAAACAAGCCATTATTTTGTCCAGTTAAAAAAAGCTGACCTAATGATCATAGATGATTGTACTGTGATTTATCATGTGTAATGGGCTATATTTTTGTAAGGAATGACTTATGGATTGGTAGTCAACTCTCAGTTAAAAATCCCAAGCTTCCCCCTTTTCCCGATGTTTACAGAACTGGATATATAAAAACTAAAGAAGAGTTTACAATCCCTAAAAATTACAGACACCTTTATGAATTATCTCTATCTACTTTTGTGTATTGTGCATTTCCATTATAGATTTATTCTTTTTTTCTTAAATCAAAACTTGAGTTTTCACTTTCCCTTGATCTCATAAAAAAATAAAAATAAAAGGACAATAGATCACAACAAAAAGAAAATTTTAGAGTTTATGTTTGGAAAGAATTTAAAGAAATAAACAAATGTAAGTAAATAAAATTTATTCACACACCACAAATGAACACAAAAGATTTGTTATCCAAGTTTGGGAAATTCCACTTGTTCAACACTAACAGCTTGGAATTTTATAAGAAAGAGATTTTTCTACACTTGTTTTAATAAATGGATAAGCATGCTTGAAACTTGTTAAAGATGAAAATGACCTATGGATCCAAACCATTTAAAGAGAATAACATTAAATTCTCAAGTGAACGTGCGGTGGGATATTTGCCCCTATCAAACAAGCCATTATTTTGCCTAGTTGAAAAAATTTGACCTTACGATCATAGATGATTGTAAAGTGATTTATCATGTGCAATGGGCTATATTTTTTTAAGGAATGACTTATGGATTGGGAGTCAACTCTCAGTTAAAAATCCCCCGCTTTCCCCTTTTCATGATAGTTGCGGAACCTGATATATAAAAACTAAAAAGAGTTTACAATCCCTAAAAATTACAGACACCTTTCTGAATTTTCTCTCTCTACATTTGTGCATTGTTTATTTCCATGATATATGTATCCTTTTTTCTTAAATCAAAACTTGGTTTTCACTTTCTCTTGATCTCATAAACAACAAAAATAGATAAAAGGACAATAGATCACAACAAAAAGAAAATTTTAGAGTTTAAGTATGGAAAGAATTTATAGCAATAAACAAATGTAAGTAATTTAAATTTTTTCACATACCACATATGAACACAAAAGATTTTTTATCAGAGTTTGGGAAATTCAACTAGTTCAACTCTAATAGCTCGGAATTTTATAAGAATGAGATTTTTCTACACATGTTTTAAACAATGGATATGCATGCTTGAAACATGTTAAAGATTCAAATGACCTATGGAGCCAAACCTTTTCAAGAGAATAACATTAAATTCCCAAGTGAACGTGCGGTGGGATATTTACCCGAGTCAAACAAGCCATTATTTTGCAAATTTAAAGTTGACCTAACGATCATAGATGATTGTAAAGTGATTTATCATGCATAACGGGCTATACTTTTGTGAGGAATGACTTTTGGATAGGGAGTCAATACTCAGGTAAAAGTCCCCCACTTCCCCCTTTTTCCTGACGATTATAGAACCTGATATATAAAAACTAAAAAGATCTTACATTCCCTAAGAATTACTATCACTTTTTTGAATTATCTCTCTCTAGATTTGTGAATTGTGCATTTCCATTTGCAGATGTATACTTTTTCTTAAATCAAAACTTGAGTTTTTGCTTTCACTTCATCACGTATACAAAAAAAAGAGATAAAAGGCAAATAGATCACAACAAAATGAAAATTTTAGAGTTTATGTAAGGAAATAATTTAAAGCAATAAACAAATGTAAGTGAAGATAATTTATTCACACACCATAAATAAACCCAAAAAGATAATTTATGTATGGGAAATTCCACTAGTTCAACCCCAATAGTTTGGAATTTTATAAGAAAATGATTTTTCTACACAAGTTTTAAAAAATGGTTGTGCAAGCTTGAAACTTGTTCAAGAGGCAAATGACCTATTGATCCAAACCTTTTAAAGAGAATAACATTAAATTCTCAAGTGAACGTAGGGTGAGATATTTACCCGAGTCTAACAAGCCATTATTTTGCCCATTTACAACGAGTTGACCAAACGATCATAGATGATTGTAAAGTGATTTATCATGCGTAACAGGTTATATTTTTGAAAGGAATGACATATGGATTGGGAGTCAACACTCAGTTAAAAATCCCCCCCTCCCCCTTTTCCCGATGATTGCATAACCTGATATATAAAAACTAAAAAAAGTTTACAGTCCCAAAAAATTACAGACATTTTTTGGAATTATCTCTCTCTATATTTGTGCATTGTTTATTTCCATTTTAGATGCATACTTTTTTATTAAATGAAAACTTGAGTTTTCACTTTCCCTTCTTCTCGTATACAAAAAAAAAGATCAAAGACAAATAGATCACAACAAAATGAAAATTTTAGAGTTTATGTATGGAAAGAATTTAAAGAAATAAACAAATGTAAGTAAAGAAAATTTATTCACTCACCACAAATGAACACAAAAATTTTGCTATCCAAGTTTGGGAAATTCCACTAGATCAACCCTATTAGCTCGGTAATATTTAAGACAGAGATTTTTCTACACATCTTTAAATAAATAGACATGCATTCTTGAAACATGTTAAAGATGCAAATTACCTATGGATTCAAACCTTTTAGAAGAGAATAACATTAAATTCTCAAGTCAACGTGCGATGGGATATTTACCCGAGTCAAACAAGCCATTATTTAAACCATTTACATAAAGCTGACCTAACGATCATAGATTATTTTAAAGTGATTGATCTTGCGTAACGGGCTATATTTTTGTAAGGAATGAGTTATGAATTGGGAGTCAACACTCAGTTAAAAATCGCCCGCCTCCCCCTTTTCCCAACGATTGCTGAACTTGATATATAAAAACTAAAAAGAGTTTACAATCCCTAAATATTGTAAACACTTTTTTGAATTATCTCTCTCTACATTTGTGCATTGTGCAAATCCATTTTAGATGTATACTTTTTTATTAAATATAAACTTCAGTTTTCATTTTCCCATCATCTCGTAAACAAAAAAAGAGACAAAAGGCAAATAGATCACAACAAAATCAAAATTTTAGAGTTTATGTATGGAAAGAATTTAAAGCAATAAAAAAATGTATGTAAATAAAATTTATTCACTCACCCCAAATAAACACAAAAATTTTGCTGTCCAATTTTGGGAAATTCCACTAGATCAACCCTATTAGCTCTGTATTTTTTTAGAAAGAGTTTTTTCTACACATGTTTAAATAAATGGATATTCATTCTTGAAACATGTTAAAGATGCTAATGACCTATGGGTCCAAGCCTTTTAAAAACAATAACATTAAATTCTCAAGTGAACGTGTAGTGGGATATTTACCCGAGTCAAACAAGCCATTATGTTACCCTTTTACAAAAAGCTGACCTAACAATCAGAGATGATTTTAAAGTGATTTATCATGTGTAACAGGCTATATTTTTGTAAGGAATGAGTTATGAATTGGGAGTCAACACTCAGTTAAAAATCCCCCGCCACCCCATTTTCCCAACGATTGCAGAACTTGATTAATAAAAACTAAAAAGAGTTTACAATCCCTAAAAATTACAGACACTTTTAGGAATTATCTCTCTCCACATTTGTGCATTGTGCATTTCCTTTTTTGAATTATACTTTTTTCTTAAATCAAAACTTGAGTTTTCACTTTCCCTTCATATCGTAAACAAAAAAAGAGATCAAAGGCAAATAGATCACAAAAAAAAAAATTTTTAGAATTTATGTATAAAAAAAATTTTAAGTAATAAAAAAATGTAAGTAAAGAAAATTTATTCACACACCGCAAATGAACACAAAATTTTTGTTATCCAAGTTTAGGAAATTCCACAAGTTCAACCCTAATAACTAGGAATTTAATAAGAAAGATTTTTCTGCACATGTTTTAAAAAATGGATATGCATGCTTGAAACATGTTAAAGATGAAAATGACCTATGGATCCAAACTTTTTCAAGAGAATAATATTAAATTCTCAAGTGAACATGCGATGCGATATTTACCCGTGTCAAACAAGCCACTATTTTGCCCATTTACGAAAAGCTCACCTAACGATGATAGATGATTGTAAAGTTATTTAACTTGCACAACGAGCTATATTTTTGTAAGGAATGACTTATGGATTGGGAGTTAACAATCAGTTAAAAATCCCTACCTCCCCCTTTTCCCGACGATTGCCAAACCTCAAATATAAAAACTAAAAAGAGTTTACAATCCCTAAACATTACAGACACTTGTTGGAATTATCTCTCTCTACATTTGTGCATTGTGCATTTCCATTTTAAATGTATACTTTTTTCATAAATCAAAACTTGAGTTTTCACTTTCCCTTCACATCGTAAACAAAAAAAGAGATAAAAGGCAAAAAGATCATAACAAAATGAAAATTTTAGAGTTTAAGTATGGAAAGAATTTAAAGCACTAAAAAAATGTAAGTACAAAAAATTTATCCACACACAAAACAAATGAACACAAAATTTTTGTTATCCAAGTTTGGGAAATTCCACTAGTTGAACACTAATTGCGAATAAATTTATAAGAAAGAAATTTTTCTACAGATGTTGTAAAAAATGGATATGCATGCTTGAAACTTGTTAAATATGAAAATGACCTTTGGATAAGAACCTTTTAAATAGAACAACATTAAATTTTCAAGTGAACATGTGGTGTGATATTTACACGAGTCAAACAAGCCATTATTTTGCCCATTTACAAAAAGCTGACCAAATGATCATAGATGATTGTAAAGTGATTTAACATGTGCAATGAGCTATATTTTTTTAAGGAATGACTTAAGGATTGGTAGTCAACACCCAGTTAAAAATCCCCCGCTTCCCCCTTTTCCAGACGATTGCAGAACCTAATATATATAAACCAAAAAGAGTTTACAATCCTTAAAAATTACAGAGGCTTTTAGGAATTATGTCTCCCTACATTTGTGCATTGTGCATTTCCTTTTTTGATCTATACTTTTTTCTTAAATCAAAACTTGAGTTTTCACTTTCTCTTCATCTCCTAAACAAAAAAAGAGATAAAAGGCAAATTGATCACAACAAAATGAAAATTTTAGAGTTTATGTATCGAAAGAATTTAAAGAAATAAAAAAATGTAAGTAAAGAAAATTTATTCACACACCACAAACGAACACAAAATTTTTGTTTTTGGGAAATTCCACTAGTTCAACCCTAATAGCTCAGAATTTTATAAGAAAGAGATTATTCTACACATGTTTTAAAAAATGGATTTGCACGCTTGAAACATATTAAAGATACAAATGACCTATCGATCCAAACCTTTTAAAGAGAATAACATTAAATTCTCAAGTTAATGTGCGGAATGAAATTTACCCGATTCAAACAAGCCATTATTTAGCCCATTTACAAAAAGCTGACATGACAATCATAGATGATTTTAAGGTGATTTATCATGTGTAACAAGCTACATTTTTCTAAGGAATGACTTATGTATTGGGAGTCAACACTGAGTTAAAAATCCCCCGCCTCCCCCTTTTTTCGACTATTGCAGAACTTGATATATAAAAAGTAAAAAGAGTTTAAAATCCCTAAAAATTACAGACACTTTTTGGAATTATCTCTCTCTACATTTGTGAAATGTGCATTTCCATTTTAGATGTATACTTTTTTCTTCAATCAAAACTTGAGTTTTCACTTTCCCTTCATCACGTAAACAAAAAAAGAGATAAAAGACAAATAGATCAGAACAAAATGAAAATTTTAGAGTTTTAAGTACGGAAAGAAATTAAAGCAATAAAAAAAGGTAAGTAAATAAAATTTATTCACACACTAGAAATGAACACAAAAGTTTTGTTATCCTAGTTTTGGAAATTCCACTAGTTCAACCCTAATTGCACAGAATTTTATAAGAAAGATTTTTCTACACATGTTTTAAAAAATTTAAATGCAAGCTTGAAACATGTTAAAGACGCAAATGGCCTATGGATCCAAACCTTTTACAGAGAACAACATTAAATTTTTAAGTAAACTTGCGGTGGAATATTTACCTGAGTCAAACAAGCCATTATTTTTCCTACTTACAAAAAACTGACCTAACGATCATATATGATTGTAAAATGATTTATCATGCGTAACGGGCTATATTTTTGTAATGAATAACTTATGGATTGGGAGTCAACTCTAAGTTAAAAATCCCCCGCCTCCCCCTTTTCCCGACGATCGTAGAGCCTGATATATAAAAACTAAAAAAAGTTTACAATCCCTAAAATTTACAGACACTTTTTTGAATTATCTCTCTCTACATTTGTCCATTGTGCATTTCCATTTTAGATGTATACTTTTTTCTTGAATAAGAACTTGAGTTTTCACTTTCCCTTCATCTCGTAAACAAAAAAAAAGGATAAAAGGCAAATAGATCACAACAAAAAGAAAATTTTAGAGTTTATGAATGGATAGAATTTAAAGCAATAAAAAAATCTAAGTAAACAAAATTTATTCACACACCACAAACGAACACGAAAGGTTTTTTTATCCAAGTGTGGGAATTTTCACTTGTTCAACCCTAATAGCTCGGAATTTTATAAGAAAAAGATTTTTCTGCACATGTTTTAAAAAATGGATATGCATGCTTGAAACTTGTTAAAGATGAAAATGACCTATGGATCCATACCTTTTAAAGAGTATAATATTAAATTCTAGTGTGAACGTGTGGAGGAATATTTACACGAGTGAAACAGGCCATTATTTTGCCCATTTACAAAAAGTTGACGTAAGGATCATACGTGAGTTTAATGTGATTTATCATCCGTAACATGCAATATTTTTTTAAGGAATGAATTATGTATTGGGAGTCAACACTCAATTTAAAATCCCCTGCCTCCGACTTTTCTTGACGATTGCAGAACCTGATATATAAAAACTAAAAAAAGTTTACAATTCCTAAAAATTACAGACACTTTTTGGAATTATCTCTCTACATTTTTGCATTGTGAGTTTTCATTGTAGATATATACTTTTTTCTTTAATCAAAACATGAGTATTCACTATCCCATCATCTCGTATACAAAAAAAAAGAGAAAAAAAGCAAATATATCACAACAAAATGAAAATTTTAGAGGAATTGAAAGCAATAAACAAATGTAAATAAAGAAAATTAATTCACACACCACAAATGAACACAAAAGTTTTGTTATCCAAGTTTGGAAAATTCCACTAGTAGAGAAAAAAAGCAAATATATCACAACAAAATGAAAATTTTAGAGGAATTGAAAGCAATAAACAAATGTAAATAAAAAAAATTAATTCACACACCACAAATGAACACAAAAGTTTTGTTATCCAAGTTTGGAAAATTCCACTAGTTCAACCCTAATAGCTCAGAATTTTATATGAATGAGATTTTTCTACACATGTTTTAAAAAAGGATATGCATACTTGAAACATGTTAAAGATGTAAATCACCAATGGATCCAAACGTTTTAAAGAGAATAACATTAAATTCTTAAATGAACGTGCGGTGGCCTATTTACCCGAGTCAAACAAGCCATTATTTTGCCCACTTACAAAAAGCTGACCTAACGATCATAGATGTTTGTAAATTGATTTATTATGAGTAACCGACAATATTTTTGTAGGGAATGACTTATGGATTGGGAGTTGACTCTCAGTTAAAAATCCCCTACCTCCCCCTTTTCCAAATGATTATAGAACCTGACATATAAAAAATAAAAAGAGTTTAAAATCCCTAAAAATTACAGACACTTTTTGGAATTATCTCTCTAAATTTGTGCACTGTGAATTTCCATTATCGATGTATACTTTTTTCTTAAATCAAAACTTGAGTTTTCACTTTCCCTTCAGTTCGTAAACACAAAAAAGAGATAAAAGGCAACTAGATCACAACAAAATGACAATTTTAGAATTCATGTATGGAAATAATTTAAAGTAATAAACAAACGAAGTAAAGAAAATTTATTCACACAATACAAATGAACACAAAAAGTTTTGTTATCTAAGTTTTGGAATTTCCACTTCTTCAGCCCTAATAGCTCGGAATTTTATTAGAAAAAGATTTTTCAACACATGTTGTAAAAAATGAATATGCATGCTTGAAACTTGTTAAAGATGCAAATGACCTATGGATCCAAACCTCTTAAAGAGAATAACATTAAATTCTCAAGTGAACGTGTGGTGGGATATTTTCTCGAGTCAAACTAGCCATTATTTTGCCCACTTACAAAAAGCTGACCTAACGATCATAGATGATTGTAAAGTGATTTATAATGTGTAACAGGCAATATTTTTGTAAAGAATAACTTCTAGATTGGGAGTCAACTCTCAGTAAAAAATCCCTTGCTTTCCCCTTTTCCCAACGACTGCAGAATCTGATATCTGAAAACTAAAAAGTGTTTACAACCCTTAAACATTATAGAGACTTTTTGGAATTATCTCTCTCTACATTTGTGCATTGGGCATTTCCAATATAGATGTATACTTTTTTCGAAAATAAAAACTTTAGTTTTCTGTTTCCTTTCAGCTCGTAAACAGGAAAAAGAGATAAAAGGCGAATAGATCACAATAAAATGAAAATATTAGAGTTTATGTATGGAAAGATTTAAAGCAATAAAAAAAGTACGTAAATAAAATTTATTCACACACCAAAAATGAACACAAAAGTTTTTTTATCAAAGTTTGGGAAATTCCACTAGTTCAACCCAAATAGCCAAGAATTTTATAAAAAAAGAGATTTTTCTACACATTTTTAAAAAAATGGATATGCGTGCTTGAAACATGTTCAAGATGCAAATGACCTATGGATCCAAACCTTTTAAATATAATAACAATAAATTGTCAAATGAACTTGGCGTGGGCTATTTACCCGAGTCAAACAAGCCATTATTTTGGCCAATTACAAAAAGTTGACCTAACAATCATAGATGTTTATAAATTTATTTTTATTGAGTAACGAGCAATATTTTTCTAAGGAATGACTTATGGATTAGGAGTCAACTCTCAGTTAAAAATCCCCTGCCTCCCCCTTTTCCAAATGATTGCAGAACCTGACATATAAAAATAAAAAAGAGTTTAATCCCTAAAAATTACAGACACTTTTCGGAACTATCTCTCTCAAAATTTGTGCATTGTGCATTTCCATTATAGATGTATACTTTTTCCTTAAATCAAAACTTGAGTTTTCACTTTCCCTTCAGATCGTAAACAAAAAAAAGTGATAAAGGGTAAATAGATCACAACAAAATGAAAATTTTAGAGTTTATGTATGGAAATAATTTAAAGCAATGAACAAATGAAGTAAAGAAAATTTATTCAAAAAACACAAATGAACACAAAAGTTTTGCTATCCAAGGTTGGGAATTTCCACTTGTTCAACCCTAATAGCTCAGAATTTTATAAGAAAGAGATTTTTCTACACATATTTTAAAAAATGGATATGCATGCTTGAAACATGTTAAAGATGCAAATGACCTATGGATCCAAACCTTTTATAGAGAATAACATTAAATTCTCAAGTGAATGTGCGGTGGGATTTTTACCCGAATCAAACAAACCATTATTTTGCCCATTTAAAGAAAGCTGTCCTAACGATCACAGATGATAGTAAAGTTATTTATCATGTGTAACGGGCTATATTTTTGTAAGGAATGACTTATGGATTGGGAGTCAACACTCAGGTAAAAGTCCCTCGCTTCCCCCTTTTACCGACAATTGCAGAACCTGATGTATAAAAAATAAAAAGAGTTTACAATCCCTATGAATTACAATCACTTTTTTGAATTATCTAGCTCTACATTTGTGCATTTTGAATTTCCATTTTAGATGTTTATTTTTTTCTTAAATCAGAGCTTGAGTTATCTCTTTCCCTTCATCTCGTAAACAAAAAAAAAGGATAAAAGATAAATAGATCACAACAAAATACAAATTTAAGAGTTTATGTATGGAAAATATTTAAAGCAGTAAACAAATGTAAGTGAATATAATTTATTCACACACCACAAATGAACACAAAAGTTTTGTTATCCAAGTTTGGAAAATTCCACTAGTTCAACCCTAATAGCTTGGAATTTTATAAGAAAGAGATTTTTCAGCACATGTTTTAAAAAATGGATATGCATGCATGAAACATTTTCAAGATGCAAATGGCCTATTGATCCAAACCTTTTAAAGAGATTAACATTAAATTCTCAAGTGAACGTACGGTGAGATATTTACCCGAGTCTAACAAGCCATTATTTTGCCCATTTACAAAAAGCTGACCAAACGATCACAGATGATTATAAAGTGATTTATCATGAGTAACGAGCTATATTTTTTAAAGGAATGACTTATGGATTGGGAGTCAACACTCAGTTAAAAATCCCCTGCCTCCCCCTGTTTCGGACAATTGTAGAACCTGACATATAAAAACTAAAAAGATTTTACAATCCCTAAAAATTATAGTCACTTTTTGGAATTATCTCTCTCTACATTTGTGGATTTTTAATTTCCATTTTAGATGTAAACTTTTTTATTAAATCAAAACTAGAGTTTTCACTTTCTCTTCATCTCGTAAACAAAAAAAAGAGATAAAAGGCAAATAGATCACAACAAAATGAAAATTTTAGAGTTTATGTATGGAAAGAATTTGAGGCAATAAACAAATGTAAGTAAAGAAATTTTATTCACTCACCACAAATGAACACAAAAATTTTTGCTATCCAAGTTTTGGAAATTCCACTAGATCAACCCGATCAGCTCGATAATGTTTTAGAAAGATATTTTTCTACACATGTATAAATAAATGGATATGCATTCTTGTAACATGTTAAAGATGCAAATGACCTATGGATCCAAACCTTTTAAAGAGAATAACATTAAATTCTCAAGTGAAGGTGCGGTGGGATATTTACCGGAGTAAAACAAGCCATTATTTTACCCATTTACATAAAGCTCACCAAACGATTATAATGATTTTAAATTTATCATGCGTAACGGGCTATATTTTTGTAAGGAATGAGTAATTGATTAGGAGTCAACACTCAGTCAAAAATTCCCCGCCTCCCCCTTTTCCCAACGATTGCCGAACTTGCTGTATAAAAACTAAAAAGAGTTTACAATCCTTAAAAATTGTAAACACTTTATGGAATTATCTCTCTCCAAATTTGTGCATTGTGCATATCCATTTTAGATGTATACTTTTTTCTTAAATATAAACTTGAGTTTTCACTTTCCCATCATCTCATAAACAACAAAAGAGATAAAAGGCAAATAGATCACAACAAAATGAAAATTTTAGAGTTTATGTATGGAAATAATTTAAAGCAATAAAAAAATGTAAGTAAATAAAATTTATTCACTCACCACAAATGAACACAAAAATCTTGCTATCCAAGTTTGGGAAATTCCACTAGATCAACCCTATTAGCTCGGTATTTTTTTGGAAAGATATTTTTCTACACATGTTTAAATAAAAAGGTACGCATTCTTGAAACATGTTAAAGATGCAAATGACCTATAGATCCAAACCTTTTAAAGTGAATAACATTAAATTCTCAAGTGAACGTGCGGTGGGATATTTACCCGAGTCAAACAAGCCATCATTTTACACATTTACATAAAGCTGACCTAACGATCATAGATGATTTTAAAGTGATTCATCATGCGTAACGGCCTATATTTTTGTAAAGAATGAGTTATGAATTGGGAGTCAACACTCTGTTAAAACTCCCCCGCCTCCCCCTTTTCCCAACGATTACCGAACTTGATATATAAAAACTAAAAAGAGTTTACAATCCCTAAAAGTTATTAACACTTTTTAGAATTATCTCTCTCAACATTTGTGCATTGTGCAATTCCATTTTAAATGTATACTTTTTTCTTAAATATAAACTTGAGTTTTCACTTTCCCATCATCTCGTAAACAAAAAAGGAGATAAAAGGCTAATAGATCACAACTAAATGAAAATTTTAGAGTTTCTGTATAAAAAGAATTTAAAGCAATAAAAAAATGTATGTAAATAAAATTTATTCACTCACCACAAATGAACACAAAAATTTGGCAATCCATGTTTGGGACATTCCACTACATCAACCCTATTAGCTCGGTATTTTTTTAGAAAGAGATTTTTTTACACATGTTTAAATTAATGGATACACATTCTTGAAACATGTTAAAGATGCAAATGACCTATGGATCCAATCCTTTTAAAGAGAATGACATTAAATTCTCAAGTGAATGTGGGGTCAGATATTTACCCGATTCAAACAAGATATTATTTTACCCATTTAAATAAAGGTGACCTAACGATCATAGATGATTTTAAAGTGATTTATCATGCGTAACAGGCTATATTTCTGTAAGGAATGAGTTATGAATTGGGAGTCAACACTTAGATAAAAATCCCCCGCCTCCCCCTATTCCCAACGATTGCCAAACTTGATATGTTAAAACTAAAAAGATTTCACAATCCCTAAAAATTGAAAACACTTTTTGGAAAAATCTCTCTCTACATTTGTGCATTGTGCATATCCATTTTAGATGTATACTTTTTTCTTAAATATAAACTTGAGTTTTCACTTTCCCATCATCTCGTCAACAAAAAAAGACATAAAAGGGAAATTGATCACAACAAAATGAAAATTTTACAGTTTATTTATGGAAAGAATTTAAAGCAATAAAAAAATGTAAGTAAATAAAATTTATTCACTCACCACAAATGAACACAAAACTTCTGCTATCCAAGTTTAGGAAATTCCACTAGATGAACCCTATTAGCTCGGTATTTTTTTAGAAAGAGATTTTTCTACACATTTTTAAATAAATGGATAGGCATTCTTGAAACATGTTAAAGATGCAAATGACCTATGGATCCAAACCTTTTAGAAGAGAATAACATTAAATTCTCAAGTCAACGTGCGGTGGGATATTTACCCGAGTCAAACAAGCCATTATTTAACCCATTTACATAAAGCTGACCTAACGATCATAGATTATTTTAAAGTGATTGATCATGCGTAACGGGCTATATTTTTGTAAGGAATGAGTTATGAATTGGGAGTCAATACTCAGTTAAAAATCCCCCGCCTTCCCCTTTCACAACGATTGCTGAACTTGATATATAAAACCTAAAAAGAGTTTACAATCCCTAAAAATTGTAAACACTTTTTTGAATTATCTCTCTCTACATTTGTGCATTGTGCATATCCATTTTAGATGTATACTTTTTTATTAAATATAAACTTCAGTTTTTATTTTCCCATCATCTCGTAAACAAAAAAAGAGACAAAAGGCAAATAGATCACAACAAAATCAAAATTTTAGAGTTCATGTATGGAAAGAATTTAAAGCAATAAAAAAATGTGTGTAAATAAAATTTATTCACTCACCCCAAATGAACACAAAATTTTTGTTGTCCAGGTTTGGGAAATTCCACTAGATCAACCCTATTAGCTCTATATTTTTTTAGAAAGAATTTTTTCTACACATGTTTAAATAAATGGATATTCATTCTTGAAACATGTTAAAGATGCAAATGACATATGGATCCAAACCTTTTAAAGAGAATAACTTTAAATTCTCGAGTGAACGTGCGGTGGGATATTTACCAGAGTCAAACAAGCCATTATGTTACCCATTTACAAAAAGCTGACCTAACAATCAGAGATGATTTTAAAGTGATTTATCATGTGTCACGGGCTATATTTTTGTAAGGAATGAGTTATAAATTGGGAGTCAACACTCAGTTAAAAATCCACCGCCACCCCATTTTCCCGACGATTGCAGAACTTGATATATAAAAACTAAAAAGAGTTTACAATCACTAAAAATTACAGACATTTTTAGGAATTATCTCTCTCCACATTTGTGCATTGTGCATTTCTTTTTTTAAATTTTACTTTTTTCTTAAATCAAAACTTGAGTTTTCACTTTCCCTTCATCTCGTAAACAAAAAAAGAGATCAAAGGCAAATATATCACAAAAAAAAGAAAATTTTATAGTTTATGTATAGAAAGAATTTAAAGCAACAGAAAAATGTAAGTAAATAAATTTTTTTTACTCACGACAAATGAACACAAAAATTTTTCAATCCAAGTTTGGCAAATTCCACTAGATCAACCCTATTAGCTCGGTAATTTTTAAGACAGAGATTTGTCTACACATGTTTAAATAAATGGATACGCATTCTTGAAACATTTTAAAGATTCTAATGACCTATGGATCCAAACCTTTTAAAGAGAAAAACATTAAATTCTCAAGTGAAGTGCGGTGGGATATTTACCCGAGTCAAACAAGCCATTATTTAACACATTTACATAAAGCTGACCTAACGATCATAGATGATTTTAAAGTGATTGATCATGCGTAACGGCCTATATTTTTGTAAGGAATGAGTTATTAATTGGGAGTCAACACTCAGTTAAAAATTCCCCGCATCCTCCTTTTCCCGATTGCTGAACTTGATATATAAAAACTAAAAAGAGTTTACAATACCTAAAAAATGTAAACACTTTTTTGAATTATATCTCTCTACATTTGTGCATTGTGCATACCTATATTAGATGTATATTTTTTTATTAAATATAAACTTCAGTTTTCATTTTCCCATCATCTCGTAAACAAAAAATGAGATAAAAGGCAAATAGATCACAACAAAATAAAAATTTTTGAGTTTATGTATGGAAAGAATTTAAAGCAATAAAAAATGTATAAAAAAAATTTATTCACTCACCCCAAATGAACACAAAAATTTTGATGTGTAAGTTTGCTAAATTCCACTAGAACAACCCTATTAGTTCTGTATTTTTTTAGAAAGAGTTTTTTCTACACATGTTTAAATAAATGGATATTCATTCTTGAAACATGTTAAAGATGCAAACAACCTATGGATCCAAACCTTTTAAAGAGAATAACATTAAATTCTCAAGTGAACGTGCGGTGGAATATTTACCCGAGTCAAACAAACCATTATGTTACCCATTTACAAAAAGCTGACCTAACAATCAGAGATGATTTTAAAGTGATTTATCATGTGTAATGGGCTATATTTTTGTAAGGAATGAGTTATGAATTGGGAGTTAACACTCAGTTAAAAATCCCCCACCTCCCCGTTATCCCAACGATTGCCGAACTTGATATATCAAACCTAAAAAGAGTTTACAATCCCTAAAAATTATAAACACTTTTTGGAATTACCTCTCTCTGCATTTGTGCATTGTGCTTATCCATTTTTTATGTATACTTTTTTCGTAAATATAAACTTAAGTTTTCACTTTCCCATCTTGTAAACAAAAAAAGAGATAAAAGGCCAATAGATAACAACAAAATTAAAATTTTATAGTTTATGTATAGAAAGAATTTAAAGCAACACAAAAATGTAAGTAAATAAAATTTTTTCACTCACCACAAATGAACACAAAAATTTTGCAATCCTAGTTTGGCAAATTCCACTAGATCAAACCTATTAGCTCGGTAATTTTTTAGATAGAGTTTTGTCTACACATGTTTAAATAAATGGATACACAATCTTGAAACATGTTAAAGATGCTAATGACCTATGGTTCCAAACCTTTTAAAGAGAATAACATTAAATTCTCAAGTGAACGTGCGGTGGGATATTTACCCGAGTCAAACAAGCCATTATTTAACCCATTTACATAAAGCTGACCTAACCATCATAGATGATTTTAAAGTGATTGATCATGCGTAACGGGCTATATTTTTGTAAGGAATGAGTTATTAATTGGGAGTCAACACTCAGTTAAAAATCCCCCGCCTCACCCTTTTCCCAACGATTGCTGAACTTGATATATAAAAACTATAAAGAGTTTACTATCCCTAAAAATTGTAAACACGTTTTTGAATTATCTCTCTCTACATTTGTGCATTGTGCATATCCATTTTAGATGTATACTTTTTTATTAAATATAAACTTCAGTTTTCATTTTCCCGTCATCTCGTAAACATAAAAAGAGATAAAAGGCAAATAGATCACAACAAAATCAAAATTTTACAGTTTATGTATGGAAAGAATTTAAAGCAATAAAAAAATATATTTAAATAAAATTTATTCACTCACTCCAAATGAACACAAAATTTTGCTGTGAAAGTTTTGGAAATTCCACTAGATCAACCCTATTAGCTCTGTATTTTTTTAGAAAGAGTTTTTTCTACACATGTTTAAATAAATGGATATTCATTCTTGAAACATGTTAAAGATGCAAATGACCTATGGATCAAAACATTTTAAAGAGAATAACATTAAATTCTCATGTGAACGTGCGGTGGGATATTTACCCGAGTCAAACAAGCCATTATTTAACCTATTTACATAAAGCTGACCTAACCATCATGGATGATTTTGAAGAGATTGATCATGCATAATGGGCTATATTTTTGTAAGGAATGAATAATGAATTGGGAGTCAACACTCAGTTAAAAATCCCCCGCCTCCCCCTTTTCCCAACGATTGTTGAACTTGATATATAAAAACAAAAAAAAGTTTACTATCCCTAAAAATTGTAAACACTTTTTTGAATTATCTCTCTCTGCATTTGTGCATTGTGCATATCGATTTTAGATGTATACTTTTTTATTAAATATAAACTTCAGTTTTCATTTTCCCATCATCTCGTAAACAAAAGAAGAAATAAAAGGCAAATAGATCACAACAAAATCAAATTTTTTGAGTTTATGTATGGAAAGAATTTAAAGCAATAAAAAAATGTATGTAAAAAAAATTTATTCACTCTCCCCATATGAACACAAAAATTTTGCTGTGCAAGTTTGGGAAATTCCACTAGATCAACCCTGTTAGCTCTGTATTTTTTAAGAAAGAGTTTTTTTTACACATGTTTAAATAAATGGATATTCATTCTTGAAACATGTTAAAGATGCAAATGACCTAAGGATCAAAACCTTTTAAAGAGAATAACATTAAATTCTCAAGTGAACGTGCGGTGGTATATTTACCTGAGTCAAACAAACCATTATGTTACCCATTTACAAAAACCTGACCTAACAATCAGAGATGATTTTAAAGTGATTTATCATGTGTAACGGGCTATATTTTTGTAAGGAATGAGTTATGAATTGGGAGTCAACACTCAGTTAAAAATCCCCCACCTCCCCGTTATCCCAACGATTGCCGAACTTGATATATCAAACCTAAAAAGAGTTTACAATCCCTAAAAATTATAAACACTTTTTGGAATTACCTCTCTCTGCATTTGTGCATTGTGCTTATCCATTTTTTATGTATACTTTTTTCGTAAATATAAACTTGAGTTTTCACTTTCCCATCTTGTAAACAAAAAAAGAGATAAAAGGCTAATAGATAACAACAAAATTAAAATTTTATAGTTTATGTATAGAAAGAATTTAAAGCAACACAAAAATGTAAGTAAATAAAATTTTTTCACTCACCACAAATGAACACAAAAATTTTGCAATCCTAGTTTGGCAAATTCCACTAGATCAAACCTATTAGCTCGGTAATTTTTTAGATAGAGTTTTGTCTACACATGTTTAAATAAATGGATACACAATCTTGAAACATGTTAAAGATGCTAATGACCTATGGTTCCAAACCTTTTAAAGAGAATAACATTAAATTCTCAAGTGAACGTGCGGTGGGATATTTACCCGAGTCAAACAAGCCATTATTTAACCCATTTACATAAAGCTGACCTAACCATCATAGATGATTTTAAAGTGATTGATCATGCGTAATGGGCTATATTTTTGTAAGGAATGAGTTATTAATTGGGAGTCAACACTCAGTTAAAAATCCCCCGCCTCACCCTTTTCCCAACGATTGCTGAACTTGATATATAAAAACTATAAAGAGTTTACAATCCCTAAAAATTGTAAACACATTTTTGAATTATCTCTCTCTACATTTGTGCATTGTGCATATCCATTTTAGATGTATATTTTTTTATTAAATATAAACTTCAGTTTTCATTTTCCCATCATCTCGTAAACATAAAAAGAGATAAAACACAAATAGATCACAACAAAATCAAAAATTTAGAGTTTATGTGTGGAAAGAATTTAAAGCAATAAAAAAATGTATGTAAATAAAATTTATTGACTCACCCCAAATGAACACAAAAATTTTGCTGTGCAAGTTTTGGAAATTCCACTAGATCAACCTATTAGCTCTGTATTTTTTTAGAAAGAGTTTTTCCTACACATGTTTAAATAAATGGATATTCATTCTTGAAACATGTTAAAGATGCAAATGACCTATGGATCAAAACCTTTTAAAGAGAATAACATTAAATTCTCAAGTGAACGTGCGGTGGCAAATTTACCCGAGTCAAACAAGCCATTATGTTACCCATTTACAAAAAGCTGACCTAACAATCAGAGATGATTTTAAAGTGATTTATCATGTGTAACGGGCTATATTTTTGTAAGAAATGAGTTATGAATTGGGAGTCAACACTCAATTAAAAATCCCCCGCCTCCCCGTTATCCCAACGATTGCCGAACTTGAATTATAAAACCTAAAATGAGTTGACAATCCCTAAAAATTATAAACACTTTTTGGAATTATCTCTCTCGGCATTTGTGCATTGTGCTTATACATTTTTTATTTATACTTTTTTCTTAAATATAAACTTGAATTTTCACTTTCCCATCATCTTGTAAACAAAAAAAGAGAAAAAAGGCAAATAGATAACAACAAAATTAAAATTTTATTGTTTATGTATAGAAAGAATTTAAAGAAACACAAAAATGTAAGTAAATAAATTTTTTCCACTCATGACAAATGAACACAAAAAATTTGCAATCCAAGTTTGGCAAATTCCACTAGATCAACCCAATAGCTCGGTAATTTTTAAGACAGAGATTTGTCTACACTTTTTTAAATAAATGGATACGCATTCTTGAAACATGTTAAAGATGCTAATCACCTATGGATCCAAACCTTTTAAACTGAAAAACATTAAATTCTCAAGTGAACGTGCGGTGGGATATTTACCCGAGTCAAACAAGCCATTATTTAACCCATTTACATAAAGCTGACATAACCATCATATATGATTTTAAAGTGATTGATCATGCGTAACGGGCTATATTTTTGTACAGAATGAGTTATGAATTGGGAGTCAACACTCAGTTAATAATCCCCCACCTTTCCCTTTTCCCAATGATTGCCGAACTTGATATATAAAAAATAAAAAGAGTTTACAATCCCTAAAATTTGTAAACACTTTTTGGAATTATCTCTCTCTAAATTTGTGCATTGTGCATATCCATTTTAGATGTATACTTTTTTCTTTAATATAATATTGAGTTTTCACTGTCCCATCATCTCGTAAACAAAAAAAGAGATAGAAGGCAAATAGATCAATAAAAAATAAAAATTTAGAGTTTATGTATGGAAAGAATTTAAAGCAATAAAAAAATGTATCTAAATAAAATTTATTCACTCACCACAAATGAACACAAAAATTTTGTTATCCCAGTTTGGGAAATTCCACTAGATCAACACTATTAGCTAGGTATTTTTTTAGAAAGAGATTTTTTTACACATGTTTAAATAAATGGATATGCATTCTTGAAACATGTTATAGATGCAAATGACTTATGGATCCAAACGTTTTAAAGAGAATAACATTAAATTCTCAAGTGAACGTGCGGAGGGATATTTACCCGAGTCAAACAAGACATTATTTTACCCATTTACAAAAAGCTGATCTATCGATCATTGATGATTTTAAAGTGATTTTTCATGTGTAATGGGCTATATTTTTTTAAGGAATGAGTTATGAATTGGGAGTCAACACTCAGTTAAAAATCCCCCGCCTTCCCCTTTTCCCAACGATTGTCGAACTTGATATATAAAAACTAAAAAGAGTTTACAATCCCTAAAACTTGTAAACACCTTTTGGAATTATCTCTCTCTAAATTTGTGCATTGTGCATATCCACTTTAGATGTACACTTTTTTCTTTAATATAAAATTGAGTTTTCATGTTCCCATCATCTCGTAAACAAAAAAAGAGATAAAAGGCAAACAGATCAGAAAAAAATGAAAATTTTAGAGTTTATGTATGGAAAGAATTTAAAGCAATGAAATTAATGTAAGTAAATAAAATTTATTCACTCACCACAAATGAACACAAAAATTTTGCTATCCAAGTTTGGGAAATTCCACTAGATCAACACTATTAGCTCGGTATTTTTTTACATAGAGATTTTTCTACACATGTTTAAATAAATGGATATGCATTCTTGAAACATGTTAAAGATGCAAATGACCAACGGATCCAATCCTTTTAAAGAGAATAACATTAAATTCTCAAGTGAACTTGCGGTGGGATATTTACCCGAGTCTAACAAGCCATTATTTTACCCATTTACATAAAGCTGACCTAATGATGATAGATGATTTTAAATTTATCATGCGTAACGGGCTATATTTTTGTAAGGAATGAGTTCTGTATTGGGTGTCAACACTCGGTTAAAAATCCCCCGCCTCCCCCTTTTCCCAACGATTGCCGAACTTGATATATAAAAACTAAAAAGAGTTTACAATCCCTAAAAATTATAAGCACTTTTTGGAATTATCTCTCTCTACATTTGTGTGTTGTGCATATCCATTTTAGATGTACACTTTTTTCCTTAAATGAACACAAAATTTTGCTATCCAAGTTTAGGAAATTGCACTAGAACAACCCTATTAGCTCGATATTTTTTTAGAAAGAGATTTTTTTACACATGTTTAAATAAATGGATATGCATTTTTGAAACATGTTATAGATGCAAATGACCTATGGATCCAAATGTTTTAAAGAGAATAACATTAAATTCTCAAGTGAACGTGCGGAGGGATATTTACCCGAGTCAAACAAGCCATTATTTTACCTATTTACAAAAAGCTGACCTATCGATCATTGATGATTTTAAAGTGATTTATCATGTGTAACGGGCTATATTTTTTTAAGGAATGAGTTATGAATTGGGAGTCAACACTCAGTTAAAAATCCCCCGCCTTCCCCTTTTCCCAATGATTGTCGAACTTGATATATAAAAACTAAAAAGAGTTTACAATCCCTAAAACTTGTAAACACTTTTGGGAATTATCTCTCTCTAAATTTGTGCATTGTGCATATCCATTTTAGATGTATACTTTTTTCTTTAATATAAAATTGAGTTTTCACTTTCCCATCATCTCGTAAACAAAAAAAGAGATAAAAGGCAAATAGATCAGAAAAAAAATGAAAATTTTAGTGTTTATGTATGGAAAAAATATAAAGCAATGAAAAAATGTAAGTAAATAAAATATATTCACTGACCACAAATGAACACTAAAATTTTGTTATCCAAGTTTGGGAAATTCCACTAGATCAACACAATTAGATAGGTATTTTTTTAGAAAGAGATTTTTCTACACATGTTTAAATAAATGGATATGCATTCTTGAAACATGTTAAAGATGCAAATGACCTATGTATCCAAACGTTTTAAAGAGAATAACATTAAATTTTCAAGTGAACTTGCGGAGAGATATTTACCCGAGTCAAACAAGCTATTATTTTACCCATTTACAAAAAGCTGACCTATCGATCATAGATGATTTTAAAGTGATTTATCATGTGTAACGGGCTATATTTTTTTAACGAATGAGTTATGAATTTGGAGTCAACACTCAGTTAAAAATCCCCCGCCTTCCCCTTTTCCCAATGATTGCCGAACTTGATATATAAAAAGAGTTTACAATCCCTAAAACTTGTAAACACTTTTGGGAATTATCTCTCTCTAAATTTGTGCATTGTGCATATCCATTTTAGATGTATACTTTTTTCTTTAATATAAAATTGAGTTTTCACTTTCCCATCATCTTGTAAACAAAAAAAGAGATAAAAGGCAAATAGATCAGAAAAAAAATGAAAATTTTATTGTTTATGTATGGAAAAAATATAAAGCAATGAAAAAATGTAAGTAAATAAAATTTATTCACTCCCCACAAATGAACACAAAAATTTTGCTATCCAAGTTTGGGAAATTCCACTAGATCAACACTATTAGATCGGTATCTTTTTAGAACGAGATTTTTCTACACATGTTTAAATAAATGGATATGCATTTTTGAAACATGTTAAAGATGCAAATGACCTATGGATCCAAACGTTTTAAAGAGAATAACATTAAATTCTCAAGTGAACGTGCGGAGGGATATTTACCCAAGTCAAACAAGCCATTATTTTACCCATTTACAAAAAGCTGACCTAATGATCATAGATAATTTTAAAGTGACTTATCATGCGTAACGGGCTATAGTTTTGTAAGGAATGAGTTATGAATTGGGAGTCAACACTCAGTTAAAAATCCCCCGCCTTCCCCTTTTCCCAACGATTGCCAAACTTGATATATAAAAACTAAAAAGAGTTTACAATCCCAAAAATTTGTAAACACCTTTTGGAATTATCTCTCTCTAAATTTGTGCATTGTGCATATCCATTTTAGATGTACACTTTTTTCTTTAATATAAAATTGAGTTTTCATGTTCCCATCATCTCGTAAACAAAAAAAGAGATAAAAGGCAAATAGATCAGAAAAAAATGAAAATTTTAGAGTTTATGTATGGAAAGAATTTAAAGCAATGAAATTAATGTAAGTAAATAAAATTTATTCACTCACCACAAATGAACACAAAAATTTTGCTATCCAAGTTTGGGAAATTCCACTCGATCAACACTATTAGCTCGGTATTTTTTTAGATAGAGATTTTTCTACACATGTTTAAATAAATGGATATGCATTCTTGAAACATGTTAAAGATGCAAATGACCAACGGATCCAATCCTTTTAAAGAGAATAACATTAAATTCTCAAGTGAACGTGCGGTGGGATATTTACCCGAGTCTAACAAGCCATTATTTTACCCATTTACATAAAGCTGACCTAACGATGATAGATGATTTTAAATTTATCATGCGTAATGGGCTATATTTTTGTAAGGAATGAGTTCTGTATTGGGTGTCAACACTCGGTTAAAAATCCCCCGCCTCCCCCTTTTCCCAACGATTGCCGAACTTGATATATAAAAACTAAAAAGAGTTTACAATCCCTAAAAATTATAAGCACTTTTTGGAATTATCTCTCTCTACATTTGTGTGTTGTGCATATCCATTTTAGATGTATACTTTTTTCTTTAAATGAACACAAAATTTTGCTATCCAAGTTTAGGAAATTGCACTAGAACAACCCTATTAGCTCGGTATTTTTTTAGAAAGAGATTTTTCTACACATGTTTAAATAAATGGATATGCATTCTTGAAACATGTTAAAGATGCAAATGACCTATGGATCCAAACCTTTTAAAGAGAATAACATTAAATTCTCAAGTGAACGTTCGGTGGGATATTTACCCGAGTCAAACAAGCCATTATTTTACCCACTTACATAAAGCTGACCTAACGTTCATAGATGGTTTTAAATTGATTTATCATGCGTAACGGGCTATACTTTTTTAACGAATGAGTTATGAATTGGGAGTCAACACTAAGTTAAAAATCCCATGCCTCCCCCTTGTCCCAACAATTGCCGAACTTGATATATAAAAACTAAAAAAAGTTTACAATCCCTAAAAATTATAAACAATTGTGCATTGTGCATATCCTTTTTAGATGTATACTTTTTTCATAAATATAAACTTGATTTTTCACTTTCCTTTCATCTCGTAAACAAAAAAAAAAGATAAAAGGTAAATAGATCACAACAAAATGAAAATTTTAGAGTTTATGTATGGAAAGAATTTAAAGTAATAAAAAAATGTAATTAAATAAAATTTATTCACACACCACAAATGAACACAAAAGTTTTGTTATCCATGTTTGGGAAATTCCACTAGATCAACCTAAATAGCTCAAAATTTTAAGAAATAGATATTTCTACACATGTTTTAAAAAATGGATATGCATGCTTGAAACATGTTAAAGATGTTAAGGACCTATGGATCCAATCCTTTGAAAGTGAATAACATTAAATTCTCAAGAGAGCCATTATTTTGACCATTTTGAAAAAGTTGACCTAACAATCATAGATGACTGTAAAATGATTTATCATGCGTAACGGGCTATATTGTTTTAAGGAATGACTTATGGATTGCGAGTCAACACTCAGTTAAAAATCCCCTGCCTCCCCCATTTCCCGACGATTGCAAAACCTCATATATAAAAACTAAAAGAGTTTACAATCCCTAAGAATTATAGACACTTTTAGAAATTATCTCTCTATACATTTTTGCATTGGGCATATCCTTTTTTTATGTAAACTTTTTTTTTAAATCAAAACTTGAGTTTTCACTTTCCCTTCATATCGTAAACAAAAAAAGAGATAAAAGGAAAATAGATCACGACAAATTGAAAATTTTAGAGTTTATGTATGGAAAGAATTTTAAAAAATAAACAAATGTAAGTAAAGAAAATTTATTCACTCACCACAAATGAACACAAAAAATTTGTTATCCAAGTTTGGGAAATTCTACTTGTTCAACCCAAATAGCTCGGAATTTTTTAAGAAATAGATTTTTCTTCACCTATTTTAAAAAATGGATATGCATGCTCCAAACATGTTAAAGATGTAAATGATTTATGGATCAAAACCTTTTAAAGAGAACAACATTAAATTTTCAAGTGAACGTGCGATGCGATATTTGCTTGAGTCAAAGAAGCCATTATTTTGCCTATTTACAAAAAGTTGACCTAACGATCATAGATGATTGTAAAGTGATTTAACTTGCACAACGAGCTATATTCTTTTAAGGAATGACTTATGGATTGGGAGCCAACACTCATTTAAAAAGCCCCGCCTCCTCCTTTTCCCAACGATTACAGAACCTGATATATAAAAACTAAAAAGAGTTTACAATCCCCAAAAATTACAGACACTTGTTGGAATTATCTCTCTCTACATTTGTGCATCGTGCATTTCCATTTTAGATGTATACTTTTTTCATAAATCAAAACTTGAGTTTTCACTTTTCCTTAATCTCGTAAATAAAAAATAAAGATAAAAGACATATAGATCACAAGAAAATGAAAATTTTAGAGTTTATGTATGGAAAGAATTTAAAGCAATAAAGTAAATGTAAGTAAAGAAAATTTATTCACACACCACAAATGAACACAAAAGTTTTGTTATCCAAGTTTGGGAAATTCCACTAGATCAACACTAATAGCTCGGTATTTTATAAGAAAGAGATTTTTCTACATATGTTTTAATAATTGGATATGCATGGTTGAAACATGTTAAAGATGCTAATGACCTATGGATCCAAACCTTTTAAAGAGAATAACATTAAATTCTGAAGTGTGTGGTGGGATATTTACCAGAGTCAAACAAGCCATTATTTTACCCATTTACAAAAAGCTGACCTAACGATCATAGATGATTTTAAAGTGATTTTTCATGCATAACGGGGTATGTGTTTGAAAGGAATGACTTATGGATTGGAAGTCAACACTCAGTTAAAAATCCCCTGCTACCCCCTTTTCTCGACGATTGTCGAACCTGATATATAAAAACTTAAAAGTGTATACAATCCCAAAATATAATAAACACTTTTTGGAATTATATCTCTCTACATTTTTGAAAAGTTCATTTCCATTTTAGATGTATACTTTTTTCTTAGATCAAAACTTGAGTTTTCAGTTTCCCTTCATCTAGTAAACAAAAAAAAGAGATAAAAGGCAAATAGATCACAACAAAATGAAAATTAGAGTTTAAATATGGAAAGAAATTAAAGCAATAAACAAATGTAAGTAATGAAAATTTATTCATGCACCACAAATGAACACAAAAGTTTTTTTATCCAAGTTTGGGAAATTCCACTAGTTCAACCCTAGTAGCTCGGAATTTTATAAGAAAGATATTTTTCTACACATGTTTTAAAAAAAATGTATGTGCATGCTCGAAACATGTTAAAGATACAAATAACCTATGGATCAAAACCATATGGATCCAAAATTTTAAAGTGAATGACATTAAATTCTCAAATAAAGGTGCGATGGGATAATTACCCAACTCAAACAAGCCATTATTTTGCCCATTTACAAAAAGCTGACCTAAAAATCATAGATGATTGCAAAGTGATTTATCATGCGTAAAGGGCTATATTTTTGTAAGGAATGAGTTATGAACTTGGATTCAATTGAGCAACTCAAACAAGCCATTATTTTGCCCATTTACAAAAAGCTGACCTAAAAATAATAGATGATTGCAAAGTGATTTATCATGCGTAAAGGGCTATATTTTTGTAAGGAATGAGTTATGGACTTGGATTCAACACTCAGTTAAAAATCCCCGCCTCCCCCTTTACAATCCCTAAAAATTATAGACACTTTTTGGAAATATCTCTCTCTAAATTTGTGCATTGTGCATTTCTATTTTGGATGTATAATTTTTTAATAAATCAAAACTTGAGTTTTCACTATCCCTTCATGTCGTAAACAAAAAAAGAGATAAAAGGAAATAGATCACAATAAAATGAAAATTTTATAGTTTATGTATGGAAAGAATTTAAACCAATAAACAAATGTAAGTAAAGAAAATTTAACCACACACCACAAATGAACACAAAATTTTTGTTTTTGGGAAATTCCACTAGTTCAACCCTAATAGCTCGGAATTTTATATGAAAACGATTTTTCCACACATGTTTTAAAAAATGGATATGCATGCTTGAAACATTTTAAAGATGCAAATTACCTATGGATCCAAACCTTTTAAAGAGAATAACATTAAATTCTCAAGTGAACGTTCGGTGGGATATTTACCAGAGTTAAGCAACCCATTATTTTGCCCATTTACAAAAATCTGACCTAATGATCATAGATGATTGTAAAGTTATTTAGCATGTGTAATGGGCTATATTTTTTTTAGGAATGACTTATGGATTGAGAGTCAACTCTATGTTAAAAATCCCCCACTTCCCCCTTTTCCAGACGATTGCAGAACCTGATATATAAAAACTTAAACGAGTTTACAATCCCTAAAAATTATAGTCACTTTTAGGAATTATCTCTCTCTACATTTGTGCATTGTGCATTTCCGTTTTAGATATATACTTTTTTCTTAAATCAAAACCATAGTTTTCACTTTCCCTTCATCTTGTAAACAAAAAAAGAGATAAAAGGCAAATAGATCACAACAAAATGATAATTTTGGAGTTTATGAATGGAAAGAATTTAAAGCAATAAATAAATGTAAGTAAAGAAAATTTATTCACACACCAAAAATGAACACAAAAGTTTTTTTATCCAAGTTTGGGAAATTCGAGTAGTTCAACCCTAATAACTCGGAATTTTATAGGAAAAATATTTTTCTACACTTGTTTTAAAAAATGGATATGCATGATTGAAAAATGTTAAAGATTTAAATGACCTATGGATCCAAACCTTTTAAAGATAATAACATTAAATTCTCAAGTTAACGTGCGGTGGGATATTTACTCGAGTTAAATAAGCCATTGTTTTGCCTATTTACCAAAAGCTGACCAAACGATCATAGATGATTGTAAAGTGATTTTTCATGCTTAACGGGATATATTTTTGTAAGGATTGACTTATGGATTGGGAGTCAACAATAACAAATGTAAGTAAAAAAAATTTATTCACACACCGCAAATGAACACAAAAGTTTGTTATCCAGGTTTTGGAAATTCCACTTGCATAACCCTTATAGCTCGGAATTTTATAAGAAAGAGATTTTTCTACACATGTTTTAAAAAATGGATATGCATGGTTGAAACTTGTTAAAGATGCAAATGACCTATGGATCCAAACCTTTTAAAGAGAATAACATTAAATTCTGAAGTGAACGTGCGGTGGGGTATTTACAAAAGTCAAACAAGACATTATTTTACCCATTTACAAAAAGTTGAACTAACGATCATATGTGATTGTAAAGTGATTTATCATGCATAACACGCTATATTTTTGTAAGGTATGACTAATGGATTGTGAGTCAACTCTCAGATAAAAATCCCCCACCTACCCCTTTTCCTAACGATTGCATAACCTGATATAAGAAAACTAAAAAGAGTTTACAATCCCAAAAAATTACAAACACTTTTTGGAATTATCTCTATCCACATTTGTGCATTGTGCATTTCCATTTTAGATGTGTACTTTTTTCTTAAATCAAAACTTGAGTTTTCACTTTCCCTTCATCTTGTAAAAAAAAAAGACATAAACGACAAATAGATCAGAACAAAATGAAAATTTTAGAGTTGAAGCATGGAAAGAATTCAAAGCAATAAATAAATTTAAGAAAAGAAAATTTATTCACACACCACAAATGAACACAAAAGTTTTGTTATCCAAGTTTGGTAAATTCCAATAGTTCATCCCAAACAGCTCGGAATTTTATAAGAAAGAGATTTTTCTACACATGTTTTAAAAAACGGATATGCATGCTTGAAACATCTTAAAGATGCAAATGACCGATGGATAAAAACCTTGTAAAGAGAATAACACGAAATTCTCAAGTGAACGTGTGGTGGGATATTTACCCTAGTCAATCAAGCCAATATTTTCCTCATTTACAAAAATCTGACCTAACGATCATAGATGATTGTAAAATGATTTTAAGTTGCGCAACGGGCATCTTTTTTTGTAAGAAATTACTTATGGATTGGGAGTCAACACTCAGTTAAAAATCCCACGCCTCCCCTTTTCCCAACGATTGTAGAACCTAATATATAAAACATAAAAAGAGTTTACAATCCCTAAAAATTCCAGACACTTTTTGGAATTATCACTCTCTAGATTTGTGCATTGTGCATTTCCATTTTAGATGTAAACTTTTTTCTTAAATCAAAACTTGAGTTTTCCCTTTCTATTAATCTCATAAACCAAAAAAAGAGATAAAAGGAAAATAGATCACAACAAAATGAAAACTTTAGAGTTGATGTAGGGAAAGAATTTAAAGCAATAAATAAATGTATGAAAAGAAAATTTATTCACACACCACAAATGAAATCAAAAGTTTTGTTATCCAAGTTTGGGAAATTCCACTAGTTCAACCCTAATAGCTCGGAATTTTATAAGAAAGAGATTTTTCTACACATGTTTTAAAAAATGGATATGCATACTTGAAACATGTTAAAAATGAAAATCACCTATGATCCAAACCCGAGTCAAACAAGCCATTATTTTTCCCATTTACAAAAAGCTGGTCTAATGATCATAGATGATTTTAAAGTGATTTAACATGCGTAAAGGGCTATATTTTTTATGGAATGACTTATGGATTGGGTGTCAACACTCAGTTAAAAATCCCTAGCCTCCCCCTTTTCCCGACGATTGCAGAACCTGATATATAAAAACTAAAAAGAGTTTACAATCCCTAAAAATTACAGAAACTTTTTGGAATTATCTCTCTCTGCATTTGTGCTATGTGCATTTCCATTTTAGATTTATGCTTTTTTCTTAAATCAAAACTTGAGTTTTCACTTTCCCTTCATCTCGTAAACAAAACAAAAAGAGATAAAAGGCAAATAGATCACAACAAAATGAAAATTTTAGAGTTGATGTATGAAAATAATTTAAAGCAATAAAAAAATGTATGTAAAGAACATTTATTTATACAACACAAATGAACACAAAAGTTTTGTTATCCATGGTTGGGAAATTCCACTTGTTCAACCTAATAGCAAAGAATTTTCTAAGAAAGAGATTTTTCTACTCATGTTTTAAAAAATTGATATGCATGCTTCAAACATGTTAAAGATGCGAATGACCTAAGGATCCAAACCTTTTCAAGAGAATAATATTAAATTCTCAAGTGAAGGTGCGGTGGGATATTTACCCGAGTCAAACAAGCCATTCTTTTGCCCATTTAAAAAAAGTTGACCTAACGCTCATAGAAGATTGCAAAGTGATTTATCATGTGTAACGGGCTATATTTTTGTAAGCAATGACTAATGGATTGGGAGTCAACACGTAGTTAAAATCCTCTGCCTCCCCTTTTCATGATGATTGCAAAACCTGATATATAAAAACTAAAAAGAGTTTACAATCCCTAAAAATTACATGCACTTTTTGGAATTATCTCTCTCTACATTTGTGCATTTTGTATTTCTATTTTAGAAGTATACTTTTTTCTTCAATAAAAACTTGAGTTTTCACTTTCTGTTCATCTCGTAAACAAAAAAAAGAGATAAAAGGCAAATAGATCACAACAAAATGAAAATTTTAGAGTTGATGTATGGAAAGAACTTTAAGCAATAAAAAAAATGTAAGTAAAGAAAATTTATTCACACAAAAAAATGAACACAAAAGTTTTGTTATCCATGTTTGGGAAATTCCTCTAGTTCAACCCTAATAGCTCAAAATTTTATAGGAAAGAGATTTTTCTACACATGTTTTAAAAAATGGATATGCATGCTTGAAACATGTTAAAGATGCAAATGACCTTTGGATCCAAACCTTTTAAAAAGAATAACATTAAATTCTCAAGTGAACGTGCGGTGGGATATTTACGCGAGTCAAACAAGCCATTATTTTGGCCATTTACAAAAAGCTGGCCTAACGATCATAGATGATTGTAAAGTGATTTATCATGCGTAACGGGCTATAATTTTGTAAGGAATGACTTATGGATTGGGTGTCAACACTAAGTTAAAAATCCCCCGCCTCCGCCTTTTCGTGACGATTGCAGAACCTGATATATAAAAACTAAAAAGAGATTACAATGCCTAAAAATTACAGACACTTTTTGGAATTATCTCTCTCTAAAGTTTTGCATTATGCATTTATATTTTAGATGTATTCTTTTTTCTTTAATCAAAACTTGAGTTTTCATTTTCCCTTCATCTCGTAAACAAAAAAAAGAGATTAAAGGCAAACAAATCACAACAAAATGAAAATTTTAGAGTTTATGTATGGAATGAATTTAAAGCAATAAACAAATGTAAGTAAAGAAAATTTATTCACACACCACAAATTAACACAAATGTTTTGTTATCCATGTTTGGGAAATTCTACTTGTTCAACCCTAATAGCTCAGAATTTTATATGAAAGAGATTTTTCTACACATGTTTTAAAAAATGCATGTGGATGCTTCAAACATATTAAAGATACAAATGACCAATGGATCCAAACCATTTAAAGAGAATGACATTAAATTCTCAAGTGAAGGAGCGGTGGGATATTTACCCAAGTCAAACAAGCCATTATTTTGCCCATTTTCAAAAAGTTGACCCAACAATCATAAATGATTGCAAAGTGATTTATTCTGCATAACAAGCTATATTTTTTTAAGGAATGACTAATGGAATTGGTGTCAACACTCAGTTAAAAATCTCCCACCTCCCCTTCTTCCTGACGATTGCAGAACCTGATATATAAAAACTAAAAAGAGTTTACATGCCTAAAAATTACAGACACTTTTTGGAATTAACTCTCTCTACATTTGTGCATTGTGCATTTCCATTTTAGATGTATACTTTTTTCTTAAATCAAAACCTGAATTTTCACTTTTCCTTCATTACGTAAAAAAAAAAAAAGATAAAAAGGAAAATAGATCACAACAAAATGAAAATTTTAGAGTTTATGTATGGAAATAATTTATACCAATAAACAAATTAAGTAAAAAAATTTATTCACACACCACTAATGAACACAAAAGTTTTGTTATCCAAGTTTGGGAAATTCCACTAGTTCAACCCTAATAGCTCGGAATTTTATAGGATAGATATTTTTCTACATATGTTTTAAAAAATTGATATGCATGCTTGGAACATGTTAAAGATGCAAATGACCAATGGATCCAAACCTTTTGAAGTGAATAACATTAAATTCTCAAGTGAACGTGCGGTGGGATATTTACCCGAGTCAAACAAGCCATTACTTTGTCCATTTACAAAAAGCTGGCCAAACGATCATAGATGATTGTAAAGTGATTTATCATGCATAACGGGCTATATTTTTGTAAGGAATGACTTATGGATTGGGTGTCAACACTCAGTTAAAAATCCCCCACCTCCCCTTTTTCCCGACGATTGTAAAACCTGATATATAAAAACTAAAAAAAGTTTACAATCCCTAAAAATTACAGACACTTTTTGGAATTATCTGTCTCTACATTTGTGCATTGTGCATTTCCATTCTAGATGTAAACTTTTTTCTTAAATCAAAATTTGAGTTTTAACTTTCCCTTGATCTCGTAATTAAAAAAAAAGAGATAAAAGGAAAATAGATCACAACAAAATGAAAATTTTAGAGTTTATGTATGGAAAAAATTTAAAGCAATAAACAAATGTATGTAAATAAAATTTATTCACACACCCCAAATGAACACAAAAGTTTTGTTATCCATGTTTGGGAAATTCCACTTGTTCAACCCTTATGGCCCAAAATTTTGTATGAAAGAGATTTTTCTACACATGTTCTAAAAAATGGTTATGCCTACTTAAAACATGTTAAAGATGCAAATAACCTATGGATCCAAACATTTTAAAGAGTATAACATTAAATTCTCAACTGAAGGTACGGTGGGATATTTACCCGAGTCAAACAAGCCACAATTTTGCCCATTTAAAAAAAGCTGACCTAACAATCATAGATGATTTCAAACTGATTTATCATGTGTAATGGGCTATATTTTTTTAAGGAATGACTAATGGATTGGGAGACCACACTCATTCAAAAATCCACCGCCTCCACCTTTTCCTGACTATTGCAGAACCTGATAAATCAAAACTACAAAGAGATTACAATCCCTAAAAATTACAGACACTTTTTGGAATTATCTCTCTCTACATTTTTACTTTGTGAATTTCCATTTAAGATGTATACTTTTTTCTTAAATCAAAACTTGAGTTTTCACTTTCCCTTCATCTTGTAAACCAAAAAAAAAGATAAAAGGAAAATAGATCACAACAAAATGAGAATTTAAGAGTTTATGTATGGAAATAATTTAAAGCAATAAACAAATTAAAGTAAAGAAAATTTATTCACACACCCCAAATGAACACAAAAGTTTTGTTATCCAAGTTTGGGAAATTCCACTAGTTCAACCCTAATAGCTCAGAAATTTAGAAGAAAGATATTTTTCTTCACATGTTTTAAAAAATGTATGTTCATGCTTGAAACATGTAAAGATACAAGTAACCTATGGATCCAAACCTTTTAAAGTGAATAACATTAAATTCTCAAGTGAAGGTGCGATGGAATATTTACCTGAGTCAAACAAGCCATTATTTTGCCCATTTAAAAAAAGCTTACCTAAATATCATAGATGATTGCAAAGTAATTTGTCATGCATGAAGGGCTATATTTTTCTAAGGAATGACTAATGGATTGGGAGTCAACACTCAGTTAAAAATCACCCGCCTCCCCCTTTTCACGACTATTGTAAAACTTGATATATAAAAACTTAAAAGAGTTTACAATCCCTAAAAATTACAGACACTTTTTGGAATTATCTCTCCCTACATTTGTGCATTGTGCATTACCATTTTAGATGTATACTTTTTCTTAAATAAAAACTTGAGTTTTCACTTTCCCTTTTTCTCATTAAAAAAATGAGATAAAAGGCAAATAGATTTCAACAAAATGAAAATTTTAGAGTTTATGTATGGAAAAAATTTAAACCAATAACAAATTTAAGAAAAGAAAATTCATACACACACCACAAATGAACACAAAAGTTTTGTTATCCAAGTTTGAGAAATTCCACTAACTCAACAATAGTAGCTCGGAATTTTATTAGAAAGAGATTTTTCTACACATGTTTTAAATAATGGATATGCATGCTTGAAACATGTTAAAGATGCAAATGACCTATGGATCCAAACCTTTTAAAGTGAATAACATTAAATTCTCAAGTGAACGTGCGGTGGGAAATTTACTCGAGTCAAACAAGCCATTATTCTGCCCATTTACAAAAAGCTGGCGCAACGATCATAGATGATTGTAAAGTGATTTATCATGGGTAACGGGCTATAGTTTTTTAAGGAATGACTTATGGATTGGGTGTCCACACTCAGTTAAAAATCCCCCGCCTTCCCCTTTTCTCGACGATTGCAAAACCAGATATTTAAAAAGTAAAAAGAGTTTACAATCCCTAAAAATTACAGGCAATTTTTGGAATTGTCTCTCTCTACATTTGTACATTGTGCATTTCAATTTTAGATATATACTTTCTTCTTAAATCAAAACTTGGGTTTTCACTTAGCCTTCATCTCGTAAACAAAATAAGAGATAAAAGGTAAATAGATCACAACAAAATGAAAATTTTAGAGTTTATGTATGGAGAGAATATATAATAATAAAAAATGTAAGAAAAAAAATTTATTCACACATCTGAAATGAACACAAAAGTTTTGTTATCCAAGTTTGAGAAATTCGTCTAGTTCAACCCTAATAGCTCGGAATTTTATAAGAAAGAGATTTTTCTACACATGTTTTAAAACTTGTATATGCATGTTGGAAACATGTTAAATATGCAAATGACCTATGGATCCAAACCTTTTAAAGAGAATAACATTAAATTCTCAAGTGAATGTGCGGTGGGATATTTACCCGAGTCAAACAAGCCATTATTTTTCCCATCTACAAAAATCTAACCTAACGATCACATATGATTGTCATGTAATTTATCATGCATAACGGGCTATATTTTCATAAGGAATGACTTATGGATTGGGAGTCAAAACTCAGTTAAAAATCTCCCGCCTCCCCTTTTCCCGACGATTGCATAACCTGATATATAAGAACTAAAAAGAGTTTAAAATCCCAAAAAATTGCAGGCACTTTTTGGAATTATCTCTCTCTACATTTGTGCATTGTGCATTTCCATTTCAGATGTATACTTTTTTCCTTAATTACCACTAGAGTTTTCACTTTCCCTTCATCTCGTAAACAAAAAAAAGAAGTAAAAGGCCAATAGATCACAACAAAACAAAAATTTTAGAGTTCATGTATGGAAAGAATTTAAAGAAATAAACAAATGTAAGTAAAGAAAATTTATTCACACACCACTAATCAACACAGAAGTTTTGCTATCCAAGTTTTGGAAATTCCACTAGTTCAACCCAAATAGCTCAGAATTTTATTAGAAAGAGATTTTTCTACACAAGTTTTAAAAAAATGGATAGGTATGCTTGAAATATGTTAAAGATTAAAATGACCTGTGGATCTAAATCTTTTAAAGAGAATAACAATAAATTCTCAAGTGAACGTGCAGTGAGATATTTACCCAAGTCAAACAAGCCACTATTTTGCATATTTAAAAAAAGCTGACCTAACGATCATAGATGACTGTAAAGTGATTTATCATGTGTAACGAGCTATATTTTTGTAAGGAATGAGTTATGGATTTGGAGTCAACACTTAGATAAAAAAATACCTCGCCTCCCCTTTTCCCGATGATAACAGAACCTGATATATAAAAAATAAAAAGAGTTTACAATCCCTAAAAATTTTGGAATTATCTCTCTCTACATTTGTGCACTGTGCATTTTCATTTTAGATGTATAATTATTTTTTTAATCAAAACTTGAGTTTTCACTTTCCCTTCGTCTCTTAAATAAATAAAAAGACATAAAAAGCAAATAGATCACAACGAAATGAAAATTTTAGAGTTTATGTACGGAATGCATTTAAAGAAATTAAAAAATGTAAGTAAAGAAAATTTATTCACACACCACAAATGATCACAAAAGTTTTGTTATCCAAGTTTGAGAAATTCCAAAAGTTCAACCCAAATAGCTCGGAATTTTACACATGTTTTAAAAAATGGATATGCATGCTTGAAACTTGTTAAAAATGCAAATCACCTATGGATCCAAAACTTTTAAAGAGAATAACGTTCAATTCTCAAGTGAACGTGCGGTGGGATATTTAACCGAGTCAAACAAGCCATTATTTTGCCCATTTACAAAAAGTTGACCTAACGATCATAGATGATTGTAAAGTGATTGATCATGTGTAATGGGCTATATTTTTGTAAGGAATGTCTTATGGATTTGGAGTCAACACTCAGTTAAAAATCCTCTGCCTCCCCTTTTCGTGACGATTGCAGAACCTGGTAAATAAAAACTAAAAAGAGTTTACAATCCCTAAAAATTACAGAGATTTTTTGGAATTATCTCTCTCTACATTTGTTCATTGTCCATTTCTATTTTAGATGTATGCTTTTTTATTAAATCAAAACTTGAGTTTTCACTTTCCCTTCATCTCGTAAACAAAAAAAAAGAGATAAAAAGCAAATAGATCAGAAAAAAATGAAAATTTTATAGTTTATATATGGAAATAATTTAAAGCAATAAACAAAAGTAAGTAAAGAAAATTTATTCACACACCACAAATGAACACAAAAGTTTTGTTATCCAAGTTTTGGAAATTCCACTAGTTCAAGCCTAATAGCTCGGAATTTTATAGGAAAGAGATTTTTCTTCACATGTTTTAAAAAATGGATATGCATGCTTGAAACATGTTAAAGATGCAAATTACCTATGGATCCAAACCTTTTAAAGAGAATAATGTTAAATTCTCAATTGAAGGTGCGGTGGGATATTTACCCGAGTCAAACAAGCCATTATTTCGCCCATTTACAAAAAGTTGACCTAATGATCATAGATGATGGAAAAGTGATTTATCATGCGTAACGGGCTATATTTTTGTAAGGAATGACTTATGGATTTGGAGTTAACACTCTGTTAATAATCCCTCGCCTCCCCCTTTTCCTGGTGATTGAAGAACCTGATATATAAAAACAAAAAAGCGTTTACAATCCCTAAAAATTACAACCACTTTTTGGAATTATCTCTCTCTACATTTTAAATGTAAACTTTTTTCTTAAATTGAAACTTGAGTTTTCACTTTCCCTTCATCTTGTAAACAAAAAAAAGAGATCAAAAGGCAAATAGATCACAAAAAAATGAAAATTTTATAGTTTAAGTATGGAAAGAATTGAAAGCAATAAACAAATGTATTTAGTGAAGAAATTTGATTCACACACCACAAATGAACACAAAATTTTTGTTTTTGGGAAATTTCATTAGTTCAACCCTAATAGCATGGAATTTTATAAGAAAGAGATTGTTCTACACATGTTTTAAAAAAAGGATATGCATGCTTGAAACATGTTAAAGATGCAAATGACCTATGGATCCAAACCTTTTAAAGAGAATAACATTCAATTTTCAAGTGAACGTGCAGTGGAATATTAACTCTAGTCAAACAAGCCATTATTTCCCCTATTTACAAAAAGCTGACGTAACGATCATAGATGATTATAAAGTGATTTAGCATGCGAAACGATCTATATTTATGTATGGAATTAATTATGGATTGAGAGTCAACACTCGGTTAAAAATCCCCCGCCTCGCCCTTTACCTGACGATTGAAGAACCTGATATATAAAAACTAAAAAGAGTTTACAAACCCTAAAAATTATAGACACTTTTTAGAATTATCTGCCTTTACATTTTTGCATTGTGCGTTTCCATTTTGGATGAATAGTTTTATCTTAAATCAAAACTTGAGTTTTCACTTTCCCTTCATCTTGTAAACAAAAAGAAGAGATAAAAAGCAAACAGATCACAACAAAATGAAAATTTTAGAGTTTATTGATGGAAATAATTTAAAGCTATGAAAAAATGTAATTAAAGAAAATTTATTCAAACACCACAAATGAACACAAAAGTTTTGTTATCCTAGTTTGGGAAATTCCACTAGTTCAATCCAAATAGCTCAAAATTTTATAAGAAAGAGATTTTTCTACACATATTTTAAAAAATAGATATGCATGCTCGAAACATGTTCAAGATGCAAATGACCTATGAATCCAATCCTTTTAAAGAGAATAACATTAAATTTTCAAGTGAACGTGTGGTGGGATTTTTACCTGAGTCATACAAGCCATTATTTTGCCCATTTACAAAAACTGACCTAACGATCATAGATGATTGGAAAGAGATTTATCATGCGTAACAGGCTATATTTTTGTAAGGAATGACTTATGGATTGGGATTCAACACTAAGTTAAAAATCCCCCGCCTCCCCCTTTTCCCGACAATTGAAGAACCTGATATATAAAAACTAAAAAGAGTTTACAACCCCTAAAAATTATCGACACTTTTTGGAATTATCTCTCTCTACATTTTTGTAATGTACGTTTCCATTTTAAATGTATGCATTTTTCTTAAATAGAAACTTCAGTTTTCACTATCCCTCCATCCCGTAAACATTAAAAAGAGATAAAAGGCAAATAGATCACAAAAAAATGAAAATTTTAGAGTTGATGTATGGAAAGAATTTAAAGCAATAAACAAATGTAGGTAAAGAAAATTTATTCACACCCCACAAAAGAACACAAAAGTTTTGTTACCCAAGTTTGGGAAATTCTGCTAGATCAACCCTAAAAGCTCGGAATTTTATAAGAATGAGTTTTTTCTACACATCTTTTAAAAAATTGATCAGCATGCTTGAAACATGTTAAAGATGCAAATGACCTATGGATCCAATCCTTTTAAAGAGAATAACATTAAATTTTCAAGTGAACGTGAGGTGGATATTTTCCCGAGTCAAATAAGCCATTATTTTGGCCTTTTACAAAAAGCTGACCTAACAATCATAGATGATTGTAAAGTGATTTATCATGCGTAATGGGCTATATTTTTGTAAGGAATGACTTATGGATTAGGAGTCAACACTCGGTTAAAAATCCTCCACCTCCCCCTTATCCTCGCCGATTGCAGAACCTGATATATAAAAACTAAATAGAGTTTACAATCCCTAAAAGTTACAGACACTTTTTGGAATTATCTCCCTCTAAATTTGTGCATTGTGCATTTCCATTTTAGATGTATACTTTTTTCTTAAATCAAAACTTGGGGTTTCACTTTCCCTTCATCTCGTAAACAAACCAAAGAGATAAAATGCAAATAGATCACAACAAAATGAAAATTTTAGAGTTGATGTATGGAATGAATTAAAAGCAATAAACTAAATTAAGTAAAGCAAATTTTTTCACATGCCACACAAAAGTTTTGTTATCAAAGTTTGGGAAATTCCACTTGTTCAACCCTAATAGTTCGGAATTTTATATGAAAGAGATTTTTCTCCTCATGTTTTAAAAAATGGATATGCATGCTTGAAACATGTTAAAGATGCAAATCACCTATGGATCCAAACCTTTTAAAGAGAATAGCATTAAATTCTTAGGTGAACGTGCGGTGGGATATTTACCCGAGTCAAACAAGCCATTATTTTGCCCATTTACAAAAATCTGACCTAACAATCATATATGATTGTAAAGTGATTTAGCATGCGTAACGGCCTATATTTTTGTAAGGAATGACTTATGGATTGGGAGTCAACTCTCAGTTAAAAATCCCCCGCCTCCCCCTTTCCCTGACGATTGAAGAACCTGATATATAAAAACTAAAAAGTATTTACAATCCCTAAAAATTACAAACACTTTTTGGAATTATCTCTCTCTACATTTGTGCATTGTGCATTTCCATTTTAAATCTATACTTTTTTCTTAAATAGAAACTTGAGTTTTCACTTTCCCTTTATCTCGTAAACAAAAAAAAGAGATAAAAGGCTTATAGATCACAACAAAATAAAAAGTTTAGATTTTATGTATGGAAAGAATTTAAAGAAATAAACAAATGTAAGTGAAGAAAATTTATTCACACACCACAAATGAACACTAAAATTTTGTTATCCAAGTTTGGGAATTCCACTAGTTCAATCCTAATAGCTCAGAATTTTATAAGAAATAGATTTTTCCTCACATGTTTTAAAAAATGGATATGCATGCTTGAAACATGTTAAAGATGCAAATGACCTATGGATCCAAACCTTTTAAAGTGAATAATATTAAATTCTCTAGTGAACGTGCGGTGGAATATTAACTCTAGTCAATCAAGCCATTATTTCCCCTATTTACAAAAAGCTGACCTAAGGATCATAGATGATTGGAAAGTGATTTATCATGCGTAACGATCTATATTTTTTTAAGGAATGAATTATGGATTGGAAGTCAACACTCAGTTAAAAATCCCCCGCCTCCTTCTTTTCCTGACGATTGAAGAACTTGATATATAAAAACTAAAAAGTGTTTACAATCCCAAAAAATTACAAATACTTTTTGGAATTATCTCTCTCTACATTTGTGCATTGTGCATTTCCATTTTAAATATATAATTTTTTCTTAAATAGAAACTTGAGTTTTCACTTTCCCTTCATCTCGTAAAAAAAAAAAAAAAAAAAGAGATAAAAGGCAAATAGATCACAACAAAATGAAAATTTTATAGTTTATGTATGGAAAAAATTTAAAGCAATAAACAAATGTAAGTAAAGAAAAGTTATTGACACATCACAAATGAACACTAAAGTTTTGTTATCCAAGTTTGGGAAATTCCACTAGTTCAACCCTAATAGTTAGGAATTTTATAAGAAAGAGATTTTTTTACACATATATTAAAAAATTGATATGCATGCTTGAACCACGATAAAGATGCAATTGACCTACGGATCCAAACCTTTTAAAGAGAATAACATTACATTTTCAAGTGAATGTGCGGTGGGATATTTACCCAAGTCAAACAAGCCATTATTTTGCCCAATTACAAAAAGCTAACCTAACGATCATAGATGGTTGTAAAGTGATTTATCATGCATAACGGGCTATATTTTTTGTAAGAAATGACGTAAGGATTGGGAGTCAACACTCAGTTAAAAATCCCCAGCCTCCCCCATTTCCCAAAGATTGCAGAACCTGATATATAAAAACTAAGAAGAGTTTACAATCCCTAAAAGTTACAGACACTTTTAGGAATTATCTCTCTCTACATTTGTGTATTATGCATTTCCATTTTAGATGTATACTTTTTCTTAAATCAAAACGTGAGTTTTCACTTTCCCTTCATCTCATGAACAAAAAAAAGATATAAAAGGCAAATAGATCACAACAAAATGAAATTTTTAGAGTTTTTGTATGGAAAGAATTTAAAGTAATAAACAAATATAAGTAAAGAAAATTTATTCACACACCACAAATGAACACAAAAGTTTTGTTATTCAAGTTTTGGAAATTCCACTAGTTCAATCCCAATAGCTCTAAATTTTATAGGAAAGATATTTTTCTATACATGTTTTAAAAAATTGATATAAATGCTTGAAACATGTTAAAGATGGAAATGACCTATGGATCCAAACCTTTTAAAGAGAATAACATTAAATTCTCAAGTAAACGTGCGGTTGGATCTTTACCCGCGTGAAACAAGCCATTATTTTACCCATTTACAAAAAGCTAACCTGACGATCATAGATGATTGCAAAGTGATTTTACTTGTGTAACAGGCTATATTTTTGAAAGGAATGACTATGGATTGGGATTCAAAACTCAGTTACAAATCCCCCACCTCCCCCTTTTCCCAATGATTACAGAACCATTTATATAAATACTAAAAAATGTTTACAATCCCTAAAAATTACAGAAACTTTTTGGAATTATCTCTCTCTACTTTTGTGCATTATGCATTTCCATTTTAGATGTATACATTTTTCTAAATCATAACTTGAGTTTTCACTTCCCCATCTTTTCCTAAATAAAAAAAAGAGATAAAAGGCAAATAGATCACAACAAAATGAAAATTTTAGAGTTTATGTATGCAAAGAATTTAAAGCAATAAACAAATGTAAGTACACAAAATTTATTCACACTCCACAAATGAACACAAAATTTTTGTTATCCAAGTTTGGGAAATTCCACTAGTTGAACCCTAATAGCACGAAATTTTATAAGAAAGTGATTTTTCTACACTTGTTTTAGAAAATGGATATGCATGCTTGAAACATGTTAAAGATGCAAATGACCCATAGATCTTAACCTTTTAAAGAGAATAATATTAAATTCTCAAGTGAATGTGCAGTGGGAACAAGCCATTATTTTGCCTGTTTTAAAAAAGCTGACCTCACGATCATAGATGATTGTGATTTATCATGCGTAATGGGCTATATTTTTGTAAAGAATGACTTATGGATGGGTGTCAACACTCAGTTGAAAATCCCCCTTTCCCCCTTTCCCCGATGATTGTAGAACCTGATATATAAATACTAAAAAGAGTTTACAATCCCTAAAAATTACAGACAAATTTTAAAATTATTTATCTCTACATTTTTGCATTGTGAATTTCCATTTTAGATGTATACTTTTTTCTTAAATAAAAAATTGAGTTTGCACTTTCCCTTTATCTCACAAAAAAAAAAGCGATAAAAGGCAAATAAATCTCAACAGAATTAAAATTTAAGAGTTTATGTATGGAAAGAATTTAAAGCAATAAACAAATGTAAGTAAAGAAAATTTATTCACACACCACAAATGAACACAAAAGTTATGTAATCCAAGTTGGGTAATTCCTCTACTTCAACCCTAATAGCTCGGAATTTTATAAGAAAGAGATTTTTCTAAACATGTTTTAAAAAAGGATATGCATGCTTGAAACATGTTAAAGATGCAAATGTCCTATGGATCCAAACCTTTTAAAGAGAATAACATTAAATTCTCAAGTGAACGTGTGGTGGGATATTTACCCAAGTCAAACAAGCCATTATTTTGCCCATTTACAAAAAGCTGACCTAACGATCATAGATGATTGTAAAGTGATTTATCATGTGTAACGGGCTATATTTTTGCAAAGAATGACTTATGGATTGGGACTCAACACTAAGTTAAAAGTCCTCCACATCCCCCTTTCCCCGACGATTGCAGAACCTGATATATAAAATCTAAAAAAAGATTACAATCCCTAAAATTTATGAACTCGTTTTGGAATCATCTATCTCTACATTTGTGCATTGTGAATTTCCAATTTAGATGTATAGTTTTTTCTTAAATCAAAACTCGAGTTTTCACTTTCCCTTCATCTCGCAAACAAAAAAAAGAGATAAAAGGCAAATACATCTCAAAAAAATGAAAATTTTAGATTTTATGTATGGAATAATTTAAAACAATAATCAAATGTAAGTAAAGAAAATTTATTCACACACCACAAATGAACACAAAATTTTTGTTATCCAAGTTTGGGAAATTCCACTAGTACAAGCCTAATGGCTCGGAATTTTAAAAGAGAGATATTTTTCTACACATGTTTTAAAAAATGGATATGCATGCTTGAAACATGTTAAAATTGCAAATGGCTTATGGATTCCAAACCTTTTAAAGAGAATAACATTAAATTCTCAAGTAAACATGCAATGGCATATTTACCCGAGTCAAACAAGCCATTATTTTGCCCATTTACAAAAAGTTGACCTAACGATCATATATGATTGTAAAGTGATTTATCATGCATAACGGGCTATATTTTTATAAGGAATGACTTGTGGATTGGGAGTCAACACTCAGTTAAAAATCCCCAGCCTCCTCCTTTTCCTGACGATTGCAGAACTTGATATATAAAAACTAAAAAGAGTTTACAATCCCCAAAAATTATAGACACTTTTTGGTATTATATGTCTCTACATTTGTGCAGTGTGCATTTCAATTTTAGATGTATACTTTTTTCTTAAATCAAAACATGAAATTTCACTTTGCCTTCATCTCGCATACAACAAAAAAAGAGATTAAAGGCAAATACATCTCAGAAAAATGAAAATTTTAGAGTTTATGTATGGAAAGAATTTAAAGCAATAAACAAATGTAAGTAAAGAAAATTTATTTACACACCACAAATGAACATAAAATTTTTGTTATCCAAGTTTGGGTAATTCCAGTAGTTCAACCCTAATAGCTCGGAATTTTATAAGAAAGAGATTTTTCTTCATATGTTTTAAAAAATGGATATGCATGCTTCAAACATGTTAAAGACGCAAATGACCTATCGATCCAATCCTTTACAAGAGAATAACATTAAATTCTCAAGTGAACATGCGATGGGATATTTACCCGAGTCAAACAAGCCATTATTTAGCCCATTTACAATAAGCTGACCTTACAATCATAGATAATTGTAAAGTGATTTATCATGCGTAACGGGCTATATTTTTGTAACGAATGACTTATGGCCTCCCCCTTTCCCGACGATTGCAGAACATGATATATAATAACTAAAAAGAGTTTACAATCGCTCAAAATTACAGAAACTTTTTGGAATTATCTCTCTCTAAATTTGTGCATTTTTAATTTCCATTTTAGATGTATACTTTTATCTTACATCAAAACTTGAGTTTTCACTTTTCCTGCATCTCACAAAATAAAAATAAAAAGATAAAAGGCAAAATAGATCACAACAAAATAAAAATATTAGAGTTTATGTATGGAATAATTTAAAGCAATAAAAAATGTAAGTGAAGAAAATTTATTCACACACCACAAATGAACATAAAAGTTTTTTTATCCAAGTTTGGGAAATTCCACTAGTTCAACCCTAATTGCTCGGAATTTTATAAGAAAGAGATTTTTCTACACATGTTTAAAAAATGGATTTGCAGTAATGAAACATGTTAAAGAAGAAAATGACCTATGGATCCAAACCTTTTCAAGAGAATAACATTAAATTCTGAAGTGAACATGTGGTGGGATATTTACCCAGGTCAAATAAGCCATTATTTTGCCTATTCAAAAAAAGCTGACCTAACGATAATAGACGATTGTAAAGTGATTTATCATGCATAACGGGCTATATTTTTGAAAGGAATGACTTATGGATTGGGACTCAACACTCACTCAAAAATCCCCACCTCCCCCTTTTTCTGACGATTGCAGAACCTGATATATAAAAACTAAAAAGAGTTTACATTCCTAAAAATTACAGACACTTTCTGGAGTTATCTCTCTCTACATTTGTGCATTGTGAATTTACATTTTAGATGTATTCTTTTTTCTTTAATCAAAACTTGAGTTTTCACTTTCCCTTCGTCTTGCAAACAAAAAAAAGAGATAAAAGGTAAAAAAATCACAACAAAATGAAAATTTCAGAGTTTATGTATGGAAAGAATTTAAAACAGTAAACAAATTTAACTAAAGAATATTTATTCACACACCACAAATGAACACAAAAGTTATGTAATCCAAGTTTGGGAAATTCCACTAGTTCAACCCTAATAGCTCGGAATTTTATAAGAAAGAGATTTTTGTACACATGTTTTAAAAAATGGATATGCATGCTTGAAACATGTTAAAGATGCAAATGGTTTATGGATCCGCACATTTTAAAGAGAATAACGTGCGGTTGGATCTTTACCCGCGTGAAACAAGCCATTATTTTGCCCATTTACAAAAAGCTAACCTGAAGATCATAGATGATTGCAAAGTGATTTTTCTTGTGTAACAGGCTATATTTCTGTATGGAATGACTTATGGATTAGGTGTCAAGACTCAGTTAAAAATCCCCTGCCTCCCCCTATTCCTGACGATTGCAGAACCTAATATATAAAAACTAAAAAGAGTTTACTATCCCTAAAATTTATGAACACTTTTTGGAATTATCTCTCACTACATTTGTATAATGTGAATTTTCATTTTAGATGTACACTTTTTTCTTAAATAAAAACTTGAGTATTCACTTTTCCTTCATCTCGCAAACAAAAAAAAGAGATAAAAGGCAAACAGATCACAACAAAATGAGAATTTTAGAGTTTATGTATGGAAGAATTTAAAGCAATAAATGAATGTAAGTAAAGAAAATTTATTTACACACCACAAATGTACACAAAAGTTTTGTTATCCAAGTTTGGTAAATTCCACAAGTTCAACCCTAATGGCTCGGAATTTATAAGAAAGAGATTTTTGTACATATGTTTTAAAAAAGGGATATGCATGCTTGAAACATGTTCACGATCATAGATGATTGTAAAGTGATTTATCATGCGTAACGGGCTATATTTTTGTAAGGAATGACTTATGGATTGGGAGTCAAAACTCAGTTAAAAATACCCCACCTCCCCCTTTTCACGATGATTGTAAAACCTGATATATAAAACAAAAAATGAGCTTACAATCCCTAAAAATTAGAGAAACTTTTTGGAATTATCTCTCTCTACATTTGTGCATTGTGAATTTCCATTTTGGATGAATACTTTGTTATTAAATCAAAACTTGAGTTTTCACTTTCCCTTCATCTCGCAAGCAAAAATAAAAGATAAAAGGCAAATAGATCACAACAATAATAAAATTTTAGAGTTTATGTGTGGAAGAATTTAAAGCAATGAAAAAATGTAAGAAAAGAAAATTTATTCACACACCCCAAATGAACACAAAAGATTTGTTATCCAAGTTTGAGAAATTCCACTAGTTCAACCCTAATAGCTCGGAGTATTTTAAGAAAGGGATTTTTCTACAGATGTTTTAAAAAATGGATATGAATGCTTGAAACATGTTAAAGATGCCAATGGCCTATGGATCCAAACCTTTTAAAGAGAATCACATTAAATTCTCAAGTGAACATGTGGTGGGATACTTACCCGAGTTAAACAAACCATTATTTTTACCAATTACAAAAAGCTTACCTAAAGATCATAGTTGATTGTAAAGTGATTTATCATGCGTAACGGGCAATATTTTTGTAAGAAATGACTTATGGATTGAGAGTCAAAAGTCATTTAAAAATTCCCCACCTCCCCCTTTTCACGACGATTGCAGAACCTAATATATAAAAACTAAAAAGATTTTACAATCCCTAAAAATTATAGACACTTTTTGGAATTATATCTCTCTAAATTTGTGCATTGTGCATTTCCATTTTATATGTTTACTTTTTTCTTAAATCAAAATTTGAGTTTTCACTTTTCCTTTATCTCACAAAACTAAAAAATGAGATGAAACGCAAATAGATCACAATAAAATGAAATGTTTCGAGTTTATGTGTGGAAAGAATTTAAAGCAATAAACCAACGTAAGTAAAGAAAATTTATTCACACCCCACAAATGAACACAAAAGCTTTGTTATCCAAGTTTGGAAAACTCCACTAGTTTAACTCTAATAGCTCAGAATTTAACAAGAAAGATTTTCTACACTTGTTTGAAGAAGGGATATGCATCCTTGAAACATGTGAGAGATGCAAATGACCTATGGATCCAAACCTTTTAAGAGAATAACATTAAATTCTCAAGTGAACGTGCGGTGGGATATTTAATTTTCCTAGTTACAAAAAAGTTGGCCTCACGATTATAGATGATTGTAAAATGATTTATCATGTGTACCGGGCTATATTTTTGTAAAGAATGACTTATGGAAGGGGAGTCAACACTTAGTTAAAAATCCCCTGCCTCCCCCTTTTCCCGACTATTGCAGAACCTGGTATATAAAAACTAAAAAGAGTTCACAATCCCTGATAATTACAGACCATTTTTGGAATTATCTCTCTCTACATTTGTGCATTGTGCTTTTCCATTTTAGATGTATACTTTTTTCTTAAATCAAAACTTGAATTTTCAATATCCCTTCATCTCGCATACAAAAAAAAGAGATAAAAAGCAAATAAATCACAACAAAATGAAAATTTTAGAGTTTTTGTATGGGAAGAATTTAATGCAATAAAAAAAATATAAATAAAGAAAATTTATTCACACATCACAAATGAACACTAAAGTTTTGTTATCCAAGTTTGGGAAATTCCACTATTTGTTTTGAACAATGTTTTTTATATTTCCGCATGTTTGTAATATTGTGATCTCCACAGTATTTGTTATTACTGTTCATTCCGCATGTTTGTAATATTGTGATATCTACAGTAATTGTTATTACTGTTCATATTCCGCATCTATATATATGATCTCCACAGTGTTTGTTTTTACTGTTCCAAAGTTACTGTTCAAAAGTATTGTTCATATTTTACTATTCATGGTTACTATTCATGATTACTATTCATGTTTACTATTCACTCATCAAAAGGAAATAGTATCGAAATAGTGCCAAATAGGACAGAAGCTAGAGACTTGGAATTATTCGGCTACGCTCCGAGGTAGAAAACAAAACGGAGTTGTGCTCTACCCTGCTGAAGCAGCCATGGAGCCGCAACGGTTAATAGGAACGGCTTGGGGCCCTCTGGAGACCGTGAGGACCGCGTCGACGGAATTGCCCACTTGGTGGTAAGCCGACAGGAATAGGGTCAAACCCCGAAGAAGTTCTAAGTAGCAGAAGAAGTAATGTTGGGCCTATTAGATAGCCATGACATAGACACAAACGAGTATATAGCAGTGACATATGGTAGGAAGCAGGAAAGTGATATGATGGTAAACGGATAGGACTGACGAAGTGTGACTATATGAATAGTATTGTGTGAGTCCTCGTTGTTTTCCGCTGCCCATAGATGTTTTCCGCTGCCTATAGCTAGACGGACAGGTAGAAATCCCTAGGTTCTTCGTGTGTACAAGTCTATTAGAGACTTTGTGTCGTTGATATCATAGCAATAGTGCTTTTGGTATCAGTATTCCGCTGTCAGAGTCTGCTAGAGACTCGTTGTGTTTAAATTGGTATCAGAGCCTGGTGATTTATACTTGGTTTTGTATGTGTCAATGAAGTCAAAGCCTAACTTTGATTCTTTCTGTTTAGGTATACATACTCCCAAACAGTTACAACCCATACCGGTCACATCCCATGTAACATTTGTAAGGAACAAATGTACAAAAAAGCAAAACTTCCTATAGGGAACAAAATAGGTCTAATCTAGAGATAAGACTTATCAACTATTCGCGACTGCGAGAATATATCATGACCAGAAGGTATGATAATCAAATCGAATTCCAGAGGGTCTGGATTCGACAGTTAAAAGATTGACTCGCACGAGTTCAAGCCAAACTCAAAGAGCTCGAAGAAAATCCTTTAGTTGTAGAATATAACAACAAAAGAAGAAGGATAATCCGAGATGGACGATTCTTAGGACTTGGTCCAGTAGGATTAAAACAAGTTATCAAAGACCTAAAACACCAAATCAGGATTGAACAACTTGAACTACAAGAATATGCTATCTAAGCAATTCTTAGAAGATTTGGTAATCATTCTACAAAGAGAAATTTACAGAATGACCCAAGAAGAAACCGTATCTCAACCTGTAGACACCGCTTCAACAGGAGAAGCCTCTACAAGTACATACGAAAAACTAGAAAAAACAAAATACTTGTATGTTGTCTTCATAGGAAGAGAAATATGACAGCTGGGAAGAAGCCCAAGCTCAAGTCATAGGATTTCCCGAAAATTCTCACAAAAAATTCTAGACAAAGGACGATGCTGAACAAGCCTGGACAGTGTCTCGAAATAGATGATCTACAGACAAAAACTTTTAGATTGTTTACAAAGAAAGAGAGATGGCCTTACTTTCACTCTCTTACTAAGAAACATGCTTCAACCAGAAGATGATACTATCTTCGCCATGGAAATGTACTATTTCCATTGGGAAAGGTATACGAATCGCATCCATAGACTACGATGCAAGATCAAAAAAATTAAACAAAAGCTAAACCTCCTAGCTTTGTAAAAATGAATGAATTTTTCTATTTAATGGATATGGAAACTTCATTACCATTAGGCCTTCCTAACATCACCGGATGGCTGAAAAACCTAGTGTACTTTGCAACACCTTGCATAGCACCTAGAAAAAAGGATCCAGCACCACCTGCTTTTAGGATCTCTTCAAAAGCATCATCCTCCACCGATGATGAAGTTTACACAGAATATAATACCTTCGGTCGCCAACCGATTTATTATTTTCAAGAGGAAAAACCCTCCTCTAGTAAACAACAAGAGCAACACAACAGTGAACCAGAAGCCCGGGAATCTGATGAAGTTGTAGAAGAAAATACCAATAAAACAGACTACTCTGCTAAAGATAAAAAGGCAGATGATCTTGGTAAAAGATTTCAAATGCTTTGTGGTAGCGACCATTTTGAAGCAGAAACTTCAAGGGTACGAGACACCCACATGGAAGATAGCTTTCAAGATAACTTCCGAAACCGTACTACGGTTCACCCGCAAGAACGAGAAAGTTTCTCCCACTCCAAAATATCCCTGGGAGGACAAAGGTATTCGACAAAATACACAAATGTCGATCCTTCAAATGCTATTAAGGGAAACCAAACCATAGATAGCATAAACCCTTTTGGATTTTACCTCAACTTGGATTGCCCCAAGGACGGAGTAAAGGTCCTTAAAGATTGGGAAAGAAGCATGAGCAATGCTGCAAATATGCATGAATCTTGGAACCAAGAATCAGCATTTAATTTCTTTACCTATGCTTTACCGGGTAATGTAGCTCATTGGTGGGACAACCTTCCCGAAGACCAAAAACGAGCTAATACCTCAATATCGATAGCCAATATCTTGAAAGGATTAGTGGCTAAGATATCAAAGGAACTTCTAGGAATACATCAAACCCTAGAAGCCTACAATGAGAGTACTAAACAAAGAAAACGTTTAGAAACTCTTCAGAAATTAAACAAGTTACAAATCTGTAATATTTGTTTTTTATGAGAAGTATTACTGCGAGTTTGCAAGTTACTTCTAAAAACTGCAAAAAGAAGACCAGAAACCTTATCAATCTATCTTTTATGCAAAATTGCCGGAACCATTTGCACATGTAGTTGAAAAAGACTACATTACAAAATATTGGCAAAACAATCCAGAACATGGTACTTTAACCATGGATATTTTCCTAAACATTGATACTTTAGGAAGAAGACGTAGATTTGTACAAGACATGTTGGCAAATCTTTGTGAAGCCCAAAAACTACAAAAGAAAAGTAGTAAGGCAAATAAAAAAACATTATGTTATTCAAACCAGAACAAAAATGTAGGAGCTTATGGTTGCAAAACCACCTCTCATAAGCAACGAAAATATCCCATGAAATTTCAACAGAAAAAATATAAGATACAAAAAAGTTCTACAACCAGGTATACTCCTTAAAAGAGATACTTTAAGAAAAGAACAAATTCCGGCCCTACCACATCCAATAAAGGGTCAAATGCATATTGTCCAAAGGGGAAAACCCCAAGCAAATGCAAATACTGGATATGCCAGAAAGAAGGACATTTTGCAAAAGATTGTCCAAATGATAACCAACAACGGCGGTACAGTACTTACATGTTAATAGCCGAAGAAAATGTTAGAAATCATTCATTACGATGAAATATATGAACTTCATCTTGCAACTGAGTCCTCCTCCTCGAAAAACTCAGAGAACATGTCGGACTCTTCAGGCACCTTCTCTGAAAGAGTATCTGCATAAACGCAGAGCATGTCGCATCTGGAAATTGTTATATCACGGTCCCACTTAAACTACCCGGATATATAAAATTCCATATACACACTCTCGTAGATACAGAAAGTTCATATTGCCTAGCCAGACAAAATCTACTTCCCACTGATCAATGGAAAATACTTGAAGTACCCTTCAAGTAACCGTTGGCTCCAGAGAGAATATCTCTCTTCCTACCGAAGCTCGAAACATTCATCTCGACATTGGAGATGAAAAGTTTATGATTCCCAAACTTATTAGTTTAGGATCAAACATAAACTTAGGACCAGACATAGTCCTAGGAAATGAATGGCTCATGTTTCATGCCCCTATAGAGCAAACACCAGCCTACTATAAACTTCGATGTCGCACTCGACGTGAAATCGACAATGCTGCTGTATTTGTCTACGCCGTAAAACCTACGGAAGCCTATGCCATTTCTGGCAATGACGATGTTCTCCATCAGGTCTTCAAAAAACGCAGCAAGCGTGGTGATGAGATTCCATCCTTAGAAACTCTGCTCCTTGCTGAGTCCTGTGAATCTGAAGTTCAGCAACTTCTAGAATCCACTTGTTCTGAGAAACCCTTAGAATGGTGGCATAAACAAAAACCATAAGCCGACCTCGAACTTCTTGATCTTGAAAAGGAAATCCGAGAATAACCTATGGCTTACATTCCTTCTGATGTTGAAGAATTCTCAACATAGATAAATGACTTGCTCGCTCAAGGTTTAATCCAAGCAAGTTATTCTCCACATACATCTCCTGTTTTCCTGCTATGGAATCATGCAGAGATAAAACGAGAAAAAGCTAGAATGGTTATTAACTATAAAAAGGTTAATGAAGCCATAAAAATGGATGGTTACTATCTTCCTAACAAAGAAAGATTAATAGCTTCCATAAGAGTAAAACAATGGTTTTCTAAATTTGATTGCAAATCCGGGTTTTGGCAAATTCGTCTAACTGAAAGAGCTATTCCCCTTATTGCATTCAATTGTCCTTCAGGACATTATGAGTGGCTTGTAAAGCGCTTTGGGTTAAAACAAGCACCCAACATATTTCAAAGAAGAATGGATGATATCCTCAAACCATTCTTTAAATTTTGCTTAGTTTATGTTGATGACATCCTAGTCTTTTCAGAAACCAAGGATCAACATAAAGAGCAATTACTTAAGGTTTTAAATGCCTTAAAAATTGTTGGGATAGCACTCAGCAAAAAGAAATCAGAGTTATTTAAAACCAAGATAGATTTCTTAGGTCTTAACATCTCAAAAGGAGAAATCATTCTTCAAAATCATATTCTGGAAAAACTAGCTGCTTTTCCGAATAAAATTGAAGATATAAAACAACTTCAACGTTTCTTAGGATGCCTAACATATGCTGAACAATTCATAAAGAATTTAGCAGAAATTAGGAAACCCTTTCAAAAGAAACTAAAGAAAGACATCAAATGGGAATGGACACCCACTGATAGTCTTGAAGTACTCCGGATCAAACAAATGATGAAACACCTCCCAGTGTTAACTCTACCTGATCCAGATGCAAAACTGATTTTGGAAACTGACGCCTCTGATCACACTTGGGCAGCAGTCCTAAAATGCAAAATCAATGATTCTAAAAGAATATGCAAATATACATCAGGAACATTTTCATCTACTGAAACAAACTATCATTTTTATGAAAAATAAATTTTAGCAGTAAAGAATGGGATAAAAAAGTTATATATATATATCTCACACCCAAAGAATTCCTGGTAAGAACTGACTGTAAAAGTTTTGTTGGTTTTATGTCAAGAAATTTAGAAGATTCACTTTGTCGCGGTAGGTTACTCCGTTGGCAGCAATGGTTCTTTCAATTCACTTTTACTGTTGAACACATAAAGGAGATAAAAACTATTTACCTCACACTCTTACTCGAGAACTTTCTCGTGTTTCAGACAGGTAAAATGGATCCCCTCAGCAGCACCCTGACGGACCTAGCAGCAGCAATTGCCACACTCACGGTATTGCTCTCAACCCTATAGTCACTATTCGATAGTCATTTAGTTCTCTCAGAACGAGGAGACATACATGAGAATTGTGCCCGTTACAGGTTAAGTGGAGAAGTCTTACAACTCAAGGTTAAAGAATTAACCGAAGAGTTAAAATACTCACTCAACGGCATGAAATGCCAAGATCCTCCGGGACTTCTATCAGATCTCCATCGTGAGAAAAGGAAACCACAATGTCAGCTAATCAGCAGACGGATGACTTTAGTGTTTTGATAAACACAGGTCGACCCGGGATTTCTACCGGTCATGCTAGGCATGACAAGGAAATCACAACCCAATCTTCTCTAAAGATAGGGGAATCAGGGATTTCTACCTGCCAGTCTAGAGCTGGAAAGGAAACCTTAATGATTTCGTTGAAATCGGAATCAGGGACTTCTACCTGTCAGTCTCGAGCTGAAAAGGAAGTCTTAACGGATCCATCCCCGATGGAAACGGACTTGTCTAGTAATGAGAAATCATTCAAGACAAAATTGGTTACCCCATCTGAGTTTACAAGGTTGAAAAGCCTAAATAAACCAGATAAAACTAGTTTTAATGAGTTTGAGTTTTTAAAGAAATTTAAACCTTTAAAACTTTCGGACATTATGTCTGAGGAACCCTCGGTACACCCTCAAAAGGTGGACAGCATTTGTTCAAAGATCGAATCCGATCATACTGTTCAATTCCAGAGATGGAATGAACAAATTGGACAAGGGATGAACACTCCCTTCTTCACCACTGAGCCCAGCAACAGTTGGAATCAAGTGAAGCTGAGTCCTGAAATAGACTCAAAATATGCATCCATGCTTTATGCATATGGATTCATAAAACAGATGGTATATGTAGCTGACAAACCCGAGACCGAGTTGGGTATTGCATCCATTGGGAACTCTCGCTTGTGATGTGTGTAGCGAAGTAGGACTCTCCGCCCTTGGGTGTTGGCATCCCTTAGGTAAGGATGGCCGGTCGGTGCAGGTAGGTACCACTCACTGCTACGCTGCTATGCCCTCCTTTGCTGGCATCATTGGAGCATTTTAATGGTGTCCCAACCCATGATGTGGCATTTGGTGGTATCCAGGTGAAATGGTATCTAAGATATCAAAGGAATTTCTAGGAATACATCCAACCCTAGAAGCCTACAATGAGAGTACTAAACAAATAAAACGTTTAGAAACTCTTCAGCAATTAAACAAGTTACAAATCTGTAACATTTGTTTTCATGAGAAGTATTACTGCGAGTTTGCAAGTTACTTCTATAAACTGAAAAAAGAAGACCAGAAACCTTATCTGTCTATCTTTTATGACAAATTGCTAGAACCATTTGCACATGTAGCTGAAAAGCCCAAAATTGGCACGCCAGAGAAACTCTCACACCGGTAAATGAAACCGATATAGCTTATCAAGCATATCTGAATGAATGGTGGAGATTAACCCATAGAGAAATTCTACTACGGTATCTAATAAAAAAGGTTCAACGGAAGCTTCAAGAATTAGCTCTATGACAGAGTTTTTCTATTTAATGGATATGGAAACTCCATTACCATTAGGCCTTGCTGACATCACCGGATGGCAGAAAAACCTAGTGTACTTTGCAACACCTTGCATAGCACCTAGAAAAAAGGATCCAGCACCACCTGCTTTTAGAATCGCTTACAAAGCATCATCCTCCACCGATGATGAAGTTTACGCAGAATATAATACCTTCGGTCCCCAACTGATTTATTATGTTCAAGAGGAAAAACCATTCTCTAGTAAATAACAAGAGCAACACAACAGTAAACCATAAGCATGGGAATCTAATGAAGTTGTAGAAGAAAATACCAAGAAAATAGACTACTCTGCTAATGACTAAAAGGCAGATGATCTTGGTAAAAGATTTTGAATGCTTCGTGGTAGTGACCATTTTGAAGCAGAAACTTCAAGGGTACGAGACACCCACATGGAAGATAGCTTTCAAGATAACTTCCAAAACCTTACTGCGGTTCACCCACAAGAACGAGAAAGTTTCTCCCACTCCAAAATATCCCTGGGAGGACAAAGGTATTCGACAAAATACACAAATGTCGATCCTTCAAATGCTACTAAGGGACACCAAACCATAGATAGCATAAACCCTTTTGGATTTTACCTCAACTTGGATTGCCCCAAGGTTGGAGAAAAGGTCCTTAAAGATTGGGAAAGAAGCATGAGCAATGCTGCAAATATGGATGAATCTTGGAACCAAGAATCAGCATTTAATTTCTTGACCCATGCTTTACAGGGTAATGTAGCTCATTGGTGGGACAACCTTCCCGAAGACCAAAAACGAGCTAATACTTCAATATCAATAGAAGATATCTTGAAAGGATTAGTGGCTACGATATCAAAGGAATTTCTACGAATACATCCAACCCTAGAAGCCTACAATGAGAGTACTAAACAAAGAAAACGTTTAGAAACTCTTCAGAAATTAAACAAGTTACAAATCTGTAACATTTGTTTTTATGAGAAGTATTACTGCGAGTTTGCAAGTTACTTCTATAAACTGCAAAAAGAAGACCAGAAACCTTATCTGTCTATCTTTTATGCAAAATTTGCCAGAACCATTTGCACATGTAGCTGAAAAAGACTAAATTACAAAATATTGGCAAAACAATCCAGAACATGGTACTTTAACCATGGATATTTTCCTAAACATTGATACTTTAGGAAGAAGACATAGATTTGTACAAGACATGTTGGCAAATCTTTGTGAAACCCAAAAATTACAAAAAAAAAAGTAGTAAGTCAAATAAACAAACATTATGTTGTTCAAACCAGAACAAAAATGTAGGAGCTTATGGTTGCAAAACCACCTCCCATAAGCAACGAAAATATCCTAAGAAATTTCAACAGAAAAAATTTAGGATACAAAAAAGTTCTAAAACCAGGTATACTCCTAAAAAGAGATACTTTAAGAAAAGAACAAATTCCGACCCTACCACATCCAGTAAAGGGTCAAATACATACTGCCCAAAGGGGAAAACCCCAAGCAAATGCAAATGCTGGATATGCCAGAAAGAAGGACATTTTGCAAAAGATTGTCCAAATGATAAGCAACAATGGCGGTACAGTACTTACATGTTACTAGCCGAAGAAAATGGATTAGAAATCATTCATTACGATGAAATCCAATCAGAAGATGAAATATATGAACTTCATCTTGCAACTGAGTCCTCCTCCTCGGAAAACTCAGAGAACATGTCGGACTCTTCAGGAACCTTCTCTGAATGAGTATCTGCATAAACGCAGAGCATGTCGCATCTGGAAATTGTTATATCACGGTCCTGCTTAAACTACCCGGATATATCAAATTTCATATACACGCTCTCGTAGATACATGAAGTTCATATTGCCTAGCCAGACAAAATCTACTTCACACGGATCTATGGAAAATACTTGAAGTACCCCTTTAAGTAACCGTTGGCTCTGGAGAGAATATCTCTCTTTCTGCCGAAGCTTGAAACATTCATCTCGACATTGGAGGTGAAAAGTTTATGATTCCAAAACTCATTAGTTTAGGATCAAACATAAACTCAGGACCAGACTTAGTCCTAGGAAATGAATGGCTCATGTTTCATGCCCCAATAGAGCAAAAACCAGCCTACTATAAACTTCGATGTCGCACTCGACGTGAAATCGACAATACTGTTGTATTTGTCTACGCCGTAAAACCTACGGAAGCCTATGCCATTTCTGGCAATGGCGATGTCCTCCATCAGGTCTTAAAAAAATGCAGCAAGTGTGGTGATAAGATTCCAACCTTAGAAACTCTGCTCCTTGCTGAGTCCTGTGAATCTGAAGTTCAGCAACTTCTAGAATCCACTTGTTCTGAGAAACCCTTAGAATTGTGGCATAAACAAAAACCATATGTCGACCTCAAACTTCTTGATCCTGAAAAGGAAATCTGAGAAAAACCTATGGTTTACACAACTTCTGATGTTGAAGAATTCTCAACTGCGACTTTGCAAGTTACTTCTATAAACTGCAAAAAGAAGATCTGAAACCTTATCTATCTATCTTTTATGCAAAATTGCCAAAACCATTTGCACAAGTAGCTGAAAAAGACTACATTACAAAATATTGGCAAAACAATCCAGAACATGGTACTTTAACCATGGATATTTTCCTAAACATTGATACTTTAGGAAGAAGACATAAATTTGTACGAGACATGTTGGCAAATCTTTGTGAAGCCCAAAAACTACAAAAGAAAAGTAGTAAGGCAAATAAACAAACATTATGTTGTTCAAACCAGAACAACAATGTAGGAGCTTATGGTTGCAAAACCACCTCCCATAAGCAACGAAAATATCCTAAGAAATTTCAACAGAAAAAATTTAGGATACAAAAAAGTTCTACAACCAGGTATACTCCTAAAAAGAGGTACTTTAAGAAAAGAACAAATTCCGGCCCTACCACATCCAGTAAAGGGTCAAATGCATACTGCCCAAAGGGGAAAACCCCAAGCAAATGCAAATGCTGGACATGCCAGACAGAAGGACATTTTGCAAAAGATTGTCCAAATGATAAACAACAACGGTGGTACAGTACTTACATGTTACTAGCAGAAGAAAATGGATTAGAAATCATTCATTACGATGAAATCCAATCAGAAGATGAAATATATGAACTTCATCTTGCAACTGTGTCCTCCTCCTCAGAAAACTCAGAGAACATGTCAGACTCTTCAGGCACCTTCTCTGAATGAGTATCCGCATAAACGCAGTGAGATTCCAACCTTAGAAACTCTGCTCCTTGCTGAGTCCTGTGAATCTAAAGTTCAACAACTTCTAGAATCCACTTGTTCTGAGAAACCCTTAGAATGGTGGCATAAACAGAAACCATATGCCGACCTCGAACTTCTTGATCCTGAAAAGGAAATCCGAGAAAAACCTATGGTTTACAATCCTTCTGATGTTAAAGAATTCTCAACACAGATAAATGACTTGCTCGCTCAAGGTTTAAATCCAGGCAAGTTATTCTCCACATACATCTCCTGCTTTCCTGGTACAGAATCATGCAGAGATAAAATGAGGAAAAACTAGAATGGTTATTAATTATAAAAAGGTTAATGAAGCTACTAAAATGGATGGTTACTATCTTCCTAACAAAGAAAGATTAATAGCTGCCATAAGAGGAAAACAATGGTTTTCTAAATTTGATTACAAATCCTGGTTTTGGCAAATTCGTCTAACCGAAAGAGCTATTCCCCTTACTGCATTCAGTTGTCTTTCAGGATATTATGAGTGGCTTGTAATGCCCTTTGGGTTAAAACAAGCACCCAAGATATTTCAAAGAAGAATGGATGATATCCTCAAACCATTCTTTAAATTTTGCTTAGTTTATGTTGATGACATCCTAGTCTTTTCAGAAACCAAGGATCAACATAAAGAGCAATTACTTAAGGTTTTAAATGCCTTAAAAACTGCTGGGATAGCACTCAGCAAAAAGAAATCAGAGTTGTTTAAAACCAAGATAGATTTCTTAGGTCTTAACATCTCAAAAGGAGAAATCATTCTTCAAAATCATATTCTGGAAAAACTAGCTGCTTTTTCGAATAAAATTGAAGATATAAAACAACTTCAACGTTTCTTAGGATGCCTAACATATGCTGAACAATTCATAAAGAATTTAGCAGAAATTAAGAAACCCTTTCAAAAGAAACTAAAGAAAGACATCAAATGGGAATGGACAACCACTGATAGTCTTGAAGTACTCTGGATCAAACAAATGATGAAACACCTCCTGGTGTTAACTCTACCTGATCCAAATGCAAAACTGATTTTGGAAACTGACGCCTCTGATCACACTTGGGCAGCAGTCCTAAAATGCAAAATCAATGATTCTGAAAGAATATGCAAATATACATTAGGAACATTTTCATCTGCTGAAACAAACTATCATTCTTATGAAAAATAAATTTTAGCAGTAAAGAATGGGATAAAAAAGTTTTATATATTTCTCGCACCCAAAGAATTTCTGGTAAGAACTGACTGTAAATTTTTTTTTGATTTTATGTCAAGAAATTTAGAAGATTCACTTTGTCACGGTAGGTTACTCCGTTGGCAGCAATGGTTCTTTCAATTCTCTTTTACTGTTGAACACTTTAAAGGAGATAAAAACTATTTACCTGACACTCTTACTCGAAAACTTTCTTGTATTACAGACAGGAAAAATGGATCCCCTCAGCAGCACCCTAACGGACCTAGCAGCAGCAACTGCCACACTCACGGTATTGCTCTCAACCCTACAGTCACTATTCGATAGTCTTTTAGGTCTCTCAGAACGAGGAGACATACATGAGAATGTGCCCGTTACGGGTTAAGTGGAGAAGTCTTACAACTCAAGGTTAAAGAATTAACCGAAGAGTTAAAAGAACTCACTCAACGGCATGAAATGCCAAGATCCTCCGGGACTTCTACCGGATCTCCATTGCGAGAAAAGTTAGCCACAACGTCAGCTAATCAGCAGACAAATGACTTTAGTGTTTTGATAAACACAGGTCGACCCGGGATTTCTAACAGTAATGCCAGGCATGAGAAGGAAATCACAACCCAATCTTCTGCTAAGATAGGGGAATCGGGGATTTCTACCTACCAGTCTAGAGCTGGAAAGGAAACCTTAACGATTTCGTTGAAATCGGAATCAGGGACTTCTACCTGTCAGTCTCAAGCTGAAAAGGAAGTCTTAACGGATCCATCCCCGATGGAAACGGACTTGTCTAGTAATGAGAAATCATTCAAGACAAAATTGGTTACCCCTTCTGAGTTTACAAGGTTGAAAAGCCTAAATAAACCAGATAAAACTAGTTTTAATGAGTTTGAGTTTGTAAAGAAATTTAAACCTTTAAAACTTTCGGACATTATGTTTGAGGAACCCTCGCTACGCCCTCAAAAGGTGGACAACGTTCGTTCAAAGATTGAATCCGATCATACTGTTCAATTCCAGAGATGGAATGAACAAATTGGACAAGGGATGAACACTCCCTTCTTCACCACTAAGCCCAGCAACAGTTGGAATCAAGTGAAGCTGAGTCATGAAATAGACTCAAAATATTCATCCATGCTTTATGCATATGGATTCATAAAAAAGATGGTAATCCACTCCACCGACTTATCAGTGTTGGAGAAAATGCCAAAGGAAATTATGGAGGCTTGCAAAAGCTTCATCTCCATAACAAAAAGTAAAGAAATTCGACTTCATTTCGTTTCCTGTATTGGTGAAATTGTTACTGACACAAAGGTGTTTCCAAGCATTTCTGTCGTGACACTTGAAGGCATCAAAGAAGGTGACGCCAACATGGAATATGATCCCAGACATGCTCCAAAAGCCAAGCCTTGCCCAGAAGCAGTCCTGCCAACCAGGCGTATCCGTGGGCTCAAGAACCTGATATAGCTCATACAATAGGTGATTACAAGACCTCCGTCCCACTGACGAACGTCTCTAAAAGCTATAAAGAGACTCCGACTTCTGTCCAGACCAATCTGGAAGCTACGCTGAAGAAACTCCTTGGAGGAAATATCCCCTTCAACAAAACAACAAAGGAAAGCTTCTGCCAAATGGCCCAGAAGACTTTTCTGAAGGAGCACACCTGTAAATTGTGTGCACAGAAAGGCACCTGTCCGAATGAGCAGTCAGCAGCCATGATAGCAGACTAGTCAGCAGCCAAGTCAGCAGACTTGGCCCACGACGAAAACAAAGTCAGCAAATGCGGCTCAAAAGTCCGCAACAACGGCTTCAAATGTCATCAATGACGGCTACACCAAGTCAACAAAGATGGCTAAAAAAGATTCCTGCACGTCATCATCATGATGTCACCAGCAGAAAAGACATTTCTACCCCTGCTTTCGGTGCCGAAAGGTAATAATGCAAGGGCAAAAATGACAAGTCAAAAAGACAAAAGTTACCCTTTGTCTTTAAACACCCACCTCTCAATAAAGGGTAAAAGCGGAAGACATGAAAGATCTTCAGCTATAAATTTGACGCTCCTCCAGAGGTTTAGACATTAAAACTGAGAGCCTCTAAATTCAAAATTAAAGAGCTTGAGCGTTCGAAGAAAAGGCGATTTCCGGTGATCTTTCTCTGGCAATTTCCTCAAGCACGGTATGTGCTTAACAGCCGTAATGGCTGAGTAGAAAAGAGGGAACCGACCAGTGCCACGGTCGGTAACTTCGGGAGTTATGTAGCTAAGTAGTTTTTTCTTTTCCTTTTTTTTTAAGGGTATGTATTTAGTTATGTTATGTTTTTATTTGTTTTGAATAATGTTTTTTATATTTCCGCATGTTTGTAATATTGTGATCTCCACAGTATTTGTTATTACTGTTCATATTCCTCATCTATATATATGATCTCCACAGTGTTTGTTTTTACTGTTCCAAAGTTACTGTTTAAAAGAACTGTTCATTTTTACTATTCATGGTTACTATTCATGATTACTATTCATGTTTACTATTCAATCGTAAAAAAGAAATAGTATCGAAATAGTGCCAAATAGGACAGAAGCTAGAGACTTGGAATTATTCGGCTACGCTCCGAGGTAGAAAACGAAACGGACCTGTGCTCTACCCTGCTGAAGTAGCCATGGAGCCGCAACGGTTAATAGGAATGGCTTGGGGCCCTCTGGAGACCGTGAGGACCGCATCGACGGAATTGCCCACTTGGTGGTAAGCCGGCAAGAATAAGGTCAAACCCCAAAGAAGTTCTAAGTAGCAGCAGAAGTCATGTTGGGCCTATTAGATATCTATGACATAGACACAAACGAGTATATAGCAGTGACATGTGGTAGGAAACAAGAAAGTGATATGATGGTAAACTGATAGGACTGACGAAGTGTGACTGTAGGAATAGTATTGTGTGAGTCATCGTTATTTTTCGCTGACCATAGATGTTTTCCGCTGCCTGTAGCTAGACGGACAGGTAGAAATCCCTAGGATCCTAGTTCCGCTGCCCTCATCCCTAGGTTCTTCTTGTGTACAAGTCTATTAGAGACTTTATGTCGTTGATATCATAGCAATAGTGCTTTTGGTGTCAGTATTCCGCTGTCAGAGTTTGCTGGAGACTCGTATCAATTGGAATGATTGCTTGAACTCCTGTTCCAAAAATTAGAAGAGACCTCAACTCATCTAAAATTCCTAAATGTCTGAACAAATAGGAATAGAATGTACTTCTCTCCAAAACAGTGTTCATATACATCATGAAACACAGGGAGAATACGATGAACGTCCTAATCTAATGCAGGATGGACAAAAGTGGATAATAAGTATCCCTCGGATAACTGAAGTCTACAACAAAGATTGGATTGAATTCCAAAAGAAATCCTTCGTCTTCCAGAAGGAACTATCTATAGAAATACAGGATACCAACTCAAGTACTTTCTGCTACAGATTATTAAGTGAATCTGACTTAGCTAAGCTAAAAAGATTCAAATATGTCCATTATGGACTATTTCGTATAGGATTAGACCCCTTAATACGAATCAATCAGAATTTACCCTTCATCGCAGCTATAGTAGATAACTATGTGAAGAATATTTTTGAAAAAGCCCTACTTGGAGGAGTTAGAGCAAACTTAGGATTAGGCCCAGTATCCTTTACAACATGGCCCAATCTACAAATAGATTTAGAAGACAAGCACATCCAAGACACCTTGTCCCTAAAAATCTATACAGACAACTGGTCGAAAAATGGAATTCAACCAGGAAGAAGAGTTATGCGCATACTTGTATGCATAGTAGCCCAAGGAATCAACACTGGAAAGGTTCCAGTTAAAGATTCAAAGAAACTCACAAAATTAGCCAAAAACATTGGTTATTCTGAAAACTTGACCATAGAAGAACTCGACCCTTTGGCACCCAGACACCTTCCCCTCTCTCGGAAAACCATAAAGGAGATAGAAGGAAAACTAGTGATCACAAACACTAGATCCAGTTTTTCCATCGAACAGGACAGACCCTCTACCTCAACAAGTAGAACCTCAAATAGTTCTCGTTTCGAAGGAATAGGAACTCCAAGGCCCAATGCTTATGTTCCTCTTCACATAGATGATGGCACATAACCCACACAAAGCCTTAGGTCCATCTATAGGAACTAGTGACATCGTCATCAATTCTAATCAAACCTTAGAGTCTTTTGGTAAGACCCTTAATAGGTTAGAACAAACTGTTGAAAACCTCCAACAAAAAATAGATTTCCTCTATGATGAACAGAAACATAGAGAAATAATAAAGTGTCAAAACATCCTAGAAAATATTCTAGAAAAGATTGACCATGGAAATAGTCCTCTTTTCTTCAAAGAGTTAACAGAACTTAAACAAAGTTTAGATAATCTAAACAAAGATCAAATGCAAGAACTTTTGACAGAAGTCTTAGCATTAAAAGAACAGCTAGGTTCAAAAGAACATCTAGGTTCTCCAGGTCCATCAAGGTTTAAAACACCTTTTACACCTTGGACACCAGAATGATCTATAAACTGAAACTTTTAGATCGTTTAAAATTAAAAAGAGAAAGCCTTGCCCTCGCTTTACTCCAAAGAAATACTCTTCAGCCAGAAGATAATACAATCCCAGCAATGGTATGGTATTACTATTTTTGGGAAAGATATTCTGATTGCATCTACAACCTTAGATGCAAGATCAAGAAAATTAAAAGAAAGCTAAACCTTTTAGCTTTGTAAAATGATTTGTAGAGCAAGACTACTAGATCAACTTCGTCTGGTACGGTCAATGCAAGCCCAAAATTGGCACGCCAGAGAAACTCTCACACCAGTAAATGAAACCGATATAGCTTATCAAGCATATCTGAATGAATGATGGAGGTTAACCTGTAGAGAAATTCTACTACGGTATCTGATCAAAAAGGTTCAACGGAAGCTTCAAGAATTATCTCTATGATAGAGTTTTTCTATTTAATGGATATGGAAACTCCATTACCATTAGGCCTTCCTGACATCACCGGATGGCTGAAAAACCTAGTGTACTTTGCAACACCTTGCATAGCACCTAGAAAAGAGGATCCAGCACCACCTGCTTTTAGGATCGCTTCAAAAGCATCATCCTCCACCGATGATGAAGTTTATGCAGAATATAATACCTTCGGTCGCCAACCGATTTATTATGTTCAAGAGGAAAAACCCTCCTCTAGTAAACAACAAGAGCAACACAACAGTGAACCAGAAGCTTGGGCATCTGATGAAGTTGCAGAAGAAAATACCAAGAAAACAAACTACTCTGCTAAAGACAAAAAGGCAGATGATCTTGGTAAAAGATTTTGAATGCTTCGTGGTACCGACCATTTTGCAGCAGAAACTTCAAGGGTACGAGACACCCACATGGAAGATAGCTTTCAAGATAACTTCTGAAACCGTACTACGGTTCACCCGCAAGAACGAGAAAGTTTCTCCCACTCCAAAATATCCCTGGGAGGACAAAGGTATGCGACAAAATACACAAATGTCGATCCTTCAAATGCTACTAAGGGACACCAAACCATAGATAGCATAAACCCTTTTGGATTTTACCTCAACTTGGATTGCCCCAAGGATGGAGAAAAGGTCCTTAAAGATTGGGAAAGAAGCATGAGCAATGCTGCAAATATGGATGAATCTTGGAACCAATAATCAGCATTTAATTTCTTTACCCATGCTTTACAGGGTAATGTAGCTCATTGGTGGGACAACCTTCCCGAAGACCAAAAATGAGCTAATACTTCAATATCCATAGCCAATATCTTGAAAGGATTAGTGGCTAAGATATCAAAGGAATTTCTAGGAAAACATCCAACCCTAGAAGCCTACAATTAGAGTACTAAACAAAGAAAACGTTTAGAAACTCTTCAGAAATTAAACAAGTTACAAATCTGTAACATTTGTTTTTATGAGAAGTATCACTGTGAGTTTGCAAGTTACTTCTATAAACTGCAAAAAGAAGACCAGAAACCTTATCTGTCTATCTTTTATGCAAAATTGCAAGAACCATTTGCACATGTAGCTGAAAAAGACTACATTACAAAATATTGGCAAAACAATCCAGAACATGGTACTTTAACCATGGATATTTTCCTAACATTGATACTTTAGGAAGAAGACATAGATTTGTACAAGACATGTTGGCAAATCTTTGTGAAGCCCAAAAACTACAAAAGAAAAGTAGTAAGGCAAATAAACAAATATTATGTTGTTCAAACCAGAAAAAAAATGTAGGAGCTTATGGTTGCAAAACCACCTCCCATAAGCAACGAAAATATCCTAAGAAATTTCAACAGAATAAAATTAGGATACAAAAAATTTCTCCAACCAGGTATACTCCTAAAAAGAGATACTTTAAGAAAAGAACAAATTCCGGCCCTACCACATCCAATAAAGGGTCAAATGCATACTACGCAAAGGGGAAAACCCCAAGCAAATGCAAATGCTGGATATGCCAGAAAGAAGGACATTTTGCAAAAGATTGTCCAAATGATAAACAACAACAGCGGTACAGTACTTACATGTTACTAGCCGAAGAAAATGGATTGGAAATCATTCATTACGATGACATCCAGTCAGGAGATGAGGTCTATGAACTTCATCTAGAAACTGAGTCTTCTACCTCAGAAAACTCAGAAAATATGAGTGACTCTTCAGGCACAACCTTTGCCTAATATTCGGTTATGCTTTTTCCTTCCCGATAAACAATGGCAGCCAGCGTGGTGATTTATATACCCCACTAGTAAATAAACTTTCTCTGCTACTGCATCCTGCATTTATTGAGAATTAAATAAACTTTCTCTGCTACTGCATCTTGCATTTATAGAGAATTTTATAATTAACCTGACACTCTTACCACTCGAGAATTTTCTTGTGTTACAGACAGGTAAAATGGATCCCCTTAGCAGCACCCTGACGGACCTAGCAACAACAATTGCCACACTCACGGTATTGCTCTCAACCCTACAGTCACTATTCGATAGTCTTTTAGTTCTCTCAGAACGAGGAGAGATACATGAGAATTGTGCCTGTTACGGGTTAAGTGGAGAAGTCTTACAACTCAAGGTTAAAGAATTAACCGAAGAGTTAAAAAACTCACTCAACGGCATGAAATGCCAAGATCCTCCGGGACTTCTATCAAATCTCCATCGCGAGAAAAGGAAGCCACAACGTCAGCTAATTAGCAGACGGATGACTTTAGTGTTTTGATAAACACAGGTCGACCCGGGATTTCTACCGGTCATGCCAGGCATGAGAAGGAAATCACAACCTAATCTTCTCTGAAGATAGGGGAATCAGGGATTTCTACCTGCTAGTCTAGAGCTGGAAAGGAAACCTTAACGATTTCGTTGAAATCGGAATCAGGGACTTCTACCTGTCAGTCTCGAGCTGAAAAGGAAGTCTTAACGGATCCATCCCCGATGGAAACGGACTTGTCTAGTAATGAGAAATCATTCAAGACAAAATTGGTTACCCCGTCTGAGTTTACAAGGTTGAAAAGCCTAAATAAACCAGATAAAACTAGTTTTAATGAGTTTGAGTTTTTAAAGAAATTTAAACCTTTAAAACTTTCAGACATTATGTCTGAGGAACCCTCGCTACGCCCTCAATAGGTGGACAGCGTTCGTTCAAAGATCGAATCCGATCATACTGTTCAATTCCAAAGATGGAATGAACAAATTGGACAAGGGATGAACACTCCCTTCTTCACCACTGAGCCCAGCAACAGTTGGAATCAAGTGAAGCTGAGTCCTGAAATAGACTCAAAATATGCATCCATGCTTTATGCATATGGATTCATAAAACAGATGGTACTCCTCTCCACCGACTTATCAGTGTTGGAGAGAATGCCAAAGGAAATTATGGAGGCTTGCAAAAGTTTCATCTCCATAATAAAAAGTAAAGGAATTCGATTTTGTTTCGTTTCCTGTATTGCTGAAATTGTAACTAACACAAACGTGTTTCCAAGCATTTCTGTCGTGACACTTGAAGGCATCAAAGAAGGTGACGCCAACATGGAATATGATCCCAGACATGTTCCAAAAGCTAAGCCTTGCCCAAAAGCAGTCTGGCCAACCAGGCGTATCCACGGGCTCAAGAACCTGATAGCTCGGAATTTTATAAGAAAGAGATTTTTCTACACATGTTCTAAAAAATGGATATGAATGCTTGAAACATGTTAAAGATGCAAATGACCTATGGATCCAAACCTTTTAAAGAGAATAACATTAAATTCTCAAGTGAACGTGCTGTGGGATATTTACCCGTGTCAAATAAGCCAGTATTTTGCCCATTTACAAAAAGCTGACCTAATGATCATAGATGATTGTAAAGTGATTTATCATGCGTAACGGGCTATATTTTTGTAAGGAATGACTTATGGATTGGGAGTCAGCACTATGTTAAAAAAACCCCGCCACCCCCTTTCCCCGACGATTGTAGAACCAGATATATAAAAGTACGAGTATACAATCCCTAAAAATTACAGAAACTTTTTGGTATTATCTCTCTCTACATTTTTGCATTGTGAATTTCCATTTTAGATGTATACTTTTTTCATAAATCAAAACTTGAGTTTTCACTTTCCCTTCTTCTCCCAAATAAAAAATATAGATAAAAGGCAAATAGATCACAACAAAATGGAAAATTTAATATTTTATGTTTGGAAGAATTTAAAGAAATAAAAAAATGTAAGTAAGGAAAATTTATTCACACACCACAAATGAACATAAAAGTTTTGTTATCCAAGTTTGGGAAATTCCACTAGTTCAACCCAAATAGTTCGGAATTTGAAAAGAAAGAGATTTGTCCACACATGTTTTAAAAAATGGATATGCATGCTTAAAACATGTTAAAGATGTAAATGACCTATGGATCCAAACCTTTTAAAGAGAATAACATTAAATTCTCAAGTGAACCTGCGGTGGGATCTTTACCCGAGTCAAACATGCCAATATTTTGCCCATTTACAAAAAGCTGACCTAACGATCATAGATGATTTTAAAGTGATTTATCATGTGTAACGGGCAATATTTTTGTAAGGAATGACTTATGGATTGGGAGTCAACACTCAGTTAAAAATCCCTCACCTCTCCCTTTTCACGACGATTGCACAACCTAATAAGTAAAAACTAAAAAGAGTTTACAATCCCTTAAAATTAAAGACACTTTTTTGATTTATCTCTCTCTTCATTTGTGCATTGTGCATTTCTATTTTAGATGTATACTTTTTCCTAAATTGAAACTTGAGTTTTCACTTTCCCTTCATCTCGTAATAAAAAAAAGAGATCAAAGGCAAATAGATCACAACAAAATGAAAGTTTTAGATTTTATGTAAGGAAAGAATTTAAAGCAACAAACAAATGTAAGTAAATAAAATTTATTCAAACACCACAAATGAACACAAAATTTTTGTTATCTATGTTTTGGAAATTCCACTTGTCCAACACTAATTGCTAGAAATTTTATAAGAAAGAAATTTTTCTACACATGTTTTAAAAAATGGATATACAAGCTTCGAACTTGTTAAAGTTGAAAATTACCTATGGATACAAATATTTTAAAGAGAATAACATTAAATTCTCTAGTGAACGTGCAGTGGGATATTTACCTGAGTCAAACAAGACATTGTTTCATCAATTTACAAAAAGTTGACCTAACGATCATAGATGATTGTAAAGTGATTTATCATGCATAATGAGATATATTTTTGTAAGGAATGAGTTATGGATTGGGAGTCAACACTCAGTTAAAAATCCCCCGCCTCGCCCTTTTCCTGACGATTGCAGAATTGGTGTATGACAACTAAACAAAGTTTACAATCCCTAAAAATTACAAACACTTTTTAGAATTATCTCTCTCCAAATTTGTGTATTGTAAATTTCCATTTTCGATGTATAATTTTTTCTTAAATCAAAACTTGAGTTTTCATTTTCCCTTCATCTCGTAAACTAAAAAAATAGATCACAACGAAATAAAAATTTTAGAGTTTATATATGGAAGATTTTAAACAAATAAAAAAATATAAGTAAAGAAAATTTATTCACACTCCACAAATGAACACAAAAGTTTTGTTATCCAAGTTTGGGAAATTCCACTAGTTCAACCCTAATAGCTCGGAATTTTATAAGAAAGTGATTTTTCAACACGTTTAAAAAAATGCATATGCATGCTTGAAACATGTTAAAGATGGAAATGACCTATGGATCCAAACTTTTTAAAGATTATAACATTATATTCTCAAGTGAATGTGCGGTGGGATATATACCTGAGTCAAACAAGCCATTATTTTGCGCATTTACAAAAAGCTGACCTCACGATCATAGATGATTCTAAAGTTATTCATCATGCGTAATGGGCTATATTTTTGTAAGGAATGACTTATGGATTAGGAGACAACGCTCAGATAAAAACCCCCGCCTCCTCCTTTTCTTGACGATTGTTAAACCTGATATATACAAACTAAAAAGAGTTTACAATCACAAAATATTACAGATACATTTTGGAATTTTCTCACTCTACATTTGTGCATTGTGGATATCCACTTTAGATGTATACTTTTTTCTTAAATGAAAACTTGAGTTTTTGCATTCCCTTCAACTCGCAAACAAAAAACAGAGAGTACAGGCAAAAAGATAAAAAAAAAATTAAAATTTTAGGGTTTATGTATCGAAAGAATTTAAAGCAATAAACAAATGTAAGTATAGAAAATTTATTCACACACCACAAATGAACACAAAAGTTTTGTTATCCAAGTTTTGGTAATTCCACTAGTTCAACCCTAATAGCTCAGAATTTTATAAGAAAGAGATTTTTCTACTTATGTTTTAAAAAATGGATATGCATGCTTGAAACATGTTAAAGATGCAAATGACCTATGGATCCAAACCTTTTAAAGTGAATATAATTAAATTCTCAAGTGAACGTGAGGTGGGATATTTACCCGAGTCAAACAAGCCATTATTTTGCCCATTTACAAAAAGCTGACCTGACAATCATAGATGATTGTACGGTGAAATATCATGCATAACGGGTTATATTTTTTGTAAGGAATGACTTATGGATTGGGATTCAACACTCAGTTAAAAAACCCCCACCTCCGCCTTTTCCCGACGATTGCAGTACCTGATATATTAAAACTAAAAAGATTTTAAAATCCTTAAAAATTACTAAAACTATTTGGAATTATCTCTCTCTACAATTGTGCATTTTCAATTTCAATTTTAGATGTATACTTTTTTCTTAAATCAAAATTTGAGTTTTTACTTTGCCTTCATCTCACTAACAAAAAAAGAGATAAAAGGCAAATAGATCACAAAAAAATTAAAATTTTAGAGTTTATGCATGGAAAGAATTTAAAGCAATAAACAAATGTAAGAAAAGAAAATTTATTCACTCACCACAAATGAACACAAAAGTTTTGTTATCCAAGTTTGGGTAATTCCACAAGTTCAACCCTAATAGCTCAAAATTTTATGAGAAAGAGATTTTTCTACATATGTTTTAAAGAAATGGATATGCAAGCTTGAAACATGTTAAACCGGCAAATGACCTATGGTTCCAAACCTTTTAAAGAGAATAACATTAAATCCTCAAGTGAACGTGCGGTGAGATATTTACCCGAGTCAAACAAACCATTATTTTGCCCATTTACAAAAAGCTGACCAAACGATCATAGATGATAGTAGAGTGATTTATCATGCATAACCACCTATATTTTTTAAAGGAATAACTTTTGGATTGGGAGTCAACACTCACTCAAAAATCCCCCGCCTCCCCTTTTCCCAACAATTGCAAAACCTGATATAAAAACTTAAAAGAGTTTACATTTCCTAAAAATTACAGACACTTTTTGGAATTATCTCTCTCGACATTTGTGCATTGTGCATTTCCATTTTAGATGTATATTTATTTCATAAATAAAAACATGATTTTTTACTTCCACTTCATCTAGCAAACAAAAAAAAAGTGATAAAAGGCAAATATATCACAACAAAATGAAAATTTTAAAGTTTATGTATGGAAAAAATTGTTGCAATAAACATATGAAAGTAAAGAAAATTTATTCACACACCACAAATGAACACAAAACTTTTGTTATCCAAGTTTGGCTAATTCCACTAGTTCGACCCTAATAGCTCAGAATTTTATAAGAAAGAGATTTTTCTACATATGTTTTAAAAAATGGACGATTGTTGAACCTGATATATAAAAACCAAAAATATTTTACAATCCCTAAAAATTACAGAAACTTTTTGGAATTATCTCTCTCTACATTTGTGCATTGTGCATTTTATTTTTATATGTATACTTTTTTCTTAAATCAAAACTTGAGTATTCACTTTCCCTTCATCTCGTAAACAAAATCAAGAGATAAAATGCAAATAGATCACAACAAAATGAAACTTTTAGAGTTTTTGTATGGAATAATTTAAATTAATAAAAAAATGTAAGTAAAGAAAATTTATTCACACACCACGAATTAACACAAAAGTTTTGTTATCCAAGTTTGGGAAATTCTACTAGTTCAACTGTTAATAGCTTGGAATTTTTATTAGAAAGGGATTTTTCTACACATGTTTTAAAAAATAGATATTCATGTTTGAAACATGTTAAAGATTCAAATGACCTATGGATCCAAACATTTTAATGAGAATAACATTAAATTCTCAAGTGAACGTGCGGTAGGATATTTACCCGAGTCAAACAAGCCATTATTTTACCCATGTACAAAAATCTGACCTAACGATCATAGATGATTGTAAAGTGATTTATCATGTGTAACCGGCTATATTTGTGTAAAGGATGACTTATGGATTGGGAGTCAACGCTCACTTAAAAATCCCCCGCCTCCCCTTTTCCCGACGATTCCTGAACATGATATATTAAAACAAAAAAGATTTTACAATCCCTAAAAATTACAAACACTTTTCTGAATTATCTCTCTCTACATTTGTGCATTGTGCTTTTCCTTTTTATATGTATACTTTTTTATTAAATAAAAACTTGAATTTTCACTTTCCCTTCATCTCGTAAAGAAAAAAAAAAGATATAAGGCAAATAGACCACAACAAAATGAAAATTTTAGAGTTTATGTATGGAAATAATTTAAGGCAATAAAAAAATCTAAGTAAGAAAATTTTTCACACACCACAAATGAACAAAAAAATGTTTTGTTATCCAAGTTTGGGTAATTCCACTAGTTCAACCCGAATAGCTCGGAATTTTATAAGAAAGAGATTTTTCAACATATGTTTTAAAAAAAGGATAAGCATACTTGAAACATGTTAAAGATGCAAATGCTGTTGGGATCCAAACCTTTTAACGAGAATAACATTAAATTCCCAAGTGAATGTGCGGTGGGATATTTACCCGAGTCAAACAAGCCATAATTTTGCCCATTTACAAAAAGCTGACCTACCGATTATAGATGATTGTAAAGTGATTTATCATATGTAAGGGGCTATATTTTTTTAAGGAATGACTTATGGTTTGGCAGTGGGAAATTCCACTATTTCAAGCCTAATTGCTCAGAATTTTATAAGAAAGAGATTTTTCTACACATGTTTTAAAAAATGGATATGTAGGCTTGAAACACGTTAAAGATTAAAATGACCTATGGATCCAAACCTTTTAAAGAGAATAACATTAAATTCTCAAGTGAACGTGAGGTGGGATATTTACCCGAGTCAAACAAGCTACAATTTTTCCCATTTACAAAAAGCTAACCTAACGATCATATATGATTGTAATGTAATTTATCATGTGTACCTGGCTATATTTTTGTAAGGAACGACTTATGGACTGGGAGTCAACACTCAGGTAAAAATCCCTCGCCTCCCCCTTTTCCCGACGATTGCTGAACCTGATATATAAGAACTAAAAGTAGTTTACAATCCCTAAAAAATTCAGACACTTTTTGGAATTATCTCTCATTACATTTATGCATTGTGCATTTCCATTTTAGATATATACTTTTTGCTTAAATGAAAACTTGATTTTTCACTTTCCCTTCATCTTGTAAACAAAAAAAAAGAGATAAAAGGCAAATACATCACAACAAAATGAAAATTTTAGAGTTTGTGTATGGAAATAATTAAAGCAATAAACAAATGAAAGTAAATAAAATTTATTCACGCACCACAAAAGAACACAAAAGTTTTTTTATCCAAGTTTGGTAAATTCTACTATTTCAAGCTCAATAGATCGGAATTTTATAAGAAAGAGATTTTTCTACACATGTTTTAAAAAATGGATATGCATGCTTGAAACATGTTAAAGAAGCAAATGACTTATGGATCCAAAACTTTTAAAGAGAATAACATTAAATTCTCAAGTGAACGTGTGCGCGATATTTACCCGAGTCAAACAAGCCATTATTTTGCCCATTTACAAAAAGCTGACCCAACGATCATAAATGATTGTAATGTGATTTATCATGCATAACGGGCTATCTTTTTGTAAGGAATGACTTATGGATTGGGAGTCCACACTCAGTTAAAAATCCCCAACCACCCCCATTTCGCTACGATTGCAGAACCTTAGTTATAAAAACAAAAAAGAGTTTACGAACCCTAAAAATTACAGAAATTTTTTGGAATTATCTCTCTCTATATTTGTGCATTGTGCATTTCCATTTTAGATGTATACTTTTTTCTTAAATCAAAACTTGAGTTTTCAATTTCCTTCATCTCGCAAAAAAAAAAAAGATAAACGACAAAAAGATCACAAAAAAATGAAAATTTTAGAGTTAATGTATGGAAAGAATTTAAAGTAATAAACAAATGTAAGAAAAAAAAATTTATTCATGCACCACAAATGAAGACAAAAGTTTTGATATCCAAGTTTGGGAAATTCCACTAGTTCAACCCTAAGAGCTAGGAATTTTATAAGAGATTTTTCTACATATGTTTTAAAAAATGGGTATGCAAGCTTGAAACATGTTAAAGATGCAAATGTCTTATGGATCCAAACCTTTTAAAGAGAATAACAATAAATTCTCAAGTGAACATGTGGTGGGAAATTTACCCAAGTCAAACAAGCCATTATTTTGCCTGTTTAAAAAAAGTTGACCTAACGATTATAGATGATTGTAAAGTGATTTATCATGTGTAACGTGCTATATTTTTGTAAGGAATAACATATGGATTGGGAGTCAACACTTAGTTAAAAAGCCACCGCCGCCTCCCTCTTTTCCTGACGATTGCAGAATCTGAGATATAAAAACTAAAAATAGTTTACAATGCCTAAAAATTACAAACACTTTTTGGAATTATCTCTCATTAAATTTATGCATTGTGCATTTCCATTTTAGATGTATACTTTTTTGTTAAATAAAAACTTGAGTTTTCACTTTCCCTTCTTTTTGTAAACAAAAAAACGAGAAAAAAGGCAAATAGATCACAACAAAATGAAACTTGTAGTTTATGTATGGAAAGATTTTAAAGCAATAAACAAATGTAAGTAAATAAAATTTATTCACAGACCACAAATAAACACAAAAGTTTTGTTATCCAAGTTTGGATAATTCCACTAGTTCAACCCTAGTTGCTCAGAATTTTATATGAAAGAGATTTTTCTACAAATGTTTTAAAAAATGGATATGCATGCTTGAAACATGTTAAAGATTCAAATGACCTATGGACCCAAACCTTTTAAAGAGAATAACATTAAATTCTCAAGTGAACGTGCGGTGGGATATTTACCCGAGTCAAACAAGCCATTATTTTGCCCATTTAAAGAAAGCTAACCTAACGATTATAGAAGATTGTAACGTGATTTATCATGCGTAATGGGCTTTATTTTTGTAAGGAATGACTTATGGATTGGGAGACAATACTCGGTTAAAACTCCCCCGCCTCCCCCTTTTCCCGACGATTCCAGAATCTAATATATAAAAACTAAAAAGAGTTTACAATCCCTAAAAATTGCAGACACTTTTAAGAATTATCTCACTCCACATTTGTGCATTGTGCAATTTCTTTTTAGATGAAATTTTTTGTCTTAAATCAAAACTTGAGTTTTCACTTTCCCTTCATCTCGTAAAAAAAAAAAGAGATAAAAGGCCAATTGATCACAAGAAAATGAAAATTTTAGAGTTTATGTATCGAAGAATTTAAAATCATAAAAAAATGTAAGTAAAGAAAATTTATACACACTCCACCAATGAACACAAAATTTTTGTTATCCAAGTTTGCGAAATTCCACTAGTTCAACAGTAATAGCTTGGAATTTCATAAGAAAGAGATTTTTCTACGCATGTTTTCAAAAAAAGATATGCATGCTTGAAACATGTTAAAGATGCAAATTACCTATGGATCCAAACCTTTTAAAGAGAATAACATTAAATTCTCAAGTGAATGTGTGGTGGGATATTTACCCGAGTCAAACAAGCCATTATTTTGCCCATTTACAAAGCTGACCTATTGATTAGAGATGATTGTAAAGTGATTTATCATGTGTCTATATTTTTCTAAGGAATAAGTTATGGATTGGGATTCAAAACTCAATTACAAATCCCCCGCCTCCCCCTTTTCCTGACGAAAGTAGAACCTGATATATAAATACTAAAAAAATTTAAAATCCCTAAAAATTACTAACACTTTTAGGAATTATCTCTCTCTAAATGTTTGCATTGTGTATTTCCATTTTATATGTATACTTTTTCTTAAATCAAAACTTGATTTTTCACTTTCCCTTCATCTCGCTAACTAAAAAAAGAGATAAAAGGCAAATAGATCACAACAAAATGAAAATTTTAGATCGTATGTATGGAAAGATTTTAAAGCAATAAACTAATGAAATTAAAGAAAATTTATACACACACCACAAATGAACACAAAACGTTTTTTATCCAAGTTTGGGAAATTCCACTATTTCAAGCCTAATAGCTTGGAATTTTATAAGAAAGAGATTTTTCTACATATGTTTTAAAAAATGGATAAGCATGCTTGAAACACGGTAAAGATGAAAATGACCTATGGATCCAAACCTTTTAAAGAGAATAACATTAAATTCTCAAGTGAACGTGCGGTGGGAGATTTACTTGAGTCAAACAAGCCACTATTTTTCCCATTTACAAAAAGCTGACCTAACAATCATATATGATTGTAATGTGATTTATCAGGCATTAAGGGCAATATTTTTGTAAGGAATAAGTTATGGATTGGGAGTCAACACTCAGTTAAAAATCCCCCGCCTCCCCCTGTTACCGACGATTGTTGACCCTGACATATAAAAACTAAAAAGAGTTTACAATCCCTAAAAATTACAGAACCTTTTTGGAATTTCCTCTCTCTACATTTGTGCATTGTACATTTCCATTTTAGATGTATACTTTTTTCTTAAGACAAAACTTGAGTTTTCACTTTCCCTTCATCTCGTAAAAAAAAGAAGATATAAGGCAAATAGATCACAACAAAATGAAAATGTTAGAGTTTATTTATGGAAATAATTTAAGGAAATAAACAAATTTAAGTAAAAAAAATTATTCACACACCACAAATGAACAAGAAAATGATTTGTTATCCAAGTTTGGGTAATTCCACTAGTTCAACCCTAATAGCTCGGAATTTTTAAGAAAGAGATTTTTAATCATATGTTTTAAAAAATGGATATGCATGCTTGAAACATGTTAAAGATGCAAATGACCTATGGGTCCAAACCTTTTAAAGAGAATAACATTAAATTCTCAAGTGAACGTTCAGTGGGATATTTACCCGTGTCAAACAAGCCATAATTTTGCCCATTTACAAAAAGTAGACCTACCAATTATAGATGATTGTAAAAACATTTATCATGCGTAATGGGCTATATTTTTTTAAGGAATGACTTATGGATTGGGAGTCAACACTCAGTTAAAACTCCCCCGCCTTCCCATTTTCTCGACGATAGCAGAATCTGATATATAATAACTAAAAAGGGTTTGCAATGCCTAAAAATTACAGACACTTTTTGGAATTGTCTCTCATTACATTTGTGCATTGTGCATTTCCATTTTAGATGTATACTTTTTTCTAAAATCAAAACTTGAGTTTTCACTTTCCCTTCATCTCTTAAACAAAAAAAAGAGATAAAAGGCAAATAAATCACAAGAAAATGAAAATTATACAGTTTATGTATGAAAGGAATTTACAGTAATAAACAAATGAAAGTAAAGAAAATTTATTCACACGCCACAAATGAACACAAAAGTTTTTTATCTAAGTTTGGAAAATTCCACTATTTCAAGCCTAATAGCTCATAATTTTATAAGAAAGAGATTTTTCTACATATGTTTTAAAAAATGGATATGCATGCTTGTAATACGTTAAAGATGAAAATGACCTATGGATCCAAGCCTTTTTAAAAGAATAACATTAAATTCTCAAGTGAACGTGCGGTGGGATATTTACCCGAGTCCAACAAGCCACTATTTTTCCCATTTACAAAAATCTGACCTAAATATCATATATGGTTGTAATGTGATTTATCATGCGTAATAGGCTAAATTTTTGTAAGGAATGACTTATAGATTGGGAGTCAACAGTCAGTTAAAAATCCCCAGCCTCCTCCTTTTACCGATGTTTGCTGAACTTGATATTAAAAAACTAAAAAGAGTTTAAACTCCCTAAAAATTACAGACCCTTTTTTGAATTATCTCTCTCTACATTTGCGCATTGTGCATTTCCATTTTAGATTTATACTTTTTTCTTAAATCAAAATTTGAGTTTTCACTTTCCCTTCATCTTGTAAACAAAAAAAAGAGATAAAAAGCAAATAGATCAAAACAAAATAAAATTTTTTTAGAGTTTATGTATGGAAATAATTTAAAGCAATAAACAAATGAAAGTAAATTAAATATATTAACACACCACAAAAGAACACAAAATTTTTTTATCCAAGTTTGGGAAATTCCACTATTTTAAACCCAATAGCTAGGAATTTTATAAGAAAGAGACTTTTCTACACATGTTTTAAAAAATGGATATGCATGCTTGAAACATTTTAAAGATGCAAATGACCTATGGATCCAAACCTTTGAAAGAGAATAAAATTAAATTCTCAAGTCAACGAGTGGTGGGATATTTACCCGAGTTAAACAAGCAATTATTTTGCCCATTTACAAAAAGCTGACCTAACGATCATAAATGATTGTAAAGTGATTTATCATGTGTAACGGGCCATATTTTTTTAAGGAACGACTTCTGGATTGGGAGTCAACACTCAGTTAAAAATCCCCCTCCTCCCCCTTGTCCTGACGATTACTGAACCTGATATATAAAAACTAAAAACAGTTTACATTCCCTAAAAATTACAGAAACTTTTTGGAATTATCTCTGTCTACAATTGTCCATTGTGAATTTCCATTTTAGATGTATACTTTTTTCTTAAATCAAAACTTGAGTTTTCACTTTCGCTTCATCTCGCAAATTAAAAAAAATTGATTAAAGGCTAATAGATCACAACAAAATGAAAATTTTAGAGTTTTTGTATGGAAGAATTTAAAGCAATAAAAAAATGTAAGTAAAGAAAATGTATTCACACCCCACAAATGAACACAGAAGTTTTGTTATCCAAGTTTGGGAAATTCCACTAGTTCAACCCTAATAGTTCGGAATTTTATACGAAAGAGATTTTTCTATGCATGTTTTAAAAAATGGATATGCATGTTTCAAACATGTTAAAGATGCAAATGACCTATGGATCCAAACCTTTGAAAGATAATAACATTAAATTCTCAAGTGAACGTGCGGTGGGATCTTTACCCGAGTCAAACAAACCATTATTTTGCCCATTTATAAAAAGTTGACCGAACGATCATAGATGATTGTAAAGTGATTTATCATGTATAACGGGCTTTATTTTTGTAAGGATTGACTTATGGATTGGGAGTCAACACTCTGTAAAAAATCCCCCGCCGCCCCCTTTTCCCGATGATTGCAAAACCAGACATAAAAAAACTAAAAAGAGTTTACAATCCTTAAAAATTACAGACACTTTTTTTGAATTATCACTCTCTACATTTGTGCATTGTGGATTTCCACGTTAGATGTATACTTTTTTCTTAAGTCAAAACTTGAGTTTTTGCTTTCCCTTCATCTCGTAAACTAAAAAAAGAGATAAATGGCAAATAGATCACAACAGAATGAAAATTTTAGAGTTTATGTACGGTAAAAACTTAGAGCAATAAACAAATGTAAGTATAGAAAATTTATTCACACACCATAAATGAACAAAAAAGTTTTGTTATCCAAGCTTGGGTAATTCCACTAGTATAACCCTAATAGCTCTGAATTTTATTAGAAAGAGATTTTTCTACATATGTTTTAAAAAAATTATATGCATGTTTGAAACATGTTAAAGATGCAAATGACCTTTGGCTCCAAACCTTTTAAAGAGAATAACCTTAAATTCTCAAGTGAACGTGCGGTGGGATATTTACTCGAGTCAAACAAGCCATTATTTTGCCCATTTACAAAACGCTGACCTAACAATCATAGATGATGGTAAAGTGATTTATCATGCATAACGGGCTATATTTTTGCAAGGAATGACTTATGGATTGGTAGTCAACACTCAGTTAAAAATCCCCCGCCTCCCTTTTTTCCCGACGATTGTAGAACGTGATATATAAAAACTAAAAAGTGTTTACAATCCCTAAAAATTAAAAACATTGTTTTGGAATTATATCTCTCTACATTTGTGCATTGTGAATTTCCATTTTAGATGTATACTTTTATCTTAAATCAAAACATGAGTTTTCACTTTCCCTTAACCTCGCATACAAAAAAAAAAAGAGATAAAAGGCAAATAGGTAAAAAAAAAAATTAAAATTTTAGAGTTTATGTATGGAAAAAATTTAAAGCAATAAAATAATGTAAGTAAAGAAAATCACCACAAATGAACACAAAAGTTTTGTTATCCAAATTTGGGTAATTCCTCTAGTTTATCCTAACAGCTCGGAATTTTATAAGAAAGAGATTTTTCTATATATGTTTTAAAAAATGGATATGCATTCTTGAAACATGTTAAAGATGCCAATGACCTATGGTTCCAAACCTTTTAAAGAGAATAACTTTAAATTCTCAAGTGAACGTCCGGTGGGATATTTACCAGAGACAAACAAGCCATTATTTTTTCCTTACACAAAAAGTTGACCTAACGATCATAGATGATTGTAGTGTGATTTATCATGCGTAATTGGCTATATTTTTTAAAGGAATGACTTATGGATTGGGAGTCAACACTCACTCAAAAATCCCCCACCTCCCCCTTTTCCTGACGATTGCAAGAACTTGATATATAAAAACTAAAAAGAGTTTACATTCTCTAAAAATTACAGACACTTTTTGGAACTATCTCTACCTAAATTTGTGCATTGTGCATTTCCATTTTAGATGTATACTTTTTTCTTAAATCAAAAATTGAGTTTTTACTTTCCCATCATCTCGCAAGCAAAAAAAAAACAGAAAAACGGCAAATTGATCACAACATTATGAAAATTTTAGTGTTTATGTATGGGTAGAATTTACCACAATAAACAAATGTAAGTAAAGAAAATTTATTCACACACCACAAATGAACACAAAAGTTTTGTTATCCAAGTTTGGGTAATTCCACTAGTTCAACCCTAATAGTGCTGAATTTCATAAGAATAAAATTTTTCTACATATGTTTTTAAAATTGGATCTACATGCTTGAAACATGTTAAAGATGCAAATGACCTAAGGATCCAAACCTTTTAAAGAGAATAACATTAAATTCTCAACTGAACGTGCGGTGGGATATTTACTCGAATCAAACAAGCCATTATTTTACCCATTTACAAAAAGTTGACCTAATGATCATAGCTGATTGTAGAGTGATTTGTCATGCATAACAGGTAATATTTTTAAAAGAAATGACTTATTGATTGGGAGTCAACACTCAGTTAAAAATCCCCCGCCTTCCCTTTTCCCGACGAGTGCATAACCTGATATATAAAAACTAAACAGAGTTAACCATCCCTAAAAATTACAGACACATTCTGGAATTATCTGTCATTAAACTTTTGCATTGTGCATTTCCATTTTAGATGTATTGTTTTTTCTTAAATGAAAACTTGAGTTTTCAATTTCCCTTCATCTCGTAAACAAAAAAAAGAAATAAAAGGCAAATAGATCACTACAAAATGAAAATTTTAGAGTTTAAGTATGGAAAAAATTTAAAGCAATAAACAAATATAAGTAAAGAAAATTTACTCACTCACCACATATGAACACAAAACTTTTGTTATCCAAGTTTGGGAAATTCCACTAGTTCAACCCTAATACCTTAGAATTTTATAACAAAGAAATTTTTGTACACATGTTTTAAAAAATGGATATGTATTCTTGAAACATGTTAAATATGGAAATTACCTATGGATCCAAACCTTTTAAAGAGAATAACATTAAATTCTCAAGTGAACGTGGAGTGGGATATTTACCCGAGTCAAACAAGCCATTGTTTTACCCATTTAAAAAAAGTTGACCTAACGATCATAGATGATTGTAAAGTGATTTATCATGCGTAACGGGCTTTATATTTGTAAGGAATGACTTATGGATTAGGAGTCAACACTTAGTTAAAAATCCCATGCCTCCCCCTTTTCCCGACGATTGTAAAACAAGATATATAAAAACTAAAAAGAGTTTATAATCCCTAAAAATTATAGACACATTTTGGAATTATCTGTCATTACATTTGTGCATTGTGCCTTTCCATTTTAGTTGTATACTTTTTTCTTAAATCAAAACTTGAGTTTTCACTTTCTCTTCATCTCGTAAACAAAAAAAAAGATATAAAACGTAAATAGATCACAGCAAAGTGAAAATTTTAGGGTTTATGTATGGAAAGAATTTAAAGCAATAAATTTAAGTAAATAAAATTTATTCACACACCTCAAATGAACACAAAAGTTTTCTTATCGAATTTTTGGAAATTACACTAGTTAAACCCTTATTGCTAGGAATTTTATAAGAAAGATTTTTTTCTACAGATGTTTTAAAAAATGGATATGCATGATTTAAACACGTTAAAGATTTAAATGATATTTGGATCCAAAAAATTTAAAGAGAATAACATTAAATTCTCAAGTGAACGTGCAGTGGGATATTTACACGAGTCAATCAAGCCATTATTTTGCCCATTTTCAAAAAGCTGACCTAAGGATTATAGATGATTGTAAAGTGATTTAACATGCGAAACGGGCTATATTTTTTTAAGGAATGACTTATGGATTGGGAGTCAACACTAAGTTAAAAATCTCCCGCCTCCCCATTTTCCTGACGAGAGCTGAACCTGATATTTAAAAACTAAAAAGTGTTTACAATCCCTAAAAATTACAGGCACATTTTGGAATTATCTCTCCGTACATTTTTGCATTGTTCATTGAGCATTTCCATTTTAGATGTATACTTTTTTCTTAAATCCAAACTTGAGTTTTCACTTTCCCTTCATCTCGCAAACTAAAAAAAGAGATAAAAGGCAAATAGATCACAAAAAAATGAAAATTTTGGAGTTTATGTATGGAAAGAATTTAAAGCAATAAAAAAATTTAAGTATAGAAAATTTATTCACACACCACAAATGAACACAAAAGTCATGTTATCCAAGATTGGGTAATACCACTAGTTCAACGCTAATTGCTCGGAATTTTATAAGAATGAGATTTTTCTACATATGTTTTAAAAAATGGATATATATGCTTGAAACATGTTAAATATGCAAATAACCAATGGATCCAAACCTTATAAAGAGAATAACATTAAACTCTCAAGTGAACGTGCGGTGGGATATTTACTCGAGTAAAAAAACCATTAGTTTGCCCATTTACAAAAAGCAGACCTAACAATCATAGATGATTGTAAAGTTATTTATCATGCGTAACGGGCTATAGTTTTGTAAGGAATGACTTATGGATTGGGAGTCAACACTCAATTGAAAATCCCCCTCCTTCCCTTTTCCCGACGATTGTTGAACATGATATATAAAAACTAAAAAGAGTTTACAATCCCTTAAATTATAGACACTTTTTTAAATTATCTCTCTCTACATTTGTGCATTGTGAATTTCCATTTTAGATGTATACTTTTTTCTTAAATCAAAACTTGAGTTTTCACTTTCCCTTCATCTCGTAAACAAAAAAAGAGACAAAAGGCAAATAGCTCACAAAAAAACTAAAATTTTAGAGTCTATGGAAAGAATTTAAAGCAATAAAAAAATGCATTTAAAGAAAATTTACTCACACGCCACAAATGAACAAAAAAGTTTTGTTATCCAAGTTTGGGTAATTTCACTAGTTCAACCCTAATAGCTCGGAATGCATGCTTGAAACATGTTAAAGATGCAAATGACCTATGGTTCCAAATATTTTAAAGAGAATAACAATAAATTCTCCAGTGAACGTGCGGTGGGATATTTGCCCGAGTCAAACAAGCCCTTTTTTTGCCCATTTACAAAAAGCTGACCTAAAGATCATAGGTAATTATAGCGTGATTTATCATGCGTAACCGGCTATATTTTTGAAAGGAATGACTTATGGATTGGGAGTCAACGGTCCCTCAAAAATCCCCGGCCTCCCCCTTTTCCCGACGATTGCAGAACCTGATATATAAAAACTAAAAAGAGTTTACATTCCCTAAAAATTACAGACACTTTTTGGAATTATCTCTCTTTACATTTGTGCATTGTGCATTTCCATTTTAGATGTATACTTTTTTTTTAAATCAAAACTTTGAGTTTTTACTTTCCCTTCATCTCGCAAACAAAAAAAAAAGAGATAAAAGGTAAATAGATCATAACAAAATAAAAATTTTAGAGTTTATGAATGGAAATAATTTACAACAATAAACAAATGTAAGTAAAGAAAATTTATTCACACACCACAAATGAACACAAAACTTTTGTTATCCAAGTTTTGGTAATTCCACTAATTCAACCATAAGAGCGTGGAATTTTATAAGAAAGAGATTTTTCTACATATGTTTTAAAAAATGGATATGCATGCTTGAAATATGTTAAAGATGCAAATGACCTATGAATCCAAACCTTTTAAAGTGAATAACATTAAATTCTCAAGTGAATGTGCGGTGGGATATTTACTCGAGTCAAACAAGCCATTATTTTGCCCATTTAGAAAAAGCTGACCTAACGACCATAGAAGAATGTAGAGTGATTTATCATGCGTAACTGGCCATATTTTTGAAAGGAATAACTTTGGATTGGGATTCAACACTCAGTTAAAAATCCCCCGCCTCCCCCTTTTCTCGACAATTGCAGAACTTGATATTTAATAACTAAAAATAATTTTCAAACCCTAAAAATTATAAACACTTTTTGAAATTATCTCTCTCTACATTTGGGCATTGTGCATTTCCATTTTAGATGTATACTTTTTCTTAAATCAAACCTTGGGTTGTTACCTTCCCTTCATCTCGCAAACAAAAAAAAAAAGAGATAAAAGACAAATAGATCACAACAAAATGAAAATTTTTGAGATTATGTATGGAAAGAATTTAAAGCAATAAAAAAATGTAAGTAAAGAAAATTTATTCACACACCACAAATGAACAAAAAAGTTTTGTTATCCAAGTTTGGTTAATTCCAATAGTTCAACCCTAATAGCTCAGAATTTTATAAGAAAGAGATTTTTCTACATATGGTTTAAAAAATAGATATGCATGCTTGAAACATTTTAAAGATGCAAGTGACCTATAGATCCAAACCTTTTTAAAGAGAATAACATTAAATTCACAATTGAACGTGCAGTGGGATATTTACTCGAGTCAAACAAGCCATTATTTTTCCCATTTATAAAAAGCTGACCTAACGATCAATGATGATTGTAGAGTGATTTATTATGCGTACCCGGCTATATTTTTGAAAGAAATGACTTATGGATTGGGAGTCAACACTCACTCAAAAATCCCCCGCCTCGCCCTTTTCCCGACGATTGCAGAACCTCATATATAAAAACTAAAAAGAGTTTACATTCCCTAAAAAATACGGATACTTTTTGGAATTATCTCTCTGTGCATTTGTGCATTGTGCATTAGTATTTTAGATGTATCCTTTTTTCTGCAATGAAAGCTTGAGTTTTTACATTCTCTTCATCTCGCAAACAAAAAAAAGTGATAAAAGGCAAATAGATCACAACAAAATGAAAATTCTAGAATTGATGAATGGAAATAATTTACATCAATAAAAAAATGTAAGTTAAGAAAATTTATTCACACACCACAAATGAGCACAAAAGTTGTGTTATCCAAGTTTGGGAAATTTCTACACATGTTTCAAAAAATGGATATGCATGCTTGAAACATGTTAAAAATTCAAATGACCTATGGATCCAAACCTCTTAAAGAGAATAACATTAAATTCTCACGTGAACGTGCGATGGGATATTTACCTGAGTCTAACAAGCTATTATTTTGCCCACTTACAAAAAGCTAACCTAACGATCATAGATGTTTGTAAAGTGCTTTATCATGTGTAACAGGCTATCTTTTTCTAAGAAATGACTTACGTATTGAGAGTCAACTCTCAGTTAAAAATCTCCTGCTTCCCCATTTTCTCGACGATTGCAAAACCTGATATATATAAAAACTAACAAGAGTTTACAATCCCTAAAAATTAATGACACTTTTTGGAATGATCTCACTATATTTGTGCATTGTGCATTTCCATTATATCCTTTTTTCTTAAATCAAAACTTGAGTTTTCACTTTCCCTTCATCTTGTAAACGAAAAAAAGAGATACTTTTTGGAATTATATCTCTGTACATTTTTGCATTGTGCATATCCATTTTAGATCTATACGTTTTTCCTAAATATAAACTTGAGTTTTCACTTTCCCATCATCTCGTAAATAAAAAAAGAGATAAAAGGCAAATAGATCAAATCAAAATGAAAATTTTAGAGTTTATGTAGCGAAAGAATTTAAAGCAACAAAAAAATGTGAGTAAATAAAATTTATTCACTCACCACAAATGAATACAAAATTTTGCTATCCGTGTTTGGGATATTCCACTAGATCAACCCTTTTAGTTCGGTATTTTTTTAGATAGTGATTTTTCTACACATGTTTCAATAAATTGATACACATTCTTGAAACATGTTAAAGATGCAAATGACCTTCGGATCCAAACCTTATAAAGAGAATAACATTAAATTCATAAGTGAACATGCGGTGGGATATTTACCCAAGTCAAACAAGCCATTATTTTACTCATTTACATAAAGCTGACCTAACGATGATAGATGATTTTAAAGTTATTTATCTGCGTCACGGGCTATATTTTTGTAAGGAATGAGTTATGAATTGGGAGTCAACACTCAGTTAAAAATCCCCCGCCTCCCTCTTTTCCCAACGATTGCCGAACTTCATATATAAAACTAAAAAGAGTTTACAATCCCTAAAAATTATAAACACTTTTTGGAAATATCTCTCTCAACATTTGCGCATTGTGCATATCCATTTTAGATCTATACTTTTTTCTAAAATATAAACTTGAGTTTCCCTTTCCCATCGTCTTGTAAATAAAAAAAGAGATAAAAGGCAAATAGATCACAAAAAAATGAAAATTTTAGAGTTTAAGTATGGAAAGAATTTAAAGCAATAAAAAAATATAAGTAAATAAAATTCATTCACTCACCACAAATGAACACAAAGATTTTGCTATCCAAGTTTGGCAAATTCCACTAGATCAACCTAATTAGCTCGACATTTTTTTAGAAAGAGATTTTTCTACACATGTTTAAATAAATGGATATGCATTCTTGAAACATGTTCAAGATGTAAATGACCTATGGATCCATACCTTTTAAAGAGAATAACATTAAATTCTCAAGTGAAAGTGCGGTGGGATATTTACCCGTGTCAAACAAGCCATTATTTTACCCATTTACATAAAGCTGACCTAACGATCAATGATGATTTTAAAGTGATTTATCATGCATAACCGGCTTTTTTTGTAAGGAATGAGTTATGAATTGGGAGTCAACACTCAGTTAAAAATCCCCCACCTTGCCCTTTTTCCAACGATTGCTGAACTTGATATATAAAAACGAAAAAGAGTTTACAATCCCAAAAAATTATAACCACTTTTTGGAATTATCTCTCTTAACATTTGTGCATTGTGCATATCCATTTTAGATGAACACTTTTTTCTTCAATATAAACTTGAGTTTTCACTTTCCCATCATCTCGTAAACAAAAAAAAAGAGATAAAAGGAAAATAGATCGAAACAAAATGAAAATTTTATAGTTTATGTATGGAAAGAATTTAAAGCAATAAAAAAGCGTAAATAAATAAAATTTATTCTCTCACCACATATGAACACAAAAATTTTGCTATCCATGTTTGGGAAATTCCACTAGATCAACCCTATTAGCTCAGATTTTTTTTAGAAAGATTTTTCTACACATGTTTAAATAAATGGATATGCATTCTTGTAACAAGTTAAAGATGCAAATGACCTAAGGATCCAAACCTTTTAAAGAGAACAACATTAAATTCTCAAGTGAACGTGTGGTGAGATATTTACCCAAGTCAAACAGGCCAATATTTTTACCCATTTACATCAAGCTAACCTAACGATCATAGATAATTTTAAAATAATTTATCATGCATAACGGGCTATATTTTTTTAAGGAATGAGTTATAGATTGGGAGTCAACACTCAGTTATAAATCCCCCGCCTCCCCCTTTTCCCACGATTGCTGAACTTGATAGATAAAAACTAAAAAGAGTTTACAATCCCTAAAAATTATAAACACTTTTTGGAATTATCTCTCTCTACATTTGTGCATTGCGCATATCCATTTTAGATGTATACTTTTTTCTTAAATATAAACTTGAGTTTTCACTTTCCCATCATCCCGTAAACAAAAAAAGATATAAAAGGCAAATAGATCACAACAAAATGAAAATTTTAGAGTTTATGTATGGAAAGAATTTAAAGCAATAAAAAAATGTAAGTAAATAAAATTTATTCACTCACCACAAATGAACACAAAAATTTTGCTATCCAAGTTTGGAAAATTCCACTAGATCAACCCTATTAGCTCGGTATTTTTTTAGAAAGAGATTTTTCTACACATGTTTAAATAAATGGATATGCATTCTGGAAACATTTTAAAGATGCAAATGACCTATGGATACAAACCTTTTAAAGAGAATAACATTAAATTCTCTAGTGACGTGCGGTGGGATAATTACCCAAGTCAAACTGGCCAATATTTTACCCATTTACATCAAGCTAACCTAATGATCATAGATTATTTTAAAGTGATTTATCATGAGTAATGGGTTATATTTTTGTAAGGAATGAGTTCTGGATTGGGAGTCAACGCTCAGTTAAAAATCCCCCGCCTCCCCCTTTTCCCAACGATTGCAGAACTTGATATATAAAAACTAAAAAGAGTTTACAATCCCTAAAAGTTATAAACACTTTTTGGAATTATCTTTCTCTTCATTTGTGCTTTGTGCATATCCATTTTAGATGTATACTTTTTTCTTAAATATAAATTTGAGTTTTCACTTTCCCATCATCTCGTAAACAAAAAAAGATATAAAAGGCAAATAGATCACAACAAAATGAAAATTTTAGAGTTTATGTATGGAAAGAATTTAAAGCAATAAAAAAATTTAAGTAAATAAAATTTATTCACTCACCACAATTGAACACAAAATTTTGCTATCCAAGTTTGGGAAATTCCACTAGATCAACCCTATTAGCTCGCTATTTTTTTAGAAAGACATTTTTCTACACATGTTTAAAAAAATGGATATGCATTCTTGAAACATTTTAAAGATGCAAATGACCTATGGATAAAAACCTTTTAAAGAGAATAACTGTAAATTCTCAAGTGAACGTGCTGTGGGATATTTACTCGAGTCAAACAAAGCATTATTTTTCCCATTTCCATAAAGCTGACCTAACGATCATAGATGATTTCAAAGTGATTTATTATGTGTAACGGGCTATATTGTTGTAAGGAATGAGTTCTAGATTGGGAGTCAACACTCAGTTAAAAATCCCCCGCCTCCCCCTTTTCCCACGATTGCCGAACTTGATATATAAAAACTAAAAGAGTTTACAATCCCTAAAAATTATGAACACTTTTTGGAATTATCTCTCTCTACATTTGTGCATTGTGCATATCCATTTTAGATATATACTTTTTTCTTAAATTTAAACTTGAGCTTTCAGTTTCCCATCATCTCATAAACAAAAAAAGAGATAAATGGCAAATAGATCGAAACAAAATGAAAATTTTAGAGTTTATGTATGCAAAGAATTTAAAGCAATAAAAAAATTTGAGTAAATAAAATTTATTCACTCACCACAAATGAACACATAATTTTGCTATCCAATTTTGGGAAATACCACTAGATCAACCCTACTAACTCGGTATTTTTTTAGAAAGAGATTTTTCTACACTTGTTTAAATAAATGGATTCGCATTCTTGAAACATGTAAAAAATGCAAATGAAATAAGGATCCAAACCTTTAAAAGAGAATAACATTAAATTCTCAAGTGAATGTGCGGTGGGATATTTACCCGAGTCAAACAAGCGATTATTTTACTCATTTACATAAAGCTGACCTAACGATCATAGATGATTTTAAAGTGATTTATCATGCGTGACGGGCTATATTTTTTTCAGGAATGAGTTATGAATTGGGAGTCAACACTCAGTTAAAAATCCCCCGCCTCCCCTTTTTCCCAATGATTGCCGAACTTGATATATAAAAACTAGAAAGAGTTTACAATTCCTAAAAATTATAACCACTTTTTGGAATTATCTCTCTCTACATTTGGGCGTTATGCAGATCCATTTTAGATGTATACTTTTTTCTTTAATATAAACTTGAGTTTTCACTTTACCATCATCTCGTAAACAAAAAAACAGATAAAAGGCAAATAGATCACAACAAAATGAAAATTTTAGAGTTTAAGTATGGAAAAAATTTAAAGGAATAAAAAAATTTAAGTAAATAAATTTTATTCACTCACCACAAATGAACCCAAAATTTTTGCTATCCATGTTTGGAAAATTCCACTAGATCAAACCTATTAGCTCGGATTTGTTTAGAAAGAGATTTTTCTACACATGTTTAAATAAATTCATATGCATTCTTCAAACATGTTAAAGATGCAAATGACCTATGGATCCAAACCTTTTAAAGAGAATAAATTAAATTCTCAAGTGAACGTGCAGTGGGATATTTACCCGAGTCAAACAAGCCATTATTTTACCCATTTCCATAAAGCTGACCTAACGATCATAGATGATTTTAAAGTGATTTATCATGCGCAACGGGCTATATTTTTGTAAGGAATGAGTTATGAATTGGGAGTCAACACTCAGTTAAAAATCGCCCCCTCCCCCTTTTCCCAACGATTGCCGAACTTGATATATAAAAACTAAAAAGAGTTTACAATCCCTAAAAATTATAAAAACTTTTCTGAATTATCTCTCTCTACATTTGTGCATTGTGCATATCAATTTTAGATGTATACTTTCTTCTTAAATATAAACTTGATTTTTCACTTTCTCATCAGCTCGTAAACAAAAAACAAGATAAAAGGCAAATAGATCACAACAAAATGAAAATTTTAGAGTTTATGTATGGAAAGAATTTAAAGGGATAAAAAATGTAAGTAAATAAAATTTATTCACTCACCACAAATGAACACAAAATTTTTGCTATCCAAGTTTGGGAAATTCCACTAGATCAACCCTATTAGCTTGGTATTTTTTTAGAAAGAGATTTTTCTACACATGTTTAAATAAATGGATATGTATTCTTGAAACATTATAAAGATGCAAATGACCTATGGATACAAACCTTTTAAAGAGAATAACATTAAATTCTGAAGTGAACGTGTTGTGGGATATTTACCCGAGTCAAACAAGCCATCATTTTCCCCATTTACATAAAGCTGACCTAACAATCATAGATTATTTTAAAGTGATTTATCATGCGTAACGGGCAATATATTTGTAAGGAATGAGTTATGAATTTGGAGTCAACACTCAGTTAAAAATCCCCCGCCTCCGCCTTTTCCCTATGATTGTCGAACTTGATATATATAAACTAAAAAGAGTTTACAATCCCTAAAAATTACAGAAATTTTTAGTTAATTTTTAGGAATTATCTCTCTCTACATTTGTGCATTGTGCATTTCCGTTTTAGATATGTACTTTTTTCTTAAATCAAAACTTGAGTTTTCACTTTCCCTTCATCTTGTAAACAAAAGAAGAGATAAAAGGCAAATTGATCACAGTAAAATGAAAATTTTAGAGTTTATGAATGGAAAGAATTTAAAGCAAAAAATAAATGTAAGTAAAGAAAATTTATTCACACACCACAAAGGAACACAAAAGTTTTGTTATCCCAGTTTGGAAAATTCCAGTAGTTCAACCCTAATAGCTCGGAATGTTATAGGAAAAAGAGTTTTCTACACTTGTTTTAAAAAATGGATATGCATGCTTGAAACATGTTAAAGATGTAAATGACCTATGGATCCAAACCTTTTAAAGAGAATAACATTAAATTCTCAAGTGAACGTGCGGTGGGATATTTACCCGAGTCAAACAAACCATTGTTTTGCCCATTTACCAAAAGCGACCAAACGATCATAGATGATTGTAAAGTGATTTATCATGCGTAACGGGCTATATTTTTGTAAGGATTGACTTATGGTGTTACGGTCCCGGAGCTGACACGTGGATTCTTTGGGAGGATCTGGGGTTTGCCACGGGTTGCAGGTCTTCCAGGCATTACCGTAGGAATAGTTGGAAGACATGGGGAAGACGAAAACGAAGATCAAGCCTAAGGGAAGCTTGAAAACCCTAGAGCTCGTTGAGGAGAACTCTAAGCCTCTTTACGCAAGATTTAACCTAATTCTTAATACTTCAATGCTTTTGTTTCTCATTACTCTTACCCCTTAAATAGGGTTCACCTTGTTAGGGTTTAATAAAATATTACAGAAATATCCCTATGAATAAAATATTCCAAAAATATCCCTATTAAGAAATAATTCCAAAAATACCCCTATAGCCTAAAACTGAAATAATATAAAGTAAATTACATAAAACAACTAAAATAATAATGTTATTGCTTGCATAACATATGGATTGGGAGTCAACAATAAAAAATGTAAGTAAACAAAAAATTTTCACACACTACAAATGAACACAAAAGTTTTGTTATCAGAGTTTGGGAAATTCCACTAGCTCAACCCTAATAGCTCGGAATTTTATAAGAAAGAGATTTTTCTACACATTTTTAAAAAAATGGATATGCATGGTTGAAACTTGTTAAAGATGCAAATGACCTATGGATCCAAACCTTTTAAAGAGAATAACATTAAATTCTCAAGTGAACGTGCGGTGGGATATTTACCAAAGTCAAACAAGACATTATTTTGCCCAATTAAAAAAAGCTGAGCTAACAATCATAGATGATTGTAAAGGAATTTATCATGCGTAACGGGCTATATTTTTGTAAGGAATGACTAATGGATTGTGAGTCAACCCTCAGATAAAAATCCCCCACCTACCCTTTTTCCCGACGATTGCAAAACCTGATATATAAAAACTAAAAAGAGTTTTCAATCCCAAAAAATTAAAAACACTTTTTGGAATTATCTTTATCCACATTTTTGCATTGTGCATTTCCATTTTAGATGTGTACTTTTGTCTTAAATCAAAACTTGTGTTTTCACTTTTCCTTTATCTCGTAAACACAAAAAGACATAAACGACAAATAGATCAGAACAAAATGAAAATTTTAGAGTTGAAGCATGGAAAGAATTCAAAGCAATAAACAAATGTAAGAAAAGAAAATTTATTCACACACCACAAATGAACACAGAAGTTTTGTTATCCAAGTTTGGTAAATTGCAATAGTTCATCCCTAATAGCTCGGAATTTTATAAGAAAGAGATTTTTCTACACATGTTTTAAAAAATGGATATGCTTGCTTGAAACATCTTAAAGATGCAAATGACTGATGGATAAAAACCTTGTAAAGAGAATAATACGAAATTCTCAAGTGAACGTATGGTGGGATATTTACCCTAGTCAAACAAGCCATTATTTTGCTCATTTACAAAAATCTGACCTAACATTCATAGATGATTGTCAAGTGATTTAAGTTGCACAATGGGCAATTTTTTTTGTAAGGAATTGATTTATGGATTGGGAGTCAACACTCAGTTACAAATCCCACGCCTCCCCTTTTCCTGACGATTGCAGAACCGAATATATAAAACATAAAAAGAGTTTACAATCCCTAAAAATTCCAGACACTTTTTGGAATTATCTCTCTCTAGATTTGTGCATTGTGCATTTCCATTTTAGATGTAAACTTTTTTCTTAAATCAAAACTTGAGTTTTCCCTTTCTATTCATCTCGTAAACAAAAAAAAGAGATAAAAGGCAAATAGATCACAACAAAATGAAAACTTTAGAGTTGATGTAGGGAAAGAATTTAATGCAATAAATAAATGTAAGTAAAGAAAATTTATTCACACACCACAAATGAAATCAAAAGTTTTGTTATCCAAGTTTGGGAAATTCCACAAGTTCAACCTTAATAGCTAGGAATTTTATAAGAAAGAGATTTTTCTACACATGTTTTAAAAATAGATATGCATACTTGAAACATATTAAAGATGCAAATCACCTATGGATCCAAACCTTTTAAAGAGAAAAACATTAAATTCTTAAGTGAACGTTCGGTGAGATATTTACCTGAGTCAAACAAGCCATTATTTTACCCATTTCCATAAAGCTGACCTAACAATCATAGATGATTTTCAAGTGATTGATCATGCGTAACAGGCTATATTTTTGTAAGGAATGAGTTATGAATTTGGAGACAACACTCAGTTAAAAATCCCCCGCCTCTCCCTTTTCCCAACGATTGTCGAACTTGATATGTAAAATCTAAAAAGAGTTTACAATCCAAAAAAAATATGAACACTTTTTGGAATTATCACTCTCTACATTTGTGCGTTGTGCATATCCATTTTAGATGTATACTTTTTTCTTAAATATAAACTTGAGTTTTACTTTCCCATCATCTCGTAAACAAAAAAAGAGATGAAAGGCAAATAGATCACAACAAAATGAAAATTTTAGAGTTTATGTATGGAAAGAATTTAAAGAAATAAAAAAAAGTAAGTAAATAAAATTTATTTACTCACCACAAATGAACACAAAAATTTTGCTATCCAAGTTTGGGAAATTCCACTAGATCAACCCTTTTAGCTCGGTATTTTTTAAGAAAGAGATTTTTCTACACATGTTTAAATAAATGGATATGCATTCTTGAAACATGTTAAAGATCGAAATGACCTAAGGATCCAAACCCTTTAAAGAGAATAACATTAAATTCTCAAGTGAACGTTTGGTGGGATATTTGCCCGAGTAAAACAAGCCATTATTTTACGCATTTACATAAAGCTGACCTAACGATCATAGATGATTTTAAAGTGATTTATCATGGGTAATGGGCTATATTTTTGTAAGGAATGAGTTATGAATTGGGAGTCAACACTCAGTTAAAAATCCCCCGCCTCCTCCTTTTCCCAACGATTGCTGAACTTGTTATGTAAAAACTAAAAAGAGTTTACACTACCTAAAAAATATGAACACTTTTTGGAATTATCTCTCTCTACATTTGTGCATTGTGCATATCCATTTTAGATGTATACTTTTTTCTAAAATATAAACTTGAGTTTTCACTTTCCCATCATCTCATAAACAAAAAAAGAGATAAAAGGCAAATAGATCGAAACAAAATGAAAATTTTAGAGTTTATGTATGGAAAGAATTTAAAGCAATAAAAAAATATGAGTAAATAAAATTTATTCACTCACCACAAATGAACACAAAATTTTGCTATCCAAGTTTGGGAAATTCCACTAGATCAACCCTATTAGCTCGGTATTTTTTTTGAAAGACATTTTTCTACACATGTTTAAATAAATGAATATGCATTCTTGAATCATGTTAATGATGCAAATGACCTAAGGATCCAAACCTTTTAAAGAGAATAACATTAAATTCTCAAGTGAACGTTCGGTGGGATATTTACTCGAGTCAAACAAGCCATTATTTTACCCATTTACATAAAGCTGACCTAACGATCATAGATGATTTTAAAGTGATTTATCATGCGTCACGGGCTATATTTTTGTAAGGAATGAGTTATGAATTGGGAGTCAACACTAAGTTAAAAATCCCCCACCTCCCCCTTTTCCCAACCATTACCGAACTTGATATATAAAAACTAAAAAGAGTTTACAATCCCTAAAAATTATAAACACTTTTTGGAATTATCTCCCTCTACATTTGTGCATTGTGCATATCCATTTTAGATGTATACTTTTTTCTTAAATATAAACTTGAGTTTCACTTTCCCATCATCTCGTAAACAAAAAAAGAGATAAAAGGCAAAAAAATCACAACAAAATGAAAATTTTAGAGTTTATGTTTGGAAAGAATTTAAATCAATAAAAAAATGTAAGTAAATAAAATTTATTCACTCACCACAAATGAACACAAAAGTTTTTCTATCCATGTTTGGGAAATTCCAATAGATCAACCCAAATAGCTCGGTATTTTTTTAGAAAGAGATTTTTCTTCACATGTTCAAATAAATGGATATGCATTCTTGAAACATGTTAAAGATGCAAATGACCTATGGATCCAAACCTTTTAAGGAGAATAACATTAAATTCTCAAGTGAACGTGCGGTGGGATATTTACCCGAGTCACACAAGCCATTATTTTACCCATTTCCATAAAGCTGAGCTAACGATCATAGATGATTTTAAAGTGATTTATCATGCACAACGGGCTATATTTTTGTAAGGAATGAGTTATGAATTGGGTGTCAACACTCAGTTAAAAATCCCTTGCCTCCCCATTTTCCCAACGATTGCTGAACTTGAAATAGCTAAACTAAAAAGAGTTTACAATCCCTAAAAATTGTAAACACTTTTTTGAATTATCTCTCTCTACATTTGTGCATTGTGCATATTCTTTTTAAATTCATACTTTTTTCTTAAATATAAACTTGAATTTTCACTTTCCCATCATCTCGTAAACAAAAAAACTGATAAAAGGCAAAAAGATCACAACAAAATAAAATTTTTAGAGTTTATCTATGAAAAGAATTTAAAGCAATAAAAAATGTAACTAAATAAAATTTATTAACTCCACGAATGAACACAAAAAATTTTCTATCCAAGTTTGGGAAATTCCACTAGATCTACCCTATTAGCTCGGTATTTTTTTAGCAAGAGATTTTTCTACACATGTTTAAATAAATGGATATGCACTCTTGAAACATATTAAAGATGCAAATGACCTATGGATCCATACCTTTTAAAGAGAATAACATTTAATTCTCAAGTGAACTTGCGGTGGGATATTTACCCGAATCAAACAAATCTCACCTAATGATCATAGATGGTTTTAAAGTGATTTATCATGCGTAACTATTTTTTTTGTAAGGAAAGAGTGATGAATTAGGAGTCAACAATCAGTTAAAAATCCCCGCCTCCCCCTTTTCCCAACAATTGCCGAACTTGATAAGTAAAAACTAAAATGAGTTTACAATCCCTAAAAAATATGAATACTTCTTGGAATCACCTCTCTGTATATTTGTGCATTGTGCATATCCATTTTAGATGTATACTTTTTTCTTAAATATAAACTTGAGTTTCACTTTCCCATCATCTCGTAAACAAAAAAGGAAATAAAAGGCAAATAGATCACAACAAAATGAAAATTTTAGAGTTTATGTATGGAAAGAATTTAAAGCAATAAAAAAATGTAAGTAAATAAAATTTATTCACTCACCACAAATGAACACAAAAATTTTTCCATCCAAGTTTGGGAAATTCCACTAGATCACCCCTTTTTGCTCGGTATTTTTTTAGAAAGAGATTTTTCTACACATGTTTAAATAAATGGATATCCATTCTTGAAACATGTTAAAGATGCAAATGACCTAAGGATCAAAACCTTTTAAAGAGAATAACATTAAATTCTCAAGTGAACGTTCGGTCGGATATTTACCCGAGTCAAACAAGCCATTATTTTACCCATTTCCATAAAGCTGACCTAACGATCATAGATGATTTTAAAGTGATTTATCATGGGTAACGGGTTATATTTTTGAAAGGAATGAGTTATGAATTGGGAGTCAACACTCAGTTAAAAATCCCCCGCTTGCCCCTTTTCCCAACAATTGCAGAACTTGATCTGTAAAAACTAAAAAGAGTTTACACTCCCTAAAAAATATGAACACTTTTTGGAATTATCTCTCTCTACATTTGTGCATTGTGCTTATTCATTTTAGATGTATAATTTTTTCTTAAAGATAAACTGGAGTTATCACTTTCCCATCATCTCGTAAACAAAAAAAGAGATAAAAGGCTAATAGATCGAAACAAAATGAAAATTTTAGAGTTTACGTATGAAAAGAATTTAAATCAATAAAAAATGTGAGTAAATAAAATTTATTCACTCACCACAAATGAACACAAAACTTTGCTATCCAAGTTTGAGAAATTCCACTAGATCAACCCTATTGGCTCGGTATTTTTTTAGAAAGAGATTTTTCTACACATGTTTAAATAAATGAATTTGCATTCTTGAAACATGTTAAAGATGCAAATGACCTAAGGATTCAAATATTTTAAAGAGAATAACTTTAAATTCTCAAGTGAAAGTTCGGTGGGATATTTACTCGAGTCAAATAAGCCATTATTTTACACATTTACATAAAGCTGACCTAACGATCATAGATGATTTTAAAGTGATTTATGATGCGTCACGGACTATATTTTAGCAAGGAATGAGTTATGAATTGGGAGTCAACACTCAGTTAAAAATGCCCCGCCTCCCCCTTTTCCCAACGATTGCTGAACTTGATATATAAAAACTAAAAAGAGTTTACAATCCCTAAAAATTGTAAACACTTTTTTGAATTATCTCTCTCTACATTTGTGCTTTGTTCATATCCATTTTAGATGTATACTTTTTTCTTAAATATAAACTTGAGTTTTCACTTTCCCATCATCTCGTCAACAAAAAAAGAGATAAAAGGCAAATAGATCACAACAAAATGAAATTTTTACAGTTTATGTATGGAAAGAATTTAAAGAAATAAAAAAATGTAAGTAAATAAAATTTATTAACTCCACGAATGAACACAAAAATTTAGCTATCCAAGTTTGGGAAATTCCACAAGATCTACCCTATTAGCTCGGTATTTTTTTAGCAAGAGATTTTTCTACACATGTTTAAATAAATGGATATGCACTCTTGAAACATGTTAAAGATTCAAATGACCTATGGATCCAAGCATTTTAAAGAGAATAACATTAAATTCTCAATTGAACGTGCGGTGGGATATTTACCCGAGTCAAAGAAGCCTTTATTTTACCCATTTACATAAAGCTGACCTAACAATCATAGATGATTTTAAAGTGATTTATCATGTGTAACGGGCTTTTTTTTTTAAGGAATGAGTTATGAATTGGGAGTCAACACTCAGTTAAAAATCCCCCGCCTCCCCCTTTTCCCAACGATTGCCGAACTTGATATATAAGAACTAAAAAGAGTTTACAATCCATAAAAATTATAAACACTTTTTGGAATTATCTCTCTGTACATTTGTGCATTGTGCATATCCATTTTAGATGTATGCTTTTTTCTTAAATAAACTTGAGTTTTCACTTTCCCATCATCTCATAAACAAAAAAAGAGATAAAAGGCAAATAGATCACAACAAAATGAAAATTTTAGAGTTTATGTGTGGAAAGAATTTAAAGCAATAAAAAAGTGTAAGTAAAAAAATTTTATTCACTAACCACAATTGAACACAAAAATTTTGCTATCCAAGTTTGGGAAATTCCACTAGATCAACCCTATTAGCTCGGTATTTTTTTAGAAAGAGATTTTTCTACACATGTTTAAATAAATGGATATGCATTCTTGAAACATGTTAAAGATGCAAATGGCCTATGGATCCAAACCTTTTAAAGAGAATAACATTAAATTCTGAAGTGAACGTGCGGTGGGATATTTACCCAAGTCAAACAAGCCATTATTTTACCCATTTCAATAAAGCTGACCAAACGATCATAGATGATTTTAAATTTATTTATCATGCGTAACGGGCTATATTTTTGTAAGGAATGAGTTATGAATTGGGATTCAACACTCAGTTAAAAATCCGCCGCCTCCCCCTTTTCCCAACGATTGCCGAACTTGATATTTAAAAACTAAAAAGAGTTTACAATGCCTAAAAATTATGAACACTTTTTGGAATTGTCTCTCTCTACATTTGTGCATTGTGCATATCTATTTTAGATGTATACTTTTTTCTTAAATATAAACTTGAGTTTCACTTTCCCATCATCTCGTAAACAAAAAAAGAGATAAAAGGCAAATAGATCGAAACAAAACGAAAATTTTAGAGTTTATGTATGGAAAGAATTTAAAGCAATAAAAAAATGTGGGTAAATAAAATTTATTCACTCTCCATAAATGAACATAAAATTTTGCTATCCAAGTTTGGGAAATTCCACTAGATCAACCCTATTAGCTCGGTATTTTTTTAGAAAGAGATTTTTCTACACATGTTTAAATAAATGGATACGAATTCTTGAAACATGTTAAAGATGCGAATGACCTAAGGATCTAATCCTTTTAAAGAGAATAACATTAAATTCTCAAGTGAACATGCGGTGGGATATCTACCCGAGTCAAACAAGCTATTATTTTACCCATTTCAATAAAGTAGACCAAACGATCATAGATGATTTTAAATTTATTTATCATGCGTAATGGGCTCTATTTTTTTGAGGAATGAGTTATGAATTGGGATTCAACACTCAGTTAAAAATCCGCCCCCTCCCCCTTTTCCTAACGATTGCCGAACCTGATATTTAAAAACTGAAAAGAGTTTACAATGCCTAAAAATTATGAACACTTTTTGGAATTATATCTCTCTACATTTGTGCATTGTGCATATCTATTTTAGATGTATTCTTTTTTCTTAAATATAAACTTGAGTTTTCACTTTCCCATCATCTCGTAAACAAATAAAGAGATTAAAGGCAAATAGATCGAAACAAAACGAAAATTTTAGAGTTTATGTATGGAAAGAATTTAAAGCAATAAAAAAATGTGGGTAAAAAAAATTATTCTCTCTCCACAAATGAACATAAAATTTTGCTATCCGAGTTTGGGAAATTCCACTAGATCAACCCTATTAGCTCGGTATTTTTTTAGAAAGAGATTTTTCTACACATGTTTAAATAAATGGATACGCATTCTTGAAGCATGTTAAAGATGTGAATTACCTAAGGATCTAAAGTATTTAAAGAGAATAACCTTAAATTCTCAAGTGAACGTGCGGTGGGATATTTACCCGAGTCAAACAAGCCATTATTTTACCCATTTACAAAAAGCTGACCAAACGATCATAGATGATTTTAAAGTGATTTATCATGCGTAACAGGCTATATTTTTGTAAGGAATTACTTATGGATTGGGAGTCAACTCTCAGTTAAAGATCCAGTGCTTCCCCCTTTTCCACACGATTGCAAAACCTGATATATAAAAGCTAAAACGAGTTTACTATCCCATAAAATTACAGACATTTTTAGGAGTTATCTCTCTCTACATTTGTGCATTGTGCATTTCTGTTTTAGATATCTACTTTTTTCCTAAATGAAAACCTGAGTTTTCACTTTTCCTTCATCTTATAAACAAAAAAAGAGACAAAAGGCAAATAGATCACAACAAAATGAAAATTTTAGAGTTTATTAATGGAAATAATTTAAAGCAATAAAGAAATGTAAGTAAAGAAAATTTATTCACACACCACAAAGGAACACAAAAATTTTGTTATCCCAGTTTGGAAAATTCCAGTAGTTCAACCCTAATAGCTCGGAATTTTATAGGAAAAAGAGTTTTCTACACTTGTTTTAAAAAATGGATATGCATGCTTGAAACATGTTAAAGATGTAAATGAACTATGTATCCAAACCTTTTAAAGAGAATAACATTAAATTCTCAAGTGAACGTGCGGTGGGATATTTACTCGAGTCAAACAAACCATTGTTTTGCCCATTTACCAAAAGCTGACCAAACGATCATAGATGATTGTAAAGTGATTTGTCATGCGTAATGGGCTATATTTTTGTAAGCATTGACTTATGGATTGGGAGTCAACAATAAAAAATTTAAGTAAACAAAATTTATTCACACACCACAAATGAACACAAAAGTTTTGTTACCAGAGTTTGGGAAATTCCACTAGCTCAACCCTAATAGCTCGGAATTTTATAAGAAAGAGATTTTTCTACACATGTCTTAAAAAAGGGATATAAATGGTTGAAACTTGTTAAAGATTCAAATGACCTATGGATCCAAACCTTTTAAAGAGAATAAAGTGTTAACAAAAAAATTACAGGTACTTTTTGGAATTATCTCTCTCTACATTTGTGCATTGTGTATTTCCATTTTAGAAGTATACTTTTTTCTTAAATTAAAACTTGAGTTCTCACTTTCTGTTCATCTCGTAAACAAAAAAAAAGAGATAAAAGACAAATTGATCACAACAAAATGAAAATTTTAGAGTTGATGTATGGAAAGAACTTTAAGCAATAAACAAATGCAAGTAAAGAAAATTTATTCACACACAAAAAATGAACACAAAAGTTTTGTTATCCAAGTTTGGGAAATTCCACTAATTCAATCCTCATAGCTCAAAATTTTACAGGAAAGAGATTTTTCTAGACATGTTTTAAAAAATGGATATGCATGCTTGAAACATGTTAAAGATGCAAATGACCTTTGGATCAGAACCTTTTAAAAAGAATAACATTAAATTCTCAAGTGAACGTGCGGTGGGATATTTACCCGAGTCAAACAAGCCATTATTTTGCCCATTTACAAAAAGCTGGCCTAACGATCATAGATGATTGTAAAGTGATTTATCATGCGTAACGGGCTATAATTGTAAGGAATGACTTATGGATTGGGTGTCAACACCAAGTTAAAAATCCCTCGCATCCCCCTTTTCGTTACGATTGCAGAACCTAATATATAAAAACTAAAAAGAGATTACGATGCCTAAAAATTACACACACTTCTTTGAATTATCTCTCTCTAAATTTGTGCATTGTGCATTTCCATTTAAGATGTATACTTTTTTCTTAAATCAAAACCTGAATTTTCACTTTTCCTTCTTCACTTAAACAAAAAAAAGAGCTAAAACGGAAAATAGATCACAACAAAATGAAAATTTTAGAGTTTATGTATGGAAATAATTTATACCAATAAACAAATTTAAGTAAAAAAATTTATTCACACACAACTAATGAACACAAAAGTTTTGTTATCCAAGCTTGGGAAATTCCACTAGCTCAACCCTAAGAGCTCAGAATTTTATAAGATAAAGATTTTTCTACACATGATTTAAAAAATGGATATGCATGCTTGAGACATGTTAAAGATTCAAATGACCAATGGATCCAAACTTTTTAAAGAGAATAACATTAAATTCTCAAGTGAACGTGCGGTGGGATATTTACCCGAGTCAAACAAGCCATTATTTTGCCCATTTACAAAAAGCTGGCCTAACGATCATAGATGATTGTAAAGTGATTTATCATGCGTAACGGGCTATATTTTTGTAAGGAATGACTTATGGATTGGGTGCCAACACTCAGTTAAAAATCCCATGCCTCCCCCTTTTCCCGACGATTGTAAAACCTGATATATAAAAACTAAAAAGATTTTACAATCCCTAAAAATTATAGACACTTTTTGGAACGATCTCTCTCTACATTTGTGCATTGTGCATTTCCATTCTAGATGTATACTTTTTTCTTAAATCAAAATTTGAGTTTTAACTTTCCCGTCATCTCGTAAACAAAAAAAAGAGATAAAAGGCAAATAGATCACAACAAAATGAAAATTTTAGAATTTATGTATGGAAAGAATTTAAAGCAATAAACAAATCTAAGTAAAGAAAATTTATTCACACACCACAAATGAACACAAAAGTTTTGTTATCCATGTTTGGGAAATTCCACTTGTTCAACCCTTATGGCTCGGAATTTTGTACGAAAGAGATTTTTCTACACATGTTTTAAAAAATTGATATGCATTCTTCAAACATGTTAAAGATTAAAATGACTTATGGATCCAAACCTTTTAAAGAGTATAACTTTAAATTCTTAAGTGAAGGTTTGGTGGGATATTTTCCCGAGTCAAAAAAGCCATTATTTTGCCAATTTAAAAAAAACTGACCTAACGATCATAGATGATTTCTCAAGTGAAGGTAATGGGCTATATTTTTTTGAGGAATGACTGATTGTTTGGGAGTCAACAATCATTTAAAATTCCCCAGCATACCCCTTTTCCCAACGTTTGCAGAAGTTGATATATAAAAACGAGAAAAAGTTTACAATCCCTAAAAATTACAGATACTTTTTGGAATTATCTCTCTCTACATTTATGCATTGTGAATTTCCATTTTAGATCTATACTTTTTTCTTAAATCAAAACTTGAGTTTTGACTTTCCCTTCATCTCGTAAACAAAAAAAAAAGAGATAAAAGGCAAATAGATCACAATAAATTGAAAATTTTAGAGTTGATGTATGGAATGGTTTTAAAGCAACAAAAAAATGTAAGAAAATAAAATATATTCACACACCACAAATGAACACAAAAGTTTTGTTATCCAAGTTTGGGAAATTCCACTAGTTCACCCTAATAGCTTGGAATTTTATAAGAAAGAGATTTTTCTACACATGTTTAAAAAAATGTACATGGATGCTTGAAACATGTTAAAGATACAAATGACCTATGGATCCAAAACTTTTAAATAGGATAACATTAAATATTCAAGTGAAGGTACGGTGGGATATTTACCCGAGTCAAACAAGCCATTATTTTGCCCATTTAAAAAAACGTGACCTAACAATCATAGATGATTGCAAAGTGATTTATCATGTGTAACGGGCTATAATTATGTAAGGAATGACTTTTGGATTGGATGTCAACACTAAGTTAAAAATCCCCCGCCTCCCCCTTTTCCAGACGATTGTCGAACCTGATATATAAAAACTAAAAAGAGTCTACAATCCCTAAAAATTTTGGAATTATCTCTCTCAACATTTGTGCATTGTGCATTTCCATTTTAGATGTATACTTTTTTATTAAATCAAAACTTGAGTTTTCACTTTCCCTTCATCTCTTAAATTAAAAAAAGAGATAAAAAACAAATAGATCACAACGAAATGAAAATTTTAGAGTTTATGTACGGAAAGAATTTAAAAAAATTAACAAATGTAAGTTAATAAAATTTATTCATACACCACAAATGATCACAAAAGTTTTGTTATCCAAGTTTGGGCAATTCCACTAGTGCAACCCTAATACTTGGAATTTTATTAGAAAGAGATTCTTCTACAAATGTTTTAAAAAATGGATATGCATACTTGAAACTTTTTAAAGATGCAAATGTCCTATGGATCCAAACCTTTTAAAGAGAATAACATTAAATTATCAAGTGAACGTGTGGTGGGATATTTAACCGAGTCAAACAAGCCATTATTTGGCCCTATTTACAAAAAGTTGACCTAACGATCATAGAGGATTGTAACATGATTGATCATACGTAATGGGCTATATTTTTTTAAGGAATAACTTATGGATTTGGAAGCAACACTCAGTTAAAAATCATGTGCCTCCCCCTTTTCGTGACGATTGCAGAACCTGGTAAATAAAAACTAAGAGAGTTTACAATCCCTAAAAATTACAGACACTTTTTGGAATTATCTCTCTCTACATTTGTGCATTGTCCATTTCCATTTTAGTTGTACGCTTTTTTCTTAAATCAAAACTTGAGTTTTCACTTTCCCTTCATCTTGTAAACAAAAAAAAAAAAAAGATAAAAGGCAAATAGATCACAAAAAAATGAAAATTTTATAGTTTATGTATGGAAAGAATTTAAAACAATATACAAATGTAAGAGAATAAAATTTATTCACACACCACAAATGAACACAAAAGTTTTATTATCCAAGTTTTGGAAATTCCACTTGTTCAACCATAAAAGTCAGGAATTTTATAAGAAAGAAATTTTTCTACACATATATTAAAAAATGGATATGCATGCTTCAAACATGTTAAAGATACAATTAACCTATGGATCCAAATCTTTAAAAGAGAATAACATTAAATTCTCAAGTGAACGTACAGTGGGATATTTACCCGAGTCAAACAAGCCATTATTTCGCCCATTTACAAAAAGTTGACGTAACGATCATAAATGATTGTAAAGTGATTTATCATGCATAACGGGCTATACATTTGTAAGGAATGACTTATGGACTGGGAGTCAACACTCAGTTAAAAACCCCCCACCTCCCCCTTTTCCCAACGATTGCAGAACCTAATATATAAAAACTAAAAAAAGTTTACAAACCCTAAAAATTACAAACACTTTTTAAAATTATCTCTCTCTACATTTTTGCATTGTGCATTTCCATTTTAGAAGAATACTTTTTTCTTAAACCAAAACTTGAGTTTTCACTTTCCCTTCATCTTGTAAACAAAAAGAAGAGATAAAAGGCAAATAGATCACAACAAAATGAAAATTTTAGAGTTTATTTATGAAAATAATTTAAAGCAATAGACAAATTTAATTATAGAAAATTTAATCAAACACCACAATTGAGCACAAATGTTTTTTTATCCAAGTTTGGGAAATTCCACTAGCTCAATCCAAATAAGTTAAAATTTTATAAGAAAGATAATTTTCCACACATGTTTTAAAAAATAGATATGCATGCTAGAAACATGTTCAAGATTAAAATGACCTATGGATCCAATCCTTTTAAAGAGAACAACATTCAATTCTCAAGTGAACGTGCGGTGGGATTTTTACCCGAGTCAAATAAGCCATTATTTCACCCATTTACAAAAAGCTGACCAAACGATAATAGATGATTGTAAAGTGATTTATCAAGCGTAACGGGCTATATTTTTGTAAGGAATGACTTATGGATTGGGATTAAACACTAAGTTAAAAATCCCCCGCCTCCCCATTTTCCCGACGATTGAAGAACCTAATATATAAAAACTAAAAAGAGTTTACAACCCCTAAAAATTACCGCCACTTTTTGGAATTATCTCTCTCTAAATTTTGCCATTGTGCGTTTCAATTTTAAATATATACTTTTTTCTTAAATAAAAACTTGAGTTTTCACTTTCCCTCCATCTCATAAACATTAAAAAGAGATAAAAGGCAAATAGATCACAACAAAATGAAAATTTTAGAGTTGATGTATGGAAAGAATTTAAAGCAATAAACAAATGTAGGTAAAGCAAATTTATTCACACACCACGAATGAACACAAAATTTTTGTTACCTAAGTTTGGGAAATTCCGCTAGTTCAACCCTAAAAGCTCGGAATTTTATAAGAAAGAGTTTTTTCTACACATCTTTTAAAAAATGGATATGCATGCTTGAAACATGTTAAAAATGCAAATGACCTATGGATCCAATCTTTTTAAAGAGAATAACATTAAATTCTCAAGTGAACGTGCGGTGGATATTTACCCAAGTCAAAGAAGCCATTATTTTGGCCTTTTACAAAAAGCTCACCTACTAATCATAGATGATTGTAAAGTGATTTATCATGCGTAACGGGCTATATTTTTTTAAGGAATGACTTATGGATTGGGAGTCAACACTCAGTTAAAAATCCTCGTCCCCCTTATCCTCGTCGATCCCTAAAAGTTATTGACACTTTTTGGAATTATCTCTCTCTAAATTTGTGCATTGTGCATTTCCATTTTAGATGTATACTTTTTTCTTAAATCAAAACTTGAGGTTTCACTTTCCCTTCATCTCGTAAACAAGCCAAAGAGATAAAAGGCAAATAGATAACAACAAAATGAAAATTTTAGAGTTGATGTATCGAATGAATTAACAGCAATAAACAAATATAAGCAAAGAAATTTATTCACTCGCCACACAAAAGTTTTGTTATCCAAGTTTGGGAAATTCCACTTGTTCAACCCTAATTGTTTAGAATTTTATAAGAAAGAGTTTTTTCTCCTCATGTTTTTAAAAATGGATATGCATGTTTGAAACATGTTAAAGATGCAAATGACCTATGGATCCAAACCTTTTAAAGAGAATAACATTAAATTCTCAGGTGAACGTCCGATGGAATATTTACCCGAGTCAAACAAGCCATTATTTTGCCCATTTACAAAAATCTGACCAAACGATCATAGATGATTGTAAAGTGATTTAGCATGCGTAATGGCCTATATTTTTGTAAGGAATGACTTATGGATTGGGAGTCAACTCTCAGTTAAAAATCCCCCGCCTCTCCCTTTTCTTGCTGATTGAAGAAGTTGATATATAAAAACTAACAAGTGTTTACAATCCCTAAAAATTACAAACACTTTTTGGAATTATCTCTCTCTACATTTGTGCATTCTGCATTTCCATTTTAAATCTATACTTTTTTCTTAAATAGAAACTTGAGTTTTCACTTTCCCTTCATCTCGTAAACAAAAAAAAGAGATAAAACGCTAATAGATCACTACAAAATAAAAAGTTTAGATTTTATGTATGGAAATAATTTAAAGCAATAAACAAATGTAAGTAAATAAAATTTATTCACACACCACAAATGAACACTAAATTTTTGTTAACCAAGTTTGGGAGATTCCACTAGTTCAATCCTAATAGCTCGGAATTTTATAAGAAAGAGATTTTTCCTCACATGTTTTAAAAAATGGATATGCATGCTTGAAACATGTTAAAGATGCAAATGGCCTTTGGATCCAAACCTTTTAAAGAGAATAACATTAAATTCTCAAGTGAACGTGCGGTGGAATATTAACTCTAGTCAAAGAAACCATTCTTTCCCCTATTTACATAAAGTTGACCTAACGATCATAGATGATTGGAAAGTGATTTATCATGCGTAACAATCTATATTTTTTTAAGGCATGAATTATGGATTGGGAGTCAACACTTAGTTAAAAATCCCCCGCTGCCTCCTTTTCCTGACGATTGAAGAACCTGATATATAAAAACTAAAAAGTGTTTACAATCCCTAAAAATAACAAATAATTTTTGGAATTATATCTCTCTACATTTGTGCATTGTGCATTTCCATTTTAAATCTATACTTTTTTCTTAAATAGAAACTTGAGTTTTCACTTTCCCTTCATCTCGTAAACAAAAAAAAAAAAGAGTTAAAAGGCAAATAGATCACAACAAAATGAAAATTTTATAGTTTATGTATGGAAATAATTTAAAGCAATAAACAAATGTAAGTAAAAAATATTTATTCACACACCACAAATGAACACAAAAGTTTTGTTATCCAAGTTTTGGAAATTCCACTCGTTCAACCCTAATGGTTTGGAATTTTATAAAAATGAGATTTTTGTACACATGGTTTAAAAAATGGATATGCATGCTTGAAACATGTTAAAGATGCAAATGATGTATGGATCAAAACCTTTTAAAGAGAATAACATTAAATTATCAAGTGAACGTGAAGTGGGATATCTACCCGAGTCAAACAAGGCATTATTTTACCCATTTAGAAAAATCTGAACTAACGATCATAGATGATTGTAAAGTGATTTATCATGCGTAACGGGCTATATTTATATAAGGAATGACTTATGGATTGGGAATCAACACACAGATAAAAATCCCCCGCCTCCCCCTTTTCTCGACGATTGCGGAACCTGATATATAAAAACTAAAAAGAGTTTACAATCCCTAAAAATTACAGACACTTTTTGGAATTACCTCTCTCTACATTTGTGCATTGGGTATTTCCATTTTAGATGTATACTTTTTTCATAAATTAAAACTTGAGTTTTTACTTTCCCTTCATCTCGCTAACAAAAAAAAGAGAGAAAAGGCAAATAGATCACAACAAAATGTTACTTTTAGGGTTTATGTATGGAAAGAATTTAAAGCAATAAACAAATTTAAGTAAAGAAAATTTATTCACACACCACAAATGAACACAAAAGTTATGTTAACCAAGTTTGGTAAATTCCACTAGTGCAACCCTAGTAGCTCGGAATTTTATAGGAAAGAGATTTTTCTACACATGTTTTAAAAAATGGATATGCATGCTTGAAACATGTTAGCATGCAAATTACCTATGGATCCAAACTTTTTAAAGAGAATAACATTAAATTCTCAAGTGAAAGTGTGGCGGGATATTTACCCGAGTCAAACAAACCACTATTTTTCCCATTTACAAAAAGTTGACCTAACGATCTTAGATGATTGTAAAGTGATTTATCATGTGTAACGGGCCGTATTTTTGTAAGGAATGACTATGGATTAGGATTCAAAACTCAGTTACAAATCCCCCGCCTCCCCTTTTTCCCAACGATTGCAGAACCATATATATAATACTAAAAAACGTTTACAATCCCTAAAAATTATCGACACTTTTTGGAATTATCTCTCTCTACTTTTGTGCATTGTGCATTTTCATTTTAGATGTATGCTTTTTTCTAAATCATAACTCTAGTTTTCACTTCCCCTTCTTCTCGTAAATTAAAAAAAGAGATAAAATGCAAATAGATCACAACAAAATGAAAATTTTAGTGTTTATGTATGGAAAGAATTTAAACCAATAAACAAATTTAAGTAAACAAAATTTATTCACACACCACAAATGAACACAAAAGTTTTGTTATCCAAGTTTGGGAAATTCGACTAGTTGAACCCTAATAGCTCGGAAATTTATAAGAAAGTGATTTTTCTACACTTGTTTTAAAATACAGATTTATGCTTGACCCATAGATCCAAAACTTTTAAAGAGAATAATATTAAATTCTCAAGTGAACGTGAGGTGGGAACAAGCCATTATTTTGCCCATTTACAAAAATCTGACCTCATGATCATAGATGATTGTAAAGTGATTTATCAAGCGTAACGGACTATATTTTTGTAAAGAATGGCTTATGGATTGGGAGTCAACCCTTTTCCCGACGATTGCAGAACCTGACATATAAAAACTAAAAATAGTTCACAATCCCAAAAAATTATAGACATTTTTTGGAACTGTCTCTCTCTACATTTGTGCATTGTGCATTTCCATTTTAGATGTATACATTTTTCTTATACCAAAACTTGAGTTTTCACTTTGCCAACATCTCGCACACAAAAAAAAGAGATTAAAGGCAAATAGATCACAACAAAATGAAAAATTTAGAGTTTATGTATGGAAATAATTTAAAGCAATAAAAAATGTAAGTAAATAAAATTTATTCACACACCAAAAATGAAAAAAAAACTTTTGATATCCAAGTTTGGGAAAATGCCTCTTGTTAAACCCTAATAGCTTGGAATTTTATAAGAAAGATATTTTTCTACACATCTTTTAAAAAATGGATATGAATGCTTAAAAATGTTAAAGATGCAAATGACATGTGGATCCAAACACTTTAAAGAGAATAAAGTTAAATTTTCAAGTGATCGTGTGGTGGGATATTTAATGGAGTCAAACAAGCCATTATTTTGCCCATTTACAAAAAGTTGACCTAACGATCATAAATGATTGTAAAGTGATTTGTCATGCGTGATGGGCTATATTTTTGTAAGGAATGAATGTTGGACTGGGAGTCAAAACTCAGTTAAAAATCCCCTGCCTCCCCCTTTTCCTGACAGTTGCAGAACCTGATATATAAATACTAAAAAAAGTTTAGAATCCCTAAAAATTACAGACACATTTTAGCATTATTTCTCTTTGCATTTGTGCATTGTGAATTTCCTTTTTAGATTTATAATTTTTTCTTAAATCAAAAATTGAGTTTGCACTTCCCTTCATCTTGCAAAAAAAAAAAAAAGAGATAAAAGGCAAATAGATCTTAACAAAATAAAAATTTTAGAGTTTTTGTATGGAAAGAATTTAAAGAAATAAATGAATGTAAGTAAATAAAATTTATTCACACACCACAAATGAACATAAAAGCTATGTTATCCAAGTTTGGGTAATTCCACTAGTTCAACACTAATAGCTCCGAATTTTATAAGAAAACGTTTTTCTACACATCTTTTAAAAAATGGATATGAATGCTTGAAACATGTTAAAGATGCAAATGACCTGTGGATCCAAACCTTTTAAAGAGAATAACATTAAATTCTCAAGTGATCGTCTGGTGGGATATTTACCGGAGTCAAACAAGCCATTATTTTTCCGATTCTCAAAAAGCTCACCTTACGATCATAGATGATTGTAAAGTGATTGATCATAGATGATTGTAAAGTGATTTATCATGCATTACTGGCTATATTTTTTAAAGAAATGACTTATGGATTGGGAGTCAAAACTCAGTTAAAAATCCCTTGCCTCCCCCTTTTCCCTACGATTGCAGATTCTGATATATAAATATTAAAAAGAGTTTACAATACCTAAAAATTACAGATACATTTTAGAATTATTTTTCTCTACATTTGTCCATTGTACATTTCCATTTTAGGTGTACACTTTTTTCTTAAATCAAAAATTGAGTTTGCACTTTCCCTTCATCTCGTAAAAAAAAAAAATAGATAAAAGGCAAATAGATCTCAACAAAATTAAAATTTAAGAGTTTATCTATGGAAAGAATTTAAAACAATAAACAAATGTAAGTAAAGAAAATTTATTCACACACCACAAATGCACACAAAAGTTTTGGTATCTAAGTTGGGTAATTCCACTACTTCAACCCTAATAGCACGGAATTTTATAAGAAAGAGATTTTTCTAAACATGTTTTAAAAAAGGATATGCATGCTTGAAACATCTTAAAGATGCAAATGACCTATGGATCCAAACCTTTTAAACAGAATAACATTAAATTCTCAAGTGAACGTGTGGTGGGATATTTACTCGAGTTAAACAAGCCATTATTTTTCCTATTTACAAAAAGCTGACCTAACGATCATAGATGATTGTAAAGTGATTTATCATGCGTAACGGGCTATATTTTTTTAAGGAATGACTTATGGATTGGGACTCAACACTAAGTTAAAAATCCTCCACCTCCCCCTTTCCCCGACGATTGCAGAACCTGATATATATAATCTAAGAAAAGATTACAATCCCTAAAATTTAGGAACAAGTTTTGGAATAATCTCTACATTTGTGCATTGTGATTTTACAATTTAGATGTATAGTTTTTTCTTAAATCAAAACTCGAGTTTTCACTTTCCCTTCATCTCGCAAACAAAAAAAAGAGATAAAAGGCAATTAGATCTCAACAAAATGAAAATTTTAGATTTTATGTATGGAAGAATTTAAAACAATAATCAAATGTAAGTAAAGAAAATTCATTCAAACACCACAAATGAACACAAAAGTTTTGTTATCTAAGTTTGGGAAATTCCACAAGTACAAACCTAATGGCTCGGAATTTTAAAGGAAAAATATTTTTCTACACATGTTTTAAAAAATGGAAATGCATGCTTGAAACATGTTAAAAATGCAAATGGCCTATGGATTCCAAATCTTTTGAAGAGAATAACATTAAATTCTCAGGTGAACATACAGTAGGATATTTACCCAAGTCAAACAAGCCATTATTTTGCCCATTTACAAAAAGTTGACCTAACGATCATATATGATTGTAAAGTGATTTATCATGCATAACAGGCTATATTTTTATAAGGAATGACTTGTGGATTGGGAGTAAAAACCCAGTTAAAAATCCCATGCCTCCTCCTTTTCCCGACGATTGCAGAACTTGATATATAAAAACTAAAAACAGTTTACAATGCCCAAAAATTATAGACACTTTTTGGTATCATATCTCTCTACATTTGTGCATTGTGCATTTCAATTTTAGATGTATACTTTTTTCTTAAATCAAAACATGAGATTTCACTTTGCCTTCATCTTGCATACAAAAAAAAAAAAGAGGTTAAAGGCAAATACATCTCAGAAAAATGAAAACTTAAGAGTTTACGTATGGAAAAAATTTAAAGCAATAAACAAATGTAAGTAAAGAAAATTTATTTACACACCACAAATGAACACAAAATTATTGTTAACCAAGTTTGGGTAATTCCAGTAGTTCAACCCTAATAGCTCGAAATTTTATAAGAAAGAGATTTTTCTTCATATGTTTTAAAAAATGTATATGCATGCTTGAAACATGTTAAAGACGCAAATGACCTATGGATCCAATCCTTTACAAGCGAATAACATTAAATTCTCAAGTGAACATGCGCTGGGATATTTACCCGAGTCAAACAAGCCATTATTTTGCCCATTTACAATAAGCTGACCTTAAAATCATAGATAATTGTAAAGTGATTTATCAGGCATAACGGGCTATATTTTTGTAAGGAATGACTTATGGCCGCCCCCTTTTCCCGACGATTGCAGAACATGATATATAATAACTAAAAAGAGTTTACAATCCCTAAAAATTAAAGAAACTTTTTGGAATTATCCTCTCTCTAAATTTGTGCATTGTGAATTTCCATTTTAGATGTATACTTTTTTATTACATCAAAACTTGAGTTTTCACTTTTCCTACATCTCACAAAATAAAATAAAAAAGATAAAAGGAAAAATAGATCAAAACAAAATGAAAATATTATAGTTTATGCGTGGAATAATTTAAAGCAATAAACAAATTTAACTAAAGAAAATTTATTCACACACCACAAATGAACATAACAGTTTGTTTATCCAAGTTTGGGAAATTCGACTAGTTCAACCCTAATTGCTTGGAATTTTATAAGAAACAGAATTTTCTACACATGTTTTCAAAAATGGATTTGTAGGCTTGAAACATGTTAAAGAAGCAAATGACTTATGGATCCAAACCTTTTCAAGAGAATAACATTAAATTCCGAAGTGAACATGCGGTGGGATATTTACCCGAGTCAAACAAGCCATTATTTTGCCCATTTAAAAAAAGCTGACCTAACAATCATAGATGATTGTAAAGTGATTTATCATGCATAACGGGCTATATTTTGTAAGGAATGACTTAAGGATTGGGAGACAAAACCCAAATAAAAATCCCCTGCCTCCCCCTTTTCCCGACGATTGCAGAACCTGATATATAAATACTAAAAAGAGTTTACAATCCCTAAAAATTACAGACACATTTTGGAATTATCTCTCTCTACATTTGTGCATTGTGAATTTCCATTTTAGATGTATTCTTTTTTGTTCAATCAAAATTTGAGTTTTCACTTTCCCTTCATCTCGCAAACAAAAAAAAGAGATAAAAAGCAAAAAGATCACAACAAAATGAAAATTTCAGAATTTTTGTATGGAAAGAATTTAAAATAGTAAACAAATTTAAGTAAAGAATATTTATTCACACACCACAAATGAACACAAAAGTTATGTAATCCAAGTTTGGGAAATTCCACTAGTTCAATCGTAAAAGCTCAAAATTTTATAAGAAAGAGATTTTGTTACACATGTTTTAAAAAAATGGATATGCATGCTTGAAACATGTTAAAGATGCAAATAGTCTATGGATCCAAACATTTTAAAGGGAATAACATTAAATTCTGAAGTGAACGTGCGGTGGGAAATTTACCCGAGTTAAACAAGCCATTATTTTGCCCATTTAAAAAAAGCTGACCTAACGATCATAGATTTTTGTGAAGTGATTTATTATGCGAAAGGGGCTTTATTTTTGCAAGGAATGACTTATGGATTGGGAGTCAACACTCAGTTAAAATTCCCTCGGCTCCCCCTTTTGCCGACGATTGCAGAACATGATATATAAAAACTAAAAAGAGTTTACAAACCCTAAAACTTACAGATATTTTTGGGAATTATCTCTCTCTACATTTGTGTATTGTGAATTTCCATTTTAGATGTATAGTTTTTTCATACATCAAAACTTGAGTTTTCCTTTTTCCTACATCTCGCCAACAAAAAAAAAAAGATAAAAGGCAAAACAGATCACAACAAAATAAAAATTTTAGAGTTTATGTATGGAAGAATTTAAAGAAATAAACAAGTGTAAGCACAGAAAATTTATTCACACACCACAAATGAACACAAAATTTTTGTTATCCAAGTTTTAGAAATTCCACTAGTTCAACCCTAATAGCTCGGAATTTTAAAAGAAAGAGATTTTTCTACACATGTTTTGAAAAATGGATATGCATGCTTGAAACATGTTAAAGATGCAAATGATCTATGGATCCAAACCTTTTAATAAGAATAACATTAAATTCTCAAGTGAACATGCGGTTGGATATTTACCTGAGTCAAACAAGCCATTATTTTGCCCATTAACAAAAAGCTGACCTAACGATCATAGATGATTGTAAAGTGATATTTCATGTGTAATTGGCTATATTTCTATAAGGAATAACTTATGGATGAGGTGTCAACACTCAGTTAAAAATCCCATGCCTCTCCCTGTTCCCAACGATTGCAGAAGTTGATATATAAAAACGAAAAAGAGTTTACTATCCCTAAAATTTATGAACACTTTTTGTAATTATCTCTCTCTACATTTGTGCAATGTGAGTTTCCATTTTAGATGTATACTTTTTTCTTAAATAAAAACTTCAGTATTCACTTTCCCTTCATCTCGCAAACAAAAAAAAGAGATAAAAGGCAAACAGATCACAACAAAATGAGACTTTTAGAGTTTATGTAGGGAAGAATTTAAAGCAATAAACAAATGTAAGTAAAGAAAATTTTTTCACACACCACAAATGTACACAAAAGTTTAGTTATCAAAGTTTGGGAAATTCCACAAGTTCAACCCTAATAGCTCGGAATTTATAAGAAAGAGAATTTTGTACATATGTTTTAAAAAATGCATATGCATGTTTGAAACATGTTCACAATGCAAATGACTTATGGATCCAAACCTTTTAAAGAGATATTTATCAAGTGAACGTGCGGTGGGATATTTATCCGAGTCAAACAAGCCATTTTTTTGGCCATTTACAAAAACTGACCTAACGATCATAGATGATTGTAAATTGATTTATCATGCGTAATGGGCTATATTTTTGTAAGGAATATCTTATGGATTGGGAGTCAAAACTCAGTTAAAAATCCCCCACTTCCCCCTTTTCACGACGATTGCAAAACCTGATATATAAAATCAAAAATGAGTTTACAATCCCTAAAAATTATAGAAACTTTTTTGAATTATCTCTCTCTACATTTGTGCATTGTGAATTTCCATTTTAGATGTATACCTTTTTCATTAATCAAAACTTGAGTTTTCACTTTCCCTTCATCTCGCAAGCAAAAATAAAAGATAAAAGGCAAATAGATCACAACAATAATAAAATTTCAGAGTTTATGTATGAAAGAATTTAAAGCAATGAAAAAATGTAAGTAAAGAAAATTTATTCACACACCACAAATGAACACAAAAGATTTGTTATCCAAGTTTGAGAAATTCCGCTAGTTCAACCCTAATAGCTTGGAGTTTTTAAAGAAAGAGATTTTTCTACACATGTTTTAAAAAATGGATATGCATACTTGAAACATGTTAAAGATGCCAATGGCCTACGGATCCAAACCTTTTAAACAGAATAACATTAAATTCTCAAGTGAATGTGCGGTAGGATATTTACCCGAGTCAAACAAGCCATTATTTTTACCAAATACAAAAAGCTGACCTAACGATCATAGATGATTGTAAAGTGATTTATCATGTGTAACGGGCTATATTTTTGTAAGGAATGACTTATGGATTGGGAGTCAAAACTTAGTTAAAAATCCCCCAACTCCCCGTTTTCACGACGATTGCAGAACCTGATATATAAAAACTAAAAAGAGTTTACAATCCCTAAAAATTATAGAAACTTTTTGGAATTATATCTCTCTACATTTGTGCATTGTGAATCTCAATTTTAGATGTATACTTTTTTCTTAAATCAAAACATGAGATTACACTTTCCCTTCATCTCGCAAACAAAAACAAGAGATTAAAGGCAAAAAGATCACAAAAAAATGAAAATTTTAGAGTTAATGTATGGAAAGAATTCAAAGCAATAAACAAATTTAAGTATAGAAAATTTATTCACACACCAAAAATGAACAAAAAAGTTATGTTATCCAAGTTCTGGAAATTTCACTAGTTCAACCCTAATAGCTCGGAATTTTATAAGAAATAAATTTTTCTACACATGTTTTAAAAAATGAATATGCATGCTTGAAACATGTTAAACATTCAAATGACCAATGGATCCAAACCTTTTAAAGAAATAATATTAAATTCTCAAGTGAACGTGCGGTGGGACATTTACCCGAGTCAAACAAGCCATTATTTTACACATTTACAAAAAGTTGACCTAACGATCATAGATGATTGTAAAGTGATTTATCATGCGTAACAGGTTATACTTTTTTAAGGAATTACTTATGGATTGGGAGTCAACACTCAGTTAAAAATCCACCGCCTCCCCCATTTACCGACGATTGCAGAACTTGATATATAAAAACTAAAAAGAGTTTACAATCCCTAAAAATTATAGACACTTTTTTTGAATTATCACTCTCTAAATTTTTGCATTGTGCATTTCCATTTTAGATGTATAATTTTTTCTTAAAGCAAAACTTGAGTTTTCACTTTCCCTTCATCTCGTAAACGAAAAAAAGTGCTAAAAGGCAAATAGATCACAACAAAATGAAAAATTTATAGTTTATGTATGTAAAGAAATTAAAGTAATAAACCAATGTAAGTAAACAAAATTTATTCACACACCACAAATGAACACAAAAGTTTTGTTATCCAAGTTTGGGAAATTCCACTAGTTCAAACCTAATAGCTCTGAATTTTATAAGAAAAAGATTTTTCTAAATATGTTTTAAAAAGTGGATATACATGCTTGAAACATGTTAAATATGCAAATGACCTATGGATCCAAACCTTTTAAAGAGATTTCATTAAATTTTCAAGTGAACGTGCGGTGGGATATGTACTTGAGTCAAACAAGCCATTATTTTGCCCATTTAAAAAGCTAACCTAACGATCATAGATAATTGTAAAGTGATTTATCATGTGTATCGGGCTACATGTTTTTAAGGAATGACTTATGGATTGGGATTCAAAACTCAGTTAAAATTCACCCCCTCCCCCTTTTCCCAACAAATGCAGAACCTAATATTTAAATACTAAAAAAAGTTTACAATCCCTAAAAATTATAGATACTTTTTGGAATTATCTATTTCTACATTTGTGCATTGTGCATTTGCATTTTATTTGCTTACTTTTTTCTTAAATCAAAATTTGAGTTTTCACTTTTCCTTTATCTCACAAAATTAAAAAAAGAGATGACACGGAAATAGATCACAATAAAATGAAAAGTTTAGAGTTTATGTGTGGATTGAATTTAAAGTAATAAACCAACGTAAGTAAAGAAAATTTATTCACACACCACAAATGAATACAAAAGTTTTGTTATCCAAGTTTGGGAAATTCCACTAGTTCAACCCTAATAGCTCAGAATTTAATAAGAAATATTTTTTACACTTGTTTTAAAAAATGGATATGCATCCTTGAAACATGTGAAAGACGGAAATGACCTACGGATCCAAACCATTTAAAACAATAACATTAAATTCTCAAGTGAACGTGCTGTGGGATATTTATTTTTCCCATTTACAAAAAAGTTGGCCTCACGATTATAGATGATTGAAAAGTGATTTATCATGTGTAACGGGCTATATTTTTGTAAAGAATGACTTATGGATGGGGAGTCAACACTAAGTTAAAAATCCCCCGCCTCCCCCTTTTCCCGACGATTGCAGAACCTGGTATATAAAAACTAAAAATAGTTCACAATCCCTGAAAATTACAGACCCATTCTGGAATTATCTCTCTCTACATTTGTGCATTGTGCTTTTCTATTTTAGATTATACTTTTTTCTTAAATCAAAACTTGAATTTTCAATTTCCCTTCTTCTCGCAGACAAAAAAAAGTGATAAAAGGCAAATTGATCACAAATGAAAATTTTAGAGTTTATGTATGGAAAGAATTTAAAGCAATAAAAAAATGCAAGTAAAGAAAATTTATTCACACATAACAAATGAACACTAAAGTTTTGTTATCCAAGTTTGGGAAATTCCATTAGTACAACCCTAATAGCTCGGAATTATATAAGAAAGAGAATTTTCTACACATGTTCAAAAAAATGGATATTCATGCTTGAAACATGTTAAGGATACAAATGACCTATGGATCCAAACCTTTTAAAGAGAATAACATTAAATTCTCAAGTGAACGTGCTGTGGGATATTTACCCGTGTCAAATAAGCCAGTTTTTCGCCCACTTACAGAAAGCTGCCCTATTGATCATAGATGATTGTAAAGTGATTTATCACACGTAACGGGCCATATTTTTGTAAGGAATGACTTATGGATGGGGTGTCAACACTATTTTAAAAATCCCCCGCCACCACCTTTTCCCGACGATTGCAGAACCAGATATATAAAAAGTAAAAGGAGTATACAATCCTTAAAAATTACAGACACTTTTTGGTATTATCTCTCTCTACATTTTTGCATTGTGAATTTCCATTTTAGATGTATACTCTTTTCATAAATCAAAACTTGAGTTTTCACTTTCCCTTCATCTCGCAAATAAAAAAAAATAGATAAAAGGCAAATAGATCACAACAAAATGGAAAATTTAATATTTTATGGATGGAAGAATTTAAAGCAATAAAAAAACGTAAGTAAAGAAAATTTATTCAGACATCACAAATGAACACAAAAGTTTTGTTATCCAAGTTTGAGAAATTCCACTAGTTCAACCCAAATAGTTCAGAATTTTAAAAGAAAGAGATTTGTCTACACATGTTTTAAAAATTAGATATGCATGCTTAAAACATGTTAAAGATGCAAATGACCTATAGATCGAAACCATTTAAAGAGAAGCTGACCTAACGATCATAGATGATTGTAAAGTGATTTATCATGCATAACGGGCAATATTTTTGGATGGAATGACTTATGGATTGGGAGTCAACACTCAGTTAAATATCCCCTGCCTCTCCCTTTTCCCGACGATTGCACAACCTCATAAATAAAAACTAAAAAGAGTTTACAATCCCTTGAAAATAAAGACACTTTTTGGAATTATCTCTCTCTTCATTTATGCATTGTGCATTTCTATTTTAGATGGATACTTTTTTCCTAAATTGAAACTTGAGTTTTCACTTTCCCTTCATCACGTAATAAAAAAAAAAGGATAAAAGGCAAATAGATCACAACAAAATGAAAATTTTAGATTTTATGTATGGAAAGAATTTAAAGCAACAAAAAAATGTAAGTAAATAAAATTTATTCAAACACCACAAATGAACACAATTTTTGTTATCCAAGTTTTGGAAATTCCACTAGTCCAACCCTAATTGTTCGGAATTTTATAAGAAAGAGATTTTTCTACAGATGTTTTAAAATATGGATGTACAAGCTTGAAACTTCTTAAAGATGAAAATTACCTATGGATCCAAGTCTTTTAAAGAGAATAACATTAAATTCTCCAGTGAACATGCAGTGGGATATTTACCTGAGTCAAACAAGTGATTATTTTGTCAATTTACAAAAAGTTGACTTAACAATCATAGATGATTGTAAAGTGATTTATCATGCGTAATGAGCTATATTTTTGTAAGGAATGACTTATGGATTGGGAGTCAACACTCAGTTAAAAATCCCCCACCTCCCCCTTTTCCCAACGATTGCAGAACCTAGTATATAAAAGCTAAACAAAATTTACAATCCCTAAAAATTACAGACACTTTTTAGAATTATCTCTCTCTAAATTTGTGTATTGTGAATTTCCATTTTAGATATATACTTTTTTCTTAAATCAAAACTTGAGTTTTCATTTTCCCTTCATCTCACAAACAAAAAAAATAGATCACAACGAAATAAAAATTTTAGATTTTATATATGGAAGAATTTAAAGAAATAAAAAAATGTAAGTAAAGAAAATTTATTCACACACCACAAATGAACACAAAAGTTTTGTTATCCAAGTTTGGGAAATTCCAGTAGTTCAACCCTAATAGCTCAGAATTTTATAAGAAAGAGATTTTTCAACACATGTTATAGATGCAAATGACCTATGGATCCAAACCTTTTAAAGAGAATAACATTATATTCTCAAGTGAACGTGTGGTGGGATATTTGCCCGAGTCAAACAAGCCATTATTTTGCGCATTTACAAAAAGCTGACCTCATGATCATAGATTATTCTAAAGTTATTTAGCTTGCGTAACTGGCTATATTTTTGTAAGGAATGACTTATCGATTGGGAGTCAACACTCAGTTAAAAATCCCCCGCCTCCCCCTTTTCCTGACTATTGCTGAACATGATATATAAAAAATAAAAAGATTTTACAATCCCAAAAGATTATAGATAGTTTTTGGAATTTTCTCTCTACATTTGTGCATTGTGGATTTCAAATTTAGATGTATAGTTTTTTCTTAAATGAAAACTTGAGTTTTTGCATTCCCTTCAACTCGCAAAATAAAAATTGAGATAAAAGGCAAATATATAAAAAGAAATGAAAATTTTAGAGTTTATGTAAGGAAAGAATTTAAAGCAATAAAAAAATGTAATTATAGAAAATTTATTTGCACACCACAAATGAACACAAAAGTTTTGTTATCCTAGTTTGGGTAATTCCGCTAGTTTAACACTAATAGCTCAGAATTTTATAAGAAAGAGATTTTTCTACATATTTTTTAAAAAATGGATATGCATGCTTGAAACATGTTAAAGATCCAAATGACCTATGGATCCAAACCTTTTAAAGAGAATATAATTAAATTCTCAAGTGAACGTGTGGTGGGTTATTTACTCGAGTCAAACAAGCCATTATTTTGCCCATTTACAAAAAGCTGACCTGACAATCATAGATGATTGTACAATGATTTATCAGGCATAACTAGTTATATTTTTGTAAGGAATGACTTATGGTTTGGGATTCAACACTCAGTTAAAATCTGCCACCTTCGCCTTTTCCCGACGATTGCCGTACATAATATATTAAAAATAAAAAGAGTTTACAATCTCTAAAAATTTAAGACACTTTTTGGAATTATCTCTATCTACATTTGTGAATTGTGAATTTCCATTTTAGATGTATCCTTTTTTCTTAAATCAAAATTTGAGTTTTTACTTTCCCTTCATCTCGCAAACAAAAAAAAAACAGATAAAAGGCAAATAGATCACAAAAAAATTAAAATTTTAGCGTTTATGTATGGAAAGAATTTAAAGAAATAAACAAATATTAGTAAAGAAAATTTATTCACTCACCACAAATGAACACAAAAGTTTTGTGATCCAAGTTTGGGTAATTCCACTAGTTCAACCCTGGTAGCTCAGAATTTTATAAGAAAGAGCTTTTTTCTACATATGTTTTAAAAAATGGATATGCAAGCTTGAAACATGTTAAATATCCAAATGACGTATGGTTCCAAACCTTTTAAAGAGAATAACAAGAAATCCTCAAGTGGACGTGCGGTGGGATATTTACCCGAGTCAAACAAGCCATTATTTTGCCCATTTACAAAAAGCTGACCTAACGATCATAGATGCTAGTAGAGTGATTTATCGTGCGTAACCACCTATATTTTTTGAAAAAATAACTTTTGGATTGGAGTCAACACTCACTCAAAAATCCCCCGCCTCCCCTTTTCCCAACAATTGCAGAACTTGATATAAAAACTTAAAAGAGTTTACATTTCCTAAAAATTACAGATATTTTTTGGAATTATCTCTCTCTACATTTGTGCATTGTGCATTTCCATTTTAGATGTATACTTTTTTTTTAAATCAAAACATGAGTTTTTACTACCCCTTCATTTAGCAAACAAAAAAAAGTGATAAAAGGCAAATAGATCACAACAAAATGAAAATTTTAGAGTTTATGTATGGAAATAATTTATTGCAATAAACATATGTAAGTAAAGAAAATTTATTCACAAACCCTAATAGCTCGGAATTTTATAAGAAAGAGATTTTTCTACATATGTTTTAAAAAATGGATATGTATGCTTGTAACATGTTAAAGATGCAAATGACCTATGTTTCCAAACCTTTTAAAGAGAACAACATTAAATTCGCAAGTGAACGTGCGGTGGGATATTTACCCTAGTCAAACAAGCCATAATTTTGCCCATTTACAGAAAGCTGACCTAACTATCATAGATGATTTTAGAGTGATTTACCATGAGTAACAGGCTATATTTTTTAAATGAATGACTTATGGATTGGGAGTCAACACTCATTCAAAAATCCCCACCTCTCCCTTTTCCTGAAGATTGCAGAACCTGATATATAATAACTAAAATGAGTTTACATTTCCTAAAAAATACAGACACTTTCAGGAATTATCTCTGTCTACATTTGTGCATTGTGCATTTCCATTTTAGATGTATACTTTTTTCTTAAATAAAAACTTGATTTTTACTTTCCCTTAATCTCACAAACAAAAAAAAAGAGATAAAGGGCAAATAGATCAGAGCAAAAAGAATATTTTAGAGTTTATGTATAGAAAGAATTTACAATAATAAACAAATGTAAGTAAAGAAAATTTATTCACACACCACAAATGAACACAAAAGTTTTGTTATCCAAGTTTGGGTAATTCCACTAGTTCAACCCTAATAGCGTGGAATTTTATGAGAAAGAGATTTTTCTACATATGTTTTAAAAAATGGATATGCATGCTTGAAACATGTTAAAGATGCAAATGACCGTTGGATCCAAACCTTTTAAAAAGAATAACATTAAATTCTCAAGTGAACGTGTGGCGGGATATTTACTCGAGTCAAACAAGCCATTATTTTACCCGTTTATTAAAAGCTGACCTAACGATCATAGATGTTTGTAGAGTGATTTATCATGTGTAACCGGCTATATTTTTAAAGGAATGACTTATGGATTGGGAGTCAACACTCAGTTAAAAATCCCTCACCTCCCCCTTTTCCCGACGAATGCAGAACCTGATATATAATAAAAAAAAAGTTTTCAATCCCTAAACATTATAGACACTTTTTGGTATTATCTCTCTCTACATTTGTGCATTGTGCATTTCCATTTTAGATCTATATTTTTTTCTTAAATCAAAACATGAGTTTTTACTTTGTCTTCATCTCGTAAACAAAAAAAAAAGAGATAAAAGGCAAATAGATCACGACAAAATGAAAATTTTACAGTTGAAGTATGGAAAGAATTTAAAGCAATAAACAAATGTAAGTAAATAAAATTTATTCACACATACAAATGAACACAAAAGTTTTGTTATCCAAGTTTGGGTAATTCCAATAGATCAACCTTTATAGCTAAGAATTTTATAAGAAAGAGATTTTTCTATGCATGCTTTAAAAAATGGATATGCATGCCTTAAACATGTTAAAGATGAAAATGACCTATGGATCCAAACCTTTTAATGAGAATAATATTAAATTCTCAAGTGAACATTCAGTGGGATATTTACCTGAGTAACACAAGCCATTATTTTGCCAATTTTCAAAAAGCTGACCTCAAGATCATAAATGATAGTAAAGTAATTTATCAAGCATAACAGGTTTTATTTTTGTAAGCAATGACTTAAGGATTGGGAGTCAACACTAATTTAAAAATTCCTCGCCTCCCCATTTTCCCAACTATTGCAGAACCTGATATATCAAAACTATAAAGAGTATACAATCCCTAAAAATTATAGATACATTTTGGAATTATCTCTCTGTACATTTGTGCATTGTGCATTATGCATTTTCATTTTAGATGTATACTTTTTCCTTAACTCCAAACATGAGTTTTCACTTTCCCTTCATCTCGTCAACAAAAAAATGATATAAATTTAGAATTTATGTATGGATATAATTTAAAGCAATAAATAAACATAAGTAAAGAAGATTTATCCAAACACAACAAATGAACAAAAAAATTTTGTTATCCAAGTTTCGGTAATTCCACTAGTTCAAACCTAATAGCTCAGAATTTTATAAGAAAGAGATTTTTCTACACATGTTTTAAAAAATGGTATGCAAGTTTGAAATAAGTTAAAGAATCAAATGACCTATGGATCGAAACCTATTAAAGAGAATAACATTAAATTCTCAAGTGAACGTGCAGTGGGATATTTACTCGAGTCAAAAAAGCCATTATTTTGCCCATGTAGAAAAAGCTGACCTAACGATCATAGATGATTGAAAAGTGATTTATCATATGTAACAGGCTATATTTTTTGTAAGGAATGACTTATGGATTGGGAGTCAACACTCAGTTAAAAATCCCCCGCCATCCCCTTTTCCCGATGATTGCAGAACCTGATATATAAAAACTAAAAATAGTATACAAGCCCTAAAAATTACAGAAACTTTTTGGAATTATCTCTCTCTAAATTTGTGCATTGTGCATTTTCTTTTTATATGTATACTTTTTTCTTAAATCAAAACTTGAGTATTCACTTTCCCTTCATCTCGTAAACAAAATAAAGAGATAAAAGGCAAATAGATCAGAACAAAATGAAACTTTTAGAGTTTTTGTATGGAAGAATTTAAAGAAATAAAAAAATGTAAGTAAAGAAAATTTATTCACACACCACAAATTAACACAAAAGTTTGATATCCAAGTTTGGGAAATTCCACTAGTTCAACCGTAATAGCTCAAAATTTTATAAGAAAGAGATTTTTCTACACATGTTTTAAAAAATAGATATGCATGCTTGAAACATGTTAGAGATTCAAATGACATATGGATCAAAACCTTTTATTGAGAATAACATCAAATTCTCAAGTGAATGTTTGGTAGGATATTTACCCAAGTCAAATAATCCATTATTTTTCCTATTTGCAAAAATCCGACCTAACTATCATAGATGAATGTAAAGTGATTTATCTTGTGTAATAGGCTATATTTTTGTAAATAATGACTTATGGATTGGGAGTCAACACTCAGTTAAAAATAAACAAAAACCCTTTTCCCGAAAATTGCAGAAGTTGATATATAAAAACTAAAAAGAGTTCACAATCCCTAAAAATTACAAACACTTTTCTGAATTATCTCTCTCTAAATTTGTGCATTGTGATTTTCCTTTTTAGATGTATACTTTTTTCTCAAATTAAAACTTGAATTTTGACTTTCCCGTCATCTCGTAAACAAAAAAAAAAGATATAAGGCAGATAGACAACAACAAAATGAAAATTTTAGAGTTTAAGTATGGAAATAATTTAAAGCAACAAACAAATCTAAGTAAATAAAATTTATTCACACACCACAAATCAACAAAAAAATGTTTTGTTATCCAAATTTGGGTAATTCCACTAGTTTGGGTAATTTATAAGAAAGAGATTTTTCAACATATGTTTTAAAAAAGGGATAAGCATGCTTGAAACATGTTAAAGATGCAAATGACCTATGGATCCAAACTTTTTAAAGAGAATAACATTAAATTCCCAGGTGAACGTGCGGTGGGATATTTACGTGAGTCAAACAAGCCCTAATTTTGCCCATTTACAAAAAGCTGACTGACCGATCATTGATGATTGTAAAGTGATTTTTCACGTTAAACAGGCTATATTTTTGTAAGGAATGACTTATGGTTTAGGAGTCAACACTCAGTTAAAAATCCCCCGCCTCCCCCCTTTTCCCGACGATTGTAGAATCTGATATATAATAACTAAAAAGAGTTAACAATGCCTAAAAATTACATACATTTTTTGGAATTATCTCTTATTACATTTGTCCATTGTGCATTTCCATTTTAGATGAATACTTTTTTATTAAATCAAAACTTGAGTTTTCACTTTCCCTTCATCTCTAAAACATAAAAATGAGATTAAAGACAAATAGATCACATCAAAATGAAAATTTTAGAGTTTATATATGGAAAGAATTTACAGCAATAACCAAATGAAAGTAAATAAAATTTATTCACACACCACAAATGAACACAAAAGTTTTTTTTATCTAAGTTTGGGAAATTCCACTACTTCAAGCCCAATAGCTCGGAATTTTATAAGAAACAGATTTTTCTACACGTGTTTTAAAAAATGGATATGCATGCTTGAAACATGTTAAAGATGTAAATGACCTATGGATCCAAAACTTTTAAAGTGAATAACATTAAATTCTCTAGTGAACGTGCGGTGGGATATTTACCCGAGTCAAACAAGCCATTATTTTGCCCATTTACAAATAGCTGACCTAACGATCATAAATGATTGTAATGTGATTTATGATGCGTAACTGGCTATCTTTTTGTAAGGAATGACTTATGGATTGGGAGTCCACACTCAGTTAAAAATCCCCTGCCTCCCCATTTTCAGACGTTTTCAGAACCTTATTTATAAAAACAAAAATGAGTTTACAAACCCTAAAAATTAGAGACAATTTTTGGATTTATCTCTCTCTATATTTGTGCATTGTGCATTTCCATTTTAGATGTATACTTTTTTCTTAAATCAAAACTTGAGTTTTCAATTTCCTTCATCTCACAAAGAAAATAAAAGATAAACGGCAAATAGATCACAACAAAATGAAAATTTTAGAGTTTATGTATGGAAAGAATTTAAAGCAATAAAAAAATACAAGAAAAAAAATTTATTCACACACCACAACTGAAGACAAAAGTTTTGATATCCAAGTTTGGGAAATTCCACTAGTTCAACCCTATGAGCTAGGAATTTTATAAAAAAGAGATTTTTCTACATATGTTCTAAAAAATGGATATGCAAGCTTGAAACATGTTAAAGATGCAAATGACCTATGGATCCAAACCTTTTAAAGAGAATAACATGTGATGGGAAATTTACCCAAGTCAAACAAGCCATTATTTTGCCCATTTAAAAAAAGCTGACCTACAGATTATAGATGATTATAAAGTGATTTATCATCTGTAACGGGCAATATTTTTGTAAGGAATGACATATGGATTGGGAGTCAACACTCAGTTAAAAAGTCGTCGCCTCCCCCTTTTCCCAACGATTGCAGAATCTGGGATATAAAAACTAAAAAGAGTTTACAAGGCCTAAAAATTACAAACACGTTTTGGAATTATCTCTCAATAAATTTGTGCATTGAACATTTCCATTTTAGATGTATACTTTTTTGTTAAATCAAAACTTGAGTTTTCACTTTTCGTTCTTCTCGTAAACAAAAAAAAAAGAGAAAAAAGGCAAATAGATCACAACAAAATGAAACTTTTAAAGTTTGTGTATGGAAAGAATTTAAAGCAATAAACAAATGTAAGTAAAAAAAATTTATTCACACCCCACAAATGAACACAAAAGTTTTGTTATCCAAGTTTGGGTAATTCCACTAGTTCAACCCTAGTAGCTTGGAATTTTATAAGAAAGAGATTTTCTACATACATTTTAAAAAATGGATATGCATGCTTGAAACATCTTAAAGATTCAAATGACCGATGGATCCAAACCTTTGAAAGTGAATAACATTAAATTCTCAAGTGAATGTGCGGTGGGATATTTACCCAAGTCAAACAAGCCATTATTTTGCCCATTTAAAAAAAACTAACCTAACGATTATAGAAGATTGTAAAGGGATTTATCATGCGTAAAAAGGCTATATTTTTGTAAGGAATGACTTATGGATTGGGAGTCAACTCTCAGTTAAACTCCCCCGCCTCCCCCTTTTCCCGGCGGTTCCAGAATCTAATTTATAAAAACTAAAAAGAGTTTACAATCCTTAAAAATTACAGACATTTTTTAGAATTATCTTACTCTACATTTGTGCATTTTATTTTTAGATGAATTTTTTTTAAATCAATCCTTGATTTTTCACTTTCCCTTCATCTCGTAAAAAAAAACAGAGATAAAAAGCAAATAAATCACAAGAAAATGAAAATTTTAGAGTTTATTTATCGAAGAATTTAAGACAATAAAAAAATGGAAGTAAATAAAATTTATTTACACACCACAAATGAACACAAAAGTTTTGTTATCCATGTTTGGGAAATTCTACTAGTTCAACAGTATTAGCTCGGAATTTTATAAGAAAGAGATTTTTCTACACAAGTTTTCAGAAAAAGATATGCATGCTTGAAACATGTTAAATATGCAAATTACCCATGGATCCAAACCTTTTAAAGAGAATAACATTAAATTCTCAAGTGAATGTGCGGTGGGATATTTACCCTAGTCAAACAAGCCATTATTTTGCGCATTTACAAAAAGCTGACCTAACGATCATAGATGATTGTGAAGTGATTTATCATGTGTATATATTTTGTAAGGAATGAGTTATGGATTGGGATTCAAAACTCAATTATAAATACCCCGCCTCCCCCTTTTCCCGAAGAAAGTAGAACCTGATATATAAATACTAAAATAAACTTAAAATCCCTAAAAATTACTAACACTTTTAGGAATTATCTCTCTCTAAATTTTTGCATTGTGCATTTCCATTTTATATGTATACTTTTTTCCTAAATCAAAACTTGAGTTTTCACTTTCCCTTCATCTCGCAAACTAAAAAAAGAGATAAAAGGCAAATAGATCACAACAAAATAAAAATTTTAGAGCTTATGTATGGAAATAATTTAAATAAATAACCTAATGAAATTAAAGAAAATTTATTCACAAACCACAAATGAACACAAAACTTTTTTTTATCCTAGTTTGGGAAATTCCACTATTTCAAGCCTAATAGCTTGGAATTTTAAAAGAAAGAGATTTTTCTACATATGTTTTAAAAAATAGATAAGCATGTTTGAAATACGTTAAAGATGAACATTACCTATGGATCCAAACCTTTTAAAGAGAATAACATTAAATTCTCAAGTGAACGTGCGGTGGGATATTTACATGAGTCAAACAACCCAATATTTTTCCCATTTACAAAAAGCTAACCTAACGATCATATATGATTGTGATGTGATTTATGATGCATTACGGGCTATATTTTTTTGAGGAACGACTTATGGATTGGGAGTCAACACTCAGTTAAAAATCCCCCGCCTCTCCCTTTTACCGACGATTGCTGAACCTGATATATAATGACAAAAAAGATTTTACAATCCCTAAAAATTACAGACCCTTTTTGTAATTTTCTCTCTCTACATTTGTGCATTGTGCTTTTCCTTTTTAAATCTATACTTTTTTCTTAAATCAAAACTTGAGTTTTCACTTTCCCTTCATCTCGTAACCAAAAAAAAAAAGATATAAGGGAAATAGATCACAACAAAATAAAATTTTTAGAGTATGGAAATAATTTAAGGCAATAAACAAATTTTAGTAAAAAAAATTTATTCACACAGCACAAATGAACAAGAAAATGATTTGTTATCCAAGTTTGGTTAATTCCACTAGCTCAACCCTAATAGCTCGGAATTTTTAGGAAACAGATTTTCAATCATATGTTTTAAAAAATGGATATGCATGCTTGAAACATGTTAAAGATGCAAATGACCTATGGATCCAAACCTTTTAAAGAGAACAACATTAAATTCTCAAGTGAACGTGCAGTGGGATATTTACCCGTGTCAAACAAGCCGTAATTTTGCCCATTTACAAAAAGCTGACCTACAGATTATAGATGATTGTAAAGTGATTTATCATGTGTAACGGGCTATATTTTTGTAAGGAATGACATATGGATTGGGAGTCAACACTCAGTTAAATATCCCCCGCCTCCCCCTTTTCCCGACGATAGCAGAATCTGATATATAATAACTAAAAAGAGTTTACAATGCCTAAAAGTTATAGACACTTTTTGGAATTATCTCTCATTACATTTGTGCATTGTGCATTTCCATTTTAGATGTTTAGTTTTTTCTAAAATCAAAACTTGAGTTTTCACTTTCCCTTCATCTCTTAAACAAACAAAAGTGATAAAAGGCAAATAGATCACAAGAAAATGAAAATTATAGAGTTTATGTATGAAAGGAATTTATAGAAATAAACAAATGAAAGTAAAGAAAATTTATTCACACACCACAAATGAACACAAAAGTTTTTTTATCCAAATTTGGAAAATTCCACTATTTCAAGCTTAATAGCTAGTAATTTTATAAGAAAGAGATTTTTCTACATATGTTTTAAAAAATGGATATGCATGCTTGAAACATGTTAAATATGAAAATGACCTATGGATCCAAACCTTTTAAAGAGAATAAAATTAAATTCTCAAGTGAACATACAGTGGGATATTTTCCCTAGTCCAACAAGCCACTATTTTTCCCATTTACAAAAATCTGACCTAATTATCTTTTACGATTGTAATGTGATGTATCATGCGTTACGGGCTATATTTTTGTAAGGAACGACTTATGGATTGGGACTCAACACTCAGTTAAAAATCCGCAGCCTCCCCCTTTTATCGACGTTTGCTGAGCTTGATATATAAAAACTAAAAGAGTTAACAATCCCTAAAAATAACAAACCCTTTTCGGAATTATCTCTCTCTACATTTGTGCATTGTACATTTCCATTTTAGACTACTTTTTTCATAAATCAAAATTAGTGTTTTCACTTTCCCTTCATCTCATAAACAAAAAAAAAAAGAGATAAAAGGCAAATAGATCAAAACAAAATGAAATTTTAGAGTTTATGTATGGAAAAATTTTAAGAAATAAACAAATGAAAGTAAAGTAAATATATTCACACACCACAAAAGAAGACAAAAGTTTTTTATCCAAGTTTGGGAAATTCTACTATTTCAAATCCAATAGCTCGGAATTTTATAAGAAAGAGATTTTTCTACACTTGTTTGGAAAAATGGATATGCATGCTTGAAACATGTTAAAGATGCTAATGACCTATGGATCCAAACCTTTGAAAGAGATTAAAATTAAATTCTCAAGTCAACGTGCGGTGGGATATTTACCCGAGTTAAACAAGCCATTATTTTGCCCATTTAAAAAAAGCTGACCTAACGATCATAAATGATAGTAAAGTGATTTATCATGAGTAACATGCTATATTATTGTAAGGAACGACTTATGGATTGGGAGTCCACACTCTGTTAAAAATCTCCCGCCTCCCCCTTTTCCCGACGATTGCTAAACCTGATATATAAAAACTAAGAAGAGTTTAAGATCCCTAAAAATTACAGAAATTTTTTGGAATTATCTCTCTCTAAAATTGTGCATTTCCATTTTTGATATATACTTTTTTCTTATATCAAAACTTGAGTTTTCACTTTTGGTTCATCTCGCAAATTAAAAAAATAGATTAAAGGCAAATAGATCACAACAAAATGAAAATTTTAGAGTTTATGTATGGAAGAATTTAAAGAAATAAAAAATGTAAGTAAAGAACATTTATTCACACACCACAAATGGACACAGAAGTTTTGTTATCCAAGTTTGGGAAATTCTACTAGTTCAACCCTAATAGTTCAGAATTTTATGAGAAAGAGATTTTTCTATGCATGTTTTAAAAAATGGATATGCATGCTTGAAACATGTTAAAGATGTAAATGACCTATGGATCCAAATGTTTTAAAGAGAATAACATTAAATTCTCAAGTGAACGTGCGGTGGGATCTTTACACGAGTCAAAGAAGCCATTATTTTGCCCATTTATAAAAAGCTGACCTAACGATCATAGATGATTGTAAAGTGATTTATCTTGCGTAACGGGCTTTATTTTTGTAAGGAATGACTTATGGATTGGGATTCAACATTTAGTTAAAAATCCCCCGCCACCACCTTTTCCCTTCGATTGCAAAACCAGATATATAAAAACTAAAAAGAGTCTACAATCCCAAAAAAATTACAGACACTTTTTTTGCATTATCACTCTCTACATTTGTGCATTGTGGATTTCCACGTTAGATGTATATTTTTTTTCTTAAGTCAAAACTTGAGTTTTTGCTTTCCCTTCACCTCGCAAACTAAAAAAAGAGATAAAAGGCAAATAGATCACAACAGAATGAAAATTTTAGAGTTTATGTATGGAAAGAATTTAGAGCATTAGACAAATGTCAGTAGAGAAAATTTATTCACACACCACAAATGTACACAAAAGTTTTGTTATCCAAGTTTGGGTAATTCCACTAGTTCAACAATAATAGTGCTGAATTTTATAAGAATGAAATTTTTACTCGAGTCAAAAGGGTCATTATTTTACCCTGTTTCAAAAGCTAACCTAACAATCATAGATGAATGTAGAGTGATTTATCATGTGTAACCGGCTATATTTTTTAAAGGAATGACTTATGGACTCGGAAGACTCAGTTAAAAATCCCCCGCCTCCCACTTTTCCCGACAATTGCAGAACCTGATATTTAATAACTAAAAAGAATTTTAAAACCCTAAAAATTATACACACTTTTCGAAATTATCTCTCTCTTCATTTTTGCATTGTGAATTTCCATTTTAGATGTATACTTTTTTCTTAAATCAAAACTTGGATTGTTTCCTTCCCTTCATCTCGCAAACAAAAAAAAGAGATAAAAGGCAAATAGATCACAACAAAATGAAAATTTTAGAGATTTTGTATGGAAAGAATTTAAAGCAATTAACAAATGTAAGTAAAGAAAATTTATTCACACACCACAAATGAACAAAAAAGTTTTGTTTTCCAAGTTTGCTTAATTCCAATAGTTTAACCCTAATAGCTCGGAATTTTATAAGAAAGAGATTTTTCTGCATATGGTTTAAAAAATGGATATGCATGCTTGAAACATTTTAAAGATGTAAATGACCTATAGATCCAAACCTTTTTAAAGAGAATAACTTTAAATTCACAATTGAACGTGCGGTGGGATATTTACTCGAGTCAAACAAGCCATTATTTTTCCCATTTACAAAAAGCTTACCTAACGATCATAGATGATTGTAGAGTGATTTATCATGCGGAACCGGCTATATTTTGGAAAGGAATGACTGATGGATTGGGAGTCAATACTCACTCAAAAATCCCCCGCCTCCCCCTTTTCCCGACGATTGCAGAACCTGATATATAAAAACTAAAAAGAGTTTACATTCCCTAAAAATTACAGACACTTTTTGGTATTATCTCTCTGTGCATTTGTGCATTGTGAATTTGCATTTTAGATGTATACTTTTTTCTGCAATCAAAACTTGAGTTTTTCCTTTCCCTTCATCTCGCAAACAAAAAAAACGAGATAAAAGACAAATAGATCACAACAAAATGAAATTTATAGAGTTTATGAATGGAAAGAATTTACAACAATAAACAAATGTAAATAAAAAAATTTTATTCACACACCACAAATGAACACAAAAGTTTTGTTATCCAAGTTTTGGTAATTCCACTAGTTCAACCCTAATATCATGGAATTTTATAAGAAAGAGATTTTTCTACATATGTTTTAAAAATTGGATATGCACGCTTGAAACATGTTCATGATGTAAATGACCTATGAATCCAAACCTTTTAAAGAGAATAACATTAAATTCTCATGTGAACGTGTGGTGGGATATTTACTCGAGTCAAATAAGCCAATATTTTGCCCTTTTACAAAAAGTTGACCTAAGGATCATAGATGATGGTGGAGTGATTTATCATGTGTAACCCGCTATATTTTTTATAGGAATGACTATTGGATTGGGAGTTAACAATCCCCCGTCTCCCCCTTTTCCCGACAATTGTAGAACATGATATGTAATAACTAAAAATATTTTTCAATCCCTAAAAATTATAGACCCTTTTTGGAATTATCCCTCTCAACATTTGTGATTTGTGCATTTCCATTTTATATGTATACTTTTTTCTTAAATCAAAACTTGAGTTTTTACTTTCCCTTCATCTCGCAAACAAAAAAAGAGAGATAAAAGGCAAAAAGATCACAACAAAATTAAAATTTTAGAGTTTATGTATAGAAAGAATTTACAGTAATAAACAAATGTAACTAAAGAAAATTTATTCACACACCACAAATGAACACAAAAGTTTGTTTTCCAAGTTTGGGTAATTCCACTAGTTCAACCCAAATAGCGCAGAATTTTATAAGAAAGAGATTTATCTACATATGTTTTAAAAAATGGATATGCATGCTTGAAACATGTTAAAGATGCAAATGACCTATGGATCCAAAACTTTTAAAGAGATTACATTAAATTCTCAAGTGAACGTGCGGAGGGATATTTACTTGAGTCAAACAAGCCATTATTTAACCCATTTACTAAAAGCTGACCTAACGATCATAGATGATTGTAATTTGATTTATCATGCATAAAGGACTATATTTTTTTAAGGAATGACTTATGGATTGGGAGTCAACACTCAGTTAAAAATCCACCGCCTCCCCATTTTCCCGATGATTATAGAACCTGATATATAAAAACTAAAATGAGTTTACAATCCCTAAAAATTTCTAACACTTTTTGGAATTATCTCTCTCTATATTTTTGCATTGTGCTTTTCTAATTTAGATGTATACTTTTTTCTTTAATCAAAACTTGAGTTTTCACTTTCCCTTCATGTCGTAAACAAAAAAAAAAGAGATAAAAGGCAAAAGATCACAACAAGATGAATATTTTAGAGTTTATGTATGGAAATAATTTAAAGCAATAAATAAATGTAAGTAAAGAAAATTTATTCACACACCACAAATGAACACATAACTTTTGCTATCCAAGTTTGGGAAATTCCACTAGTTCAACCCTAATAGCTCGGAATTTTATAAGATAAATATTTTTCTACACATGTTTTAAAAAATGGATAAGCATGCTTGAAACATGTTAAAGATGCAAATGACCTATGGATCCAAACTTTTTAAAGAGAATAACATTAAATTCTCAAGTGAACGAGCGATGGGATATTTACCCGAGTCAAACATACCATTATTTTACCCATTTAGAAAAAGCTAACCTAACGATCATAAATAATTGTAAAGTGATTAATCATGTGTAACGGGCTATATTTTTGTAAGGAATGACTTCTGGATTGGGAGTCAACACTAAGTTAAAAATCCCCCGCCTCCCCATTTTCCCAACGATTGTAGAACCTGATATATAAAAACTAAAAAGAGTTTACAATCCCTAAAAATTACAGACACTTTTTGGATTTATGTAACTCTACATTTATGCATTATGGATTTCCATTTTAGAAGGTTACTTTTTTCTTAATTCAAAACTTGAGTTTTCACTTTCCCTTCACCTCGTAAACTAAAAAAAAAAAACATAGATAAAAGGTAAATAGATCACAACAAAATGAAAATTTTATAGTTTATGTATGGAAAGAATTTGAAGCAATAAACAAATGTAAATAAAGAAAATTTACTCACACACCACAAATCAGCACAAAACTTTTCTTATCCTAGTTTGGGTAAATCCACTAGTTCAACCCTAATAACTAGGAATTTTAAAAGAAAGAGATTTTTCTAAACATGTTTTAAAAAATGGATATGCATGCTTGATACATGTTAAAGAAGCAAATGACCTATGGATCCAAACCTTTTAAAGAGAATAACATTAAATTCTCAAGTGAACGTGCGGTGGGATATTTTCTTGAGTCAAACAAGCCATTATTTTGCCCATTTACAAAAAGTTGAACTAACGATCATAGATGATTGTAAAGTGATTTATCATGTGTAACGGGCTATGTTTTTGTAAGAAAAGACTTATGGATTGGGAGTCAACACGCATTTAAAAATCCCCCACCTCCCCCTTTTCCTGACGATTGTGGAACCTTAAATATAAAAACTAAAAAGTGTTTACATTCCCTAAAAATTACAAATACTTTTTGGAATTATCTCTCTCAACATTTGAGCATTGTGCATTTCCATTTTAGATGTATACTTTTTTCTTAAATAAAACTTGAGTTTTTACTTTCCCATCACCTCGCAAACAAAAAAAAGAGATAAAAGGCAAATTGATCACTACAAAATCAAAATTTTAGAGTTTATGTATGGAAAGAATTTACAACAATAAACAAATGTAAGTAAAGAAAATTTATTCACACACCACCAATGAACACAAAAGTTTTGTTATCCAAGTTTGGGTAATTGCACTAGGTCTGCCCTAATCGCGTGGAATTTTATAAGAAAGAGATTTTTCTACATTTATTTTAAATAATGGATATGCATGCTTGAAATATGTTAAATATGCAAATGACCTATGGATCCAAACCTTTTAAAGAGAATAACATTAAATTCTCAAGTGAACGTGCGGTGGGATAATTACTCAAGTCAAACAAGCCATTATTTTACCCATTAACAAAAAGCTGATCTAATGATCACAAATGATTGTAGAGTGATTTATCATGAGTAACCAACTGTATTTTTTATATGAATGACTTATGGATTGGGCGTCAACACTCAGTTAAAAGTCCCCGACCTCCCCCTTTTCTCGACGACTACAGAACCTGATATACAAAAACTAAAAAGAGTTTACAATCCCTTTTTGAAATTATCTCGCTCTATATTTGTGCATTGTGCATTTCCATTTTAAACGTATTCATTTTTCTTAAATAAAAACTTGATTATTCACTTTCCCTTCATCTCTGTCTAAATTTGTGCATTGTGCATTTCAATTTTAGATGTTTACTTTTTTCTTAAATAAAAACTTGAGTTTTTACTTACCCTACATCTCGCAAACAAAAAAAAGTGATAAAGGCAAATTGTATCACAAAAAAATGAAAATTTTAGATTTTATGTATGTAAGCAATTTAAAGCAATAAAAAAATGTAAGTAAAGAAAAGTTATTCACTCACCACAAATGAACACAAAACTTTTGTTATCCAAGTTTAGGAAATTCCACTAGTTCAACCCTAATACCTCAGAATTTTATAAAAAAGAGATTTTTCTACACATGTTTTAAAAAATGGATATGCATGCTTGAAACATGTTAAAGATGTAAATGACCGATGGATCAAAACCATTTAAAGAGAATAACATTAATTCTCAAGTGAACGTGCGGTGGGATATTTACATGAGTCAAAGAAGCGATTGTTTTACCCATGTACAAAAAGCAGAGCTAACGATCATAGATGATGTAAAGTAATTTATCATGCGTAATGGGCTATATATTTTTAATGAATGACTTATGGATTAGGAGTCAACACTCAGTTAAAAATCCCCCGCCTCCCCCTTTTCCCGACGATTGCAAAACCTGATATATAAAAACTAAAAAGAGTTTACAATCCCTAAAAATTACAGACATATTTTGGAATTATCTGTCATTACATTTGTGCTTTGTGCGTTTCCATTTGAGAAGTATTTTTTTTTTTTAATAAAAACTTGAGTTTTCACTTTCCCTTCATCTCGTAAACAAAAAAAAGATATAAAAGGCAAATAGATCACAAAATGAAAATTTTAGAGTTTATGTATGGAAAGAATTTAAAGCAATAAACAAATGTAAGAAATAAAATTTATTCACACACCCCAAATGTACACAACAGCTTTTTTATCGAATTTATGGAAATTTCGCTAGTTCAACCCTTTTAGCTAGGAATTTTATAAGAAAGAGATTTTTCTTCTCAAGTTTTAAAAAATGGATATGCATGCTTTAAACTTGTTAAAGATGCAAATGACCTTTGGATCCAAACCATTTAAAGAGAATAACATTAAATTCTCAAGTGAACGTAGGGTGGATGTTCACCCGAGTCAATCTAGCCATTATTTTGCCCATTTTCAAAAAGCTGACCTAAGGATTATAGATGATTGTAAAGTGATTTATCATGCGTAACGGGCTATAATTTTTAAAGGAATGACTTATGGATTGGGAGTCAACACTAAGTTAAAAATCCTCCGCCTCCCCTTTTCCTGACGATTGCAAAACCTGATATAAAAACATAAAACAGTTTACATTCCCTTAAAATTACAGACACTTTTTGGAATTATCTCTCTCTAAATTTGTGAATTGTGCATTTACATTTTAGATGTATACTTTTTTATAAAATCAAAACTTGAGTTTTTTCTTTCCCTTCATCTAGCAAACAAAAAAAAGAGATAAAAGGCAAATAGATCACAACAAAATGAAAATTTTAGATATTATGTATGGAAAGAATTTAAAGCAATAATCAAATGTAAGTGATAGATGCCATATTCTGACATGAGAACTAGGTTAATTATAATAGAATAACCTTTATAATTGTGTTATAGGTGGTTATTTATCGGTTTTCAAATGAAACGTGTATTTATTGAATTTGGCATTAATCACTGTCTATATTGCATATTTTTCTCTCCTGAATTATATTTCATTGTTTTTAAGGTTTATTTCTTCCAGAAATACTTTTTATGGATTCAATTATGGAATTTCAGGAGGATTTTGGTGGAGAAGGAGATATTTACCAAAATGCCCTTAGTGAAATGGAGGTGATTTTTAGGGCAAATCGTTTTTAAAACAAAGAAAAATTGCTATTAAAGGAAAGAGGAGCTTCGAAGGCGGGGGGGGGGGGGGGGGGGGGGGGAGTGAGTGTGAAGAGAAAACAGATAGATCGACCAAAACAGAGGACCTTGGACCGGAAACAGGGGAAGACCCGAGAGAAGTTTCCCACCATCGTCCGCCGGGCCACTGTCTTTCGCCGCGCCACCGTCGTCCACCGCCGTCCAGCAACCAAGAACAAACCCGAGGAGAGCTCGAGAGAGTCTCCGTCAAGGTGAGTTCGACATTTTTTGCTCGTCAGGCCAAGAAGTGATCCGAGAGGGCTTCTCCGGTGCCAATTCCGCTTTCCGACCATCCTCCGGCGTCTATTACATTTTCCGAATATTCCCGGAGCTATTCCGACTCCGACCGAGACTCGAGAGAGCCGGTTAGAGAACGTCAGCTCTGTTTCGTTCTTCGTCGGACATTACCTCCGTCCGGCGTCTAATCTTCGTCGCCGGCGTCGTCTCTAACTCTGGCCACTCACTCTTGCTACCCGAAGCCATCAATTTCGGGAAATTGCAGCACTCGTGAGAACGAGTTGCTGCCCGAGCGAGAGAAAGGAGAAGGGGAGTAATTTGTCATTTTTGAATTTCATTTTTTATATAGTTTGAACTTAGGTTATTGAATGTTTATTGAATCTGATTTGATAATTAATGTTTATTGAATATTTGTTTTTCGAATATTTGATTAAATTGGCTAGTTAGGGTAGGAATATAATTTAGGTTAGATTTTGGTATTTTAATCCGATTTCTGCCTTTCACTCTATGCGCCCGAGAGGGTCTAGACGCAAGGATTGAGAATTCGGATCCGTGGTTACGTGGCGCTCGAGAGAGGCACGAATCACCGTAAAATCCAGAATTGACGTTTCTTGTTGTGCAAGTAGTTAACCAGATGATTGCTTGATAATTTAGGATATAATTAGTGTTTAGTTCATATTAATTCATCATATTTGGTTAGGCTAGTTGACTGAAGAATACACAAAATTCAGTCCTCCCTTTCGATATGACCCTCGTTTCCTGCTAAATTGCATGAACGATTTGTACGCTTGCGAGGTATTAAAGCCGAAGTAACTAAATTCTACATCAAGTTTTTGCGCCGTTGCCGGGGAGGCACGTATTAAGTGTATTTCTTTGTTCTCCATGGTCTTAGGTTAGATTTATTTCTATTTTTTTTTATTTTTTTTATTTTTTATTTTTTATTTTTTATTTTTTTTTATTTTTTTCTTTCATAATTTTAGCTTGGTATTTTTTATGGAATTATTTTTCTTTCTTCTAGTTAGTTCATATTTTTAGTAGTGAGTTTGTTAGCTTAATTTGATAGTTCGTCTTGTTTCTTTTTGTGTTTTTATGCACGGGCGCCGCTCCCTAGGTGGACCATTAGCTCCCTTTGTTGAAGAGGTAGAACATATTTGTAAGAAAACACCCAAAGTTGAGTTAGCAACTACCATGGTCAATCAGGGTGAACTATTACAGTTACCTGCAGTAGGTGACCGTAGAGCCCTGAGGGATTATTCAATGCCATCCCACTTCACATCACCTTCTTGCATTATATTGCCACCCACTACTGCCACCAGTTACGAGTTGAAACCGGGTGTGATCCAACTCCTCCCTACATTCTATGGGTTGGAGAAGGAGGACCCATATTACCACATCAAGGAATTCTTAGATATTTGTGCAACTTTCAAATTTCAGAATTTCTCAGATGACTCTATCCGGTTAAGACTTTTTCCATTTTCACTTAAGGATAAGGCCAAGTCTTGGCTTAATTCCTTGGAGGTGGGCAGCATTACTTCATGGGACACATTAGTCACAAAAGTTTTGTCCAAGTACTTTCCCATTTAGAGAACTACAGCCCTCAGGAGAGAAATCTCCAACTTTATGCAATAGGAGGGTGAACACTTTTATGAGGCTTAGGAGAAATGGAAGGATTTGATCCGTAGGTGTCTGCATCATGGGTTTGAGAAATGGCATTTAGTGCAATACTTTTATCAAGGTCTTACACCCCAGGTTAGATCCATGGTAGATGCAACGAGTGGTGGGAGTTTGATGTGTAAGAGTGCTAGTGAGGCGTGGGACTTCTTTGAAACATTGAGTGATCAATCTCAGCAATGGGGTTTGTCATTTAATGTTGATAGGAGATCCCACGAAGCCAAAAGCGGGGGTCTCTATGAGGTTAGTGAAACCCCCATGCTCTTGGCCAAGATTGAAGGGTTGACTTGAAGAATTGATGCCCTTATGATGTCCAAGAGTTCACATGCTCCTAACCCTTCTACTGTCTGTGCCATATGCTTTGGTTCATCTCATCCCACACAAATGTGTCCATCTAGTTCATCCTACCCAGAGCTCATTGAGGACTTGAATGCAGTCCAGAATTTTCATAGACCAAACTGGAACGATCCATTTTCAGAAACAAATAATTTGGGTTGGGCTAGGCACCCAAATTTCTCATGGTCCAAGGGCCCACAGGTTGGGGGTCCTCCAGGGTTTACTCAACCCCAAGCTCTGCACCCACACTTCACTCATTGATTCCACAAAAACCTTCAATTGAGGATACACTTCAATTATTCATGCAGAATATACAGTCCTCAATTGCTAAACTTGAAATGCAAGTGAGTCAGTTGGCCAGCCACATGAGTGAACAAGCACAAAATAGACTCCCGAGTCAAACCATTCCTAACCCCAAAAGCACACATGAGAGTGGGTTGAGTTCCAAACCCCACCATGAGCAAGCCAAAGCCATAACCACCCTTAGGAGTGGTCGTGAGTTGAATAATGGGGTAGGGACCACTAAGTCTAAGGAGTCAAAGGATGACAATGGGGACACATCATTGGGTGAAGAACCTCTAAGTTCTCCACCAACAGCCAAGCAGATCCCTAACCAAGTCCCACTAGCTCCTTATCCGTAGAGGTTATCGGGCCCACCTAGGAAAGGAGATAGCATGCATGAAACGTTGCAACTGTTTAGTAAGGTTCTCATTAACATTCCACTTCTTGATGTTATTAGGCAAGTCCCTACCTATGCCCGATTTTTTAAAGACCTTTTTACACAGAAGAGAAAACAACATGTTAACAAAAAGGTCTTTCTTACTGAGAATGTAAGCTCAATTCTGAAGCACAACACTCCTCCTAAAGTTAAAGATCCTGGATGTCCCACAATTTCATGTGTCATTGGTGAACATACCATCCAGAGAGCTCTTCTCGACTTAGGGGCAAGTGTGAATTTGCATCCTTTCTTTGTGTACCAGCAATTAGGTTTGGGGGAATAGAAGCCTACTCCCATCACACTTCAACTAGCTGATCGTTCTGTGAAGATACCACGAGGGATAGTTGAAGATGTTTTGATAAAAGTGGACAAATTTCTGTTCCCGGTTGATTTCATTGTTCTTGATACAAAACCAGTAGTCAATGTGACCAACAAAATTCCTGTCATCCTAGGACATCCCTTCTTAGCCACATCTAATGCTATTATTCATTGTAAAAGTGGTGAGTTGGAGTTGTCTTTTGAAAATTTTAAGGTCTCATTGAATGTATTTAATGTCGGGCACCACCCACTTGAGTCTGATGATCTGAGTCCTGCATTTAAGATAGAAACTGTTATGCTTGATGACGAATCCACTCTTGAATCTTTTGAGTCTTGCATAACATCTTTAGACAAGGACTATTTTGATGAGGAAACATATTTCTGAGAGGTTGATTCTTTACTCAATTTTGTACCTCTGTTGGAGGAAGCTTATGAGGTTATCCCAACTGATCTTCCACAGGATCTTCCTATTGAAACTTCCAAGCTAGATCTTCAGCCGCTTCCTCCCACGTTGAAGTATGCGTTCTTGGGGCCCATGAACTCATTACCAGTCATTATTTCCTCTGATTTGAGTACTGAACAGGAGGAACAATTGACTGAAGTTTTACAAGCACACAGAGATGCATTGGGGTGGACTCTTGATGCCTTAAAAGGGATTAGCCCCTCCATATGCATGCATCGTATTCATTTGGAGGAGGGGACTAAAGCCTCACGTGAGATGCAACGTAGGTTAAATCCCCATATGCTGGAGGTTGTGAGAGAAGAAGTCATCAGGTTGCTTGTGACAGGAATCATTTACCCTATTTCCAATAGCACTTGGGTGAGTCCAATTCAAGTTGTCCCTAAGAAAGGGGGGATAACGATAATGAAAAATGAGAGTGGTGAATTGATTCCCACAAGAACTACCACCAAGTGGCGTGTCTGCATTGACTATAGAAAACTTAATTCCACCACTAGAAAGGATCACTTCCCACTACCTTTCATTGATCAGGCACTAGAGCGATTGGCCGGCCACAATTTTTATTGCTTCTTAGATGGATACTCCGGCTACAATCAAATTCCCATTGCTCCAGAAGACCAGAAAAAGACCACATTCATGTGTCCGTTTGGCACCTATGCTTACAGACGCATGCCTTTTGGTTTATGCAATGCGCCCGCCACTTTCCAATGGTGCATGATGAGTATCTTTTCTGACATGATTGGTGACTTTTTAGAGGTCTTTATGGATGACTTTTCTGTGTTTGGCTCTAGTTTTGATACATGTCTGCACAATCTTTCACTTGTATTGTCCCGTTGCATTAAGTCCAATTTAGTTTTGAATTGGGAGAAATGCCACTTCATGGTAAAAGAAGGAATTGTTTTAGGACATGTAGTGTCTGAGCAGGGTGTAGAAGTGGACAAAGCCAAGGTGGACCTAATGGTCAATCTGCCACCACCTACTTCTGTGAAGGGGGTGTGTTCTTTCCTTGGCCATGCTAGGTTCTATAGGCGTTTCATTAAAGACTTTAGCAAAATTTCTCATCTTTTGACGAATTTGCTTGCTCAAGATGTTGCTTTTGCCTTTGATGATGCAGGTATTCATGCTTTTGAGACACTGAAGAAATGTTTGTCCACTGCACCCATTTTCCAACCCCCTATTTGGTCTTTGCCTTTTGAGTTGATGTGTGATGCCTCTGACTATGCATTGGGGGCTGTTTTGGGGGCAAAAGACGGATAAAATGCCATGTGTCATTCAGTATGCTAGCCGCACTCTTCACAATGCTCAATTGAATTACACTACCATTGAGAAGGAGTTGCTAGCTGTGGTGTTTGACTTGAACAAATTCAGATCATATCTGTTAGGGTCAAAGGTTATAGCGTTCACTGATCATTCTGTTTTGAAGTACACTAAAGCTCGCTTGATTAGATGGATCTTGCAATTGCAAGAATTTGACCTTGAGATTCGAGATAAGAAGGGTTGTCAGAATGTTGTTGTTGATCATCTATCTAGGATATGTGTAGCACCTCAGGAAGGATTCCTTCCTTTAAATGATTCCTTCCCTGATGAACAACTTCTCCAAGTATCCCAGTTGCCTTGGTTTGCTGACATAGTCAACTATCTTGTAATTCATAAGATTCCTGATTATTGGAGTAAACAAGATCGGTTCAAATTCTTTTCCAAAATCAAATATTTTTTTTAGGATGACCCTTATTTGTTCAAGGTGTGTTCTGACCAAGTCATTAGGCGTTGTGTACATGAGCAAGACTTTGCCAACATTCTTGAATTTTGTCATTCCCACGCATGTGGTGGACATTTTGGTGCTAGAAAGATTGCGGCTAAAGTCTTGCAATGTGGTTTCTATTGGCCTTCATTATTTAGAGATGCCCATGAGTTTTGTCAGGTGTGTGATAAATGCCAACGAACTGGTTGTTTGTCTAGGAAGAACATGATGCCTCTTAACCCCATTCTTATTGTTGAATTGTTTGATGTGTGGGGTATTGATTTCATGGGTCCTTTTCCTGTCTCGTTCGTCTATCAATACTTCCTTGTTGCTGTTGAATATGTCTCTAAATGGATTGAAGCTATATCATGTAAGACAAACGATCACAAAGTTGGTAAAGTTTTTAAAAGAAAATATCTTTAATCGGTTTGGTACCCCGAGAGCGATCATCAGTGATGGGGGATCTCATTTTTGTAACAGAGCATTTGAGACCTTATTGAAGAAATATTCCATCACTCATCGGATGTCCACTCCGTACCACCCGCAAACTTGTGGTCAAGTGGAAATCTCTAATAGGGAGATCAAACGGATTTTGGAAAAGTCGGTTCGCTTTGATAGGAAAGATTGGTCCACTTGATTGGACGATGCTTTATGGGCCTATCGAACCGCTTATAAGACTCCTATTGGGATGTCTCCATTTCGCCTAGTGTTCGGCAAAGCATGTCATCTACCTGTTGAGCTTGAGCATAGAGCTTATTGGGCCATTAAGGCTTTGAATTTTGATTTAACTCAAGCGGGTGAGGAGAGAAAGTTGCAATTGAATGAGTTGGAGGAGATACGTCATGATACTTAGGAGAATGCCAAACTGTATAAGGAGTGAACAAAGCTTTTACATGATAAATCTATTTTTTGCAAGTCTTTTACTATTGCACAGAATGTTTTACTTTATAACTCCCGATTGCTTTTGTTTCCAGGGAAGCTAAGATCCAGGTGGTCCGGTCCATTTGAAGTTACATAGGTGTTTCCTCATGGCACTATTGAGATCCGCAATCACGGAGACGGGTCAGTCTCCAAAGTTAACGGTCAGAGGCTCAAACCGTATCTTGAGAATGTCCCCACACCGGAGGAGGTGATGGTGATTTTCTTGGAGGAACCTGTCATTTCATCTTGAATGTGTCAGAGTCTTGCTTATGACTATAAACTTAGCACATTGTGGGCAATCCCCACGTTTCTATCCCTTTGTACATTACAGTTTTATTTTTATTTTATTTTTTTGGTTTATTCATTCTTATTTGCCGGCTGAGAGCATAAATGGTTCAGTAGTCGATGACCAGACTTTTGGTCCCTAGTTTGAGAGGTCTGTACTCAAACAACCGTTCTGGGATTGACCAGTTCGATCTTGAAGTATTGAATGAAAACCTTATAGTGAGTAACCTAAGGACTTGTGTTCAGCGCGTGATTCATGTTGTCTTCAGTGGCCAGTCACACAGAGATTTCTTCAAAGTGTGATGTGGGATAACGGTTTCATCTATGGATGATTACCTACGGGTACGGCTGATACGAGTAAACCTTCTTCGAGGGAGACTATGTATCATTCCTGGGGGTCTTTATTGACTTTTCGGTATTATTGTTGATGACCAAACACATATGGTCCCACCTATGGATTTAGGAGCATTGAGGGAGCTTAACCCTCACCCTACTGGAGTATAACTAGCTAAGTTGTTATTCCTTTTTGTAGTCGTTCTTGTGTTTTAACTTTTCCCCATTGAGGACAATGTCAAGTTTAGGTTTGGCGGGAGGAAACGACTCTTTTATGTCTTAGCAATAATTTTCTTTTGATTTCTTTTCGTGGTTTTCAAATTACTCCTCTTAGTATGTGGTTACCATTAGTAGAGTTAAAATAAGTTGCTCAAATGTGTTTCAAAATTTTTCTTAAAAACTGTGTAGAATATGCCTATTAGAAATCTGATATCATTTGTTGTGATCCATGAGAATTCAGTGGGATAACTTACTATTGCATTAGACTTGGAACTTAGTTACAAAAGAGAACATGTAAATCTAGTGTTGATCTACGATAGTCTGAATAGTCTTGTATGCCTGTTTGAACTCATTCCTTTTTATAGCTCAGAGAAATTCCTTGTTGTAATGTATGAATGCAAATAGAAATGCTCTTGCTTGCAAAAGACAGATAACTTCAGAAACAGCCTGGGCAAAACCAGGGACATGCACCGAAACAGTCGGTTACTTAAAAATAAGTGCATGTGCAGTGAAGACGAATACAAAATGGTGGTAATACCAAAAGTATTCAGTGAAACAAAAATTACGCTGGTAATATCAAAAGTGCGCTGGTAATAGCGTAAAATGGTTTTAAATCTGGAAGCAATGAGTTTCCTTAACTTTGATGATAAATTGTAATTTGAAAGAAGTTGCAAGTCAAGATTGAAATTGGTATATTTCTTTTGTGAGATTGTCAGACAACAGGCTTACTCTACTATTTTCTCTTAATTGTGATGTGACCAGGATTTTATTGTTATTTGTTGCCTCTTTGTTCTGTTGAAGTAATTGCTTATGGGTCACATTGGTTCAGGTGGAGTAACAATGAGTGTATTTGGATTGATAATATGCTATATTTTACACAGGTTTTCAAATTATGCAGTATCTCATATGATTTTCAGATATTTTACGATACTAAGTGTTAGTCATATGCTAAGGAGGAGTAAATTTTCTTCAGTTTTCTTTTTATATTATTGATTTAGATGAATTTTGTGGGTAAATTCCATGCAAACCCTCATGAGACATAACTCGTCCACTACTGCAAAGTAGGGGTTTAACGGCTTGTTGCATGCGCTAAATGCAATTGTGCTCCCTACTAAAGTGGCATTTTGTTTTCCTAGGCTTAATTTTGGTTCGATTGTTGTTTTGCTAGGGACTAGCAAAGATTTAGGTTCAGGGGTGTGATAGATGCCATATTCTGACATGAGAACTAGGTTAATTATAATAGAATAACCTTTACAATTGTGTTATAGGTGGTTATTTATTGGTTTTCAAATGAAACGTGTATTTATTGAATTTGGCATTAATCACTGTCTATATTGCATATTTTTATCTCCTGAATTATATTTCATTGTTTTTAAGGTTTATTTCTTCCTAAAATACTTTTTATGGATTCAATTATGGAATTTCAGGAGGATTTTGGTGGAGAAGGATATATTTACCAAAATGCCCTTAGTGAAATGGAGGTGATTTTTAGGACAAATCATTTTTAAAACAAAGAAAAATTGGTATTAAAGGAAAGAGGAGCACCGAAGGGGTGGGGGGGAGCGTGAAGACAAAACAGACAGATCGACCAAAACAGAGGACCTTGGACCGGAAACAGGGGAAGACCCGAGAGGAGTTTCCCAGCATCGTTCGCCGGGCCACTGTCTTTCGCCATGCCACCGTCGTCCACCGCCGTCCACCACCTTCCAACAATCGAGAACAAACCTGAGGAGAGCTCGAGAGAGTCTCCGTCGAGGTGAGTTCGACAATTTTTGCTAGCCAGGCCGAGAAGTGATCCGAGAAGGCTTCTCCGGTGCCAATTCCGCTTTCCGACCATCCTCCGACGTCTATTACATATTTCTGACTATTCCGGAGCTATTCCGACTCCGACCGAGACTCGAGAGAGCCGGTTGGAGAATGTCAGCTATGTTTCGTTCTTCGCCGGACGTTACCTCCGTCCGTCAGCTTCTAACCTTCGTCACCGGCGTCGTCTCTACCTCCGGCCACTCACTCTTGCTACCCGAAGCCATCAATTTCGGGAAATTGCAGCTCGTGAGAATGAGTTGCTGCCCGAGCGAGAGGAAGGAGAAGGGGAGTAATTCATCATTTTTTAATTTCATTTTTTATATAGTTTGAACTTAGGTTATTGAATGTTTATTGAATCTGATTTGATAATTAATGTTTATTGAATATTTGTTTTCCGGATATTTGATTAAATTGGTTAGTTAGGGTAGGAATATAATTTAGGTTGGATTTTGGTATTTTAATCCGATTTATGTCTTTCACTCTATGAGCCCGAGAGGGTCTAGATGCAAGGATTGAGAATTCGGATCCGTGGTTACGTGGCGCCCGAGAGAGGCACGATTCACCGTAAAATCCAGAATTGACGTTTCCTGTTGTTCAAGTAGTTAACCAGATAATTGCTTGATAATTTAGGCTATAATTAGTGTTTAGTTCATATTAATTCATCATATTTGGTTAGGCTAGTTGACTGAAGAATACACAAAATTCAGTCCTCCCTGTGGATATGACCCTCGCTACCCGCTAAATTACATGAACGATTCGTACGCTTGCGAGGTATTAAAGCCGATGTAACTAAATTCCACATCAGTAAGTAAAGAAAATTTATTCACACACCACAAATGAAAAAAAAATGTTTTGTTATCCAAGTTTGGGTAATTCCACTAGTTCAACCCTAATAGCTCGGAATTTTATAAGAAAGAGATTTTTCTACATATGTTTTAAAAAATGGATATGCATGCTTGAAACATGTTAAAGATGCAAAAGACTTATGGTTCCAAACCTTTTAAAGAGAATAACATTAAATTCTCAAGTGAACGTGCTGTGGGATATTTACCCGAGTCAAACAAGCCATTATTCTCCCCATTTACAAAAAGCTGACCTAACGATCATAGATGATTGTAGAGTAATTTATCATTCGTAACTGGCTAAATTTTGAAAGGAATGACTTATACATTGGGAGTCAACACTCACTCAAAAATCCCCAGCCTCCCCTTTTTCCCAACGAGTGCAGAACCTGATATATAAAAGCTAAAAAGAGTTTACATTCCCTAACAATTACAGAAACTTTTTGGAATTATCTCTCTCTACATTTGTGCATTGTGCATTTCCATTTTAGATGTATACTTTTTTCTTAAATCAAAACTTGAGTTTTTACTTACCCTACATCTCTCAAACAAAAAAAAAAAAAAAAGATAAAAGTCAAAATAGATCACAATGAAATGAAAATTTTAGAGTTTATGTATGGAAAAAATTTACGGCTATAAACTATTGTAAGTAAAGAAAATTTATTCACAGACCACAAATGAACACAGAAGTTTTGTTATCCAAGTTTGGGTAATTCCAATAGTTCAACCCTAATAGTTCGGAATTTTATAAGAAAGAGATTTTTGTACATATGTTTTAAAAAATGGATATGCATACTTGAAACATGTTAAAGATGAAAATTACCAATGGATCCAAACCTTTTAAAGAGAATAACATTAAATTGTCAAGTGAACGTGCGGTGGGATATTTACCCGAGTCAAACAAGCCATTATTTTGCCCATTTTCCAAAAGCTTACCTAAGGATCATAGATGATTGTAATGTGATTTATCATGCGTAACGGGCTATATTTTTTTAAGGAATGACTTATGGATTGGGAGTCAACACTAAGTTAAAAATCCCCCACCCCTTTTCCCGACGATTGCAAAACCTGATTTATATAAACTAAAAAGAGTTTACAATTCCTAAAAATTACAGACACATTTAGGAATTATCTCTTTGTACATTTGTGCATTTCCATTTTAGATGTATACTTTTATCTTAAATCAAAACATTAGGTTTCACTTTCCTTCATCTCGCAAACTATAAAAAGAGATAAAAGGCAAATAGATCACAATGAAAAGAAAATTTCAGAGTTTATGTATGGAAAGAATTTAAAGCAATAAAGAAATATAAGTATAGAAAATTTATTCACACGCCACAAATGAACACAAAAGTTTTGTTATCCAAGTTTGGGTAATTCCACTTGTTCAACCCAAATAGCACGGAATTTTATAAGAAAGATTTTTCTACATATGTTTTAAAAAATGGATATGCATGCTTGAAACTTGTTAAAGATGCAAATGACCTATGGATCCAAACCTTTTAAAGAGAATAACATTAAATTCTCAAGTGAACGTGCGGAGGGATATTTACGTGAGTCAAACAAGCCATTATTTAACCCATTTCCTAAAAGCTGACCTAACGAACACATATGATTGTAATGTGATTTATTATGCGTAATGGGCTATATTTTTTTATGGAATGACTTATGGATTGGGAGTCAACACTCAGTTAAAAATCCCCCACCTCCCCATTTTCCCGATGATAATAGAACCTGATATATAAAAACTAAAAAGAGTTTACAATCCCTAAAAATTACAAAAACTTTTTGGAATTATCTCTCTCTATATTTTTGCATTGTGCATTTCCATTTTAGATGTATATTTTTTTCTTAAATCAAAACTTGAGTTCTCACTTTCCCTTCATCTCATACACAAAAAAAAAAGAGATAAAAGGCAAAAGATCACAACAAAATCAAAATTGGAGAGTTTATGTATGGAAAGAATTTAAGGCAATAAACAAATGTAAGTAAAGAAAATTTATTCACATACAAAAAATGAACACAAAACTTTTGTTATTCAAGTTTAGGAAATTCCACTAGTTCAACCCTAATAGCTTGGAATTTTATAAGAAAGAGATTTTTCTACAGATGTTTTAAAAAAAGGATATGCATGCTTGAAACATGTTCAAGATGCAAATGACCTATGCATCCAAACCTTTTAAAGAGAATAACATTAACTTATCAAGTGAACGTGCGGTGGGAGATTTACCTGAGACAAACAAGACATTATTTTACCCATTTACAAAAAGCTGGACTATGATCATAGATGATTGTAAAGTGAGTTATCATGTGTAACGGGCTCTATTTTTGTAAGGAATGACTTCTGGATTGGGAGTCAACACTCACTTAAAAAATCCCCCGCCTCCCCCTTTTCCTGACGATTGTAGAACCAGATATATAAAAACTAAAGAGAGTTTACAATCCCTAAAAATTATAGACACTTTTGAGAATTATCTCTCTCTACATTTGTGCAATGTGCATTTCCATTTTAGATGGATATTGTTTTCTTAATTCAAAACTTGATTTTTAACTTTTTCTTCATCTCGAAACAAAAAAAAAAGAGATAAAAGGCAAATAGATCACAACAAAATCAAAATTTCAGAGTATATGTATAGAAATAATTTATAGCACTAAACAAATGTAAATAAAGAAAATTTATTCACACACCACAAATGAACACAAAAGTTTTGTTATCCAAGTTTGGGTAATTCCACTTGTTCAACCCTAAAAACTAGGACTTTTATAAGAAAGACATTTTTATAAAAATGTTTAAAAAAATGGATATGCATGCTTGATACAAATTAAAGTTGCAAATGACCTATGGATCCAAACCTTTTAAAGAGAATAACATTAAATTCTCAAGTGAACGTGCGGTGGGATATTTTCTCGAGTCAAACAAGCCATTATTTTGCCCACTTACAAAAAGCTGATCTAACGATCATAGATAATTGTAAAGTGCTTTATCATGCGTAACGGGATATATTTTTTTAAGGAATGACTAATGGATTGGGATTCAACACTCAGTTAAAAATCGCCAGCCTGCCCCTTTTCCCAACGATTGCAGAACCTGTTATATAAAAACTAAAAAGAGTTTACAATCCGTAAAAATTACACACACATTTTGGAATTATCTGTCATTACATTTGTGCATTGTGATATTCCATTTTAGATGTATACTTTTTTCTTAAATCAGAACTTGAGTTTTCACTTTCCCTTCATCTCATCAAACAAAAAAAGGAGAAAAAATGAAAATAGAGCAACACAAAATGAAAATTTTAGAGTTTATATATGGAAAGAATTTAAAGAAATAAACAAAAGTAAGTAAAGAAAATTTATTCACACATCACAAATGAACACAAAAGTTTTGTTATCCAAGTTTGGGAAATTCCACTATTTCAACCCTAATAGCTCGGATTTTTTTAAGAAAGACATTTTTCAACACATGTTTTAAAAAATGGACATGCATGCTTGAAACATGTTAAAGATGCAAATGACCTATGGATCCAAACCTTTTAAAAAGAATAACACTAAATTCTCAAGTGAACGTGCGGTAGGATACTTACCCGAGTCAAAAAGGCCATTATTTTGCCCATTTACAAAAAGCTGACCTAACGATCATAGATGATTGTAAAGTGATTTATCATGCGTAACGGGCTTTATTTTTGTAAGGAATGAGTTATGGATTGGGAGTCAACACTCTGTTAAAAATCCCTCGCCTCCCCCTTTTCCCAACGATTGCTGAACATGAAATATAAAAACTAAAAAAAGTTTACAATACCTAAAATTACAGGCACTATTTGGAATTATCTCTCTCTACATTTGTGCATTGTTCATATCCATTTTAGATGTATATTTTTTTCTTAAATCAAAACTTGAGTTCTCACTTTCTCGTCATCATGTAAAAAAAAAAAAAGAGACATAAAAGGCAAATGGATGACAACAAAATGAAAATTTTAGAGTTTATGTATAGAAAAAATTTATAGCAATAAAAAAATGTAAGTAAAGAAAATTTATTCACACACCACAAATGAACACAAAAAGTTTTGTCATCCTAGTTCGGTAAATTCCACTAGTTCTACCCTAATTGCTCGGAATTTTATATGAAAGAGATATTTCTACATATGTTTCAAAAAAATGATATGCATGCTTGAAACATGTTAAAGATGCAAATGGCTTATGGATCCAAACCTTTTAAAGAGAATAATATTAAATTCTCAAGTTAATGTGCGGTGGCATATTTTTACCCAAGTCAAACAAGCCATTATTGAGCCCATTTAAAAAAAGCTGACCTAACAATCATAGATGATTGTAAAGTGATTTATCATGCGTACGGGCTATATTTTGTAAAGAATGACTTCTGGATTCGGAGTCAATACTCGGTTAAAAATCCCCCGCCTCCCCCTTTTCCCGAAGATTGCACAACCTGATATATAAAAACTAAAAAGAGTTTACAATCCCTAAAAATTACAAAAACGTTTTGGAATTATCTCTCTCTACATTTGTGCATTGTGCATTTCCATTTTAGATGTATACTCCTTTCTTAAATCAAAGCTTTAGTTTTCACTTTCCCTTCATCTCTTAAACAAAAAAAAGGGACAAAAGGCAAATGGATCACAACAAAATGAAAATTTTAGAGTTTATGTTTCAAAAAAATTTAAAGCAATAAAGTAATATAGGTAAATAAAATTTATTCGCACACCACAAATGAACACAAAAGTTTTGTTATCCAAGTTTGGGAAATTCGACAAGTTTAACCCTAATAGCTAGGAATTTTATAAGAAAGATTTTTCTACACCTGTTTTAAAAAATGGATATGCATACTTGAAACATATTAAAGATGCAAATTACCTATGGATCCAAACCTTTTAAAGAGAATAACATTAAATTGTAAAGTTAACGTGTGGTGGGATATTTACCAGAGTTAAACAAGCCATTATTTTGCCCATTTACAAAAAGTTGACCTAACGATCATAGCTGATTGTAAAGTGATTTATCATGCGTAACGGGCTATATTTTTGTAAGGAATGACTTCTAGATTGGGAGTCAACACTCAGTTAAAATCCTCCGCCTCCTGATTTTCTCAATGATTGCAGAACCTCATATATAAAAGCTAAAAAGAGTTTACAATCCTTAAAAATTACAAACATTTTTTGGAATTATCCCTCTGTATATTTGTGCATTGTGCATTTCCATTTTAGATGTATACTTTTTTCTTAAATCAAAAGTTGAGTTTTCACTTCCCTTCATCTCGTAAACAAAAAAAAGAGATAAAAGGAAAATAGATCACAACAAAATGAACATTTTAGAGTTTATGTATGGAAAGAATTTAAATCAATAAATAAATGTAAATAATGAAAATTTATTTACACTCCACAAATGAACACAAAACTTTCGAGATCCAAGTTTGGGAAATTCCACTAGTTCAACCCTAATAGCTTGGAATTTTATAAGAAAGAGATTTTTCTACACATGTATTAATAAATGGATATGCATTCTTGAAACAAGTTAAAGAGGCAAATGACCTACGGATCTAAACCTTTTAATGAGAATAACATTAAATTCTTAAGTGAACGTGTTGTGACTTAGTAACCCGGGTCAAACAAGCCATGATTTTGCCTAGTTACAAAAAGCTGACCTAATGATCATAGATGATTGTAAAGTGATTTATCTTGCATAAAGGGCTATATTTTTTTAAGGAATGACTTATGGATTGGGAGTCAACACTCAGTTAAAAATCCCCCACCTCCCCCTTTTAACGACGATTGCTGAACTTGATATATAAAAACTAAAAAGAGTTTACAATCCAAAAACATTACAGACCCTTTTTGGAATTATCTCTCTCCACATTTGTGCTTTGTGCATTTCCAGTTTAGATGTAGACTTTTTCCTTAAATCAAAACTTGAGTTTTCACTTCCCTTCGTCTCGTAAAAAAAAAAAAAGATATAAGGCAAATAGATCACAACAAAATGAAAATTTTAGAGTTTATGTATGGAAATAATTTAAGGCAATAAACAAATGTTATTAAAAAAAATTTATTCACACACCACAAATGAACAAGAAAATGATTTGTAATCCAACTTTGGGTAATTCTACTAGTTCAACCCTAATAGCTCGGAATTTTTAAGAAAGAGATTTTTAATCATATGTTTTAAAAAATGGATATGCATGCTTGAAACATGTTGAAGATGCAAATAACCTATGGATCCAAACCTTTTAAAGAGAATAACATTAAAATCTCAAGTAAACGTGCGGTGGGATATTTACCGTGTCAAACAAACCGTAATTTTGCCTATTTACAAAATGTTGACCTTCCGATTATAGATGATTGTAAAGTGATTTTTCATGTGTAACGGGCTATATTTTTGTAAGGAATGACTTATGGATTGGGAGTCAACACTCAGTTAAAAATCCCCCGCCTCCCCCTTTTCCCGACGATAGTAGAATCTGATATATAATAAATAAAAAGAGTTTACAATGCCTAAAAGTTACAGACACTTTTTGGAATTAACTCTCATTACAATTGTGCATTGTGCATTTCCATTTTAGATGTATAGTTTTTTCTAAAATCAAAACTTGAGTTTTCACTTTCCCTTCATCTCTTAAATAAGCAAAAGAGATAAAAGGGAAATAGATCACAAGAAAATGAAAATTATAGAGTTTAAGTATGAAAGGAATTTAAAGAAATAAACAAATGAAAGTAAAGAAAATTTATACATACACCATAAATGAAAACAAAAGTTTTTTTATCCAAGTTTGGAAAATTCCACTATTTCAAGGCTAATAGCTCGTAATTTTATAAGAAAGAGATTTTTCTACATATGTTTTAAAAAATGGATATGCATGCTTGAAACATGTTAAAGATGAAAATGACCTATGGATCCAAAGCTTTTAAAGAGAATAACATTAAATTCTCAAGTGAACGTGCGGTGGGATAATTACCCTAGTTCAACAAGCCACTATTTTTCCCATTTTCAACAATCAGGCCTAAATATCTTATATGATTGTAATGTGATTTATTATGCATCATGGGCTATACATTTTTAAGGAACGACTTATGTATTGGGATTCAACACTCAGTTAAAAATCCCTAGCCTCCCCCTTTTACCGACGTTTGCTGAACTTGATATATAAAAACTAAAAAGAGTTTACAATCCCTAAAAATTATTGACCCTTTTTGGAATTATCTCTCTCTACATTTGTGCATTGTGCATTTCCATTTTAGATTTATAATTTTTTCTTAAATCAAACTTTGTGTTTACACTTTCCCTTCATCTAGAAAACAAAAAAAAAGAGATAAAAGGCAAATAGATAAAAAAAAAAAAGATAATTTTAAAGTTTATGTATGGAAATAATTTAAAGCAATAAAAAAATGAAAGTAAAGTAAATATATTCATACACCACAAAAGAACACAAAAGTTCTTTATCCAAGTTTTGGAAATTCTACTATTTCAAACCCAATAGCTCGGAATTTTATAAGAAAGAGATTTTTCTACACATGTTTCAAAAAATGGATATGTATGCTTGAAACATGTTAAAGATTCAAATGACCTTTGGATCCAAACCTTTGAAAGAGAATAAAATTAAATTCTCAAGTCAACGTGCGGTGGGATATTTACTCGAGTCAAACAAGCCATTATTTTGCCCATTTTCAAAAACCTGACCTAACGATCATATATGATAGTAAAGAGATTTATCATGCGTAACAGGCTATATTTTTGTAAGGAATGACTTATGGATTGGGAGTCAATACTCAGTTCAAAATCCCTCGCCTCCCCCTTTTCCCGACGATTGTTGAACCTGATATATAAAAACTACAAAGAGTTTACAATCCCTAAAAATTACAGAAACTTTTTGGAATTACCTCTCTCTATAATTTTGCATTATTCATTTCCATTTTAGATGTATACTCTTTTCTTTAATCAAAACTTGAGTTTTCACTTTCGCTTCATCTCGCAAATTAAAAAAATAGATTAAAGGCAAATAGATCACATCAAAATGAAAATTTTAGAGTTTAAGTATGGAAGAATTTAAAGCAATAAACAAATGTAAGTAAAGAAAATTTATTCACACACGAAAAAAGAACACAGAAGTTTTGTTATCCAAGTTTTGGAAATTCCACTAGTTCAACCCTAATAGTTCGGAATTTTATAAGAAAGAGATTTTTCTACGCATGATTTAAAAAATGGATATGCATGGTTGAAACATGTTAAAGATACAAATGACCTATGGATCAAATCCTTTTAAAGAGAATAACATTGAATTCTCAAGTGAACGTGCGGTGGGATCTTTACACGAGTCAAACAAGCTATTATTTTGCCCATTTATAAAAAGTTGATCTAACGATCATAGATGATTGTAAAGTGATTTATCATGCGTAACGATCTTTATTTTTGTAAGGAATGACTTATGGATTGGGAGTCAACACTCAGTTAAAAATCCCCCGCCGCCTCCTTTTCCCGACGATTACAAAACCAGATATATAAAAACTAAAAAGATTTTACAATCCCAAAATATTACAATCACTTTTATTGAATTATCACTCTCTACATTTGTGCATTGTGGATTTCCACGTTAGATGTATACTTTTTTCTTAAGCCAAAACTTGAGTTTTTGCTTTCCCTTCATCTCGCAAACTAAAAAAAGAGATAAAAGGCAAATAGATCACAACATAATGAAAATCTTAGAGTTTATGTATGGAAAGAATTTAGAGCATTAAACAAATGTAAGTATAGAAAATTTATTCACACACCACAAATGAACACAAAAGTTTTGTTATCCAAGCTTGGGTAATTCCACTAGTTCAACCCCAATAGCTCAGAATTTTATTAGAAACAGGTATTTCTACATATGTTTTAAAAAATTTCTATGCATGTTTGAAATAGGTTAAAGATGCAAATGACCTTTGGATCCAAACCTTTTATAGAGAATAACCTTGAATTCTCAAGTGAGAGTGCGGTAGGATATTTACTCGAGCAAACAAGCCATTATTTTGCCCATTCACAAAATGCTGACCTAACAATCATAGATGATTGTAAAGTGATTTATCATGCTTAACGGGCTATATTTTGGCAAGGAATGACTTATGTATTGGGAGTCAACACTCAGTTAAAAATCCCCCGCCTCCCCCTTTTCTTGACGATTGCAGAACACAATATATAAAAACTAAAAAGAGTTACAATCCCTAAAAATTATAAACACTTTTCTGAATTATCTCTCTCTACATTTGTGTATTGTGAATTTCCATTTTAGAAAACATGAGTTTTCACTTTCCCTTCACCTCGCAAACAAAAAAAAGAGATAAAAGGCAAATAGATAAAAAATATTAAAATTTTAGAGCTTATGAATGGAAAAAATTTAAAGCAAAAAACAAATGTAAGTAAAGAAAATTTATTCACACACCAAAAATGAGCACAAAAGTTTTGTTATCCAAGTTTGGGTAATTCTTCTAGTTTAACCCTAATAGCTCGGAATTTTATAAGAAAGAGATTTTTCTATATATGTTTTAAAAAATGGATATGTATTCTTGAAACATGTTAAAGATGCAAATGACCTATGGTTCCAAACCTTTTAAAGAGAATAACATTAAATTCTCAAGTGAACGTGCGGTGGGATATTTACCCAAGAGAGACAAGCCATTATTTTGACCTTATACAAAAAGCTGACCTAACGAGCATAGATGATTGTAGTGTGATGTATCATGCGTAATTGGCTATATTTTTGAAAGGAATGACTTATGGATTGCGAGTCAACACTCACTCAAAAATCCCCGCCTCCCCCTTTTCTCGACGATTGCAGAACCTGATATATAATAACTAAAAAGAGTTTACATTCCCTTAAAATTACAGACACTTTTTGGAATTATCTCTATCTAAATTTGTGCATTGTGCATTTCCATTTTAGATGTATACTTTTTTCTAAAATAAAAACTTGAGTTTTTACTTTTCCATCATCTCGCAAACAAAAAAAAGATAAAAACGGCAAATTGATTACAACAAAATGAAAATTTTAGTGTTTATGTATGGCAATAATTTTCAAAAATAAAAAAATATAAGTAAAGAAAATTTATTCACACACCACAAATGAACACAAAAGTTTTGTTATCCAAGTTTGGTTAATTCCACTAGTGCAACCCTAATAGTGCTGAATTATATAAGATTGAAAATTTTCTACATATGTTTTTAAAATTGGATCTGCATGCTTGAAACATGTTAAAGATGCAAATGACCTATGGATCCAAATCCTTTAAAGAGAATAACATTAAATTCTCAAGTGAACGTACAGTGGGATATTTACTCGAGTCAAACAAGCCATTATTTTACCCATTTAAAAAAAGCTGATCTAATAATCATAGATGATTGTAGAGTGATTTATAATGCATAACAGGTTGTATTTTTGAAAGGAATGACTTATGGATCGGGAGTCAACACTCAGTTAAAAATCCCTCACCTTCCCCTTTATCGATGAACGGAGAACCTGATATATAAAAACTAAAAAGAGTTTACAATCCCTAAAAATTACAGACATATTTTGGAATTATCTGTAATTACACTTGTGCATTGTGCATTTCCATTTTAGATGTATAGTTTTTTCTTAAATCAAAACTTGAGTTTTCAATTTCCCTTCATCTCGTAAACAAAAAAAAAAGAGATTAAAGGCAAATAGATCACTACAAAATGAAAATTTTAGAGTTTATGTCTCGAAAGAATTTAAAGCAGTAAACAAATGTAAGTAAAGAAAATTTATTCACTCACCACAAATGAACACCAAAATTTTGTTATTCAAGTTTGGGTAAATCCACTAGTTCAACCAAAATAGCTCGGAATTTTATAAGAAAGAAATTTTTCTACAAATGTTTTAAAAAAAGGTATGCATGCTTCAGACATGTTAAAGATGCAAATTACCTATGGATCCAAACCTTTCAAAGACAATAACATTAAATTCTCAAGTGAACGTGCGGTGGGATATTTACCCGAGTCAAACAAGCCATTATTTTACCCATTTACAAAATGTTGACCTAACGATCATAGATGATTGTAAAGTGATTTATCATGTGTAACGGGCTTTATATTTGTAAGGAATGACTTATGGATTGGGAGTCAACACTCTGTTAAAAATCCTCCGCCTCCCCCTTTTCCCAAAGATTGCTGAACTTGATATAAAAACTAAAAAGAGTTTACAATACCTAAAATTACAGGCACTGTTTGGAATTATCTCTCTCTACATTTGTGCATTTTACATATCCATTTTAGATGTATACTTTTTTTTTAAATCAAAACTTGGGTTTTCACTTTCCCTTCATCACGTAACCAAAAAAAAAGAGATAAAAGGCAAATAGATCACAAGAAAATGTAAATTTTAGAGTTTATGTAAGAAAATAATTTAAAGCAATCAACAAATGTAAGTAAAGAAAATTTATTTACGCACCACAATTGAACCCAAAAGTTTTGTTCAGCAAGTTTGGGAAATTCCACTCGTTCAATCCTATTAACTCGGAATTTTATAAGAAAGAGATTTCCCTACACATGTTTTAAAAAATTGATATGCATGCTTGAAACAAGTTAAATATGCAAATGACCTATGGATCCAAACCTTTTAAAGAGAATAACAATAAATTCTCATGTGAACGTGCAACATTATATTTACCCAAGTCCAACAACCATTATTTTGCCCATATATAAAAAGCTAACCTAAGGATCATAGATGATTGTAAAGTAATTTGTCATGCGTAATAGGCTATATTTCCTTAAGGAATGACTTATGGATTGGGAGGCAACACTCAGTTAAAAATCACCCACCTCCCCCTTTTCCCGAAGATTGCAGAACCTGATATATAAAAACAAAAAAGAGTTTACAATGCAAAAAAATTACAAACGGGTTTTGGAATTATCTCCCTCTATATTTGTGCATTGTGCATTTCCATTTTAGATGTATACATTTATCTTAAATCAAAACTTGAGTTTTCACTTTTCCTTCATCTCATAAATAAAAAATAGAGATAAAACGGAAAAAGATCACAACAAACTGAAAATTTTAGAGGTTATGTATGGAAAAAATTTAAAGCAATAAACAAATGTAAGTAAAGAAAATTTATTCACACACCACAAATGAACACAATATTTTTGTTATCCAAGTTTGGGAAATTCCACTCGTTCAACCCTACTAGCTCGGAATTTTATAAGAAAGAGATTTTTCTACACATGTTCTAAAAAATGGATATGCTTGCTTGAAGCAAGTTGAAGATGCAAATGACCTATGGATGCAAACCTTTTGAAGAGAATAACATTAAATTCTCAAGTGAACGTGCGGTGGGATATTTACCCGTGTCAAAAGTGCCATTATTTTGCCCATTTATAAAAAGCTGACATAAGGATCACAGATGATTGTAAAGTGATTTATCATGAGTAACTGGGTATATTTTTGCAATGAATGACTTATGGTTTGGGTGTTAACACTCTATTAAAAATCCCCCGCCTCCCCATTTTCCCTACGATTGCAGAACCTGATATATAAAAACTTAAAAGTGTTTACTATCCCTAAAAACTACAGAAACTTTTTGGAATTTTCTCTTCGTACATTTGTCCCTTTTGCAATGTGCATTTCCATTTTAGATGTATACTTTTTTCTTAAATCCAAACTTCAGTTTTCACTTTCGCTTCATCTCGTAAACAAAAAAAAAAGAGTTAAAAATCAAATAGATCACAACAAAATGAAACTTTTATAGTTTTTGTTTGACAAGAATTTAAAGCAATAAAAAAATGTAAGAAAATAAAATTTATTCCCACACCACAAATGAACATAAAATTTTTTTTATCCAAGTTTGGGTAATTCCACTAGTTCAACCCAAATAGCTCGAAATTTTATAAGAAAGAGATTTTTCTACACATGTTTTAAAAAATGGTATGCATGCTTCAAACATGTTAAAAATACAAATTACCTATGGATCCAAACCTTTGAAAGAGAATAACATTAAATTCTCAAGTAAACGTGCAATACGATATTTACCCGAGTCAAACAAGCCATTATTTTGCCAATTCACAAAAAGATGACCTAACGATCATAGATGATTGTAAAGTGATTTATCATGTGTAACGGGCTATATTTTTGTAAGGAATGACTTATGGATTTGGAGTCAACACTTGATTAAAATTCTCCCGCCTCCACTTTTTCCCAATGATTGCTGAACCTAATATATAAAAAATATAAAGAGTTTACAATCCTTAAAATTAAAGACAGTTTTTGGAATTACCTCCCTCTACATTTGTGCATTGTGCATTTCCATTTTAGATGTATATTTTATTGTTAAATCAAACTTGAATTTTCACTTTCCCTTCATCTCGTAAACAAAAAACAGAGATAAAAGGCAAATAGATCACAACAAAAAGAAAATTTTGGAATTTATGTTTTTAAAGAATTTTAAAAAATAAAAAATGTAAGTAAAAAAAATTTATTAACACACCAAAAATGAACACAAAATTTTTGTTACCCAAGTTTGGGTAATTCCCCTAGTTCAACCCTAATAGCTCGGAATTTTATAAGAAAGAGAATTTTTTGCATATGTTTTAAAAAATCGATATGCATGCTTGAAACATGTTAAAGATGCAAATGACCTATGGATCCAAACCATTTAAAGAGCCATTATTTTGCGAATTCTCAAGTGAACGTGCGGTGGGATATTTACCCATGTCAAAAGAGCCATTATTTTGCCCATTTACAAAAAGCTGACATAAGGATCATAGATGATTGTAAAGTGATTTATCATGCGTTACTGGGTATATTTTTGTAATGAATGACTTATGGTTTGGGAGTCAACACTCTATTAAAAATTCCTAGCTGCGCCATTTTCCTAACGATTGCAGAACCTGATATATAAAAACTAAAAAGAGTTTACTATCCCTAAAAATTACAGAAAAATTTATGAATTCTCTCTCCGTACATTTGTGCATTTTGCAATGTGCATTTCCTTTTTAGATGTATAATATTTTCTTAAATCCAAACTTGAGATTTCACTTTCCCTTCATCTCATAAAATAAAAAAATAAAAAAAGCAAATAGATCACAACAAAATAAAAATTTTAGAGTTTATGTATGGAAAGAATTTAAAGTAATAAAAAAATGTAACTAAAGAAAATTTATGCACACACCACAAAGGAACACAAAAGTTTTGTGATCCAAGTTTGGGAAATTCCTCTGGTTCAATCCTACTAACTCGGAATTTTATAAGAAAGACATTTCTCTACACATGTTTTAAAATATGGATATGCATGCTTGAAACAAGTTAAAGATGCAAATGACCTATGGATCCAAACCTTTTAAAAGGAATAACATTAAATTCTCATGTGAACGTGCAACAGTATATTTACCCAAGTCCAACAACCATTTTTTTGCCCATATATAAAAAGCTGACCTAACGATCATAGAAGATTGTAAAGTAATTTGTCATGCGCAATGGGCTATATTTCTTTAAGGAATGACTTATGGATATGGAGGCAACACTCAGTTAAAAATCCCCCACCTCCCCCTTTTCCCGAAGATTGCAGAACCTAATATATATAAAAAAAAAAGAGTTTACAATGGAAAGAAATTACAAACGGTTTTTGGAATTATCTCTCTCTATATTTGTGCATTGTGCATTTCCATTTTAGATGTATACATTTATCTTAAATCAAAAATTGAGTTTTCACTTTTCCTTCACCTCGTAAATAAAAAATAGAGATAAAACGAAAAAAGATCACAACAAACTGAAAGTTTTAGAGGTTATGTATGGAAAAAATTTAAAGCAATAAACAAATGTAAGTAAAGAAAATTTATTCACACACCACAAATGAACACAAGATTTTTGTTATCCAAGTTTGGGAAATTCCACTCGTTCAACCCTACTAGCTGGGAAGTTTATAAGAAAAAGATTTTTCTACACATGTTCAAAAAAATGGATATGCATGCTTGAAACAAGTTAAAGATGCAAATGACCTATGGATCCAAATCTTTTAAAGAGAATAACATTAAATTCTCAAGTGAACGTGCGGTGGGATATTTACCATAGTGAAACAAGCCATTATTTTTTCCTTTTAAAAAAAGCTGACCTAACGATCATAGATGATTGTAATGTGATTTATCATGCGTAATGGGCTATATTTTTGTTAGGAATGACTTATGGATATGGAGTCAATACTCAGTTAAAAATCCCCCGCCTCCCTCTTTTCACAATGATTGCAGAACCTGATATATAATAACAAAAAAGAGTTTACAATTCCTAAAAATTACAAAAACTTTTTGAAATTATCTCCCTCTACATTTGGGCATTGTGCATTTCTATTTTAGATGTATACTTTTTTCTTAAATCCAAACTTCAGTTTTCACTTTCCCTTCATCTCGTAAACAAAAAGAAAAGAGTTAAAAGGCGAATAGATCACAACAAAATGAAACTTTTAGATTTTTTGTATGGAAAGAATTTAAAGCAATAAACAAATGTAAGAAAAGAAAATTTATTCACACACCACAAATGAACACAAAATTTTTGTTATCCAAGTTTGGGTAATTCCACTAGTTCAACCAAAATAGCTCGGAATTTTATAAGAAAGAGATTTTTCTACAAATGTTTTAAAAAATGGTATGCATGCTTCAGACATGTTAAAGATGCAAATTACCTATGGATCCAAACCTTTCAAAGACAATAATATTAAATTCTCAAGTGAACGTGCGGTGGGATATTTACCCGAGTCAAACAAGCCATTATTTTACCCATTTACAAAATGTTGACCTAACGATCATAGATGATTGTAAAGTGATTTATCATGTGTAACGGGCTTTATATTTGTAAGGAATGACTTATGGATTGGGAGTCAACACTCTGTTAAAAATCCTCCGCCTCCCCCTTTTCCCAAAGATTGCTGAACTTGATATAAAAACTAAAAAGAGTTTACAATACCTAAAATTACAGGCACTGTTTGGAATTATCTCTCTCTACATTTGTGCATTTTACATATCCATTTTAGATGTATACTTTTTTTTTAAATCAAAACTTGGGTTTTCACTTTCCCTTCATCACGTAACCAAAAAAAAAGAGATAAAAGGCAAATAGATCACAAGAAAATGTAAATTTTAGAGTTTATGTAAGAAAATAATTTAAAGCAATCAACAAATGTAAGTAAAGAAAATTTATTTACACGCCACAATTGAACCCAAAAGTTTTGTTCAACAAGTTTGGGAAATTCCACTGGTTCAATCCTATTAACTCGGAATTTAATAAGAAAGAGATTTCCCTACACATGTTTTAAAAAATTGATATGCATGCTTGAAACAAGTTAAAGATGCAAATGACCTATGGATCCAAACCTTTTAAAGAGAATAACAATAAATTCTCATGTGAACGTGCAACATTATATTTACCAAGTCCAACAACCATTATTTTGCCCATATATAAAAAGCTAACCTAAGGATCATAGATGATTGTAAAGTAATTTGTCATGCGTAATGGGCTATATTTCTTTAAGGAATGACTTATGGATTGGGAGGCAACACTCAGTAAAAAATCACCCACCTCCCCCTTTTCCCGAAGATTGCAGAACCTGATATATAAAAACAAAAAAGAGTTTACAATGCAAAAAAATTACAAACGGGTTTTGGAATTATCTCCCTCTCTATTTGTGCATTCCTGTCATCTCGTAAACAAAAAAAAAAGATAAAAGGCTAATAGATCACAACAAAATGAAAATTTTAGAGTTTATGTATGGAAAGAATTTAAAGTAATAAAAAAATAAAAGTAAATAAAATTTATTCACTCAACACAAATGAACACAAAATTTTAGCTATCCAAGTTTGGCAAATTCCACTAGATCAACCCTATTAGCTCTATATTGTTTTAGAAACAGATTTTTCTACACATGTTTAAATAAATGGATATGCATTCTTGAAACATGTTAAAGATGCAAATGACCTATGGATCCAAACCTTTTAATGAGAATGACATTAAATTCTCAAGTGAACGTGCAGTGGGATATTTACCCTAGTCAAACAAGCTATTATTTTACCCATTTACATAAAGCTGTCCTAACGATCATAGATGATTTTAAAGTGATTTATCATGTGTAACCGGATTTGTTTTCGTAAGGAATGAGTTATGGATTGGGAGTCAACACTCTGTTAAAAATCCCCCGCCTCCCCCTTTTCCCAACGATTGCCCAACTTCATATATAAAAACTAAAAAGAGTTTATAATACCTAAAAATTATAAAAAATTTTGGAATTATCTCTCTCTACATTTGTGGATTGTTCATATCCATTTTAGATGTATACTTTTTTCATTTATATAAACTTTAGTTTTCACTTTCCCATCATCTCGTAATAAAAAAAAGAGATAAAAGGCAAATAGATCGAAACAAAATGAAAATTTTAGAGTTTATGTATGGAAAGAATTTAAAGCAATAAATAAATGTAAGTAAATAAAATTTTTTCACTCACCACAAATGATCACAAAAATTTTGCTATCAAAGTTTAGGAAATTTCACTAGGTCAACCCTATTTGCTCGGTATTTTTTTAGAAAGAGATTTTTCTACACTTGTTTAAATAAATGGATACACATTCTAGAAACATGTTAAAGATGCAAATGACCTAACGATCCAAACCTATTAAAGAGAATAACATTAAATTCTCAAGTGAACGTGCGGTGGGATATTACCAGAGTCAAACAAGCCATTATTTAACCCATTTACATAAATTTGACCTAATGATCATAGATGATTTCAAAGTGATTTATCATGCATCACGGGCTATATTTTTGTAATGAATGAGTTGTGAATTGGGAGTCAACACTCAGTTAAAAATCCCCCGCCTCCCCCTTTTCCCAACAATTGCCCAACTTCATATATAAAAACTAAAAAGAGTTTATAATACCTAAAAATTATAAACACTTTTTGGAATTAACTCTCTCTACATTTGTGGATTGTGCATATCCATTTTTAGATGTATACTTTTTTCTTAAATATAAACGTGAGTTTCACTTTCCCGTCATCTCGTAAACAAAAAAAAATAAGATAAAAGGCAAATAGATCACAACAAAATGAAAATTTTAGAGTTTCTGTATGGAAAGAATTTAAAGCCATAAAAAAATGAAAGAAAATAAAATTTATTCACTCAACACAGATGAACACAAAATTTTTGCTATCCAAGTTTGGGAAATTCCACTAGATCAACCCTATTAGCTCGATATTTTTTTTAGAAAGAGACTTTTCTACACATGTTTAAATAAATAGATATGCATTCTTGAAACTGGTTAAAGATGCAAATGACCTATGGATCCAAACCTTTTAATGAGAATAACATTAAATTCTCAAGTGAACGTGCGGTGGGATATTTACCCTAGTCAAACAACCCATTATTTTACCCATTTACATAAAGCTGTCCTAACGATCATAGATGATTTTAAAGTGATATATCATGTGTAACCGGATTTTTTTTTGTAAGGAATGAGTTATGAATTGGGAGTCAACACTCAGTTAAAAATCCCCCGCCTCCCCCTTTTCCCAACGATTGCCTAACTCGATATATAAAAACTAAAAAGAGTTTACAATCCCTAAAAATTATAAATACCTTTTGGAATTATCTCTCACTACATTTGTGCATTGTGCATATCCTATTTAGATGTATAATTTTTTATTAAATATAAACTTGAGTTTTCACTTTCCCATCATCTTGTAAAAAAAAATAAAAATAAAAGGCAAATGGATCACAACAAAATGAAAAATTTTAGAGTTTATGTATGGGAAGTATTTAAAGCAATAAAAAAATGTAAGTAAATAAAATTTATTCACTCACCACAAATGAACACAAAAAATTTTCAATCAAGTTTGGGAAATTCCACAAGATTAACCCTATTAGCTCGGTAGTTTTTTAGAAAGAGATTTTTTGACACATGTTTAAATAAATTGATATGCATTCTTGAAACATGTTAAAGATGCAAATGCCCTATGGATCCAAACATTTAAAAGCGAATAACATTAAATTTTCAAGTGAACGTGCGGTGGGATATTTACCTGAGTCAAACAAGCCATTATTTTACCCATTTCCTTAAAGCTGACCTAACGATCTTAGATGATTTTAAAGTGATTTATCATGCGTAATGGGCTATATTTTTGTAAGGAATGAGTTATGAATTGGGATTCAAAACTCAGTCAAAAATCCCCCGCCTCCTCCTTTTCCCAATGATTGCTGAACTTGATATATAAAAACTAAAAAGAGTTTACAATCCCTAAAAATTATGAACACTTTTTGGAATTATCTTTCTCTACAATTGTGCATTGTGCGTATCCACTTTAGATCAATACTTTTTTCTTAATATAAACTTCAATTTTCACTTTCCCATCATCTCGTAAACAAAAAAGGAGATAAATGGCAAATAGATCAAAACAAAATGAAAATTTTAGAGTTTATGTAGGTAAATAATTTAAAGCAACAAAAAAATGTGAGTAAATAAAATTTATACACTCACCACAAATGAACAAGAAATTTTGCTATCCTTGTTTGGGAAATTCCACTAGATCAACCCTATTAGCTCGGTATTTTTTTAGATAGTGATTTTTCTACACATGTTTAAATAAATGGATACGCATTCTTGAAACATGTTAAAGATGCAAATAACCTAAGGAACCAATCCTTTTAAAGAGAACAACATTAAATTCACAAGTGAAAGTACGGTGGGATATTTACCCGAGTAAAACAAGCCATTTTTTTACTCATTTACTTAAAGCTGACCTAATGATCATAGATGATTTTAAAGTGATTTATCATGCATAACGGGCTTTTTTTGAAAGGAATGAGTTATGAATTGGGAGTCAACACTCAGTTAAAAATCCCCCCCCCCCCCCCCCCCCCCCCCCCCCCCCCTTTTCCCAACGATTGCCGAACTTGATATATAAAAACTAAAAAGAGTTAACAATCCCTTAAAATTATAAACACTTTTTGAAATTATATCTCTCTACATTTGTGCATTGTGCATATCCATTTTAGATGTATACTTTTTTCTTAAATATAAACTTGTGTTTTCATTTTCCCATCATATCGTAAACAAAAAAAGAGATAAAAGGCAAATAGATCACAACAAAATGAAAATTTTAGAGTTTATTTATGAAGAGAATTTAAAACAATAAAAAAATGTAAGTAAATAAAATTTACTCACTTACCACAAATGAACACAAAAATTTTGCTATCCAAGTTTTGGAACTTCCACAATATCAACCCTACTAGCACAATATTTTTTAGAAAGAGATTTTTCTACACATGTTTAAATAAATGGATATGCATTCTTGAAACATGTTAAAGATGCAAATGACCTATGGATACAAACCTTTTAAAGAGAATAACATTAAATTCTCAAATGAATGTGCGGTGGGATATTTACCCGAGTCAAACAAGCCATTATTTTACCCATTTCCATAAAGCTGACCTAACGATCATAGATGATTTTAAAGTGATTTATTATGCGTAACGGGCTATGTTTTTGTAAGGAATGAGTTATGAATTGGAAGTCAATACACAGTTAAAAATCCCCTGCTTTCCCCTTTTCTCAATGATTGCCGAACTTTATATATAAAAACATAAAAGTGTTTACAATCCCTAATAATTATGAACACTTTTTGAAATTATCTCTCTCTACATTTTTGCATTGTGCATATCCATTTTAGATGTATACTTTTTTCATTAATATAAACTTGAGTTTTCACTTTCAAACAAAAAAAGAGATAAAAGGCAAATAGATCGAATCAAAATAAAAATTTTAGAGTTTATGTATGGAAAAAATTTAAACCAATTAAAAAATGTGTGTAAATAAAATTTATTCAGTCACCAATAATGAACACAAAATTTTGCTATCTGGGAAATTCCACTGGATCAACCCAATTGGCTCGGTATTTTTTTAGAAAGAGATTTTTCTACACATGTTTAAAAGGCAAATAGATCACTTTCCCATCATCTCGTAAACAAAAAAAAAAAAAGATAAAAGGCAAATAGATCACAACAAAATGAAAATTTTAGAGTTTACGTATGGAAAAAATTTAAAGCAATAAAAAAATGAAAGTAAATAAAATTTATTCACTATCCACAAATGAACACAAAAATTTTGCTATCCAAGCTTTGGAAATTCCACTAGATCAACCCTATTAGCTCGGTATTTTTTTAGAAAGATTTTTCTACACATGTTTAAATAAATGGATATGCATTCTTGAAACATGTTAAAGATGCAAATGACCTATGGATCCAAACCTTTTAAAGAGAATAACATTAAATTCTCAAGTGAAAGTGCGGTGGGATATTTACCCGAGTCAAACAACCATTATTTTACCCATTTCCATAAAGTTGACCTAATGATCATAGATGATTTTAAAGTGATTTACCATGCGTAACGGGCTAAGTTTTTGTAAGGAATGAGTTATGAATTTGGAGTCAACAGTCAGTTAAAAATCCCCCGCCTCCCCCTTTTCCCAACGATTGCCGAACTTGATATATAAAAACTAAAAAGAGTTTACAATCCCTAAAAATTATAAACACTTTTTGGAATTATCTCTCTCTATATTAAATATAAACTTGAGTTTCACTTTCCCATCATCTCGTAAACGAGAAAAAGTTAAAAGGCAAATATATCACAACAAAATGAAAATTTTAGAGTTTATGTAAGGAAAGAATTTAAAGCAATAAAAAAATGTAAGTAAATAAAATTTATTGACTCAACACAAATGAACACAAAAATTCCACTAGATCAACCCTATAAACTCGATACTTTTTTGGAAAGAAATTTTTCCACACATGCTTAAATAAAGGGATAGGCATTCTTGAAACATGTTAAAGATGCAAATGACCTATTGATTCAAACCTTTTAAAGAGAATAACATTAAATTTTCAAGTGAACGTGTGGTGGGATATTTACCTGAGTCAAACAAGTCATTATTTTACCCATTTACATAAAGTTGACCTAACGATCATAGATGATTTTAAAGTGATTTATTATGCGTAACAATATTTTTTTTTAAGGAATGAGTTATGAATTGGGAGTCAACACTCAGTTAAAAATCCCCCGCCTCCCCCATTTCCCAACGATTGCCGAATTTGATATATATAAAAAAAAGAGTTTCAAATCCCGAAAAATAATAAACACTTTTTAGAATTATCTCTCTCTTCATTTGTGGATTGTGCATATCGATTTTAGATGTATATTTTTTTCTTAAATATAAACTTGAGTTTCACTTTCCCATTATCTCGTAAACAAAAAAGAAGATAAAAGGCAAATAGATGACAAAAAAATGAAAATTTAAGAGTTTATGTATTGAAAAAATTTAAAGCAATAAAAAAAGTAAGTAAATAAATTTTTTTTCACTCAACACGAATGAACACAAAAAATTTGCTATCCAAGTTTGGCAAATTCCACTAGATCAACCTATTAGCTCGATATTTTTTTAGAAAGAGATATTTCTACACATGTTTAAATAAATGGATATGCATTCTTGAAGCATGTTAAAGATGCAAATGACCTATGGATCCAAACCTTTTAAAGAGAATAACAATAAATTTTCAAGTGAACGTGCAGTGGGATATTTACCGGAGCCAAACAAGCCATTATTTTACCCATTTACATAAACCTGACCAAACGATCATAGATGATTTACAAGTGATATATCATGCGTAACGGGCTTTTTTTGAAAGGAATGAGTGGGAGTAAACACTTAGTTAAAAATCCCCCGCCTCCTCCTATTCCAAACGATTGCCGAATTTGATATATAAAAAATAAAAAGAGTTTCAAATCCCAAAAAATTATAAACAGTTTTTGGAACTATCTCTCTCTACATTAGTGCATTGTGGATATCCATTTTAGATGTATACTTTTTCTTAAATATAAACTTGAGTTTTCACTTTTCCATCATCTCGTAAACAAAAAAAGAGATAAAAGGCAAATACATCACAACAAACTGAAAATTTTAGAGTTTATGTACGGAAAGAATTAAAAGCAATAAAAAAATGTAAGTAAATAAAATTTATTCACTCACCACAAATGAACATAAAAATTTTACTATCCAAGTTTGGGAAATTCCACTAGATCAACCCTATTGGCTCTATATATTTTTAGAAAGAGATTTTTCTACACATGTTTAAATAAATGGATATGCATTCTTGAAACATGTTAAAGATGCAAATGGCCTATGGATCCAAACCTTTTAAAGAGAATAACAATAAATTCTCAAGTGAACGTGTGGTGGGATATTTACCCGAGTCAAACAAGCCATTATTTTACCCTTTTAATTAAAGCTGGCCTAACGATCTTAGATGATTTTAAAGTGATTTATCATGCGTACCTGGCTTTTTTTTGTAAGGAATGAGTTATGAATTGGGAGTCAACACTCAGTTAAAAATCCCCCGCCTCCCCCTTTTCCCAACGATTGCCGAACTTGATATATAAAAAATAGAAAGAGTTTACAATCCCTAAAAAATATAAACACTTTTTGGAATTATCTCTCTCTACATTTGTGCATTGTGCATATCCATTTTAGATGTATATTTTTTCTTAAATATAAACTTGAGTTTTCACTTTCCCATCATCTCGTAAATAAAAAAAGAGATTAAAGGCAAATAGATCACAAAAAAATGAAAATTTTAGAGTTTATGTTAGGAAATAATTTAAAGAAATTGAAAAATTTAAGTAAATAAAATTTATTTACTCACCACAGATGAACACAAAAATTTTGCTATCAGAGTTTGGGAAATTCCACTACATCAACCCTATTAGCTCGGTATTTTTTTAGAAAGAGATTTTTCTACACATGTTTAAATAAATGGATACGCATTCTTGAAACATGTTAAAGATGCAAATGACGTAAGGATCCAAACCTTTTAAAGAGAATAACATTAAATTTTCAAGTGAACGTGCGGTGGGATATTTACCCGAGTCAAACAAGCCATTATTTTACCCATTTACATAAAACTGACCTAACGATCATAGATGATTTTAAAGTGATTTATCATGCGTAACGGGTTATATTTTTTTAAGGAATGAATTATGGATTGGGAGTCAACACTCAGTTAAAAATCCCCCGCCTTCCCCTTTTCCCAACGATTGCCGAACTTGATATATAAAAACTAAAAAGAGTTTACAATCCCTTAAAATTATAAAATCTTTTTGGAATTAAGTCTCTCTACATTTGTGCATTGTGCATGTCCATTTTAGATGTATACTTTTTCTTATATATAAACTTGAGTTTTCACTTTCCCATCATGTTGTAAACAAAAACAGAGATAAAAGGCAAATTGCTCACAACAAAATAAAAATTTTAGAGTTTATGTATGGAAAGAATTTAAAGCAATAAAAAAATGTGAGTAATAAAAATTTATACACTCACCACAAAAAAACACAAAATTTTGCCATCCAAGTTGTGGAAATTCCACTAGATCAAGCCTATTAGCTCGACATTTTTTTAGAAATAGATTTTTTTATACATGTTTAAATAAATGGATATGCACTCTTGAAACATGTTAAAGATGCAAATGACCTATGGATCCAAACCTTTTAAAGAGACTAATATTAAATTCTCAAGTGAACATGCGGTGGGATATTTGCCCGAGTCAAACAAGCCATTATTTTACCCATTTACATAAAGCTGACCGAACGATCATATATGATTTTAAAATGATTTGTCATCCATAACGGGCTTTTTTTTTGTAAGGAATGAGTTATGAATTGGGAGTCAACACTCAGTTAAAAATCCGCCGCCTTCCCCTTTTCCCAATGATTGCCGAACTTGATATATTAAAACTAAAAAGAGTTTACAAACCCTAAAAATTATAAACCATTTTTGGAATTCTCTCTCTCAACATTTGTGCATTGTGCATATCCATTTTAGATGTATACATTTTTCTTAAATATAAATTCGAGTTTTCATTTTTCCATCATCTAATAAACAAGAAAAGAGATAAAAGGCAAATAGATCACAACAAAATAAAAATTTTAGAGTTTATGTATCAAAAGAATTTAAAGCAATAAAAAAATGTAAGTAAATAATATTTATTCACTCACCACAAATGAACACCTAAATTTTGCTATCCAAGTTTGGGAAATTCCACTAAATCAACGCTATTAGCTCGGTATTTTTTTAGAAAGAGATTTTTCTGCACATGTTTAAATAAATGGATATGCATTCTTGAAACATGTTAAATGCAAATGACCTATGGATCCAAACCTTTTAAAGAGAATAACATTAAATTCTCAAGTGAACGTGCGGTGGGATATTTACCCGTGTCAAACAAGCCATTATTTTACCCATTTACATAAAGCTGACGTAACAATCAAAGATGATTTTAAAGTGATTTATCATGCGTCACGGGCTACATTTTTGTAAGGAATGAGTTATGAATTGGGAGTCAAAAATCAGTTAAAAATCCCCAGCCTCCACTTTTTCGCAAAGATTGCCGAACTTGATATATAAAAACTAAATAGAGTTTATCATCCCTAAAAATTATAAATATTTTTTGGAATTATCTCTCTCTACATTTGTGCATTGTGCATATCCATTTTAGATGTATACTTTTTTCTTAAATATAAACTTGAGTTTCCCATTTCCATCATCTCGTAAAAAAAATGAGATAAAAGGCAAATAGATCACAACAAAATGAAAACTTTAGAGTTTATCTATGGAAAGTGTTTGAAGAAATAAAAAAATGTAAGAAAATAAAATTTATTCGCTCTCCACAAATGAACTCAAAAATTTTGCTATCCAAGTTTATAAAATTCCAATAGATCAACCCTATTAGCTCGGTATTTTTTTAGAAAGAGATTTTTCTACTCATGTTTAAATAAATGGATATGCATTCTTGAAACTTGTTAAAGATGCGAATGACGTATGGATCCAAACCTTTTAAAGAGAATAACATTAAATTGTCAAGTGAATGTAAGGTGGGATATTTACCCGAGTCAAACAAGCCATTGTTTTACCCATTTACATAAAGCTGACCTAACAATCATAGATGATTTTAAAGTGATTTATCATGCGTAACGGGCTTTTTTTTAAGGAATGAGTTATGAATTGGGAGTCAACACTCAGTTAAAAATCCCCCACCTCCCCCTTTTCCCCACGATTGCTTAACTTGATTTATAAAAACTAAAAAGAGTTTACAATCCCTAAAAATTATAAACACTTTTTGAAATTATCTCTCTTTACATTTGTGCATTGTGCATATCCATTTTAGATGTTTACTTTTTTCTTAAATATAAACTTGAGTTTTCACTTTCCCATCATCTCGTAAACAAAAAAAGAGATAAATGGCAAATAGATCACAAAAAAATGAAAAATTTAAAGTTTATGTATGGAAAGAATTTAAAGAAAAAAAAATGTAAGAAAATAAAATTTTTTCACTCACCACAAAGGAACACAAAAATTTCGCTATCCAAGTTTGGGAAATTCCACTAGATCAACCCTTTTAGGTCGGTATTTTTTTGGAAAGAGATTTTTCTACACATGTTTAAATAAATGGATATGCATTCTTGAAACAAGTTAAAGATGCAAATGACCTATGGATCCAAACCTTTTAAAGAGAATAACATTAAATTCTCAAGTGCACGTGCGGTGGGATATTTACCCGAGTCAAACAAGCCCTTATTTTACCCATTTCCATAAAGCTAAGCTAACGATCATAGATGATTTTAAAGTGATTTATCATGCGTAACGTGCTATATTTTTGTAAGGAATGAGTTATGAATTGGGAGTCAACACTCAGTTAAAAATTCCCCGCCTCCCCCTTTTCCCAACGATTGCCGAACTTGATATAAAAAAACTATAAAGAGTTTACAATCCCTGAAAATTATGACCACTTTTTGGAATTTTCTTTCTCGACATTTGTGCATTGTGCTTATCTATTTTTTATGTATACTTTTTTCTTAAATATAAACTTGAGTTTTCACTTTCCCATCATCTCGTAAACATAAAAAGAGATTAAAGGCAAGTAGATCGAAAAAAAATGATATATTTAGAGTTTATGTATGGAAAAAATTTAAAGCAATAAAAAAATGTGAGAAAAGAAAATTTATTCACTCACCACAAATGAACACAAAATTTTGCTATCAAAGTTTGGGAAAATCCATTAGATCAACCCTATTAACTCGACATTTTTTTAGAAAGAGATTTTTCTACTCATGTTTAAATAAATGGATATGCATTCTTGAAACATGTTAAAGATGTAAATGACCTAAGGATCCAAACCTTTTAAAGAGAATAACTTTAAATTCTCAAGTGAAAGTGCGGTGGGACATTTTGCCCGAGTCAACCAAGCCATTATTTTACCCATTTACATAAAGCTGACCTAACGATCATAGATGATATTAAAGTGATTTATCATGCGTCACAGGCTATATTTTTGTAAGGAATGAGTTTTGAATTGGGAGTCAAAACTTAGTTGAAAATCCCTCGCCTCCCCCTTTTCCCAACTATTCCCGAACTTGATATTTAAAAACTGAAAAGAGTTTACAATCCCCAAAAATTATATAAACTTTTGGAATTATCTCTCTCTACATTCTTGCATTGTGCATATCCATTTTAGATGTATACTTTTTTCTTAAATATAAACATGAGTCTTCACTTTCCCCTCATTTTGTAAACAAAAAAAGAGATAAAAGGCAAATAGATCACAACAAAATTAAAATTTTAGAGTTTATATATGGAAAGAATTTAAAGCAATAAAAAAATATAAGTAAATAAAATTTATTCACTCACCACAAATGAACACAAAAATTTTGCTATCCAAGTTTGGCAAATTCCACTTGATCATCCCTATTAGCTTAGTATTTTTTTAGAAAGAGATTTTTCTACAAATGTTTAAATAAATGGATATGCATTCTTTAAACATGTTAAAGATGCAAATAACTTAAGGATCCAAACCTTTTAAGGAGAATAACAATAAATTTTCAAGTGAACGTGCGGTGGGATATTTACCTGAGTCAAATAAGCCATTATTTTACCCATTTACATAAAGCTGACCTAACGATCATAGATGATTTTAAAGTGATTTATTATGCGTAACAGGCTTTTTTTTCTAAGGAATGAGTTATGAATTGGGAGTCAACACTCAGTTAAAAATCCCCCACCTCCCCATTTCCCAACGATTGCCGAATTTGATATATATAAAAAAAAAGAGTTTCAAATCCCAAAAAATTATAAACAATTTTTAGAATTATCTCTATCTTCATTTGTGCATTGTGCATATCGATTTTAGATGTATACTTTTTTCTTAAATATAAACTTGAGTTTCACTTTCCAATTATCTCGTAAACAAAAAAAGAGATAAAAGGCAAATAGATCACAACAAAATGAAAATTTTAGAGTTTATGTATGGAAAGAATTTAAAGAAATAAAAAAAGTAAGTAAATAAATTTTTTTCTCTCAACACGAATGAACACAAAAATTTTGCTATCCAAGTTTGGAAAATTCCACTAGATCAACCCTATTAGCTAGATATTTTTTTAGAAAGAGATATTTCAACACTTGTTTAAATAAATGGATATGCATTCTTGAAACATGTTAAAGATGCAAATGACCTATGGATCCAAACCTTTTAAAGAGAATAACAAAAAAATTTCAAGTGACCGTGCAGTGGGATATTTACCGGTGTCAAACATGCCATTATTTTACCCATTTGCATAAAGCTGACCAAACGATCGTAGATGATTTTAAAGTGATATATCATGCGTAACAGGCTTTTTTTGTAAGGAATGAGTAATGAATTGGGAGTCAACACTCAGTTAAAATTCCCCTGCCTCCCCCTTTTCCCAACGATTGCCGAACTTGATATATAAAAAATAAAAACTGTTTACTATCCCTAAAAATTATAAACACTTTTAGGAATTATCTCTCTCTACATTTTTGCATTGTGCATTTCCATTTTAGATCTATAATTTTTTCTTAAATATAAACAAGAGTTTTCACTTTCCCATCATCTCGTAAACAGAAAAAGATATAAAAGGCAAATAGATGACAACAAAATGAAAATTTCAGAGTTTATTAATGGAAAAAATTTAAAGCAATAAAAAAATGTACGTAAATAAAATTTATTCACTCACCACAAATGAACACAAAAATTTTGCTAGCCAAGTGTGGGAAATTCCACTAGATCAACCCTATTAGCTCGGTATTTTTTTAGAAAGAGATTTTTGTACACGTGTTTAAATAAATGGATATTCATTCTTGTAACATGTGAAAGATGCAAATGACCTATGGATCCAAACCTTTCACAGAGAATAACATTAAATTCTCAAGTGAACGTGCGGTGGGATATTTACCCGAGTCAAACAAACCATTATTTTACCTATTTCCATAAAGCTGACCTAACGATCATAGATGATTTTAAAGTCATTTATAGCGCGTAACGGGCTACATTTTTTGTAAGGAATGAGTTATGAATTGGGATTCAACACTCAGTTAAAAATCCCCCGCTCCCCCTTTTCCCAACGATTGCCGAACTTGATATATAAAAATTAAAAAGAGTTTACAGTCCCTAAAAATTATGAACACTTTTTGGAATTATCTCTCTCTACATTTGTACATTGTGCATAACCATTTTAGATGTATACTTTTTTCTTAAATATAAGTTTGAGTTTTCACTTTCCCATCATCTCGTAAACCAAAAAAGTGATGAAAGGCAAATAGATCAAAATAAAATGAAAATTTTAGAATTTTTGTTGGGAAAGAATTTAAAGAAATTAAAAATGTGAGTAAATAAAATTTATTCACTCACCAGAAATGAACACAAAATTTTGCTATCCGAGTATGGGAAATTCCACTAGAACAACCCTATTAGCTCTGTATTTTTTTAGAAATTGATTTTTCTACACATGTATAAATAAATGGATACACATTCTTGAAACATGTTAAAGATGGAAATGACCTAAGGATCCAAACCTTTGAAAGAGAATAACATTAAATTCTCAAGTGAACGTGCGGTGGGATATTTACCTGAGTCAAACAAGCCATTATTTTACTCATTTACATAAAGCTGACCTAACGATCATAAATGATTTTAAAGTGATTTATCATACGTCATGGGCTATATTTTTGTTAGGAATCAAGTATTAATTGGGAGTCAACACTCAGTTAAAAATCCCCCGCCTCCCCCTTTTCCCAACAATTGCCGAACTTTATATATAAAAACTAAAAAGACTTTACAATCCCTAAAAATTATAAACACTTTTTGGAATGATCTCTCTCAACATTTGCGCATTGTGCATATCCATTTTAGATGTATACTTCTTTCTAAAATATAAACTTGAGTTTCACTTTCCCATCATCTCGTAAACAAAAAAATAGATAAAAGGCAAATAGATCACAACAAATTGAAAATTTTAGAGTTTATGTATCAAAAGAATTTCAAGCAATAGAAAAATGTAAGTAAATAAAATTTATTCTCTCACCACAAATGAACACAAAAATTTATTTATCCAAGTTTGGCAAATTCCACTAGATCAACCCTATTAGCTCGGTATTTTTTTAGAAAGTGATTTTTCTACACAAGTTTAAATAAATGGATATGCCTTCTTGAAACATGTTAAAGATGCAAATGACTATGGATCCAAACCTTTTAAAGAGAATAACATTAAATTCTCAAGTGAACATGCGGTGGGATATTTACCCGAGTCAAACAAGCCATTATTTTACCCATTTTCGTAAAGCTGACCTAACGACCATAGATGATTTTAAAGTGATTTATCATGTGTAATGGGCTATATTTTTGTAAGGAATGAGTTATGAATTGGGAGCCAACATTCAGTTAAAAGTCCCTCGCCTCCGCCATTTCCAACGATTGTTGAACTTGATATATTAAAACTAAAAAGAGTTTACAGTCCCTATTTAAAAATTATAAACACTTGTTGGAATTATCTCTCTCTACAATTGTGCACTGTGCATATCCATTTTAGATATATACTTTTTTTTTAAATATAAACTTGAGTTTTCACTTTCCCATCATCTCGTAAACAAAAAAAGAGATAAAAGGCAAATAGATCACAACAAAATAAAAATTTTATAATTTATGTATGGAAAGAAATTAAAGCAATAAAAAAATGTAAGTAAATAAAATTTATTCACTCACCACAAATGAACACAAAAATTTTTCAATCCAAGTTTCGGAAATTCCACTAGATCAACCCTATTAGCTCAATATTTTTTTAGAAAGAGATTTTTCTACACATGTTTAAATAAATGGATATACATTCTTGAAACATGTTAAAGATGCAAATCACCTATGGATCCAAACCTTTTAAAGATAATAATGTTAAATTCTCAAGTGAACGTGCGGTGGGATATTTACCCGAGTAAAACAAGCCATTATTTTACTCATTTCCATAAAGCTGACCTAACGATCATAGATAATTTTAAAGTGATTTATCATGCGTAACGGGCAACATTTTGGTAAGGAATGGGTTATGGATTGCAAGTCAACGCTCAGTTAAAAATCCCCCGCCTCCCCCTTTTCCCAACGATTGCTGAACTTGAGATATAAAAACTAAAAAGAGTTTACAGTCCCTAAAACTTATAGACACTTTTTGGAATTATCTTTCTCAACATTTGCGCATTGTGCATATCCATTTTTTATGTATACTTTTTTCTACAATATAAACTTCAGCTTTCACTTTCCCATCATCTCGTAAACAAAGAAGGAGACAAAAGGAAAACAGATCACAACAAAATGAAAATTTTAGATGTATGGAAAGAATTTAAAGCAATAAAAAAATATAAGTAAATAAAATTTATTAACTGCACGAATGAACACAAAAATTTTGCTACCAAGTTTGGGAAATTCCAATAGATCAACCCTATTAGCTACGTATTTTTTTAGAAAGAGATTTTTCTACACATGTTTAAATAAATGGATATGCATTCTTGAAACATGTTAAAGATGCAAATTACCTATGGATACAGACTTTTTAAAGAGAATAACATTAAATTCTCATGTGAACGTGCAGTGGTATACTTACCCGAGTCGACCAAGCCATTATTTACCCATTTACATAAAGTTGACCTAACGATCATAGATGATTTTAAAGTGTTTTATCTTGCGTAATGGGCTATATTTTTGTAAGGAATGAGTTATGGATTGGGAGTCAACACTCAGTTAAAAATCCCCTGCCTTCTCTTTTCCCAACGATTGCCGTACTTGATATATAAAAACTAAAAAGAGTTTACAGTCCCTAAAACTTATAAACAATTTTTGGAGTTATCTCTCTCTACTTTTGTGCATTGTGCATATCCATTTTAGATGTCTACTTTTTTCTTAAATATAAACTTCAGTTTTCACTTTCCCATCATCTCGTAAACAAAAAAGGAGATAAAAGGCAAATAGATCAACAAAATGAAAATTTTAGATGAATAGAAAGAATTTAAAGCAATAAAAAATGTAAGTAAATAAAATTTATTAACTCCATGATTGAACACAAAACATTTTCCATCCAGGTTTGGGAAATTCCACTAGATCAATCCTATTTGCTCTATATTTTTTTAGAAAGAGACTTTTCTACACATGTTTAAATAAATGGATATGGACTCTTGAAACATGTTAAAGATACAAATGACCTATGGATCAAAACCTTTTAAAGAGAATAACATTAAATTCTCAAGTGAACGTGCGGCTTGATATTTACCCGAGCCAAACAAGCCATTATTTTACCCATTTACATAAAGCTGACCTAACGATCATAGATGATTTTTAAGTGATTTATCATGCGTAACGGGCCTTTTTGAAAGGAATAAGTTATGAATTGGGAGTCAACACACAGTTAAAAATTCCCCGCCTCCCCCTTTTCCTAACGATTGCTGAACTTGATATATAAAAACTAAAAAGTGTTTACAATCCCAAAAATGGTAAAAACTTTTTGGAATTATCTCCCTCTACATTTGTGCATTGTGCATATCCATTTTAGATGTATACTTTTTTCTTACATATAAAATTGAGTTTCACTTTCCCATCCTCTCGTAAACATAAAAAGATATAAAAGGCAAATAGATCACAACAAAATGAAAATTTTAGAGTTTATGTATTTAAAGAATTTAAATCAATACAAAAATTTAAGTAAATAAAATTTATTCACTCACCACCAATGAACACAAAAATGTTTCTATCCAAGTTTGGGAAATTCCACTAGATCAACCCTATTAGCTCGGTATTTTTTTAGAAAGAGATTTTTCTACACATCTTTAAATAAATGGATATACATTCTTGAAACATGTTAAAGATGGAAATAGCAATGGATCCAAACCTTTTAAAGAGAATAAGATTAAATTCTCAAGTGAACGTGCGGTGGGATATTTACCCGAGTCAAACAAGCCATTATTTTACCCATTTCCTTAAAGTTGGCCTAACGATCATAGATGATTTTAAAGTGATTTATCATGCGTAACGGGCTTTATTTTTGTATGGAATGAGTTATGAATTGGGATTCAACACTCAGTTAAAAATCCCCCGCCTCTCCCTTTTCCCAACGAATGCCGAACTTCATATATAAAAACTAAAAAGAGTTTACAATCCCTAAAAATTATGTACCGTTTTTGGAATTATCTCTCTCTACATTTGGGCATTTTTCATATCCATTTTAGATCTATACTTTTTTCTTAAATATAAAGTTGAGTTTTCACTTTCCCGTCAACTTGTAAACAAAAAAAGAGATAAAAGGCAACAAGATCGAAACAAAATGAAAATTTTAGAGTTTATGTAGGGAAAGAATTTAAAGCAATAAGAATTGTGAGTAAATAAAATTTAATCACTCACCACAAATGAACACAAAATTTTTCTATTCCAGTTTGGGAAATTCCAGTAGATCAACCCTATTAGCTCGGTGTTTTTTTAGAAAGTGATTTTCAACACATGTTTAAATAAACGGATACACACTCTTGAAATATGTTAAAGATGCAAATGTTCTAAGAATCCAAACCTTTTAAAGAGAATAATATTAAATTCTCAAGTGAACGTGCGGTGGGATATTTACCCGAGTCAAACAAGCCATTATTTTACTCATTTCCATAAAGCTGACCTTACGATCATAGATGATTTTAAAGTGATTTATCATGCATCAGGGGCTATATTTTTGTAACGAATGAGTTATGAATTGGGAGTCAACACTCAATTAAAAATCCCCCGCCTCCCCCTTTTCCCAACGATTGCCGAACTTGATATATAGAAACTATAAAGAGTTTACAATCCCTAAAAATTATAAACACTTTTTGGAATTATCTCTCTCTACATTTTTGCATTGTGCATATGCATTTTGGATGTACACTTTTTTCTTAAACATAAACATGAGTTTTCACTTTCCCATCATCTCGTAAACAAAAAAAGATATAAAAGGCAAATAGATGACAACAAAATGAAAATTTTTAGACTTTATGTATGGAAAGAATTTCTAGCAATAAAAAAATGTAAGTAAAAAAAATTTATTCACCCACCACAAATGAACACAAAAATTTTGCAATCCAAGTTTGACGGGAAATTCCACTAGATCAACCCTATTAGCTCGGTATTGTTTTAGAAAGAGATTTTTCTATTTTTCTACACATGTTTAACTAAATGGTATGCATTCTTGAAACATGTTAAAAATGGAAATGACTAATGGATCCAAACCTTTTAAAGAGTATAACATTAAATTCTCAAGTGAATGTGCGGTGCGATATTTACCCGAGACAAACAAGTCATTATTTTACCCATTTCCATAAAGCTGACCTAACGTTCATAGTTGATTTTAAAGTTATTTATAATGCGTAACGGGCTATATTTTTGTGAGGAACGAGGTATGATTTGGGATTCAACACTCAGTTGAAATCCCCCGCCTCCCCCTTTTCCCAACAATTGCCGAACTTGATATATAAAAACTAAAAAGAGTTTACAATCCCTAAAAATTATGAACACTTTTTGGAATTATCTCTCTCTACATTTGTGCATTGTTCATATCCATTTTAGATCTATACTGTTTTCATAAATATAACTTGAGTTTTCACTATCCCATCATCTCGTAAACATAAAAAGAGATAAAAGGCAAATAGATCGAAACAAAATGAAAAATTTAGTGTTTATGTAGGGAAAGAATTTCAAGTTACAAAAAAATTTGAGTAAATAAAATTTATTCACTCACCACAAATGAACACAAAACTTTGGTATCCATGTTTGGGTAATTCCACTAGATCAACCCTAATAGCTCAGTATTTTTTTAGATAGTGATTTTTCTACACATGTTTAAATAAATTGATACGCAATCTTGAAAAATGTCAAAGATGCAAATGACCTAAAGATCCAAAACATTTAAAGAGAATAACATTAAATTCACAAGTGAACGTGCGGTGGGATATTTACCCGAGTCAAACAAGCCATTATTTTACTCTTTTACATAAAGCTGACCTAACAATCATAGATGATTTTAAAGTAATTTATCATGCGTTACGTGACAAATTTTTGAAGGGAATGAGTTGTGAATTGGGAGTCAACGCTCAGTTAAAAATCCCCCACCTCCCCCTTTTCCCAACGGTAGCCGAACATGATATATAAAAACTAAAAAGAGTTGACAATCCCCAAAATTACAAACTATTTTTGGAATTATCTCTCTCAAGATTTGCGCATTGTGTATATCCATTTTATATAGATACATTGTCTAAAATATAAAGTTGAGTTTCACTTGTCCATCATCTCGTAAATAAAAAAAGAGAAAAAAGGCAAATAGATCACAACAAAATGAAAATTTTAGAGTTTAAGTATGGAAAGAATTTCAAGCAATAAAAAAATGTAATTAAATAAAATTCATTCACTCACCACAAATGAACACAAAAAATTTTCTATCCAAGTTTGGGAAATTCCACTAGATCTACCCTATTAGCTCGGTATGTTTTTTGAAAGTGATTATTCAACACATGTTTAAATAAACGGATACGCATTCTTGAAACATGTTAAAGATGCAAATGACCTAAGGATCCAAACCTTTTAAAGAGAATAACATTAAATTCTCAAGTGAACGTGCGGTGGGATATTTACCCGAGTCAAACAAGCCTTTATTTTACTCATTTACATAAAGCTGACCTTACGATCATAGATGATTTTAAAGTGATTTATCATGTGTCACAGGCATTATTTTTGTAAGGAATGAGTTATCAATTGGGAGTCAACACTACGTTAAAAATACCCCGCCTCCCCCTTTTCCAACGATTGCTGAACTTGATCTATAGAAACTATAAAGAGTTTCCAATCCCTAAAAATTATAAACACTTTTGGAATTATCTCTCTCTACATTTGTGCATTGTGCATATCCATTTTGGATGTACACTTTTTTCTTAAATATAAACTTGAGGTTTCACTTTCCCATCATCTCGTAAACAATAAAAGAGATAAAAGGCAAATAGATCGAAACAAAATGAAAAATTTAGTGTTTATGTAGGGAAAGAATTTCAAGTTACAAAGAAATTTGAGTAAATAAAATTTATTCACTAACCACAAATGAACTAAAATTTTGGTATCCATGTTTGGGAAATTCCAGTAGATCAACCCTAATAGCTCGGTATTTTTTTAGATAGTGATTTTTCTTCACATGTTTAAATAAATTGATACGCATTCTTGAAACATGTCAATGATGCAAATGACCTAAGGATTCAAACCTTTTAAAGAGAATAACATTAAATTCACAAGTGAACGTGCGGTTGGATATTTACCCGAGTCAAACAACCCATTATTTTACTCATTTACATAAAGCTGACCTAATGATCATAGATGATTTTGAAGTGATTTAGCATGCGTCACAGGCTATATTTTTGTAAGGAATGAGTTATGAATTGGGAGTCAACGCTCAATTAAAAATCCCCACTTCCCCCTTTTCCCAACGATTGCCGAACATGATATAGAAAAACTAAAAAGAGTTTACAATCCCTAAAAATTATAAACACTTTCTGGAATTATCTCTCTCAACATTTGCGCATTGTGCATATCCGTTTTAGATGTAAACTATTTTCTAAAATAAAAACTTGAGTTTCACTTTCCCATCGTCTCGAAAAATAAAAAAGAGATAAAAGGCAAATAGATCACAACAAAATGAAAATTTTAGAGTTTAAGTATGGAAAGAATTTCAAGCAATAAAAAAATATAAGTAAATAAAATTCATTCACTCTCCACAAATGAACACAAAAATTTTTCTATCCAAGTTAGGGAAATTCCTCTAGATCAACCCTATTAGCTCGGTATTTTTTTAGAAAGTGATTTTTCAACACATGTTTAATTAAATGGATACGCATTCTTGAAACATGTTAAAGATGCAAATGACCTAAGGATCCAAACCTTTTAAAGAGAATAACATTAAATTCTCAAGTGAACGTGCGGTGGGATATTTACCCGAATCAAACAAGCCATTATTTTACTCATTTATTTAAAGCTGACCTTACGATCATAGATGATTTTAAAGTGATTTATCTTGCGTCACGGGCTATATTTTTGTAAGGAATGAGTTATGAATTTGGAGTCAACACTCAGTTAAAAATCCCCCGCCTCCCCCTTTTCCCAACGATTGCCGAACTTGAAGTATAGAAACTATAAAGAGTTTACAATCCCTAAAAATTATAAACACTTTTTGGAATTACCTCTCTCTAAATTAGTGCATTGTGCATATCCATTTTGGATGTATACTTTTTTCTTAAGTAGAAACATGAGTTTTCACTTTCCCATCATCTCGTAAACAAAAAAAGATATAGAAGGCAAATAGATGACAACAAAATGAAAATTTTAGAGTTTATGTATGGAAAAAATTTAAAGAAAAAAGAAAATGTAAGTAAATAAAATTTATTCACTTACCAAAGATGAACACAAAAATTTTTCTATCCAATTTTTGGAAATTCCACTAGATCAACCCCATTAGCTCGGTATTGTTTTAGAAAGAGATTTTTCTACACATGTTTAAATAAATGGATATGCATTCTTGAAACATGTTAAAGATGGAAATAGCAATGGATCCAAAGCTTTTAAAGAGAATAACATTAAATTCTCAAGTGAACGTGGGGTGGGATATTTACCAGTGTCAAACAAGTCATTATTTTACCCATTTCTATAAAGTTGACCTAACGATCATTGATGATTTTAAAGTTATTTATCATGCGTAACGAGCTATATTTTTTGAAGGAATGAGGTATGAATAGGGATTCAACACTCAGTTAAAATCCCCCGCCTCCCCCTTTTCCCAACGATTGCCGAACTTGATATATAAAAACTAAAAAGTGTTTAAAATCCCTAAAAATTATGAACAATTTTTGGAATTATCTCCTTCTACATTTGTGCATTGTGCATATCCATTTTAGATCTATACTTTTTTCTTAAATAAAACTTTAGTTTTCATTTTCCCATCTTCTTGTAAACAAAAAAGAGATAAAAGGCAAATAGATCAAAACAAAATGAAAATTTTAGAGTTTATGTAGGAAAAGAATTTAAAGCAACAAAAAAATGTGAGTAAATAAAATTTATTCACTCACCACAAATGAATCCAAATTTTTGGTATCCATGTTTGGGAAATTCCACTAGATCAACCCTAATAGCTCGGTATTGTTATAGATAGTGATTTTTCTTCACATGTTTAAATAATTTGATACGCATTCGTGAAACATGTCAATGATGCAAATGACCTAAGGATCCAAACCTTTTAAAGAGAATAACAATAAATTCATAAGTGAACGTGCGGTGGGATATATACCCGAGTCAAACAAGCCATTATTTTACTCATTTACATAAAGCTGACCTAACGATCATAGATGATTTTGAAGTGATTTAGAATGCGTCACGGGCTATATTTTTGTAAGGAATGAGTTATGAATTGGGAGTCAACGCTCAATTAAAAATCCCCCACTTCCCCCTTTTCCCAACGATTGCCGAACATGATATAGAAAAACTAAAAAGAGTTTACAATCCCTAAAAATTATAAACACTTTCCGGAATTTTCTCTCTCAACATTTGTGCATTGTGCATATCAATTTTAGAAGTAAACATTTTTCTCAAATATAAACATGAGTTTCACTTTCCCATCGTCTCGAAAATTAAAAAAGAGATAAAAGGCAAATAGATCACAACAAAATGAAAATTTTAGAGTTTAAGTATGGAAAGAATTTCAAGCAATAAAAAAATCTAAGTAAATAAAATTCATTCACTCACCACAAATGAACACAAAAATTCTTCTATCCAAGTTTGGGAAATTCCTCTAGATCAACCCTATTAGCTCGGTATTTTTTTAGAAAGTGATTTTTCAACACATGTTTAATTAAATGGATACGCATTCTTGAAACATGTTAAAGATGCAAATGCCTAAGGATCCAAACCTTTTAAAGAGAATAACATTAAATTCTCAAGTGAACGTGCGGTGGGATATTTACCCGAGTTAAACAAGCCATTATTTTACTCATTTACTTAAAGCTGACCTTAAAATCATAGATGATTTTAAAGTGATTTATCTTGTGTCATGGGCTACATTTTTTTAAGGAATGAGTTATGAATTTGGAGTCAACACTCAGTTAAAAATCCCCCGCCTCCCCCTTTTCCCAACAATTGCCGAACTTGATATATAGAAACTATAAAGAGTTTACAATCCCTAAAAATTATAAACACTTTTTGGAATTATCTCTCTCTACATTAGTGCATTGTGCATATCCATTTTGGATGTATACTTTTTTCTTAAGTATAAACATGAGTTTTCACTTTCCCATCATCTCGTAAACAAAAAAAGATATAAAAGGCAAATAGGTGACAACAAAAAGAAAATTTTAGAGTTTATGTATGGAAAGAATTTAAAGCAAAAAATAATGTAAGTAAATAAAATTTATTCACTCACCACAAATGAACACAAAAATGTTTCTATCCAAGTTTTGGAAATTTCACTAGATAAACCCTATTAGCTCGGTATTGTTTTAGAAAGAGATTTTTCTACACATGTTTAAATAAATAGATATGAATTCTTGAAACATGTTAAAGATGGAAATAGCAATGGATCCAAACCTTTCAAAGAGAATAACATTAAATTCTCAAGTGAACGTGGGGTGGGATATTTACCGGAATCAAATAAGCCATTATTTTACCCATTTCCATAAAGCTGACCTAACAATCATAGATGATTTTAAAGTTATTTATCATGCGTAACGAGCTATATTTTTGTAAGGAATGAGGTATGAATTGGGAGTCAACACTCAGTTAAAATCCCCTACCTCCCCCTTTTCCCAACGATTGCCGAACTTGATATATAAAATCTAAAAAGAGTTTACAATCATTAAAAATTATGAACACTTTATGGAATTATCTCTCTCTACATTTGTGCATTGTGCATATCCATTTTAGAGCTATACTTTTTTCTTGAATATAAACTTGAGTTTTCACTTTCCCATAATCTCGTAAACAAAAAATGAGATAAAAGGCAAATAGATCGAAACAAAATGAAAATTTTAGAGTTTATGTAGGGAAAGAATTTAAAGCAACACAAAAATGTGAGTAAATAAAATTTATTCACTCACAACAAATGAACACAAAATTTTGGTATCTATGTTTGGGAAATTCCACTAGATCAACCCTAATAGCTCGGTATTTTTTTAGATAGTGATTTTTCTACATATGTTTAAATAAATTGATACGCATTCTTGAAACATGTTAAAGATGCAAATGACCTAAGGATCCAAACATTTTAAAGAAAATAACATTAAATTCACATGTGAACGTGCGGTGGGATATTTACCCGAGTCAGACAAGCCATTATTTTACTCATTTACATAAAGCTGACCTAACGATCATAGATGATTTGAAAGTGATTTACCATGCGTCACGGGCTATATTTTTGTAAGGAATAAGTTATAAATTGGGAGTCAACGCTCAGTTAAAAATCCCTCGCCTCCCCCTTTTCCCAACGATTGCCGAACATGATATATAAAAACTAAAAAGAGTTTACACTCCCTAAAAATTATAAACACTTTTTGGAATTATCTCTCTCAACATTTGTGCATTGTGCATATCCATTGTAGATGTATACTTTTTCCTAAAATATAAACTTCAGTGTCACTTTCCCATCATCTCGTAAATAAAAAAAGAGATAAAAGGCAAATAGATCACAACAAAATGAAAAATTTAGAGTTTAACTACGGAAAGAATTTCAAGCAAAAACAAAACAAAAGAATTTCAAGCAAAAACAAAACGTAAGTACAGAAAATTCATTCACTCACCCCAAATGAACACAAAAATTTTGCTATCCAAGTTGGGGAAATTCCACTAGATCAACCCTATTAGCTCAGTATTTTTTTAGAAAGTGATTTTTAAACACATGTTTAAATAAATGGATACGCATTCTTGAAACATGTTAAAGATGAAAATGACCTAAGGATCCAAACCTTTTAAAGAGAATAACATTAAATTCTCAAGTGAACGTGTGGTGGGATATTTACCTAAGTCAAGCAAGCCATTATTTTACTCATTTACATAAAGCTGACCTTACGATCATAGATGATTTTAAAGTAAATTATCATGCGTCACGGGCTATATTTTTGTAAGGAATGAGTTATGACTTGCGAGTCAACACTCAGTTAAAAATCCCCCGCCTCCCCCTTTTCCCAATGATTGTCGAACTTGATATACATAAACTATAAAGAGTTTACAATCCCTAAAAATTATAAAAACTTTTTGGAATTATATCTCTATACATTTGTGCATTGTGCATATCCATTTTGGATGTATAGTTTTTTCCTAAATATAAACATGAGTTTTCACTTTCCCATCATCTCGTCAACAAAAAAAGATATAAAAGGCAAATAGATCACAACAAAATGAAAATTTTATAGTTTATGTATGGAAAGAATTTAAACAAATAAAAAAATTTAAGTAAATAAATTTTATTTTCTCACCACAAATGAACACAAAACTTTTGCTATCCAAGTTTTGGAAATTCCACTAGATCAACCCTATTAGCTCGGTATTGTTTTAAAAAGAGATTTTTCTACACATGTTTAAATAAATGGATATGCATTCTTGTAACTTGTTAAAGTACGAAATGACCAATGGATCCAAACCTTTTAAAGAGAATATCATTAAATTCTCAAGTGAACATGGGGTGGGATATTTACCTGAGTCAAACAAGCCATTATTTTACCCATTTCCATAAAGTTGACCTAACGATTATAGATGATTTTAAAGTTATTTATCATGTGCAACGGGCTATATTTTTGTAAGGAATGAGTTATGGATTTGGCGTCAACACTCAGTTAAAATCCCCCGCCTCCCCCTTTTCCCAACGATTGCCGAATTGGATATAGAAAAACTAAAAAGAGTTTACAATCCCTAAAAATTTTGAACACTTTTTGGAATTATCATTCTCTACATTTCTGCATTGTGCATATCCATTTTAGATCTATACTTTTTTCTTATATATAAACTTGAGTTTTCACTTTCCCCTCATCTCGTAAACAAAAAAAGAGATAAAAGGCAAATAAATAGAAACAAAATGAAAATTTTAGAGTTTATGTAGGGAAAGAATTTAAAGCAACACAAAAATGTGAGTAAATAAAATTTATTCACTCACAACAAATGAACACAAAATTTTGGTATCTATGTTTGGGAAATTCCACTAGATCAACCCTAATAGATCGGTATTTTTTTAGATAGTGATTTTTCTGCACATGTTTAAATAAATTGATACGCATTCTTGAAACATGTTAAAGATGCAAATGACCTAAGGATCCAAACATTTTAAAGAAAATAACATTAAATTCACATGTGAACATGCGGTGGGATATTTACCCGAGTCAGACAAGCCATTATTTTACTCATTTACATAAAGCTGACCTAACGATCATAGATGATTTTAAAGTGCTTTACCATGCGTCACGGGCTATATTTTTGTAAGGAATAAGTTATAAATTGGGAGTCAACGCTCAGTTAAAAATCCCCCGCCTCCCCCTTTTCCCAACGATTGCCGAACATGATATATAAAAACTAAAAAGAATTTACACTCCCTAAAAATTATAAAAACTTTATGGAATTATCTCTCTCTACATTTGTGCATTGTGCATATCCATTTTAGAGCTATACTTTTTTCTTGAATATAAACTTGAGTTTTCACTTTCCCATCATCTCGTAAACATAAAAAGAGATAAAAGGCAAATAGATCGAAACAAAATGAAAAATTTAGTGTTTATGTTGGGAAAGAATTTCAAGTTACAAAAAAATTTGAGTAAATAAAATTTATTCACTCACCACAAATGAACACAAAACTTTGGAATCCATGTTTGGGTAATTCCACTCGATCAACCCTAATAGCTCAGTATTTTTTTAGATAGTGATTTTTCTACACATGTTTAAATAAATTGATACGCAATCTTGAAAAATGTCAAAGATGCAAATGACCTAAATATCCAAAACTTTTAAAGAGAATAACATTAAATTCACAAGTGAACGTGCGGTGGGATATTTACCCGAGTCAAACAAGCCATTATTTTACTCTTTTACATAAAGCTGACCTAACGATCATAGATGATTTTAAAGTGATTTATCATGCGTTACGTGACAAATTTTTGAAGGGAATGAGTTGTGAATTGGGAGTCAACGCTCAGTTAAAAATCCCCCACCTCCCCCTTTTCCCAACGGTAGCCGAACATGATATATAAAAACTAAAAAGAGTTGACAATCCCCAAAATTCCAAACTATTTTTGGAATTATCTCTCTCAAGATTTGCTCATTGTGTATATCCATTTTAGATAGATACTTTGTCTAAAATATAAACTTGAGTTTCACTTGCCCATCATCTCGTAAATAAAAAAAGAGAAAAAAGGCAAATAGATCACAACAAAATATATATTTTAGAGTTTAAGTATGGAAAGAATTTCAAGCAATAAAAAAATGTAAGTAAATAAAATTCATTCACTCACCACAAATGAACACAAAAAATTTTCTATCCAAGTTTGGGAAATTCCACTAGATCTACCCAATTAGCTCGGTATGTTTTTTGAAAGTGATTATTCAACACATGTTTAAATAAACGGATACGCATTCTTGAAACATGTTAAAGATGCAAATGACCTAAGGATCCAAACCTTTTAAAGAGAATAACATTAAATTCTCAAGTGAACGTGCGGTGGGATATTTACCCGAGTCAAACAAGCCATTATTTTACTCATTTACATAAAGCTGACCTTACGATCATAGATGATTTTAAAGTGATTTATCATGTGTCACAGGCATTATTTTTGTAAGGAATGAGTTATCAATTGGGAGTCAACACTACGTTAAAAATACCCCGCCTCCCCCTTTTCCAACGATTGCTGAACTTGATCTATAGAAACTATAAAGAGTTTCCAATCCCTAAAAATTATAAACACTTTTGGAATTATCTCTCTCTACATTTGTGCATTGTGCATATCCATTTTGGATGTAAACTATTTTCTAAAATAAAAACTTGAGTTTCACTTTCCCATCGTCTCGAAAAATAAAAAAGAGATAAAAGGCAAATAGATCACAACAAAATGAAAATTTTAGAGTTTAAGTATGGAAAGAATTTCAAGCAATAAAAAAATGTAAGTAAATAAAATTCATTCACTCACCACAAATGAACACAAAAAATTTTCTATCCAAGTTTGGTAAATTCCACTAGATCTACCCTATTAGCTCGGTATGTTTTTTGAAAGTGATTATTCAACACATGTTTAAATAAACGGATACGCATTCTTGAAACATGTTAAAGATGCAAATGACCTATGGATCCAAACCTTTTAAAGAGAATAACATTAAATTCTCAAGTGAACGTGCGGTGGGATATTTACCAGAGTCAAACAATCCATTATTTTACTCATTTACATAAAGCTGACCTTACGATCATAGATGATTTTAAAGTGATTTATCATGTGTCACAGGCATTATTTTTGTAAGGAATGAGTTATCAATTGGGAGTCAACACTACGTTAAAAATACCCCGCCTCCCCTTTTTCCAACGATTGCTGAACTTGATCTATAGAAACTATAAAGAGTTTCCAATCCCTAAAAATTATAAACACTTTTGGAGTTATCTCTCTCTACATTTGTGCATTGTGCATATCCATTTTGGATGTACACTTTTTCCTTAAATATAAACTTGAGGTTTCACTTTCCCATCATCTCGTAAACAATAAAAGAGATAAAAGGCAAATAGATCGAAACAAAATGAAAAATTTAGTGTTTATGTAGGGAAAGAATTTCAAGTTGCAAAGAAATTTGAGTAAATAAAATTTATTCACTCACCACAAATGAACCTAAAATTTTGGTATCCATGTTTGGGAAATTCCAGTAGATCAACCCTAATAGCTCGGTATTTTTTTAGATAGTGATTTTTCTTCACATGTTTAAATAAATTGATACGCATTCTTGAAACATGTCAATGATGCAAATGACCTAAGGATCCAAACCTTTTAAAGAGAATAACATTAAATTCACAAGTGAACGTGCGGTTGGATATTTACCCGAGTCAAACAACCCATTATTTTACTCATTTACATAAAGCTGACCTAATGATCATAGATGATTTTGAAGTGATTTAGCATGCGTCACAGGCTATATTTTTGTAAGGAATGAGTTATGAATTGGGAGTCAACGCTCAATTAAAAATCCCCACTTCCCCCTTTTCCCAACGATTGCCGAACATGATATAGAAAAACTAAAAAGAGTTTACAATCCCTAAAAATTATAAACACTTTCTGGAATTATCTCTCTCAACATTTGCGCATTGTGCATATCCGTTTTAGATGTAAACTATTTTCTAAAATAAAAACTTGAGTTTCACTTTCCCATCGTCTCGAAAAATAAAAAAGAGATAAAAGGCAAATAGATCACAACAAAATGAAAATTTTAGAGTTTAAGTATGGAAAGAATTTCAAGCAATAAAAAAATGTAAGTAAATAAAATTCATTCACTCACCACAAATGAACACAAAAATTTTTCTATCCAAGTTAGGGAAATTCCTCTAGATCAACCCTATTAGCTCGGTATTTTTTTAGAAAGTGATTTTTCAACACATGTTTAATTAAATGGATACGCATTCTTGAAACATGTTAAAGATGCAAATGACCTAAGGATCCTAACCTTTTAAAGAGAATAACATTAAATTCTCAAGTGAACGTGCGGTGGGATATTTACCCGAATCAAACAAGCCATTATTTTACTCATTTATTTAAAGCTGACCTTACGATCATAGATGATTTTGAAGTGATTTATCTTGCGTCACGGGCTATATTTTTGTAAGGAATGAGTTATGAATTTGGAGTCAACACTCAGTTAAAAATCCCCTGCCTCCCCCTTTTCCCAACGATTGCCGAACTTGATATATAGAAACTATAAAGAGTTTACAATCCCTAAAAATTATAAACAGTTTTTGGAATTATCTCTCTCTACATTAGTGCATTGTGCATATCCATTTTGGATGTGTACTTTTTTCTTAAGTAGAAACACGAGTTTTCACTTTCCCATCATCTCGTAAACAAAAAAAGATATAGAAGGCAAATAGATGACAACAAAATGAAAATTTTAGAGTTTATGTATGGAAATAATTTAAAGAAAAAAGAAAATGTAAGTAAATAAAATTTATCCACTTACCAAAGATGAACACAAAAATTTTTCTATCCAATTTTTGGAAATTCCACTAGATTAACCCCATTAGCTCGGTATTGTTTTAGAAAGAGATTTTCCTACACATGTTTAAATAAATGGATATGCATTCTTGAAACATGTTAAAGATGGAAATAGCAATGGATCCAAACCTTTTAAAGAGAATAACATTAAATTCTCAAGTGAACGTGGGGTGGGATATTTACCAGAGTCAAACAAGTCATTATTTTACCCATTTCTATAAAGCTGACCAAACGATCATAGATGATTTTAAAGTTATTTATCATGCGTAACGAGCTATATTTTTTGAAGGAATGAGGTATGAATAGGGATTCAACACTCAGTTAAAATCCCCCGCCTCCCCCTTTTCCCAACGATTGCCGAACTTGATATATAAAAACTAAAAAGTGTTTAAAATCCCTAAAAATTATGAACAATTTTTGGAATTATCTCCTTCTACATTTGTGCATTGTGCATATCCATTTTAGATCTATACTTTTTTCTTAAATAAAACTTTAGTTTTCATTTTCCCATCTTCTTGTAAACAAAAAAGAGATAAAAGGCAAATAGATCAAAACAAAATGAAAATTTTAGAGTTTATGTAGGAAAAGAATTTAAAGCAACAAAAAAATGTGAGTAAAAAAAATTTATTCACTCACCACAAATGAATCCAAATTTTTGGTATCCATGTTTGGGATATTCCACTAGATCAACCCTAATAGCTCGGTATTGTTATAGATAGTGATTTTTCTTCACATGTTTAAATAATTTGATACGCATACGTGAAACATGTCAATGATGCAAATGACCTAAGGATCCAAACCTTTTAAAGAGAATAACAATAAATTAATAAGTGAACGTGCGGTGGGATATATACCCGAGTCAAACAAGCCATTATTTTACTCATTTACATAAAGCTGACCTAACGATCATAGATGATTTTGAAGTGATTTAGCATGCGTCACGGGCTATATTTTTGTAAGGAATGAGTTATGAATTGGGAGTCAACGCTCAATTAAAAATCCCCCACTTCCCCCTTTTCCCAACGATTGCCGAACATGATATAGAAAAACTAAAAAGAGTTTACAATCCCTAAAAATTATAAACACTTTCTGGAATTATCTCTCTCAACATTTGTGCATTGTGCATATCAATTTTAGAAGTTAACTTTTTTCTCAAATATAAACATGAGTTTCACTTTCCCATCGTCTCGAAAATTAAAAAAGAGATAAAAGGCAAATAGATCACAACAAAATGAAAATTTTAGAGTTTAAGTATGGAAAGAATTTCAAGCAACAAAAAAATGTAAGTAAATAAAATTCATTCACTCACCACAAATGAACACAAAAATTTTTCTATCCAAGTTTGGGAAATTCCTCTAGATCAACCCTATTAGCTCGGTATTTTTTTAGAAAGTGATTTTTCAACACATGATTAATTAAATGGATACGCATTCTTGAAACATGTTAAAGATGCAAATGCCTAAGGATCCAAACCTTTTAAAGAGAATAACATTAAATTCTCAAGTGAACGTGCGGTGGGATATTTACCCGAGTTAAACAAGCCATTATTTTACTCATTTACTTAAAGCTGACCTTAAAATCATAGATGATTTTAAAGTGATTTATCTTGCGTCATGGGCTACATTTTTGTAAGGAATGAGTTATGAATTTGGAGTCAACACTCAGTTAAAAATCCCCCGCCTCCCCCTTTTCCCAACGATTGCCGAACTTGATATATAGAAACTATAAAGAGTTTACAATCCCTAAAAATTATAAACACTTTTTGGAATTATCTCTCTCTACATTAGTGCATTGTGCATATCCATTTTGGATGTATACTTTTTTCTTAAGTATAAACATGAGTTTTCACTTTCCCATCATCTCGTAAACAAAAAAAGATATAAAAGGCAAATAGGTGACAACAAAATGAAAATTTTAGAGTTTATGTATGGAAAGAATTTAAAGCAAAAAATAATGTAAGTAAATAAAATTTATTCACTCACCACAAATGAACACAAAAATGTTTCTATCCAAGTTTTGGAAATTTCACTAGATCAACCCTATTAGCTCGGTATTGTTTTAGAAAGAGATTTTTCTACACATGTTTAAATAAATGGATATGAATTCTTGAAACATGTTAAAGATGGAAATAGCAATGGATCCAAACCTTTTAAAGAGAATAACATTAAATTCTCAAGTGAACGTGGGGTGGGATATTTACCGGAATCAAATAAGCCATTATTTTACCCATTTCCATTAAGCTGACCTAACAATCATAGATGATTTTAAAGTTATTTATCATGCGTAACGAGCTATATTTTTGTAAGGAATGAGGTATGAATTGGCAGTCAACACTCAGTTAAAATCCCCTGCCTCCCCCTTTTCCCAACGATTGCCGAACTTGATATATAAAAACTAAAAAGAGTTTACAATCATTAAAAATTATGAACACTTTATGGAATTATCTCTCTCTACATTTGTGCATTGTGCATATCCATTTTAGAGCTATACTTTTTTCTTGAATATAAACTTGAGTTTTCACTTTCCCATAATCTCGTAAACAAAAAATGAGATAAAAGGCAAATAGATCGAAACAAAATGAAAATTTTAGAGTTTATGTAGGGAAAGAATTTAAAGCAACACAAAAATGTCAGTAAATAAAATTTATTCACTCACAACAAATGAACACAAAATTTTGGTATCTATGTTTGGGAAATTCCACTAGATCAACCCTAATAGCTCGGTATTTTTTTAGATAGTGATTTTTCTACACATGTTTAAATAAATTGATACGCATTCTTGAAACATGTTAAAGATGCAAATGACCTAAGGATCCAAACATTTTAAAGAAAATAACATTAAATTCACATGTGAACGTGCGGTGGGATATTTACCCATGTCAGACAAGCCATTATTTTACTCATTTACATAAAGCTGACCTAACGATCATAGATGATTTTAAAGTGATTTACCATGCGTCACGGGCTATATTTTTGTAAGGAATAAGTTATAAATTGGGAATCAACGCTCAGTTAAAAATCCCCCACCTCCCCCTTTTCCCAACGATTGCCGAACATGATATATAAAAACTAAAAAGAGTTTACACTCCCTAAAAATTATAAACACTTTTTGGAATTATCTCTCTCAACATTTGTGCATTGTGCATATCCATTGTAGATGTATACTTTTTCCTAAAATATAAACTTCAGTGTCACTTTCCCATCATCTCGTAAATAAAAAAAGAGATAAAAGGCAAATAGATCACAACAAAATGAATAATTTAGAGTTTAACTACGGAAAGAATTTCAAGCAAAAACAAAACGAAAGAATTTCAAGCAAAAACAAAACGTAAGTACAGAAAATTCATTCACTCACCCCAAATGAACACAAAAATTTTGCTATCCAAATTGGGGAAATTCCACTAGATCAACCCTATTAGCTCAGTATTTTTTTAGAAAGTGATTTTTCAACACATGTTTAAATAAATGGATACGCATTCTTGAAACATGTTAAAGATGAAAATGACCTAAGGATCCAAACCTTTTAAAGAGAATAACATTAAATTCTCAAGTGAAAGTGTGGTGGGATATTTACCTAAGTCAAGCAAGCCATTATTTTACTCATTTACATAAAGCTGACCTTACGATCATAGATGATTTTAAAGTAAATTATCATGCGTCACGGGCTATATTTTTGCAAGGAATGAGTTATGAATTTGGAGTCAACACTCAGTTAAAAATCCCCCGCCTCCCCCTTTTCCTAATGATTGTCGAACTTGATATACATAAACTATAAAGAGTTTACAATCCCTAAAAATTATAAAAACTTTTTGGAATTATATCTCTATACATTTGTGCATTGTGCATATCCATTTTGGATGTATAGTTTTTTCCTAAATATAAACATGAGTTTTCACTTTCCCATCATCTCGTCAACAAAAAAAGATATAAAAGGCAAATAGATCACAACAAAATGAAAATTTTAGAGTTTATGTATGGAAAGAATTTAAACAAATAAAAAAATTTAAGTAAATAAATTTTATTTTCTAACCACAAATGAACACAAAACTTTTGCTATCCAAGTTTTGGAAATTCCACTAGATCAACCTATTAGCTCGGTATTGTTTTAGAAAGAGATTTTTCTACACATGTTTAAATAAATGGATATGCATTCTTGTAACTTGTTAAAGTACGAAATGACCAATGGATCCAAACCTTTTAAAGAAAATATCATTAAATTCTCAAGTGAACATGGGGTGGGATATTTACCTGAGTCAAACAAGCCATTATTTTACCCATTTCCATAAAGTTGACCTAACGATTATAGATGATTTTAAAGTTATTTATCATGTGCAACGGGCTATATTTTTGTAAGGAATGAGTTATGGATTTGGAGTCAACACTCAGTTAAAATCCCCCGCCTCCCCCTTTTCCCAACGATTGCCTAACTGGATATAGAAAAACTAAAAAGAGTTTACAATCCCTAAAAATTTTGAACACTTTTTGGAATTATCTTTCTCTACATTTCTGCATTGTGCATATCCATTTTAGATCTATACTTTTTTCTTATATATAAACTTGAGTTTTCACTTTCCCCTCATCTCGTAAACAAAAAAAGAGATAAAAGGCAAATAAATAGAAACAAAATGAAAATTTTAGAGTTTATGTAGGGAAAGAATTTAAAGCAACACAAAAATGTGAGTAAATAAAATTTATTCACTCACAACAAATGAACACAAAATTTTGGTATCTATGTTTGGGAAATTCCACTAGATCAACCCTAATAGCTCGGTATTTTTTTAGATAGTGATTTTTCTACACATGTTTAAATAAATTGATACGCATTCTTGAAACATGTTAAAGATGCAAATGACCTAAGGATCCAAACATTTTAAAGAAAATAACATTAAATTCACATGTGAACATGCGATGGGATATTTACCCGAGTCAGACAAGCCATTATTTTACTCATTTACATAAAGCTGACCTAACGATCATAGATGATTTTAAAGTGATTTACCATGCGTCACGGGCTATATTTTTGTAAGGAATAAGTTATAAATTGGGAGTCAACGCTCAGTTAAAAATCCCCCGCCTCCCCCTTTTCCCAACGATTGCCGAACATGATATATAAAAACTAAAAAGAGTTTACACTCCCTAAAAATTATAAACACTTTATGGAATTATCTCTCTCTACATTTGTGCATTGTGCATATCCATTTTAGAGCTATACTTTTTTCTTGAATATAAACTTGAGTTTTCACTTTCCCATCATCTCGTAAACATAAAAAGAGATAAAAGGCAAGTAGATCGAAACAAAATGAAAAATTTAGTGTTTATGTTGGGAAAGAATTTCAAGTTACAAAAAAATTTGAGTAAATAAAATTTATTCACTCACCACAAATGAACACAAAACTTTGGTATCCATGTTTGGGTAATTCCACTAGATCAACCCTAATAGCTCAGTATTTTTTTAGATAGTGATTTTTCCACACATGTTTAAATAAATTGATACGCAATCTTGAAAAATGTCAAAGATGCCAATGACCTAAAGATCCAAAACTTTTAAAGAGAATAACAATAAATTCACAAGTGAACGTGCGGTGGGATATTTACCCGAGTCAAACAAGCCATTATTTTACTCTTTTACATAAAGCTGACCTAACCATCATAGATGATTTTAAAGTGATTTATCATGCGTTACGTGACAAATTTTTGAAGGGAATGAGTTGTGAATTGGGAGTCAATGCTCAGTTAAAAATCCCCCACCTCCCCCTTTTCCCAACGGTAGCCGAACATGATATATAAAAACTAAAAAAAGTTGACAATCCCCAAAATTACAAACTATTTTTGGAATTATCTCTCTCAAGATTTGCGCATTGTGTATATCCATTTTAGATAGATACTTTGTCTAAAATATAAACTTGAGTTTCACTTTCCCCTCATCTCGTAAACAAAAAAAGAGATAAAGGGCAAATAAATCGAAACAAAATGAAAATTTTAGAGTTTATGTAGGGAAAGAATTTAAAGCAACACAAAAATGTGAGTAAATAAAATTTATTCACTCACAACAAATGAAGACAAAATTTTGGTATCTATGTTTAGGAAATTCCACTAGATCAACCCTAATAGCTCGGTATTTTTTTAGATAGTGATTTTTCTACACATGTTTAAATAAATTGATACGCATTCTTGAAACATGTTAAAGATGCAAATGAGCTAAGGATCCAAACATTTTAAAGAAAATAACATTAAATTCACATGTGAACGTGCGGTGGGATATTTACCCGAGTCAGACAAGCCATTATTTTACTCATTTACATAAAGCTGACCTAACGATCATAGATGATTTTAAAGTGATTTGCCATGCGTCACGGGCTATATTTTTGTAAGGAATAAGTTATAAATTGGGAGTCAACGCTCAGTTAAAAATCCCCCGCCTCCCTCTTTTCCCAACGATTGCCGAACATGATATATAAAAACTAAAAATAGTTTACAATCCCTAAAAAATTATGAACACTTTTAGGAACTATCTCTCTCTACATTTGCGCATTGTGCATATCCATTTTAGATGTACACTTTTTTCTTAAATATTCACTAGAGTTTTCACTTTCCCTTCATCTCGTAAACAAAAAAAGAGATAAGAGGCAAATAGATCGAAACAACATAAATATTTTATAGTTTATGTGTGGAAAGAATTTAAATCAATAAAAAAACGTAAGTAAATAAAATTTATTCATTCACCACAAATGAACACAAAATTTTTGCTATCCAAGTTTGGGAAATTCCACTAGATCAACCCTATTACCTCGGTAATTGTTTAGATAGAGATTTTTCTACACATGTTTAAATATATGTATACACATTCTTGAAACAAGTTAAAGATGCAAATGACCTAAGGATCCAAACCTTTTAAAAAGAAAAACATTAAATTCTCAAGTGAACGTGCGGTGGGATATTTACCCAAGTCAAACTGGCCATTATTTTACTCATTTACATCAAGCTAACCTAACGATCATAGATGATTATAAAGTGATTTATCATGCGTAACGGGCTATATTTTTGTAAGGAATGAGTTATGAATTGGGAGTCAACACTCAGTTAAAAATCCCCCGCCTCCCCCTTTTCTCAACGATTGCCGAACTTGATATATAAAAACTAAAAAGAGTTTACAATCCCTAAAAATTATGAACACTTTTGGAACTATCTCTCTCTACATTTGTGCATTGTGCATATCCATTTTAGATGTATACTTTTTTCTTAAATATAAACTTGAGTTTTCACTTTCCCAACATCTCGTAAACAAAAAAAGAGATAAAAGGCAAATAGATCGAAACAAAATGAAAATTTTATAGTTTATGTATGGGAAGAATTTATAGCAATAAAAAAATGTGAGTAAATAAAATTTATTCACACACCAGAAATGAACACAAAATTTTGCTATCCAAGTTTGGGAAATTCCACTAGATCAACCCTATTAGCTCGGGATTTTTTTAGAAAGAGATTTTTCTACACTTATTTAAATAAATGGATACACATTCTTGAAACATGTTAATGATGCAAATGACATAAGGATCCAAACCTTTTAAAGAGAATAATATTAAATTCTCAAGTGATCGTGCGGTGGGATATTTACCCGAGTCAAACAAGCTATTATTTCTCTCAATTAAATAAAGCTGACCTAACGATCATAGATGATTTTAAAGTGATTTATCATGCGTTACGGGCTATATTTTTTTAAGGAATGAGTTATGAATTGGGATTCAACACTCAATTATAAATCCCCCGCCTCCCCCTTTTCCCAACGATTACCGAACTTGATATATAAAAGCTAAAAAAAGTTTACAATCCCTAAAAATTATAAACACTTTTTGGAATTATCTCTCTCTACATTTGTACGTTGTGCATATCCATTTTAGATGTATACTTTTTTTCTTAAATATAAACTTTTTTTTACTTTCCCATCATCTCGTAAACGAAAAAGAGATAAAAGGAAAATAGATCACAACAAAATGAAAATTTAAGAGTTTATGTATGGAAAGAATTTAAAACAATAAAAAAATATAATTAAATAAAATTTATTCACTGAACACAAATGAACACAAAATGTTTGCTATCCAAGTTTGGCAATTTCCACTTGATTAACCCTATTAACTCGATACATTTTTAGAATGAGATTTTTCTACATTTTTAAATAAATGGATATACATTCTTGAAACATCTTAAAGATTCAAATGACCTATGGATCCAAACCTTTTAAAGAGAATGACATTAAATTTTCAAGTAAAGGTGCGGTGGGATATTTACCCGAGTCAAATAAGACATTATTTTACCCATTTACATAAAGCTGACCTAACGATCCTAGATGATTTTTAATTGATTTATCATGCATAACGGGCTTTTTTTTGTATGGAATGAGTTATGAATTGGGAGTTAACACTCAATTAAAAATCCCCCGCCTCCCCCTTTCCCACGATTGACGAACTTGATATATAAAAATTAAAAAGAGTTTACAATCCCTAAAAATTATAAACACTTTTTGAAATTATCTCTCTCTACATTTGTGCATTGTGCATATCCATTTTAGATGTATATTTTTTTCTTAAATATAAACTTGAGTTTTCACTTTCCCATCATCTCGTAAAAAAAAACGAGATAAAAGGCAAATAGATCACAACAAAATGAAAATTTTAGAGTTTATGTATGGAAAGAATTTAAAACAATAAAAAATGTAAGTAAATAAAATTTATTCATTCACCACCAATGAACTAAAAAATTTTGCTGTCCAAGTTTGGGAAATTCCACTAGATGAACCCTATTAGCTTGGTATTTTTTTAGAAAGAGATTTTTTTACACATGTTTAAATAAATGGATATGCATTCTTGAAACATGTTAAAGATGCAAATGACCTATGGATCTAAACCTTTTAAAGAGAATAACATTAAATTCTCAAGTGAACGTGCGGTGGGATATTTACCTGAGTCAAACAAGCCATCATTTTACCCTTTTACATAAAGCTGACCTAATAATCATAGATGATTTTAAAGTGATTTATCATGCATAACGGACAATATTTTTGTAAGGAATGAGTTATGAATTGGGAATCAACACTCAGTTAAAAATCCCCCGCCTCCCCCTTTTCCCAATGATTGCCGAACTAGATATATATAAACTAGAAAGAGTTTGCAATCCCTAAAAATTACAGAAATTTTTAGGAATTTTCTCTCTCTACATTTGTGGATTGTGTATTTCTGTTTTAGATATGTACTTCTTTCTTAAATCAAAACCTGAGTTTTCACTTTCCCTTCATCTTGTAAACAAAAAAAGATATAAAAGGCAAATAGATCACATCAAAATGAAAATTTTAGAGTTTATGAATGGAAAGAATATAAAGCAATAAAGAAATGTAAGTAAAGAAAATTTATTCACACACCACAAAGGAACACAAAATTTTTGTTATCCCGGTTTGGAAAATTCTAGTAGTTCAACCCTAATAGCTCGGAATTTTATAGGAAAATGAGTTTTCTACACTTGTTTTAAAAAATGGATATGCATGCTTGAAACATGTTAAAGATGTAAATGACCTATTGATCTAAACCTTTTAAAGAGAATAACATTAAATTCTCAAGTGAACGTGCGGTGGGATATTTACCCGAGTCAAACAAACCATTGTTTTGCCCATTTACCAAAAGCTGACCAAACAATCATAGATGATTGTAAAGTGATTTGTCATGCGTAACAGGCTATATTTTTGTAAGGATTGACTTATGAGTTGGGATTCAACAATAAAAAACGTAAGTAAACAAAATTTATTCACACATCACAAATGAACAATAAAGTTTTGTCATCAGAGTTTGGAAAATTCTACTAGCTCAACCCTAATAGCTCGGAATTTTATAAGAAAGAGATTTTTCTACACATGTTTTAAAAAATGGATATGCATGGTTGAAACTTGTTAAAGATGCAAATGACCTATGGATCCAAACCTTTTAAAGATAATAACATTAAATTCTCAAGTGAACGTGCGGTGGGATATTTACCAAAGTCAAACAAGACATTATTTTGTCCAATTAAAAAAAGTTGAGCTAACGATCATAGATGATTGTAAAGTGATTTCTCATGCATAATGGGCTATATTTTTGTAAGGAATGACTAATGGATTGTGAGTCAACCCTCAGATAAAAATCCCCCACCTACCCCTTTTCTCGACAATTGCAGAACCTGATATATAAAAACTAAAAAGAGTTTACAATCCCAAAAAGTTACAAGCACTTTTTAGAATTATCTCTATCCACATTTTTGCATTGTGCATTTCCATTTTAGATGTGTACTTTTTTCTTAAATCAAAACATGAGTTTTCACTTTTCCTTTATCTCGTAAACACAAAAAGACATAAACGGCAAATAGATCAGAACAAAATGAAAATTTTAGAGTTGAAGCATGGAAAGAATTCAAAGCAATAAACAAATGTAAGAAAATAAAATTTATTCACACACCACAAATGAACACAAAATTTTTGTTATCCATGTTTGGTAAATTCCAATAGTTCATCCCTAATAGCTCAGAATTTTATAAGAAAGAGATTTTTCTACACATGTTTTAAAAAATGGATATGCTTGCTTGAAACATCTTAAATATGCAAATGACCGATGGATAAAAACCTTGTAAAGAGAATAACATGAAATTCTCAAGTGAACGTGTGGTCGGATATTTACCCTAGTCAAACCAGCCATTATTTTGTTCATTTACAAAAATCTGACCTAACGTTCATAGATGATTGTCAAGTGATTGAAGTTACGCAACGGGCATTTTTTTTGTAAGGAATGATTTATGGATTGGGAGTCAACACTCAGTTACAAATCCCACGCCTCCCCTTTTCCCGACGATTGCAGAACCTGATATATAAAACATAAAAAGAGTTTACAATCCCTAAAAATTCCAGACACTTTTTGGAATTATCACTCTCTAGATTTGTGCATTGTGCATTTCCATTTTATATGTAAACTTTTTTCTTAAATCAAAAGTTGAGTTTTCCCTTTCTATTCATCTCGTAAACTAAAAAAAGAGATAAAAGGAAAATAGATCACAACTAAATGAAAACTTTAGAGTTGATGTAGGGAAAGAATTTAAAGCAATAAATAAATGTAAGTAAAGAAAATTTTTTCACACACCACAAATGAAATCAAAACTTTTGTTATCCAAGTTTGGAAAATTTCATTAGTTCAACCTTAATAGTTCGGAATTTTATATGAAAGAGATTTTTCTACACATGTTTAAAAAATGGATATGCATACTTGAAACATGTTAAAGATGCAAATCACCTATGGATCCAAACCTTTTAAAGAGAAAAACATTAAATTCTTAAGTGAACGTTCGGTGGGATATTTACCCGAGTCAAACAAGCCATTATTTTACCCATTTCCATAAAGCTGACCTAACAATCATAAATGATTTTAAAGTGATTTATCATCCGTAACGGGCCATATTTTTGTAAGGAATGAGTTATGAATTTGGAGTCAACACTCAGTTAAAAATCCCCCGCCTCCCCCTTTTCCCAACGATTGACGAACTTGACCTAAAAATATGAAATTTCCATCCAAGATTTAATAGTTGGTCCATTCTCATCCTAGGTAAAGTCCACCTTGTTGTGATAGGAATGAACAAGAACAAATAAGCTTTAGCTAATGTAATGAAGATACTAATTGTCGTTCCAAAGACCCCACCAGGTTTTTTTATTCCGAAAAGCTTCGGAATGAAATAGTATAGAAGTAAAATTTTTGGCCAATCGTGGGTCAAGAAATATTGAATGGTGATGTGGGCGGGGGTTTCTGACGATTTGCTTTATAAAAAGAAGATATCAGGGACTTGAGAACGGATGCGGGGAAACTCAAACGTCTCTCGAAAAGAGACGCCTCAGGCTACGCGGGGTAAATGCATTAAAAAGGGACAAATTTTAGCGGGTGGTGTGGCTACTGTTGGCGGTGAACTCGCTTTGGGGCAATTACTTAGAAGTACATTTTGTGCAACAGCCCTTCCTATTTGATAGAAAAGGATCCCATGATCCTGAACCGATCTTACCTGGGATCACAAATCCCAAGTTTGTCTATGAAGAGCTGATCTAATTGTATTAGTGTCTAGAATGGATTTCTTCTGTGTAATACTAATCGAGAAGAAGTGGACTCTAGGGGTACTACTAATTAAGTTGAGTAATCAAATTGGAACTCAGCCATGCCGCCAAAATGATTCAAAATAGACCTGCCATGGTAAGGAAGAAGGGGGGAACAAGCACATTTGGAGAGCGTAGTACAATGGAGACTTGTATGCTGCGTTCGGGAAGGATGAATCGCTCCCGAAAAAGAATCTATTGATTCTCTCTGGATCGTAGGTGGAAGGCTAGGGGTTATAGTCAACGTCAATTCATCATTATTTTTAACATCTCTAATTCAAAACCGAACACTTTTTGGAATCATCTCTCTCTACATTTGTGCATAGTGCATATCAATATTGAGAGTTATACTTTTTTCTTAAATATAAATTTGAGTTTCACTTTCCCATCATCTCGTAAAAAAAAAAAAGATAAAAGGCAAATAGATCACAACAAAATGAAAATTTTAGAGTTTATGTATGGAAAGAATTTAAAGCAATAAAAAAATGTAAGTAAATAAAATTTATTCACTCACCACAAATGAACACAAAAATTTTGCTATCCAAGTTTGGGAAATTCCACTAGATCAACCCTTTTAGCTCAGTATTTTCTTAGAAAGAGATTTTTCTACACAAGTTTAAATAAATGGATATGCATCCTTGAAACATGTTAAAGATGCAAATGACCTAAGGATCCAAACCTTTTAAAAAGAATAACAATAAATTCTCAAGTGAACGTTCGGTGGGATATTTACCCGAGTCAAACAAGCCATTATTTTACCCGATTCCATAATGCTGACCTAATGATCATAGATAATTTTAAAGTGATTTATCATGTGTAACGGGCTATAGTTTTGAAAGGAATGAGTTATGAATTTGGAGTCAACACTCAGTTAAAAATCCCCCGCCTCCCCCTTTTCCCAATGATTGCCGAACTATATATGTAAAAACTAAAAAGAGTTTAAACTCCCTAAAAAAATGAACACTTTTTGGAATTATCTCTCTCTACATTTGTGCATTGTGCATATCCATTTTAGATGTATACTTTTTTATTAAATATAAACTTGATTTTTCACTTTCCCATCATCTCGTAAACAAAAAAAGAGATAAAAGGCAAATAGATCGAAACAAAAAGAAAATTTTAGAGTTTATACATTGAAAGAATTTAAAGCAATAAAAAAATGTGTGTAAATAAAATTTATTCACTCACCACATATGAACACAAAATTTTTCTATCCAAGTTTGGGAAATTCCACTAGATCAACCCTATTAGCTCGGTATTTTTTTGAAAGAGATTTTTCTACACGTGTTTAAATAAATAGATATGCATTCTTGAAACATGTTAAAGATGCAAATGACCTATGGATCCAAACCTTTTCAAGAGAATAACAATAAATTTTCATGTGAACGTGTGGTGGGATATTTAATCGACTCAAACAAGCCATTATTTTACCCATTTCAATAAAGCTGACCTAACGATCATAGATGATTTTAAAGTGATTAATCATGTGTAACGGGCTATATTTTTGTAAGGAATGAGTTATGGATTTGGAGTTAACACTCAGTTACAAATCGCCCGCTTCCCCCTTTTCCCAACGATTGATGAACTTGATATATAAAACCTAAAAAGAGTTTACAATCCCTAAAAAATATGAACACTTTTTGGAATTATCTCTCTCTACATTTGTGCATTGTGCATATCCATTTTAGATGTATACTTTTTTCTCAAATATAAACTTGAGTTTTCACTTTCCCATCTTCTCGTAAACAAATAAAAAGATAAAAGGCAAATAGATCGAAACAAAATGAAAATTTTAGAGTTTATGCTTGGAAAGAATGTAAAGCAATAAAAAAATGTGAGTAAGGAAAATTTATTCACTCACCACAAATGAACACAAAATTTTGCTATCCAATTGTTGGAAATTCCCCTAGATCAACCCTATTAGCTCGGTATTCTTTTAGAAAGAGATTTTTCTACACATGTTTAAATAAATGGATATCCATTCTTGAAACATGTTAAAGATGCAAATGACCTATGGATACAAACTTTTTAAAGAGAATAACATTAAATTCCCAAGTGAACGTGCGGTGGTATATTTACCCGAGTCAAACTAGCCATCATTTTACCCATTTATATAAAGCTGACCTACAAATCATAGATGATTTTAAAGTGATTTATCATGCGTAACGAGCTATATTTTAGTAAGGAATGAGTTATGGATTGGGAGTCAACACTCAGTTAAAAATCCCCCGACTCCCCCTTTTCCCAACGATTGCTGAACTTCATATATAAAAACTACAAAGAGTGTACAGTCCCCAAAAATTATAAACACTTTTTGGAATTATCTCTCTCTACATTGTGCATTGTGCATATCCATTTTAGATGTATACTTTTTTCTTAAATATAAACTTCAGATTTCACTTTCCCATCATCTCGTAAACAGAAAACGAGATAAAAGGCAAATAATGAAAATTTTAGATGTAAAGGAAAGAATTTAAAGTAAATAAAATTTATTAACTCCATCAATGAACACAAAAAATTTTCTATCCAAGTTTGGGAAATTCCACTAGATCAACCCTATTAGCTCGATATTTTTTTAGAAAGAGATTTTTCTACACATGTTTAAATAAATGGATATGCACTCTTGAAACATGTTAAAGATGAAAATGACCTATGGATCCAAACCTTTTAAAGAGAATAACATTAAATTCTCAAGTGAACGTGCGGTGGGATATTTACCCTAGTCAAACAAGCCATTATTTTACCCATTTATATTAAGCTGTCCTAACGATAATAGATGATTTTTAATTGATTTATCATGCGTAACGGGCTTTTTCGGTAAGGAATGAGCTATAAATTGGGAGTCAACACTCAGTTAAAAATCCCCCGCCTCCCCCATTTCCCAACGATTGCCGAAATTGATATATAAAAACTAAAAAGAGTTTACAATCCCTAAAAATTATAAACACTTTTTGCAATTATCTCTGTCTACATTTGTGCATTGTGCATATCCATTTTAGATGTATACTTTTTTCTTAAATATAAACATGAGTTTTCACTTTCCCATCATCACGTAAACAAAAAAAGATATAAAAGGCAAATAGATCACAACAAAATGAAAATTTTAGAGTTTATGTATGGAAAGAATTTAAAGCAATAAAAAAATGTAAGTAAATAAAATTTATTTACTCACCACCAATGAACATACAAATTTTGCTATCCAAGTTTGGGAAATTCCACTAGATCAACCCTATTAACTCGGCATTTTTTTAGAGAGAGATTTTTCTACACAAGTTTAAATAAATGGATATGCATTCTTGAAACATGTTAAAGATGCAAATGACCTATGGATCCAAACCTTTTAAAGAGAATAACATTAAATTCTCAAGTGAACATGTGAAGGGATATTTACCCGAGTCAAACAAGCCATTATTTTACCAATTTCCATAAAGCTGACCTAACGATCATAGATGATTTTAAAGTGATTTATCATGTGTAACGGGCTTTATTTTTTTAAGGAATGAGTTATGAATTGGGATTCAACACTCAGTTAAAAATCCCCCGCCTCCCCCTTTTCCAACAATTGCCGAACTTGATATATAGAAACTATAAAGAGTTTACAATCCCTAAAAATTATAAACTCTTTTTGGAAATATATCTCTCTACATATATGCATTCTACATATCCATTTTGGATGTATACTTTTTTCTTAAATATAAACATGAGTTTTCACTTTCCCATCATCTCGTAAACAAAAATAGATATAAAAGGCAAATAAATCACAAAAAATGAAAATTTTTGAGTTTATGTATGGAAAGAATTTAAATCAATAAAAAAAGTAAGTAAATAAAATTTATTCACTCACCAAAAATAAACACAAAAATTTTGCTATCCAAGTTTGGGAAATTCCACTAGATCAACCCTATTAGCTCGGTATTGTTTTACAAAGAGATTTTTCTACACATGTTTAAATAAATGGATATGCATTCTTGAAACATATTAAAGATGGAAATGACCTATGGATCCAAACCTTTTAAAGAGAATAACATTAAATTCTCAAGGGAATGTGCGGCGGAATATTTACTCGAGTCAAACAAGCCATTATTTTACCCATTTCCATAATGCTGACCTAACGATCATAGATAATTTTAAAATTATTTATCATGCGTAACGGGTGATATTTTTGTAAGGAATGAGGTGTGAATTGGGATTCAAAACTCAATTAAAAATTCCCCGCCTCCCTCTTTTCCCAACGATTGCCGAACTTGATATATAAAAAATAAAAAGAGTTTACAATCCCTAAAAATTATGAACACTTGTTGGAATTATCTCTCTCTACATTTGTGCATTGTGCATATCCATTTTAGATCTATACTTTTTTCTTAAATATAAACTTGAGTTTTCACTTTCCCATCATCTCGTAAACAAAAAAAGAGATAAAAGGAAAATAGATAGAAACAAAATGAAAATTTTAGAGTTTATGCATGGAATGAATTTAAAGCAACAAAAAAATGTGAGTAAATAAAATTTATTCATTAACCACAAATGAATACAAAATTTTGCTATCCATGTTTGGGATATTCCACTAGATCAACCCTATTAGCTCGGTATTTTTTTAGATAGTGATTTTTCTACACATGTTGTAATAAATTGATACGCATTCTTGAAACATGTTAAAGATGCAAATGACCTAAGGATCCAAACCTTTAAAAGAGAATAACATTAAATTCACAAGTGAATTGTATACTTTGTGCATTGTGCATATCCATTTTAGATGTATACTTTTTTGTTCAATATAAACTTGAGTTTTCACTTTCCCATCCTCTCGTAAACAAAAAAAGAATTAAAAGGCAAATGGATCACAACAAAATGAAAATTTTAGAATTTATGTATGGAAAGAATTTAAATCAATAAAAAAATGAAAGTAAATAAAATTTATTCACTCAACACAAATGAACACAAAATGTTTGCCATCCAAGTTTGGAAAATTCCACTTGATGAACCCAATTAACTCGATACTTTTTTAGAAAGAGATTTTTCTACATGTTTAAATAAATGGATATACATTCTTGAAACATGTTAAAGATGCAAATGACCTAAGGATCCAAACCTTTTAAAGAGAATAACATTAAATTCTCAAGTGAACGTGCGGTGGGATATTTACCCGCATCTAACAAGCCATTATTTTACACATTTACAAAAAGCTGACCTAATGATCATAGATGATTTTAAAGTGATTTATCATGCGTTACGGGCTATATTTTTTTAAGGAATGAGTTATGAATTGGGAGTCAACACTCAGTTAAAAATCCGCTGCCGCCCCCTTTTCCCAACGATTGCCGAACTTGAAATATAAAAACTAAAAAGACTTTACAATCCCTAAAAATTATAAACACTTTTTGGAATTATCTCTCTCTACATTTGTGCATTGTGCATATCCAGTTTGGATGTATACTTTTTTCTTAAATATAAACATGAGTTTTCAATATCCCATCATCTCGTAAACAAAAAAAGATATAAAAGGCAAATAGATCGAAACAAAATGAAAATTTTAGAGTTTATGCATGGAAGGAATTTTAAACAATAAAAAAATGTGTGTAAAGAAAATTTATTCACTCACCACATATGAACACAAAATGTTTCTATCCAAGTTTGGGAAATTCCACTAGATCAACCCTATTAGCTTGGAATTTTTTTAGAAAGAGATTTTCCTACACATGTTTAAATAAATGGATATGCATTCTTGAAACATGTTAAAGATGCAAATGACCTATGGATCCGAACCTTTTCAAGAGAATAACATTAAATTCTCAAGTGAATTGTATACTTTGTGCATTATGCATATCCATTTTAGATGTATACTTTTTTGTTCAATATAAACTTGAGTTTTCATTGTCCCATCCTCTCGTAAACAAAAAAAGAATTAAAAGGCAAATGGATCACAACAAAATGAAAATTTTAGAGTTTATGTATGGAAAGAATTTAAATCAATAAAAAAATGAAAGTAAATAAAATTTATTCACTCAACACAAATGAACACAAAATGTTTGCCATCCAAGTTTGGAAAATTCCACTTGATGAACCCAATTAACTCGATACTTTTTTAGAAAGAGATTTTTCTACATGTTTAAATAAATGGATATACATTCTTGAAACATGTTAAAGATGCAAATGACCTAAGGATCCAAACCTTTTAAAGAGAATAACATTAAATTCTCAAGTGAACGTGCGGTGGGATATTTACCCGCATCTAACAAGCCATTATTTTACTCATTTACAAAAAGCTGACCTAACGATCATTGATGATTTTAAAGTGATTTATCATGCGTTACGGGCTATATTTTTTTAAGGAATGAGTTATGAATAGGGAGTCAATACTCAGTTAAAAAACCGCTGCCGCCCCCTTTTCCCAACGATTGCCGAACTTGAAATATAAAAACTAAAAAGACTTTACAATCCCTAAAAATTATAAACACTTTTTGGAATTATCTCTCTCTACATTTGTGCATTGTGCATATCCAGTTTGGATGTATACTTTTTTCTTAAATATAAACATGAGCTTTCAATATCCCATCATCTCGTAAACAAAAAAAGATATAAAAGGCAAATAGATCGAAACAAAATGAAAATTTTAGAGTTTATGCATGGAAGGAATTTTAAACAATTAAAAAATGTGTGTAAAGAAAATTTATTCACTCACCACATATGAACACAAAATTTTTCTATCCAAGTTTGGGAAATTCCACTAGATCAACCCTATTAGCTTGGTACTTTTTTAGAAAGAGATTTTCCTACACATGTTTAAATAAATGGATATGCATTCTTGAAACATGTTAAAGATGCAAATGACCTATGGATCTGAACCTTTTCAGGAGAATAACATTAAATTCTCAAGTGAACGTGCGGTAGGATATTTACCCGAGTCAAACAAGCGACTATTTTACTCATTTACATAAAGCTGACCGTATGATCATAAATGACTTTAAAGTTATTTATCATGCGACACGGGCTATATTTTTTTAAGGAATGAGTTACGATTTGGGAGTCAACACAGTTAAAAATCCACCGCCTCCCCTTTTTCCCAACGATTGCCGAACTTGATATATAGAAACTATAAAGAGTTTACAATCCCTAAAAATTATAAACACTTTTTGGAATTATCTCTCTCTACATTTGTGCATTGTGCATATCCAGTTTGGATGTATACTTTTTTCTTAAATATAAACATGAGTTTTCACTTTCCCATCATCTCGTAAACAAAAAAAGATATAAAAGGAAAATAGATCGAAATAAAATGAAAATTTTAGAGTTGATGCATGGAAGGAATTTAAAACAATAAAAAAATGTGTGTAAATAAAATTTATTCAATCACCACATATGAACACAAAATGTTTCTACCCAAGTTTCGGAAATTCCACTAGATGAACCCTATTAGCTCGGTATTTTTTTAGAAAGAGATTTTTCTACAAATGTTTAAATAAATGGATATGCATTCTTGAAACATGTTAAAGATGCAAATAACCTATGGATCCGAACGTTTTCAAGACAATAACATTAAATTCTCAAGTGAACGTGCGGTGGGATATTTACCCAAGTCAAACAAACCATTATTTTACCCATTTCCATAAAGCTGGCCTAACGATCCTAGATGATTTTAAAGCGATTAATCATGCGTAACATGCACTATTTTCGTAAGGAATGAGATATGAATTTGGAGTCAACACTCAATTAAAAATTCCCCCGCCTGCCCCTTTTCCCAAAGTAAAAACTAAAAAGAGTTTACAATCCCTAAAAAATATGAATACTTTTTGGAATTATCTCTCTCTACTTTTGTGCATTGTGCATATCCATTCCCATCATCTCGTAAACAAAAAAAGAGATAAAAGGCAAATAGATTGAAACAAAATTTAAATTTTTGAGTTTATGCATGGAAAATATTTAAAGCAATAAAAAAATGTTTGTAAATAAAATTTATTCACTCACCACATATGAACACAAAAATTTTGCTTTCCAGGTTTGGGAAATTCCACTAGATCAACCCTATTAGCTCGGTATTTTTTTAGAAAGAGATTTTTCTACACATGTTTAGATAAATGGATACGCATTCTTGAAAAAAGTTAAAGATGCAAATGACCTAAGGATCCAAACATTTTAAAGAGAATAACATTAAATTCTCAAGTGAACGTTTGGTGGGATATTTACCCGAGTCTAACAAGCCATTATTTTACCCATTTCCATAATGCTGACCCGACGATCATAGATGATTTTAAAGTGATTTATCATGCGTAACGGGCTATATTTTTGTAATAAATGAGATATGAATTTGGAGTCAAAAATCAGTTAAAAATCCCTCCCCCCCCCCCCCCCCCCCCCCCCCCCACCCCCTTTACCCAACGATTGCCGAACTTGATATGTAAAAACTAAAAAGAGTTTACACTCCCTAAAAAATGTGAGCACTTTTTGGAATTATCTCTCTACATTTGTGCATTGTGCATATCCATTTTAGATGTATACTTTTTTGTTATATATAAACTTGAGTTTTCACTTTCCCATCCTCTCGTAAACAAAAAAAGAATTAAAAGGCAAATAGATCACAAGAAAATGAAAATTTTAGAGTTTATGTATGGAAAGAATTTAAATCAATAAAAAAAATGAAAGTAAATAAAATTTATTCACTCAACACAAATGAACACAAAATGTTTGCTATCCAAGTTTGGAAAATTCCACTTGATGAACCCAATCAACTCGATACTTTACTATAAAGAGATTTTTCTACATGTTTAAATAAATGGATATACATTCTTGAAACATGTTAAAGATGCAAATGACCTAAGGATCCAAAAATTTTAAAGAAAATAACATTAAATTCTCAAGTGAACGTGCGGTGGGATATTTACCCGAATCTAACAAGCCATTATTTTACTCATTTACATAAAGCTGACCTAACCATCATAGATGATTTTAAAGTGATTTATCATGCGTTACGGGCTATATTTTTTTAAGGAATGAGTTATGAATAGGGAGTCAACACTCAGTGAAAAATCCCATGCCGCCCCCTTTTCCCAACGGCCGAACTTGAAATATAAAAACTAAAAAGAGTTTACAATCCCTAAAAATTATAAACACTTTTTTGAATTATCTCTCTCTACATTTGTGCATTGTGCATATCCAGTTTCGATGTATACTTTTTTCATAAATATCAACATGAGTTTTCACTTTCCCATCATCTCGTAAACAAAAAAAGATATAGAAGGCAAATAGATCGAAACAAAATGAAAATTTTAGAGTTTACGCATGGAAGAAATTTTAAACAATAAAAAAATGTGTGTAAATAAAATTTATTCACTCACCACATATGATCACAAAATTTTTCTATCCAAGTTTGGGAAATTCCACTAGATCAACCCTATTAGCTTGGTATTTTTTTAGAAAGAGATTTTTCTACAAATGTTTAAATAAATGGATATGCATTCTCGAAACATGTTAAAGATTCAAATGACCTATGGATCCGAACCTTTTCAAGAGAATAATATTAAATTCTCAAGTGAACGTGCGGTGGGATATTTACCCGAGTCAAACAAGCGACTATTTAACTCATTTACATAAAGCTGACCTTACGATCATAGATGATTTTAAAGTGATTTATCATGCGACACGGGCTATATTTTTTTAAGGAATGAGTTATGAATTGGGAGTCAACACAGTTAAAAATCCGCCGCCTCCCCCTTTTCCCAACGATTGCCAAACTTGATATATAGAAACTATAAAGAGTTTACATTCCCTAAAAATTATAAACACTTTTTGGAATTATCTCTCTCTACATTTGTGCATTGTGCATATCCAGTTTGGATGTATACTTTTTTCTTAAATATAAACATGAGTTTTCACTTTCCCATGATCTTGTAAACAAAAAAAGATATAAAAGGCAAATAGATCGAAACAAAATGAAAATTTTAGAGTTTATGCATGAAAGGAATTTAAAACAATAAAAAAATGTGCGAAAATAAAATTTATTCACTCACCACATATGAACGCAAAATTTTTCTTCCCAAGTTTGGGAAATTCCACTAGATCAACCCTATTAGCTCGGTCTTTTTTTAGAAACAGATTTTTCTACACATGTTTAAATAAATGGATATGCATTCTTGAAACATGTTAAAGATGCAAATGACCTATGGATCCGAACCCTTTCAAGACAATAAAATTAAATTCTCAAGTGAACGTGCGGTGGGATATTTACCCGAGTCAAACAAACCACTATTTTACCCATTTCCATAAAGCTGACCTAATGATCCTAGATGATTTTAAAGTGATTAAACATGCGTAACGGGCAATATTTTCATAAGGAATGAGATGTGAATTTGGAGTCAACACTCAATTAAAAATCCCCCGCCTCCCCCTTTTCCCAAAGTAAAAACTAAAAAGAGTTTACAATCCCTAAACAATATGAATACTTTTTGGAATTATCTCTCTCTACTTTTGTGCATTGTGCATATCCATTTTAGATGTATACTTTTTTCTTAAATATAAACTTGAGTTTCACTTTCCCATCATCTCGTAAACAAAAAAAGAGATAAAAGGCAAATAGATCGAAACAAAATTAAAATTTCAGAGTTTGTGCATGGAAAAAATTTAAAGCAATAAAAAAATGTGTGTAAATAAAATTTATTCAGTCACAACATACGAACACAAAATTTTTCTATCCAAGTTTGGAAAATTCCACTAGATCAATCCTATTAGCTCGGCATCTTTTTAGAAAGAGATTTTTCTACACATTTTTAAATAAATGGATAGGAATTCTTGAAACATGTTCAAGAAGCAAATGACCTATGGATCCAAACCTTTTAAAGAGAATCACATTAAATTCCCAAGTGAACGTGCGGTGGGATATTTACCCGAGTCAAACAAGCCATTATTTTACCCATTTACATAAAGCTGATCTAACAATCAAAGATGATTTTAAAGTGATTTATCATGCATAACCGGCTTTTTTTTCGTAAGGAATGAGTTATGAATTGGGAGTCAACACTCAGGTAAAAATCCCCTGCCTCCCCCTTTTCCCAACGATTGCCGAACTTGATATATAAAAATGAAAAAGAGTTTACAGTCCCTAAAAATTATAAACACTTTTTGGAATTATCTCTCTCTACATTTGTGCATTGTGCATATCCATTTTAGATGAATACTTTTTTCTTAAATATAAACTTGAGTTTTCACTTTCCCCTCATCTCGTAAAAAAAAAAGAGATAAAAGGCAAATAAATCGAAACAAAATGAAAATTTTAAAGTTTATGTATGGAAAGAATTTAAAGCAATAAAAAAACGTAAGTAAATAAAATTTATTCTCTCACCACATATGAACACAAAAATTTTGCTTTCCAGGTTTGGGAAATTCCACTAGATTAACCCTATTAGCTCGGTATTTTTTTAGAAAGAGATTTTTCTACACATGATTAAATAAATGGATACGCATTGTTGAAAAAAGTTAAAGATGCAAATGACCTAAGGATCCAAACATTTTAAAGAGAATAACATTAAATTCTCAAGTGAACGTTCGATGGGATATTTACCCAAGTCTAACAAGCCATTATTTTACCCATTTCCATAATGTTGACCCGACGATCATAGATGATTTTAAAGTGATTTATCATGCGTAACGGGCTATATTTTTGTAATAAATGAGATATGAATTTGGAGTCAAAAATCAGTTAAAAATCCCCCGCCTCCCCCTTTTCCCAACGATTGCCGAACTTGATATGTAAAAACTAAAAAGAGTTTACACTCCCTAAAAAATATGAGCACTTTTTGGAATTATCTCTCTACATTTGTGCATTGTCCATATCCATTTTAGATGTATACTTTTTTGTTAAATATAAACTTGAGTTTTCACTTTCCCATCCTCTCGTAAACAAAAAAAGAATTAAAAGGCAAATAGATCACATCAAAATGAAAATTTTAGAGTTTATGTAAGGAAAGAATTTAAATCAATAAAAAAATAAAAGTAAATAAAATTTATTCACTCAACACAAATGAACACAAAATGTTTGCTATCCAAGTTTTGAAAATTCCACTTGATGAACCCAATTAACTCGATACTTTTTTAGAAAGAGATTTTTCTACATGTTTAAATAAATGGATATACATTCTTGAAACATGTTAAAGATGCAAATGACCTAAGGATCCAAAAGTTTTAAAGAGAATAACATTAAATTCTCAAGTGAACGTGCGGTGGGATATTTACCCGAATCTAAAGAGCCATTATTTTACTCATTTACATAAAGCTCACCTAACGATCATAGATGATTTTAAAGTGATTTATCATGCGTTACGGGCTATATTTTTTTTAAGGAAGGAGTTATGAATTGGGAGTCAACACTCAATTAAAAATCCCTTGTCGCCCCCTTTTCCCAACGATTGCCGAACTTGAAATATAAAAACTAAAAAGTGTTTACAATCCCTAAAAATTATAAACACTTTTTTGAATTATCTCTCTCTACATTTGTGCATTGTGCATATCCAGTTTGGATGTATACTTTTTTCTTAAATATAAACATGAATTTTCACTTTCCCATCATCTCGTAAACAAAAAAAGATATAAAAGGCAAATAGATCGAAACAAAATGAAAATTTTAGAGTTTATGCATGGAAGGAATTTTAAACAATAAAAAAATTTGTGTAAATAAAATTTATTCACTCACCATATATAAACACAAAATTTTTCTATCCAAGTTTGGGAAATTCCACTAGATCAACCCTATTAGCTTGGTATTTTTTTAGAACGAGATTTTTCTACACAAGTTTAAATAAATGGATATGCATTCTTGAAACATGTTAAAGATGAAAATGACCTATGGATCCGAACCTTTTCAAGAGAATAACATTAAATTCTCAAGTGAACGTGCGGTGGGATATTTACCCGAGTCAAACAAGCGACTATTTTACTCATTTACATAAAGCTGACCTTACGATCATAGATGATTTTAAAGTGATTTATCATGCGACACGGGCTATATTTTTGTAAGGAATGAGTTATGAATTGGGAGTCAACACAGTTAAAAATCCGCCGCCTCCCCCTTTTTGCAACGATTGCCAAACTTGATATATAGAAACTATAAAGAGTTTACAATCCCTAAAAATTATAAACACTTTTTTGAATTATCTCTATCTACATTTGTGCGTTGTGCATATCCAGTTTGGATGTATACTTTGTTCATAAATATAAACATGAGTTTTCACTTTCCCATCATCTCGTAAACAAAAAAAGATAAAAAATACAAATAGATCGAAACAAAATGAAAATTTTAGAGTTTATGTATGGAAGGAATTTTAAACAATAAAAAAATGTGTGTAAATAAAATTTATTCACCCACCACATATGAACACAAAATTTTTCTACCCAAGTTTGGGAAATTCCACTGGATCAACCCTATTAGCTCGGTATTTTTTTAGAAAGAGATTTTTCTACACATGTTTAAATAAATGGATATGCATTCTTGAAACATGTTAAAGATGCAAATGACCTATGGATCCGAACCCTTTCAAGACAATAACATTAAATTCTCAAGTGAACGTGCGGTGGGATATTTACCCGAGTCAAACAAACCATTATTTTACCCATTTCCATAAAGCTGACCTAACGATCCTAGATGATTTTAAAGTGATTAATCATGCGTAATGGGCAATATTTTCGTAAGGAATGAGATGTGAATTTGGAGTCAGCACTCAATTAAAAATCCCCCGCCTCTCCCTTTTCCCAAAGTAAAAACCAAAAAGAGTTTACAATCCCTAAAAAATATGAATACTTTTTGGAATTATCTCTCTCTACTTTTGTGCATTGTGCATATCCATTTTAGATGTATACTTTTTTCTTAAATATAAACTTGAGTTTCACTTTCCCATCATCTCGTAAACAAAAAAAGAGATAAAAGGCAAATAGATCGAAACAAAATTAAAATTTTAGAGTTTGTGCATGGAAAAAATTTAAAGAAATAAAAAATGTGTGTAAATAAAATTTATTCAGTCACAACATATGAACACAAAATTTTTCTATCCAAGTTTGGGAAATTCCACTAGATCAATCCTATTAGCTCGGCATCTTTTTAGAAAGAGATTTTTCTACACATTTTTAAATAAATGGATAGGAATTCTTGAAACATGTTCAAGAAGCAAATGACATATAGATCCAAACCTTTTAAAGAGAATCACATTAAATTCCCAAGTGAACGTGCGGTGGGATATTTACCCGAGTCAAACAAGCCATTATTTTACCCATTTACATAAAGCTGATCTAACAATCAAAGATGATTTTAAAGTGATTTATCATGCGTAACCGGCTTTTTTTTTGTAAGGAATGAGTTATGATTTGGGAGTCAACACAGTTAAAAATCCGCCGCCTCCCCCTTTTCCCAACGATTGCCGAACTTGATATATAGAAACTATAAAGAGTTTACAATCTCAAAAATTTATAAACACTTTTTGGAATTATCTCTCTCTACATTTGTGCATTGTGCATATCCAGTTTGGATGTATAATTTTTTCTTAAATATAAACCTGAGTTTTCACTTTCCCATCATCTCGTAAACAAAAAAAGATATAAAAGGCAAATAGATCGAAACAAAATGAAAATTTTAGAGTTTATGCATGGAAGGAATTTAAAACAATAAAAAAATGTGTGTAAATAAAATTTATTCACTCACCACATATGAACACAAAATTTTTCTATCCAAGTTGGGGAAATTCCACTAGATCAACCCTATTAGCTCGGTATTTTTTTAGAAAGAGATTTTTCTACACATGTTTAAATAAATGGATATGCATTCTTGAAACATGTTAAAGATGCAAATGACCTATGGATCCGAACCTTTTCAAGACAATAACATTAAATTCTCAAGTGAACGTGCGGTGGGATATTTACCCGAGTCAAACAAACAATTATTTTTCCCATTTCCATAAAGCCGACCTAACGATCCTAGATGATTTTAAAGTGATTAATCATGCGTAACGGGCAATATTTTAGTAAGGAATGAGATATGAATTTGGGTTCAATACTCAATTAAAAATCCCCCGCCTCCCCCTTTTCCCAAAGTAAAACTAAAAAGTGTTTACAATCCCTAAAAAATATGAATACTATTTGGAATTATCACTCTCTACTTTTGTGCATTGTGCATATCCTTTTTAGATGTATACTTTTTTCTTAAATATAAACTTGAGTTTCACTTTCGCATCATCTCGTAAACAAAAAAAGAGACAAAAGGCAAATAGATTGAAACAAAATTAAAATTTTAGAGTTTATGCATGGAAAAAATTTAAAGCAATAAAAAAATGTGTGTAAATAAAATTTATTCACTCACCACATATGAACACAAAATTTTTCTATCCAAGTTTGGGAAATTCCACTAGATCAATCCTATTAGCTCGGTATTTTTTTAGAAAGAGATTTTTCTACACATGTTTAAAGAAATGGATACGCATTCTTGAAACAAGTTAAAGATGCAAATGACCTAACGATCCAAACCTTTTAAAGAGAATAACATTAAAATACTCAAGTGAACGTGCGGTGGGATATTTACCCATGTCAAACAGGCCAATATTTGACCCATTAACATCAAGCAAACCTAACGATCATAGATGATTTTAAAGTAATTTATCATGCATAACGGGCTACATTTTTGTAAGGAATGAGTTATAGATTGGTACTCAACACTCAGTTAAAAATCCCCCGCCTCCCCCTTTTTGTAATGATTGCCGAACTTGATATATAAAAACTAAAAAGAGTTTACAATCCCTAAAAATTATAAACACATTTTGGAATTATCTGTCTCCACATTTGTGCATTGTGCATATCCATTTTAGATGTATACTTTTTTCTTAAATATAAACTTGAGTTTTCACTTTCCCATCATCTCGTAAACAAAAAAAGATATAAAAGACAAATAGATCACAACAAAATGTAAATTTTAAAGTTTATGTATGGATACAATATAAAGCAGTAAAAAAATATAAGTAAATAAAATTTATTCACTCACCAGAAATGAACACAAAATTTTGCTATCCAAGTTTGGGAAATTCCACTAGATCAACCCTATTCGCTCGGTATTTTTTTAGAAAAAGATTTTTCTACACCTGTTTAAAAAAATGGATATGCATTTTTGAAACATTTTAAAGATGCAAATGACTTATGGATACAAACCTGTTAAAGAGAATAACTTTAAATTCTCAAGTGAACATGCGGTGGGATATTTACCCGAGTCAAACAAACCATTATTTTACCCATTTCCATAAAGCTGACCTAAAGATCATAGATGATTTTAAAGTGATTTATTATGTGTAACGAGCTATATTTTTGTAAGGAATGAGTTATAGATTGGGAGTCAACAGTCAGTTAAAAATCCCCCGCCTCCCCCTTTTCCCACGATTGCCGAACTTGATATATAAAAACTAAATAGAGTTTTCAATCCCTAAAAATTATGAACACTTTTTGGAATTATCTCTCTCTACATTTGTGCATTGTGCATATCCATTTTAGATGTATACTTTTTTCTTAAATTTAAACTTGAGTTTTCACTTTCCCATCATCTTGTAAACAATAAAAGAGATAAAAGGCAAATACATTGAAACCAAATGAAAATTTTAGAGTTTATGTATGGAAAGAATTTAAAGAAATAAAAAAATTTGAGTAAATAAAATTTATTCACTCAGCACAAATGAACACAAAATTTTGCTATCCAAGTTTGGGAAATTCCACTAGTTCAACCCTATTAGCTCGATATTTTTTTAGAAAGAGATTTTTCTACACATGTTTAAATAAATGGATACGCATTCTTGAAACATGTTAAAGATGCAATTGACCTAAGGATCCAAACCTTTTAAAGAGAATAACATTAAATTTTCAAGTGAACGTGCGATGGGATATTTACCTGAGTCAAACAAGCCATTATTTTACTCATTTACATAAACCTGACCTAACTATCATAGATGATTTTAAAGTGATTTATCATGCGTGACGGGCTATATTATTTTAAAGAATTAGTTATGAATTGGGAGTCAACACACAATTAAAAATTCCCCGCCTCCCCCTTTTCCCATCGATTACCGAACTTGATATATAAAAACTAAAAAGTGTTTACAATCCCTAAAAATTATAAACACTTTTTGGAATTATCTCTCTCTACATTTGTGCATTGTGCATATCCATTTTAGATGTATACCTTTTTCTTAAATATAAACTTGAGCTTAACTTTTCCATCATCTCGTAAATGAAAAAGAGATGAAAGGCAAATAGATCACAACAAAATGAAAATTTTAGAGTTTATGTATGGAAAGAATTTAAAGCAATAAAAAAATGTAAGTAAATAAAATTTATTCACTCAACACAAATGAACACACAAATTTTGCTATCCAAGTTTGGCAAATTCCACTTGATCAACCCTATTACCTCGATACTTTTTTAGAAGGAGATTTTTCTACACATGTTTAAATAAATGGATATGCAATCTTGAAACATGTTAAAAATGCAAATGATATATGGATCCAAACCTTTTAAAGAGAATAACATTAAATTTTCAAGTGAACGTGCGGTGGGATATTTACTGGAGTCAAACAAGCCATTATTTTACCCATTTACAAAAAGCTGACCTAACAATCATAGATGATTTTTAAATGATTTATCATGCATAACGGGCTTTTTTTTGTAAGGAATGAGTTATGAATTGGGAGTCAACACTCAGTTAAAAATCCCCCGCCTCCCCCTTTTCCCAACCATTGCCGAACTTTATATATAAAAACTAAAAAGAGTTTACAATCCTTAAAAATTCTAAAACCTTTTTGGAATTATCTCTCTCTACATTTTTGCATTGTGCATATCCATTTTAGACGTATACTTTTTTCTTAAATATAAACTTGAGTTTTGACTTTCCCATCATCTTGTAAACAAAAAAAGAGATAAAAGGAAAATAGATCACAACAAAATGAAAATTTAAGAGTTTATGTATGGAAAGAATTTAAAGAAATAAAAAAAAGAAAGTAAATAATTTTTTTTCACTCACCACAAATGAACAGAAAATTTTAATATCCATGTTTGGGAAATTCCACTAGATCAACCCTATTAGCTCGGTATTTTTTTAAAAAGAGATTTTTCTACACATTTAAATAAATGGATATGCATTCTTGGAACATGTTAAAGATGCAAATGACCTATGGATCCAAACCTTTTAAAGAGAATAACATTAAATTCTCTGGTGAACGTGCGGTGGGATATTTACCCGAGGCAAACAAGCCATTATTTATCCTTTCACATAAAGATGACCTAACAATCATAGATGATTTTAATGAGATTTATCATGCGTAACGGGCTATATTTTTGTAAGGAATGAGTTATGAATTTGGAGTCAACACTCAGTTAAAAATCCCCCACCGCCCCCTTTTCCCAACGATTGCCGAACTTGATATATATTAAATAAAAAGAGTTTACAATCCTTAAAAATTATGAAAACTTTTAGGAATTATCTCTCTCTACATTTGTGTATTGTGCGTATCCATTTTAGATGTATACTTTTTTCAAAAATATAAACTTGACTTTTCACTTTCCCATCATCTTGTAAACAAAAAAAGAGATAAAAGGCAAATTGATCACAACAAAATGAAAATTTTAGAGTTTAAGTATGGAAAGAATTTAAAGGAATAAAAAAATGTAAGTAAATAACATTTATTTACTCACCACAAATGAATCCAAAAATTTTGCTTTCCAAGTTTGGGAATTCCACTAGATCAACCCTATTAGCTCAGTATTTTTTTAGAAAAAGATTTTTCTACACATGTTTAAATAAATAGATATGCATTCTTCAAACATGTTAAAGATGCAAACGACCTATGGATCCAAACCTTTTAAAGAGAATAACATTAAATTCTCGAGTGAACGTGCGGTGGGATATTTATCCGAGTCAAACAAGCATTTATTTTACTCTTTTCCATAAAGCTGACCTAACGATCATAGATGATTTTAAAGTGATTTATCATGCGTAACAAGCTATATTTTTTTAAGGAATGAGTTATGAATTGGGAGTTAACACTCAGTTAAAAATCTCCCCACCCCCCCCCCCCCCCCCCCCCCCCCCCCCCCCCCCCCCCCCCCCGATATTTACCCGAGTCAAACAAGCATTTATTTTACCCTTTTCCATAAAGCTGACCTAACGATCATAGATGATTTTAAAGTGATTTATCATGCGTAACAAGCTATATTTTTTTAAGGAATGAGTTATGAATTGGGAGTCAACACTCAGTTAAAAATCCCCCCCCCCACCCCCTCCCCCTTTTCTAAACGATTGCTGAACTTGATATATAAAAACTAAAAAGAATTTACAATCCCTAAAGATTATAAACACTTTTTGGAATTATCACTCTCTACATTTGTGAATTGTGCATATCCATTTTAGATGTATACTATTTTCTTAAATATAAACTTGAATTTTCACTTTCCTTTCATCTCGTAAACAAAAAGAGAGATAAAAGGCAAATAGATCACCACAAAATGAAAATTTATGAGTTTATGGATGGAAAGAATTTAAAGCAATAAAAAATGTAAGTAAATAAAATTTATTCACTCACCACAAATGAACACAAAAGTTCTGCTATCCATGTTTGGAAAATTCTACTAGATCAACCCTATTAGCAAGGAATTTTTTTAGAAAGAGATTTTTCTACACATGTTTAAATAAATGGATATGCATTCTTGAAACATGTTAAAGATGCAAATGACCTATCGATCCGAACCCTTTCAAGACAATAACATTAAATTCTCAAGTGAACGTGCGGTGGGATATTGACCCGAGTCAAACAAACCATTATTTTACCCATTTCCATAAAGCTGACCTAATGATCCTAGATGATTTTAAAGTGATTAAACATGCGTAACGGGCAATATTTTCGTAAGGAATGAGATGTGAATTTGGAGTCAACACTCAGCCTCCCCCTTTTCCCAAAGTAAAAACTAAAAAGAGTTTACAATCCCTAAAAAATATGAATACTTTTTGGAATTATCTCTCTCTACTTTTGTGCATTGTGCATATCCATTTTAGATGTATACTTTTTTCTTAAATATAAACTTGAGTTTCACTTTCCCATCATCTCGTAAACAAAAAAAGAGATAAAAGGTAAATAGATCGAAACAAAATTAAAATTTTAGAGTTTGTGCATGGAAAAAATTTAAAGCAATAAAAAAATGTGTGTAAATAAAATTTATTCAGTCACAACATATGAACACAAAATTTTTCTATCCAAGTTTGGGAAATTCCACTAGATCAATCTTATTAGCTCGGCATCTTTTTAGAAAGAGATTTTTCTACATATTTTTAAATAAATGGATAGGAATTCTTGAAACATGTTCAAGAAGCAAATGACCTATGGATCCAAACCTTTTAAAGAGAATCACATTAAATTCCCAAGTGAACGTGCGGTGGGATATTTACCCGAGTCAAACAAGCATTTATTTTACCCATTTCCATAAAGCTGACCTAACGATCATAGATGATTTTAAAGTGATTTATCATGCGTAACAAGCTATATTTTTTTAAGGAATGAGTTATGAATTGGGAGTCAACACTCAGTTAAAAATCCCCCCCCCCCCCCCCCTCCTTCCTCCCCCTTTTCCAAACGATTGCTGAACTTGATATATAAAAACTAAAAAGAATTTACAATCCCTAAAGATTATAAACAATTTTTGGAATTATCACTTTCTACATTTGTGAATTGTGCATATCCATTTTAGATGTATACTTTTTTCTTAAATATAAACTTGAATTTTCACTTTCCCATCATCTCGTAAACAAAAAGAGAGATAAAAGGCAAATAGATCACCACAAAATGAAAATTTATGAGTTTATGGATGGAAAGAATTTAAAGCAATAAAAAATGTAAGTAAATAAAATTTATTCACTCACCACAAATGAACACAAAAGTTCTGCTATCCATGTTTGGAAAATTCTACTAGATCAACCCTATTAGCTCGGTATTTTTTTAGAAAGAGATTTTTCTACACATGTTTAAATAAATGGATATGCATTCTTGAAACATGTTCAAGATACAAATGACCTATGGATCCAAACCTTTTAAAGAGAATAACATTAAATTCTATAGTGAACGTGCGGTGGGATATTTTCCCGAGTCAAACAAGCCATCATTTTATCCTTTTACATAAAGCGGACCTAACGATCATAGATGATTTCAAAGTGATTTATCATGTGTCACGGGCAATATTTTTTTAAGGAATGAGTTATGAAATGGGACTCAACACTCAGTTATAAATCCCCCGCCTCCCCCTTTTTGTTACGATTGCCGAACTTTATATATATAAACTAACAAGAGTTTACAATCCCTAAAAATTATAAACACTTTTTGGAATTATCTCTCTCTACATTTGTTCATTGTGCATATCCATTTTACATGTATACTTTTTTCTTAAATATAAACATGAGTTTTCACTTTCCCATCATCTAGTAAACAAAAAAAGATATAAAAGGCAAATAGATCACAACAAAATGACAATTTTAGAGTTTATGTAGGGAAAGAATTTAAAGCAATAAAAAAATGTGAGTAAATAAAATTTATTCATTCATCACAAATGAACACAAAATTTTGCTATCCAAGTTTGGGAAATTCCACTAGATCAACCCTATTAGCTCGGTATTTTTTTAGGAAGTGATTTTTCTACACATGTTTAAATAAATGGATATGCATTCTTGAAACAAGTTAAAGATGCAAATGACCTAAGGATCCAAACCTTTTAAAGAGAATAACATTAAATTCTCAAGTGAACGTGCGGTGGGATATTTACCTGAGTCAAACAAGCCACTATTTTACTCATTTACATAAAGCTGACCTTATGATCATAGATGATTTTAAAGTGATTTATCTTGCGTCACTGGCTATATTTTTTTAAGGAATGAGTTATAAATTGGGAGTCAACTCTCAGTCAAAAATCCCCCGCCTCCCCCTTTTCCCAACGGTTGCCGAACTTTATATATAAAAACTAAAAAGAGTTTACAATCCCTAAAAATTATAAACACTTTTTGGAATTATCTATCTCTAAATTTGTGCATTGTGCATATCCATTTTAGATGTATATTGTTTCCTTAAATATAAACATGAGTTTTCACTTTCCCATCATCTCGTAAACAAAAAAAAGATATAAAAGGCAAATAGATCACAACAAAATGAAAATTTTATAGTTTACGTAGGGAAAGAATTTAAAGCAGTAAAAAAATGTGAGTAAATAAAATTTATTCACTCAACACAAATGAACACAAAATTTTGCTATCCAAGTTTGGGAAATTCCACTAGATCAACCCTATTAGCTCGGTATTTTTTTAGAAAGTGATTTTTCTACACATGTTTAAATAAATGGATACGCATTCTTGAAACATGTTAAAGATGCAAATGACCTAAGGATCCAAACTTTTTAAAGAGAATAACATTAAATTCTCAAGTGAACGAGCGGTGGGATATTTACCCGAGTCAAACAAGACACTATTTTACTCATTTACATAAAGCTGACCTTACGATCATAGATGATTTTAAAGTGATTCATCATGCGACACTGGCTATATTTTTCTAAGGAATGAGTTTTGAATTGGGAGTCAACACTCAGTTAAAAATCCCCCGCCTCCCCCTTTTCCCAACGATTGCCGAACTTGATATATAGAAACTATAAAGAGTTTACAATCCCTAAAAATTATAAACACTTTTTGGAATTATCTCTCTCTACATTTGTGCATTGGGCATATCCATTTTGGATGTATACTTTTTTCTTAAATATAAACATGAGTTTTCACTTTCCCTTCATCTCGTAAACAAAAAAAGATATAAAAGGCAAATAGATCACAACAAAATGAAAATTTTAGAGTTTATGTTTGGAAAGAATTTAAAGGGATAAAAAAATGTAAGTAGATAAAATTTATTCACTCACCACAAATGAACAGAAAAATTTTGCTATCCAAGTTTGGCAAATTCCACTAGATCAACCCAATTAGCTCGGTATTTTGTTAGAAAGAGATTTTTCGACACATGTTTAAATAAAATGTTATGCATTCTTGAAACATGTTAAAGATTCAAATGACCTATGAATCCAAACCTTTTAAAGAGAATAACATTAAATTCTCATGTGAACATGCGGTGGGATATGTACCCGAGTCAAACAAGCCATCATTTTACCCTTTTCCATAAAGCTGACCTGACGATCATAGATGATTTTAAAGTTATTTATCATGCATAACGGGCTATATTTTTGTAAGGAATGAGGTATGAATCGTGATTACACACTCAGTTAAAAATCCCCCGCCTCCCCCTTTTCCCAACGATTGCCGAACTTGACATATAAAAACTAAAAAGAGTTTACAATCCCTAAAAATTATGAACACACTTTGGAATTATCTCTCTCTACATTTGTGCATTGTGCATATCCATTTTAGATCTATACTTTTTTTTTAAATATAAACTTGAGTTTTCACTTTCCCATCATCTCGTAAACAAAAAAAGAGATAAAAGGCAGATAGATCGAAACAAAATGAAAAATTTAGAGATTATGTAGGGAAAGAATTTAAAGCAACAAAAAAATGTGAGTAAATAAAATTTTTTCACTCACCACAAATGAACACAAAATTTTGCTACCCATGTTTTGGAAATTCCACTAGAACAACCCTATTGGCTCGGTATTTTTTTAGATAGTGATTTTTCTACACATGTTTAAATAAATTGATACGCATTCTTGAAACATGTTAAAGATGAAAATGACCTAAGGATCCAAACCTTTTAAAGAAAATAACATTAAATTCACAAGTGAACGTGCAGTGAGAAATTTACCCGAGTCAAAGTAGCCATTATTTTACTCATTTATGTAAAGCTGACCTAACGATCATAGATGATTTTAAAGTGATTTATCATGTGTCACGGGCTATACTTTTTTAAGGAATGAGTTAAGAATTGGGAGTCAACGCTCAGTTAAAAATCCACCGCCTCCCCGTTTTCCCAACGATTGCTGAACTAGATATATAAAAACTAAAAAGAGTTTACAGTCCCTAAAAATTAAAAACACTTTTTGGAATTATGTCTCTCAACATTTGTGCATTGTGCATATCCATTTTAGATCCATACTTTTTTCTTAAATATAAACTTGAGTTTTCACTTTCCCATCATCTCGTAAAAAAAAAAAAGATATAAAAGGCAAATAGATAAAAAAAAATGAAAATTTTAGAGTTTATGTAGGGAAAGAATTTAAAGCAACAAAAAAATGTGAGTACATAAAATTTATTCACTCATCACAAATGAACAGAAAATTTTGCTATCCATGTTTGGGAAATTCCAGTAGATCAACCCTATTAGCTCGGTATTTTTTTAGATAGTGATTTTTCTACACATGTTTAAATAAATTGATTCGCATTATTGAAACATGTTAAATATGCAAATGACCTAAGGATCCAAACCTTTGAAATAAAATAACATTAAATTCACAAGTGAATGTGCGGTGGGATATTTACCCGAGTCAAACAAGCCATTATTTTACTCATTTACGTAAAGATGGCCTAACGAACATAGAGGATTTTAAAGTGATTTATCATGCGTCACGGGCTATATTTTTTTAAGGAATGAGTTAAGAATTGGGAGTCAACGCTCAGTTAAAAATCCACCGCCTCCCCGTTTTCCCAACGATTGCTGAACTAGATATATAAAAACTAAAAAGAGTTTACAGTCCCTAAAAATTAAAAACACTTTTTGGAATTATGTCTCTCAACATTTGTGCATTGTGCATATCCATTTTAGATCCATACTTTTTTCTTAAATATAAACTTGAGTTTTCACTTTCCCATCATCTCGTAAAAAAAAAAAAGATATAAAAGGCAAATAGATAAAAAAAAATGAAAATTTTAGAGTTTATGTAGGGAAAGAATTTAAAGCAACAAAAAAATGTGAGTACATAAAATTTATTCACTCATCACAAATGAACAGAAAATTTTGCTATCCATGTTTGGGAAATTCCAGTAGATCAACCCTATTAGCTCGGTATTTTTTTAGATAGTGATTTTTCTACACATGTTTAAATAAATTGATTCGCATTATTGAAACATGTTAAATATGCAAATGACCTAAGGATCCAAACCTTTGAAATAAAATAACATTAAATTCACAAGTGAATGTGCGGTGGGATATTTACCCGAGTCAAACAAGCCATTATTTTACTCATTTACGTAAAGATGGCCTAACGAACATAGAGGATTTTAAAGTGATTTATCATGCGTCACGGGCTATATTTTTTTAAGGAATGAGTTATGAATTGGGAGTCAACGCTCAGTTAAAAATCCCCCGCCTCCCCCTTTTCCCAACAATTGCCGAACTTTATATATAAAAACTAAAAAGAGTTTACAATCCCTAAAAATTATAAACACTTTTTGGAATTATCTCTCTCAACATTTGTGAATTGTGCATATCCATTTTAGATGTATACTTTTTTTTAAAATATAAACTTGAGTTTCACTTTCCCATTGTCGCGTAAATAAAAAAAGAGATAAAAGGAAAATAGATCACAACAAAATGAAAATTTTAGAGTTTAAGTATGGAAAGAATTTCAAGCAATAAAAAAATGTAAGTAAATAAAATTCATTCACTCACCACAAATGAACACAAAAATTTTGCTATCCAAGTTTGGCAAATTCCACTAGATCAACCCTATTAGCTCGGCATTTTTTTAGAAAGAGATTTTTCTACACATGTTTAATTAAATGGATATGCATTCTTGAAACATGTTCAAGATGCAAATGATCTATGGATCCATACCTTTTAAAGAGAATAATATTAAATTCTCAAGTGAACGTGCGGTGGGATATTTACCCGAGTCAAACAAGCCACTATTTTACCCATTTAGATAAAGCTGACCTAACGATCAAAGATGATTTTAAAGTGATTTATCATGCATAAAAAGCTTTTTTTTTGTAAGGAATGAGTTATGAATTGGGAGTCAACACTCAGTTAAAAATCCCCCGCCTCCTCCTTTTCCCAACGATTGCCGAACTTGATATATAAAAACGAAAAAGAGTTTACAATCCCTAAAAATTATAAACATTTTTTGGAATTATCTCTCTCTACATTTGTGCATTGTGCATATCCATTTTATATGAGTACTTTTTTCTTAAATATAAACTTGAGTTTTCACTTTCCCATCATCTCGTAAACAAAAATAGAGATAAAAGGCAAATAGATCGAAACAAAATGAAAATTTTATAGCTTATGTATGGAAAAAATTTAAAGCAATAAAAAAACGTAAGTAAATAAAATTTATTTACTCACCACATATGAATACAAAAAAATTTCTATCCAAGTTTGGGCAATTCCACTAGATCAACCCTATTAGCTCAGTATTTTTTTAGAAAGAGATTTTTCTACACATGTTTAAATAAATGGATATGCATTCTTGAAATATTTTAAAGATGCAAATGACCTATGGATACAAACGTTTTAAAGAGAATAACATTAAATTTTCAAGTGAACGTGCGGTGGGATACTTACCCGAGTCAAAAAAGCCATTATTTTACCCATTTCCATAAAGCTGACCTTACGTTCATAGATGATTTTAAAGTGATTTATTAAGTGTAACGGGCTATATTTTTGTAAGGAATGAGTTATGAATTGGGAGTCAACACTCAGTTAAAGATCCCCCACCTCCCCCTTTTCTCAACGATTACCGAACTTGATATATAAAAACTAAAAAGAATTTACAATCCCTAAAAATTATGAACACTTTTTGGAACTATCTCTGTCTACATTTGTGCATTGTGCATATCCATTTTAGATGTATACTTTTTTCTTAAATATAAACTTGAGTTTTCACTTTCCCATCATCTCGTAAACAAAAAAAGAGATAAAAGGCAAATAGATCGAAACAAAATGAAAATTTTAGAGTTTATGTATGAAAAGAATTTAAAGCAATATAAAAATTTGAGTAAATAAAATTTATTCACTCACCACAAATGAACACAAAATTTTGCTATCTATGTTTTTGAAATTCCACTAGATCAACCCTATTAGCTCGATATTTTTTTAGAAAGAGGTTTTTCTACACATGTTTAAATAAATGGATACACATTCTTAAAATACTTTAATGATGCAAATGACATAAGGATCCAAACCTTTTAAAGAGAATAACATTAAATTCTCAAGTGAACGTGCGGTAGGATATTTACCCTAATCAAACAAGCCATTATTTTACTCATTTACATAAAGCTGACCTAACGATCATAGATGATTTTAAAGTGATTTATCATGCGTTACAGGCTATATTTTTTTAAGGAATGAGTTATGAATTGGGAGTCAACACTCAGTTAAAAATCCCCAGCCGCCCCCTTTTCCCAACTATTGCCGAACTTGAAATATAAAAACTAAAAAAAGTTTACAATCCCTAAAAATTATAAGCACTTTTTGGAATTATCTCTCTCTATATTTATACGTTGTGCATATCCATTTTAGATGTATACTTTTTTCTTAAATATACACTTGAGTTTCACTTTCCCATCATCTCATAAACGAAAAAGAGATAAAAGGCAAATAGATCAAAACAAAATGAAAATTTTAGAGTTTATGTATGAAAAGAATTTAAAGCAATAAAAAAATGTAAGTAAATAAAATTTATTCACTAAACAAAAATTAACAAAAAAAAATTGCAATCCAAATTTGGCAAATTCCACTTGATCAACCCCATAAACTCGATGCTTTTTTAGAAAGGGATTTTTCTACACAAGTTAAAATAAATGCATATGCATTCTTGAAACCTGTTAAAGATGCAAATGACCTATGGATCCAAACCTTTTAAAGAGAATAACATTAAATTTTCAAGTGAACGTGCGGTGGGATATTTACCCGAGTCAAACAAGCCATTATTTTACCCATTTACATAAAGCTGACATAACGATCATAGATGATTTTAATGTGATTTATCATGCGTAACAGGTTTTTTTTTGTAAAGAATGAGTTATGAATTGGGAGTCAACACTCAGTTAAAAATCCCTCGTCTCCCCCTTTTTCCAATGATTGCCGAACTTGATATATAAAAACTAAAAAGAGTTTACAATCCCTAAAACTTATAAACACTTTTTGGAATTATCTCTCTCTACATTTGTTCATTGTGCATAACTATTTTAGATGTAAACTTTTTTTTTAAATATAAAATTGAGTTTTCATTTTCCCATCATCTCTTAAACAAAAAAAGAGATAAAAGGCAAATAGATCACAACAAAATGAAAATTTTAGAGTTTATGTATGGAAAGAATTTAAAGCAATAAAAAAATGAAAGTAAATAAAATTTATTCACTCACCACTAATGAATCCAAAAATTTTGCTATCCAAGTTTCGGAAATTCCACTAGATAAACCCTATTAGCTCGGTATTTTTTTAGAAAGAGATTTTTCTACACAAGTTTAAATAAATGGATATGCATTCTTGGAACATGTTAAAGATGCAAATGACCTATGGATCCAAACCTTTTAAAAAGAATAACAGTAAATTCTCAAGTGAACGTGCTGTTGGATATTTACCTGAGTCAAACATGCCATTATTTTACCCTTTTACATAAATCTGACCTAACGATCATAGATGATTTTAAGTGATTTATCATGCATAACGGGCTATATTTTTCTAAGGAATGAGTTATGAATTGGGAGTCAACTCTCAGTTTAAAGTCCCTTGCCTCCCCCTTTTCCCAACCATTGCCGAACTTGATATATATAAACTAAAAAGAATTTACAATCTCTAAAAATTATGAACACTTTTAGGAATTATCTCTCTCTACATTTGTGCATTGTGCATATCCATTTTAGATGTATACTTTTTTCTAAAATATAAACTTGAGTTTTCACTTTCCCATCATCTCGTAAACAATAAAAGAGATAAAGGGCAAATAGATCACAACAAAATGAAAATTTTAGAGTTTAAGTATGGAAAGAATTTAAAGGAATAAAAAAATATAACTAAAGAAAATTTATTCACTCACCACAAATGAACCCAAAAATTTTGCTATCCAGGTTTGGGAAATTCCACTAGATCAACCCTATTAGCTCGGTATTTTTTTTGAAAGAGATTTTTCTACACATGTTTAAATAAATGGATATGCATTCTTCAAACATGTTAAGGTTGCAAATGACCTATGGATCCAAACATTTTAAAAATTCTCAAGTGAACGTGCAGTGGGATATTTACCCGAGTCAAACAAGCCAATATTTTAACCATTTCCATAAAGCTTACCTAACGATCATAGATGATTTTAAAGTGATTTATCATGCGTAACGGGCTATATTTTTGTAAGGAATGAGTTATTAATTGGGAGTCAACACTCAGTTAAAAACCCCCCCTGCCCCTTTTCCCAACGATTGCCGAACTTGATATATAAAAACTAAAATGAGTTTGCAATTCCTAAAAATTATAAACACTTTTTGGAATTATCTCTCTCTACATTTGTGCATAGTGCATATCCATTTTAGATGTATACATTTTTCTTATATATAAACTTGAGTTTTCACTTTCCCATCAGCTCGTAAACAAAAAAAGAGATAAAAGGCAAATAGCTCACAACAAAATGAAAATTTTAGAGTTTATGTATGGAAAAAAATTTAAAGGGATAAAAAAATGTAAGTAAATAAAATTTATTCACTCACCACAAATGAACACAAAAATTTTGCTATCCAAGTTTGGGAAATTCCTTTAAATCAACCCTATTAACTCGGTATTTTTTTAGAAAGAGATTTTTTGACACATGTTTAAATAAATGGATATGCATTCTTGAAACATGTTAAAGATGCAAATGACCAATGGATCCCAACCTTTTAAAGAGAATAACATTAAATTCTCAAGTGAACATGCGGTGGGATATTTACCCGAGTCAAACAAGCCATCATTTTACCCTTTTACATAAAGCTGACCTAACGATCATAGATTATTTTAAAGTGATTTATCATGTGTAATAGGCAATATTTTTGTAAGGAATGAGTTATGAATTGGGCGTCAACACTCATTTTAAAATCCCCCGCCTCCGTCTTTTCCTAACGATTGCCGAACTTGATATATATAAACTAAAAAGAGTTTACAATCCCTAAAAATTACAGAAATTTTTAGGAATTATCTCTCTCTACTTTTATGCATTGTGCATTTCCATTTTAGATATGTACTTTTTTCTTAAATCAAAACCTGAGTTTTCACTTTCCCTTCATCTTATAAACAAAAAAAGAGATAAAAGGCAAATTGATCACAACAAAATGAAATTTTAGAGTTTATGAATGGAAAGAATTTAAAGCAATAAAGAAATGTAAGTAAAGAAAATTTATTCACATACCACAAAGGAACACAAAAGGTTTGTTATCCCAGTTTGGAAAATTCTAGTAGTTTAACCCTAATAGCTCGGAATGTTATAGGAAAAAGAGTTTTCTACACTTGTTTTAAAAAATGGATATGCATGCTTGAAACATGTTAAAGATGTAAATGACCTATGGATCCAAACCTTTTAAAGAGAATAACATTAAATTCTCAAGTGAATGTGCGGTGGGATATTTACCCGTGTCAAACAAACCATTATTTTGCCCACTTACCAAAAGCTGACCAAACGATCATAGATGATTTTAAAGTGATTTGTTATGCATAACGGGCTATATTTTTGTAAGGAATGAGTTATGAATTGGGAATCAAAACTCAATTAAAAATCCCCCGCCTCCCCCTATTGCCGACGATTGCCGAACTTGATATATAAAAACTAAAAAGAGTTTACAATCCCTAAAAATTATAAACACTTTTTGGAATTATCTCTCTCTACATTTGTTCATTGTGCATATCAATTTTAGATGTATACTTTTTTCTTAAATATAAACTTGAGTTTAACTTTCCCATCATCTCGTAAACAAAAAAAGAGATAAAAGGCAAATAGATCACAACAAAATGAAAATTTTAGAGTTTATGTATGGAAAGAATTTAAAGCAATAAAAAAATATAAGTAAATAAAATTTATTCACTCACCACAAATGAACACAAAAGTTTTGCTATCCAAGTTTTGGAAATTCCAATAGATCAACCCAATTAGCTCGGTATATTTTTAGAAAGAGATTTTTCTTCACAAGTTTAAATAAATGGATATGCATTCTTGAAACATGTTCAAGATGCAAATGACCTATGGATCCAAACCTTTTAAAGAGAATAACATTAAATTCTCAAGTGAACGTGCGGTGGGATATTTACCGGAGTCAAACAAGCCATTATTTTACCCATTTACATATAGCTAACCTAATGATCATAGATGATTTTAAAGTGATTTATCATGCGTAACGGGCTATATTTTTGTAAGCAATGAGTTATGAATTGGGTGTCAACACTCAGTTAAAAATCCCCCGCCTCTCCCTTTTCCCAACGATTGTTGAACATGATATACAGAAACTAAAAAGAGTTTACAATCCCTAAAACTTGTAAACACTTTTTTGAATTATCTCCCTCTACATTTGTGCATTGTGCATATTCTTTTTAGATGTATACTTTTTTCTTAAATATAAACTTGAGAGTTCAGTTTCCCATCATCTCGTAAACAAAAAAAATTGATAAAAGGCAAATTGATCACAACAAAATAAAATTTTTAGAGTTTATCTATGAAAAGAAATTAAAGCAATAAAAAAATGTAAGTAAAAAAAATTTATTAACTCCACGAATGAACACAAAAATTTTTCTATCCAAGTTTGGGAAATTCCACTAGATCTACCCTATTAGCTCGGTATTTTTTTAGCAAGAGATTTTTCTACACATGTTTAAATAAATGGATATGCACTCTTGAAACATATTAAAGATGCAAATGACCTATGGATCCAAACCTTTTAAAGAGAATAACATTAAATTCTCAAGTGAACGTGCGGTGGAATATTTACCCGAGTCAATTAAGCCATTAATTCAGCCATTTACCTAAAGCTGACCTAACGATCATAGATGGTTTTAAAGTGATTTATCATGGGTAATGGGCTTTTTTTTGTATGGAAAGAGTTATGAATTGGGAGTCGACACTCAGTTAAAGATCCCCCACCTCCCCCTTTTCCCAACGATTGCCGAACTTGATATATGAGAACTAAAAAGAGTTTACAATGCATAAAAATTATAAACACTTTTGGAATCATCTCTTTATACATTTCTGCATTGTGCATATCCACTTTAGATGTACGTTTTTTTCTTAAATAAACTTGAGTTTTCACTTTCCCATCATCTCGTAAACAAAAAAAGAGATAAAAGGCAAATAGATCACAACAAAATGAAAATTTTAGTGTTTATGTATGGAAAGAATTTAAAGCAATAAAAAAATGTAAGTAAATAAAATTTATTCACTCGCCACAAATGAACAAAAAAATTTTGCTATCCAAGTTTGGGTAATTCCACTAGATCAACCCTATTAGCTCGGTATTTTTTTAGAAAGAGATTTTTCTACACATGTTTAAATAAATGGATATGCAAACTTGAAACATGTTCAAGATCCAAATGGCCTATGGATCCAAACCTTTTAAAGAGAATAACATTAAATTCTCAAGTGAATGTGCGGTGGGATATTTACCTGAGTCAAACAAGCCATTATTTTACCCATTTCAATAAAGCTAACCTAACGATCATAGATGATTTTAAAGTTATTTATCATGCGTAACGGGCTATATTTTTTTCAGGAATGAGTTATGAATTGGGATTCAACACTCAGTTAAAAATCCCCCACTTCCCCCTTTTCCCAACGATTGCCGAACTTGATATATAAAAACTAAAAAGAGTTTACAATGCCTAAAAATTATGAACACTTTTTGGAATTATCTCTTTCTACATTTGTGCATTGTGCATGTCCATTTTAGATGTATAATTTTTTCTTAAATATAAACTTGAGTTTTCAATTTCCCATCATCTTGTAAACAAAAAAAGAGATAAAAGGTAAAAAGATCGAAACAAAATAAAATTTTTAGAGTTTATGTATGGAAAGAATTTAAAGCAATATAAAAAAGTGAGTAAATAAAATTTATCCACTCACCTCAAAAGAACACAAAATTTAACTATCCAAGTTTGGGAATTTCCACTAGATCAACCCTATTAGCTCGGTATTTTTTTAGAAAGAGAATTTTCTACACATGTTTAAATAAATGGATACGCATTCTTGAAATATGTTAAAGATGCAAATGATCTAAGGATCTAACCCTTTTAAAGAGAATAACATTAAATTCTCAAGTGAACGTGCGGTGGGATATTTACCCGAGTCAAACAAGCCATTATTTTACACATTTACATAAACCTGACCTAACGATCATAGATGATTTTAAAGTGATTTATCATGCTTAACGGGCTATATTTTTTTAAGGAATGACTTATGGATTGGGAGTCAACTCTCTGTTAAAGATCCCATGCTTCTCCCTTTTCCAGACGATTGCAGAACCTGATATATAAAAACTAAAACGAGTTTACAATCCCAAAAAATTACAAACATTTTTAGGAGTTATCTCTCTCTACATTAGTGCATTGTGCATTTCCGTTTTAGATATGTACTTTTTTCTTAAATCAAAACCTGAGTTTTCACTTTCCCTTCATCTTGTAAACAAAAAAAGAGATAAAAGGCAAATAGATCACAATAAAATGAAAATTTTAGAGTTTATTAATGGAAATAATGTAAAGCAATAAAGAAATGTAAGTAAAGAAAATTTATTCACACACCACAAAGGAACACAAAAGTTTTGTTATCCTAGTTTGGAAAATTCCAGTAGTTCAACCCTAATTGCTCGGAATTTTATGGGAAAAAGAGTTTTCTACACTTGTTTTAAAAAATGGATATGCATGCTTGAAACATGTTAAAGATGTAAATGACCTATGGATCCAAACCTTTTAAAGAGAATAACATTAAATTCTCAAGTGAATGTGCGGTGGGATATTTACCCGAGTCAAACAAACCATTGTTTTGCCCATTTACCAAAAGCTGACCAAACGATCATAGATGATTGCAAAGTGATTTGTCATGCATAACGGGCAATATTTTTGTAAGGATTGACTTATGGATTGGGAGTCAAAAATAAAAAATGAGATTAAACAAAATTTATTCACACACCACAAATGAACACAAAATTTTTGTTATCAGAGTTTGGAAAATTCCACTAGCTCAACCCTAATAGCTTGGAATTTTATAAGATAGAGATTTTTCTACACATGTTTTAAAAAATGGATATACATGGCTGAAACTTGTTAAAGATGCAAATGACCTATGGATCCAAACCTTTTAAAGAGAATAACATTAAATTCTCATTTGAACGCGCGGTGGGATATTTACCAAAGTCAAACAAGACATTATTTTGCCCAATTAAAAAAAGCTGAGCTAATGATCATAGATGATTGTAAAGTGATTTCTCATGCATAACGGGCTATATTTTTGTAAGGAATGACTAATGTATTGTGAGTCAACCCTAAGATAAAAATCCCCCACACACCCCTTTTCCCGACGATTGTAAAACCTCATATATAAAAACTAAAAAGAGTTTACAATCCCAAAAAATTACAAACACTTTTTGGAATTATCTCTATCCTCATTTTTGCATTGGGCATTTCCATTTTAGATGTGTACTTTTTTTCTTAAATCAAAACTTGAGTTTCCACTTTTCCTTTATCTCGTAAACAAAAAAAGACATAAACGACAAATAGATCAGAACAAAATGAAAATTTTAGAGTTGAAGCATGGAAAGAATTCTAAGCAATAAACAAATGTAAGAAAATAAAATTTATTCACACACCACAAATGAACACAAAAGTTTTGTTATCCAAGTTTGGTAAATTCCAATAGTTCATCCCTAATAGCTCAGAATTTTATAAGAAAGAGATTTTTCTACACATCTTTTAAAAAATGGATATGCTTGCTTGAAACATCTTAAAGATGCAAATGATCGATGGATAAAATCCTTGTAAAGAGAATAACACGAAATTCTCAAGTGAACGTGTGGTGGGATATTTACGCTAGTCAAACAAGCCATTATTTTGTTCATTTACAAAAATCTGACCTAACGTTCATAGATGATTGTCAAGTGATTTAAGTAGCGCAACGGGCATTTTTTTTGTCTGGAATGATTTATGGATTGGGAGTCAACACTCAGCTACAAGTCCCACGCCTCCCCTTTTCCGACGATTGTAGAACCTGATATATAAAATATAAAAAGAGTTTACAATCCCTAAAAATTCCAAACACTTTTTGGAATTATCACTCTCGAGATTTGTGCATTGTGCATTTCCATTTTAGATGTAAACTTTTTTCTTAAATCAAAACTTGAGTTTTCCCTTTCTATTCATCTCGTAAACAAAAAAAAAGATAAAAGGAAAATAGATCACAACAAAATGAAAACTTTAGAGTTGATGTAGGGAAAGAATTTAAAGCAATAAATAAATGTAAGTAAAGAAAATTTATTCACACACCACAAATGAAATCAAAAGTTTTGTTATCCAAGTTTGGGAAATTCCACTAGTTCAACCTTAATAGCTCGGAATTTTATGAGAAAGTGATTTTTCTACACATGTTTAAAAAATGGATAAGCATACTTAAAACATGTTAAAGATGCAAATCACCTATGGATCCAAAAATTTTAAAGAGAAAAACATTAAATTCTTAAGTGAACGTGTGGTGGGATATTAACCCGAGTTAAACAAGTCATTATTTTGCCCATTTACAGAAAGTTGGCCTAATGATCATAGATGATTGTAAAGTGATTTACCATGCGTAAAGGGCTATATTTTTGTATGGAATGACTTATGGATTGGGTGTCAACACTCAGTTAAAAATCCCCAGCCTCCCACTTTTCTCTACGATTGCAGAACCTGATGTATAAAAACTAAAAAGAGTTTAAAATCCCTAAAAATTACAGAAACTTTTTGGAATCATCTCTCTCTAGATTTTTGCTATGTGCATTGCCATTTTAGATGTATACTTTTTTCTTAAATCAAAACTTGAGTTTTCACTTTCCCTTCATCTAGTAAACAAAAAAAGAAATAAAAGGCAAATAGATCACAACAAAATGAAAATTTTAGAGTTGATGTATGGAAAGAATTTAAAGCAATAAACAAATGTAAGTAAAGAAAACTTATTTATACATCACAAATGAACACAAAAGTTTTGGTATCCATGTTCTGGAAATTCCACTTGTTCAACCCTAATAGCTCAGAATTTTATACGAAAGAGATTTTTCTACACATGTTTTAAAAAATGGATATGCAAGCTTCAAACATGTTAAAGATGCAACTGACGTAAGGATCCAAGCCTTTTAAAGCAAATAATATTAAATTCTCAAGTGAAGGTGCGGTGGGATATTTACCAGAGTCAAACAAGCCATTATTTTGCCCATTTACAAAAAGTTGACCTAACGCTCATAGATGATTGCAAAGTGATTTATCATGCGTAAAGGGCTATATTTGTGAAAGGAATGACTAATGGATTGGGAGTCAACACGTTGTAAAAATCCTCCACCTCCCCTTTCCATGATGATTGCAGAACCTGATATATAAAAACTAAAAAGAGTTTACAATCCCTAAAAATTACAGGTACTTTTCAGAATTATCTCTCTCTACATTTTTGCATTGTGTATTTCCATTTTAGAAGTATACTTCTTTCTTAAATCAAAACTTGAGTTCTCACTTTCTGTTCATCTCGTAAACATAAAAAAGCGATAAACGGCAAATAGATCACAACAAAATGAAAATTTTAGAGTTTATGTATGGAAAGAATTTAAAGCAATAAACAAATGTAAGTAAAGAAAATTTATTTATACAGCACAAATGAACACAAAAGTGTTGTTATCCATGTTTGGGAAATTCCACTTGTTGAACCCTAATAGCTCAGAATTTTATACAAAAGAGATTTTTCTACACATGGTTTAAAAAATGGATATGCATGCTTCAAACATGTTAAAGATGCAAATGACCTAAGGATCCAAGCCTTTTAGAGAGAATAATATTGAATTCTCAAGTGAAGGTGTGGTGGGATATTTACCTGAGTCAAACAAGCCATTATTTTGCCCATTTACAAACAGTGGACCTAACGCTCATAGATGATTGCAAAGTGATTTATCATGCGTAAAGGGCTATATTTTTGTAAGGAATGACTAATGGATTGGGAGTCAACACGTAGTCAAAATCCTCCACCTCCCCTTTTCATGATGATTGCAGAACCTGATATATAAAAACTAAAAAACAATTACAATGCCTAAAAATTTCAGACACTTTTTGGAATTATCTCTCTCTAAATTTGTGCATTATGCATTTCCATTTTAGATGTATTATTTTTTTTAATCAAAACTTGAGTTGTCATTTTCCCTTCATCTCGTAAATAAAAAGAGATTAAAAGCAAATAGATCACGACAAAATGAAAATTTTAGAGTTAATGTATGGAACGAATTTAAAGCAATAAACAAATGTAAGTAAAGAAAATTTATTCACACCCCACAAATTAACACAAAAATTTTGTCATCCAAGTTTGGGAAATTCCACTTGTTCAACCCTAATAGCTCAGAATTTTATATGAAAGAGATTTTTCTACACATGTTTTAAAAAATGGATATGCATGCTTCAAACATGTTAAAGATACAAATGACCAATGGATCCAGTCCTTTAAAAGAGAATGAAATTAAATTCTCAAGTGAAGGTGCGGTGGGATATTTACCCGAGTCAAACAAGCCATTATTTTGCCCATTTTCAAAAAGCTGACCTAACGATCATAGATGATTGCAAAGTGATTTATCCTACATAACGGGCTATATTTTCAAAAGGAATGACTAATGGATTGGGAGTCTACACTCAGTTAAAAATCCCCCACCTCCCTTTTTCCCGACGATTGCAGAACCTTATATATAAAAACTAAAAAGAGTTTACATGCCTAAAATTTACATACACTTTTTGGAATTATCTCTCTCTACATTTGTGCATTGTGCATTACCATTTTAGATGTATACTTTTTTCTTAAATCAAAACCTGAGTTTTCACTTTTTCTTCATCACGTAAACAAAAAAAAAGAGCTTTAGAGTTTATGTATGGAAATAATTTATACCAATAAAAAAATGTAACTAAAAAAATTTATTCACACACCAATAATGAACACAAAGTTTTGTTATCCAAGCTTGGGAAATTCCACTAGTTCAACCCTAATAGCTCAGAATTTTATAAGATAGAGATTTTTCTACACATGTCTTAAAAAATGGATATGCATGTTTGAGATATGTTTAAGATGCAAATGACCAATGGATCCAAACCTTTTAAAGAGAATAATATTAAATTCTCAAGTGAAGGTGCGGTGGGATATTTACCCGAGTCAAACAAGCCATTATTTTGCCCACTTACAAAAAGTTGACGTAACGCTCATAGATGATTGCAAAGTGATTTATCATGCGTAACAGGCTATATTTTTGTAAGGAATGACTAATGGATTGGGAGTCAACACGTAGTCAAAATCATCCACCTCCCCTTTTCATGATGATTGCAAAACCTGATATATAAAAACTAAAAAGAGTTTACAATCCCAAAAAATTACAGGTACTTTTTGGAATTATCTATCTCTACATTTGTGCATTGTGTTTTTCCATTTTAGAAGTATACTTTTTTATTAAATCAAAACTTGAGTTCTCACTTTCTGTTCATCTCTAAACAAAAAAAAAGAGATAAAAGGCAAATAGATCACAACAAAATGAAAATTTTAGAGTTGATGTATGGAAAGAATTTGAAGCAATAAACATATGTAAGTAAATAAAATTTATTTATACAGCACAAATGAACACAAAAGTTTTGTTATCCATTTTTGGGAAATTCCACTTGTTGAACCCTAATAGCTCAGAATTTTATACGAAAGATATTTTTCTACGCATGTTTTAAAAAATGGATATGCAAGCTTCCAACATGTTCAAGATGCAAATGACCTAAGGATCCAAGGCTTTTAAAGATAATAATATTAAATTCTCAAGTGAAGGTGCGGTGGAATATTTACCCGAGTCAAACAAGCCATTATTTTGCCCATTTACAAAAAGTTGACGTAACGCTCATATATGATTGCAAAGTGATTTATCATGCGTAATGGGCTATATTTTTGTAAGGAATGACTAATGGATTGGGAGTCAACACGTAGTCAAAATCCTCCACCTCCCCTTTTCTTGATGATTGCAGAACCTAATATATAAAAACTAAAAAGAGTTAACAATCCCAAAAAATTACAGGTACTTTTTGGAATTATCTCTCTCTACATTTGTGCATTGTGTATTTCCATTTTAAAAGTATACTTTTTTCTTAAATCAAAACTTGAGTTCTCACTTTCTGTTCATCTCGTAAACAAAAAAAAAAAGAGATAAAAGACAAATAGATCACAACAAAATGAAAATTTTAGAGTTGATGTATGGAAAGAACTTTAAGCAATAAAAAAAGGTAAGTAAAGAAAATTTATTCACACACAAAAAATCAACACAAAAGTTTTGTTATCCAAGTTTGGGAAATTCCACTAATTCAACCCCAATAGCTCAAAATTTTATAGGAAAGAGATTTTTCTAGACATGTTTTAAAAAATGGATATGCATGTTTGAAACATGTTAAAGATGCAAATGACCTTTGGATCCGAACCTTTTAAAAAGAATAACATTAAATTCTCAAGTGAACGTGCGGTGGGATATTTACCCAAGTCAAACAAGCCATTATTTTGCCCATTTACAAAAAGCTGGCCTAACGATCATAAATGATTGTATAGTGATTTATCATGCGTAACGGGCTATAATTTTGTAAGGAATGACTTATGGATTGGGTGTCAACACTAAGTTAAAAATCCCTTGCATCCCCCTTTTCGTTATGATTGCAGAACCTGATATATAAAAACTAAAAAGAGATTACAATGCCTAAAAATTACAGACACTTTTTTGAATTATCTTTCTCTAAATTTGTGCATTGTGCATTTCCATTTAAGATGTATACTTTTTTCTTAAATCAAAACCTGAGTTTTCACTTTTCCTTCATCACGTAAACAAAAAAAAGAGATAAAAAGGAAAATAGATCACAACAAAATGAAAATTTTAGAGTTTATGTATGGAAATAATTTATACCAATAAAAAAATGTAAGTAAAAAAATTTATTCACACACCACTAATGAACACAAAAGTTTTGTTATCCAAGCTTGGGAAATTCCACTAGTTCAACCCTAAGAGCTCGGAATTTTATAAGATAGAGATTTTTCTACACATGCTTTAAAAAATGGATATGGATGCTTGAGACATGTTAAAGATTCAAATGACCAATGGATCCAAACCTTTTAAAGAGAATAACATTAAATTCTCAAGTGAACATGCGGTGGGATATTTACCCGAGTCAAACAAGCCATTATTTTGCCCATTTACAAAATGCTGGCCTAACGATCATACATGATTGTAAAGTGATTTATCATGCGTAATGGGCTATATTTTTGTAAGGAATGACTTATGGATTGGGTGTCAACCCTCAGTTAAAAATCCCACGCCTCCCCCTTTGCCCGACGATTGTAAAGCCTGATATATAAAAACTATAAAGATTTTACAATCCCTAAAAATTACAGACACTTTTTGGAATTATCTCTCTCTACATTTGTGCATTGTGCATTTCCATTCTAGATGTATACTTTTTTCTTAAATCAAAATTTGAGTTTTAACTTTCCCTTAATCTCGTCAACAAAAAAAAGAGATAAAAGACAAATAGATCACAACAAAATGAAAATTTTAGAGTTTATGTATGGAAAGAATTTAAATCAATAAACAAATGTAAGTAAAGAAAATTTATTCACACACCCCAAATGAACACAAAAGTTTTGTTATCCATGTTTGGGAAATTCCACTTCTTCATCGCTTATGGCTCGGAATTTTGTACAAAAGAGATTTTTCTACACATGTTCTAAAAAATGGTTATGCGTGCTTCAAAAATGTTAAAGATGCAAATGACCTATGGATCCAAACCTTTTAAAGTGTATAACATTAAATTCTCAAGTGAAGGTACGGTGGGATATTTACCCGAGTCAAACAAGCCATTATTTTACCCATTTAAAAAAAGCTGACCTAACAATCATAGATGGTTGCAAAGTGATTTATCATGTGTAATGGGCTATATTTTTTGAACGAATGACTAATGGATTAGGAGACAACACTCAGTTAAAAATCCCCTGCCTCCCCCTTTTCCCGAATATTGCAGAACCTGATAAATTGAAACTAAAAAGATTTTACAATCCCTAAAAATTACAGACACTTTTTGGAATTATCTCTCTCTACATTTGTACTTTGTGAATTTCCATTTTAGATATATACTTTTTTCTTAAATCAAAACTTGAGTTTTCACTTTCCCTTCATCTTGTAAACCAAAAAAAATAAAATAAAAGGAAAATAGATCACAACAAAATGAAAATTTTAGAGTTTATGTATGGAAAGAGTTTAAAGAAATAAACAAATTTAAGTAAATAAAATTTATTCACACACCCCAAATGAACAAAAAAGTTTTGTTATCCAAGTTTGAGAAATTCCACTAGTTCAACCCTAATAGCTCGGAAATTTAGAAGAAAGATATTTTTCTACACATGTTTTAAAAAATATATGTGCATGCTTGAAACATGTTAAAGATACAAATAACCTATGGATCCAAACCTTTTAAAGTGAATAGCATTAAATTCTCAAGTGAAGGTGTGGTGGGATAATTACCCGAGTCAATCAAGCCATTATTTTGCCCATTTTCAAAAAGCTGACCTAAAACATATAGCTGATTGCAAAGTGATTTATCATGCGTAAAGGTCTATATTTTTCTAAGGAATGACTAATGGATTGGGAGTCAACACTCAGTTAAAAATCACCCGCCTCCCCCTTTTCTCGACAATTACAAAACCTGATATATAAAAATTTAAAAGACTTTACAATCCCTAAAAATTACAGACACTTTTTGGAATTATCTCTCTCTACATTTGTGCATTGTGCATTTCCATTTTAGATGTTTACTTTTTTCTTAAATCAAAACTTGAGTTTTCACTTTCCCTTTATCTCGTAAAAAAAAAGAGATAAAAGGCAAATAGATTACAACAAAAAGAAAAATTTAGAGTTTATGTATGGAAAAAAATTTAAGGCAATAACAAATGTAAGAAAATAAAATTCATACACACACCACAAATGAACACAAAAGTTTTGTTATCCAAGTTTGAGAAATTCCACTAATTTAACAATAGTAGCTCAGAATTTTATTAGAAAGAGATTTTTCTACACATGTTTAAAAAAATGGATATGCATGCTTGAAACATGTTAAAGATGCAAATGACCTATGGATCCAAACCTTTTAAAGTGAATAACATTAAATTCTCAAGTGAACGTGCGGTGGGAAGTTTACTCGAGTCAAACAAGCCATTATTCTGCCCATTTACATAAAGCTGGCCGAACGATCATAGATGATTAGAAAGTGATTTATCATGCGTAATGGGCTATATTTTTGAAAGGAATGACTTATGGATTGGGTGTCAACACTCAGTTAAAAATCCCCTGCCTTCCCCTTTTCCCGACGATTGCAAAACCTGATATATAAAAACTAAAAAGATTTTACAGCCCCTAAAAATTACAGACACTTTTTGGAATTATCGCTCTCAACATTTGTCCATTGTGAATTTCCATTCTAGATGTATACTTTTCTCTTAAATCAGAACTTGAGTTTTAACTTTCCCTTCATCTCGTAAATAAAAAAAAGAGATAAAAAGCAAATTGATCACAACAAAATGAAAATTTTATAGTTTATGTATGGAAAGAATTTAAAGCAATAAACAAATCTAAGTAAAGAAAATTTATTCACACACCACAAATGAACACAAAAGTTTTGTTATCCAAGTTTGGGAAATTCCACTTGTTCAACCCTTATGGCTCGGAATTTTGTACGAAAGCGATTTTTCTACACATGTTTTAAAAAAATGATATGGATTATTCAAACATGTTAAAGATTAAAATGACTTATGGATCCAAACCTTTTAAAGAGTATAACTTTAAATTCTCAAGTGAACGTTCGGTGGGATATTTTCCCGAGTCAAACAAGCCATTATTTTGCCAATTTAAAAAAACTGACCTAACGATCATAGATGATTTCTCAAGTGAAGTTAACGGGCTATATTTTTTTGAGGAATAACTGATGGTTTGGGAGTCAACACTCATTTAAAATTCCCCCGCCTACCCCTTTTCCCGACGATTGCAGAACTTGATATATAAAAACGAGAAAGAGTTTACAATCCCTAAAAATTACAGATACTTTTTGGAATTATCTCTCTCTATATTTGTGCATTGTGCATTTACATTTTAGATGTAGACTTTTTTCTTAAATCAAAACTTGAGTTTTCACTTTCCCTTCATCTCGTAAACAAAAAAAAATAGAGATAATAGGCAAATAGATCACAATAAATTGAAAATTTTAGAGTTGATGTATGGAAAGATTTTAAAGCAACAAAAAAATGTAAGAAAATAAAATATATTCACACACCACAAATGAACACAAAAGTTTTGTTATCCAAGTTTGGGAAATTCCATTAGTTCACCCTAATAGCTTGGAATTTTATAAGAAAGAGATTTTTCTACACATGTTTAAAAAAATTTACATGCATGCTTGAAACATGTTAAAGATGAAAATGACCTATGGATCCAAACCTTTTAAATAGGATAACATTAAATATTCAAGTGAAGGTACAGTGGGATATTTACCCGTGTCAAACAAGCCATTATTTTGCCCATTTAAAAAAACGTGACCTAACGATCATAGATGATTGCAAAGTGATTTATCATGTTTAACGGGCTATAATTATGTAAGGAATGACTTTTGGATTGGATGTCAACACTAAGTTAAAAATCCCCTGCCTCCCCCTTTTCCAGACGTTTGCCGAGCCTGATATATAAAAACTAAAAAGAGTTTACAATCCCTAATTATTAAAAAAACTTGTTGGAATTATCTCTCTCTAAATTTGTGCATTGTGCATTTCAAGTTTAGATGTATTCTTTTTTCTTTAATCAAAACTTGAGTTTTCATTTTCCCTTCATCTTGTAAACAAAAAAAAAGTGATAAAAGGCAAATAGATCACAACAAAATAAAAATTTTAGAGTTGATGTATAGAAAAAAATGAAAGCAATAAACAAATATAAGTAAAGAAAATTTATTCACTCAAATGAACACCAAAGTTTTGTTATCCAAGTTTGGGAAATTCCACTACTTCAACCCTAGTAGCTTGGAATTTTATCAGAAAGAGATTTTTCTACAAATGTTTTAAAAAATGGATATGCATGCTTGAAACATTTTAAAGATTGAAATGACCTATGGATCCAAACCTTTTAAAGATAATAACAATAAATTCTCAAGTGAACATGCGCTGGGATATTTTCCCTAGTCAAACCAGACTTTATTATGCCCATTTACAAAAAGCTGACCTAAAAATCATAGATGATTGTAAATTAATTTATCATGCGTAACGGGCAATATTTTTGTAAGGAATGACTAATGGATTGGGATTCAACACTCAGATAAAAATCCCCCGCCTCCCCCTTTTCCCGACGATTGTAGAACCTAATATAAAAAAACTAAAAAGAGTTTACAATCCCTAAAAATTAAAGATAGTTTTTGGAATTATCTCTCTCTACATTTGCGCATTGTGCATTTCAATTTTAGATGTATACTTTTTTCTTAAATCAAAACTTGGGTTTTTACTTTCCCTTCATCTTGTAAAAAAAAAGAGATAAAAGACAAATAAATCACACAAAAACGAAAATTTTATTGTTTATGTATGGAAAGAATTTAAAACAATAAACAAATGTAAGTGAATAAAATTTATTCACACGCCACAAATGAACACAAAAGTTTTGTTATCCAAGTTTTGGAAATTCCACTTGTTCAACCCTAAAAGTTAGGAATTTTATAAGAAAGAGATTTTTCTACACATATATTAAAAAATGGATATACATGCTTCAAACATGTTAAAGATACAATTGACCTATGGATCCAAACCTTTAAAAGCGAATAACATTAAATTCTCAAGTGAACGTACAGTGGGATATTTACCCGAGTCAAACAAGCCTTTATTTCGCCCACTTACAAAAAGCTGACTTAACGATCATAAATGATTGTAAAGTGATTTATCATGCGTAACGGGCTATACTTTTGTAAGGAATGACTTATGGACTGGGAGTCAACACTCAGTTAAAAACCCCCACCTCCCCCTTTTCCCAACGATTGCAGAACCTAATATATAAAAACTAAAAAATGTTTACAAACCCTAAAAATTACAGACACTTTTTAGAATTATCTCTCTCTACATTTTTGCATTGTGCATTTCCATTTTAGATGAATACTTTTTTCTTAAAACAAAACTTGAGTTTTCACTTTCCCTTCATCTTGTAAACAAAAAGAAGAGATAAAAGGCAAATAGATCACAACAAAATGAAAATTTTAGAGTTTATTTATGGAAATAATTTAAATCAATAAACAAATTTAATTATAGAAAATTTATTCAAACACCACAATTGAGCACAAAAGTTTTGTTATCCAAGTTTGGGAAATTCCACTAGCTCAATCCAAATAAGTCAAAATTTTATAAGAAAGATATTTTTCCACACATGTTTTAAAAAATAGATATGCATGCTAGATACATGTTCAAGATTCAAATGACATATGGATCCAATCCTTTTAAAGAGAATAACATTCAATTCTCAAGTGAACATGCGGTGGGATTTTTACCCGAGTCAAATAAGCCATTATTTCGCCCATTTACAAAAGTTGACCAAACTATCATAGATGATTGTAAAGTGATTTATCATGCGTAACGGGCTATATTTTTTCAAAGAATGACTTATGGATTGGGATTAAACACTAAGTTAAAAATCCCCTGCCTCCCCATTTTCTCGACGATTGAAGAACCTGATATATAAAAACTAAAAAGAGTTTACAACCCCTATAAATTACCGCCACTTTTTGGAATTATCTCTCTCTACATTTTTGCATTGTGCGTTTCTATTTTAAATATATACTTTTTTCTTAAATAGAAACTTGAGTTTTCACTTTCCCTCCATCTCGTAAACATTAAAAAGAGATAAAAGGCAAATAGATCACAACAAAATGAAAATTTTAGAGTTGATGTATGGAAAGAATTTAAAGCAATAAAAAAATGTAGGAAAAGCAAATTTATTCACACACCAAAAATGAACACAAAAGTTTTGTTACCCAAGTTTGGGAAATTCCGTTAGTTCAACCCTAAAAGCTTGGAATTTTATAAGAAAGAGTTTTTTCTACACATCTTTTAAAAAATGGATATGCATGCTTGAAACATGTTAAAAATGCAAATGACCTATGGATCCAATCCTTTTAAAGAGAAAAACATTAAATTCTTAAGTGAAGGTGCTGTGGATATTTACACAAGTCAAACAAGCCATTATTTTGGCCTTTTACAAAAAGCTGACCTAACGATCATAGATGATTGTAAAGTGATTTATCATGTGTAACGGGCTATATTTTTTAAAGGAATGACTTATGGATTGGGAGTCAACACTCAGTTAAAAATCCTCCACCTCCCCCCTTACCCTCACCGTTTGCAGAACCTGATATATAAAAAATAAATAGAGTTTACAATCCCTAAAAGTTATAGACACTTTTTGGAATTATCTCTCTCTAAATTTGTGCATTGTGCATTTCCATTTTAGATGTATACTTTTTTCTTAAATATAAACTTGAGGTTTCACTTTCCCTTCATCTTGTAAACAAACCAAAGAGATAAAAGGCAAATAGATCACAACAAAATGAAAATTTTAGAGTTGATGTATCGAATGAATTAACAGCAATAAACAAATATAAGCAAAGAAAATTTATTCACTCGCCACACAAAAGTTTTGTTATCCAAGTTTGGGAAATTCCACTTGTTCAACCCTAATTGTTCAGAATTTTATAAGAAAGAGTTCTTTCTCCTTATGTTTTTAAAAATGGATATGCATGTTTGAAACATGTTAACGATGCAAATGACCTATGGATCCAAACCTGATATATAAAATCTAAAAAGAGATTACAATCCCTAAAATTTAGGAACAAGTTTTGGAATAATCTCTACATTTGTGCATTGTGATTTTCCAATTTATATGTATAGTTTTTTCTTAAATCAAAACTCGAGTTTTCACTTTCCCTTCATCTCGCAAACAAAAAAAAGAGATAAAAGGCAAATAGATCTCAACAAAATGAAAATTTTAGATTTTATGTATGGAAGAATTTAAAACAATAATCAAATGTAAGTAAAGAAAATTTATTCAAACACCACAAATGAACACAAAAGTTTTGTTATCCAAGTTTGGGAAATTCCACAAGTACAAACCTAATGGATCGGAATTTTAAAAGAAAGATATTTTTCTACACATGTTTTAAAAAATGGATATGCATGCTTGAAACATGTTAAAAATGCAAATGGCCTATGGATTCCAAACCTTTTAAAGAGAATAACATTAAATTCTCAGGTGAACATGCAGTGGGATATTTACCCGAGTCAAACAAGCCATTATTTTTCCCATTTACAAAAAGTTGACCTAACGATCATATATGATTGTAAAGTGATTTATCATACGTAACGGGCTATATTTTTATAAGGAATGACTTGTGGATTGGGAGTCAAAACTCAGTTAAAAGTCCCCCACGTCCTCCTTTTCCCGACGATTGCAGAACTTGATATATAAAAACTAAAAAGAGTTTACAATCCCCAAAAATTATAGACACTTTTTGGTATCATATCTCTCTAAATTTGTGCATTGTTCATTTCAATTTAGATGTATACTTCTTTTTTAAATCAAAACATGAGATTTCACTTTGCCTTCATCTCGCATACAAAAAAAGAGAGGTTAAAGGCAAATACATCTCAGAAAAATGAAAATTTTAGAGTTTATGTATGAAAAGAATTTAAAGCAATAAATAAATGTAAGTAAAGAAAATTTATTTACACACCACAAATGAACACAAAATTTTTGTTAACCAAGTTTGGGTAATTCCAGTAGTTCAACCCTAATAGCTCGGAATTTTATAAGAAAGAGATTTTTCTTCATATGTTTTAAAAAATGTATATGCATGCTTGAAACATGTTAAAGAGGCAAATGACCTATGGATCCAATCCTTTACAAGAGAATAACATTAAATTTTCAAGTGAACATGCGCTGGGATATTTACCCGAGTCAAACAAGCCATTATTTTGCCCATTTATAATAAGCTGACCTTAAAATCATAGATAATTGTAAAGTGATTTATCATGCATAACGGGCTATATTTTTGTAAGGAATGACTTATGGCCGCCCCGTTTTCCCGACGATTGCAGAACATCATACATAATAACTAAAAAGAGTTTACAATCCCTAAAAATTTACGAAACTTTTTGGAATTATCCTCTCTCTAAATTTGTGCATTGTGAATTTCCATTTTAGATGTATACCTTTTTATTACATCAAAACTTGAGTTTTCACTTTTCCTACATCACACAAAAAAAAAAAAAGATAAAAGGCAAAATAGATCAAAACAAAATAAAAATATTAGAGTTTATGTGTGGAATAATTTAAAGCAATAAAAAAATGTAACTAAAGAAAATTTATTCACACACCACAAATGAACATAAAAGTTTTTTTTATCCAAGTTTGGGAAATTCGACTAGTTCAACCCTAATTTCTCGGAATTTTATAAGAAATAAAATTTTCTACACATGTTTTCAAAAATGGATTTGTAGGCTTGAAACATGTTAAAGAAGCAAATGACTTATGGATCCAAACCTTTTCAAGAGAATAACATTAAATTCTGAAGTGAACATGCGGTGGGATATTTACCCGAGTACAAGCCATTATTTTGCCCATTTAAAAAAAGCTGACCTAACAATCATAGATGATTGTAAAGTGATTTATCATGCATAACGGGCTATATTTTGTAAGGAATGACTTATGGATTGGGAGACAAAACCCAGATAAAAATCCCCCGCCTCCCCCTTTTCCCGATGATTGCAGAACCTGATATATAAATACTAAAAAGAGTTTACAATCCCAAAAAATTACAGACACATTTTGGAATTCTCTCTCTCTACATTTGTGCATTGTGAATTTCCATTTTAGATGTATTCTTTTTTCTTCAATCAAAACTTGAGTTTTCACTTTCCATTCATCTTGCAAACAAAAAAAAGAGATAAAAAGCAAAAAGATCACAATAAAATGAAAATTTCAGAGTTTATATATGGAAAGAATTTAAAATAGTAAACAAATTTAAGTAAAGAATACTTATTCACACACCACAAATGAACACAAAAGTTATGTAATCCAAGTTTGGGAAATTCCACTAGTTCAACCCTAAAAGCTCAGAATTTTATAAGAAAGAGATTTTGTTACACATGTTTTAAAAAATGGATATGCATGCTTGAAACATGTTAAAGATGCAAATGGTCTATGGATCCAAACATTTTAAAGGGAATAACATTAAATTCTGAAGTGAACGTGTGATGCAAAATTTAGTTACATCGGCTTTAATACCTCGCAAGCGTACGAATCGTTCATGTAATCTAGCGGGAAGCGAGGGTCATATCCACAGGGAGGACTGAATTTTTGTGTATTCTTTAGTCAACTAGCCTAACCAAATATGATGAATTAATCTAAACTAAACACTAATTATATCCTAAATTATCAAGCCATCATCTGGTTAACTACTTCCACAACAGGAAATGTCAACTCTGGATTTTATCGTTATACGTGCCTCTCTCGAGCGCCACGTAACCACGAATCCGGATTCTCAATCCTTGCGTCTAGCCCCTCTCGGGTGCCTAGAGTTAATGACAGAGATCGGATTATGATAGAATGCAGATAATCAATTTCCTATTGTGATGATACTAAAATTATCAACTCGGGATTTTACTATGATTCGTGCCTCTCTCGAGCGCCACGTAACCACGGATCAGATTTCTCAATCCTTGCATCTAGCCCCTCTCGGGCGCATAGAGTGAAAGACAGAAATCGGATTAAAATACCAAAATCCAACCCAAATTATAATCCTACCCTTACTATTTAATTTAATCAATATCGGGAAAACAAATATTAAATAAACATTAATTATCAAATCACATTTAATAAACATTCAAAACCTAAGTTCAAACTATAGAAAAATTAAATTCAAAAATGACGGATTACTCCCCTTCTCCTTCCTCTCGCTCGGGCAGCAACTCGTTCTCACGGGTGCTGCAATTTCCCGAAATTGGTGGCGTTGGGTAGCAATAGTGAGTGGCCAGAGGTAGAGACGACGCCGGCGACGACGAATAGAAGCCGATGGATGGAGGTTGCGTCCAGCGAAGAATGAAACAGAGATGAAGTTCTCTAACCGGCTCTCTCGAGTCTCGGTCGGAGTCGGAATCACTCCAGGAATGGTCGGAAATACGTAACCGACGTCAGAGGATGGTCGAAAAGCGGAGTGGGCACCGGAGAAGCCCTCTTGGATCACTTCTCGGCCTGGCGAGCGATGACTGTCGAACTCACCTCGACGGAGACACTCTCGAGCTCTTCTCGGGTTTGTTCTCGGTTGCTGGACGGCGGTGGATGGCTGTGGAAGACGGTGGACGAAGGTGGCGCGGCAACTGACGGTGGGAAACTCCTCTCGGGTCTTCCCCTGTTTCAGTCGATGGTGCTCCTCTATTTTGGTCGATACTCTATTTTTTGTTCACGCTCCCCCTCGTGGTTCGACCTCTCGGGTCTCCCCTCCTGGGTCTCGCCCTCCTCGTTCGACGCCCTCTTTCCTTTAATACCATCCTATTTATTTTAAAACGATTTGACCTAAAAATCACCTCCATTTCACTAAGGGCATTTTGGTAAATATCTCCTTCTCCACCAAAATCCTCCTGAAATTCCATAATTAAATCTAAAAAAAGCATTTCAGGAAGAAATAAACCTTAAAAACAATGAAATATAATTCAAGAGAGAAAAATATGCAATATCGACAATGATTAATGCCAAATTCAATAAATGCTCATTTCATTTGAAAACCGATAAATAACCACCTATAACACAATTATAAAGGTTATTCTATTATAATTAACTTAGTTATCATGTCAGAATATGGCATCTATCAACGTGTGGTGGGAAATTTACCCGAGTCAAACAAGCCATTATTTTGCCCATTTACAAAAAGCTGACCTAACGATCATAGATGATTGTAAGGTGATTTATTATGCGTAAGGGGCTATATTTTTGAAAGGAATGATTTATGGATTGGGAGTCAACACTCAATTAAAATTCCCTCTGCTTCTCCTTTTGTCGACGATTGTAGAACATGATATATAAAAACTAAAAAGAGTTTACAAACCCTAAAATTTACATATATTTTTTGGAATTATCTCTCTCTACATTTGTGTATTGTGAATTTCCATTTTAGATGTATACTTTTTTCATACATCAAAACTTGAGTTTTCCTTTTTCCTACATCTCGCAATCAAAAAAAAAAAGATCAAAGGCAAAACAGATCACAATAAAATAAAAATTTTAGAGTTTATGTATGGAAGAATTTAAAGCAATAAACAAGTGTAAGCATAAAAAATTTATTCACACACCACAAACGAACACAAAATTTTTGTTATCCAAGTTTTAGAAATTCCACTAGTTCAACCCTAATAGCTCGGAATTTTAAAAGAAAGAGATTTTTCTACACATGTTTTGAAAAATGGATATGCATGCTTGAAACATGTTAAAGATGCAAATGATCTATGGATCCAAACCTTTTAATAAGAATAATATTAAATTCTCAAGTGAATGTGCGGTTGGATATTTACCTGAGTCAAACAAGCCATTATTTTGCCCATTAACAAAAAGCTGACCTAACGATCATAGATGATTGTAAAGTGATTTTTTGTGTGTAACTGGCTATATTTCTGTAAGGAATGACTTATGGATGAGGTGTCAACACTCAGTTAAAAATCCCCCGCCTCTCCATGTTCCCGACGATTGCAGAACCTGATATATAAAAACTAAAAAGAGTTTACTATCCCTAAAATTTATGAACACTTTTTGGAATTATCTCTCTCTACATTTGTGCAATGTGAATTTCCATTTTAGATGTATAGTTTTTTCTTAAATAAAAGATAAAAGGCAAATAGATCACAACAATAATAAAATTTCAGAGTTTATGTATGGAAGAATTTAAGCCAATGAAAAAATGTAAGTAAAGAAAATTTATTCACACACCACAAATGAACACAAAAGATTTGTTATCCAAGTTTGAGAAATTTCACTAGTTCAGCCCTAATATCTTGGATTTTTTTTAAGAAAGAGATTTTTCTACACATGTTTTAACAAATGGATATGCATGCTTGAAACATGTTAAAGATGCCAATGGCCTGTGGATCCAAACCTTTTAAACAGAATAACATTAAATTCTCAAGTGAACGTGCGGTGGGATATTTACCCGAGTCAAACAAGCCATTATTTTTACCAATTACAAAAAGCTGACCTAATGATCATAGATGATTGTAAAGTGATTTATGATGCGTAACAGTTTATATTTTTATAAGGAATGACTTATGGATTTGGAGTCAAAACTTAGTTAAAAATCCCCAAACTCCCCCATTTTCACGACGATTGCAGAACCTGATATATAAAAACTAAAAAGAGTTTACAATCCCTAAAAATTATAGACACTTTTTGGAATTATATCTCTCTACATTTGTGAATTGTGAATCTCAATTTTAGATGTATACTTTTTTCTTAAATCAAAACATGAGATTTCACTTTCCCTTCATCTCATAAACAAAAACAAGAGATTAAAGGCAAATAGATCACAAAAAAATGAAAATTTTAGAGTTAATGTATGGAAAAAATTAAAAGCAATAAACAAATGTAAGTATAGAAAATTTATTCACACACCAAAAATGAACAAAAAAGTTATGTTATCCAAGTTTGGGAAATTTCACTAGTTCAACTCTAATAGCTCGGAATTTTATAAGAAATAAATTTTTCAACACATGTTTTAAAAAATGGATATGCATGCTTGGAACATGTTAAACATGCAAATGACCAATGGATCCAAACCTTTTAAGGAGAATAATATTAAATTCTCAAGTGAACGTGCGGTGGGACATTTACCCGAGTCAAACAAGCCATTATTTTACACATTTACAAAAAGTTGACCTAATGATCATAGATGATTGTAAAGGGATTTATCATGTGTAACAGGTTATACTTTTGTAAGGAATAACTTATGGATTGGGAGTCAACACTCAGTTAAAAATCCACCGCCTCCCCCTTTTCCTGACGATTGCAGAACCTGATACATAAAAACTAAAAAGAGTTTACAATCCCTAAAAATTATAGACACTTTTTTTGAATTATGACTCTCTAAATTTGTGCATTGTGCATTTCCATTTTAGATGTATACTTTTTTCTTAAATCAAAGCTTGAGTTTTCACTTTCCCTTCATCTCGTAAACGAAAAAAAGAGCTAAAAGGCAAATAGATCACAACAAAATGAAAAATTTATAGTTTATGTATGTAAAGAATTTAAAGAAATAAACAAATGTAAGTAAACAAAATTTATTCACACACCACAAATGAACACAAAAGTTTTGTTATCCAAGTTTGGAAAATTCCACTAGTTCAACCCTAATAGCTCTGAATTTTATAAGAAAAAGATTTTTCTACATATGTTTTAAAAAGTGGATATACATGTTTGAAACATGTTAAATATGCAAATGACCTATGGATCCAAACCTTTTAAAGAGATTACATTAAATTTTCAAGTGAACGTGCGGTGGGATATGTACTTGAGTCAAACAAGCCATTATTTTGCCCATTTAAAAAGCTAACCTAACGATCATAGATGATTGTAAAGTGATTTATCATGTGTAACGGGCTACATGTTTTTAAGGAATGACTTATGGATTGGGATTCAAAACTCAGTTAAAATTCACCCCCTCCCCCTTTTCCCAACAAATGCAGAACTTGATATTTAAATACTAAGAAAAGTTTACAATCCCTAAAAATTATAGACACTTTTTGGAATTATCTATTTCTACATTTGTGCATTGTGAATTTGCATTTTATTTGTTTACTTTTTTCTTAAATAAAATTTGAGTTTTCACTTTTCCTTTATCTCACAAAATTAAAAAAAGAGATGACACGCAAATAGATCACAATAAAATGAAATGTTTAGAGTTTATGTGTGGAATGAATTTAAAGAAATAAACCAACGTAAGTAAAGAAAATTTATTCACACACCACAAATGAATACAAAAGTTTTGTTATCCAAGTTTGGGAAATTCCACTAGTTCAACCCTAATAGCTCAGAATTTAATAAGAAAGATTTTTCTACACTTGTTTTAAAAAATGGATATGCATCCTTGAAACATGTGAAAGACGGAAATGACCTACGGATCCAAACCATTTAAGAGAATAACATTAAATTCTCAAATGAACATGTTGTGGGATATTTATTATTCACATTTACAAAAAAGTTGGCCTCAAGATTATAGATGAATGAAAAGTGATTTATCATAGGTAACGGGCTATATTTTTGTAAAGAATGACTTATGGATGGGGAGTCAACACTAAGTTAAAAATCCCCCGCCTCCCGCTTTTCCCGACGATTGCCGAACCTGGTATATAAAAACTAAAAAGAGTTCACAATCCCTGAAAATTACAGACCCATTCTGGAATTATCTCTCTCTACATTTGTGCATTGTGCTTTTCCATTTTAGACGTATACTTTTTTCTTAAATCAAAACTTGAATTTTCAATTTCCCTTCTTCTCGCAAACAAAAAAAAGTGATAAAAGGCAAATTGGTCACAAAAAAATGAAAATTTTAGAGTTTATGTATGGAAAGAATTTAAAGCAATAAAAAAATGCAAGTAAAGAAAATTTATTCACACATCACAAATGAACACTAAAGTTTTGTTATCCAAGTTTGGGAAATTCCACTAGTACAACCCTAATAGCTCGGAATTATATAAGAAAGAGATTTTTCTACACATGTTCTAAAAAATGGATATGTATTCTTGAAACATGTTAAAGATGCAAATGACCTATGGATCTAAACCTTTTAAAGAGAATAACATTAAATTCTCAAGTGAACGTGCTGTGGGATATTTACCCGAGTCAAATAAGCCAGTTTTTTGCCCATTTACAAAAAGCTGCCCTAATGATCATAGATGATTGTAAAGTGATTTATCATGTGTAACGGACTATATTTTTGTAAGGAATGACTTATGGATTGGGTGTCAACACTATTTTAAAAATCCCCCGCCACCTCCTTTTCCCGACAATTGCAGAACCAGATATATAAAAAGTAAAAGGAGTATACAATCCCTAAAAATTACAGACACTTTTTGGTATTATCTCTCTCTACATTTTTGCATTGTGAATTTCCATTTTAGATGTATACTTTTTCCATAAATCAAAACTTGAGTTTTCACTTTCCCTTCATCTCGCAAATAAAAAAAATAGATAAAAGGCAAGTAGATCACAAAAAAATGGAAAATTTAATATTTTATGGATGGAAGAATTTAAAGCAATAAAAAAACGTAAGTAAAGAAAATTTATTCAAACACCACAAATGAACACAAAAGTTTTGTTATCCAAGTTTGGGAAATTCCACTAGCTCAACCCAAATAGTTCAAAATTTTAAAAGAAAGAGATTTGTCTACACATGTTTTAAAAATTAGATATGCATGCTTAAAACATGTTAAAGATTCAAATGACCTATGGATCGAAACCATTTAAAGAGAATAACATTAAATTCATAAGTGAATGTGCGGTGGGATATATGTCCCAGTCAAACTAGCCATTATTTTGCCCATTTACAAAAAGCTGACCTAACGATCATAGATGATTGTAAAGTGATTTATCATGCATAACGGGCAATATTTTTGGAAGGAATGACTTATGGATTGGGAGTCAACACTCAGTTAAAAATCCCCCGCCTCTCCATTTTCCTGACGATTGCACAACCTGATAAATAAAAACTAAAAAGAGTTTACAATCCCTTGAAATTAAAGACACTTTTTGGAATTATCTCTCTCTTCATTAGTGCATTGAGCATTTCTATTTTAGATGTATACTTTTTTCTTAAATTGAAATTTGAGTTTTCACTTTCCCTTCATCACGTAATAAAAAAAAAAGATAAAAGGCAAATAGATCACAACAAAATGAAAATTTTAGATTTTATGTATGGAAAGAATTTAAAGCAACAAACAAATGTAAGTAAATAAAATTTATTCAAACACCACAAATGAACACAAATTTTTTGTTATCCAAGTTTTGGAAAGTCCACTAGACCAACCCTAATTGCTCGGAATTTTATAAGGAAGAGATTTTTCTACACATGTTTTAAAAAATGGATGTACAAGCTTGAAACTTCTTAAAGATGAAAGATACCTATGGATCCAAATCTTTTAAAGAGAATAACATTAAATTCTCCAGTGAACGTGTAGTGGGATATTTACCTAAGTCAAACAAGCCATTATTTTGTCAATTTACAAAAAGCTGACCTAACGATCATAGATGATTGTAAAGTGATTTATCATGCATAATGAGCTAAATTTTTGTAAGGAATGACTTATGGATTGGGAGTCAACACTCAATTAAAAATCCCCCGCCTCCCCCTTTTCCCAACGATTGCAGAACCTAGTATATAAAAACTAAACAAAGTTTACAATCTCTAAAAATTACAGACACTTTTTAGAATTATCTCTCTCTAAATTTGTGTATTGTGAATTTTCATTTTTTATGTATACTTTTTTCTTAAATCAAAACTTGAGTTTTCATTTTCCCTTCATCTCGCAAACAAAAAAAATAGATCACAACGAAATAAAAATTTTAGAGTTTATATATGGAAGAATTTAAAGAAATAAAAAAATGTAAGTAAAGAAAATTTATTCACACACCACAAATGAACACAAAAGTTTTGTTATCCAAGTTTGGGAAATTCCAATAGTTCAACCCTAATAGCTCAAAATTTTAAAAGAAAGAGATTTTTCAACACATGTTTTAAAAAATGGATTTGCATGCTTGAAACATGTTAAAGATGCAAATGACCTATGGATCCAAACCTTTTAAAGAGAATAACATTATATTCTCAAGTGAACGTGTGGTGGGATATTTACCCGAGTCAAACAAGCCATTATTTTGCGCATTTACAAAAAGCTGACCTCATGATCATAGATTAATCTAAAGTTATTTATCTTGCATAACTGGCTATATTTTTGTAAGGAATGACTTATGGATTGGGAGTCAATACTCAGTTAAAAATCCCCCGCCTCCCCCTTTTCCTGACGATTGTTGAACATGATATATACAAACTAAAAAGATTTTACAATCCCAAAAGATTTTAGATACTTTTTGGAATTTTCTCACTCTACATTGTGCATTGTGGATTTCAACTTTAGATGTATACTTTTTTCTTAAATGAAAACTTGAGTTTTTGCATTCCCTTCAACTTGCAAACTAAAAATAGAGATAAAAGGCAAATAGATCAAAACAAACTGAATCTTTTAGAGTTTATGTAAGGAAAGAATTTAAAGTAATAAACAAATGTAAGTATAGAAAATTTATTCACACACCACAAATGAACACAAAAGTTTTGTTATCCAAGTTTGGGTCATTCCACTAGTTTTACACTAATAGCTCAGAATTTTATAAGAAAGCGATTTTTCTACTTATGTTTTAAAAAATGGATATGCATGCTTGAAACATGTTAAAGATCCAAATGACCTATGGATCCAAACCTTTTAAATAGAATATAATTAAATTCTCAAGTGAACGTGTGGTGGGATATTTACCCGAGTCAAACAAGCCATTATTTTGCCCATTTACAAAAAACTGACCTGAAAATCATAGATGATTGTACAGTGATTTATCAAGCATAACTGGTTATATTTTTGTAAGGAATGACTTATGGTTTGGGATTCAACACTCAGTTAAAATTCCGCTGCCTCCGCCTTTTCCCGACGATTGCAGTACATGATATATTAAAAATAAAAAGAGTTTACAATCCCTAAAAATTGAAGACACTTTTTGGAATTATCCCAAAAAATTTTAAAGAGAATAACATTAAATTATCAAGTGAACGTGCGGTGGGATATTTACCCGAGTCAAACAAGCCATTATTTTGCCCATTTACAAATAGCTGACCTGACGATCATAAATGATTGTAATGTGATTTATCATGCGTAACGGGCTATCTTTTTGTAAGGAATGACTTATGGATTGGGAGTCCACACTCAATTAAAAATCCCCCGCCTCCCCCATTTTCAGACGTTTACAAAACCTTATTTATAAAAAAAAAAAGAGTTTAGAAACCCTAAAAATTAGAGACAATTTTTGGAATTATCTCTCTCTATATTTGTGCGTTGTGCATTTCCATTTTAGATGTATACTTTTTTCTTAAATCAAAACTTGAGTTTTCAATTTCCTTCATCTCGCAAAGAAAAAAAAAGATAAACGGCAAATAGATCACAACAAAATTAAAATTTTAGAGTTTATGTATGGAAAGAATTTAAAGCAATATAAAATGTAAGAAAAAAAATTTATTCACACACCACAACTGAAGACAAAAGTTTTGATATCCAAGTTTGGGAAATTCCACTAGTTCAACCCTATGAGCTAGGAATTTTATAAAGAAGAGATTTTTCTACATATGTTTTAAAAACTGGATATGCAAGCTTGAAACATGTTAAATATGCAAAGGACCTATGGATCCAAGCCTTTTAAAGAGAATAACATTAAATTTTCAAGTGAACATGTGGTGGGAAATTTACCCAAGTCAAACCAAGCCATTATTTTGCCCATTTAAAAAAAGCTGACCTACAGATTATAGATGATTGTAAAGTGATTTATCATCTGTAACGGGCAATATTTTTGTAAGGAATGACATATGGATTGGGAGTCAACACTCAATTAAAAAGCCGTCGCCTCCCCCTTTTCCCGACGATTGCAGAATCTGGGATATAAAAACTAAAAAGAGTTTACATTGCCTAAAAATTACAAACACGTTTTGGAATTATCTCTCATTAAATTTGTGCATTGAACATTTCCATTTTAGATGCATACTTTTTTGTTCAATCAAAACTTGAGTTTTCCCTTTCCGTTCTTCTCGTAAACAAAAAAAAGAGAAAAAAGGCAAATAGATCACAACAAAATGAAACTTTTAAAGTTTTTGTATGAAAAGAATTTAAAGCGATAAACAAATGTAAGTAAAAAAAATTTATTCACACCCCACAAATGAACACAAAAGTTTTGTTATCCAAGTTTGGGTAATTCCACTAGTTCAACCCTAGTAGCTCGAAATTTTATAAGAAAGAGATTTTCGACACATGTTTTAAAAAATGGATATGCATGCTTGAAACATGTTAAAGATTCAAATGACCTATGGATCCAAACCTTTGAAAGAGAATAACATTAAATTCTCAAGTGAACGTGCGGTGGGATATTTACCCGAGTCAAACAAGCCATTATTTTGCCCATTTAAAAAAAACTAACCTAACGATTATAGAAGATTGTAAAGTGATTTATCATGCGTAAAAGGGCTATATTTTTGTAAGGAATGACTTATGGATTTTGAGTCAAGACTCAGTTAAAACTCCCCCGCCTCCCCCTTTTCCCGACGATTCTAGAATCTAATTTATAAAAACTAAAAAGAGTTTACAATCCCTAAAAATTACAGACATTTTTTGGAATTATCTCACTCTACATTTGTGCATTGTGCATTTTATTTTTAGATGAATTTTTTTTAAAATCAATCCTTGATTTTTCACTTTCCCTTCATCTCGTAAAAAAAAAAAAAGAGATAAAAGGAAAATAGATCACAAGAAAATGAAAATTTTAGAGTTTATGTATCGAAGAATTTAAAACAATAAAAAATGTAAGTAAAGAAAATTTATTTACACACCACAAATGAACACATAATTTTTGTTATCCAAGTTTGGGAAATTCTATTAGTTCAACAGTAATAGCTCGGAATTTTATAAGAAAGAGATTTTTCTACACAAGTTTTCAAAAAAAAGATATGCATGCTTGAAACATGTTAAATATGCAAATTACCTATGGATCCAAACCTTTTAAAGAGAATAACATTAAATTCTCAAGTGAATGTGCGGTGGGATATTTACCCGAGTCAAACAAGCCATTATTTTGCGCATTTACAAAAAGCTGACCTAACGATCATAGATGATTGTGAAGTGATTTATCATGTGTATATATTTTTGTAAGGAATGAGTTATTTATTGGGATTCAAAACTCAATTATAAATACCCCGCCTCCCCCTTTTCTCGACGAAAGCAGAAGCTGATATATAAATACTAAAAAAAGCTTACAATCCCTAAAAATTATTAACACTTTGAGGAATTATCTCTTTATAAATTTTTGCATTTTGCATTTCCATTTTACATGTATACGTTTTTCCTAAATCAAAACTTGAGTTTTCACTTTCCCTTCATCTCGCAAACTAAAAAAAGAGATAAAAGGCAAATAGATCACAACAAAATGAAAATTTTAGAGCTTATGTATAGAAAGAATTTAAAGAAATAACCTAATGAAATTAAAGAAAATTTATTCACAAGCCACAAATGAATACAAAACTTTTTTTTATCCTAGTTTGGGAAATTCCACTATTTCAAGCCTAATAGCTTGGAATTTTAAAAGAAAGAGATTTTTCTACATATGTTTTAAAAAAAGTATAAGCATGTTTGAAACACGTTAAAGACCTATGGATCCAAACCTTTTAAAGAGAATAACATTAAATTCTCAAGTGAACGTGCGGTGGGATATTAACATGAGTCAAACAACCCAATATTTTTCCCATTTACAAAAAGCTGACCTAACGATCATATATGATTGTAATGTGATTTATCATGTGTTACGGGCTATATTTTTTTAAGGAACGACTTATGGATTGGGAGTCTACACTCAGTTAAAAATCCCTTGCCTCCCCCTTTTACCGACAATTGTTGAACCTGATATATAATAACAAAAAAAAGTTTACAATCGCTAAAAATTACAAACATTTTTTGTAATTATCTCTCTCTACATTTGTGCATTGTGCATTTCCATTTTAGATTTATACTTTTTTCTTAAATCAAAAGTTGAGTTTTCACTTCCCTTCATCTAGTAAACAAAAAAAAAAAGATAAAAGGCAAATAGATCACAACAAAATGAAAATTTTAGAGTTTACGTATGGAAAGAATTTAAATCAATAAAAAAATATAAATAATGAAAATTTATTCACACTCCACAAATGAACACAAAACTTTTGTTATCCAAGTTTGGAAAATTCCACTAGTTCAACCCAAATAGCTTGGAATTTTATAACAAAGAGATTTTTCTACACATGTATTAATAAATGGATAAGCATTCTTAAAACTTGTTAAAGATGCAAATGACCTACGGATCTAAACCTTTTAATGAGAATAACATTAAATTCTTAAGTGAACGTGTTGTGACTTAGTTACCTGAGTCAAACAAGCCATGATTTTGCCCATTTACAAAAAGTTGACCTAACGATCATAGATGATTGTAAAGTGATTTATCTTGCGTAAAGGGCTATAGTTTTTTTAAGGAATGACTTATGGATTGGGAGTCAACACTCAGTGAAAAATCCCCCACCTCCCCCTTTTACCAACGATTGTTGAACCTGATGTATAAAAACTAAAAAGAGTTTACAATCCCTAAACATTACAGACCCTTTTTGGAATTATCTCTCTCTACATTTGTGCATTGTGCATTTCCATTTCAGATGTATACTTTTTTCTTAAATCTAAACTTGAGTTTTCACTTTCCCTTCATTTCGTAAACAAAGAAAAAAAGATATAAGGCAGATAGATCACAACAAAATGAAAATTTTAGAGTTTATGTATGGAAATAATTTAAGGTAATAAACAAATGTTAGTAAAAAAAATTATTCACACACCACAAATGAACAAGAAAATGATTTGTTATCCAACTTTGGGTAATTCCATTAGTTCAACCCTAATAGCTCGGAATTTTTAAGAAAGAGTTTTTTAATCATATGTTTTAAAAAATGGATATGCATGCTTGAAACATGTTAAAGATGCAAATGACCTATGGATCCAAACCTTTTAAAGAGAATAACATTAAATTCTCAAGTGAACGTGCGGTGGGATATTTACCCGTGTCAAACAAACCGTAATTTTGCCAATTTACAAAAAGCTGACCTACCGATTATAGATGATTGTAAAGTGATTTGTCATGTGTAACTGGCAATATTTTTTTAAGGAATGACATATGGATTGGGAGTCAACACTCAGTTAAATATCCCCCGCCTCCCCCTTTTCCCGACGATAGCAGAATCTGAAATATAATAACTAAAAAGAGTTTGCAATGCCTAAAAGTTACAGACACTTTTTGGAATTATCTCTCATTACATTTGTGCATTGTGCATTTCCATTTTAGATGTATAGTTTTTTCTAAAATCAAAACTTGAGTTTTCACTTTCCCTTCATCTCTTAAACAAAGAAAAGTGATAAAAGGCAAATAGAACAGAAGAAAATGAAAATTATAGAGTTTATGTATGAAAGGAATTTACAGCAATAAACAAATGAAAGTAAAGAAAATTTATTCACACACCACAAATGAACACAAAAGTTTTTTTATCCAAGTTCGGAAAATTCCACTATTTCAAGGCTAATAGCTCGTAATTTTATAAGAAAGAGATTTTTCTACATATGTTTTAAAAAATGGATATGCATGCTTGAAACACGTTAAAGATGAAAATGACCTATGGATCCAAACCTTTTAAAGAGAATAACATTAAATTCTCAAGTGAACATACAGTGGGATATTTTCCCTAGTCCAACAAGCCAATATTTTTCCCATTTAAAAAAATCTGACCTAAATATCTTTTACGATTGTAATGTGATTTATCATGCGTTACGGTTTATATTTTTGTCAGGAATGACTTATGGATTGGGAGTCAACACTCAGTTAAAAATCCGTAGCCTCCCCCTTTTACCGACGTTTGCTGAACTTGATATATAAAAACTAAAAGAGTTAACAATCCCTAAAAATTACAAACCCTTTTCATAATTATCTCTCTCTACATTTGTGCATTGTGCATTTCCATTTTAGATGTATACCTTTTTCATAAATCAAAATTTGTGTTTTCACATTCCCTTCATCTCATAAACAAAAAAAAGAGATAAAAGGCAAATAGATCAAAACAAAAAGAAATTTTAGAGTTTATGTATAGAAAAATTTTAAGAAATAAACAAATGAAAGTAAAGTAAATATATTCACACACCACAAAAGAACACAAAAGTTTTTTATCCAAGTTTGGGAAATTCTACTATTTCAAACCCAATAGCTCGGAATTTTATAAGAAAGAGATTTTTCTACACTTGTTTGAAAAAATGGATATGCATGCTTGAAACATATTAAAGATGCTAATGACCTATGGATCCAAACCTTTAAAAGAGAATAAAATTAAATTCTCAAGTCAACGTGCGGTGGGATATTTACTGGAGTCAAACAAGCCATTATTTTGCCCATTTACAAAAAGCTGACCTACCGATCATAAATGATAGTAAAGTGATTTATCATGCATAACAGGCTATATTATTGTAAGGAACGACTTATGGATTGGGAGTCCACACTTAGTTAAAAATCTCACACCTCCCCCTTTTCCCGATGATTGCTGAACCTGATATATAAAAATTAAAAAGAGTTTACATTCCCTAAAAATTACTGAAACTTTTTGGAATTATCTCTCTCTAAAATTGTGCATTGTGCATTTCCATTTTAGATGTATACTTTTTTATAAAATCAAAACTTGAGTTTTCACTTTCGGTTCAACTCGCAAATTAAAAAACTAGATTAAAGGCAAATAGATCACAAGAAAATGAAAATTTTAGAGTTCATGTACGGAAGAATTTAAAGCAATAAACAAATGTAAGTAAAGAAAATTTATTCACACACCACAAATGAACACAGAAGTTTTGTTATCCAAGTTTGGGAAATTCCTCTAGTTCAACCCTAATAGTTCGGAATTTTATGAGAAAGAGATTTTTCTATGCATGTTTTAAAAAATGGATATGCATGCTTGAAACATGTTAAAGATGTAAATGACCTATGGATCCAAATGTTTTAAAGAGAATAACATTAAATTCTCAAGTGAACGTGCGGTGGGATCTTTCCATGAGTCAAAGAAGCCATTATTTTGCCCATTTATAAAAAGCTAACCTAACGATCATAGATGATTGTAAAGTGACTTATCTTGCGTAACGGGCTTTATTTTTGTAAGGAATGACTTATGGATTGCAAGTCAACACTCAGTTAAAAATCCCCCGCCACCCCCTTTTCTCTTCGATTGCAAAACCAGATATATAAAAACTAAAAAGAGTTTACAATCGCAAAAAATTACATTACACATTTTTTGTAAGGAAAGACTTATGGATTTCCACGTTAGATGTATACTTTTTTCTTAAGTCAAAACTTGAGTTTTTGCTTTCCCTTCATTTCGCAAACTAAAAAAAGAGATAAAAGGCAAATAGATCACAACAGAATGACAATTTTAGAGTTTATGTATGGAAAGAATTTAGAGAATTAAACAAATGTCAGTATAGAAAATTTATTCACACACCTCAAATGAACACAAAAGTTTTGTTATCCAAGCTTGGGTAATTCCACTAGTTCAACCCTAATATCTCGGAATTTTATTAGAAAGAGATTTTTCTACATATGTTTTAAAAAATTTATATGGATGTTTGAAACATGTTAAAGATGCAAATGACCTTTGGATCCAAACCTTTTAAAGAGAATAACCTTAAGTTCTCAAGTGAGTGTGCTGTGGGATATTTACTCAAGTCAAACATGCCATTATTTTGCCCATTTACAAAACGCTGACTTAACAATCATAGATGATTGTAAAGTGATTTATCATGTGAAACGGGCTTCATTTCTATAAGGAATGACTTATGGATTGGGAGTCAATACTCAGTTAAAAATCCCCCGCCTCCCCCTTTTCTTGACGATTGCAGAACATGATATATAAAAACTAAAAGGAGTTTACAAACCCTAAAAATTACAAATACTTTTTGGAATTCTCTCTCTACATTTGTGCATTGTGAATTTCCATTTTAGATGTATACTTTTTTCTTAAATCAAAACATGAGTTTTCACTTTCCCTTCACCTTGCAAACAAAAAAAAAGAGATAAAAGGCAAATAGATAAAAAAACATTAAAATTTTAGAGTTTATGTATGGAAAAAATTTAAAGCAATAAACAAATGTAAGTAAAGAAAATTTATTCACACACCACAGATGAACACAAAAGTTTTGTTATCCAAGTTTGGGTAATTCCTCTAGTTTAACCCTAATAGCTCGGAGATTTTTCTACATATATTTTAAAAAATGGATATGCATGCTAGAAAAAAGTTAAAGATACAAATGACGTATGGTTCCAAACCTTTTAAAGAGAATAACATTAAATTCTCCAGTGAACGTCCGGTGGGATATTTACCCGAGTCAAACAAGAAATTTTTTTGCCCATTTACAAAAAACAGACATAACGATCATAGGTGATTATAGAGTGATTTATCATGCATAACCGGCTATATTTTTGAAAGGAATGACTTATGGATTGGGAGTCAACACTCACTCAAAAATCCCCTGCCTCCCCCTTTTGTCGACGATTGCAGAACCTGATATATAAAAACTAAAAAGAGTTTACATTCCTGAAAAATTACAGATACATTTTGGAATAATCTCTATCTACATTTGTGCATTATACATTTCCATTTAGATGTATACTTTTTTCTTAAATCAAAACTTGAGTTTTTACTTTCCCATCATCTCGCAAACAAAAAAAAGAGATAAACGGCAAATTGATAACAACAAAATGAAAATTTTAGTGTTACACAAAATTTTTGTTATCCAAGTTTGGGTAATTCCACTAGTTCAACCCTAATAGTGCTGAATTTTATAAGAATGAAATTTTTACTCGAGTCAAAAGGGTCATTATTTTACCCTTTTTCAAAAAGCTGACCTAACGATCATAGATGAATGTAGAGTTATTTATCATGCGTAACCGGCTATATTTTTGAAAGGAATGACTTATGGATTCGGAGTCATGACTCAGTTAAAAATCCCCCACCTCCCACTTTTCCCGACAATTGCAAAACCTGATATTTAATAACTAAAAAGAATTTCCAAACCCTAAAAATTATACACACTTTTCGAAATTATCTCTCTCTTCATTTGTGCATTGTGCATTTCCATTTTAGATGTATACTTTTTTCTTAAATCAAAACATGGGTTGTTTCCTTCCCTTCATCTAGCAAACAAAAAAAAAGAGATAAAAGGCAAATAGATCACAAATAATATGAAAATTTTAGAGATTATGTATGGAAAGAATTTAAAGCAATAAACAAATGTAAGTAAAGAAAATTTATTCACACACCACAAATGAATAAAAAAAGTTTTGTTTTCCAAGTTTGGTTAATTCCAATGGTTCAACCCTAATAGCTCGGAATTTTATAAGAAAGAGATTTTTCTACATATGGTTTAAAAAGTGGATATGCATTCTTGAAACATTTTAAAGATGCAAATGACCTATAGATCCAAACCTTTTTAAAGAGAATAACAATAAATTCACAATTGAACGTGCGGTGGGATATTTACTCGAGTCAAATAAGCTATTATTTTTCCCATTTACAAAAAGCTGACCTAACGATCTTAGATGATTGTAGAGTGATTTATCATGCGTAACTGGCTATATTTTTGAAAGGAATGACTTATGGATTGGGAGTCAACACTCACTCAAAAATCCCCCGCATCCCCCTTTTCCCGACGATTGCAGAACCTGATATATAAAAACTAAAAAGAGTTTACATTCCCTAAAAATTATAGACACTTTTTGGAATTATCTCTTTGTGCATTTGTGCATTGTGAATTTGCATTTTAGATGTATACTTTTTTCTACAATCAAAACATGATTTTTTACTTTCCCTTCATCTCGCAAACAAAAAAAAAGAGATAAAAGGCAAATAGATCCCAAAAAAATAAAAATTTTAGAGATTATGTATGGAAAGAATTTAAAGCAATAAACAAATGTAAGTAAAGAAAATTTATTCACACACCAGAAATGAACAAAAAAGTTTTGTTTTCCAAGTTTGGTTAATTCCAATAGTTCAACCCTAATAGCTTGAAATTTTATAAGAAAGAATTTTTTTTCTACATATGGTTTAAAAAATGGATATGCATGCTTGAAACATTTTAAAGATGCAAATGACCTATAGATCCAAACATTTTTAAAGATAATAACATTAAATTTACAATTGAACGTGCGGTGGGATATTTACTCAAGTCAAACAAGCCATTATTTTTCCCATTTACAAAAAGCTGACCTAACGATCATAGATGATTGTAGAGTGATTTATCATGCGTAACTGGCTATATTTTTGAAAGGAATGACTTATGGATTGGGAGTCAACACTCACTCCAAAATCCCCCGCCTCCCCCTTTTCCCGACAATTGCAGAACCTGATATATAAAAACTTAAAAGAGTTTACATTCCCAAAAAATTACATACACTTTTTGGAATTATCTGTCTGTGCATTTTTGCATTGTGAATTTGCATTTTAGATGTATACTTTTTTCTGCAATAGAAACTTGAGTTTTTACTTTCCCTTCATCTCGCAAACAAAAAAAAGAGATAATAGGCAAATAGATCATAACAAAATGAAATTTCTAGAGTTTATGAATGGAAAGAATTTACAACAATAAACAAATGTTGGTAAAGAAAATTTATTCACACACCACAAATGAACACAAAAGTTTTGTTATCCAAATTTTGGTAATTCCACTAGTTCAACCCTAATAGCGCGGAATTTTATAAGAAATAGATTTTTCTACATATGTTTTAAAAATTGGATGTGCATGCTTGAAACATGTACAAGATGCAAATGACCTATGAATCCAAACCTTTTAAAGAGAATAACATTAAATTCTCATGTGAACGTGTGGTGGGATATTTACTTGAGTCAAATAAGCCAATATTTTGCCCTTTTACAAAAAGCTGACCTAACGATCATAGATGATGGTGGAGTGATTTATCATGTGTAACCTGCTATATTTTTTATAGGAATGACTATTGGATTGGGAGTTAACACTGAGTTAATAATCCCCCACCTCCCCCTTTTCTCGACAATTGTAGAACCTGATATATAATAACTAAAAATATTTTTCAATCCCTAAAAATTATAGACCCTTTTTGGAATTATCTCTCTCAAAATTTTGGATTTGTTCATTTCCATTTTATATGTATACTTTTTTCTTAAATCAAAACTTGAGTTTTTACTTTCCCTTCATCTCGCAAACAAAAAAAAAAAAGATAAAAGGCAAAAAGATCACAACAAAATTAAAATTTTAGACTTTATGTATGGAAAGAATTTATTACAATAAACAAAAGTAAGTAAAGAAAATTTATTCACATACCACAAATGAACACAAAAGTTTGGGTTATTCCACTAGTTCAACCCAAATAGCGCGGAATTTTATAAGAAAGAGATTTATCTACATATGTTTTAAAAAATGGATATGCATGCTTGAAACTTGTTAAAGAAGCAAATGACCTATGGATCCAAAACTTTTAAAGTGATTACATTAAATTCTCAAGTGAACGTGCGGAGGGATATTTACTTGAGTCAAACAAGCCATTATTTAACCCATTTACTAAAAGCTGACCTAACGATCATAGATGATTGTAATTTGATTTATCATGCATAACAAGCTATATTTTTTTAAGGAATGACCTATGGATTGGGAGTCAACACTCAGTTAAAAATCCACCGCCTCCCCATTTTCCCGACGATTACAGAACCTGATATATAAAAATTAAAATGAGTTTAAAATCCCTAAAAATTTCAAACACTTTTTGGAATTATCTCTCTCTATATTTTTGCATTGTGCTTTTCTAATTTAGATGTATACTTTTTTCTTTAATCAAAACTTGAGTTTTCACTTTCCCTTCATGTCGTAAACAAAAAAAAAGAGATAAAAGGCAAAAGATCACTACAAAATGAAAATTTTAGAGTTTATGTATGGAAAGAATTTAAAGCAATAAACAAATGTAAGTAAAGAAAATTCATTCACACACCACAAATGAACACAAAACTTTTGCTATCCAAGTTTGGGAAATTCCACTAGTTCAACCCTAATAGCTCGAAATTTTATCAGAAAAATATTTTTCTACACATGTTTTAAAAAATGGATAAGCATGCTTGAAATATGTTAAAGATGAAAATGACCTATGGATCCAAACCTTTTAAAGAGAATAACATTAAATTCTCAAGTGAACGTGCGGTGGGATATTTACCCGAGTCAAACATGCCATTATTTTACCCATTTATTAAAAGCTGACCTAACAATCATAAATAATTGTAAAGTGATTGATCATGCGTAATGGACTATATATTTGTAAGGAATGACTTCTGGATTGGGAGTCAACAGTTAGTTAAAAATCCCCCACCTCCCCCTTTTCCCGACGATTGCAAAACCTGATATATAAAAACTAAAAAGAGTTTACAATCCCTAAAAATTACAAACACTTTTTGGATTTATCTAACTCTACATTTATGCATTATGGATTTCCATTTTAGAAGGATACTTTTTTCTTAATTCAAAACTTGAGTTTTCACTTTTCCTTCACCTCGTAAACTAAAAAAAACAGAGATAAAAGGTAAACAGATCACAACAAAATGAAAATTTTTGAGTTTATGTATAGAAAGAATTTAAAGCAACAAAAAAATGTAAATAAAGGAAATTTATTCACACACCACAAATCAACACAAAACTTTTCTTATCCTAGTTTGGGTAAATCCACTAGTTCAACCCTAATAACTAGGAATTTTAAAAGAAAGAGATTTTCTAAACATGTTTTAAAAAATGGATATGCATGCTTGATACATGTTAAAGAAGCAAATGACCTATGGATCCAAACCTTCTAAAGAGAATAAAATTAAATTCTAAAGTGAACGTGCGGTGGGATATTTTCCTGAGTCAAACAAGCCATTATTTTGCCAATTTACAAAAAGTTGAACTAACAATCATAGATGATTGTAAAGTGATTTATCATGTGTAACGGGCTATATTTTTGTAAGGAATGACTTATGTTTTGGGACTCAACACTCATTTAAAAATCCCCCACCTCCCCCTTTTCCTGACGATTGCGGAACCTTAAATATAAAAACTAAAAAGTGTTTACACTCCCTAAAAATTACAGACACTTTTTGGAATTATCTCTCTCAACATTAGAGCATTGTGCATTTCAATTTTAGATGTATACTTTTTTCTTAAATAAAACTTGAGTTTTTACTTTCCCATCATCTCGCATACAAAAAAAAGAGATAAAAGGCAAATTGATCACAACAAAATCAAAATTTTAGAGTTTATGTATGGAAAGAATTTACAGCAATAAACAAATGTAAGTAAAGAAAATTTATTCACACACCACAAATGAACACCAAAGTTTTGTTATCCAAGTTTGGGTAATTGCACTAGTTCAGCCCTAATCGCGCGGAATTTTATAAGAAAGAAATTTTTTTACATTTGTTTTAAATAATGGATATGCATGCTAGAAATATGTTAAAGATGCAAATGACCTATGGATCCAAACCTTTTAAAGTGAATAACATTAAATTCTCAAGTGAACGTGCAATGGGATAATTACTGAAGTCAAACAAGCCATTATTTTACCCATTAATAAAAAGCTGACCTAATGATCACAAATGATTGTAGAGTGATTTATCATGAGTAACCGGCTATATTTTTTATAGGAATGACTTATGGATTGGCCATCAACACTCAGTTTAAAATCCCCCACCTCCCCCTTTTCCCGACGACTACAGAACCTGATATATAAAAACTAAAAAGAGTTTACAATCCCTAAAAATTACAGGCACTTTTTGAAATTATCTCACTCTATATTTGTGCATTGTGCATTTCCATTTTAAATGTATACATATTTCTTAAATCAAAACTTGAGTATTCACTTTCCTTTCATCTCTCTCTAAATTTGTGCATTGTGCATTTCAATTTTAGATGTTTACTTTTTTCTTAAATAAAAACTTGAGTTTTTACTTACCCTACATCTCGCAAACAAAACAAAAGAGATAAAGGCAAATTGTATCACAACAAAATGAAAATTTTAAACAATTTAAAGCAATAAAAAAATGTAAGTAAAGAAATTTTATTCACTCACCACAAATGAACACAAAACTTTTGTTATCCAAGTTTAGGAAATTCCACTAGTTCAACCCTAATACCTCAGAATTTTATAAAAAAAATATTTTTCTACACATGTTTTAAAAAATGGATATGCAAGTTTGAAACATGTTAAAGATGTAAATGACCTATGGATCAAAACCATTTAAAGAGAATAACATTAAATTCTCAAGTGAACGTGCGGTGGGATATTTACATGAGTAAAAGAAGCCATTGTTTTACCCATTTAAAAAAAGCTGAGCTAACGATCATAGATGATGTAAAGTGATTTATCATGCGTAATGGGCTATATATTTTGAATGAATGACTTATGGATTTGGAGTCAACACTCAGTTAAAAATCCCCCGCCTCCCCCTTTTCCCTACGATTGCAAAACCTGATATATAAAAACTAAAAAGAGTTTACAATCCCTAAAAATTACAGACATATTTTGAAATTATCTGTCATTACATTTGTGCATTGTGTATTTCCATTTGAGATGTATACTTTTTTCTTAATAAATACTTGAGTTTTCACTTTCCCTTCATCTCGTAAACAAAAAAAAGATATAAAAGGCAAATAGATCACAACAAAATGAAAATTTTAGAGTTTATGTATGGAAAGAATTTGAAGCAATAAATAAATGTAAGAAAGACAATTTATTCACACACCCCAAATGTACACAAAATTTTTTTTCTCGAATTTATGGAAATTTTGCTAGTTCAACCCTTTTAGCTAGGAATTTTATAAGAAAGAGATTTTTCTTCTCAAGTTTTAAAAAATGGATATGCATGCTTTAAATATGTTAAAGATGCAAATGACCTTTGGATCCAAACCATTTAAAGAGAATAACATTAAATTCTCAAGTGAACGTGGGGTGGATATTTACCCGAGTCAATCTAGCCATTATTTTGCCCATTTTCAAAAAGCTGACCTAAGGATTATAGATGATTTTAAAGTGATTTATCGTGCATAACAGGCTATAATTTTTTAAGGAATGACTTATGGATTGGGAGTCAACACTAAGTTAAAAATCCTTTGCCTCCCCTTTTCCCGACGATTGCAAAACCTGATATAAAAACTTAAAACAGTTTACATTCCCTAAAAATTACAGACACTTTTTGGAATTATCTCTCTCTACATTTGTGAATTGTGCATTTACATTTTAGATGTATACTTTTTTCTTAAATCAAAACTTGATTTTTTTCTTTCCCTTCATCTAGCAAACAAAAAAAAGAGTTAAAAGGCAAATAGATCACAACAAAATGAAAATTTTAGATATTATGTATGGAAAGAATTTAAAGAAATAATCAAATGTAAGTGATAGATGCCATATTCTGACATGAGAACTAGGTTAATTATAATAGAATAACCTTTATAATTGTGTTATAGGTGGTTATTTATCGGTTTTCAAATGAAACGTGTATTTATTGAATTTGGCATTAATCACTGTCTATATTGCATATTTTTCTCTCCTGAATTATATTTCATTGTTTTTAAGGTTTATTTCTTCCTGAAATACTTTTTCAATTATGGAATTTCAGGAGGATTTTGGTGGAGAAGGAGATATTTTCCAAAAGGCCCTTAGTGAAATGGAGGTGATTTTTAGGGCAAATCGTTTTTAAAACAAAGAAAAATTGGTATTAAAGGAAAGAGGAGAGTCGAAGGTGTGTGTGTGTGTGTGTGTGTGTGTGTGTGTGGGGGGGGGGGGGGGGGGGGGGGGGGGGGGGGGGGAGGGGGGAGCGTGAAGAGATAATAGACAGATCGAATAAAACAGAGGACCTTGGACCGGAAATAGGGGAAGACCCGAGAGGAATTTCCCACCGTCGTTCGCCGGGCCACTGTCTTTCGCCGCGCCACCGTCGTCCACCGCCGTCCACTGCCGGAACCAGCAACTGAGAAAAAACCCAAGGAGAGCTCGAGAGAGTCTCCATCGAGGTGAGTTCGACAGTTTCTGCTCGCCAGGCCGAGAAGTGATCCGAGAGGGCTTCTCCAGTGCCAATTCCGCTTTCCGACCATCCTTCGGCGTCTATTACATATTTTTGACTATTTCCGGAGCTATTCCGACTCCAACCTAGACTCGAGAGAGCCGGTTAGAGAATGTCAGCTCTGTTTCGTTCTTCGCCGGATGTTACCTCCGTCCGTCGGCTTCTAACCTTCGTCGCCAGCGTCGTCTCTACCTCCGGCCACTCACTCTTGCTACCCGAACCCATCAATTTCGGGAAATTGCAGCACTCGTGAGAACGAGTTGCTGCCCGAGCGAGAGGAAGGAGAAGGGGAGTAATTCGTCATTTTTGAATTTTATTTTTTATATAGTTTGAACTTAGGTAATTGAATGTTTATTGAATCTGATTTTATAATTAATGTTTATTGAATATTTGTTTTCCGGATATTTGATTAAATTGGCTAGTTAGGGTAGGAATATAATTTAGGTTGGATTTTGGTATTTTATTCCAAAATATGTCTTTCACTCTATGCGCCCGAGAGGGTCTAGACGCAAGGATTGAGAATTCAGATCCGTGGTTACGTGGCGCTAGAAAGAGGCACGAATCACCGTAAATTCCAGAATTGACGTTTCCTGTTGTGCAAGTAGTTAACCAGATGATTGCTTGATAATTTAGGATATAATTAGTGTTTAGTTCATATTAATTCATCATATTTGGTTACGCTAGTTGACTGAAGAATACACAAAATTCAGTCCTCCCTGTGGATATGACCCTCGCTTCCCGCTAAATTACATGAACGATTCGTACGCTTGCGAGGTATTATAGCCGATGTAACTAAATTCCATATCAAGTTTTTGGCGTCGTTACCAGGGAGGCACGTATTAAGTGTATTTCTTTGTTCTCCATGGTTTTAGGTTAGATTTATTTCTATTTTATTTTATTTTATTTTAATTTTTTATTTTTTATTTTTTTCTTTCATAATTTTAGCTTGGTGATATTTTATGGAATTATTTTTTTTCTTCTAGTTAGTTCATATTTTTAGTAGTGATTTTGTTAGCTTAATTTGATAGTTCATTTTGTTTCTTTTTGTGTTTTTATGCACGGGCGCCGCTCCCTTGGTGGACCATTAGCTCCCTTTGTTGAAGAGGTAGAACATATTTGTAGGAAAACACCCAAAGTCGAGTTAGGAGCTACCATGGCCAATCAAGGCGAACCATTACAGTTACCTGCAGTAGGTGACCGTAGAGCCCTGAGGGATTATTCTATCCCATCCCACTTCACATCACCTTCTTACATTATATTGCCACCCACTACTGCCGCCAGTTACGAGTTGAAACCGGGTGTGATCCAACTCCTCCCTACATTCTATGGGTTGGAGAAGGAGGACCCATATTACCACATCAAGGAATTCTTAGATATTTGTGCAACTTTCAAATTCCAGAATTTCTCAGATGACTCTATCCGGTTAAGACTTTTTCCATTTTGACTTAAGGATATGGCCAAGTCTTGGCTTAATTCCTTGGAGGTGGGCAGCATTACTTCATGGGACACATTAGTCACAAAAGTTTTGTCCAAGTACTTTCCCATTCAGAGAACTACAGCCCTCAGGAGAGAAATCTCCAACTTTATGCAACAGGAGGGTGAACACTTTTATGAGGCTTGGGAGAAATGGAAGGATCTGATCCGTAGGTGTCCGCATCATGGGTTTGAGAAATGGCATTTAGTGCAATACTTTTTATCAAGGTCTTACACCCCAGGTTAGATCCATGGTAGATGCAAGGAGTGGTGGGAGTTTGATGGGTAAGAGTGCTAGTGAGGCGTGGTACTTCTTTGAAACGTTGAGTGATCAATCTCAGCAATGGGGTTCATCATTTAATGCTGATAGGAGATCCCACGAAGCCAAAAGAGGGGGGTCTCTACGAGGTTAGTGAACACCTATGCTCATGGCCAAGATTGAAGGGTTGACTAGAAAAATTGATGCCCTTATGGTGTCCAAGAGTTCACCTGCTCTTAACCCATCTACTGTTTGTGCCATATGCTCTAGTTCATCTCATCCCACACAAATGTGTCCATCTAGTTCATCCTACCCAGAGCTCATTGAGGACTTCAATGCAGTCCAGAATTTTCATAGACCAAACCGGAACGATCCTTTTTCAGAAACATATCATCCGGGTTGGGCTAGGCACCCAAATTTCTCATGGTCCAAGGGCCCACAGGTTGGGGGTCCTCCAGGGTTTACTCAACCCCAAGCTCTACGCCCACACTTCACTCAACAGCCATTGATTCCATAAAAACCTTCACTTGAGGATACACTTCAATTATTCATGCAGAATACACAGTCCTCAATTGCTAAACTTGAAATGCAATTGAGTCAGTTGGCCAGCCACATGAGTGAACAAGCACAAAATAGACTCCCGAGTCAAACCATTCCTAACCCCAAAAGCACACATGAGAGTGGGTTGAGTTCCAAACCCCACCATGAGCAAGCCAAAGCCATAACCACCCTTAGGAGTGGTCGTGAGTTGAACAATGGGGTAGGGACCACTAAGTCTAAGGAGTCAAAGGATGACAATGGGGACACATCATTGGGTGAAGAACCTCCAAGTTCTCCACCAACAGCCAAGCAGATCCCTAACCAAGTCCCACTAGCTCCCTATCCGCAGAGGTTATCGGGCCCACCTAGGCAAGGAGATAGCATGCATGAAATGTTGGAACTGTTTAGTAAGGTTCACATTAACATTCCACTTCTTGATGCTATTAGGCAAGTCCCTGCCTATGCCCGATTTTTGAAAGACCTTTGTACACAGAAGAGAAAACAACATGTTAATAAAAAGGTCTTTCTTACTGAGAATGTAAGCTCAATTCTGAAGCACAACACTCCTCCTAAAGTTAAAGATCCTGGATGTCCCACAATTTCATGTGTAATTGGTGAACATACCATCCAAAGAGCTCTTCTCGACTTAGGGGCAAGTGTGAATTTGCTTCCTTTCTTTGTATACCAGCAATTAGGTTTGGGGGAATAGAAGCCTACTCCCATCACACTTCAACTAGCTGACTGTTCTGTCAAGATACCACAAGGAATAGTTGAAGATGTTTTGATAAAAGTGGACAAATTTCTGTTCCCAGTTGATTTCTTTGTTCTTGATACAGAACCAATAGTCAATGTGACCAACCAAATTCCTGTCATCCTAGGACGTCCCTTCTTAGCTACATCTAATGCAATCATTCATTGTAAAAGTGGTGAGTTGGAGTTGTCTTTTGGAAATTTTAAGGTCTCATTGAATGTATTTAATGCCTGGCACCACCCACTTGAGTCTGATGATCTGAGTCTTGCATTTAAGATAGAAACTGTTATGCTTGATGACGAATCCACTCTTGAATCTTTTGAGTCTTGCATAACATCTTTAGACATGGACTATTTTGATGAGGAAACATATTTCCGAGAGGTTGATTCTTTACTCAATTTTGTACCTCTGTTGGAGGAAGCTTATGAGATTATCACAACTAATCATCCACAGGATCTTCCTCTTGACTTGGACAAACCTCTTGAAACTTCCAAGCTAGAACTTAAGCCACTTCCTCCCACGTTGAAGTATGCATTCTTGGGGCCCATGAACTCATGACCAGTCATTATTTCCTCTGATTTGAGTACTGAGCAGGAGGAACAATTGACTGAAGTTTTACAAGCACACAGAGAGGCATTGGGGTGGACTCTTGATGCCTTAAAAGGGATTAGCCCCTCCATATGCATGCATCGTATTCATTTGGAGGAGGGGACTAAAGCCTCACGTGAGATGCAACATAGGTTAAATCCCCATATGTTGGAGGTTGTGAGAGAAGAAGTCATCAGGTTGCTTGTGACAGGAATCATTTACCCTATTTTCGATAGCACCTGGTGAGTCCAATTCAAGTTGTCCCTAAGAAAGGGGGGATAACGATAATGAAAAATGAGAGTGGTGAATTGATTCCCACAAGAACTACCACCAAGTGGCATGTCTGCATTGACTATAGAAAACTTAATTCCGCCACTAGGAAGGATCACTTCCCACTACCTTTCATTGATCAGTTACTAGAGCGATTGGCCGGCCACAATTTTTATTGCTTCTTAGATGGATACTCCGGCTACAATCAAATTCCCATTGCTCCAGAAGACCAGGAAAAGACCACATTCACGTGTCCGTTTGGCACCTATGCTTACAGACGCATGCCTTTTGGTTTATGCAATGCGCCCGCCACTTTCCAACGGTGCATGATGAGTATCTTTTCTGACATGATTGGTGACTTTTTAGAGGTCTTTATGGATGACTTTTCTGTTTTTGGCTCTAGTTTTGATACATGTTTGCACAATCTTTCACTCGTACTGTCCCGTTGCATTAAGTCCAATTTAGTCTTGAATTGGGAGAAATGCCACTTCATGGTAAAAGAAGGAATTGTTTTAGGACATGTAGTGTCTGAGCGGGGTGTAGAAGTGGACAAAGCCAAGGTTGACCTAATTGTCAATCTGCCACAACCTACTTCTGTGAAGCGGGTGCGTTCTTTCCTTGGCCATGCTGGGTTCTATAGGCGTTTCATTAAAGACTTTAGCAAAATTTCTCGTCCTTTGACGAATTTGCTTGCTCAAGATGTTGCTTTTGCCTTTGATGATGCCTGTATTCATGCTTTTGAGACACTGAAGAAATGTTTGTCCACTGCACCAATTGTCCAACCCCCTATTTGGTCTTTGCCTTTGGAGTTGATGTGTGATGCCTTTGGCTATGCATTGGGGGCTGTTTTGGGGCAAAAGACGGATAAAATGCCCTATGTCATTCAGTATGCTAGCCGCACTCTTCATGATGCTCAATTGAATTACACTACCACTGAGAAGGAGTTGCGAGCTGTTGTGTTTGCCTTGAACAAATTTAGATCATATCTGTTAGGGTCAAAGGTTATAGCGTTCACTGATCATTCTGCTTTGAAGTACTTATTATCCATCAAGGACACTAAACCTCGCTTGATTAGATGGATCTTGCAATTGCAAGAATTTGACCTTGAGATTCGAGATAAGAAGGGTTGTGAGAATGTTGTTGCTGATCATCTATCTAGGATCTGTGTTGCACCTCAGGAAGGATTCCTTCCTTTAAATGATTCCTTCCCTGATGAACAACTTCTCCAAGTATCCCAGTTGCCTTGATTTGCTGACATAGTCAACTATCTTGTAACTCATAAGATTCCTGATTATTGGAGTAAACAAGATCGGTTGAAATTCTTTTCCCAAATCAAACATTTTTTTTGGGATGAACAAGACTTTGCCAACATTCTTGAATTTTTTCATTCCCACGCATGTGGTAGACATTTTGGTGCTAGAAAGACCATGGCTAAAGTCTTGCAATGTGGTTTCTATTGGCCTTCATTATTTAGAGATGCCCATGAGTTTTGTCAGGTGTGTGATAAATGCCAATGAACTGGTTGTTTTTCTAGGAAGAACATGATGCCTCTTAACCCCATTCTTATTGTTGAATTATTTGATGTGTGGGGTATTGATTTCATGGGTCCTTTTCTTGTCTCGTTTGGCTATCAATACATCCTTGTTGCTGTTGAATATGTCTCTAAATGGATTGAAGCTATATCATGTAAGACAAACGATCACAAAGTGGTGGTAAAGTTTTTAAAAGAAAATATCTTTAATCGGTTTGGTACCCCGAGAGCGATCATCAGTGATGGGGGATCTCATTTTTGTAACAGATCATTTGAGACCTTATTGAAGAAATATTCCATCACTCATCGGGTGTCCACTCCGTACCACCCGCAAACTTGTGGTCAAGTGGAAATCTCTAATAGGGAGATCAAAAGGATTTTGGGGAAGTCGGTTCGCTTTGATAGGAAAGATTGGTCCACTCGATTGGACAATGCTTTATGGGCCTATCGAACCGCTTATAAGACTCCTATTGGGATGTCTCCATTTCGCCTAGTGTTCAGCAAAGCATGTCATCTACCTGTTGAGCTTGAGCATATGGGCCATTAAGGCTTTGAATTTTGATTTAACTCAAGCGGGTGAGGAGAGAAAGTTGCAATTGAATGAGTTGGAGGAGATACGTCATGATGCTTATGAGAATGCCAAACTGTATAAGGAGCGAACAAAGCTTTTACATGATAAATCTATTTTTCGCAAGTCTTTTACTATTGGGCAGAATGTTTTACTTTATAACTCACGGTTGCATTTGTTTCCAGGGAAGCTAAGATCCAGGTGGTCCGGTCCATTTGAAGTTACACAGGTGTTTCCTCATGGCGCTATTGAGATCCGCAATCACGGAGACGGGTCGGTCTTCAAAGTTAACGGTCAGAGGCTCAAACTGTATCTTGAGAATGTCCCCACACCGGAGGAGGTGATGGTGATTTTCTTGGAGGAACCTGTCATTTCATCTTGAATGCGTCAGAGTCTTGCTTACGACTATAAACTTAGCACATTGTGGGCAATCCCCACGTTTCTATCCCTTTGTACATTACAATTTTATTTTTATTTTATTTTTTTGGTTTATTCATTCTTATTTTCCGGATGAGAGCATAAATGGTTCCGGTAGTTGATGACCAGACTTTTGGTCCCTAGTTTGAGAGGTCTGTACTCAAACAACCGTTCTGGGATTGACCAGTTTGATCTTGAAGTATTGAATGAAAACCTTATGGTGAGTAACTTATGGACTTGTGTTCAGCGCATGATTCCTACTGCCTTCAGTGGCTAGTCACACAGAGATTTCTTCAAAGTGTTATGTGGGATAGCGGTTTCATCTACAGATGATTACCTACGGGTATGACTGATACGAGTAAACCTTCTTCGAGGGAGACTATGTATCATTCCTGAGGGTCTTTATTGACTTTTCGGTATTATTGTTGATGACCAAACACATATGGTCCCACCTATGGATTTAGGAGCCCTGAGGGAGCTTAACCCTCACCCTGTCGGAGTATAACTAGCTAAGTTGTTATTCCTTTTTTTAGTCGTTTTGGTGTTTTAACTTTTCCCCATTGAGGACAATGTCAAGTTTAGGTTTGGGGGGAGGAAACGACTCTTTTATGTCTTAGCAATAATTTCTTTTGATTTCTGTTCGTGGTTTTCAAATTACTCCTCTTAGTATGTGGTTACCATTAGTAGAGTTAAAATAAGTTGCTCAAATGTGTTTCAAAATTTTTCATAAAAACTATGTAGAATATGCCTATTAGAAATTTGATATCATTTGTTGTGATCCATGAGAATTCAGTGGGATAACTTACTATTGCATTAGACTTGGAACTTAGTTGCAAAAGAGAACATGTAAATCTAGTGTTGATCTATGATAGTTTGAATAGTCTTGTATGCTTGTTTGAACTCATTCCTTTTTATACCTCAGTGAAATTCCTTGTTGTAATGTATGAATGCAAATGGAAATGAATGCTCTTGCTTGCAAAAGACAAATAACTTCAGAAACAGCCTGGGCAAACCCAGGGACATGCATCGGAACAGTCGGTTACTTAAAAATAAGTGCATGTGCAGTGAAGACGAATACAAAATGGTGGTAATACCAAAAGTATTCAGTGAAACAAAAATTACGCTCGTAATAGCAAAAGAGCGCTGGTAATAGCGTAAAATGGTTTTAAATCTGGAAGCAATGAGTTTCCTTAACTTTGATGATAAATTGTAATTTGAAAGAAGTTGCAAGTCAAGATTGAAATTGGTATATTTCTTTTGTGAGATTGTCAGACAATAGGCTTACTCTAGTATTTTCTCTTAATTGTGATGTGACCAAGATTTTATTGTTATTTGTTGCCTCTTTGTTCTATTGAAATAATTGCTTATGGGTCACATTGGTTTAGGCGGAGTAACAATGAGTGTATTTGGATTGATAATATGCTATATTTTACACAGGTTTTCAAATTGCGCAGGATCTCATATGATTTTCAGATATTTTACAATACTAAGTGTTAGTCATATGCTAAGGAGGAGTAAATTTTCTTCAATTTTCTTTTTATATTATTGATTTAGATGAATTTTGTGGGTAAATTCCATGCAAACCCTCACGAGACATAACTCGTCCACTACCGCAAAGTAGGGATTTAACGGCTTGTTGCATGCGCTAAATGCAATCGTGCTCTCTACGAAAGTGACATTTTGTTTTCCTAGGCTTAATTTTGGTCTGATTGTTGTTTTGCTAGGGCTAGCAAAGATTTAGGTTCGAGGGTGTGATAGATGTCATATTCTGACATGAGAACTAGGTTAATTATAATAGAATAACCTTTATAATTGTGTTATAGGTGGTTATTTATCGGTTTTCAAATGAAACATGTATTTATTGAATTTGGCATTAATCACTATCTATATTGCATATTTTTCTCTCTTGAATTATATTTCATTGTTTTTAAGGTTTATTTCTTCCTGAAATACTTTTTATGGATTCAATTATGGAATTTCATGAGGATTTTGGTGGAGAAGGAGATATTTACCAAAATGCCCTTAGTGAAATGGAGGTGATTTTTAGGGCAAATCGTTTTTAAAACAAAGAAAAATTGGTATTAAAGGAAAGAGGAGAGTCGAAGGCGGGGGGTTGGGGGGGGGGGGGTGATTTTTAGGGCAAATCGTTTTTAAAACAAAGAAAAATTGGTATTAAAGGAAAGAGGAGAGTCGAAGGCGGGGGGTGGGGGGGGTGGGGGGGCGTGGTGGAGGGAGCGTGAAGAGAAAACAAACAGATCGACCAAAATAGAGGACCGGAAACAGAGGAAGACGTGAGAGGAGTTTCCCATCGTCGTTCGCCGGGCCACTGTCTTTTGCCGCGCCACCGTCGTCCACCGCCGTGCACCGCCGTCCACCGCCATCCAGCAACTGAGAACAAACCCGAGGAGAGCTCGAGAGAGTCTCTGTCGAGGTGAGTTCGACAGTTTCTGCTCGCCAGGACGAGAAGTGATCCAAGAGGGCTTCTCCGGTGTCAATTCCGCTTTCTGACCATCCTCCGGCGACTATTACATATTTCTGACTATGCCCGAAGCTATTCCGACTCCGACCGAGACTCGAGAGAGCCGGTTAGAGAACATCAGCTCTGTCTCGTTCTTCGCCGGACGTTACCTCCGTCCGTCGGCTTCTAACCTTCGTCGCCGGCGTCGTCTCTACCTCCGGCCACTCACTCTTGCTACCCGAAGCCATCAATTTCGGGAAATTGCAGCACTCGTGAGAACGAGTTGCTGCCCGAGCGAGAGGAAGGAGAAGGGGAGTAATTCATCATTTTTGAATTTCATTTTTTATATAGTTTGAACTTAGGTTATTGAATGTTTATTGAATTGATTTGATAATTAATGTTTATTGAATATTTGTTTTCCGGATATTTGATTAAATTGGCTAGTTATGGTAGGAATATAATTTAGGTTGGATTTTGGTATTTAAATCAGATTTTTGTCTTTCACTCTATGCGCCCTAGAGGGTCTAGAATCAAGGATTGAGAATTCGGATCCATGGTTACATGGCGCTCGAGAGAGGCACGAAACACCGTAAAATTTAGAATTGACGTTTCCTGTTGTGCAAGTAGTTAACCAAATGATTGCTTGATAATTTAGGATATAATTAGTGTTTAGTTCATATTAATTTATCATATTTGGTTAGGCTAGTTGACTTAAGAATACACAAATTTCAGTCCTCGCTGTGGATATGACCCTCGCTTCCCGCTAAATTACATGAATGATTCGTACGCTTGCGAGGTATTAAAGCCGATGTAACTAAATTCCACATCAGTAAGTAAAGAAAATTTATTTACACACCACAAATGAACAAAAATGTTTTGTTATCCAAGTTTGGGTAATTCCACTAGTTCAACCCTAATAGCTCGGAATTTTATAAGAAAGAGATTTTCTACATATGTTTTAAAAAATGGATATGCATGCTTGAAACATGTTAAAGATGTAAAAGACTTATGGTTCCAAACCTTTTAAAGAGAATAACATTAAATTCTCAAGTGAACGTGCGGTGGGATATTTACCCGACTCAAACAAGCCATTATTTTCCCCATTTACAAAAAGCTGACCTAATGATCATAGATGATTGAAAAGTAATTTATGATACATAACCGGCTAAATTTTGAAAGGAATGACTTATAGATTGGGAGTCAACACTCACTCAAAAAATCACCGACGAGTGCAAAACCTGATATATAAAAACTAAAAAGAGTTTACATTCCCTAACAATTATAGAAACTTTTTGGAATTATCTCTCTCTACATTTGTGCATTGTGCATTGTGCATTTCCATTTTCGATGTATAATTTTTTCTTCAATCAAAACTTGAGTTTTTACTTACCCTACATCTCGCAAACAAAAGAAAAAGATAAAAGTCAAAATAGTTCACAACAAAATGAAAATTTTAGAGTTTATGTATGGAAAGAATTTACGGCTATAAACTAATGTAAGTAAAGAAAATTTATTCACAGACCACAAATGAACACAGAAGTTTTGTTATCCAAGTTTGGGTAATTCCAATAGTTCAACCCTAATAGTTCGGAATTTTATAAGAAAGAGATTTTTGTACATATGTTTTAAAAAATGGATGTGCATACTTGAAACATGTTAAAGATGAAAATTACCAATGGATCCAAACCTTTTAAAGAGAATAACATTAAATTCTCAAGTGAACGTGCGGTGGGATATTTACCCTACTCAAACAAGCCATTATTTTGCCCATTTTCCAAAAGCTTACCTAAGGATCATAGATGATTGTAATGTGATTTATCATGCGTAATGGGCTATATTTTTTTAAGGAATGACTGATGGATTGGGAGTCAACACTAAGTTAAAAATCCCCCACCTCCCCTTTTCCCGATGATTGCAGAACCTGATTTATATAAACTAAAAAGAGTTTACAATTCCTAAAAATTACTGACACATTTAGGAATTATCTCTTCGTACATTTGTGCATTGTGAATTTCCATTTTAGATTTATACTTTTATCTTAAATCAAAACTTTAGTTTTCACTTTCCCTTCATCTCGCAAACTATAAAAAGAGATAAAATGCAAATAGATCACAACGAAAAGAAAATTTCAGAGTTTATGTATGAAAAGAATTTAAAGCAATAAAGAAATGTAAGTATAGAAAATTTATTGACACACCACAAATGAAGACAAAAGTTTTGTTATCCAAGTTTGGGTAATTCCACTAGTTCAACCCAAATAGCACGGAATTTTATAAGAAAGAGATTTTTCTACATATGTTTTAAAAAATGGATATGCATGCTTGAAACTTGTTAAAGATCCAAATGACCTATGGATCCAAACCCTTTAAAGAGAATAACATTAAATTCTCAAGTGAACGTGCGGAGGGATATTTACGTGAGTCAAACAAGCCATTATTTAACCCATTTCCTAAAAGCTGACCTAACGATCACAGATGATTGTAATGTGATTTATCATGCATAACGGGCTATATTTTTTTAAGGAATGACTTATGGATTGGGAGTCAACACTCAGTTAAAAATCCCCCACCTCCCTATTTTCCCGACAATAATAGAACCTGATATATAAAAACTAAAAAGAGTTTACAATCCCTAAAAATTACAAAAACTTTTTGGAATTATCTCTCTCTATATTTTTGCATTGTGCATCTCCATTTTAGATGTATATTTTTTTCTTAAATCAAAACTTGAGTTTTCACTTTCCCTTCATCTCGTAAAAAAAAAAAAAGAGATAAAAGGCAAAAGATCACAACAAAATGAAAATTGGAGAGTTTACGTATGGAAAGAATTTAAAGCAATAAACAAATGTAAGTAAAGAAAATTTATTCACATACCAAAAATGAACACAAAACTTTTGTTATCCAAGTTTAGGAAATTCCACTAGTTCAACCCGAATAGCTTGGAATTTAATAAGAAAGAGATTTTTCTACACATGTTTTAAAAAAAGGATATGCATGCTTGAAACATGTTAAAGATGCAAATGACCTATGCATCCAAACCTGTTAAAGAGTATAACATTAAATTATCAAGTGAACCTGCTGTGGGAGATTTACCTGAGACAAACAAGCCATTATTTTACCCATTTACAAAAAGCTGGCCTAAGATCATAGATGATTGTAAAGTGAGTTATCATGCGTAACGGGCTATATTTTTTTAAGGAATGACTTCTGGATTGGAAGTCAACACTCACTTAAAAATCCCCCGCCTCCCCCTTTTCCTGACGATTGTAGAACCGGATATATAAAAACTAAAGAGAGTTTACAATCCCTAAAAATTATAGACACTTTGGGAATTATCTCTCTCTACATTTGTGCATTGTGCATTTCCATTTTAGATGGATATTTTTTTCTTAATTCAAAACTTGATTTTTAACTTTTCCTTCATCTAGAAAACAAAAAAAAAAAAAGAGATAAAAGGCAAATAGATCACAACAAAATCAAAATTTCAGAGTTTATGTATGGAAATAATTTATAGCAATAAACAAATGTAACTAAAGAAAATTTATAGCAATAACAAAAGTTTTGTTATCCAAGTTTGGCTAATTCCACTTGTTCAACCCTAAAAACTAGGACTTTTATAAGAAAGAAATTTTTCTAAAAATGTTTAAAAAAATGGATATGCATGGTTGATACAAGTTAAAGTTGCAAATGACCTATGGATCCAAACCTTTTAAAGAGAATAACATTAAATTCTCAAGTGAACGTGCGGTGGGATATTTTCTCAAGTCAAACAAGCCATTATTTTGCCCACTTACAAAAAGCTAATCTAATGATCATAGATAACTGTAAAGTGATTTATCAAGCGTAACAGGATATATTTTTTTAAGGACAGTTCAAAATCCCCCGCCTGCCCCTTTTCCCAATGATTGCAGAACCTGTTATATAAAAACTAAAAAGAGTTTACAATCCCTAAAAATTACACACACATTTTGAAATTATCTGTCATTACATTTGTGCATTGTGCAATTCCATTTTAGATGTATACATTTTTCTTAAATCAGAACTTGAGTTTTCACTTTCCCTTTATCTTGTCAAAAAAAAAAAAGGAGAAAAAAGGCAAATAGAGCAACACAAAATGAAAATTTTAGAGTTTATATATGGAAAGAATTTAAAGCAATAAACAAAGGTAAGTAAAGAAAATTTATTCACACATCACAAATGAACACAAAAGTTTTGTTATCCAAGTTTGGGAAATTCCACTATTTCAACCCTAATAGCTTGGAATTTTTTAAGAATGACATTTTTCTACACATGTTTTAAAAAATGGACATGCATGCTTGAAACATGTTAAAGATGCAAATGACTTACGGATCCAAACCTCATAAAAAGAATAACATTAAATTCTCAAGTGAACGTGCGGTAGGATACTTACCCGAGTCAAATAGGCCATTATTTTGCCCATTTGCAAAAAACTGGCCTAACGATTATAGATGATCGTAAAGTGATCTATCATGCATAACAGGCTTTATTTTTGTAAGGAATGAGTTATGGATTGGGAGTCAACACTCTGCTAAAAATCCCTTGCCTCCCCCTTTTCCCAACGATTGCTGAACCTGAAATATAAAAACTAAAAAGAGTTTACAATACCTAAAATTACATGCACTATTTGGAATTATCTCTCTCTACATTTGTGCATTGTGCATATCCATTTTAGATGTATACTTTTTTGTTAAATCAAAACTTGAGTTTTGACTTTCCCTTCATCACGTAACCAAAAAAAAGAGATAAAAGGCAAATAGATCACAAGAAAATGTAAATTTTAGAGTTTATGTAAGAAAAGAATTTAAAGCAATAAACAAATATAAGTAAAGAAAATTTATTCACACACCAAAATTGAACCCAAAAGTTTTGTTAAGCAAGTTTGGGTAATTCCACTAGTTCAACCCTAATAGCTCAGAATTTTATAAGAAAGAGATTTTTCTTCACATGTTTTAAAAAACTGGATATGCATGCTTGAAACATGTTAAAGATTCAAATGTCCTAGGGATCCAAACCTTTTAAAGAGAATAACATTAAATTCTCAAGTGAACGTGCGGTGGAATATTTACCCGAGTCAAACATGCCATTATTTTTTCCATTTACAAAAAGCTGACCTAACAATTATAGATGATTGTAAAGTGATTTATCAAGCGTAATGGGCTATATTTTTGTAAGGAATTACTTATGGATTGGGATTCAACATTCAGTGAAAAATCCCCCGCCACCCCCTTTTCCCGATGATTGCAGAACCTGATATATAAAAACAAAAAAGAGTTTACAATATTTAAAAATTACAAAAAAATTTTGAATTACCTCACTCGACATTTTTGCATTGTGCATTTCCTTTTTAGATGTATACTTTTTTCTTAAATAAAAACATGAGTTTTCACTTTCCCTTCATCTCGTAAACAAAAAAAAAAAAGAGACAAAAGGCAAAAAGATTAGAAGAAAATGAAAATTTTAGAGTATGGAGAGAATTTAATGCAATAAAGAAATATATGTAAAGAAAATTTATTCACCCACGACAAATGAACACAAAAGTTTTGCTATTCAAGTTTTGGAAATTCCACTAGTTCAACTCTAATAGCTCGGAAGTTTAAAGGAAAAAGTTTTTCTACACATGTTTTAAAAAATGGATATGCATGCTTGAAACATATTAAAGATGCAAATGACGAATGGATCCAAACCATTTAAAGAGAAGAACATTAAATTCTCAAGTGAACATGCGGTAGGATATTTATCCATGTCAAAAGAGCCATTATTTTGCCCATTTACAAAAACCTGACATAAGGATCATAGATGATTGTAAAGTGATTTATCATGCGTAACTGGGTATATTTTTGTAATGAATGACTTATGGTTTGGGAGTCAACACTCTATTAAAAATCCCCCGCCTCCCCATTTTTCCGACGATTGCAGAACTTGATATATAAAAACTTAAAAGAGTTTACTATCCCTAAAAATTATAGAAACATTTTGGAATTATTTCTCCGTACTTTGTGCATTTCCATTTCAGATGTAAACTTTTTTCTTAAATCCCAACTTCAGTTTTCACTTTCCCTTCATCTCGTAAATAAAAAAAAAGAGTTAAAAGGAAAATAAGATCACAAAAAAATGAAACTTTTAGATTTTTTGTATGGAAAGAATTTAAAGCAATAAACAAATGTAAGAAAAGAAAATTTATTCACACACCACAAATGAACACAAAATTTTTGTTATCCAAGTTTGGGTAATTCCACTAGTTCAACCAAAATAGCTCGGAATTTTGTAAGAAAAATATTTTTCTACACATGTTTTAAAAAATGGTATGCATGCTTCAGACATGTTAAAGATGCAAATTACCTATGGATCCAAACCTTTGAAAGACAATAACATTAAATTCTCAAGTGAACGTGCAATGTGGTATTTACCTGAGTCAAACAAGCCATTATTTTGCCCATTTACAAAAAGCTCACCTAACGATCATAGATGATTGTAAAGTGATTTATCATGCGTAACGGGCTATATTTTTGTAAGGAATGACTTATGGATTGGGAGTCAACACTCGATTAAATTTCTCCCGCCTCCACTTTTTCCCAATGATTGCTGAACCTGATATATAAAAACTAAAAAGAGTTTAGAATCCCTAAAATTAAAGACACTTTTTGGAATTATCTCCCTCTACATTTGTGCATTGTGCATTTCCGTTTTAGATGTATACTTTATTGTTAAATCAAAACTTGAGTTTTCACTTTCCCTTCATCTCGTAAACAAAAAACAGAGATAAAAGGCTAATAGATCACAACAAAATGAAAATTTTGGAGTTTATGTTTGGAAAGAATTTAAAACAGTAAACAAATCTAAGTAAAAAAAAATTATTAACACACCAAAAATGAACACAAAATTTTTGTTATCCAAGTTTGGGTAATTCCCCTAGTTCAACCCTAATAGCTCGGAATTTTATAAGAAAGAGAATTTTTTGCATATGTTTTAAAAAATCAATATGCATGCTTGAAACATGTTGAGGATGCAAATGACCTATGGATTCAAACCATTTAAAGAGAAGAGCATTAAATTCTCAAGTGAACGTGCGGTGAGATATTTATTCGTGTCAAAAAAGCCATTATTTTGCCCATTTACAAAAAGCTGACATAAGGATCATAGATGATTGTAAAGTGAATTATCATGCGTTACTGGGTATATTTTTGTAATGAATAACTTAGGGTTTGGGAGTCAACACTCTATTAAAAATCCCCAACTTCCCCATTTTCCCGACAATTGCAGAACCTGATATATAAAAACTAAAAAGAGTTTACTATCCCTACAAATTACAGAAAATTTTTGGAATTATCTCTCTGTACATTTGTGCATTTTACAATGTGCATTTCCATTTTAGATATATGCTTTTTTCTTAAATCCAAACTTGAGTTTTCACTTTCCCTTCATCTAATTAAAAAAAGAAAAAGAAAAAAGGAAAATAGATGATTGTAAAGTAATTTGTCATGCGTAATGGGCTATATTTCTTTAAGGAATGACTTATGGATTGGGAGGCAACACTCAGTTAAAAATCCCCCGCCTCCCCCTTTTCCCGAAGATTGCAGAACCAGATATATAAAAACAAAAAAGAGTTTACAATGCAAAAAAATTACAAAAGGTTTTTGGAATTATCTCTCTCTATATTTGTGCATTGTGAATTTCCATTTAAGATGTATACATTTATCTTAAATCAAAACTTGAGTTTTTACTTTTCCTTCAACTCGTAAATAAAAAATAGAGATAAAAAGCAAAAAGATCACAACAAACTGAAAATTTTAGAGGTTATGTATGGGAAAAATTTAAAGCAATAAACAAATGTAAGTAAAGAAAATTTATTCACACACCACTAATGAACACAAAATTTTTGTTATCCAAGTTTGGGAAATTCCCCAAGTTCACCCCTAATAGCTCGAAATTTTATAAGAAAGAGATTTTTCGACACATGTTTTTTAAAATGAATATGCATGCTTGAAACATGTTAAAGATGCAAATGACCTATGGATCTAAACATTTTAATGAGAATAACATTAAATTCTTAAGTGAACGTGTTGTGACTTAGTTACCCGGGTCAAACAAGCCATGATTTTGCCCATTTACAAAAAGCAGACCTAACTATCATAGATGATTGTAAAGTAATTTATCTTGCGTAAAGGGCTATATTTTTTTAAGGAATGACTTATGGATAGGGAGTCAACACTCAGTTAAAAATCCCCCGCCTCCCCCTTTTATCGACGATTGCTGATCCTGATATATAAAAACTAAAAAGAGTTTACAATCCCAAAAAATTACAGTCCCTTTTTGGAATTATCTCTCACTACATTTGTGCTTTGTGCATTTCCATTTTAGATGTATACTTTTTCCTTAAATCAAAACTTGAGTTTTTACTTTCCCTTCATCTCGTAAACAAACAAAAAAAAAGATATAAGGCAAATAGATCACAGCAAAATGAAAATTTTAGAGTTTATGTATGGAAATAATTTAAGGCAATAAACAAATGTTAGTAAAAAAAAATTATTCACACACCACAAATGAACAAGAAAATGATTTGTTATCCAACTTTGGGTAATTCCACTAGTTCAACCCTAATAGCTCGGAATTTTTAAGAAAGAGATTTTTAATCATGTGTTTTAAAAAATGGATATGCATGCTTGAAACATGTTAAAGATGCAAATGACCTATGGATCCAAACCTTTTAAAGAGAATAACATTAAAATCTCAAGTGAACGTGCGGTGGGATATTTACCCATGTCAAACAAACCGTAATTTTGCCCATTTACAAAAAGCTGACCTACTGATTATAGATGATTGTAAAGTGATTTGTCATGTGTAACGGGCTATATTTTTTTAAGGAATGACTTATGGATTGGGAGTTAACACTCAGTTAAAAATCCCTCGCCTCCCCTTTTTCCCGACGATAGCAGAATCTGATATATAATAAATAAAATGAGTTTACAATGCCTAAAAGTTACAGAAACTTTTTGGAATTATCTCTCATTACAATTGTGCATTGTGCATTTCCATTTTAGATGTATAGCTTTTTCTAAAATAAAAACTTGAGTTTTCACTTTCCCTTGATCTCTTAATTAAACAAAAGAGATAAAAGGCAAATAGAGCACAAGAAAATGAAAATTATAGAGTTTATGTACGAAAGGAATTTACACCAATAAACAAATGAAAGTAAAGAAAATTTATACACACACCACAAATGAACACAAAAGTTTTTTTATCCAAGTTTGGAAAATTCCACTATTTCAAGGCTAATAGCTCGTAATTTTATAAGAAAGAGATTTTTCTACATATGTTTTAAAAAATGGATATGCATGCTTGAAACACGTTAAAGATAAAAATGACCTATGGATCCAAACCTTTTAAAGAGAATAACATTAAATTCTCAAGTGAACATGCAGAGGGATATTTACCCTAGTCCAACAAGCCACTATTTTTCTCATTTACAACAATCAGGCCTAAATATCTTATATGATTGTAATTTGATTTATCATGCATTACGGGCTATATTTTTGTAAGGAACGACTTATGGATTGGGAGTCAACACTAAGTTAAAAATCCCCAACCTCCCTCTTTTACCGACGTTTTCTGAACTTGATATATAAAAACTAAAAAGAGTTTACAATCCCTTAAAATTACTGACCCTTTTTGGAATTATCTCTCTCTACATTTGTGCATTGTGCATATCCATTTTAGATGTATAATTTTTTCATAAATCAAACTTTGTGTTTCACTTTCCCTTCATCTCATAAACAAAAAAAAAAGAGATAAAAGGCAAATAGATCAAAAGAAAATGAAAATTTTAAAGTTTGTGTATGGAAATAATTTAAAGCAATAAAAAAATGAAAGTAAAGTAAATATATTCACACACCACAAAAGAACAAAAAAGTTTTTTATCCAATAGCTCGGAATTTTACTATTTCAAACCCAATAGCTCGGAATTTTATAAGAAAGAGATCTTTCTACACATGTTTCAAAAAATGGATATGCATGCTTGAAACATGTTAAAGATGCAAATGACCTATGGATCCAAACCTTTGAAAGAGAATAAAATTAAATTCTCAAGTCAACGTGCGGTGGGATATTTACTCAAGTCAAACAAGCCATTATTTTGCCCATTTTTAAAAAGCTGACCTAACAATCATAAATGATAGTAAACTGATTTATCATGCGTAACAGGCTATATTTTTTTAAAGAACGACTTATGGATTGGGAGTCAACACTCAGTTCAAAATCCCCCTCCTCCCCCCTTTCCCGACGATTGTTTAACCTGATATATAAAAACTAAAAAGAGTTTATAATCCCTAAAAATTACAGAAACTTTTTGGAATTACCTCTCTCTACAATTTTGCATTATGCATTTCCATTTTACTTGTATACTCTTTTCTTTAATCAAAACTTGAGTTTTCACTTTTGCTTCATCTTGCAAATTAAAAAAATAGATTAAAGGCAAATAGATCACATCAAAATGAAAATTTTAGAGTTTATGTATGGAAGAATTTAAAGCAATAAATGAATGAAAGTAAAGAAAATTTATTAACACACGAAAAATGATCACAGAAGTTTTGTTATCCAAGTTTGGGAAATTCCACTAGTTCAACCCTAATAGTTCGGAATTTTATAAGAAAGAGATTTTTCTATGCATGATTTAAAAAATGGATATGCATGGTTGAAACATGTTAAAGATACAAATGACCTATGGATCCAAACCTTTTAAAGAGAATAACATTGAATTCTTAAGTGAACGTGCGGTGGGATCTTTACACGAGTCAAACAAGCCATTATTTTGCCCATTTATAAAAAGCTGACCTAACGATCATAGATGATTGTAAAGTGATTTATCATGCGTAATGATCTTTATTTTTGTAAGCAATGACTTATGGATTGGGAGTCAACACTCAGTTAAAAATCCCCCGCCGCCCCCTTTTCCCGACGATTACAGAACCAGATATATAAAAACTAAAAAGAGTTTACAATCCCAAAAAAAATACAATGCCTTTTATTGAATTATCACTCTCTACATTTGTGCATTGTGGATTTCCACGTTAGATCTATACTTTTTCTTAAGTCAAAACTTGAGTTTTTGCTTTCCCTTCATCTCGCAAACTAAAAAAAAAGATAAAAGGCAAATAGATCACAACATAATGAAAATCTTAGAGTTTATGTATGGAATGAATTTAGAGCATTAAACAAATGTAAGTATAGAAAATTTATTCACACACCACAAATGAACACAAAAGTTTTGTTATCCAAGCTTGGGTAATTCCACTAGTTCAACCCCAATAGCTCAGAATTTTATTAGAAAGAGATTTTTCTACATATGTTTTTAAAAATTTCTATGCATGTTTGAAACATGTTAAAGATGCAAATGACCTTTGGATCCAAACCTTTTAAAGAGAATAACCTTAAATTCTCAAGTGAGAGTGCGGTGGGATAATTACTCGAGTCAAACAAGCCATTATTTTGCCCATTCACAAAACGATGACCTAACAATCATAGATGATTGTAAAGGGATTTATCATGCGTAACGGGCTATATTTTGGTAAGGAATGACTTATGGATTGGGAGTCAACACTCAGTTAAAAATCCCCCGCCTCCCCCTTTTCTTGATGATTGCAGAACACGATATATAAAAACTAAAAAGAGTTTACAATCCCTAAAAATTACAAACACTTTTTGGAATTATCTCTCTCTACACTTGTGCATTGTGAATTTCCATCTTAGATGTATACTTTTTTCTTAAATCAAAACATGAATTTTCACTTTCCCTTCACCTCGCAAACAAAAAAAAGAGATAAAGGTAAATAGATAAAAAAAAAATTAAATTTTTAGATTTTATGAATGGAAAAAATTTAAAGCAAAAAAAAATGTAAGTAAAGAAAATTTATTCACACACCACAAATGAACACAAAAGTTTTGTTATCAAAGTTTGCAGAATTCCTCTAGTTTAACCCTAACAGCTCAGAATTTTATAAGAAAAATTTTTTTCTATATATGTTTTCAAAAATGGATAAGTATTCTTGAAACATGTTAAAGATGCAAATGACCTATGGTTCCAAACCTTTTAAAGAGAATAACATTAAATTCTCAAGTGAACGTGCGGTGGGATATTTACCCAAGAGAAACAACCCATTACTTTGACCTTATACAAAAAGCCGACCTAACGATCATAGATGATTGTAGTGTGATGTATCATGCGTAATCGGCTATATTTTTGAAAGGAATGACTTATGGATTGGGAGTCAACACTCGCTCAAAAATCCCCCGCCTCCCCCTTTTCCCGACGATTGTAGAACTTGATATATAAAAACTAAAAAGAGTTTACATTCCCTAAAAATTACAGACACTTTTTGGAATTACCTCTATCTAAATTTGTGCATTGTGGATTTCCATTTTAGATGTGTACTTTTTTCTGAAATCAAAACTTAAGTTTTTACTTTTCCATCATCTCGCAAACAAAAAAAAGATAAAAACGGCAAATTGATCACAACAAAATGAAAATTTTAGTGTTTATGTATGGAAGGAATTTTCAACAATAAAAAAATGTAAGTAAAGAAAATTTATTCACATACCACAAATGAACACAAAAGTTTTGTTATCCAAGTTTGTGTAATTCCACTAGTGCAGCCCTAATAGTGCTGAATTTTATAAGATTGAAAAGTTTCTACATATGTTTTTAAAATTGGATCTGCATGCTTGAAACTTGTTAAAGATGCAAATGACCTATGGATCCAAACCTTTTAAAGAGAATAACATTAAATTCTCAAGTGAACGTGCAGTGGTATATTTACTCGAGTCAAACAAGCCATTATTTTACCCATTTAAAAAAAGCTGATCTAATGATCATAGATGATTGTAGAGTGATTTATCATGCATAACAGGTTATATTTTTGAAAGGAAAGACTTATGGATTGGGAGTCAACACTCAGTTAAAAATGCCCCGCCTCCCCCTTTCCCGATGATTGGAGAACCTGATATATAAAAACTAAAAAGAGTTTACAATCCCTAAAAATTACAGACATATTTTGGAATTATCTGTAATTATATTTGTGCATTGTGCATTTCCATTTTAGATGTATAGTTTTTTCTTAAATCAAAACTTGAATTTTCAATTTTCCTTCATCTCGTAAACAAAAAAAGAGATTAAAGGCAAATAGATCACTACAAAATGAAAATTTTAGAGTTTATGTATGGAAAGAAGTTAAAGCAATAAACAAATGTAAGTAAAGAAAATTTATTCACTCACCACAAATGAACACAAAAATATTGTTATCCAAGTGTGGGAAATTCCACTAGTTCGACCCTAGTACCTCAGAAGTTTATAACAAAGAGATTTTTGTACACATGTTTTAAAAAATGGATATGCATCCTTGAAACATGTTAAATATGCAAATGACCTATGGATCCAAACCTTTTAAAGAGAATAACATTAAATTCTCAAGTGAACGTGCGGTGGGATATTTACCTGACTCAAACAAGCCATTATTTTACCCATTTACAAAATGTTGACCTAACGATCATAGATGATTGTAAAATGATTTATCATGTGTAACAGGCTTTATATTTGTAAGGAATGACTGATAGATTGGGAGTCAACACTCTGTTAAAAATCCCTCGCCTCCCCCTTTTCCCAAAGATTGCTGAACCTGATATAAAAACTAAAAAGAGTTTACAATACCTAAAATTACAGGCACTGTTTGGAATTATCTCTCTCTACATTTGTGCTTTTTGCATATCCATTTTAGATGTATACTTTTTTGTTAAATCAAAACTTGAGTTTTCACTTTCCCTTCATCACGTAACCAAAAAAAAAAGATAAAAGGCAAATAGATCACAAGAAAATGTAAATTTTTGAGTTTATGTAAGAAAAGAATTTAAAGCAATAAAAAAATGTAAGTAAAGAAAATTTATTTACACACCACAATTGAACCCAAAAGTTTTGTTAAGCAAGTTTGGGAAATGCCACCACTAGTTCAATCCTATTAACTCGGAATTTTATAAGAAAGAGATTTCTCTACACATGTTTTAAAAAATGGATATGCATGCTTGAAACAAGTTAAAGATGCTAATGACCTATGGATCCAAACCTTTTAAAGAGAATAACATTAAATTCTCATGTGAACGTGCAACATTATATTTACCCAAGTCCAACAACCATTATTTTGCCCATATATAAAAAGCTAACCTAACGATCATAGATGATTGTAAAGTAATTTGTCATGCGTAATGGGCTATATTTCTTTAAGGAATGACTTATGGATTGGGAAGCAACACTCAGTTAAATATCGCCCGCCTCTCCCTTTTCCCGACGATTGTAGAACCTGATATATAAAAACAAAAAAGAGTTTACAATGCAAAAAAATTACAAACGGTTTTTGGAATTATCTCCCTCTACATTTGTGCAATGTGCATTTCCATTTTAGATGTATACATTTATCTTAAATCAAAACTTGAGTTTTCACTTTTCCTTCATCTCCTAGATAAAAAATAGAGATAAAACGGAAAAAGATCACAACAAACTGAAAATTTTTGAGGTTATGTATGAAAAAATTTAAAGCAATAAACAAATGTAAGTAAAGAAAATTTATCCACACACCACAAATGAACACAAGATCTTTGTTATCCAAGTTTGGGAAATTCCATACGTTGAACCCTACTAGCTCGAAATTTTATAAGAAACAGATTTCTCTACACATGTTTTAAAAAATGGATATGCATGCTTGAAACAAGTTAAAGATGCAAATGACCTATGGATCCAAACCTTTTGTAGAGAATAACATTAAATTCTCAAGTGAACGTGCGGTGGGATATTTACCCGTGTCAAAAGAGCCATTATTTTGCCCATTTACAAAAAGCTGATATAAGGATCATAGATGATTGTAAAGTGATTTATCATTAGTAACTGGGTATATTTTTTTAATGAATGACTTATGGTTTGGGTGTCAACACTTTATTAAAAATCCCCCACCTCCCCTTTTTCCCGACGATTGCAAAACCTGATATACAAAAACTTAAAAGAGTTTACTATCCCTTAAAACTACAGAAAATTTTTGGAATTATCTCTCCGTACATTTGTCCATTTTGCAATGTGCATTTCCATTTTAGATGTATACTTTTTTCTTAAATCCAAACTTCAGTTTTCACTTCCCCTTCATCTCGTAAACAAAAAAAAAAGAGTTAAAAGGCAAATAGATCACAACAAAATGAAACTTTTATAGTTTTCGTTTGAAAAGAATTTAAAGCAATAATCAAATGTAAGAAAAGAAAATCTATTCCCACACCACAAATGAACACAATTTTTGTTATCCAAGTTTGGGTAATTCCACTAGTTCAACCCAAATAGCTCAAAATTTTATAAGAAAGAGATTTTTATACACATGTTTTAAAAAATGGTATGCATGCTTCAAACATGTTAAAGATGCAAATTACCTATGGATCCAAACCTTTGAAAGAAAATAACATTAAATTCTCAAGTAAATGTGCAATACGATATTTACCCGAGTCAAACAAGCCATTATTTTGCCCATTCACAAAAAGCTGACCTAACGATCATAGATGATTGTAAAGTGATTTATCATGCGTAACGGGCTATATTTTTGTAAGGAATGACTTATGGATTTGGAGTCAACACTCAATTAAAATTCTCCCGCCTCCACATTTTCCCATTGATTGCTGAACCTGATATATAAAAAATAAAAAGAGTTTACAATCCCTAAAATTAAAGACACTTTTTGGAATTATCTCCCTCTAAATTTGTGCATTGCGCATTTACGTTTTAGATGTATACTTTATTGTTACATCAAACTTGAGTTTTCACTTTCCCTTGATCTCGTAAACAAAAAACAGAGATAAAAGGCAAATAGATCACAACAAAAAGAAAATTTTGGAGTATATTTTTTGAAAGAATTTAAAACAATAAAAAAATATAATTAAAGAAAATTTATTAACACACCAAAAATGAACACAAAATATTTGTTTCCCAAGTTTGGGTAATTCCCTTAGTTCAACCCTAATAGCTCGGAATTTTATAAGAAAGAGAATTTTTTGCATATGTTTTAAAAAATCGATATGCATGATAGAAACATGTTAAAGATGCAAATGACCTATGGATCCAAACCATTTAAGGATAAGAACATTAAATTCTCAAGTGAACGTGCGGTGGGATACTTACCCGTGTCAAAAGAGCCATTTTTTTGCCCATTTAGAAAAAGCTGACATAAAGATCATAGATGATTGTAAAGTGATTTATCATGCGTTATTGGGTATATTTTTGTAATGAATGACTTATGGTTTGGGAGTCAACACTCTATTAAAAATTCCTAGCTACCCCATTTTCCCGACGACTGCAGAACCTGATGTATAAAAACTAAAAAGAGTTTATTGTCCCTAAAAGTTACAGAAATTTATGAATTATCTCACCGTACATTTGTGCATTTTGCAATGTGTATTTCCATTTTAAATGTGTACTTTTTTCTTAATCCCAAACTTGAGTTTTCACTTCCCCTTCATCTCATAAAATAAAAAAAATAAAAAAAGAAAATAGATCACAACAAAATGAAAATTTTAGAGTTTATGTATGGAAAGAATTTAAAGTAATAAACAAATGTAAGTAAATAAAATTTATGCACACACCACAAAGGAACACAAAAGTTTTGTGATCCAACGTTGGGAAATTCCACTGGTTCAATCCTATTAACTCGGAATTTTATAAGAAAGAGATTTCTCTACACATGTTTTAAAAAATGGATATGCATGCTTGAAACAAGTTAAAGATGCAAATGACCTAAGGATCCAAACCTTTTGAAGAGAATAACATTAAATTCTCAAGTGAACGTGCGGTGGGATATTTACCCGTGTCAAAAGAGCCATTATTTTGCCCATTTACAAAAAGCTGACATAAGGATCGTAGATGATTGTAAAGTGATTTATCATGAGTAACTGGGTATATTTTTGTAATGAATGACTTATGGTTTGGGTGTCAACACTCTATTAAAAATCCCCCACCTCCCCTTGTTCCAGATGATTGCAGAACCTGATATATAAAAACTTAAAAGAGTTTACTATCCCTAAAAACTACAAAAAAATTTTGGAATTATCTCTCCGTACTTTTGTCCATTTTTCAATGTGCATTTCCATTTTAGATGTATACTTTTTTCTTAAATCCAAACTTCAGTTTTCACTTTCCCTTCATCTCGTAAACAAAAAAAAAAAAAAAGTTAAAAGGCAAATAGATCACAACAAAATGAAACTTTTATAGTTTTCGTTTGAAAAGAATTTAAAGCAATAATCAAATGTACAAAAAGAAAATTTATTCACACACCACAAATGAACACAAAATTTTTGTTATCCAAGTTTGGGTAATTCCACTAGTTCAACCCAAATAGCTCGAGATTTTATAAGAAAGAGATTTTTATACACATGTTTTAAAAAATGGTATGCATGCTTCAAACATGTTAAAGATGTAAATTACCTATGGATCCAAACCTTTGAAAGAGAAAAAAATTAAATTCTCAAGAAACGTGCAATACGATATTTACCCGAGTCAAACAAGCCATTATTTTTCCCATTCATAAAAAGCTGACCTAACGATCAAAGATGATTGTAAAGTGATTTATGATACGTAACGGGCTATATTTTTGTAAGGAATGACTTATGGATTTGGAGTCAACACTCGATTAAAATTCTCCCACCTCCACTTTTTCCCAATGATTGCTGAACCTGATATATAAAAAATAAAAAGAGTTTACAATCCCTAAAATTAAAGACACTTTTTGGAATTATCTCCCTCTACATTTGTGCATTGTGCATTTCCGTTTTAGATGTATACTTTATTGTTAAATCAAACTTGAGTTTTCACTTTCCCTTCCTCTCGTAAACAAAAAACAGAGATAAAAGGCAAATAGATCACAACAAAAAGAAAATTTTGGAGTTTATGTTTTGAAATAATTTAAAACAATAAAAAAATGTAATTAAAGAAAATTTATTAACACACCAAAAATGAACACAAAATATTTGTTTCCCAAGTTTGGGTAATTCCCTTAGTTCAACCCTAATAGCTCGGAATTTTATAAGAAAGAGAATATTTTGAATATGTTTTAAAAAATCGATATGCATGCTAGAAACATGTTAAAGATGCAAATGACCTATGGATCCAAACCATTTAAAGATAAGAACATTAAATTCTCAAGTGAAACGTGCGGTGGGATATTTACCCGTGTCAAAAGAGCCATTATTTTGCCCATTTAGAAAAAGCTGACATAAAGATCATAGATGATTGTAAAGTGATTTATCATGCGTTATTGGGTATATTTTTGTAATGAATGACTTATGGTTTGGGAGTCAACACTCAATTAAAAATTCCTAGATGCCCCATTTTCCCGACGACTACAGAACCTGATATATAAAAACTAAAAAGAGTTTACTATCCCTAAAAGTTACAGAAATTTATGAATTATCTCTCCGTACATTTGTTCATTTTGCAATGTGTATTTCCATTTTAGATGTGTACTTTTTTCTTAATCCCAAACTTGAGTTTTCACTTTCCCTTCATCTCATAAAATAAAAATAATAAAAAAAGCAAATAGATCACAACAAAATGAAAATTTTAGAGTTTATGTATGGAAAGAATTTAAAGTAATAAACAAATGTAAGTAAAGAAAATTTATGCACACACCACAAAGGAACACAAAAGTTTTTTTATCCAACTTTTGGAAATTCCACTGGTTCAATCCTATTAACTCGGAGTTTTATAAGAAAGAGATTTCTCTACACATGTTTTAAAAAATGGATATGCATGCTTGAAACAAGTTAAAGATGCAAATGACCTATGGATCCAAAACTTTTGAAGAGAATAACATTAAATTCTCAAGTGAACGTGCGGTGGGATATTTACCCGTGTCAAAAGAGCCATTATTTTGCCCATTTACAAAAAGCTGACATAAAGTGATTTATCATGAGTAACTGGGTATATTTTTGTAATGAATGACTTATGGTTTGGGTGTCAACACTCTATTAAAAATCCCCCACCTCCCCTTTTTCCCGACGATTGCAGAACCTGATATATAAAAACTTAAAAGAGTTTACTATCCCTAAAAACTACAGAAAAATTTTGGAATTATCTCTCCGTACATTTGTCCATTTTGCAATGTGCATTTCCATTTTTGATGTATACTTTTTTCCTAAATCCAAACTTCAGTTTTCACTTTCCCTTCATCTCGTAAACAAAAAAAAAAAAAGAGTTAAAAGGCAAATAGATCACAACAAAATGAAACTTTTATAGTTTTCGTTTGAAAAGAATTTAAAGCAATAATCAAATGTAAGAAAAGAAAATTTATTCCCACACCACAAATGAACACAAAATTTTTGTTATCCAAGTTTGGTTAATTCCACTAGTTCAACCCAAATAGCTCGAAATTTTATAAGAAACAGATTTTTATACACAAGTTTTAAAAAATGGTATGCATGCTTCAAACATGTTAAAGATGCAAATTACCTATGGATCCAAACCTTTGAAAGAGAATAGCATTAAATTCTCAAGTAAACGTGCATTACGATATTTACCCGAGTCAAACAAGCCATTATTTTGCCCATTCACAAAAAGCTGACCTAACGATCATAGATGATTGTAAAGTGATTTATCATGCGTAACGGGCTATATTTTTTTAAGGAATGACTTATGGATTTGGAGTCAACACTCGAATAAAATTCTCCCGCCTCCACTTTTTCCCAATGATTGTTGAACCTGATATATAAAAAATAAAAAGAGTTTACAATCCCTAAAATGAAAGACACTTTTTGGAATTATCTCCCTCTACATTTGTGCATTGTGCATTTCTGTTTTAGATGTATACTTTATTGTTAAATCAAACTTGAGTTTTCACTTTCCCTTCATCTCATAAACAAAAAACAGAGATAAAAGGCAAATAGATCACAACAAAAAGAAAATTTTGGAGTTTATGTTTTGAAAGAATTTAAAACAATAAAAAAATGTAATTAAAGAAAATTTATTAACACACCAAAAATGAACACAAAATTTTTGTTTCCCAAGTTTGGTTAATTCCCTTAGTTCAACCCTAATAGCTCGGAATTTTATAAGAAAGAGAATTTTTTGCATATGTTTTAAAAAATCGATATGCATGCTTGAAACATGTTAAAGATGCAAATGACCTATGGATCCAAAACATTTAAAGATAAGAACATTAAATTCTCAAGTGAATGTGCGGTGGGATATTTACCCGTGTCAAAAGAGCCATTTTTTTGCCCATTTAGAAAAAGCTGACATAAAGATCATAGATGATAGTAAAGTGATTTATCATGCGTTATTGGGTATATTTTTGTAATGAATGACTTATGGTTTGGGAGTCAACACTCTATTAAAAATTCCTAGCTGCCCCATTTTCCCGACCACTGCTGAACCTGATATATAAAAACTAGAAAGAGTTTACTATCCCTAAAAGTTACAGAAATTTATGAATTATCTCTTCGTACATTTGTGCATTTTGCAATGTGTATTTCCATTTTAGATGTGTTCTTTTTTCTTAATCCCAAACTTGAGTTTTCACTTTCCCTTCATATCGTAAAATAAAAAAAATAAAAAAAGCAAATAGATCACAACAAAATGAAAATTTTAGAGTTTATGTATGGAAAGAATTTAAAGTAATAAACAAATGTAAGTTTTTACGGACTACAAAATCTTTTAGTTTTTATACATTAGGTTTTGTATTGATTGGGAAAAGGGGGAGGCGGGGGATTTTTAACAGAGTGTTGACTCCCAATCCAAAAGTCTTTTTATAAAAAAATGTAGCCCATTACGCATGATAGACCAATAAATCAATTTAAAAATCATCTGTGATTGTTAGGTCATCTTTTTGTAGATGGGCAAAATATTGGCTTGTTTGACTCGGGTAAATATCCCACCACACGTTGATGTAAAATTTAATTACATCGGCTTTTATACCTCGCAAGCATATGAATCGTTCATGTAATTTAGAGGGAAGCGAGGTCATATCCACAGGGAGGACTGAATTTTGTGTATTCTTCAGTCAACTAGCCTAACCAAATATGATGAATTAATCTGAACTAAACACTAATTATATCCTAAATTATCAAGCAATCATTTGGTTAACTACTTGCACAACAGGAAACGTCAACTCTGGATTTTACGGTGATTCGTCCCTCTCTCCAGTGCCACGTAACCACAGATCCGATTTCTCAATCCTTGTGTCTAGCCCCTCTAGGGCACATAGAGTGAAAGACAGAAATCAGATTAAAATACCAAAATCCAACCTAAATTATAATCCTACCCTAACTAGCTAATTTAATCAAATATCCGGAAAACAAATATTCAATAAACATTAATTATCAAATCACATTTAATAAACAATCAAGACCTAAGTTTAAACTATAGAAAAATTAAATTCCAAAATGACGAATTACTCCTCTTCTCCTTCCTCTCGCTAGGGCAGCAGACTCGTTCTCACGGGTGCTGCAATTTCCCAAAATTGATGGCTTCAGGTAGCAAGAGTGAGTGGCCGGAGGTAGAGACGATGCCGATGACGAAGAATAGAAGCCGATGGACGGAGGTGACATCCGGCGAAGAACAAAACAGATCTGAAGTCCTCTAACCGGCTCTCTCGAGTCTCGGTCGGAGTCGGAATAGCTCCGGGAATGGTCGGAAATACGTAATCAACGCCGGAGGATGGTCGGAATGCGGAATTGGCACCGGAGAAGGCCTCTTGGATCACCGCTCGGCCTGGTGAGCAGAAACTGGCACTGTTGAACTCACCGTGAGAGAGACTCTCTCGAGCTCTCCTCGGGTCTGTTCTCGGTTGCCGGACGGTGGTGGAAGACGGTCGCGCGACGAACGACGGTGGCAAACTCCTCTCGGGTCTTCCCCTGTTTCGGTCCCCCAAGGCTCTGTTTTGGTCAATGATCCCCCTTTAGTCGACGCTCCCCTCCTTCCTTTAATACGATTTTTTCTTGTTTTAATACGATTTGCCCTAAAAATCACCTCCATTTCACTAAGGGCATTTTGGTAAATATCTCCTTCTCCACCAAAATTCTCCTGAAATTCCATAATTGAATCCATAAAAAGTATTTCAGGAAGAAATAAACCCTAAAAGCAATGAAATATAATTCAGGAGAGAAAAATATGCAATATCAACAGTGATTAATGCCAAATTCAATAAATGCACGTTTCATTTGAAAACCGATAAATAACCACCTATAACACAATTATAAAGGTTATTCTATTATAATTAACCTAGTTCTCATGTCAGAATATGGCATCTATCACATCCCCAAACCTATATCTTTGCTAGTCCCTAGCAAAACAACTATAAACCAAAATTAAGCCTAGGAAAACAAAATGCCACTTTCATAGGGAGCACGATTGCATTTAGCACATGCAACAAGCCGTTAAACCCCTTCTTTGCAGTAGTGGACGAGTTATGTCTCATGAGGGTTTGCATGGAATTTACCCACAAAATTCATCTAAATCAATAATATAAAAAGAAAACTGAAGAAAATTTACTCCTCATTAGCATATGACTAACACTTAGTATCATAAAATATCTGAAAATCATATGAGATCCTGCGCAATTTGAAAACCTGTGTAAAATATAGCATATTATCAATCCAAATACACTCATTGTTACTCCACCTGAACTAATGTGACCCATAAGCAATTACTTCAACAGAACAAAGAGGCAACAAATAACAATAAAATCCTGGTCACATCACAATTAAGAGAAAATAGTAGAGTAAGCCTGTTGTTTGACAATCTCACAAAAGAAATATACCAATTTCAATCTTGACCTGCAACTTCTTTCAAATTACAATTCATCATCAAAGTTAAGGAAACTCATTGCTTCCAGATTTAAAACCATTTTACACTATTACCAGTGCACTTTTGCTATTACCAGAGTAATTTTTGTTTCACTGAATACTTTTGGTATTACTACCATTTTGTATTCGTCTTCACTGCACATGCACTTATTTTTAAGTAACCGACTGTTCTGGCACATGTCCTTGGGTTTGCCCAGGCTATTTCTGAAGTTATCTGTCTTTTTCAAGCTAGAGCATTTCCATTTGCATTCATACATTACAACAAGGAATTTCACTAAGGTATAAAAAAGGAATGAGTTCAAACAGGCATACAAGACTATTCAGACTAACATAGATCAACACTAGATTTACATGTTCTCTTTTGCAACTAAGTTCCAAGTCTAATGCAATAGTAAGTTATCCCGTTGAATTCTCATGGATCACAACAAATGATATCAGATTTCTAATAGGCATATTCTACACAGTTTTACGAAAAATTTTGAAACAAATTTGAGCAACTTATTTTAACTCTACTAACGTTAACCACATACTAAGAGGAGTAATTTGAAAACCACGAACAAAAATCAAAAGAAAATTATTGCTAAGACATAAAAGAGTCGTTTCCCTCCCCCCCCCCCCCCCCCCCCCCCCCCCCCCCCCCCAAACCTAAACCTGACATTGTCCTCAATGGGTAAAAGTTAAAACACCAGAATGACTAAAAAAAGGAATAACAACTTAGCTACTTATACTCCAGCAGAGTAAGGGATAAGCTCCCTCAGGGCTCCTAAATCCATAGGTGGGACCATATGTGTTTGGTCATCAATAATAATACCAAAAAGTCAATAAAGACCCCTAGGAATGATACATAGTCTCCCTCGAAGAAGGTTTACTCGTATCAGCCGTACCCGTAGGTAGTCATCCGTAGATAAAACTGCTATCCCACATCACACTTTGAAGAAATCTCCGTGTGACTAGCCACTGAAGGCAGTAGGAATCACGCGCTGAACACAAGTCCTTAAGTTACTCACCATAAGGTTTTCATTCAATACTTCAAGATCAAACTGGTCAATCCCAAAACGGTTGTTTGAGTACAGATCTCTCAAACTAGGGAGCAAAAGTCTGGTCATCGACTACCAGAACCATTTATGCTCTCAGCCGGCAAGAGAGTACCCCGAGACCATGATGGGGCCGACATCGCCTGGGGACCTCCAATCAATCAAGACCAGAGTACACCAAAGGTTATCCAAAATAAGAATGAATAAACCAAAAATAAAACTGTAATGTACAAAGGGATAGAAACGTGGGGATTGCCCATGATGTGCTAAGTTTATAGTCGTAAGCAAGACTCTGACGCATTCAAGATGAAATGAATGGTTCCTCCAAGAAAATCACCATCACCTCCTCCGGTGTGGGGACATTCTAAAGATACGGTTTGAGCCTCTGACCGTTAACTTTGAAGACCGACCCGTCTCCGTGATTACAGATCTCAATAGAGCCATGAGGAAACACCTGTGTAACTTCAAATGGACCAGACCACCTGGATCTTAGCTTCCCTGGAAACAAATGCAATCGAGAGTTATAAAGTAAAACATTCTGCCCAACAGTAAAAGACTTGCAAAAAATAGATTTATCAAATAAAAGCTTTGTTCGCTCCTTATACAGTTTGGCATTCTCATAAGCATCATGACGTATCACTTCCAACTCAATCAAGTGCAATTTTCTCTCCTCACCCGCTGGAGTCAAATCAAAATTCAAAGCCTTAATGGCCCAATAAGCTCTATGCTCAAGCTCAACAGGTAGATGACATGCTTTGCCGAACACTAGACGAAATGGAGATATCCCAATAGGAGTCTTATAAGCGGTTCGATAGGCCCATAAAGCATCATCCAATCGAGTGGACCAATCTTTCCTATCAAAGTGAACCAACTTCTCCAAAATCCATTTGATCTCCCTATTAGAGATTTCCACTTGATCCAAGTTTGCGGGTGGTACGGAGTGGACACCCGATGAGTGATGAAATATTTCTTCAATAAGGTCTCAAATGCTCTGTTACAAAAATGAGATACCCCATCATTGATGATCGCTCTCAGGGTACCAAACCGATTAAAGATGTTTTCTTTTAAAAACTTTACCACCACTTTGTCATCATTTGTCTTACATGCAATAGCTTCAATCCATTTAGAGACATATTCAACAGCAACAAGGATGTATTGATAGCCGAACGAGACAGGAAAAGGACCCATGAAGTCAATACCCCACACATCAAACAATTCAACAATAAGAATGAGGTTAAGAGGCATCATGTACTTCCTAGATAAACAACCAGTCCATTGGCATCTATCACACACACGACAAAACTCATGGGCATCTCTAAATAATGAAGGCTAATAGAAACCACATTGCAAGACTTTAGCCACGGTCTTTCTAGCACCAAAATGTCCACCACATGCGTGGAAATGACAAAATTCAAGAATGTTGGCAAAGTCTTACTCATGTACACAACGCCTAATGACTTGGTCAGAACACACCTTGAACAAATAAGGGTCATCCCAAAAAAAATGTTTGACTTGGGAAAAGAATTTCAACCGATCTTGTTTACTCCAATAATCAGGAATCTTATGAGTTACAAGATACAGTAAACCAAGGCAACTGGGATACTTGGAAAAGTTGTTCATTAGGGAAGGAATCATTTAAAGGAAGGAATCCTTCCTGAGGTGCTACACAGATCCTAGATAGATGATCAGCAACAACATTCTCACAACCCTTCTTATCTCGAATCTCAAGGTCAAATTCTTACAATTGCAAGATCCATCTAATCAAGCGAGATTTAGTGTCCTTGAGAGATAATAAGTGCTTCAAAGCAGAATGATCAGTGAACACTATAACCTTTGACCCTAACAGATATGATTTGAATTTTTTCAAGGCAAATACAACAGCTAGCAACTCCTTCTCAGTGGTAGTGTAATTCAATTGAGCATCATGAAGAGTGCGGCTAGCATACTGAATGACACAGGGAATTTTATCCGTCTTTTGCCCCAAAACAGCCGCCAATCCATAGTCAGAGGCATCGCACATCAACTCAAAAGGCAAAGACCAAGTAGGGGGTTGGACAATGGGTACAGTGGACAAACATTTCTTTAGTGTCTCAAAAGCATGAATACATGCATCATCAAAGGCAAAAGCAACATCTTGAGCAAGCAAATTAGTCAAAGGACGAGAAATTTTGCTAAAGTCCTTAATGAAACGCCTATAGAACCCAGCATGACCAAGGAAAGAACTCACCCTCTTCACAGAAGTAGGTGGTGGCAGATTGGCAATTAGGTCAACCTTGGTTTTGTCCACTTCTACACCCCGCTCAGACACTACATGTCCAAAAACAATTCCTTTTTTTTACCATGAAGTGGCATTTCTCCCAATTCAAGACTAAATTAGACTTAATGCAACGGGACAATACGAGTGTAAGATTGTCCAGACATGTATCAAAACTAGAGACAAACACAGAAAAGTCATCCATAAAGACCTCTAAAAAGTCACCAATCATGTCAGAAAAGATACTCATCATGCACCATTGGAAAGTGGCGGGCGCATTGCATAAACCAAACGGCATGCGTCTGTAAGCATAGGTGCCAAACAAACACGTGAATGTGGTCTTTTCCTGGTCTTCTGGAGCAATGGGAATTTGATTGTAGCCGGAGTATCCATCTAAGAAGCAATAAAAATTGTGGCCGGCCAATCGCTCTAGTACCTGATCAATGAAAGGTAGTGGGAAGTGATCCTTCCTAGTGGCAGAATTATGTTTTCTATAGTCAATGCAGACACGCCACTTGGTGGTAGTTCTTGTGGGAATCAATTCACCACTCTCATTTCTCATTATCATTATCCCCCCTTTATTAGGGACAACTTGAATTGGACTCACCCAGGTGCTATCGGAAATAGGGTAAATGATTCCTGTCACAAGCAACCTGATGACTTCTTCTCTCACAACCTCCAACATATGGGGATTTAACCTACGTTGCATCTCACATGAGGCTTTAGTCCCCTCCTCCAAATGAATACGATGCATGCATATGGAGGGGCTAATCCCTTTTAAGGCATCAAGAGTCCACCCCAATGCCTCTCTATGTGCTTTTAAAACTTCAGCCAATTGTTCCTCCTGCTCAGTACTCAAATCAAAAGAAATAATGACTGGTAATGAGTTCATGGACCCCAAGAACGCATACTTCAACGTGGGAGGAAGTGGCTTAAGATCTAGCTTAGAAGTTTCAAGAGGTTTGTCCAAGTCAAGGGGAAGATCCTATGGATGATCAGTTGTGATAACCTCATAAGCTTCCTCCAACAGAGGTACAGAACTGAGTAAAGAATCAACCTCTTGGAAATATGTTTCCTCATCAAAATAGTCCATGTCTAAAGATGTTATGCAAGATGTTATGCAAGACTCAAAAGATTCAAGAGTGAATTCGTCATCAAGCATAACAATTTCTATCTTAAATGCAGGACTCAGATCATCAGACTCAAGTGGGTCGTGCCCGGCATTAAATACATTCAATGAGACCTTAAAATTTCCAAAAGACAACTCCAACTCACCACTTTTACAATGAATGATAGCATTAGATGTGGCTAAGAAGGAACATCCTAGGATGACAGGAATTTGGTTGGTCACATTGACTACTGGTTCTGTATCAAGAACAATGAAATCAACCGGGAATAGAAATTTGTCCACTTTTATCAAAACATCTTCAACTATTCCTCGTGGTATCTTGACAAAACGGTCAGCTAGTTGAAGTGTGATGTGAGTAGGCTTCAATTCCCCCAAACCTAATTGCTGGTATACAAAGAAAGGAAGCAAATTCACACTTGCCCCTAAGTCAAGAAGAGCTCTCTGGATGGTATGTTCACCAATGACACATGAAATTGTGGGACATCCAGGATCTTTAACTTTAGGAGGAGTGTTGTGCTTCAGAATTGAGCTTACATTCTCAATAAGAAAGACCTTTTTGTTAACATGTTGTTTTCTCTTATGTGTACAAAGGTCTTTCAAAAATCGGGCATAGGCAGGGACTTGCCTAATAGCATCAAGAAGTGGAATGTTAATGTGAACCTTACTAAACAGTTCCAACGTTTCATGCATGCTATCTCCTTTCCTAGATGGGCCTGATAACCTCTGCGGATAAGGAGCTAGTGGGACTTGGTTACGGATCTGCTTGGTTGTTGGTGGAGAACTTGGAGGTTCTTCACTCAATGATGTGTCCCCATTGTCATCCTTTGACTCCATAGACTTAGTGGTCCCTACCCCATTGTTCAACTCACGACCACTCCTAAGGGTGGTTATGGCTTTGGCTTGCTCATGGTGGGGTTTGGAACTCAACCCACTCTCATGTGTGTTTTTGGGGTTAGGAATGGTTTGACTCGGGAGTCTATTTTGTGCTTGTTCACTCATGTGGCTGGCCAAGTGACTCACTTGCATTTCAAGTTTAGCAATGGAGGACTGTGTATTCTGCATGAATAATTGAAGTGTATCCTCAAGTGAAGGTTTTTGTGGAATCAATGGCTGTTGAGTGAAGTGTGGGCGCGGAGCTTGGGGTTGAGTAAACCCTGGAGGACCCCCAACCTGTGGGCCCTTAGACCATGAGAAATTTGGGTGCCTAGCCCAACCCGGATTATATGTTTCCGAAAAAAGGATCGTTCCGGTTTGGTCTATGAAAATTCTGGACTTCATTCAGGTCATCAATGAGCTCTGGGTAGGATGAACTAGATGGACACATTTATGTGGGATGAGATGAACCAGAGCATATGGCACAGACAGTAGATGGGTTAGGAGCAGGTGAACTCTTGGACACCATAAGGGCATCAATTTTTCTATTCAACCCCTCAATCTTGGCCATGAGCATGGGTGTTTCACTAACCTTGTGGAGACTCCCTCTTTTGTCTTCGTGGGATCTCCTATAAACATTAAATGACAAACCCCATTGCTGAGATTGATCACTCAACATTTCAAAGAAGTCCCACGCCTCACTAGCACTCTTACCCATCAAACTCCCACACTCGTTGCATCTACCATGGATCTAACCTGGGGTGTAAGACCTTGATAAAATTATTGCACTAAATGCCATATCTCAAACCCATGATGCGGACACCTACGGATCAAATCCTTCCATTTCTCCCAAGCCTCATAAAAGTGTTCACCCTCCTGCTACATAAAGTTGGAGATTTCTCTACTGAGGGCTGTAGTTCTCTGAATGGGAAAGTACTTGGACAAAAATTTTGTGACTAATGTGTCCCATGAAGTAATGCTGCCCACTTCTAGGGAATTAAGCCAAGACTTGGCCTTATCCTTAAGTGAAAATGGAAAAAGTCTTAATCGGATAGAGTCATCTGAGAAATTCTGGAATTTGAAAATTGCACAAATATCTAAGAATTCCTTGATGTGGTAATATGGGTCCTCCTTCTCCAACCCATAGAATGTAGGGAGGAGTTGGATCACACCCGGTTTCAACTCATAACTGGCAGCAGTAGTGGGTGGTAATATAATGCAAGAAGGTGATGTGAAGTGGGATGGGATAGAATAATCCCTCAGGGCTCTACGGTCAGCTACTGCAGGTAACTGTAATGGTTCACCCTGATTGGCCATGGTAGCTACTAACTTGACTTCGGGTATTTTCCTACAAATATGTTCTACCTCTTCAACAAAGGGAGCTAATGGTCCACCTAGGGAGCGGCACCCGTGCATAAAAAGAAAAAAAGAAACAAAATGAACTATCAAATTAAGCTAACAAACTCACTACTGAAAATAAAACTAACTAGAAGAAATAAAAATAATTCCATACAAAATCATCAAGCTAAAATTATGAAAGCAAAAAATAAAAAATAAAAATAAAATAAAATAAAAATAAATCAAACCTAAGACCATGGAGAACAAAGAAATACACTCAATACGTGCCACCCCGGCAATGGCACCAAAAACTTGATGTAAAATTTAATTACATCGGCTTTTATACCTCGCAAGCGTACAAATTGTTCATGTAATTTAGCGGGAAGCGAGGGTCATATCCACAGGGAGGACTGAATTTTGTGTATTCTTCAGTCAACTAGCCTAACCAAATATGATGAATTAATCTGAACTAAACACTAATTATATCCTAAATTATCAAGCAATCATCTGGTTAACTACTTGCACAACAGGAAACATCAACTCTGGATTTTACGGTGATTCGTGCCTCTCTCGAGCGCCATGTAACCACGGATCCGATTTCTCAATCCTTGCGTCTAGCCCCTCTCGGGCGCATAGAGTGAAAGATAGAAATCGGATTAAAATACCAAAATCCAACCTAAATTATAATCCTACCCTAACTAGTTAATTTAATCAAATATCCGGAAAAAAAATATTCAATAAACATTAATTATCAAATCACATTTAATAAACATTCAAGAGCTAACTTCAAACTATAGAAAAATTAAATTCCAAAATGATGAATTACTCCCCTTCTCCTTCCTCTCGCTCGGGCAGCAGACTCGTTCTCACGGGTGCTGCAATTTCCCGAAATTGATGGCTTCGGGTAGCAAGAGTGAGTGGCCGGAGGTACAGACGATGCCAACGACGAAGGATAGAAGCCGACGGACGGAGGTGATGTCCGGTGAAGAACAAAACAGAGCTGAAGTCCTCTAACCGGCTCTCTCGAGTCTCGGTCGAAGTCGGAATAGCTCCGAGAATGGTCGGAAATACGTAATCGACGCCGAAGGATGGTCGAAATGCGGAATTGGCACCAGAGAAGCCCTCTCGGATCACCTCTCGGCCTGGCGAGTAGAAACTGGCATTGTCGAACTCACCGTGATTGAGACTCTCTCGAGCTCTCCTCGGGTCTGTTATCGGTTGCCGAACAGTGGTGGACGATGGTGGCGCTGCGAATGACGGTGGCAAACTCCTCTCGGGTCTTCCCCTGTTTCGGTCCCCCATTGCTCTGTTTTGGTCGATGATCCCCCTTCAGTCGACTCTCCCCTCCTTCCTTTAATACGATTTTTTCTTGTTTTAATACGATTTGCCCTAAAAATCACCTCCATTTCACTAAGGGCATTTTGGTAAATATCTCATTCTCCACCAAAATTTACCTAAAATTCCATAATTGAATTCATAAAAAGCATTTCAGGAAGAAATAAACCCTAAAATTAATGAAATATAATTCTGGAGAGAAAAATATGCAATATAGACAGTGATTAATGCCAAATTCAATAAATGCACGTTTCATTTGAAAACCGATAAATAACCACCTATAACACCATTATAAAGGTTATTCTATTATAATTAACCTAGTTCTTATATCAGAATATGGCATCTATCACACGTTCACTTGAGAATTTAATGAGCACTTGTTGTTCGCTTTAAAAGGTTTCGATCCATGGGGCATTTGCATCTTTAACATGTTTCAAGCATGTATCTATCTTTAAAACACGTTAGGATCAGTTAGAAATCTCTTTCCTATCAAATTCAAAGGCATTAGGGTTGAAATAGTGGAATTTCCAAAACTTAGACAACAAAACTTTTGTGTTCGTTTGTGGTGTGTGAATAAATTTTCTTTACAGACATTTGTTATTGTTTTTAATTTTTTCCTTACATAAACTCTAAAATTTTCATTTACGAGAAGATCAGAAAGTGAAAACTCAATGTTTTGATTTAAGAAAAAAGTGTACATCTAAAATGGAATTGGAATGAACAAATATAAAGTGAGATAATTCCAAAAAGTCTCCGTAACTTTTAGGGACTGCAAACTCTTTAAGTTTTTATATATTAGGTTTGGCAATGATCAGGAAAAGGGGGAGGCGAGGGAACTTTAACAGAGTCTTGACTCCCAATCTGTAAGTCATTTCAAAGAAAAACACAGTCCGTTACGCATGATTAAATTTACAAATCATATGTGATTGTTAGGTCAGATTTTTTTAAATGGAAAAATAATGGCTTGTTTGACTCGAGTAAATATCCCACCGTACGTTCACTTGAGAAATTAACAGGCATTTGTTGTTCGCTTTAAAAGTTTTGGATCCAAACGGCATTTGCATCTTTAACATGTTTCAAGCATGCATATCTATATTTAAAACATGTTAAGATCAGTTTGAAAATCTTTTTTATCAAATTCCAAGCCATTATAATTGAACTAGTTGAATTTCCCTAACTTGGACAACAAAACTTCTGTGTTCGTTTGTGGTGTGTGAATAACTTTTCCTTCCTTAACTCTAAAATTTTCATTTTGTTGTGATCTATTTGGGTTTTATCTTCTTGTTTATGATAGTATCGGAAAGTGAAAACTCAAAGTTTTTTTTAAGAAAAAAGTGTAAAAGCATAATGGAATGGAATGCAAAATGTAGAGAGAGATAATTCCAAAAAGTCTCTGTAACTTTTAGGGATTGCAAACTCTTTTAGTTTTCATATATTAGTTTTTGCAATGGTCTGGAAAAAGGGGAGGCGGGGAATTTCTAACTGAGTGTTGACTCCCAATCCATAAGCCATTTCTAACAAAAATGTAGCCCGTTACTCATGATTTACCGATCAGTCACTTTACAAATCATCTATGATTGTTTGGTCAGCCATTAGTAAAAAGGCAAAATATTGGGTTGTTTGACTTGGGTAAATATCCCACCGCAAGTTCACTTGATAATTTAATGAGCCTTCGTTGTTCGCTTTAAAAGGTTTGGATCCATAGGGCATTTGCATCTTTAACATGTTTCAATCATGCATATCCGTATTTAAATCATGTTAGGATCAGTAACAAATCTCTTTCTTCTCAAATTAAAATCCATTACGATTGAACTAGTGGAATTCCCCAAACTTGGACAACAAAGCTTTTGTGTTTGTCTGTGGTCTATGAATAAATTTTCTTTACATACATTTGTTATAGTTTTTTTTCCATACATAAACTCTAAAATTTTCATTTTGTTGTGATTTATTTTGCCTTTATTTTCTCGTTTACAGAGAATAGGAAAGTGAAAACTCAATGTTTTGATTTAAGAAAAAAGGGTTCATCTAAAATTGAGTGGATAATTCAAAAATGTCTCTATAACTTTTAGGGACTGCAAACTCTTTTAGTTTTTACATATTAGGTTTTTCAATGATTGGGAAAAGGAGGACGCGGGGGATTTTTAACTGAGTGTTGACTCCCAATCCAAAAGTTATTTCTTAAAAAAACGTAGCCCATTATGTATGATTGATTGATAAATCACATTACAAATCATCTATGATTGTTAGGTCAGCGTTTTTTAAATGGGCAAAATATTGGCTTGTTTGACTCAGATAAATATCCCACCGCACGTTCACTTGAGAATTTAATGATCATTTGTTGTGCACTTTAAAATGTTTTTATCCATAGGGCATTTGCATCTTTAACATGTTTCAAGCATGCATATCCATATTGAAAACATGTGAGGATTAGTTAGAAATCTTTTTCTTATCAAATTCCAAGCCATAAGGGTTGAACTAGAGGAATTTCCCAAACTTGGACAACAAAATTTTTGTGTTTGTTTGTGGTGTGTGAATAAATTTTTTTTACTTACATTTGTTATTTTTTTTAATTTTTTCCATACACAAACTCTAAATTTTCATTTTATTGTGATCTATATTGCCTTTATCTTCTTGTTTATGAGACAATCGAAAAGTGGAAACTCAAAGTTTTGATTTAAGAAAATAGTGTAAATCTAAAAGGGAAAGGAAAGGTAAAAATGTAGAGAGATAATTCCAAAAAGTCTCTTTGACTTTAAGGAATTGCAAACTCTTTCAGTTTTTATATATTAGGTTTTGCAATGATCGGGAAAAGGGGGAGGCGGGGGATTTTAAACTGAGTGTTGATTCCCAATCCATAAGTTATTTATTAAAAAAACAAAGCCCATTACGAAGGATTGACCGATAAATCACTTTAAAAATCATTTGTGATTGTTAGGTCAACTTTTTGTAAATGGGTATAATAATAGCTTTTTTGACTGGGGTAAATATCCCACAGCATGTTCACTTGAGAATTTAATGAGCATTTGTTGTTCGCTTTAAATGGTTTGGATCCATAGGGCATTTGCATTTTTAATATGTTTGAAGCATGCTTATCCCTATTTAAAACATGTTAGGATCAGTTAGAAATCTCTTTCTTATCAAATTCCAAGTTATTAGGGTTGACTACTGGAATTTCCAATATTTGAACAACAAAAGTTTTGTGTTCGTTTGGGGTGTGCGAATAAATTTTCTTTGCTTACATTTGTTATTGTTTTTAATTTTTTCCATACATAAACTCTAAATTTTCATTTTGTTGCGATCTATTTTGCCTTTATCTTCTTGTTTACGAGAGAATCGGAAAGTGACAACTCAAAGTTTTGATTTAAGAAAAGAGTGTACATCTAAAATGGAATGGAAATGCAAAAATGTAAAGAGAGATAATTCCAAAAAGTCTCTATAACTTCTAGCGACTACAAACTCTTTTACTTTTTATATATTAGGTTTTACAATAATCAGGAAAAGGGCGTGGCGGAGGATTTTTTAGTGAGAGTTGACTCCCAATCCATGAGTCATTTGTAACAAAAACATACCCCGTTATACATGATTGACCGGTAAATCACTTTACAAATCATCTGTGATTATTAGGTCTGCTTTTTATAAATGGGCAAAATAATTGCTTGTTTGACTCGGGTAAATATCTCACCGCATGTTCACATGAGAATTTAATGAGCATTTGTTGTTCACTTTAAAAGGTTTGGATCCATAGGCCATTTGCATCTTTAACATGTTTCAAGCATGCATATCCATATTTAAAACATGCTAGGATCAGTTAGAAATCTCTTTCTTATCAAATTCCAAGCCATTAGGGTTGAGCTGGTGGAATTTCCCGAGCTTGGACAACAAAACTTTTAGGTTCATTTGTGGTATGTGAATAAATTTTATTTATTTAATTTTTTATTGTGGTTAATTATTTCCATACTTAAACTCTAAAATTATATTTTAGTTGTAATTTATTTTGCCTTTATCTTCTTTTTGACGAGAGAATCGGAAAGTGAAAACTCATAGTTTTGATTTAAGAAAAAAGAGTAAATCTAAAATGGAATGGAAAAGCACAAATGTAGAGAGAGATAATTCCAAAAAGTCTCTTTAGCTTTTAGGGGTTGCAAACTCTTTTAGTTTTTATATATTATGTTTTGTAATGATCACGAAAAGGGGGCGGGGGATTTTTAACAGAGTGTTGAATCCGAATCCATATGTCATTTCTTACAAAAACATAGCCCGTTACACATTATTGACCAATAAATCACTTTAAAAATCATTTGTGATTTTTAGTTTAGCTTTTTGTAATTGGGAAAAATAATAGCTTGTTTGACTCGGGTAAATATCCCACCGCATGTTCACTTTAGAATTTAATGAGCATTTGTTGTTCGCTTTAAAAGGTTTGGATCCATAGGCCATTTGCATCTTTAACATGTTTCAAGCATGCATATCCATATTTAAAACATGTTAGAATAAGTTAGAAATCTCTTTCTTATCAAATTCCAAGCCATTAGGGTTGAACTGGATGAATTTCCCAAACTTGGAAAACAAAAGTTTTGGGTTCATTTGTGGTGTGGGCATAAATTTTATTTATTTACATTTTTTATTGTGGTTAATGATTTCCATACAGAAACTCTAAAATTATATTTTAGTTGTGATCGATTTTTCCTTTATCTTCTTTTTGACGTGAGAATCGGAAAGTGAAAACTCAAAGTTTTGATTTAAGAAAAAAGTGTAAATCTAAAATGGAATGGAAAAGCACAAATAGAGAAAGTGATAATTCCAAAAAATCTCTATAGCTTTTACGGACTACAAACTCTTTTAGTTTTTATACATAAGGTTTTGTATTGATCAGGAAAAGGGGGAGGCGGGGGACTTTTAACAAAGTGTTGACTCCCAATCCAAAAGTCTTTTTATACAAAAATGAAGCCCGTTACACATGATTGACCAATAAATCACTTTAAAAATCTTCTGTGATTGTTAGGTCAGCTTTTGGTAAATGGGCAAAATATTGGCTTGTTTGACTCGGGTAAATATCCCACCGCACGTTCACTTGAGAATTTAATGAGCATTTGTTGTTCGCTTTAAAAGGTTTCGATCCCTGGGGCATTTGCATCTTTAACATGTTTCAAGCATGTATCCATCTTTAAAACACGTTAGGATCAGTTAGAAATCTCTTTCTTATCAAATTCAAAGGCATTAGGGTTGAAATAGTGGAATTTCCAAAACTTAGACAACAAAACTTTTGTGTTCGTTAGTGGTGTGTGAATAAATTTTCTTTACATAAATTTGTTATTTTTTTTAATTTTTTCCTTACATAAACTCTAAAATTTTCATTTACGAGAAGATCGGAAAGTGAAAACTCAATGTTTTGATTTAAGAAAAAAGTGTACATCTAAAATGGAATGGGAATGAACAAATATAAAGTGAGATAATTCCAAAAAATCTCTGTAACTTTTAAGGACTGCAAACTCTTTAAGTTTTTATATATTAGGTTTGGCAATGATGAGGAAAAGGGGGAGGCGGGGGATCTTTAACAGAGTCTTGACTCCCAATCCGTAATTCAGTTCTAAGAAAAACACAATCCGATACGCATGATTAACTGATAAATCACTTTACAAATCATCTGTGATTGTTTTGTCAGATTTTTTTAAATGGAAAAATAATGGCTTGTTTGACTACGGTAAATATCCCACCGAACGTTCACTTGAAAATTTAACAAGCATTTGTTGTTCGCTTTAAAAGTTTTGGATCCAAACAGCATTTGCATCTTTAACATGTTTCAAGCATGCATATCTATATTTAAAACATGTTAAGATCAGTTTGAAATATCTTTTTATCAAATTCCAATCCATTACAATTGAACTAGTTGAATTTCCCTAACTTGGACAACAAAACTTTTGTGTTCGTTTGTGGTGTGTGAATAACTTTTCCTTACTGAAATTTTTTATTTTTTTTAATTTTCTTCCTTACTTTAACTCTAAAATTTTCATTTTTTTGTGATCTATTTGGCTTTTATCTTCTTGTTTATTAGAGTATCGGAAAGTGAAAACTGAAATTTTTTTTTATGAAAAAAGTGTAAAAGCATAATGGAATGGAAAATGCAAAATGTAGAGAGAGATAATTCCAAAAAGTCTCTGTAACTTTTTGCATTGGTCTGGAAAAAGGGGAGGCGGGGAATTTCTAACTGAGTGTTGACTCCCAATCCATAAGCCATTTCTAACAAAAATGTAGCCCGTTACTCATGATTTATCGATCAGTCACTTTACAAATCATCTATGATATTTTGGTCAGCCATTAGTAAGAAGGCAAAATATTGGGTTGTTTGACTTGGGTAAATATCCCACCACAAGTTCACTTGAGAATTTAATGAGCCTTTGTTGTTCGCTTTAAAAGGTTTGGATCCATAGGGTATTTGCATCTTTAACATGTTTCAATCATGCATATCCATATTTAAATCATGTTAGGATCAGTTACAAATCTCTTTCTTCTCAAATTAAAATCCATTACGGTTGAACTAGAGGAATTCCCCAAACTTGGACAACAAAGCTTTTGTATTTGTTTGTGGTCTATGAATAAATTTTCTTTCATTACATTTGTTATAGTTTTTTTTTCCATACATAAACTCTAAAATTTTCATTTTGTTGTGATTTATTTTGCCTTTATTTTCTCGTTTACAGAGAATAGGAAAGTGAAAACTCAATGTTTTGATTTAAGAAAAAAGGGTTCATCTAAAATTGAGTGGATAATTCGAAAATGTCTTTATAACTTTTAGGGACTGCAAACTCTTTTAGTTTTTATATATTAGGTTTTTCAATGATTGGGAAAAAGAGGACGCGGGGGATTTTTAACTGAGTGTTGACTCCCAATCCAAAAGTTATTTCTTAAAAAAACGTAGCTCATTATGTATGATTGACTGATAAATCACATTACAAATCATCTATGATTGTTAGGTCAGCGTTTTTTAAATGGGCAAAATATTGGCTTGTTTGACTCAGATAAATATCCCACCGCACGTTCACTTGAGAATTTAATGATCATTTGTTGTTCACTTTAAAATGTTTTTATCCATAGGGCATTTGCATCTTTAACATGTTTCAAGCATGCATATCCATATTGAAAACATGTTAGGATTAGTTAGAAATCTTTTTCTTATCAAATTCCATGACATAAGGGTTGAACTAGAGGAATTTTCCAAACTTGGACAACAAAAATTTTGTGTTTGTTTGTGGTGTGTGAATAAATTTTTTTTACTTACATTTGTTATTTTTTTTAATTTTTTCCATGCACAAACTCTAAATTTTCATTTTATTGTGATCTATATTGCCTTTATCTTCTTGTTTATGAGACAATCGAAAAGTGGAAACTCAAAGTTTTGATTTAAGAAAATAGTGTAAATCTAAAAGGGACAGGAAAGGTAAAAATGTAGAGAGATAATTCCAAAAAGTCTCTGTGACTTTAAGGAATTGCAAACTCTTTCAGTTTTTATATATTAGGTTTTGCAATGATCGGGAAAAGGGGGAGGCGGGGAATTTTAAACTGAGTGTTGATTCCCAATCCATAAGTTATTTATTAAAAAAACAAAGCCCATTACGAAGGATTGACCGATAAATCACTTTAAAAATCATTTGTGATTGTTAGGTCAACTTTTTGTAAATGGGTATAATAATAGCTTTTTTGACTGGGGTAAATATACCACAGCATGTTCACTTGAGAATTTAATGAGCATTTGTTGTTCGCTTTAAATGGTTTGGATCCATAGGGCATTTGCATTTTTAATATGTTTCAAGCATGCTTATCCCTATTTAAAACATGTTAGGATCAGTTAGAAATCTCTTTCTTAACAAATTCCAAGTTATTAGGGTTGACTACTGGAATTTCCAATATTTGAACAACAAAAGTTTTGTGTTCGTTTGGGGTGTGAGAATAAATATTCTTTGCTTACATTTGTTATTGTTTTTAATTTTTTCCATACATAAACTCTAAATTTTCATTTTGTTGCGATCTATTTTGCCTTTATCTTCTTGTTTACGAGATAATTAGAAAGTGACAACTCAAAGTTTTGATTTAAGAAAAGAGTGTACATCTAAAATGGAATGGAAATGCAAAAATGTAAAAAGAGATAATTCCAAAAAGTCTCTATAACTTGTAGCGACTGCAAACTCTTTTACTTTTTATATATTAGGTTTTACAATAATCAGGAAAAGGGCGTGGCGGAGGATTTTTTAGTGAGAGTTGACTCCCAATCCATGAGTCATTTGTAACAAAAACATACCCCGTTATACATGATTGACCGGTAAATCACTTTACAAATCATCTGTGATTATTAGGTCTGCTTTTTATAAATGGGCAAAATAATTGCTTGTTTGACTCGGGTAAATATCTTACCGCACGTTCACATGAGAATTTAATGAGCATTTGTTGTTTACTTTAAAAGGTTTGGATCCATAGGCCATTTGCATCTTTAACATGTTTCAAGCATGCATATCCATATTTAAAACATGTTAGGATCAGTTAGAAATCTCTTTCTTATCAAATTCCAAGCCATTAGGGTTGAACTGGTGGAATTTCCCGAGCTTGGACAACAAAACTTTTAGGTTCATTTGTGGTGTGTGAATAAATTTTATTTATTTAATTTTTTATTGTGGTTAATTATTTCCATACTTAAACTCTAAAATTATATTTTAGTTGTAATTTATTTTGCCTTTATCTTCTTTTTCACGAGAGAATCGGAAAGTGAAAACTCAAAGTTTTGATTCAAGAAAAATGAGTAAATCTAAAATGGAATGGAAAAGCACAAATGTAGAGAGAGATAATTCCAAAAAGTCTCTTTAGCTTTTAGGGGTTGCAAACTCTTTTAGTTTTTATATATTATGTTTTGTAATGATCACGAAAAGGGGGCGGGGGATTTTTAACAGAGTGTTGAATCCGAATCCATATGTCATTTCTTACAAAAACATAGCCCGTTACGTATTATTGACCAGTAAATCACTTTAAAAATCATTTATGATTTTTAATTTAGCTTTTTGTAATTGGGAAAAATAATAGCTTGTTTGACTCAGGTAAATATCCTACCGCATGTTCACTTTAGAATTTAATGAGCATTTGTTGTTCGCTTTAAAAGGTTTGGATCCATAGGCCATTTGCATCTTTAACATGTTTCAAGCTTGCATATCCATATTTAAAACATGTTAGGATAAGTTAGAAATCTCTTTCTTATCAAATTCCAAGCCATTAGGGTTGAACTGGATGAATTTCCCAAACTTGGAAAACAAAAGTTTTGGGTTCATTTGTGGTGTGGGCATAAATTTTATTTATTTACATTTTTTATTGTGGTTAATGATTTCCATACAGAAACTCTAAAATTATATTTTAGTTGTGATCGATTTTTCCTTTATCTTCTTTTTGACGGAAAGTGAAAACTCAATGTTTTGATTTAAGAAAAAAGTGTAAATCTAAAATGGAATGGAAAAGCACAAATAAAGAAAGAGATAATTCCAAAAAATCTCTATAGTTTTTACGGACTACAAACTCTTTTAGTTTTTATACATAAGGTTTTGTATTGATCAGGAAAAGGGGGAGGCGGGGGATTTTTAATAGAGTGTTGACTCCCAATCCAAAAGTCTTTTTCTACAAAAATGAAGCCCGTTACGCATGATTGACTAATAAATCACTTTAAAAATCTTCTGTGATTGTTAGGTCAGCTTTTGGTAAATGGGCAAAATATTGGCTTGTTTGACTCGGGTAAATATCCCACCGCACGTTCACTTGAGAATTTAATGAGCATTTGTTGTTCGCTTTAAAAGGTTTCGATCCCTGGGGCATTTGCATCTTTAACATGTTTCAAGCATGTATCCATCTTTAAAACACGTTAGGATCCGTTAGAAATCTCTTTCTTATCAAATTCAAAAGCATTAGGGTTGAAATAGTGGAATTTCCAAAACTTAGACAACAAAACTTTTGTGTTCGTTAGTGGTGTGTGAATAAATTTTCTTTACATACATTTGTTATTGTTTTTAATTTTTTCCTTACATAAACTCTAAAATTTTCATTTACAAGCAAATCGGAAAGTGAAAACTCATTGTTTTGATTTAAGAAAAAAGTGTACATCTAAAATGGAATGGGAATGAACAAGTATAAAGTGAGATAATTCATAAAAGTCTCTATAACTTTTAGGGACTGTAAACTCTTTAAGTTTTTATATATTAGGTTTGGCAATGATCAGGAAAAGGGGGAGGCGTGGGATCTTTAACAAAGTCTTGACTCCCAATCCGTAAGTCATTTCTAAGAAAAACATAGTCCGTTATGCATGATTAACCGATAAATCACTTTACAAATCATCTGTGATTGTTAGGTCAAATTTTTTTAAATGGCAAAATAATGGCTTGTTTGACTCGGGTAAATATCCCACCACACGTTCACTTGAGAATTTAACAGGCATTTGTTGTTCGCTTTAAAAGTTTTGGATCCAAACGGCATTTGCATCTTTAACATGTTTCAAGCATGCATATCTATATTTAAAACATGTTAAGATCAGTTTGAAATATCTTTCTTATCAAATTCCAAGCCATTACAATTGAACTAGTTGAATTTCCCTAACTTGGACAACAAAACTTTTATGTTCGTTTGTGGTGTGTGAATAACTTTTCCTTAAATTTTTAATTTTTTTAATTTTCTTCCTTACTTTAACTCTAAAATTTTCATTTTGTTGTGATCTATTTGGCTTTTATCTTCTTGTTTTTGAGAGTATCGGAAAGTGAAAACTTAAAGTTTTGTATTAAGAAAAAAGTGTAAAAGCATAATGGAATGGAAATGCAAAATGTAGAGAGAGATAATTCCAAAACGTCTCTGTAACTTTTAGGGACTGCAAACTCTTTTAGTTTTTATATATTAGGTTTTACAATGATCTGGAAAAAGGGCTGGCTGGGAATTTCTAACTGAGTGTGGACTCCCAATCCATAAGCCATTTCTAACAAAAATCTAGCCTGTTACTCATGATTTACCGTTAAATCACTTTACAAATCATCTATGATTGTTTGGTCAGCTTTTAGTAAAAAGGCTAAATATTGGGTTGTTTGACTTGGGAAAATATCCCACCACACATTCACTTGAGAATTTAATGAGCCTTTGTTGTTCGCTTTAAAAGGTTTGGATCCATAGGGCATTTGCATCTTTAACATGTTTCAAGCATGCATATCCATATTTAAATCATGTTAGAATCAATTACAAATCTCTTTCATCTCAAATTAAAATCCATTACGGTTGAACTAGTGGAATTCCCGAAACTTGGACAAAAAAGCTTTTGTGTTTGTTTGTGGTCTATGAATAAATTTTCTTAACTTACATTTGTTATAGTTTTTTTTTCATACATAAACTCTAAAATTTTCATTTTGTTGTGATTTATTTTACCTTTATCTTCTTGTTTACAGAGAATAGGAAAGTGAAAACTCAATGTTTTGATTTAAGAAAAAAGTTTCCGTCTAATATTGAGTGGATAATTCAAAAATGTCTCTATAACTTTTAGGGACCTGCAAACTCTTTTAGTTTTTATATATTAGGTTTTTCAATGATTGGGAAAAGGAGGACGCGGGGGGTTTTTAATTGAGTGTTGACTCAGAATCCAAAAGTCATTTCTTACAAAAACGTAGCCCGTTACGTATGATTGACTGATAAATCACTTTACAAATCATCTGTGATTGTTAGGTCAGCATTTTTTAAATGGGCAAAATATTGGCTTGTTGTATTCGGATAAATATCCCTCAGCACGTTCACTTGAGAATTTAATGATCATTTGTTGTTCACTTTAAAATGTTTGGATCCATAGGCCATTTGCATCTTTAACATGTTTCAAGCATACATATCGATCTTGAAAACATGTTAGGATCAGTTAGAAATCTCTTTCTTATCTAATTCCAAGCCATAAGGGTTGAACTAGAGGAATTTCCCAAACTTGGACAACAAAATTTTTGTGCGTTTGTGGTGTACGAATAAATTTTCTTTACTTACATTTGTTATTGTTTTTAATTTGTTCCATTCATAAACTCAAAACTTTTCATTGTGTTGTGATCTATTTTGGCTTTATCTTTTGTTTACGAGAGAATCGGAAAGTGAAAACTCAAAGTTTTGATTTAAGAAAAAAGTATACATCTAAAATGGAATCGAAATGAAAAATTGTAAAGAGAGATAATTCCAAAAAGTCTTTTTTACTTTTAGGGATTGCAAACTCTTTTAATTTTTATACATTAGGTTTTGAGATGATAAGGAAAGGGAGAGGCGGGGGGTTTTTAACTTAGAGTTGACTCCCAATCCATAAGACATTTCTTACAAAAACATAGCCCATTACGCTTGATTGACCAATAAATAACTTTACAAATCATCTGTGATTGTATGGTTAGCTTTTTATAAATGGGCAAAATAATGGCTTGTTTTTCTCGGGCAAATATCTCACTGCACGTTCACTAGAGTATTTAATGAGTATTTGTTGTTCGCTTCAAAAGGTTTGGATCCTTAGGGCATTTGCATCTTTAACATGTTTCAAGCATGTATATCCATATTTAAAACATGATAGGATCAATTAAAAATCTCTTTCTTATCAAATTCCAAGCCATTATGGTTGAACTAGTGGATTTTCCCAAACTTGGACAACAAAACATTTGTGTTCATTTGTGGTGTGTGAATAAAATTTCTTTACTAACATTTGTTATTGTTTTTAACTTTTTCCACACATAAACTCTAAAATTTTCATTTTTTAGTGATCTATTTGCCTTTATCTTATTGTTTATGAGAGAATCGGAATGTGAAAACTCAAAGTTTTGAAATAAGAAAAACGTGTACATCTAAAATGGAAAGGAAATGAACAAATTTAGAGAGAGATAATTCCAAAAAGTCTCTATAACTTTTAGGGGTTGCAAACTATTTTAGTTTTTATATGTAAGGTTTTTCTATGATCGGAAAAAGGGGGAGGCAGGGGATTTTTAACTGATTTTTTACTCCCAATCCATCACATGATTTACCGATAAATCACTTTAAAAGGTTTGGATCAATAGGACATTTGCATCTTTAACATGTTTCAAGCATGCATATCCATATTTAAAACACCTGTTACACCTGATTGACTGAGAAATCACTTTACATATGATCTGTGATTGTTCGGTCAGCTTTATGTAAATTGGCAAAATACTGGATTGTTTGACTCGGGTAAATATCCCACCCCACCTTTGCTTGAGATTTTAATGAGCATTTGTTGTTCGCTTTAAAATTTTTGGATCCATAGGACATTTGCATTTTTATCATGTTTCAAGCATGCATATCCATATTTTTAACTTATTAGGATCATTTCGAAATCTCTTTCTTTTCATATTCCAAGCCATTAGGGTTAACCTAGTGGAATTTCCCAAACTTGGACAACAAAACTGTTGTTTTCGTTTGTGGTGAGTGAATAAATTTTTTTTACTTACATTTGTTATTGTTTTTAATTTTTCCATACATAAACTCTAAAATTTTCATTATGTTGTGCTCTATTTGCCTTTATCTTAATATTTACGAGTATTTCCGAGAGAATCGGAAAGTGAAAACTCAAAGTTTTGATTTAAGAAAAAATTTTATAGCTAAAATGGAATCGAACTGCACAAATGTAGAGAGTGATAATTCAGAAAAGTCTCGGTAACTTTTAGGGATTGCAAACTCTTTTAGTTTTTATTTATTAGATTTTGCAATGATCGGAAAAGGGAGATGTGGGGCTTTTTTAACTGAGTGTTGACTGCCAATCCATAAGTCATTTCTTACAAAAACATAGCATGTTATGCATGATTGACCGATAAATCACTTTACAAATCATCTGTGATTGTTAGGTCAGCATTCTGTAAATGGGCAAATAATGGCATGTTTGACTTAGGTAAACATCCCACAGCACGTTCACTTGAGAATTTAATGAGCATTTGTTATACGCTTTAAAAGGTATGCATCCATAGGGCATTTGCATCTTTAACATGTTTCAAGCATGCAAATACATATTTAAAACATGTGAGGATCAATTAGAAATCTCATTCTTTTCAAATTCCAAGCCATTATGGATGAACTAGTGGAATTTCCCAAACTTCGACAACAAAACTTTTGTGTTCGTTTGTGGTGTGTAAATAAATTTTCTTTACTTTTAGTTGTTATATTTTTTAATTTTTTCGTTACATAAACTCTAAAATTTTCATTTTATTGTGATCTATTTGCCTTTTTGTTTTTCATTTATGCATGATTGACCGATAAATATCTTTTTAAATCATTTGTGATTCTTTGGTCAGGTTTTTGTAAATGGGCAAAATAATGGCTTATTTGTCTCTGGTAAATATCCCACAACACGTTTACTGGAGAATTTAATGAGCATTTTTTTCCCTATAAAAGGTTTGGATCCATAGGGCATTTGAATCTTTAACATGTTTCAAGAATGCATATCCATATTTAAAACATGTTAGGATCAATTAGAAATCTCTTTCTTATCAATTTCAAAGCCATCAGGGTTAAACTAGTGAATTTCCCAAACTTGGACAACAAAACTTTTGTGTTCGTTTGTGTTGTGTGAATCAAATTTTATTTACTTTCATTTGTTATTTTTTTTATTTTTTCCACACTTAAACCCTAAAATTTTCATTTTGTTGTAAATGGGTAAAATAATGGCTTGTTTGAGTTTGGTAAATATCCCACCGCACGTTCACTTGAGAATTCAATGAGCATTTTTTGTTTGCTTTAACATGTTTCAAGCATGCATATCTATATTTAAATCATGTGAGGATCAATTAGAAATATCTTTCTTTTCAAATTCCAAGCCATTAGGGTTGAACTAGTGGAATTCCCAAAACTAGGACAACAAAACTGTTGTGTTCATTTGTGGTGTGTGAATAAATTTTCTTCACTTTCATTTTTTATTGTTTCTAATTTTTTCCTCTCATAAATTCTAAAATTTTCATTTTGTTGTGATCTATTTGCCTTTATCTTTTTGTTTATGAGAGAATCGAAAAGTGAAAACTTAAAGTTTTGATTTAATAAAAAAGTGTATATCTAAAATGGAATGGAAATGCACAAATGTAGAGAGAGATAATTCAAAAAAGTCTCTGTAAATTTTAGGGATTGCAAACTCTTTTAGTTTTTATGTATTAGGTTTCGCGATGATCGGGAAAAGGGGGAGGCTGGAGATTTTTAACTGAGTGTTGACTCCCAATGCATAAGTCATTTCTTACGAAAACATAACCTGTTACACATGATTGACTGATAAATAACTATACATATGATATGTGATTGTTCAGTCAACTTTTTGTAAATTGGCAAATTACTAGCTTGTTTGACTCGTGTAAATATCCCATGCCACCTTTGCTAGAGAATTTCATGAGCATTTTTTTTTTTTGCTTTAAAAGGTTTGGATCCATAGGGCATTTGCATCTTTAACATGTTTCAAGCATGCATATCCATATTTGAAACATGATAGGATCATTTGGAAATCACTTTCTTTTCAAATTCCAAGCCAATGGGATTAAACTAGTGGAATTTCCTAAACTTGGACAACAAAATTGTTGTGTTCGTTTGTAGTGTGTGAATAAATTTTCTTTACTGACATTTGTTATTTTTTTACTTTTTTCAATTCATAAACTCTAAAATTTTCATTTTGTTGTGATCAATGTGCCTTTATCTTCATGTTTATAAGAGAATCAAAAAGTAAAAACTCAAAATTTTGATTTAAGAAAAACGTTTAAATCTAAAATGGAATGGAAATGCACAAATGTAGAGAGATATAATTCCAAAAAGTCTCGGGAATTGTAAGGGATTGCAAACCTTTTTAGTTTTTATATATTAGATTTTGCAATGATCGGGAAAAGGGGGATGCGGGGGTTTTTTAACTGTGTTGACTGCCAATCCATAAGTCATTCCATACAAAACATAGCCTGTTATGCATGATTGACCGATAAATCACTTTAAAAATCATCTGCGACTGTTAGGTCAGCATTTTGTAAATGGGCAAAATCATGGATTTTTTGACTTAGGTAAATATCCCTTCGCACGTTCACTTGAGAATTTAATGAGAATTTGTTATTCGCTTTAAAAGGTTTGCATCCGTAAGGCATTTGCATCTTTAACATGTTTCAAGCATGCACATTCATATTTAAAACATGTGAGGATCAATTAGAAATCTCTATCTTTTCAAATTCCAAGCCATTAGGTTTGAACTAGTAGAATTTCCCAAACTTGGAGAACAAAACTTTTGTGTTCGTTTGTGGTGTGTGAATAAATTTTCTTTACTTTCATTTATTATTGTTTTTAATTTTTTCGATACATAAACTTTAAAATTTTCATTTTGTTGTGATCTATTTGCCTTCATCTTCTTGTGTACGAGAGAATCGGGAAGTGACAACTTAAAGTTTTGATTTATGAAAAAATTATACGTCTAAAATAAAATGGAAATGCTCTAATGTAGACTGTGATAATTCCAAAAAGTCTATGTAACTTCTAGGGACTGCAAACTCTTTTAATTTTTATATATTAGGTTTCGGAAAGATCGTGAGAAGGGGGAGATGGGGGATTTTTAACTGAGTGTTGACTCCCAATCCATATGTCATTTCTTACAAAAACATAGCCCTTTATGCATGATTGACCGATAAATCACTTTACAAATCATCTATGATTGTTAGGTCAGCTTTTTGTACAAGGGAAAAATAATGAGTTGTTTGTCTCTGGTAAATATCCCACATCACGTTTATTGGAGAATTTATTGGGCATTTGTTTTTCCCTTTAAAAGGTTTGGATCCATAGGGCATTTGCATCTTTAACATGTTTCAAGGATGCATATCCATATTTAAAACATGTTAGGATCAATTAGAAATCTCTTTCTTATTAATTTCCAAGCCATTAGGGTTAAACTAGTGAAATTTCCAAAACTTGGACAACAAAACTTTTTTGTTCGTCTGTGTTTTGTGAATAAATTTTCTTTACTTATGTTTGTTATTGTTTTTTATTTTTTCCATACATAAACTCTAAAATTTTCATTTTGTTCTGATCTATTTGCCTTTATCTTCTTGTTTACGAGTGAAACGGAAAGTGAAAACTTAAAGTTTTGATTTAAGAAAATAGTGCACATCTAAAATGGAATGGAAATGCACAAATGTTAAGAGAGATAATTTCATAAAGTCATTGTAACTTTTAGGGATTGCAAACTCTTTGAGTTTTTATATATTTGGTTTTTCAATGACCGGGAAAAGGGGGAGGAGGAGGATTTTTAACTGAGTGTTAAATCCCAATCCTTAAGTCATTTCTTACATAAACATAGCTCTTTACTCAAGATTGACTGATATCACTATACAAATCATCTGTGATTGTTTGGTCAGCTTTTTGTAAATGGGCAAAATAATGGCTTGTTTGCCTCGAGTAAATATTCCACCGCACGTTTACTTGAGAATTTATTGAGCATTTGTTTTTCCCTTTAAAATTTTTGGATCCATAGGGCATTTGCATCTTTAACGTGTTTCAAGCATGCATATCCATATTTAAAACATGTTAGGATCAATTAGAAATCTCTTTCTTATCAATTTCCAAGCCATTAGAGTTAAACGAGAAGAATTTCCCAAACTTGGACAACAAAACTTTTGTGTTTGTTTGTGCTGTGTGAATAAATTTTCTTTACTTACATTTATTATTGTTTTTTTCATACATAAACTCTAAAATTTTCATTTTGTTGTGATCTATTTGCCTTTATCTTCTTGTTTACGAGAGAATAAGAAAGTGAAAACTGAAAGTTTTGATTTAAGAAAAAAGTGTACATCTAAAATGGAATGGAAATGTACAAATGTAGAGAGAGATAATTCAAAAAGTCTCTGTAACTTTAGGGATTTAAAACTCTTTTAGTTTTTATTTAATTGGTTTTTCAATGTTCGGAAAAAAGGTGATGCGGAGGATTTTTAACTAAGTGTTGACTCCCAATCCATAAGTCATTTCATATGAAAACATAGCCCATTACGCATGATTGAGTGATAAATCACTTTACAAATCATCTGTGATTGTTAGGTCAGCTTTTTGTAAATGGGTCAATAATGTGTTTTTGACTCGGGTAAATATGCACAACACGTTCACTTGTGAATTTAATGGGCATTGGTTGTTCACTTTAAATGGTTTGCATCCGCAAGGCATTTGCATCTTTAACATGCTTCAAGCATGCATATCCATATTTAAAACATGTTACGATCAATTAGAAATCTCTTTCTTTACAAATTCCAAGCCATTACGGTTGAACTAGTGGAATTTCCCAAACTTGGACAACAAAACTTTTGTGTTCGTTTGTGGTGTGTGAATAAATTTTTTTTACTTTCATTTGTTATTGTTTTTAATTTTTCGATACATAAACTCTATAATTTTTATTTTGTTGTGATCTATTTGCCTTTATCTTCTTGTTTACGACAAAATCGAAAATTGAAAACTTAAAGTTTTGATTTAAGAAAAAAGTGTACATATAAAATTTAGTGGAAATGCACAAATTTAGATTGAGATAATTCCAAAAAGTCTATGTAACTTCTAGGGACTGCATACTCTTTTAATTTTTATATATTGGGTTTTGGAAAGATTGGGAAAAGGGGGAGGTGGGGGATTTTTAACTTTGTGTTGACTCCCAATCCATAAGTCTTTTCTTACAAAAACATCACCCTTTTCGCATGATTGACCAATAAATCACTTTAAAAATCATCTCTAATTGTTAGGTCATCTTTTTGTAAATGGGTAAAATAATGGCTTGTTTGTCTCTGGTAAATATCCCACACACGTTTACTAAAGAATTTAATGAGCATTTTTTTTCCCTTTAAAAGGTTTGAATCTATAGGGCATTTGCATCTTTAACATGTTTCAAGCATCCATATCCATATTTAAAACTTGTTATAATATATTAGAAATCTCTTTCTTATAAATTTCCAAGCCATTAGGGTTAAACTAGTGGAATTTCCCAAACTTGGACAACAAAACATTTGTGTTCATTTTTGTTGTGTGAATAAATTTTCATTACTTACATTTTTTATTGTTATTTATTTTTTCCATACATCAACTCTAAAATTTTCACTTTTTTGTGATCTATTTTCCTTTGTCTTCTTGTTTACGAGAGAATTGGAAAATGAAAAATTAAAGTTTTGATTTAAGAAAAAAGTGTACATGTAAAATGGAATGGAAATGCACAAATGTAGAGAGAGATAATTCCAAAAAGTCTCAGTAAATTTTAGGGATTTTAAACTCTTTTTTTTTTATTTGTTTGGTTTTTCAATGTTCGGGAAAAGGGGGATGCGGGGGATTTTTAACTGAGTGTTGATTCCCAATCCATAAGTCATTTCATACAAAAACATAGCCCGTTACGCAGAATTTACTGATAAATCACTTTATAAATCATCTGTGATTGTTAGGTCAACTTTTACTAAATGGGTAAAATAATGTCTTTTTTGACTCAGGTAAATATCCACCGCACGTTCCCTTGCGAATTTAATGGGCAATGTTTGTTCACTTTAAAAGGTTTGGATCAATAGGGCATTTGCATCCTGAACATGTTTCAAGCATGCATATCCATTATTAAAACATGATAGGATCAATTAGAAATCTCTTTCATATAAAATTCCATTCCATTAGGGTTGAACTAGTGAAATTTCCCAAACTTCAACAACAAAATTTTTGTGTTCATTTGTGGTGAGTGAATAAATTTTCTTTCATTACATTTGTTATTTTTTTTAATTTGTTCCATACATAAACTCTAAAATTTTCATTTTGTTGTGATCTATTTGCCTTTATCTTCTTGTTTACAGTAGAATCGGAAAGTGAAAACTCAAAGTTTTGATTTAAGAAATAATTGTACATCTAAAATGGAAGAGAATTGCACAAATTTAGAGAAAGATAATTCCAAAAAGTCTCTATAACTTTTTCGGATTGCAAACTCTTTTACTTTTTATATATTAGGTTTTGCGATGATGGGGAAAAGGGGGAGGCGGGGGATTTTTAACTGAATGTTGACACCCAATCCATATGTCCTTTCTTGCAAAAACATAGCCCGTTATGCATGATTGACCGATAAATTACTTTACAAATCATCTGTGATTGTTAGGTCAGCTTTTTGTAAATGGGCAAATATTGGTTTGGTTGACTCAGAAAAATATCCAACCGCACGTTCACTTGAGATTTTAATGAGCATTTGTTGTTCGCTTTAAAAGGTTTGCTTCCATAGGGTTGAACTAGTGGAATTTCCCAAACTTGGATAACAAAACTTTTGTGTTCATTTGTGGTGTGTGAATATATTTTCTTTACTTACATTTGTTATTTTTTAAATTTTTTCCAAACATAAACTCTAAAATATTGATTTTATTCTGATCTATTTGCCTTTGTCTTCTTATTTATGAGAGAATCGGAAAGTAAAACTCAATGTTTTAATTTCAGAAAAAAGTGTACATCTAAAATGGAATAGAAATGGACAAATGTGGAGAGAGATAATTCCAAAAAGTCTTTGTAACTTTTAGGGATTGCATGCTATTTTAGTTATTATATATAAGCTTTTGCGATGATAGGGAAAAGGGAGAGGCGGGGGATTTTTTACTGAGTGTTGACTACCAATCCATAAGTCATTTCTCACAAAAAAATATCCTGTTATGAATGATTGACCGATAAATCACTTTACAATTCATCTGTGATTGTTAGGTCTGCTTTTTGTCAATGTGCAAAATAATGGTTTGGTTGACTCAGGAAAATATCCCTGTGCACGTTCACTTGAGATTTTAATGAGCACATTTGTTGTCCTATTTTAAAGGTTTGGTTCCATAGGGCATTTACATCGTTAACATGTTTCAAGCATGCATATCAATATTTAAAACATGTTAGAATCAATTAGAAATCTCTTTCTTATCAAATTCCAAGCCATTAGGGTTGAAGTAGTGGAATTTCCCAAACTTGGACAACAAAACATTTTTGTTCATTTGTGGTGTGTGAATAAATTTTCTTGACTTAAATTTGTTAATTTTTTAATTTTTTCCTTATATAAATTGTAAAATTTTCATTTTGTTGTGATCTATTTCTCTTTTTCTTCTTTTTTGTGAGAGAATCGGAAAGTGGAAACTCAAAGTTTTAATTTAAGAAAAAAGCGTACCTATCAAATGGAATCGTAATGCACAAATGTAGAGAGGGCTAATTCCTAAAAGTCTTTGTAATATTTACGGATTGCAAACTCTTTTAGTTTTTATAAATTAGGTTTTGCGATGATCGGGAAAAGGGGGAGGCGGGGGATTTTTAAATGAGTGTTGACTCCCAATCCATAAGTCATATCTTACAAAAACATAGCCCATTCCGCATGATTGACCGATATATCACTTTACAAATCATGTGTGGTTGTTAGGTCCGGTTTTTGTAAATGGGCAAAATATTGGCTTGTCTAACTCGGGCAAATATCCCACCGCACGTCCACTTGAGAATTTAATGGATATGTTTTGTTTGATTTAAAAGGTTTGGATCCATAAGGCATTTGCATCTTTAAGATGTTTCAACCATGCATATTCATATTTAAAACATGTTAGGATCAATTAGAAGTCTCATTCTTATCAAATTCTAAGCCATTAGGGTTGAGCAAGTGGAATTTCCAAAACTTGGACTACAAAACTTTTGTGTTCGTTTGTGGTGTGTAAATAAATTTTCTTTACTAACATTTGTTATTTTTTTTTTATTTTTTCCATACAGAAACTCTAAAATTTTCATTTTGTTGTGATCTATTTGCCTTTATGTTCTTGTTTACGAGTGTTTACGAGAGAATCAGAAAGTGAAAACTCAAAGTTTTGATTTAAGAAAAAAGTGTACATCTAAAATGGAATGGAAATACTCAAATGTAGAGAGAGATAATTGAAAAAAGTCTATGTAACTTTTAGGGATTGCAAACTCTTCTTGTTTTTAGATATTAGGTTTTGCGAGGATCAACAATAGGCAGAGGCAGGGGATTTTTAACTGAGTGTAGACTTCCAATCCATAACTCATTTCTTAAAAATACATAGCCTATTTCACATGATTGACCGACAAATGTTCATTAAATCCGTTGTGATTGTTCGGTCTTCTTTTTGTAAATCGGCAAAAAAATTTCTTGTATAACATGGGTAAATATCCCACTGTACGTTCACTTGAGAATTTAATGAACATTTGTTGTTCGCTTTAAAATGTTTGGATCCAAAGGGCATTTAGATCTTTAACATGTTTCAACTACGAACATCCATATTTAAAACATGTCAGGATCAATTAGAAATCTCTTTCTTATCAAATTCTAAGCCATTAGGGTTGAACTAGTGGAATTTTCAAAACTTGCACCACAAAACTTTTGTGTTCGTTTGTGGTGTGTGAAAAAATTTTCTTTAATAAAATTTGTTATTGTTTTTAATTTTTTCCATACAGAAACTCAAAAATTTTCATTTTGTTGTGATCTATTTGCCTGTATCTTCTTGTTTACGAGAGAATCAGAAATTGAAAACTCAAATTTTTTATTTAAGGAAAAAGTGTAAATCTAAAATCAAAAGGAAATGCACAAATATAGAGAGAGATAATTCCAAAAAGTCTCTCTAAATTTTAGGAATTTCAAACTCTTTTACTTTCGATATATTAGGTTTTGCGATGATCAAGAAATGGGGGAGGCAGGAGATTATTAACTGACTGTTGACTCCCAATCTATAAGTCATTTCTTAAAAAAACAAAGCCCGTTACGCATGATTGACCAATATATCACTTTACAAATCATCTGAGATTTTTAGGTAAGATTTTTGTAAATGGGCAAAATAATGGCTTGTTTGACTCGGGTAAATATTCCACCGCACGTTCACTTGAGAAGTTAGAGGGCATTTGTTTTTTGCTTTAAACGGTTTGGTCCATAGGGCATTTGCATCTTTAACATGTTTCAACCATGCATATTCATATTTAAAACATGTTAGGATCAGTTAGATATCTCTTTCTTATCGAATTCCTAGCCATTAGGGTTGAAGTAGTGGAATTTCGCAAACTTGGACAACAAGACTTTTGTGTTTGTTTGTGGTGTGTGAATAAATTTTCTTTAATTACATTTGTTATTATTTTTAATTTTTTCTTTACATAAACTCAAAAATTTTCATATTGTTGTGAACTATTTGCCTTTATCTTCTTGTTTACCAGTGTTTACAAGAGAATCGGAAAGTTAAACTCAAAGTTTTGATTTAAGAAAAAAGTGTACATCTAAAATGGAATGAAAATGCACAAGTGTAGAAAGAGATAATTCAAAAAAGTCTCTATAACTTTTAGGGATTGCAAACACTTTTATTTTTTATATATTAGGTTTTGTGATGATCGAGAAAACGGGGATGCGGGCCATTTTTAACTGAGTGTAGACTCCCAATCCATATGTCATTTCTCACCAAAACATAGCCAGTTACACATGATTGACCGATAAATCACTTTACAAATCATATACGATTGTTAGGTCAGCTTTTTGTAAATGGGCAAAATAATGGCTTGTTTGACACGGGTAAATATCCCACCGCACGTTCACTTGAGAATTTAATGAGCATTTGTTGTTCACTTTAAAAGGTTTGCATCCATACGGCATTTGCATCTTTAACATGTTTCAAGCATGCATATCCATATTTAAAACATGTGAGGATCAATTATAAATCTCTTTCTTTTCAAATTCCAAGCCATGAGGGTTGAACTAATGGAATTTCCCAAACTTGGACTACAAAACTTTTGTGTCTGTTTGTGGTGTGTGAATAAATTTTATTTAATTTAATTTTTATTGTTTTAAATTTTTTCCATTTATAAACTCTAAAATTTTCATTTTGTTATGATCTATTTGCCTATGTCTTCTTGTTTACGACATAATCGGAAAGTGAAAACTCAAAGTTTTAATTTAAGAAAAACGTGTACCTATAAACTAGAATGGGAATGCAAAAATGTATAGAGGGCTAATTCCAAAAAGTCTCTGTAAATTTTAGGGATTGCAAACTCTTTTAACTGAGGGTTGACTCCCAATCCATAAGTCATTTCTTACAAAAACATAGCACGTTACTCATAATTGACTGATAAATCAGTTTAAAAATCATGTGTTATTTATTAGGTTAGGTTTTTGTAAATGGGCAAAATAATGGCTTGTTTGACTAGGGTAAATATCCCACCGCACGTTCACTTGAGAATTTAATGATCATTTGTTGTCCGCTTTAAAAGGTTTGAATCCATAGGGCATTTGTATCTTTAACATTTTTCAACCATGCATATCCATATTTAAAATATGTTTGGATCAATTAGAAATCTCTTTCTTATCAAATTCTAAGCCTTTAGGGTTGAACTAGAGGAATTTCCCAAAGTTGGACAACAAAACTTTTGTGTTCGTTTGTGGTGTGTAAATACATTTTCTTTAGTAAAATTTGTTATTGTTTTTAATGTTTTCCCTTCGTAAACTCTAAAATTTTCATTTTGTTGTGATCTATTTGCCTTTATCTTCTTGTTTACGAGAGAATCTTAAAGTAAAAACTCAAAGTTTTGATTTAAGAAAATAGTGTACATCTAAAATTTAATGGAAATGCACAAATGTACAGAGAGATAATTCCAAAAAGTCTCTTTAACTTTAAGAGATTGCAAACTCTTTTAGTTTTTATATATTAGGTTTTTTAATGAACGGGAAAAGGAGGAAGCAGGGGATTTTTAACTGTGTGTTGACTCCCAATCCATAAGTCATTTCTTAAAAAAAAACATGGCCTGTTATGCATGATTGACCGATAAATCACTTTACAAATCATCTGTGATTGTTACGTCAGCTTTTTGTAAATGGGCAAATTATGGCTTGTTTGACTCGGATAAATATCCCACCACACGTTCACTTCAGAATTTAATGAGCATTTGTTGTTTGCTTTAAAAGGTTTGGATCCATAGGGCATTTGCATCTTTAACATGTTTCAAGCATGCATATCCATATTTAAAACATGTTAGGATCAATTAGAAATCTCTTCCTTACAATATTAAAAGCCATTAGGGTTGAACTAGTGGAATTTTCCAAACTTGGACAAAACAACTTTTCTGTTCATTTTTGGTGTGTGAATAAATTTTGTTTACTTACATTTGTTGTGATCTATTTGCCTTTTTCTTCTTGTTTACGAGAGAAGCGGAAAGTGAAAACTCAAAGTTTTAATTTAAGAAAAAAGTGTACCTATAAAATGGAATGGAAATGAAAAAATGAAGAGAGGGCTAATTCCAAAAAGTCTCAGTAACTTTTTGGTAACTTTTTGGGATTGTACACTCTTTTAGTTTTTATATCTTTGGTTTTGCGATGATTGGGAAAAGGGGAGGCATGGGATTTTTAACTGAGTGTTGACTCCCAATCCGTAAGTTATTTCTTACAAAAAACATAGCCTGTTACGCATGACCGATAAATCACTTTACAAATCAAGGGTGATTGTTAGGTCAGGTTTTTGTAAATGGGCAAAATAATGGCTTGTTTGACTCGGGTAAACACGTTCACTTGAGAATTCAATGTTCATTTGTTGCTCATTTTAAAATGTTTGGATCCATAGGGCATTTGTATCTTTAACATGTTTCAACCATGCATATCCATATTTAAAACATGTTAGGATCAATTAGAAATCTCTTTCTTGTCAAATTTTGAGCCGTAAGGGTTGAACTAGAGGAATTTCCAAAACTTGGACAACAAAACTTTTTTGTTCGTTTGTGGTGTGTGAATAAATTTTCTTTACTAACATTTGTTACTATTTTTAATATTTTCTATATATAAACTCTAAAATTTTCATTTTGCTGTGATCTATTAGCCTTTATCTTCTTGTTTACGAGAGAATTTGAAAGTGAAAACTCAAAGTTTTGATTTAAGAAAATAGTGTACATCTAAAATGGAATGGAAATGCACAAATGTTGAGAACGATTATTCCAAAAATTCTTTTTAACTTTAAGGGATTGCAAACTCTTTTAGTTTTCATATATTAGGTTTTGTAATGATTGGGAAAAGGGGGAGGCGATTGATTTTTAACTATGTGTTGATTCCCAATCCATAAGTGATTTCTTACAAAAACATAGCCCGTGATGCATGATTGACCGATAAATCACTTTACAGATCATCTATGATTGTTATGTCAGCTTTTTGTAAATGGGCAAAATAATGGTTTCATTGACTCTGGTAAATATCCCACCGCACATTCACTTGAGAATTTAATGAGCATTTGTTGTTTGCTTTAAAAGTTTGGATCCATAGGGCATTTGCATCTTTAACATGTTTCAAGCATGCATATCCATATTTAGAACATGTTAGGATAAATAAGAAATCTATTTCTTATCAAATTCCGAGGCATAAGGTTGAAGTAGTGAAATTTCACAAACTTGGACAACAAAACTTTTGTGTTCGTTTGTGGTGTGTGAATAAATTTTCTTTAATTGTATATTTTATTATTTTTTATTTTTTCCGTACATAAACTCTAAAAATTTCATTTTGTTGTGATGTATTTGCCTTTATCTTCTTTGTTTACGAGTGTTTACGAGAGAATCGGAATGTGAAAACTCCAAGTTCTGATTTAATAAAAAAAGTACATCTAAAATGGAATGAAAATGCACAAATGTAGAGGGAGATAATTTCAAAAGGTCTCCCTAACTTTTAGGGATTGCGAACGTTTATAGTTTTTATTTACAAGGTTTTTCAATGATCGAGAAAAGGGGGAGGCGGGCGATTTTTAACTGAGTGTAAACTCCCAATCCATAAGTTATTTGTTAAAAAAACATAGCTTGTTATGCATGATTGACCGATAAATCACTTTAAAAATCATGTGTGATTGTTAGGTCAGGTTTTTGTAAATGGGCAAAATAATGGTTTGTTTGACTCGGGCAAATATCCCACCACATTAGGGTTGAACTAGTGGAATTTCCCAAACTAAGACAACAAAACTTTTGTGTTCATTTGTCGTGTGTGAATATATTTTCTTTACTTTCATTTTTATTGTTTTTAATTTTTTCCATACGTTAACTCTAAAATTTTTAATTTGTTGTGATCTATTTGCCTTTATCTTCATGTTTAAGAGAGAATCAGAAAGTGAAAACTTAAAGTTTTGATTTACAAAAAATGTGTATATCTAAAATGGAATTGAATTGCACAAATTTAGAGAGAGATAATTCCAAAAATTCTATGTAAATTTTTTGGATTGCAAACTCTTTTAGTTTTTATATATTAGGTTTTGCGATGATCGGGAAAAGGGGGAGGCGGGGGATTTTTAACTGAGTGTTGACTAACAATCCATAAGTCATTTCTTTCAAAAACATAGCCCGTTTTGCATGATTGATCAAAAAATCACATTATAAATCATCTGGGAATGTTAGGTCAACTTTTTGTAAATGAGCAAAATAATGGCTTGTTCGACTCGGGTAAATATCCCACCGCATGTTCACTTGAGATTTTAATGAACATTTGTTGTTCTATTTAAAATTTTTGGATGCATAGGGTATTTGCATCTTTAACATGTTTCAAGCATGCATATTCATACTTAAAACATGTTAGGATCAATTAGAAATCTCTTTCTTGTCAAATTCCAAGCCATTAGGGTTGAACTAGTTGAATTTCGCAAAACTTGGACAAGAAAACTTTTGTGTTCGTTTGTGGTGTGTGAATAAATTTTATTTACTTAAATTTTTTGTTTTTTTTATTTTTTTCCATACATAAACTCTAAAAGTTTCATTTTGTTGTGATCTATTTGCCTTTTTGTTCTTGTTTATGAGAGAATCCGAAAGTGAAAACTCAAAATTTTAATTTAACAAAAAGTGTACCTATAAAATGGAATGGAAATGCAAAAATGTAGAGAGGGCTAATTCCAAAAATTCTCTATAAATTTTAGGGATTGCAAAATCTTTTAGTTTCTATATATTAGGTTTTGCGATGATCGGGAACAAGGGGAGGCAGGGGGTTTTTAATTGAGTGTTGACTCCCAATCCGTAAGTCATTTCTTTAAAATAACATAGCCCGTTATGCATGATCAATAAATCACTTTACAAATCATGTGTGATTGTTAGGTCAGGTTTTTGTAAATGGGCAAAATAATGGCTTGTTTGACTCAGGTAAATATCCCACCGCACGTTCATTTGAGAATTTAATAATCATTTGTTGTTCGCTATAAAAGGTTTGGATCCATAGGGCATTTGTATTTTAGCATGTTTCAACCATGTATATCCATATTTAAAACATATTAGGATCATTTAGAAATCTCTTCTTTTTCAATTTCCTAACCATTAGGGTTGAACTAGTGTAATTTCCCAAACTTGGAAAACAAAACCTTTGTGTTCGTTTGTGGTGTGTGAAAAATTTTCTTCACTTTAATTTGTTTTTGTTTTTAATTTTTTCCATACATAAACTCTAAAATTTTCATTTTTTTGTGATCTATTTGCCTTTATCTTCTTGTTTACGAGAAAATGGGAAATTGAAAACTGAAAGTTTTGATTTAAAAAAAAATGTATATCTAAAATGGAATGGAAATGCATAAATGTAGAGTGATATTTCCAAAAAGTTTTCGTAAATTTTACGTATTGTAAACTCTTTTAGTTTTTATATATTAGGTTTTGCGATGATCGGAAAAAGGGGGAAGCGGGGGATTTTTAACTAAGTGTTGACTCTCAATCCATAAGTCATTTCTTACTAAAATGTAGCCCATTTCGCATGATTGATAGATAAATCACTTTACGAATCATCCATGATTGTTAGGCTAGCTTTTTTTAAATGGGCAAAACAATGGCTTGTCGACTCGGGTAAATATCACACCGCACGTTCACTTGAGAATTTAATGATCATATGTTGTTCACTTTAAAAGGTTTGGATCCATAGGCCATTAGTATCTTTCACATGTTTCAACCATGCATAACCATATTTGAAACATGTAAGGATCAATTAGAAATCTTTTTCTTATCAAATTCTAAGCCACTAGGGTTGAACTAGTGGAATTTCCCACACTTGGAAAACAAAGCTTATGTGTTTGTTTGTTGTGTGTGAATAAATTTTTTTCATGTTAAATTGTTTCTTTTTTTTTTCCATCCATAAACTCTAAAATTTTCATTTTGTTGTGATCTATTTGCCTTTATCTTCTTGTTTACGAGAGAAAGATAAAAGTGTATATCTAAAATGGAATGGAAATGCACAAATGTAGAGAGAGATAATTCCAAAAAGTCTCTGTCAATTTTAGGGATTGGAAACTCTTTTAGTTTTTATATATTAGGTTTTGTGATGATCAAGAAATGGGGGAGGCGGGGGATTTTTAACTGAGTGTTGACTCCTAATCCATAAGTCATTTCTTACTAAAACGTAGCCCATTTCGCATGATTGACCAACAAATCACTTTAAAAATCATCCATGATTGTTAGGTCAGCTTTTTTTAAATGGGTAAAACAATGGCTTGTTTGATTCGGGTAAGCACCGCACGTTCACTTGAGAATTTAATGATCATTTGTTGTTCGCTTTAAAAGGTTTGGATCCATAGGCCATTTGTATCTTTAACATGTTTCAACCATGCACATCTATATTTAAAACAGGTTAGGATCAATTAAAAATCTTTTTCTTATCAAATTCTAAGCTATTAGGGTTGAACTTGTGGAATTTCCCAAACTTGGACAACAAAACTTTTGTGTTTGTTTGTGGTGTGTGAATAAATTTTCTTTACTAACAATTGCTATTTTTTAATGTTTTCCATACATAAACTAAAAAAATTTCATTTTGTTGTATTCTATTTGCCTTTATCTTCTTGTTTTCAAGAGAATCAGAAAGTGGAAACTCAAAGTTTTGATTTAAGAAAATAGTGTACATCTAAAATCAAATGGAAATGAAAAAATGTAGAGAGAGATAATTCCAAAAAGTCTCTGTAACTTTTAGGAATATTAGGTTTTGGGATGATTGGGAAAAGGGGGAGGCGGGGGATTTTTAACTGAGTGTTGACTCCCAAACAATAAGTCATTTTTTACTAAAACGTAGCCCATTTCGCATGATTGACCGACAAATCACTTTAAAAATCATCCATGATTGTTAGGTTAGCTTTTTTTAAATGGGCAAAACAATGGGATGTTTGACTCAGGTAAATATCGCACCGCACGTTCACTTGAGAATTTAATTATCATTTGTTGTTCCCTTTAAAAGGTTTGTATCCATAGGCCATTTGTATCTTTAACATGTTTCAACCATACACATCTATATTTAAAACAGGTTAGGATCAATTAGAAATCTTTTTCTTATCAAATACTGAGCCATTAGGGTTGAACTTGTGGAATTTCCCAAACTTGGACAACAAAACTTTTGTGTTCGTTTGTGGTGTATGAATAAATTTTCTTTACTAAAATTGTTATTTTTTTTAATGTCTTCCATACATAAACTAGAAAATTTTCATTTTGTTGTAATCTATTTGCCTTTATCTTCTTGTTTTCAAGAGAATCAGAAAATGGAAACTCAAAGTTTTGATTTAAGAAAATAGTGTACATCTAAAATCAAATGGAAATGAAAAAATGTAGAGAGAGATAATTCCAAAAAGTCTCTGTAACTTTTAGGAATTGCAAACTCTTATATTTTTTATATATTAGGTTTTGGGATGATTGGGAAAAGGGGGAGGTGGGGGATTTTTAACTGAGTGTTGACTCCCACTCCATAAGTCATTTCTTAATAAAACAAAACCCATTACGTATGACCGATAAATCACTTTACAAATCATGTGTGATTGTTAGGTCAGGTTTTTTTAAATGTGCAAAATAATGGCCTATTTGACTCAGGTAAATATCCCTCCGCACGTTCACTTGAGAATTTAATGATCATTTGTTGTTCCCTTTAAAAGGTTTTGATCCATGGGGCATTGATATCGTTAACATGTTTCAACCATGCATATCCATATTTAACACATGTTAGGATCAAATAGGGAATGTCTTTCTTATCAAATTCTAAGCCATTAGGGTTGAACTAGAAGAATTTCCCAAACTTGGACAACAAAACTTTTGTGTTCGTTTGAGGTGTGTGAATAAAATTTCTTTACTAACATTTTTTATTGTTTTTAATATTTTTCATTCATAAACTCTAAAATTTTCATTTCATTGTGATCTATTAGCCTTTATCTTCTTGTTTACGAGAGAATTAGAAATTGAAAATTCAAAGTTTTTATTTAAGAAAATAGTGTAAATCTAAAGTGGAGTGGAAATGAAGAAATGAAGAGAGAGATAATTCCAAAAAGTCTCTTTAACTTTAAGGGATTGCAAACTCTTTTAGTTTTTATATATTAAGTTTTGTAATGATCAAGAAATGGGGGAGGTGGGGGATTTTTAACTATGTGTTGACGCCAAATCCATAAGTTATTTCTTTCAAAAACATAGCCATGTATGCCTGATTGACCTATAATTAACTTTACAAATCATTTGTGATTGTTATGTCAGCTTTTTGTAAATGGAAAAAATAATGGCTTGTTTGACTCGGGTAAATATTCCACTGCATGTTCACTCGAGAATTTAATGAGCATTTTTTGTTTGCTTTAAAAGGTTTGGATCCATAGGGAATTTACATCTTTAACATGTTTCAAGCATGGATATCCATATTTAAAACATGTTAGGATCAATTACAATTCCATTTCTTATCAAATTCCGAGCCATTAGGGTTGAAGTAGTGGAATTTTGCAAACTTGGAATACAAAAATTTTGTGTTCGTTTGTAAAGTATGAATAAATTTTCTTTACTAACATTTGTTATTGTTTTTTATTTTTTCCATATATAAACTCTAAAAGTTTCATTCTGTTGTGATCTATTTGCCTTTATCTTCTTGTTTACGAGAGAATCAGAAAGTGACAACTTAAAGTTTTTATTTAAGAAAAAGGTGTATATCTAAAATGTAATGGAAATGCACAAATGAAGAAAGAGATAATTCCAAAAAGTCTCTGTAAATTTTAGGGATTGCTAAATCTTTTAGTTTTATGTATTAGGTTTTGCGATGACAGGGAAAAGGGGGAGGCATGGGATTTTTAAAAGAGTGTTGAGTCACAATCCATAAGTCATTTCTTACAAAAACATAGCCCGTTCCGCATGATTGACCAATAAATCACTTTACAAATCATGTGTAATTGTTAGGTCCGGTTTTTGTAAATGGGCAAAATAATGGCTTGTTTGACTCGGGCAAACATCCAACCGCACGTTCACTTGAGAATTTAATGAACATTTGTTGTTTGGTTTAAAAGGTTTTGATCCATAGGGAATTTGCATCTTTAACATGTTTAAACCATGCATATCCATAATTGCATCAAGTTAGGATCAATTAGAAGTCTCTTTCTTATCAAATTCTAAGTCCATATGGTTGAACTTTTGGAATTTTCCAAACTTGGACAACAAAACTTTTGTGTTTGTTTGTGGTGTGTGAATAAATTTTCTTTACTAACAATTGTTATTGTTTTTAATGTTTTCCATACATAAATTCAAAAATTTTCATTTTGTTGTGATCTATTTGCCTTTATGTTCTTGTTTACAAGAGTATCAGAAAGTGGAATTTCAAAGTTTTGATTTAAGAAAATAGTGTACATCTAAAATAAAAATGGAAATGAAAAAATGTAAAGAGAGATAATTCCAAAAAGTCTCTGTAACTTTTAGGGATTGCAAACTCTTTTATTTTTTATAAAATAGGTTTTGCGATGACTGGGAAAAGGGGGAGGTGGGGGATTTTTAACTGAGTGTTAACTCCCAATCCATAAGTCATTTCTTAATAAAACATAGCCCGCTACGCATGATCGATAAATCACTTTAAAAAACATGTGTGATTGTTAGGTTAGGTTTTTGTGAATGTCCATAATAATGGCTTGTTTCATTCTGGTAAATATCCCACCGCACATTCACTTGAGAATTTAATGATCATTTGTTGTTCCCTTTAAAATGTTTGGATCCATAGGGCATTTATACCTTCAACATGTTTCAACCATACATATCCATATTTAAAACATGTTAGGATAGAAAAGGGAATCTCTTTCTTATCAAATTCTAAGCCATTAGGGTTGAACTAGAGGAATTTCCCAAACTTGGACAACAAAACTTTTGTGTTCGTTTGAGGTGTGTGACTAAATTTTCTTTACTAAATTTTTTTTGTTGTTTTTAATATTTTACATTCATAAACTCTAAAATTTTCATTTTTTGTGATCTATTAGCCTTTATCTTCTTGTTTACGAGAGAATTAGAAAGTAAAAATTCAAAGTTTTTATTTAAGAAAATAGTGTAAATCTAACGTGGAGTGGAAATGAACAAATGAAGAGAGAGATAATTCCAAAAAGTCTCTTTAACTTTAAGGGATTGCAAACTCTTTTAGTTTTTATACATTAGGTTTTGTAATGATCGGGAAAGGGGGAGGCGGGGGATTTTTAACTATGTGTTGACGCCCAATCCATAAGTCATTTCTTTAAAAAACATAGCCACTTATGCATGATTGACCGATAAATCACTTTACAAATCATTTGTGATTGTTATGTCAGCTTTTTGTAAATGGGAAAAATAATGGCTTGTTTGACTCAAGTAAATATCCCACTGCATGTTCACTTGAGAATTTAATGAGCATTTGTTGTTTGCTTTAAAAGGTTTGGATTCATAGGGAATTTACATCTTTAACATCTTTCAAGCATGGATATCCATATTTAAAACATGTTAGCATCAATTACAATTCTATTTCTTATCAAATTCCGAGCCATTAGGGTTGAAGTAGTGGAATTTTGCAAACTTGGAATTTTTCTTTACTAACATTTGTTATTTTTTTTATTTTTTCCATACATAAACTCTAAAATTTTCATTCTGTTGCGATCTATTTGCCTTTATCTTCCTGTTTACGAGAGAATTAGAAAGTGAAAACTTAAAGTTTTGATTTAAGAAAAAGGTGTATATCTAAAATGGAATGGAATTGCACAAATGAAGAAAGAAATAATTCCAAAAAGTCTCTGTAAATTTTAGGGATTGCTAACTCTTTTAGTTTTATGTATTAGGTTTTGCGATGACAGGGAAAAGGGGGAGGCAGGGGATTTTTAACTGAGTGTTGAGTCACAATCCATAAGTCATTTCTTACAAAAACATAGCCCGCTATGCATTATTGACCAATAAATCACTTTACAAATCATGTGTGATTGTTAGGTCCGGTTTTTGTAAAAGGGCAAAATAATGGCTTGTTTGACTCGGGCAAATATCCCACCGCACGTTCACTTGAGAATTTAATGAACATTTGTTGTTTGGTTTAAAAGGTTTTGATCCATAGGGCATTTGCATCTTTAACATGTTTAAACCATGTATATCCATAATTGCATCAAGTTAGGATCAATTAGAAGTCTCTTTCTTATCAAATTCTAAGTCCTTATGGTTGAACTTCAGGAATTTCCCAAACTTGGACAACAAAACTTAGGTGTTTGTTTGTGGTGTGTGAATAAATTTTCTTTACTAAAAATTGTTATTGTTTTTAATGTTTTCCATACATAAATTCAAAAATTTTCATTTTGTTGTGATCTATTTGCCTTTATCTTCTTGTTTACAAGAGTATCAGAAAGTGGAATCTCAAAGTTTTGATTTAAGAAAATAGTGTACATCTAAAATAAAAATGGAAATGAAAAGATATAAAGAGAGATAATTCCAAAAAGTCTTTGTAACTTTTAGGGATTGCAAACTCTTTTATTTTTTATATAATAGGTTTTGCGATGATTGGGAAAAGGGGGAGGTGGGGGATTTTTAACTGAGTGTTAACTCCCAATCCATAAGTCATTTCTTAATAAAACATAGCCCGCTACGCATGACCGATAAATCACTTTAAAAATCATGTTCAGTGTTAGGTCAGGTTTTTGTGAATGTGCAAAATAATGGCTTGTTTCATTCTGGTAAATATCCTACCGCATGTGCACTTGAGAATTTAATAATCATTTGTTGTTCCCTTTAAAAGGTTTGGATCCATAGGGCATTTATATCTTTAACATGCTTCAACCATACATATCCATATTTAAAACATGTTAGGATAAAAAAGGGAATCTCTTTCTTATCAAATTCTAATCCATTCGGGTTGAATTAGAGGAATTTCCCAAACTTGGACTACAAAACTTTTGTGTTCATTTGAGGTGTGTGAATATATTTTCTTTACTAACATTTGTTATTTTTTTTAATATTTTACATTCATAAACTCTAAAATTTTCATTTTGTTGTGATCTATGAGCCTTAATCTTCTTAGTTACGAGAGAATTAGAAAGTGAAAACTCAAAGTTTCGATTTATGAAAATAGTGTACATCTAAAGTGGAGTGGAAATACACAAATTTAAAGAGAGATAATTCCAAAAAGTCTCTTTAACTTTAAGGGATTTCAAACTATTTTAGCTTTTATATATTAGGTTTTGTAATGATCTTGAAAAGGGGGAGGCCGGGGATTTTAACTATGTGTTGACTCCCAATCCATAATTCATTTTTTCCCAAAAACATAGCCAGTTATGCATGATTGACCAATAAATAACATTACAAATCATTTGTGATTGTTATGTCAGCTTTTTAAATGGGAAAAATAATGGGTTGTTTGATTCGGGTAAATATCCCACCGCACGTTCACTTGAGAATTGAATGAGCATTTGTTGTTTGCTTTAAAAGGTTTGGATCCATAGGGAATTTTCATCTTTAACTTGTTTCAAGCATGCATATCTATATTTAAAATTTGTTAGATCAATTACAAATTTATTTCTTATCAAATTCCGAGCCATTAGGGTTGAAGTAGTGGAATTTCGCAAACTTGGACTACAAAACTTTTGTGTTCGTTTGTGGTGTGTGAATAAATTTTCTTTACTTATATTTGTTATTGTTTTTTACTTTTTCCATCATAAACTCTAAAATTTTCATTTTTTTGTGATCGATTTTCCTTTATCTTCTTGTTTAGTAGTGTTTAAGAGAAAATCAGAAAGTGAAAACTCAAAGTTTATATTTAAGAAAAAAGTGTATATCTAAAATGGAATGAAAATGCACAAATGTAGAAAGAGAAAATTCTAAAAAATCTTTGTAACTTTAAGGGATTGCAAACTCTTTTAGTTTTTATATATTAAGTTTTGCAATGATCGAGAACAGGGGTGGCAGGAGATTTTTAACTGAGTGTAGACTCCCAATCCATAAGTCATATCTTACAAAAACATAGTCTGTTACACATGATTGACCGATAAATCACTTTACAAATCATCTTTGATTCTTGGGTCAACTTTTTGTAAATGGGAAAAATAATGGTTTGTTTGACACGGGTAAATATCCCACTGCACGATCACTTGAGAATTTAATGAACATTAGTTGTTCGCTTTAAAAGGTTTGCTTCCATAGGGCATTTCCACCTTTAACATGTTTCAAGCATGCATTTCCATTTTTAAAAAAAAGTGAGGATCAATTAGAAATCTCTTTCTTTTCAAATTCCAAGCCATTAGGGTTGAACTAGTGGAATTTCCCAAACTTGGACAACAAAAATTTTGTGTTCATTTGTGGTGTGTGAATAAATTTTCTTTAATTTCATTTGTTATTGTTTTTAATTATTTTCCGTACATAAACTCTAAAATTTACATTTTGTTGTGATCTATTTGTCTTTATCTTCTTGTTTACGAGAGAATCGGAAAGTGAAAACTTAAAGTTTTGATTTAAGAAAAAGGTGTATATCTAAAATGAAATGGAAATGCAAAAATGTAGAAAGTGATAATTCCAAAAAGTTTCTGTAAATTTTAGGGATTGCAAACTCTTTTAGTTTTATGTATTTGGTTTTGCGATGATAGGGAAAAGGGGGAGGCAGGGGACTTTTAACTGAGTGTTGAGCCATAATCCATAAGTCATTTCTTACAAAAACATAGCCCATTCCGCATGATTGACAAATAAATCACTTTACAAAATATGTCTGATTGTTAGGTCCAGTTTTTGTAAATGGGCAAAATAATGGCTTGTTTGACTCGGGCAAATATCACACCGCACGTTCACTGAGAATTTAATGAACATTTTTTTTTCGTTTAAAAGGTTTGGATCCATAGGGCATTTGCATCCTTAACATGTTTCAACCATGCATATCCATATTTAAAACATGTTAGGATCAATTAGAAGTCTCTTTCTTATCAAATTCTAAGTCATTAGGGTTGAACTTGTGGAATTTCCCAAACTTGGACAACAAAACTTTTGTGTTCGTTTGTAGTGTGTGAATAAATTTTATTTACTAACTATTGTTTTTTTTTAATGTTTTCCATACAAAACTAAAAAATTTTCATTTTGTTGTGATCTCTTTGCCTTTATCTTCTTGTTTACAAGAGAATCAGAAAGTGGAAACTCAAAGTTTTGATTGAAGAAAATAGTGTACATCTAAAATGGAATGGAAATGAAAAAATGTAGAGAGAGATAATTTCAAAAAGTCTCTGTAACTTTTAGGGATTGCAAACTCTTTTATTTTTTATATAGTAGGTTTTGCGATGATTGGGAAAAGGGGGTGGCAGGGAATTTTTAACTGAATGTTGACTCCCAATCCATAAGTCATTTCTTAATAAAACATAGCCCGTTACACATGACCAATAAATCACTTTACAAATCATGTGTGATTGTTTGGTCAGGTTTTTGTGAATATGCAAACTAATGGCTTGTTTGACTCCGGTAAATATCCCACCGCACGTTCACTTGAGAATTTAATGATCATTTGTTGTTCCCTTTAAAAGGTTTGGATCCATAGGGCATTTATATCTTTAACATGTTTCAACCATGCATATCCATATTTAAAACATGTTAGGATCAAATAGGGAATCTCTTTCTTATCAAATTCTAAGCCAATAGGGTTGAACTAGAGGAATTTCCCAAACTTGGACAACAAAACTTTTGTGTTCGTTTGAGGTGTGTGAATAAATTTTCTTTATTAACATTTGTTATTTTTTTTAATATTTTACATTCATTAACTCTAAAATTTTCATTTTGTTGTGATCTATTAGCCTTTATATCTTCTTGTTTACGAGAGAATTAGAAAGTGAAAACTCAAAGTTTGGATTTAAGTAAATTGTGTACATCTAAAGTGGAGTGGAAATGCACAAATTTAGAGAGAGATAATTCCAAAAAGTCTCTTTAAATTTAAGGGATTGCAAACACTTTTAGTTTTTATTTATTATATTTTGTAATAATCGGGAAAAGAGGGAGGCAGGGGATTTTTAACTATGTGTTGACTCCCGATCCATAAGTCATTTCTATAAAAAAACATAGTCAGTTATGCAAGATTGATCGATAAATCACTTTACAAATCATTTGTGATTGTTATGTCAGATTTTTGTAAATGGGCAAAATAATGGCTTGTTTGACTCGGGCAAATATTACCCCTCACGTTCACTTGAGAATTTAATGAACTTTTTTTTTTGGTTTAAAAGGTTTGGATCCATAGGGCATTTGCATCTTTAACATGTTTGAACCATGCGTATCCATATTTAAAACATGTTAGGATCAATTAAAAGTCTCTTTCTTATCAAATTCTAAGTCATTAGGGTTGAACTTGTGGAATTTCCCAAACTTGGACAACAAAAATTTTGTGTTCGTTCGTAGTGTGTGAATAAATTTTATTTACTAACTATTGTTTTTTTTTTAATGTTTTCCATACATAAACTAGAAAATTTTCATTTTGTTGTGATCTCTTTGCCTTTATCTTCTTGTTTACAAGAGAATCAGAAAGTGGAAACTCAAAGTTTTGATTTAAGAAAACAGTGTACATCTAAAATGGAATGGAAATGAAAAAATGTAGAGAGAGATAATTTTAAAAAGTCTCTGTAACTTTTAGGGATTGCAAACTCTTTTATTTTTTATATTGTAGGTTTTGAGATGATTGGGAAAAGGGGGAGGCGGGGGATTTTTAATTGAGTGTTGGCTCCCAATCAACAAGTCATTTCTTAATAAAACATAGCCAGTTACGCATGACCGATAAATCACTTTAGAAATCATGTGTGATTGTTAGGTCAGGTTTTTGTGAATATGCAAAATAATGGCTTGTTTGACTCCGATAAATATCCCACCGCACATTCACTTGAGAATGTAATGATCATTTTTTGTTCCCTTTAAAAGGTTTGGATCCACAGGGCATTTATATCTTTAACATGTTTCAACATTTTCTTTACTAACATTTGTTATTTTTTTTAATATTTTACATTCATAAACTCTAAAATTTTCATTTTGTTGTGATCTATTAGCCTTTATCTTCTTGTTTACGAGAGAATTAGAAAGTGAAAACTCAAAGTTTTGATTTAAGAAAATTGTGTGCATCTAAAGTGGAGTGGAAATGCACAAATTTAGAGTGTGATAATTCCAAAAAGTATCTTTAACTTTAAGGGATTGCAAACTCTTTTAGTTTTTATATATTATGTTTTGTAATAATCGGAAAAGAGGGAGACGGGGGATTTTTAACTATGTGTTGACTCCCAATCCATAAGTCATTTCTATAAAAAACATAGCGAGTTATGCAAGATTGACCGATAAATCACTTTACAAATCATTTGTGATTGTTATGTCAGATTTTTGTAAATGGGAGAAATAATGGCTTGTTTGACTCGGGTAAATAATCCGCTGCACGTTCACTTGAGAATTTAATGAGCATTTGTTGTTTGCTTTAAAAGGTTTAGATCCATAGGGAATTTGCATCTTTAACATGATTCAAGAATACATATCCATATTTAAAACATGTTAGGATCAATTATAAATCTATTTATTATCAAATTCTGAACCTTTAGGGTTGAAGTAGTGGAATTTCACAAACTTCGACTACAAAACTTTAGTGTTCGTTTGTGTTGTGTGAACAAATTTTCTTTACTTACATTTGTTATTTTTTTTAAATTTTTTCATAAATAAACTCTAAAATTTTTATTTTGTTGTGATCTATTTTCCTTTATTCTTGTTTACGAGTGTTTAAGAGAAAATCGGAAAGTGAAAAATCAAAGTTTTGATTTAAGAAAAAAGTGTAAATCTAAAATGGAATAAAAATCCAAAAATTTAGAGAGAGAGAAATCCAAAAAATCTCTCTAAATTTTAGGGATGGCAAACTCTTTTAGTTTTTATATATTAGTTTTTGCAATGATCGAGAAAAGGGGGAGGAGGGGGATTTTTAATTGAGTGTACACTCCCAATCCATAAGTCATTTCTTACAAAAACTTAGTATGTTACGCATGATTGACCTATAAATCACTTCACAAATCATCTTTGATTGTAAGGTCAGCTTTTTGTAAATAGGAAAAATAATGGTTTGTTTGACACTGGAAAATATCCCCCTGCACGATCACTTGAGAATTTAATGAGCATTTGTTGTTCACTTTAAAAGGTTTGCTTCCATAGGGTATTTGCATCTTTAACATGTTTCAAGCATGCATTTCCATATTTAAAACAAGTGAGGATCAATTAGAAATCTCTTTCTTTTCAAATTCCAAGCCATTAGGGTTGAACTAGTGGAATTTCCCAAACTTGGACAAAAAAACTTTTGTGTTTGTTTGTGGTGTGTGAATAAATTTTCTTTAATTTCATTTGTTATTGTTTTTAATTTTTTCCATACATAAACTCTAAAATTTAGATTTTGTTGTGATCTATTTGCCTTTATCTTCTTGTTTACGAGAGAATCGGAAAGTGAAAACTTAAAGTTTTGATTTAAGAAAAAGGTGTATATCTAAAATGGAATGGAAATGCAAAAATGTAGAAAGTGATAATTCCAAAAAGTCTCTTTAAATTTTAGGGATTGCAAACTCTTTTAGTTTTATGTATTAGGTTTTGCGATGATAGGGAAAAAGGGGAGGCAGGGGACTTTTAACTGAGTGTTGAGTCACAATCCATAAGTCATTTCTTAAAAAAACGTAGCTCGTTCCGCATGATTGACCAATAAATCACTCTAAAAATCATATGTGATTGTTAGGTCTGATTGTTTTAAATGGGCAAACTAATGGCTTATTTGACTCAGGCAAATATCACATCGCACGTTCACTTGAGAATTTAATAAACATTTGTTTTTTGGTTTAAAAGGTTTGGATCTAGAGGGCATTTGCATCTTTAACATGTTTCAACCATGCATATCCATATTTAAAACATGTTAGGATCAATTAGAAGTCACTTTCTTTTCAAATTCTAAGCCATTAGGGTTGAACAAGTGGAATTTCCCAAATTTGGACAACAAAACTTTTGTGTTCATTTGTGGTGTGTGAATAAATTTTCTTTACTAACATTTTTTATTTTTTAATTTTTTTCCATATATAAAATCTAAAATTTTCATTTTGTTGTGATCTATTTGCCTTTATCTTCTTGTTTACGAGAGAATCAGAAATGAAAACTCAAAGTTTTGATTTAAGAAAAAAAGTGTACAACTAAAATGGAATGGAAATGCCTAAAAGTAGAGAGAGATAATTCCAAAAAGTCTCTTTAACTTTTAGGGATTGCAAACTCTTTTAGTTTTTATATATTAGGTTTTGTAATGATCGGAAAAAGGGCGAGGTAGGGGATTTTTAACTATGTGTTGACTCCCAATGCATAAGTCATTTCTTTTAAAAACGTAGCCCGTTATGCATGATTGACCGATAAATCACTTTACAAATCATCTGTGATGGTTAGGTCAATTTTTAGTAAATGGGAAAAATATATGCTAGTTTGACTCGGGTAAATATCCCACCGCACGTTCACTAGAGAATTTAATGAGCATTTGTTGTTTCCTAACAAAGGTTTGGATCCATAGGGCATTTGAATCTTTAATATGTTTTAACCAGGCATATCCATATTTAAAACAAGTTAGGATCAATTAGAAGTTTCCATACACAAACTCTAAAATTTTCATTTTGTTGTGATCTATTTGCCTTTTTCTTCTAGTTTACGAGTGTTTACAAGAGAATCGTAAAGTGAATACTCAAAGTTTTGATTTAAGAAAAAAATGTACATCTAAAATGGAATGGAAATGCACAAATTTAGAGAGAGATAATTTCTAAAAGTCTCTGTAACTTTAAGGGATTGCAAACTCTTTTAGTTTTTATATATTTGGTTTTGCGAAGTTTGATAAAAGGCGGAGACGGGGGATTTTTAACTGAGTGTAGACACCCAATCCATAAGTCTTTTCTTACAAAAACATAGCATGTTTCTCATGATTGACCAATAAATCACTTTACAAATCCTTTGTGATTGTTAGGTCAGCTTTTTGAAACTGAGCAAAATAATGGCTTGTTTGACACTGGTAAATATTTCATTGTACGTACTTGAGAATTTAATGAACATTTTTTGTTCACTTTAAAAGGTTTGGATCCATAGGGCATTTGCATCTTTAAAATGTTTCAACCACGCATATCCATATTTAAAACATGTCAGGATCAATTAGAAATTTCTTTCTTATTAAATTCTATGCCATTAGGGTTGAACTAGTGGAACTTCCTAAACATTGACAACAAAACTTTTGTGTTTGTTTGTGGAGTGTGAATAAATTTTCTTTGCTGACGTTTGTATTTCTTTTAATTTTTTCCATACATAAACTCTAAAATTTTCATTTTGTTATGATATATTTGCCTTTATCTTTCTGTTTACAAGAGAATCTGAAAGTGAAAACTCAAAGTTTTGATTTAAGAAAAAACAATACATCTAAAATGGAATGGAAATGCACATATGTAGAGAGAGATAATTCCAAAAAGTCTCTGTAACTTTTAGGGATTGCAAACTTTTTTTTTGTATATTAGGTTTTGCGATGATTGGGAAAAGGGGGAGGACGGGGATTTTTAACGTAGTGTTGACTCCCAATCCATAAGTCATTTCTTTCAAAAACATAGCCCATTGTGCATGATTGACAGATCAATCATTTTAAAAATCATCTGTGATTGGTACTTCAGCTTTTTGTAACTGGGCAAAATAATGGCTTGTTTGACTCAGGTAAATATCCCACTGCGCGTTCACTTGAGAAATTAATGAGCATTTACTTTCCTCTTTAAAAGGTTTGGATCCATAGGGAATTTGTATCTTTAACATGTCTCAAGCCTATATATCCATATTTAAACCAAGTTAGGATCAGTTAGAAATCTCTTTCTTATCAAATTCCAAGCCTTTAGGGTTGAACTAGTGGAATAAATTTTGTGTTCCCAAAAATTTTAAAAATTTTAAAAATTTAATCCTTTAGGGTTCCCAAACTTGGACAACAAAAATTTTGTGTTCGTTTATGGTGTGTGAATAAATTTTTTTACATACATTTCTTATTGTTTTTAATTTTTTCCATACATAAACTCTAAAATTTTCATTTTGTTGTGTTCTATTTCCCTTCATCTTATTGTTTACGAGAGAATCGAAAAGTGAAAACTCAAAGTTTTGATTTAAGAAAAAAGTGTACATCTAAATTGGAATGGAAAAACTCAAATGTAGAGAGAGATAACTCCAAAAAATCTTCGTAACTTTTAGGGACTGCAAAATTTTTTAATTTTTTAATAAAAGGTTTTGCAATGATCGGGAAAAGGGGGAGGCGGGGATTTTTACCTGAGTATTGACTCCTAATCCATTTGTCATTTCTTACTAAAACATAGCCCATTACGCATGATTGACCGATAAATCACTTTACAAATCTTCCATGATTGTTAGGTCAGCTTTTTTTAATTGGGCAAAATAATGGCTTGTTTGAATCGGATAAATATTCCACCGCACGTTCACTTGAGAATTTAATGAGCATTTGTTGTTCGCTTTAAAATGTTTGGATCCATAGGGCATTTTCATCTTTAACATGTTTCAAGCATGCATATCCACATTTAAAACTTGTTAGGATCAGTTAGAAATCTCTTTCTTATAAAATTCCAAGCCATTAGGGTTGAACTAATGGAATTTCCCAATCTTGGACAACAAAACTATTGTGTTCGTTTGTGGTGTGTGAATAAATTTTCTGTACTTACATTTGTTATTGGATTTAATTTTTTCCATTCATAAACTCTAAAATTTTCTTTTTGTTCAAATCTATTTGCCTTTATCTTCTTGTTTATTGGAGAATCAAAAATTGAAAACTCAAAGTTTTGATTTAAGAAAAAAGTGTACATCTAAAATGGAATGGAAAAGCACAAATGTAGGGAGATAATTCCAAAATGTCTTTGTAACTTTTAGGGACTGCAAACTCTTTTAGTTTTTAGATATTCGGTTTTGCAATGATCGAGAAAAGGGGGAGGCGGAGGATTTTTATCTGAGTGTTGACTCCCAATCCATAAGTCATTTCTTACAAAAACATAGCCCGTTATAATGATTGACTGATAAATCATTTTAAAAATCATTTGTGATTGTTTGGTGAACATTTTGTAAATGGGCAAAATAATAGCTTGTTTGACTCAGGTAAATATCCCACATTACGTTCACTAGAGAATTTAATGAGCATTTGTTCTCTTTAAAATGTTTGGATCCATTGGGCATTTGCATCTTTAACATGTTTCAAACATGCATATCGATATTTAAAACATGTTAGGATCAATTAGAAATCTCTTTCTTATCAAATTCCAAGCCACTATGGGGTATCTAATGGAATTTCTCAAACTTGGACAACCAAACTTTTGTGCTCGTTTCAGGTGTGTGAATAAATTTTCTTTAGTTACTTTCGTAATTGTTTTTTATTTTTTCCATAAATAAACTCTAAAATTTTCATTTTGGTATGATGTTTTTGCCTTTATCTTCTTGTTTACGAGATAATCAAAAAGTGAAAACTTAAAGTTTTGATTTAAAAAAAACGTGTACATCTAAAATGGTATGGAAATGCAAAAATGTAGAGAGAGATAATTTTAAAAAGTCTTTGTAACTTTTAGGGACTGCAAACTCTTTCAGTTTTTATATCTTAGGTTTTGCAATGATTGGGAAAAAGAGGAGGCAGGGGATTTTTAACTGAGTGTTGACTCCCAATCCATAAGTCATTTCTTACTTAAACATAGCCTGTTACGCATGATTAACCAATAAATTACTTTATGAATCATCTGTGATTGTTAGGTTACCTTTATTTAAATGCGCAAAATAATGGATAGTTTGGCTTCGGTAAATACCCCAGCCAACGTTCACGTGAGAATTTAATGAGCATTTATTTTTCACTTTAAAAGGTTTGGATCCATAGGGCATTTACGTCTTTAACATGTTTCATGCATCTATATCCATATTTAAAACATGTTAGGATTAATTAGAAATCTCTTTCTTATCAAATTCCAAGCCATTACGGTTGAACTAGTGGAATTTCCAAAACTTGGAGAACAAAAATTTTGTGTTCATTTGTCGTGTGTGAATAAATTTTCTTTACATACATTTCTTATTGTTTTTAATTTTTTCCATACATAAACTCTAAAATTTTCATTTTGAATTGATCTATTTGCCTTCATCTTATTGTTTACGAGAGAATCGGAAAGTGAAAACTCAAAGTTTTGATTTAAGAAAAAAGTGTACATCTAAATTGGAATGGAAAAACTCAAATGAAGAAGAGATAACTCCTAATTTTTTTTGTAACTTTATGGCACTGCAAAATCTTTTCATTTTAAAAAATAGATTTTGCAATAATCAGGAAAAGAGGTAGGCGGGGGATTTTTACCTGAGTGTTGACTCCCAATCCATAAGTCATTTCTTTCTAAAACATAGCCCATTACACATGATTCACCGATAAATCATTTTACAAATCATCCATGTTGTTAGGTCAGCTTTTTTTAAATGAGAAAAATAATGGAATGTTTGACGCACGTTCACTTAAGAATTTAATGAGCATTTGTTGTTCGCTTTAAAATGTTTGGATCCGTAGGGCATTTGCATCTTTAACATGTTTCAAGCATGCTTTTCTATATTTAAAACTTGTTAGAATCAGTTAGAAATATCTTTCATATAAAATTACAAGCCATTAGGGTTGAACTATTGGAATTTCCCAATCTTGGACAACAAAACTTTTGTGTTTGTTTGTGGTGTGTGAATAAATTTTCTTTACTTACATTTGTTATTGGATTTAATTTTTTCCATTCATAAACTCTAAAATTTTCTTTTCGTTGTGATCTATTTGCCTTTATCTTCTTGTTTACGAGAGAATCAGAAATTGAAAACTCAAAGTTTTTATTTAAGAAAAAAGTGTACATCTAAAATGGAATGGAAATGCACAAATGTAAGGAGAGATAATTCCAAAATGCCTTTGTAAATTTTAGGTACTGCAAACTCTTTTAGTTTTAATATATTCGGTTTTGCAATGATCGAGAAAAAGGGGAGGCAGGGAATTTTTATCTGAGTGTTCACTCTTAATCCATAAATCATTTTTTACAATGACATAGCCCATTATACATGATTGACCGATAAATCACTTTACAAATCATTTGTGATTGTTAGGAGAGCATTTTGTAAATAGACAATATAATGGCTTGTTTGACTCAAGTAAATATCCCACAACACGTTCACTAGAGAATTTAATGAGCATTTGTTGTTCACTTTAAAAGGTTTGGATCCATAGCGCATTTGCATCTTTAACATGTTATGATCAGTTAGAAATCTCTTTCTTAATAAATTCCAAGCCATTATGGGGTTACTAATGGAATTTCTCAAACTTGGACAACCAAACTTTTGTGTTCGTTTAAGCTGTGTGAATAAATTTTCTTTAGTTACTTTCGTTACTGTTTTTTATTTTTTCCATACATAAACTCTAAAATTTTCATTTTGTTGTGATCTATTTGCCTTTATCTTCTTGTTTATGAGAGAATCGAAAAGTGAAAACTCAAAGTTTTGATTTAAGAAAAACGTGTACATCTAAAATGGTATGGAAATGAACAAATATAGAGAGAGATAATTCCAAAAAGTCTTTGTAACTTTTAGGGACTGCAAACTCTCTCAGTATTTATATCTTTGGTTTTGCAATGATTGCGAAAAAGTGGAGGAAGGGGATTTTTAACTGAGTGTTGACACCCAATCCATAAGTCATTTCTTACTTAAACATATCCCGTTACTCTTGATTAACCGATAAATCATTTTACAAATCATCTGTGATTGTTAGGTCAGCTTTATGTAAATGCGCAAAATAATGGCTTGTTTGACTCGGATAAATATTCCGGCCAACGTTCACTTGAGAATTTATTGAGCATTTATTGTTCACTTTAAAAGGTTTGGATCCATAGGGCATTTGCATCTTTAACATGTTTCAAGCATGCATTTTCATATTTAAAACTTGTTAGGATCAGTTAGAAATATCTTTCTTATAAAATTCCAAGCCATTAGGGTTGAACTATTGGAATTTCCCAATCTTGGACAACAAAACTTTTGTGTTCGTTGGTGATGGATTTTCTTTACTTACATTTGTTATTGGATTTAATTTTTTCCATTCATAAACTCTAAAATTTTCTTTTCGTTGTGATCTATTTGCCTTTATCTTCTTTTTTATGAGAGAATCAGAAATTGAAAACTCAAAGTTTTGATTTAAGAAAAAAGTATACATCTAAAATGGAATGGAAATGCACAAATGTAGGGAGAGATAATTCCAAAATGTCTTTGTAACTTTTAGGTACTGCAAACTCTTTTATTTTTTATATATTTGGTTTTGCAATGATCGAGAAAAGGGGGAGGCGGGGGATTTTTATCTGAGTGTTCACTCTTAATCCATAAATCATTTGTGATTGTTAGGTGAGCATTTTGTAAATGAATAAAATAATGGCTTGTTTTACTCAAGTAAATATCCCACAACACGTTCACTAGAGAATTTATTGAGCATTTTTTGTTCGCTTTAAAAGGTTTGGATCCATAGCGCATTTTCATCTTTAACATGTTACGATCAGTTAGAAATCTCTTTCTTAATAAATTCCAAGCCATTATGGAGTTACTAATGGAATTTCTCAAACTTGGACAACAAAACTTTTGTGTTTGTTTGAGGTGTGTGAATAAATTTTCTTTAGTTACTTTCGTTACTGTTTTTTATTTTTTCCATACATAAACTCTAAAATTTTCATTTTGTTGTGATCTATTTGCCTTTATCTTCTTGTTTACAAGAGAATCGGAAAGTGAAAACTCAAAGTTTTGATTTAAGAAAAATGTGTACATCTAAAATGGTATGGAAGTGCACAAATGTAGAGAGAGATAATTCCAAAAAGTCTTTGTAACTTTTATGGACTGCAAACTCTCTCAGTTTTTATATCATCGGTTTTGCAATGATTGGGAAAAAGTGGAGGAAGGGAATTTTTAACTGAGTGTTGACATCCAATCCATAAGTCATTTCTTACTTAAACATAACCCGTTACGCTTGATTAACCGATAAATCATTTTACAAATCATTTGTGATTGTTAGGTCAGCTTTATGTAAATGCGCAAAATAATGGCTTGTTTGACTCGGGTAAATATCCCAGCCAACGTTCACTTGAGAATTTAATGAGCATTTATTGTTCACTTTAAAAGGTTTGGATCCATAGGGCATTTGCATCTTTAACATGTTTCAAGCATGCATTTTCATATTTAAAACTTGTTAGGATCAGTTAGAAATATCTTTCTTATAAAATTCCAAGCCATTAGGGTTGAACTATTGGAATTTCCGAATCTTGGACAACAAAACTTTTGTGTTCGTTGGTGATGGGTGAATAAATTTTCTTTACTTACATTTGTTATTGGATTTAATTTTTTCCATTCATAAACTCTAAAATTTTCTTTTCGTTGTGATCTTTTTGCCTTTATCTTCTTTTATACGAGAGAATCAGAAATTGAAAACTCAAAGTTTTGATTTAAGAAAAAAGTGTACATCTAAAATGGAATGGAAATGCACAAATGTAGGGAGAGATAATTCCAAAATGTCTTTGTAACTTTTAGGTATTGCAAACTCTTTTAGTTTTTATATATTCGGTTTTGCAATGATCGAGAAAAAGGGGAGGCGGGGAATTTTTATCTGAGTGTTCACTCTTAATCCATAAATCATTTCTTACAAAGACATAGCCCATTATACATGATTGACCGATAAATCACTTTACAAATCATTTGTGATTGTTAGGTGAGCATTTTGTAAATAGACAAAATAATGGCTTGTTTGACTCAAGTAAATATACTACAACACGTTCATTAGAGAATTTAATGAGCATTTGTTGTTCGCTTTAAAAGGTTTGGATCCATAGCGCATTTGCATCTTTAACACGTTACGATCAGTTAGAAATCTCTTTCTTAATAAATTCCAAGCCATTATGGGGTTACTAATGGAATTTCTCAAACTTAGAAAACAAAACTTTTGTGTTCATTTGAGGTGTGTGAATAAATTTTCTCTAGTTACTTTCGTTACTGTTTTTTATTTTTTCCATACATAAACTCTAAAATTTTCATTTTGTTGTGATCTATTGCCTTTATCTTCTTGTTTACGAGAGAATCGGAAAGTGAAAACTCAAAGTTTTGATTTAAGAAAAACATGTACATATAAAATGGTATGGAAATGCACAAATGTAGAGAGAGATAATTCCAAAAAGTCTTTGTAACTTTTAGGGACTGCAAACTCTCTTAGTTTTTGTATCTTTGGTTTTGCAATGATTGGGAAAAAGTGGAGGAAGGGGATTTTTAGCTGAGTGTTGACACCCAATCCATAAGTCATTTCTTACTTAAACATAACCCGTTATAACCGATAAATCATTTTACAAATCATCTATGATTGTTAGGTCAGCTTTATGTAAATGCGCAAAATAATGGCTTGTTTGACTCAGGTAAATAACCCAGCCAACGTTCACTTGAGAATTTAATGAGCATTTATTGTTCACTTTAAAAGGTTTGGATCTATAGGGCATTTATATCTTTAACATGTTTCAAGCATCTATATCCATATTTAAAACATGTTAGGATCAGTTAGAAATCTCTTTCTTATCAAATTGCAAGCCATTTGGGTTGAACTATTGGAATTTCCCAAACTTGGACAACAAAAATTTTGTGTTCATTTGTGGATTGTGAATAAATTTTCTTTACATACATTTCTTAGCATTTTTTATTTTTTTCCATACATAAAATTGAAAACTTTCATTTTGTTGTGATCAATTTGCCTTCATCTTATTGTTTACGAGAGAATGAGAACGTGAAAACTCAAAGTTTTGATTTAAGAAAAAAGTGTTCATCTGAATTGGAATGGAAAAACTCAAATGTAAAGAGTGATAATTCCAAAAATTCTTTGTAACTTTTAGGGACTGTAAAATCTTTTAATTTTTTAAAAAATAGGTTTTGCAATGATCGGGAAAAGGGGGCGACTGGGGATTTTTACCTGAGTGTTGATTCCCAATCCATCAGTCATTTCTTACTAAAACATAACTCATTATGCATGATAGACCGATAAATCACTTTACAAATCATCCATGATTGTTAGGTCAGCTTTTTTTAATTGGGCAAAATAATGGCTTGTTTGACTTTGGTAAATATTCCACCGCACGCTCACTTGAGAATTTAATGAGCATATGTTTGGATCCATAGGACATTTGCATCTTTAACAAGTTTCAAGCATGCTTATCAATATTTTAAACTTGTTAGGATCAGTTAGAAATCTCTTTCTTCTAAAATTCCAAGCCTTTAGGGTTGAACTTTTGGAATTTCCCAATCTTGGACAACAAAACTTTTGTGTTCGTTTGAGGTGGGTGAATAAATTTTCTTTACTTACCTTTTTTATTTTTTTTAAATTTTTTCCATACATAAACTCTAAAATTTTCATTTTGTTGTGATCTATTTGCCTTTATCTTCTTGTTACGTCAGAATCGGAAAGTGAAAACTCAAAGTTTTTATTTAAGAAAAAAATGTAGATCAAGAATGGAATTGAAATGAACAAATATAGAGAGAGATAATTCAGAAAACTCACTATAACTTTTAGGGACTGCAAACTCCTTTAGTTTTTATATATTAGGTTTTGCAATGATCTGGAAAAGGACGAGGCGGGGGATTTTTAACTAAGTGTTGACTTCCAATCCATATGTAATTTTTTAAAAAAACATAGCCCATTACGCTTGATTGATCGATAAATATATTTGCAAATCATTTGTGATTTTTTGGTTAGCTTTTCTAAATGGGCAAAATAATGGCTTGTTTGACTCGGGTAAATATTCCACCGCACGTTCACTTGAGAATTTAATTAGCATTTGTTGTTCGCTTTAAAAGGTTTGGATCCATAGGGCATTTGAGTCATTAACATGTTTCAAGCATGCATATCCATATTTAAAACATGTTACGATCAGTTAGAAATCTCTTTCTTATCATATTCCAAGCCCTTAGGTTGAACTAGTGGAATTTCCAAAACTTGGAAAGCTAAAATTTTGTGTTCGTTTGTGGTATAAATTTTTTTCCTTACATTTTTATTGTTTTTTTTTCTTAAAAAAACTCAAAAATTATCATTTTTTGTGGTCTATTTGTCTTTATCTCCTTGTTTACGAGAGAATCAGAAAGTAAAAACTTAAAGTTTAGATTTAAGAAAAAAATGAACATCTAAAATGGAATGGAAATGCACAAATGTAGAGAGAGATACTTTCAAAAACTCTTTGTAACTTTTAGGGACTGTGAACTCTTTTAGTTTTTATGTATTAGGTTTGCAGGGGATTTTTAACGGAGTATTGACTCCCAAACCATACGTCATTTCATACAAAAACATAGCCAGTTATGCATGATTGACCGATAAATCACTTTATAAATCATCTGTGATTATTAGGTCAGCTTTTCGTAGATGGGCAAAATAATTGCTTATTTGACTCGGGTAAATATTCCACCGCACGTCAACTTGAGAATTTAATGAACATTTTTTTTTCTATTTAAAAGGTTTGGATCCATAGGGCATTTGCATCTTTAACATGTTTCAAGCATGCATATCCATATTTAAAACATGTTAGGATCAATTAGAAATCTTTCTTATCAAATTCCAAGCCATTATGGGGTAACTAATGGACTTTCTCAAACATGAACAACAAAACTTTTGTGTTCATTTGAGGTTTGTGAATAAATTTTCTTTACTTACATTTGTTATTGTTTTTATGTTTTTCCATCCATAAACTCTCATTTTGTTGTGATCTATTTTCCTGTATCTTCTTGTTTACGAGAGAATTGGAAAGAGAAAACTAAAAGTTTTGATTTAAGAAAAAATGCAGATCTAGAATGGAATGGAAATGAACAAATGTAGAGGGAGATAGTTCAGAAAACTCACTATAACTTTTAGGGACTGCAAACTCCTGTTGTTTTTTATATATTAGGTTTTGCAATGATCAAGAAAAGGGGGAGGCAGAGATTTTTAACTAATTGTTGTCTCCCAATCCATAAGTAATTTCTTACAAAAACGTAGCCCGTTATGCATGATTGACCGATAAATCAATTTTCAAATCAACTGGGATTGTTTGGTCAACTTTTTGTAAATGGGAAAATATAATGGCTTGTTTATCTTGGGTAAATAACCCACCGCACGTTCACTTTGAGAATTTAATGAGCATTTGTTGTTCGCTTTAAAAGGTTTTGATCCATTGGGCATTTGCCTCTTTAACATGTTTCAAGCATGCATATCCATATTTAAAACATGTTAGGATTAGTTAGAAATCTCTTTCTTTTCATATTCCAAGCCCATAGGGTTGAACTTGAGGAATTTCCAAAACTTGGACAACAAAAGTTTTGTGTTCGTTTGTGGTGTGTGAATAAATTTTCTTTTCTTACATTTGTTACTTTTTTCAATTTTTTCCATACACAACTCGAAAATTATCATTTTTTGTGATCTATTTGCCTTTATCTTCTTATTTACAAGAGAATCGGGAAGTGAAAACTCAGAGTTTTGATTTAAGAAAAAAATGTACATCTTAAATGGAACGGAAATTCATTAATGTAGAGAGAGAAAGTTTCAAAAATACTTTGTAACTTTGAGGGACTACAAATAGTTTTAGTTTTTATATATTAGGTTTTGCTAAGATCTGGAAAAGGGGGAGGCGAACTGAGTGTTGACTCCCAATCCATTCGTCATTTCTTACAAAAACATAGCCTGTTATGCATGATTGACTGATAAATCACTTTACAAATCATCTGTGTTGGTTAGGTTAGCTTTATGTAAATGGGAAAAATAATGGCTTATTTGACTCGAGTAAATATCCAACTGCACATTCACTTGAGAATTTAATGAGCGTTTGTTGTTCATTTTAAAAGGTTTGGATCCATAGCTCATTTACATCTTTAACATGTTTCAAGCATGCATATCCATATTTAAAATATGTTAGGATAAGTTAGAAATCTCTTTCTTATCATATTCCAAGCCAGTAAGGTTGAACTTGAGGAATTTCCAAAACTTGGACCACAAAAGTTTTGTGTTCGTTTGTGGTATGTGAATAGATTTTCTTTTCTTACATTTGTTATTTTTTTAATTTTTTCCATACAAAACTCTAAAATTATCATTTTTTGTGATCTATTTGCCATTATCTTCTAGTTGACAAGAGAATCGGAAAGTGAAAACTCAGAGTTTTGATTTAAGAAAAAAATGAACAACTTAAATGGAATGGAAATTCATTAATGTAGAGAGAGAAAATTTCAAAAACGCTTTGTAACTTTGAGGGACTGCAAACAGTTTTAGTTTTTATATATTAGGTTTTGCAAAGATATGGAAAAGGGAGAGGTGAACTGAGTGTTGACTCCAAATCCATACGTCATTTCTTACAAAAACATAGCCCATTATGCATGATTGACTGATAAATCACTTTACAAATCATCTGGGATTGTTAGGTTAGCTTTTTGTAAATGGGCAAAATAATGGCTTATTTGACTCGAGTAAATATCCCACCGCATGTTCACTTGAGAATTTAATGAGCATTTGTTGTTCGTTTTAAAAGGTTTGGATCCATAGGGCATTTGCATCATTAACATGTTTCAAGCATGCATATCTATATTTAAAACAAGTTAGGATCAGTTAGAAATCTCTTTCTTATCACATTCCAAGCCATTAGGGTTGAACTAGTGGAATTTCCCAAACATGGATGACAAAAATTTTGTGTTCATTTGTGGAGTGTGAATAAATTTTCATTTCTTATATTTGATATATTTTTTAATTGTTTCCATTCATAAACTCTAAAATTTTTATTTTGTTGTGATCTATTTGACATTATGTTCTTGTTTACATGAGAATCGAAATGTGAAAACTCAAAGTTTCGATTGAAGAAAAAAGAGTACATCTAAAATCGAATGGAAATGCACAAATGTAGAGAGAGATAATTCCAAAAATTTTCTAAGGATTTTAGGGACTGCAAACTCTTTTAGTTTTTATATATTAGGTTTTGCAATGATCAGGATAAAGGGGGAGGCGGGGGATTTTTCACTAAGGGTTCACTCCCAATCCATAAATCATTTCTAACAAAAACATAATCCGTTACACATTATTGACCGATAAATCAAATTAAAAATCATCTGTGATTTATAGGTCAGCTTTATGTAAATGGGCAAAATAATGGCTTGTTTGACTCAGTTAAATACCCCACCGAACGTTCACTTGAGAATTTAATGAGCATTTATTGTTCATTTTAAAAGGTTTGGATCCATAGCACATTTGAATCTCTAACATGTTTCATGTATGCATATCCATATTTAAAACATGATGCGATCAGTTAGAAATCTCTTTCCTAACAAATACCAAGCCATTAGGGTTTAACTAGTGGGATTTCCCAAACTTGGTCTACAAAAATTTTGTGTTCGTTTATGGCGTGTGAATAAATTTTCTTTACATACATTTGTTATTGTTTTAATTTTTTCCATGAAAAAAATCTAAAATTTTCATTTTGTTGTGATCTACTTGCCTTTATCTGCTTGTTTACGAGAGAATCGGAAAGTGAAAACTCAAAGTTTTGATTTAACAAAAAAGCGTACATCTAAAATGGCATGGAAATGCAAAAATGTAGAGAGAGATAATTCCAAAAAAGTCTTTGAAACTTTTATGGACTGCAAAATCTTTTAATTTTTAAATATTAAGTTTTGCAAAGATCGGGAAAAGGGGGAGGCGGGCGATTTTTAACTATGTTGTCTCCCAATCCATAAGTCATTTTTTACTAAAACGTAGCCCATTATGCATGATTGATCGATAAATCACTTTACAAATCATCCATGATTGTTAGGTCAGCTTTTTTTAAATGGCCAAAATAAAGGCATGTTTGACTCGGGTAAATATTCCACTGCACATTCACTTGAGAATTTAATGAGCATTTGTTGTTTGCTTTAAAATGTTTGGATCCATAGGGCATTCACATCTTTAACATGTTTCAAGAATTTATATCCATATTTAAAACTTGTTAGGGTCAATTAGAAATCTCTTTCTTATCAAATTCCAAGCCATTTGGGTTGGACTAGTGGAATTTCCCAAACTGGAACAACAAAACTTTTGTGTTCGTTAATGGTGTGTGAATAAATTTTCTTTACTTGCATTTTTTATTGTTTTTACTTTTTTCTATTCATAAACTCTAAAATTTTCTTTTTGTTGTGATCATCTTGCCTTTATCTTTTTGTTTACGAGAGAATCGAAAATAGAAAACTCATAGTTTTGATTTAAGAAAAAAATGTACATCTAAAATGGAATTGAAATGCACAAATGTACGGAGATATAATTCCAAAATGTCTTTGTAACTTTTAGGGACTACAAACTCTTTTAGTTTTTGTATATTCGGTTTTCCAATGATCATGAAAAAGGGGAGGTGGGGGATTTTTATTTGAGTGTTGACTCCCAATCCATAAGTCCTTTCTTAGAAAAACATAGCCCGTTATACATGATTGACCGATAAAACACTTTACAAATCATCTGTGATTGTTAGGAGAGCATTTTTTAAATCGGCAAAATAATAGCTTGTTTGACTTAGCTAAATATCCCACAACATATTCACTTGAGAATTTAATGAGCATTTGTTGTTCGCTTTAAAAGATTTGGATCCGTAGGGCACATTCAGTTAGAAATCTCTTTCTTATCAAATTCCAAGCCATTATGGGGCAAATAATGGAATTTCTCAAACTTGGCGACAAAACTTTTGTGTTCGTTAGAGGTGTGTGAGTAAATTTTTTTTACTTACATTTGTTATCCTTTTTAATTTTTTCCATACTTAAAGTCTAAAATTTTCATTTTGTTGTGATCTATTTGCCTTTATCTTCTTGATTACGAGAGAATCGGGAAGTGAAAACTCAAAGTTTTGATTTAAGAAAAAAATGTAGATCTAGAATGGAATGGAAATGAACAAATATACAGAGAGATAATTCAAAAAACTCAATATAACCTTTAGGGACTGAAAACTCTGTTAGTTTTTATATATTAGGTTTTGCAATGATCGGGAAAAGGGTGAGGTGGGGGATTTTTAACTGAGTGTTGACTTCTAATCCATAAGTAATTTCTTACAAAAACATAGCCCGTTACGTATGATTGCCCAATAAATCAATTTACAAATCATATGTGATTGTTCTGTCAACTTTTTGTAAATGGGCAAAATAATGGCTTGTTTGACTCGGGTAAATATCCCATCGCACGTTCACTTGAGAATTTAATTAGCATTTTTTGTTCGCTATAAAAGGTTTTGATCCATAGTGCATTTGCCCCTTTAACATGTTTCAAGCATGCATATCCATATTTAAAACATGTTAGGATCAGTTAGAAATCTCTTTCTTATCATATTCCAAGCCATTAGGGTTGAACTAGTGGAATTTCCCAAACTTAGACAACAAAAGTTTTGTGTTTGTTTGTGGTGTTTTAATAAATTTTCTTAACTTACATTTATTATTGTTTTTTTATTTTTTCCATTCTAAACTCTAAAATTATCATTTTTTGTGATCTATTTGCCTTTATCTGCTTGTTTTTGAGAGAATCGTAAAGCAAAAACTCAAAGCGTTGATTTAAGAAAAAAATGAATATCTAAAATGCAATGAGAATGCACAAATGTAGAGAGAGATAATTTCAAAAACTCTCTCAACATTAAGGGATTGCAAACTCTTATAGCTTTTCAATATTAGGTTTTGCAAATATCTGGAAAAGGGAGAGTTGGGGGATTGTAAACTGAGTGTTGACTCCCAATCGTTATGTCATTTTGTTACAAAAACATAGCCCGTTATGCATGATTGACTGACAAATTACTTTACAAATCATATGTGATTGTTAGGCTAGCTTTTTGTAAATGGTCAAAATAATGGCTTATTTGACTCTGGTAAATATCCCACCGCACGTTCACTTGAGAATTTAATGAGCATTAGTTGTTCACTTTAAAAGGTTGGATCCATAGGGCATTTGCATCTTTAACATGTTTCAAGCATGCGTATCCATATTTAAAACATGTTAGGATCAGTTAGAAATCTCTTTCTTATCATATTCCAAGCCATTAGGGTTGAACTAGTGGAATTTTCAAAACTTAGACAACAAAACTTTTGTGTTTGTTTGTGGTGTTTGAATAAATTTTCTTAACTTACATTTGTTATTGTTTTTTTATTTTTTCCATTCTAAACTCTAAAATTATCATTTTTTGTGATCTATTTGCCTTTATCTGCTTGTTTATGAGAGAATCGTAAAGTAAAAACTCAAAGTGTTGATTTAAGAAAAAAATGAATATCTAAAATGGAATGAGAATGCACAAATGTAGAGAGAGATAATTTCAAAAACTCTCTCTAACATTAAGGGATTGCAAACTCTTATAGTTTTTCTATATTAGGTTTTGCAAATATCTGGAAAAGGGAGAGTTGGGGGATTGTAAACTGAGTGTTGACTCCCAATCGTTATGTCATTTTGTTACAAAAACATAGCCCGTTATGCATGATTGACTGACAAATTACTTTACAAATCATATGTGATTGTTAGGCCAGCTTTTTGTAAATGGGCAAAATAATGGCTTATTTGACTCTGGTAAATATCCCACCGCATGTTCACTTGAGAATTTAATGAGCATTAGTTGTTCACTTTAAAAGGTTGGATCCATAGGGCATTTGCATCTTTAACATGTTTCAAGCATGCGTATCCATATTTAAAACATGTTAGGATCAGTTAGAAATCTCTTTCTTATCAAATTCCAAGCCATTAGGGTTGAACTAGTGGAATTTTCAAAACTTAGACAACAAAACTTTTGTGTTTGTTTGTGATGTTTGAATAAATTTTCTTAACTTACATTTGTTATTTTTTTTTAATTTTTTCCATTCAAAACTCTAAAATTATCATTTTTTGTGATCTATTTGCCTTTATCTGCATGTTTATGAGAGAATCGTAAAGTAAAAACTCAAAGTGTTGATTTAAGAAAAAAATGAATATCTAAAATGGAATGAGAATGCACAAATGTAGAGAGAGACAATTTAAAAAACTCTCTCTAATATTAAGGGACTGCAAACTCTTTTAGTTTTTCTATATTAGGTTTTGCAAAGATCTGGTAAAGGGAGAGTTGGGGGATTGTAAACTGAGTGTTGACTCCCAATCCTTATGTCATTTTGTTACAAAAACATAGCCCGTTATGCATGATTGACTGACAAATTACTTTATAGATCATATGTCATTGTTAGGTCAGCTTTTTTTAAATTGGCAAAATAATGGCTTATTTGACTCTGGTAAATATCCCACCGCACGTTCACTTGAGAATTTAATGAGCATTAGTTGTTCACTTTAAAAGGTTGGATCCATTGGGTATTTGCATCTTTAACATGTTTTAAGCATGTGTATCCATATTTAAAACATGTTAGGATCAGTTAGAAATCTCTTTCTTGTCAAATTCCAAGCCATTATGGTTGAACTAGTGGAATTTCCAAAACTTGGATGACAAAAATTTTGTGTTCATTTGTGGAGAGTGAAAATTTTTTCTTTACATACATTTTTTATTGTTTTTAATTTTTTTCTTTAATAAACTCTAAAATTTTTATTTTGTAGTGATCTATTTGACTTTATCTTCTTGTTTACGTGAGAATTGAAAAGTGAAAACTCAAAGTTTTGATTGAAGAAAAAAGTGTACATCTAAAATTCAATGGAAATGCACAAATGTAGAGACAAATAATTCCAAAAAGTCCTTGTAGATTTTAGGGTCTACAAACTCTTTTTGTTTTTATATATTAGGTTTTGCAATGATCAGGAAAAGGGGGAGGCAGGGTATTTTTCACAGAGTGTTGATCCCCAATCCATAACTCATTTCTTACAAAAACATAGCCTGTTAGGCATGATTGACCGATATATCAGTTGACAAATCATTTGTGATTGTTAGGCTAGCTTTTTGTAAATGGACAAAATAATGGCTTGTTTGACTCGGGTAAATATCCCACCGCACTTTCATTTGAGAATTTAATTAGCATTGGTTGTTCGATTTAAAATGTTTGGATCCATAAGGCATTTGCATATTTAACATGTTTGAAACATGCATATCCATTTTTAAAACATGCTAGGATCAGTTAGAAATCTCTTTCTATCATATTCCAAGACATAAGGGTTGAACTAGTGGAATTTCCCAAACTAGGACAACAAAACTTTCGTGTTCGTTTGTGGTGTGTAATTAAATTTTATATACTTTCTTTTGTAATTTTTTAAAATTTTTCCATACATAAACTCTGAAATTTGCATTTTGTTGTGATCTATTTGCCTTTATCTTCTTGTTTACGAGAGAATCGGAAAGTGAAAACTCAGAGTTTTGATTTAAGAAAAAAATGTAAATCTAAGAGAGAATGGAAATGCACAAATGTTGAGAGAGAGGATTCTAAAAACTCTCTGTAACTTTTAGGGAGTGCAAAATGTTTTATTTTTTATATATTAGGTTTTGCATTGAATGGGAAAAGGGGGAGGCAGGGGATTTTTAACCAAGTGTTGACTCCCAATCCATAAGTCATTTCTTACAAAAACATAGCCTGTTACACATGATTGACCGTTAAATCACTTTACAAATCATTTATGATTGTTAGGTCAGCTTTCTGTAAGAAGGGAAATTAATGATGTGTTTAACTCCGATAAAATTCCCACCGCACGTTCACTTGAGAATTTAATGAGAATTTGATGTTCGCTTTAAAAGGTTTGGATCCATAGGGCATTTGCATCTTTAACATGTTTAAAGTATGAATATCCATATTTAAAACATGTGAGGATCAGTTAGAAATCTATTTCTTATATAATTCCAAGCCCTTAGGGTTGAACTAGTGGAATTTCCCAAATTTGGACAACAAAACTTTTGTTATTGTTTATAATTTTTTTCATACATAAACTCTAAAATTTTCATTTTTTTGAGATCTATTTACCTTTATCTTCTTGTTTACGTGAGAATCGGAAAGTAAAAACTCAAAGTTTTGATTTAAGAAAAAAGGGTACATCTAAAATGGATTTGAAATGCACAAATGTATAGAGATAATTCCAAAAAGTCTTTGTAACTTTTAGGGACTGCAAACTCTTTTAATTTTTGTATCTTAGGTTTTGTAATGATCGGGAAAAGGTGGAGGCGGGGGATTTTTAACCGAGTGTTGACTCCCAATCCATAAGTCATTTCTTACTAAAACATAGCCCGCTATGCATGATTGACCAATAAATCTTTTTACAAATCATCTGTGATTGTTAGGTCAGCGTTATGTAAATGGGCAAAATAATGGCTTGTTTGACTCGGGTAAATATCCCACCAAATGTTCACTTGAGAATTTTATGAGCATTTGTTGTTTGCTTTAAAAGGTTTAGGGCATTTGCATCTTTAACATGTTTCAAGCATCCATATCCATATTTAAAACAAGTTAGGATCAGTTAGAAATCAGTTTCTTATAGAATTCCATGCCATTATGGGGTAACTAATGGAATTTCCCAAACTTACATTTGTTATTGTTTTTAATTTTTTCCATACATAAACACTAAAATTTTCCTTTTGTTGTGATCTATTTGCCTTTATCTTCTTGTTTAAAAGAGAATAAAAAAGTGAAAACTCAAAGTTTTGATTAAAGAAAAAAATGTAGATCTAGAATGGAATGGAATTGAACAAATGTAGAGAGAGATAATTTAGAAAACTCACTATAACTTTTAGTGACTGCAAACTCCTTTAGTTTTTATATATTAGGTTTTGCAATGATCGGGAAAACGGGGAGGCGAGGGATTTTTAACTGAGTGTTGACTCCCAATCCATAAGTAATTTCTTACAAAAGCATTGCCCATTACGCATGATTGACCGATAAATAAATTTACAAATCATTTGCGTTTTTTTGGTCAGCTTTTTGTAAATGGGCAAAATAATGGCTTGTTTGACTCGGGTAAATATCCTACCGCACATTCACTTGAGAACTTAATTAGCATTTGTTATTCGCTTTAAAAGGTTTGGATCCATAGGGCATTTGCCTCTTTAACTTGTTTCAAACATGCATATTCATATTTAAAACATGTTAGGATCCATTAGAAATCTCCTTCTTATCATATTCCAAGCCATTAGGGTTGAACTAGTGGAATTTCCAAAACTTGGACAACAAAACTTTTGTGTTCGTTTGTGGAATAAATTTTATTAACCTACATTTGTTATTTTTTTTTATTTTTTCCAAACAAAACTCTTAAATTATAATTTTTTGTGATCTATTTGCCTTTATCTTCTTGTTTATGAGAGAATAAAAAATTAGAAACTCAAAGTTTTGATTTAAGAAAAAAATGAACATCTAAAATTGAATGTAAATGCACAAATGTAGAGAGAGATAATTTCAAAAACTCTCTGTAGCTTTTAGAGACTGCAAACTCTTTTAGTTTTTGTATATTAGGTTTTGCAAATATTTGGAAAAGAGGAAGGCGAACTGAGTGTTGACCCCCAATCCATAAGTCATTTCTTACAAAAACATAGCCCGTTATGCAAGATTGACCGATAATTCACTTGACAAATCATTTGTGATTGTTAGGTCACTTTTTTGCAAATCGGAAAAATAATGGCTTGTTTGGCTCGGGTAAATATCCCACGGCACATTCACTTGAGAATTTAATTAGCATTTGTTGTTCGCTTTAAAAGGTTTGGATCCATCACGCATTTGCATATTTAACATATTTGAAACATGCATATCCATTTTTAAAACATGTTAGGATCAATTAGAAATCTCTTTCTTACCATATTCCAAGCCTTTAGGGTTGAACTAGTGGAATTTCCCAAACTAGGACAACTAAACTTTTGTGTTCATTTGTGGTGTGTGATTAAATTTTATTTACTTGCATTTTTTATTGTTTTTAATTTTTTCCATACATAAAATCTAAAATTTGCATTTTGTTGTGATCTATTTGACTTTATCTTCTTGTTTACGAGAGAATCGGAAAGTGAAAACTCAGAGTTGTGATTTTAGAAAAAAGTGTACATCTAAAAGAGAATGGAAATGCACAAATGTAGAGAGAGATAATTCTAAAAACTCTCTGTAACTTTTAGGGTCTGCGAACACTTTTACGTTTTATATATTAGGTTTTGCATTGAACAGGAAGAAGGGGAGGTGGGGGATTTTTAACTGAGTGTTGACTCCCAATCCATAAGTCATTTCTTACGAAAATATAGCCCGTTACTCATGATTGATCGATAAATCACTTTACAAATCAAATGTGATTGTTAGGTCAGCTTTTTTGAATGGGCAAAATAATGGCTTGTTTGACTCTAGTAAATATTCCACCGCACGTTCACTTGAGAATTGAATGAGAATTAGATGTTCTCTTTAAAAGGTTTGGATCCATAGGGCATTTGCATCTTTAACATGTTTCAAGCATGCATACACATATTCAAAACATGTTAGGATTAGTTAGAAATCCCTTTCTGATCAAATTCAAAGCCATTAGGGTTGAACTAGTGGAATTTCCCAAACTCGGACAACAAAAATTTTGTTATAATTTTTAATTTTTTCCATACATAAACTCTATAATTTACATTTTGTTGTAATCTATTTACCTTTATCTTCTTGTTTATGAGTGAATCGGAAAGTGAAAACTCAAATTTTTTATTTAAGAAAAAAGTGTACATCTAAAATGGAATGGAAATGCACAATTGAAGAGAGATATAATTCCAAAAAGTGTTTTTAAATTTTAGGGATTGCAAACACTTTTAGTTTTCATATCTTAGGTTTTGTTATGATCGGGAAAAGGGGGAGGCGGGGGATTTTTAAGTCAGTGTTAACTCACAATCCATAAGTCATTTTTTACTAAAACATAGCCCGTTACGCATGATTGACCGATAAATCGCTTTACAAATCATATGTGATTGTTAGGTCAGGCTTTTGTAAATGGGCAAAATAATGGGTTGTTAGACTCGGGTAAATATCCCACCACACGTTCACTTGAGAATTTAATGAGAATTTGATGTTCGCTTTAAAAGGTTTGGATCCAAAGGGCATTTACATCTTTACATGTTTCAAGCATGCATATCCATATTTAAAACATGTTAGGATCAGTTAGAAATCTCCTTCTTATCAAATTCCAAGTCATTAGGGTTGAACAAGTGGAATTTCCCAAACTTGGACAACAAAACTTTTGTGTTCGTTTGTGGTGTGTGAATAAATTTTCATGACATATATTTGTTCTTGTTTTAAATTTTTTCATACATAAACTCTAAAATTTTCATTTTGTTGTGATCTATTTGCCTTTATCTTCTTGTTTACGAGAGAATCGGAAAGTGAAAACTCAAAGTTTTGATTTAAGAAAAAAGTGTACAAATAAAATGGAATGGAAATGCACAAATTTAGAGAGAGATAATTCCAAAAAGTCTTTTTAACTTTTATGGACTGCAAAATATTTTAATTTTTATATATTAGGTTTTGCAATGATCGGGAAAAGGGGGAGGCGGAGGATTTTTAACCGAGTGTTGACTCCCAACGCCTAAGTCATTTCTTACAAAAATTTAGCCCCTTACTCATGATTGACCGATAAATCACTTTACAAATCATCCATGATTGTTAGGTCAGCTTTGTTTAAATGGGCAAAATAATGGCATGTTTGACTCGGGTAAATATTCCACCGCACATTCACTTGAGAATTTAATGAGCATTTGTTGTTCGCTTTAAAATGTTTGGATCCATAGGGCATTTGCATCTTTAACATATTTCAAGCATTCATATCCATATTTAAAACTTGTTTGGATCAGTTAGAAATCTCTTTCTTCTCAAATTCCAAGCCATTAGGGTTGAACTAGTGGAATATCCAAAACTTGGACAACAAAAGTTTTGTGTTCGTTTGTGGTGTGAGAAAATTTTTATTTCCTTACATTTGTTATTGTTTTTAATTTTTTCCATTCATATACTCTAAATTTTTTTTTTTGATCTTTTTTGCCTTTATCTTCTTGTTTATGAGAGAATCGGAAATTGAAAACTCAAAGTTTTGATTTAAGAAAACAATTTACATATAAAATATAATTGAAAAGCACAAATGAAGGGAGAGATAATTCCAAATTGTCTTTGTACCTTTGAGGGACTACAAACTCTTTTAGATTTTATATATTGGGTTTTGCAATGATCGGGAAAAAGGGGAGGCGGGGGATTTTTAACTGTGTGTTGACTCCCAATCCATATGTCATTTCTTAGAAAAACATAACCCGTATTGACAGACAAGTCACTTTACAACTCATCTGTTACGCATGATTGACCGATAAATCAATTTACAAATCATCTATGATTGTTTGGTCAGCTTTTTGTAAATGGGCAAAATAATGGCTTGTTTGACTCGGGTAAATATCCCTCCACACAGTCCCTTGAAAACTAAATTAGCATTTGTTGTTTGCTTTAAAAGGTTTAGATCCATAGGGCATTTGCCTCTTTAAAATGTTTCAAGCATGCATATCCATATTTAAAAGATGTTACGATCAGTTAGAAATCTCTTTCTTATCATTTTCCAAACCTTTAGGGTTGAACTAGTGGAATTTCCAAAACTTGGACAACAAAAATTTTGTGTTCATTTGTGGTGAGTGAATAAATTTTCTTTCCTTACATTTGATATTTTTTTATTTTTTCCACACAAAACTCAAAAATTATCATTTTTTGTGATCTATTTTTCTTTATCTTCTTGTTTACGAGAGAATCGGAAAGTAAAAACTCAAAGTTTTGATTTAAGAAAAAAATGAACATCTAATATGGAATGGAAATGCACAAATATAGAGAGAGATAATTTCAAAAAATCTCTGTAACTTTTAGGGACTTCAAACAACTTTAGTTTTTATGTATTAGGTTTTGCAAAGATCTGTAAAAGTGGGAGGCGGGGGATTTTTAACTGAGTGTTTACTCCCAATACATACATCATTTCTTACAAAAACTTAGCCTGTTATGCATGATTGTCCGATAAATCACTTTACAAATCATTTGTGATTGTTAGGTCAGCTTTTTGTAAATGGGCAAAATAATTGCTTATTTGACTCGGGTAAATATCCCACTGCACGATCACTTGAGAATTTAATGAACATTTATTTTTCTCTTTAAAAGGTTTGGATCCATAGGGCATTTCCATCTTTAACATGTTTCAAGCATGCATATCCATATTTAAAACATATTAGGATCATTTAGAAATCTCTTTCTTATAAAATTCCAAGCCATTATGGGGTAACTTATGGCCTTTACCAAACTTGAACAACAAAACTTTTGTGTTCATTTGAGGTGTATGAATAAATTATCTTTACTTACATTAGTTATTGTTTTTTAATTTTTTCCATACATATTCTCTAAAATTTTCATTTTGTTGTGATCTATTTTCCTGTATCTTCTTGTTTACGAGAGAATTGGAAAGAGAAATTTCAAAGTTTTGATTTAAGAAAAAAATGTAGATCTAGAATGGAATGGAAATGAACAAATGTAGCGAGAGATGATTCAAAAAACTCACTATAACTTTTAGGGTTTTTAAACTCCTTTAGTTTTTATACATTAGGTTTTGCAATGATCAGGAAAAGGGGGAGGCGAGGATTTTTAACTAAGTGTTGACTCCCAATCCATAAATAATTTCTTACAAAAATGTAACCCGTTACGTATGATTGACTTATAAATCAATTTACAAATCATCTGTGATTGTTTGGTCAAATTTTTGTAAATGGGGAAAATAATGGCTTGTTTGACTTGGGTAAATAACCCACCGCATATTCACATGAGAATTTAATGAGCATTTGTTGTTTGCTTTAAAAGGTTTGGAACCATAGGGCATTTGGCTCTTTAACATGTTTCAAGCATGCATATCCATATTTAAAACATGTTAGGATCAGTTAGAAATCTCTTTCTTATCATATTCCAAGCCAATAGGGTTGAACAAGAGGAATTTCCAAAACTTGGAGAACAAAAGTTTTGTGTTCGTTTGTGATGTGTGAATAAATTTTATTTACTTGCATTTATTATTTTTTAAATTTTTTCCATACACAACTCTAAAATTATCATTTTTCTGATCTATTTGCCTTTTTATTCTTGTTTACAAGAGAATCGGAAAGTGAAAACTCAAAGTTTTGAATTAAGAAAAAAATGAAAATCTAAAATGGAATGGAAATTCACAAATGTAGAGAGAGATTATTTCAAAAATACTTTGTAACTTTTAGGGACTACAAACTCTTTTACTTTTTATATATTAGGTTTCGCAAAGATCTGAAAAAGGGGGAGGCCAACTGAGTGTTGATTCCCAATCCATACGTCATTTCTTACAAAATATTAGCCCGTTATACGTGATTGACTGATAAATCACTTTACAAATCATTTGTGATTATTAGGTAAGCTTTTTGTAAATCGGCAAACTAATGGCTTATTTTACTCGGGTAAATATCCCACCGTACGTTCACTTGAAAGGTTTATATCTATAGGGCATTTGCATCTTTAACATGTTTCAAGCATGCATGTCCATATTTAAAACATGTTAGGATCAGTTAGAAATCTCTTTCTTATCAAATTCCAAGCCAGTAGGGTTGAACTAGTCGAATTTCCCAAACATGGACGATAAAATTTTTGTGTTCATTTGTGGAGTGTGAATAAATTTTCATTTCTTACACTTGATATTTTGTTTTAATTTTTTCCATTCTTAAACTCTAAAACTTCATTTTGTTATGATCTATTTGACTTTATCTTCTTGTTTACGTGAGAATCGGAACGTTAAAACTCAAGGTTTCGATTGAAGAAAAAAGTGTACATCTAAAATGGAAAGGAAATGCACAAATGTAGTGAGAGATAATTCCAAAAACTCTCCGTGGATTTTAGGGACTTCAAACTCTTTTAGTTTTTAAATATTAGGTTTTGCAATGAACGGGAAAAAGGGGGAGGCGGGGGATTTTTCACTAAGGGTTGACTCCCAATCCATAAATCATTTCTTACAAAAACATAGTCTGTTATGCATTGATTGATAAATCAAATTAAAAATCATCAGTGATTTATAGGTCAGCGTTATGTAAATGAGCAAAATAATGGCTTGTATGACTCGGTTTAATATCCCACTGAACGTTCACTTGAGAATTTAATGAGCATTTATTGTTCACTTTATCCAAAGGGCATTTGCATCTCTAACATATTTCAAACACGCAGATCCATATTTAAAACATGTTACGATCAGTTAGAAATCTCTTTCTTATCAAATTCCAAGCCACTAGGTTGAACTAGTGGAATTTCCAAAACTTGGACAACAAAACTTTTGTGTTCGTTTGTGGTGTGTGAATAAATTTTCTTTACACACATTTATCATTGTTTTTTATTTTTTCCATACAAAAAATCTAAAATTTTCATTTAGTTGTGATCTATTTGCCTTTATTTTCATGTTTACGAGAGAATCGGAAAGTGAAAACTCAAAGTTTTCATTTAATAAAAACATGTACATCTAAAATGGAATGGAAATGCACAAATGTGGAGAGAGATAATTCCAAAAAGTCTTTGTAACTTTTAGGGACTACAAAATCTTTTAATTTTTAAATATTAAGTTATGCAATGATCGGGAAAAGGGGGAGGCTGGCAATTGTTAACTGAGTGTTGTCTCCCAATCCATAAGTCATTGCTTACTAAAACGTAGCCCATTACACATGATTGATTGATAAATCACTTTACAAATCATCCATGATTGTTAGGTCAGCTTTTTTTAAATGGGAAAAATAATGGCTTGTTTGATTTAGCTAAATATCCCACAGCACATTCACTTGAGAATTTAATGAGCAGTTGTTGTTCGCTTTAAAAGGTTTGGATCCGTAGGGCATTTGCATCTTTAACATGTTTCAAGCATGCATATCCATATTTAAAACATGTTAGAATCAGTTAGAAATATATTTCTTATCAAATTCCAAGCCATTATGGGGCAACTAATGGAATTTCCCAAACTTGCAACAAAACTTTTGTGTTTGTTAGAGGTTTGTGAAAAAAATTTCTTTACTTACATTTGTTATCGTTTTTAATTTTTTCCCTACTTAAAATCTAAAATTTTCATTTTATTGTGATCTATTTGCTTTTATCTTCTGGTTTAGGAGAGAATTGGAAAGTGAAAACTCAAAGTTTTGATTTAAGAAAAAAATGTAGAACTCGAATGGAATGGAAATGAACAAATATAGAGAGAGATAATTCAAAATACTCAATATAAATTTTAGCGACTGCAAACTCCTTTAGTTTTTATATATTAGGTTTTACAATGATCGGAGAAAGGCGGAGGCGGGGAAGTTTTAACTGAGTGTTGACTCCCAATCCATAAGTTATTTCTTACAAAAACATAGCCCGTTATGCATGATTGACCGATAAATCAACTTACAAATCATCTGTGATTGTTTGGTCAGCTTTTTTTAAATGGGCAAAATAATGGCTTGTTTGACTCGGGTAAATATCCCACCGCACGTTCACTTGAGAATTTAATTAGCTTTTGTTGTTCTCTTTAAAAGGTTTTGATCCATAGGGCATTTGCCTCTTTAACATGTTTAAAGCATGCATATCCATATCTAAAACATGTTAGGATTAGTTAGAAATCTCTTTCTTATCATATTCCAAGCCATTAGGGTTGAACTAGTGGAATTTCCGAAACATGGATAACAAAACTTTTGTGTTCGTTTGTGGTGTATGAATAAATTTTCTTAACTTACATTTGTTATTGTTTTTTTATTTTTTCCATTCAAAACTCTAAAATTATCATTTTTTGTGATCTATTTGCCTTTATCTTCTTATTTACGAGAGAATCATAAAGTAAAAACTCAAAGTATTGATTTAAGAAAAAAATGAATATCTAAAATGGAATGGAAATGCACAAATTTAGAGAGAGATAATTTCAAAAACTCTCTGTAACATTTAGGGACTGCAAACTCTTTTAGTTTTTACATATTATGTTTTGCAAAGATCTAGAAAAGGGGGAGTTGGGGGATTTTTAACTGAGTGTTGACTCCCAATCCATACGTCATTTTGTTAAAAAAAATAGCCCGTTATGCTTGACCGATAAATACTTACTTTTTTTATTTTTAAATTTTTTTCCAAACATAAACTATGAAATTTGCATTTTGTTGTGATCTATTTGCCTTTTTCTTCTTGTTAACGAGAGAATCGAAAAGTGAAAACTTAGAGTTTTGTTTTAAGAAAAAGTGTGCATCTAAAAGAGAATGGAAATGCACAAATGTAGAGAGAGATAATTCTAAAAACTCTCTGTAACTTTAAGGGACTGCAACTCTTTTATGTTTTATATCTTTGGTTTTGCATTGAAAGGGAAAAGGGGGAGGTAGGGGATTTTTCTCTGAGGGTTGACTCCAGATCCATAAGTCATTTCTTAAAAAAACATAGCCCGTTATGCATGATTGACCGATAAATCACTTTAAAAATCATATGTAATTGTTAGGTCAGCTTTTTGTAAATGGGCAAAATAATGTCTTGTTTGACTTGGTTAAATATCCTACCGAACGTTGACTTGAGAATTTATTGAGCATTTTTTGTTTGCATTAAAAGGTTTGGATCCATAGGGCATTTGCATCTTTTAAATGTTTCATGCATACATATCCATATTTAAAAACATGTTAGGATCAGTTAGAAATCTCTTTCTTATCAAATTCCAAGCCATTAGGGTTGAACTAATGGAATTCCCCAAACTTGGACAACAAAAATTTTGTGTTCGTTTGTGGTGTGTGACTAAATTTTATTTACATACATTTATTATTGTTTTCAATTTTTTCCAATCATAAACTCTAAAATTTTCTTTTTGTTGTGATCTATTCGCCTTTATCTTCTTGCTTACAAGAGAATCGGAAATTGAAAACTCAAAGTTTTGTTTAAGAAAAAAGTATACATCTAAAATGGAAGGGAAATTCACAAATGTAGAGAGAGCTAACTCCAAAATGTCTTTGTAACTTTTAAGGACTGCAAACTATTTTAGTATTTATATATAAGTTTATGAAATGATCTGGAAAAGGGGGAGGCGAGTGATTTTTAACTTAGTGTTGACACCCAATCCATAAGTCATTTGTTACGAAAACATAGCCCGTTAGACATGATTGACCGATAAATCACTTTAAAAATCATATGTGATTGTTTGGTGAGCATTTCGTAAATGGGCAAAATAATGGTTTGATTGACTCAGGTAAATATCCCACAACACGTTCACTTGAGAATTTATTGAGCATTTGTTGTTTGCTTTAAAAGGTTTGTATCCATTGTGTATTTGCATCTTTAACATGTTTCAAGGATGCATATTCATATTTAAAACATGTTAGGACCACTTAGAAATCTCTTTCTTATCAAATTCCTAGCCACTATGGGGTAACTAATGGAATTTCCCAAACTTGGACAACAAAACTTTTGTGTTCGTTTGACGTGTGTGAATAAATTTTATTTACTTACATTTGTTATTGTTTTAATTTTTTCCATACATAAACACTAAAATTTTCATTTTGTTGTGATCTATTTGCCTTTTTCTTCTTGTTTACGAGAGAATCGAAAAGTGAAAACTCAATGTTTGGATTTAAGAAAAATGTGTAGATCTAGAATGGAATGGAAATGCACAAATGTATAGAGAGATAATTCATAAAACTCACTATAGCTTTTAGGGACTCCAAACTATTATTTTTATATATGAAGTTTTGCAATGATCGGGAAAAGGGTAGGCGGCGGATTTTTAATTCAGTGTGGACTCCTAATCCATAAGTAATTTCTACCAAAAACATAGCCCGTTACGCATGATTGATCGATAAATCAATTTACAAATCATCTTTTATTGTTTGGTCAGCTTTTTGTAAACGTGCAAAATAATGGCTTGTTTGACTGGTAAAAATATCCCACCACACGTTCACTTGAGAATTGAATGAGCATTTGTTGTTCGCTTTAACAGGTTTGGATCCATACGGCATTTGGCTCTTTAACATGTTTCGAGCATGCATATCCATATTTAAAACATGTTAGGATCAGTTATAAATCTATTTCTTATCATATTCCAAGCCATTAGGGTTGAACTAGTGGAATTTCCAAAACTTGGACAAACAAAATTTTTGTGTTAGTTTGTGGTGTGTGAATAAATTTTCTTTTCTTAAATTTATTATTTTTTTAATTTTGTTCATAGATAAACTCCAAAATTATCATTTTTTGTGATCAACTTGCCTTTATCTTCTTGTTTATGATAGAATCGGAAACTGAAAACTCAAAGTTTTAATTTAAGAAAAAAATAAACATCTAAAATGGAATGGAAATGCACAAATGTAGAGAGAGATAATTTCAAAAACTCTCAGTAATTTTTAAGACTGCAAACACTTTTAGTTTTAAAATATTAGGTTTTGTAAAGATCAGGAAAAGGGGGAGGCGGAGGAATTTTAACTGAGTGTTGACTCCCAATCCATACATCATTTCTTAAAAAAACAAAGCCCGTTATGCAGGATTGACCGATAAATCACTTTACAAATCATCTGTGATTGTTAGGTCAACTTTTTGTAAATTGGCAAAATAATGGCTTATTTGACTCGGGTAAATATCCCACCGCACGTTCACTAGAGAATTTAATGAGCATTTGTTGTTTGCTTTTAAAATGTTTGGATCCATAGGGTATTTGCCTCTTTAACATGTTTCAAGCATGCATATCCATATTTAAAACATGTAAGGATCAGTTAGAAATCTCTTTCTTATCATATTCCAAGCCATAAGGGTTGAACTAATAGAATTTCCCAAACTTGGACAACAAAACTTTTGGGTTTATTTGTGGTGTGTGATTAAATTTTCTTTACTTACATTTGTTACTGTTTTTTATTTTTTCTATACATAAACTCTAAAATTTGCATTTTGTTGTGATATATTTGCCCTTATCTTCTTGTTTATGAGAGAATCGAAAAGTGAAAACTCAGAGTTTGTATTTAAGAAAAAAGTGTACATCTAAAAGAGAATGGAAAGGCACAAATGTAAAGAGTGATAATTCTAAAAACTCTCTGTAACTTTTAGGCACTGCAAACTCTTTTATGTTTTATATATTTGGTTTTGCATTGAACGGAAAAAGGGCAGGCGGGGCATTTTTAACTGAGTGTTGACTCCCAATCCATAAGTCATTTCTTAAAAAAACATAGCTCGTTACACATGATTGACCATTAAATCACTTTAAAAATCATCTATAATTGTTAGGTTAGCTTTTAGTAAGAATGGAAAATAATGGCTTGTTTCACTCGGGTAAATATTCCACCGCACGTTCACTTGAGAATTTAATGAGAATTTGATGTTCGCTTTAAAAGGTATGGATCCATAGGGCATTTGCATCATTAACATGTTTCAACCAAGAATATCCATATTTAAAACATGTTAGAATTAGTTAGAAATCTATATCTTATATAATTCTAAGCCATTAGGGTTGAACTAGTGGAATTTCCCAAACTTGGACAACTAAACTTTTGTTATTTTTTTAATTTTTCCGTACATAAAATCTAAAATTTTTATTTTGTTGTGGTCTATTTACCTTCATCTTCTAGTTTACGAGTGAATCGGAAAATGGAAACTCAAAGTTTTGATTTAAGAAAAAAATGTACATATAAAATGGAAAGGAAAAGGGGGAGGCAGGGGATTTTTAAGTGAGTGTTGACTCCAAATCCATAAGTCATCTGTGATTGTTTGTTCAACTTTTTGTGATTGGGTAAAAAAATGGCTTGTTTGACTCAGGTAAATATCCCACTGCACGTTCACTTGAGAATTTAATTAGCATTTGTTGTTCCCTGTAAAATGTTTGGATCCATATAACATTTGCCTCTTTAACATGTTTCAAGGATGAATATCCATATTTAAAACATGTTAGGATCAGTTAGAAATCTCTTTCTTATCATATTCCAAACCATTAGTATTAAACTAGTGGAATTTCCAAAACTTGGACAACAAAACTTATGTGTTCGTTTGTGGTGTGTGAATAAATTTTCTTTACTTACATTTTTTGTAGTTTTTTATTTTTTCCATACAAAACTCTGAAATTATCATTTTATTTTTTCCATTCATAAACTCTAAAATTTTTATTTTGTCGTGATCTATTTGAATTTTTCTTTGTGTTTACGTGAGAATCGGAACGTGAAAACTCAAAGTTTTGATTTAAGAAAAAAGTGTACATCTAAAATGGAATGGAAATGCACAAATTTAGGGAGAGATAATTCCAAAAACTCTCTTTGGATTTTAGGGACTGCAAACTCTTTTAGATTTTATATATTAGGTTTTTCAATGATCTGGAAAGGGGGGGGGGGGGGGATGTTTCATTGTGGGTTGACATCATATCCATCATTCATTTCTTACAAAAACATAGTCCTTTACGCATTATTGATCGATAAATCAAATTAAAAATCATCTGTGATTGTTAGGTCAGCTTTATGTAAATGGGCAAAATAATGGCATGTTTGACTCGGTTAAATAACCCTCTGAACGTTCACTTGAGAATTTACTAACCATTTATTGTTCTCATTAAAAGGTTTGGATCCATAGGGCATTGACATCTTTTACATGTTCAGTGCATGCAAATCTATATTTAAAACATGTTAGGATTAATTAGAAATTTCTTTCGTATCAAATTCCAAACCATTAGGGTTGAACTAGTGGAATTTCAAAAACTTGGACCACAAAAATTTTGTGTTCGTTTGTGGTACGTGAATAAATTTTATTTACATATATTTTTAATTTTTTTTAATTTTTTCCATACATAAAATCTAAAATTTTATTTTTTTAGTGATCAATTTGCCTTTATCTTCTTGTTTACGAGAGAATCGGAAAATGAAAACACAGTTTTGATTTAAGAAAAAAATGTACATCTAAAATGGAATGCAAATGCACAAATGTAGAGAGAGATAATTCCAAAAAGTCTTTGTAGCTTTTAGGGACTGCAAACTCTTTTAGTTTTTTTATATTAGGTTTTGTAAAGATCTGGAAAAGGGAGAGGCGGTGGATTTTTAACTGAGTGTTGACTCCCAATCCATACATCATTTCATACTAAAACTTAGCCTGTTATGCATGATTGACCGATAAATCACTTTACAAATCATAAGTGATTGTTAGGTCAACTTTTTTTAAATGGGCAAAAGAATGTCTTGTTTGACACAAGTATATATCCCACAACACGTTCACTTGAGAGTTTAATGAGCATTTGTTGTTCGCTTTAAAAGGTTTTGATCCATAGGGCATTGCATCTTTTACATGTTTCAAACATGCATATCCATATTTAAAACATGTTAGGATCAGTTAGAAAACTCTTTCTTATGAAATTCCTTGCCATTATGAGGTAACTAATGGAATTTTCCAACCTCGGTAACAAACCTTTTGTGCTCGTTTGAGGTGTGTGAATAAATTTTCTTTACTTAAATTTGTTATTGTTTTAAATTTCTTCCATACATAAACTCTAAAATGTTCATTTTGTTGTGATCTATTTACCTTGATCTTCTTGTTTACGAGAGAATCAGAAAGTGAAAACTCAAAGTTTTGATTTAAGAAAAAAATGTAGATCTAGAATGAAATAGAAAAGAACAAATATAGAAAGAGAAAATTAAGAAAACTCACTATAACTTTTAGGGACTGCAAACTCCTTTTAGTTTTTATAATGGCTTATTTGACTCGGGTAAATATCCCCCTGCACGTTCACGTGAGAATTTAATGAGCATTTGTTGTTCACTTTAAAAGGTTTGGATCCATAGGGAATTTGCATCTTTAACATGTTTCAAGCATGCATATCCATATTTAAAACATATTAGGATCAGTTAGAAATTTTTTTCTTATCAAATTCCAAGCCATTAGGGTTGAACTAGTGGAATTTCCCAAACTTGGACGACAAAACTTTTGGGTTCATTTGTGGAGTGTGAAAAAAATTTGTTTACATACTTTTGTTATTGTTTTTAATTTTTTCAATTCATAAAATCTAAAATTTTCATTTGTTGTGATCTATTTGAATTTATCTTCTTGTGTACGTGAGAATCGGAAAGTGACAACTCAAAGTTTCGATTGAAGAAAAAAGTGTACGTCTAGAATTGAATAGAAATACACAAATACAGAGAGATATGATTCCAAAAACTCTCCATGGATTTTAGGGACTGCAAACTCTTTTAGTTTTTATATATTAGATTTTGAATTGATCCGGAAAAAGGAGGAGGCGGGGGATTTTTCACTAAAGGTTTACACCCAATCCATAAGTCATTTCTTACAAAAACATAGCCCGTTAAGCATGATTGACTGATAAATCACTTGACAAATCATTTGTGATTGTTAGGTAAGCTTTTGGTAAGTGGGCAAAATAATGGCTTGTTTGATTTGGGTAAATATCCCATCACACGTTCACATGAGAATTTAATTAGCATTTGTTGTTCGCTTTAAAAGGTTTGGATCCCTAAGGCATTTGCAAATTTAACATGTTTGAAACATGGATATCCATTTTTAAATCATGTTAGGATCAATTAGAAATCTCTTTCTTATCATATTCCCAGCCATTAGGGTTGAACTAGTGGAATTTCCCAAACTATGACAACAAAACTTTTTTGTTCGTTTGTGGTGTGTGATTAAATTTTCTTTTCTTACATTTGTTATTGTTTTTAATTTTTTTCATACATAAACTCTAAAATTTGCATTTTGTTGTGATCTATTTGCCTTTATCTTCTCGTTTACAAGAGAATTGGCAACTGAAAAACTCAGAGTTTTGATTTAAGAAAAAAGTGTACATATTAAAGAGAATGGAAATGAACAAATGTAGAGAGAGATCATTCTAAAAACTCTCTGTAACTTTTAGGGACTGCAAACTCTTCTATGTTTTATATATTAGGTTTTGCATTGAACGGGAAAAGGGGGCGGCGGGGGATTTTTAACTGTGTGTTGACTCCCAATCCATAAGTCATTTCATACAAAAGCATAGCCCATTACACATGACTGACCATTAAATCACTTTACAAATCATCTATGATTGTTAGGTCATCTTTTTTTAAGAAGGGAAAATAATGGCTTGCTTCACTCGGGTAAATATCCCACCGCACGTTCACTTGAGAATTTAATGAGAATTTGATGTTCGATTTAAAAGGTTTGGATCCTTACGGAATTGCCATCTTTAACATGTTTCAAGCGTAAATATCCATATTTAAAACATGTTAGGATCTGTTAAAAATCTATTTCTTATATAATTCCATGCCATTAGGGTTGAACTAGTGGAATTTCCAAAAATTGGACAACAAAAATTTTGTTATTGTTTTTTATTTTTTCCATGCATAAAACTCTAAAATTTTTATTTTTTTGTGATCTATTTACCTTTATCTTTTTGTTTACGAGAGAATCGAAAAATGAAAACTCAAATTTTTGAGTTAAGAAAAAAATTTACATCTGAAATAGAATGGAAATGAACAAATGTAGAGAAAAATAATTCCAAAAAGGCTTTGGAAATTTTTGGGATTGCAAAATCTTTTAATTTTTATATCTTAGGTTTTGTAATGATCTGGAAAAGGGGGAGGCGGGGGATTTTTGACTGAGTGTTGTCTCCCAATCCATAAGTCATTTGTTACAAAAACATAGATCGTTATACATGATTGGCCGATAAATCACTTTAAAAATCATATATGATTTTTTGGAGAGCATTTTGTAAATGCGCAAAATAATGGCTTGATTGACTCGGCTAAATATCCCACTGAACGTTCACTTGAAAATTTAATGAGCATTTGTTGTTCGTTTTAAAAGGTTGTGGTCCATAGTGCATTTGCATATTTAACATGTTTCAAGGATGTATATCAATATTTCAATCATGTTAGGACCAGTTAGAAATCTCTTTCTTATCAAATTCCAAGCCACTATGGGGTAACTAAAGGAATTTCCCTAACTTGGACAACAAAACTTTTGTGTTCGTTTGAGGTGTGTGAATAAATTTTCTTTACTTACATTTTTTATTGTTTTAATTTCTTCCATACATAAACTCTAAAATTTTCATTTTGTTGTGATCTATTTGCCTTTATCTTCTTGTTTACGAGAGAATCGAAAGTGAAAACTCAATGTTTTGATTTAAGAAAAAAGTGTAGATCTAGAATGGAATGGAAATGCACAAATGTAGAGAGAGATAATTCAGAAAACTCACTATAAATTTTAGGGACAGCTAACCCCTTTAGTTTTTATATTTTAGGTTTTGCAATGATCGGGAAAAGGGGCAGGCTGGGGATTTTTAACTCAGTGTTGACTCCCAATCCATAAGTAATTTCTACCAAAAACATAGCCCGTTATGCTTAATTGACTGATAAATCTATTTACAAATCATTTGTGATTTTTTGGTCAGCTTTTTCAAAAGGGCAAAATAATGGCTTGTTTGACTGGGTTACATATCCCATCGCAAGTTCACTTGAGAATTTAATGAGCATTTGTTGTTCGCTTTAAAAGGTTTGGATCCATACGGCATTTGCCTCTTTAACATGTTTCTGGCATTCATATCTATATTTAAAACATGTTAGGATCAGTTAGAAATCTCTTTCTTATCATATTCCAAGCCATTAGGGTTGAACTAGTGGAATTTACGAAACTTGGACAACAAAGATTTTGTGTTCGTTTGTGGTGTGTGATTTAAATTTTCTTCACTTACATTTTGTTATTGTTTTTAATTTTGTCCATACATAAACTCTAAAATTTGCATTTTTTTGTGATCTATTGGCCTTTATCTTCTTGTTTACAAGAGAATCGGAAAGTGAAAACTCAAAGTTTTGATTTAAGAAAAAAGTGTAAATCTAAAAGAGAATGGAAATGCACAAATGTAGAGTGAGATAATTCTAAAAACTCTCTGTAACTTTTAGGGACTGCAAACTCTTTTATGTTTTATATATTCTGTTTTGCAATGAACGGGAAAAGGGGGAGGCGAGGGAGCTTTATTTGTGTGTTGACTCCCAATCCATAAGTCGCCCGTTACACATGATTTACCAATATATCACTTTAAAAATCATCTATGATTGTTATGTCAGTTTTATGTAAGAAGGAAAAATAATGGCATGTTTCACTCGGGTAAGTTTCCCACCGCAAGTTCACTTGAGAATTTAATGAGAATTTGATGTTCGCTTTAAAATGTTTGGATCCATAGGGCATTTGCATCTTTAACATGTTTCATGATATCAATATTTAAAACATGTTAGGATTAGTTAGAAATCTAGTTCTTATATAATTCCAAGCCATTAGGGTTGAACAAGTAGAATTTCCCAAACTTGGACAACAAAACTTTTGCTATTGGTGTTAATTTTTTCCTTTCATAAACTCTTAAAATTTTCTTTTTTTGTGTGATCTATTCGCCTTTATCTTCTTGTTTACGACAGAATCGAAAAGTGAAAACTCAAAGTTTTCGATCTAAAATGGAATGGAAATGCACCAATGTAGAGAGAGATAATTCCAAAAACTCTTTGTAACTTTTAGGGACTGCAAACTCCTTTAGTTTTTATACATTAGGTTTTGCAAAGATCGGGAAAAGGGGAGGCGGGTATTTTTAACTGAGTCTTGACTCCCAATCCATAAGTCATTCCTTAAAAAAACATAGCCCGTTGCACATGATTGACCGAGAAATCGCTTTACAAATCATCTGTGATTGTTAAGTTGGCTTTTTGTAAATGGACAAAATAATGGCTTGTTTGACTCAGGTAAATATCCCACCGCACGTTCACTAGAGAATTTAATGAGAATTTTTTGTTCGCTTTAAAAGGTTTGGATCCATAGGGCATTTGCATATTTACAATGTTTCAAGCATGCATATCAATTTTTAAAACATGTTAGGATTAGTTAAAAATCTCTTTCTTATAAAATTCAAAGCCAAAGGGGTTGAACTAGTGGAATTTCACAAACTTGGACAATAAAAATTTTGTGTTCAATTGTGGTGTGTGAATAAATTTTCTTTACTTTAAAGTTTTATTGTTTTTAATTTTTTCCACACATAAACTCTAAAATTTCATTTTGTTGTGATCTATTTGCCTTTATCTTCTTGTTTACGAGAGAATCAGAAAGTGAAAACGCAAAGTTTTCATTTAAGAAAAAGTGTACATCTAAAAGGGAATGCAAATGCACAAATCTAGAAAGAGATAATTCAAAAAACTCTCTTTAACTTTTAAGGACTGCAAACTCTTTTTTGTTTTATATATTAGGTTTTGCAATGAATGGCAAAAGGGGGAGGCGAAAGATTTTTAACTAAGTGTTGACTCCCAATCCATCAGTCATTTCTTAAATAAAATTATCCCGTTAGACATTATTGACCGATAAATCACTTTACAAATCATCTGTGATTGTTTGGCCAACTTTTTGTAAGAAAGGAAACTAATGGCTTGTTTCACTCAGGTAAATATCCCACTGCACGTTTATTTGAGAATTGAATGAGAGTTTGTTTGTCACTTTAAAAGGTTTGGATCCTTAGGGCTTTTGCATCTTTAACATGTTTCATGCATGCATATCCATATTTAAAACATGTTAGGATCAGTTAGAAATCTCTTTCTTATAAAATTCCAAGCCATTGGGGTTGAACTAGTGGAATTTCCCAAACTTGGACAACAAACCTTTTTTGTTTGTTTGTGGTGTGTGAATAAATTTTATTTTCTTAAATTTGTTATTGTTTTTAATTTTTTCCATATATAAACTCTAAAATTTCCATATTGTTGTGATCTAATTGCCTTTATCTTCTTATTTACGAGAGAATCGGAAAGTGAAAACTCAAAGTTTTGATTTAAGAAAAAAATGTACATCTAAAATGGTATGGAAATGCACAAATGTAGAGAGATAATTCCAAAAATTCTTTGTAACTTTTAGGGACTGCAAACTCTTTTAGTTTTTATATGTTCGATTTTGGAATGATCGGGAAAAGGAGGAGGCGGGGGATTTTTATCTAAGTGTTGACTCCCAATCCATAAGTCACTTCTTACTAAAATATAGCCCGTTATGAATGATTGACCGATAAATCACTTTACAAATCATCTGTGATTGTTAGGTCAACTTTATATAAATGGGCAAAATAATGAGTTGTTTGACACGGGTAAATATTCCACCGCACGTTCACTTGAGAATTTAATGAGCATTTGTTGTTTGCTTTAAAATGTTTGGATCCATAGGGCATTTGCATCTTTAACATGTTTCAAACATGCATATCTACATTTAAAACATGTTAGGATCAATTAGAAATCTCTTTATTAAAAAATTCCAAGCCATTAGGATTGAACTAGTGGAATTTCCCAAACTTGGACAACAAAACTTTTGTGTTCGTTTTTGGTGTGTGAATAAATTTTTTTTACATACATTTGTTATTGGTTTTAATTTTTTCCATTCATAAACTCTAAAATTTTTTTTTGTTTTGATCTATTTTCCTTTTTCTTCTTGTTTACGAGAGAATCGAAAATTGGAAACACAAAGTTTTGTTTTAAGAAAAAAGTGTACATCTAAAATGGAATGGAAATGCAAAAATGTAGAGAAATATAATTTAAAAAACTCTCTGTAACTTTTTGGGACTACAAACTCTTTTAGTTTTTATATATTAGGATTTGCAATGATCTGGAAAAGGGAGAGGCGTCGGATTTTTAACTGAGTGTTGACTCCCAATCCATAAGTCATTTCTTTCAAAAACATAGCCCGTTATACAAGATTGACCAATAAATCACTTTACAAGTCATTTGTAATTGTTAGGTCAGCTTTTTGTAAAAGGGTAAAATAATGGATTGATTGACTCAAGTAAATATCCCCAAACTCTTTGAGAATTTAATGAGCATTTGTTGTTTCTTTTAAAAGGTTTGGATCCACAGGGCATTTTCATCCTTAACCTATTTCAAGCATGCATATCCATATTTAAAACATGTTAGAATGAGTTAGAAATCTCTTTCTTTTCAAATTCAAAAACCTTTAGGGTTGAACTAGTGGAATATCCCAAACTTACATTTGTTATTGTTTTTAATTTTTTCCATTCATAACCTCTAAAGATTTCTTTTTGTTGTGATCTATTTGACTTTATCTTCTTGTTTACGTGAGAATCGACAGGTGAAAACTCAAAGTTTCGATTGAAGAAAAAAGTTTACATATAAAATGGAATGGAAATGAACAAATGTAGAGAGAGATAATTCCAAAAACTCTATGTGGATTTTAGGGACTGCAAACTCTTTTAGTTTTTATAGATTATGTTTTGCAATGATTGGCACAAGGGGTAAGCAGGTGAATTTTCACTGAGTGGTAATTCCCAATCCATAAGTCATTTCCTACAAAAACATAGTCCGTTGTGCATTATTGACCAATAAATCACTTGACAAATCATTTGTGATTGTTAGGTCAGCTTTTTGTAAATGGGCAAAATAATGGCTTGTTTAACTCGGGTAAATATCCCACTGCACGTTTACATGAGAATTTATTTGGCATTTTTTGTTCATTTTCAAAAGGTTTGGATCCATAGGGTATTTTCATCTTTAACATGTTTGAAACATGCATATCCATATTTAAAACATGTTAGGATCAGTTTGAAATCTTTTTCTAATAAAATTCCTAGCCAAACTATGACACCAAAACCTTTGTGTTCATTTGTGGTGGGTGATTAAATTTTCTTTACTTGCATTTGTTATTTTTTTTAATTTTTTCCATTTATAAAATCTAAAATTTTCATTTTGTTGTGATCTATTTGCCTTTATCTTCTTGTTTACCAGAGAATCGGAAAGTGAAAACTCAGTGTTTTGATTTAAGAAAAAAATGTACATCTAAAAGGGAATGAAGAGGCACAAACGTAGAGAGAGATAATTCCAAAAAATCTTTGTAACTTTTAGGGACTCTTAACTCTTTTATGTTTTATATATTAGGTTTTGCAATGAACGGGAAATGGGGAGGCCGGGGATTTTTAACTGAGTGTTAACTCCCAATCCACAACTCATTTCTTACAAAAACATAGCCCATTACACATGATTAATCGATAAATCACTTTAAAAATCATCTATGATTGTTAGGTCTGTTTTTTGTAAGAAGGAAAAGTAATGGCTTGTTTTACTCTGGTAAATATCCCACCGCACGTTCACTTGAGAATTTAATGAGAATTTGATGTTCGCTTTAAAAGGTATGGATCCATAGGGCATTTGCAACTTAACATGTTTCAAGCATGCATATCCAGATTTAAAACCTGTTAGGATTAGTTAAAAACCTCTTTCTTATATAATTCCAAGCCATTAGAGTTGAACTAGTGGAATTTCACAAACTTAGACAACAAAACTTTTTTGTTCGTTTCTGAAGTGTGATTAAATTTTCTTTACTTACTTTTGTTATTGTTTTTAATTTTTTCCATACATAAACTCTAAAATTTTAATTTTGTTGTGATCTATTTACCTTTATCTTCTGTTTACGAGAAAATCGGAAGGTGAAAACTAAAAGTTTTGATTTAAGAAATGTACATCTATAATGGAATGGAAATGCACAAATGTAGAGAGAGATAATTCCAAAAAGTATTTGTAGCTTTTGGGGACTGCAAACTCTTTTAGTTTTTTTTCTTAGGTTTTCCAATGATCGGGAAATGGGGGAAGCGGGGGATTTTAAACTGAGTGTTGACTCCCAATCCATAACTCATTTCTTACTAAAACATAGCCCATTACATATGATTGACCGATAAATTGCTTTACAAATCATCTGTGATTGTTATGTCAGCTTTTAGTAAATGGCTAAAATAATGGCTTGTTTGACTTGAGTAAATATCCCACCGCATGTTCACTTGAAAATTTGGTGAGAATTTGATGTTCGCTTTAAATGGTTTGGATCCATAGAGAATTTGCATCTTTAACATGTTTCAAGCATGCATATCCATATTTAAAACATGTTAGGATCAGTTAGAAATCACTTTCATATCAAATTCCAAGTCAATAGGGTTGAACTAGTGGAATATCACAAACGTGGACAACAAAACTTTTGTGTTCGTTTGAGGTGTGTGAATAAATTTTATTTACTGACATTTGATATTGTTTTTAATTTTTTCCATACATCAACTCTAAAATTTTTATTTTGTTGTGAACTATTTGCCTTTAACTTCTTGTTTGCAAGAGAATCGGAAAGTAAAAACTCAAAGTTTTGATTTAAGAAAAAAGTATAGATCCTAAATAGATTGGATATAGACAAATGTAGAGAGAGATAATTCCTAAAACTCTCTTTACCTTTTAGGGACTGCAACCTCTTTTTGTTTTTATATATTAGGTTTTGCAATGATTGGTAAAAGAGGGAGGAAGGGGATTTTTAACTAACTGTTGACTCCCAATCCATAAGTCATTTCTTACAAAAACATATCTTGTTACACATGATTGACTGATAAATCAATTTACAAATCTACTGTGATTGTTTGGTCAACTTTTAGTCAATGGGCAAAATATGAGCTTGTTTGACTCGGGTATATATCCCACCGCACGTTCACTTGAGAATTTAATGAGCATTTGTTGTTAGCTTTAAAAGGTTTGGATCCATAGGTCATTTGAATCTTTACAATGTTTCAAGCATGCATATCCATATTTAAAACATGTTAGGATCAATTAGAAATCTCTTTCTTATCAAATTCCAAGCCATTAGGGTTGAACTTGTGGAATTTCCCAAACTTGGACAACAAAAATTTTGTGTTCGTTTGTGGTGTGGGAATAAATTTTCTTTACATAAATTTTTTATTGTTTTTCATTTTTTCCATACATAAACTCTTAAATTTTCATTTTGTTGTGATCTATTTGCCTTTATCTTCTTGTTTACTAGAGAATCGGAAAGTGAAAACTCAAACTTTTGATTTAAGAAAAAAATGAAGATCTAAAATGGAATGGAAATGCATAAATGTAGAGAGAGATAATTCCAAAAAGTCTTTGTAACTTTTAGGGATTGCAAAATCTTTTAGTTTTTAAATATTTGGTTTTACAATGATCGGGAAAAGAGGGAGGCGGGGGATTTTTAACTGAGTGTTGACTCCCAATCCATAAGTTATTTCTTACTAAACATAGCCCATTATGCATGATTGGCCAATAAATCACTTTATAAATCATCCATGATTGTTAGATCAATTTTTTTTTAATGGGCAAAATAATATCTTGTTTGACTCTGGTAAATATTCCACCGCACGTTCACTGGAGAATTTAATGAGCATTTGTTGTTCGCTTTAAAATGTTTAGATCCATGGGGCATTTTCATCTTTAACATGTTTCAAACATTCATATCCATATTTAAAACATGGTAGGATCAGTTAGAAATCTCTTTCTTATCAAATTCCAAGGCATTAGTGTTGAACTAGTGGAATTTCCCAAACTTGGACAACAAAAATTTTGTGTTCATTTGTGGTGTGTGAATATATTTTCTTTACTTACATTCATTGTTTTTTTTAATTTTTTACATTCTTAAACTCTAAAATTTTATTTTTGTTGTGACTTATTTGCCGTTATTTTCTTGTTTAAGAGAGAATCGGAAAAGGAAAACTCAAAAGTTTTGATTCGAGAATCAAGGGTAAATCTAAAATGGAATGGAATTGCAAAAATGTAGAGAGAGATAATTTCAAAATGTCTTTGTTACTTTTAGGGACTGCAAACTCTTTTAGTTTTTATATATTAGGTTTTGTAATGATCAGGAAAGGGGGAGGCGGGAAATTTTTAACTCCCAATCCATAAGTCATTCCTTACAAAAACATATCCCGTTACGCACGATTGACCATTAAATCACTTTAAAATTGATCAGTAATTGTTTGGTCAGCTTTTTGTAAAAGGGCAAAATAATGGCTTGTTTCACTCGGGTAAATATCCCACCGCACGTTCACTTGAAAATTTAATGAGAATTTGATGTTCGCTTTAAAAGTTTTGGATCCATAGCGCATTTGCATCTTTAACATGTTTCAAGCATGAATATCCATATTTAAAACATGTTAGGATCAGTTAGAAATCTGTTTCTTACATAATTCCAAGCTATTAGGGTTGAACTAGTGGAATTTGCAAAACTTAGTCAACAAAACTTTTGTTATTGTTTTTAATTTTTTCCATACATACTCTAAAATTTTCATTTTGTTGTGATCTATTTACCTTCAACTTCTTGTTTACGAGAAAATCAGTAAGTGAAAACTCAAAGTTTTGATTTAATAAAAAAGTGTACATCTAAATTGGAATGGAAATGCACAAATGTAGATAGAGATAATTCCAAAAAGTCTTTGTAACTTTTAGGGATAGAAAACTCATTTAGTTTTTATATCTTAGGTTTTGTAATGATCGGGAAAACGGAGAGGTGGGGCATTGTTAACTGAGTGTTGACTCCCAATCCATAAGTCATTTCTTACTAAAACATTGCCTGTTACACATCATTGACCGATAAATCGCATTAAAAATCATCTGTTATTGTTAGGTCATATTTTTGAAAATGGGTAAAATAATGGCTTGTTTGACTCGGGTAAATATCCTACCGCACGTTCAGTTGACAATTTAATGAGAATTTGATGTTCGCTTTAAAAGGTTTGGATCCATAGTTTATTTGCATCTTTAACATGTTTCAAGCATGTATATCCATATTTAAAACATGTTAGGATCAGTTAGAAATCTCTTTCTTATCAAATTCCAATCCATTAGGGTTGAGCTAGTGGAATTTCCCAAACTTGGAAAACAAAACTTTTGTGTTCGTTGGTGGTGTGTGAATAAATTTTCTTTACTTGCATTTTTAATTTTTTTTAAATTTTTTCCATTCATAAACTTTAAAATTTTCATTTTTTTGTGATCTATTTGCCTTTATCTTCTTCTTTACAAGAGAATCGGAAAGTGAAAGCTCAAAGTTTTGATTTAAGAAAAAAGTGTAGATTAAAAATTGAATGGCATTGTACAAATGTAGAGAGCGATAATTCAAAAAACTCTCTGTAACTTTTAGAGACTACAAACTCCTTTAATTTTTATATAATAGGTTTTGCAAAGATCTGGAAAAGGGAGAGGTGGGGGATTTTTAACTGATTGTTAACTCCCAATCCATAAGTCATTCCTTAAAAAAACATAGCCCATTACGCATGATTCATTGATAAATCTTTTTAAAATTCATCTGTGATTGTTTGGTCAACTTTTTGTAAATGGGCAAAATAATGGCTAGTTTGACTCAGGTAAATATCCCACCGCACGTTCACTTGAGAATTTAATGAGCATTTATTGTTCTCTTTAAAAGGTTTGGATTCATAGGGCATTCACATCTTTACAATGTTTCAAGCATTAATATCCATATTTAAAACATGTTAGGATCAATTAAAAATCTCTTTCTTATAAAATTCCAAGCCATTGGGGTTGAACTAGTGGAATTTCCTTTACTTGGACAACAAAACTTTTGTGATCGTTTGTGCTGTGTGAATAAATTTTCTTTACTTAAATTTTTTATTTATCATAATTGTTTCCATACATAAACTCTAAAATTTTGATTTTGTTGTGATCTATTTCCCACCATCTTCTTGTTTACGAGAGAATCGGAAAGTGAAAACTCATAGTTTTGATTTTAAAAAAAAGTGTACATCTAAAAGGGAATGTAAATGCACAAATGTAGAGAGACATAATTCAAAAAGCTCTCTGTAACTTTTAAAGACTGCAAACTCTTTTATGTTTTATATATTAGGTTCTGCAACGAACAGGAAAAGCGGGGGGAGGACAAAAGATTTTTAACTAAGGGTTGACTCCCAATCCATAAGTCATTTCTCATAAAACTATTATCCCTTTAGACATCATTGACCTTTAAATCACTTTAAAAATCATTTGTGATTGTTAGATCAATTTTTTGTAAGAAGGGAAAATAATGGCCTCGGGTAAATATCCCACTAGACGTTCACTTGAGAATTTAATGAGAATTTTTGTTCGCTTTAAAAGGTTAACATGTTTCAAGCATGCATATGTATATTTAAAACAAGTTAGGATCAGTCACAAATCTCTTTCTTTTAAAATTCTAAGCCATTGGGGTTGAACTAGTGGAATTTCCAAAACTTGGACAAAAAAAATTTTGTGTTCATTTGTGGTGTGTGAATAAATTTTCTTTACTTAAAATTTTTTACTTTTTTAATTTTTTCCATACATAAACTCTAAAATTTTCATTTTGTTGTGATCTTTTCGCCTTTATCTTCTTGTTTACGAGAGAATTGGAAAGTCAAAACTATAATTTTTAATTTAAGAAAAAAGTATACATCTAAAAGGGTATGGAAATGCACAAATGTAGAGAGAAATAATTTAAAAAAGTCTTTGTAACTTTTAGGGACTGCAAACTCTTTTATTTTTTATATATTCGGTTTTGCAATGAACGGGAAATGGAGGAGGCGGGTGATTTTTAATTGAGTGTTTACTCCCAATCCATAAGTTATTTCTTACTAAAACATAGTCCGTTATGCATGATTGACCAATAAAATAATGGCTTGTTTGACTCGGGTAAATATCCCACCGAACGTTCAGTTGAAAATTTAATAAGCATTTGTTGTTCACTTTAAAAGGTGTGGATCCATAGGGAATTTGCATCTTTAACATGTTTCAAGCATGCATATCCATATTTAAAAAAAGTTCGGATTAGTTAGAAATCTCTTTCTTATCAAATTCCAACCATTAGGGTTGAGCTAGTGGAATTTCCCAAACTTGGACAACAAAAATTTTGTGTTCGTTTCTGGTTAGTGAATAAATTTTCTTTACTTACATTTATTATTGTTTTTAATTTTTTACATACATAAACTCTAAAATTTTCATTTTGTTGTGTTCTATTTGCCTTTATCTTCTTGTTTACGAGAGAATCGGAAAGTGAAAACTCAATGTTTTGATTTAAGAAAAAAGTGTAAAAATAAAATGGAATGGAAATGCACAAATGTAGAGAGAGATAATTCTAAAAATTCTTTTTAACTTTTAGGCACTGAAAAATCTTTTAATTTTTAAATATTAGGTTTTGAAATGATCGGGAAAAAGGGGGAGGCTGAGGATTTTTAACTGAGTGTTGACTCCATATCCATAAGTCATTTCTTACTAAAACATAGTCCATTACGCATGATTGACCGATAAATCAATTTAAAAATCATCCATGAATGTCAGGTAAAAATTCCACCGCACATTCACTTGAGAATGTAATGAGCATTTTTTGTTTGCTTTAAAATGTTTGGATCCATAGGGCCTTTGCATCTTTAACATGTTTTAAGCATGCATATCCATATTAAAAAATGTTAGGATTAGTTAGAAATCTCTTTCTTATCAAATTCCAAGCCATTAGGGTTGAACTAGTGGAATTTCCTAAACTTGGACAACAAAACTTTTGTGTTCGTATGTCGTGTATGAATAAATTTTGTTTACTTACATCTGTTATTGTTTTTAATTTTTTCCATTCATAAACTCTAAATTTTTTTTTTGAGATCTATTTGCATTTATCTTCTTGCTTACGAGTGAATCGGAAATTGAAAACACAAATTTTTGATTTAAGAAAAATGTGTACATCTAAAATGGAATGTAAATGCACAAATGTAGAGAGAGATAATTCAAAAATGTCTTTGTAACTTTTAGGGACTGCAAACTCTTTTAGTTTTTATATATTTGGTTTTTCAATGATCGGGAAAAGGAGGAGGTGGGGGATTTTTAACTGAGTGTTGACTCCCAATCCATAAGTCATTTCTTAAAAAAAAACATAGCCCGTTTTACATGATTGACCGATAAATCACTTTTCAAATCATTTGTGATTGTTAGGTCAGCTTTTTGTAAATAGACAAAATAATGGCTTATTTGACTCGGGTAAATATCCCACATCATGTTCACTTGTGAATTTATTAAGGATTTGTTGTTCGCTTTAAAAGGTTTGGATCCATAGGGTATTTGCATCTTGAAAATTTTTCAAGGATGCATATCCACATTTAAAACATTGTAGGATCAGCTAGAAATCTCTTTGTTATCTAATTCCAAGCCATTATGGGGTAACTGATGGAATTTCCCAAACATGGACAACAAAACTTTTGTGTTCGTTTGAGGTGTGTGAATAAATTTTCTTTACTTACATTCGTTATTGTTTTTAATTTTTTCCATACATAAACTCTTAAATTATCATTTTTTGTTATCAATTTGTCATTATCTTCTTATTAACGAGAGAATCGAAGAGTGAAAACTCAAAGTTTTAATTAAAGAAAAAAATAAACATCTAAAATGGAATGGGAATGCACAAATGTAGATAGGGATAATTTCAAAAACTCTCTGTAACTTTTAGGGACTACAAACTCTTTTAGTTTTTATATATTAGGTTTTGCAAAGATCTGGAAAAGGGGGAGGCTGGTGATTGTTAACTGAGTGTTGAATCACAATCCATATGTCATTTCTTACAAAAACATAGGCCGTTATGTATGATTGACCGATAAATCACTTTACAAATAATCTGTGATTGATTGGTCAGCTTTTTGTAAATGGGCTAAATAATGGCTTATTTGAGGGGTAAATATCCCACCGCACGTTCACTTGAGAATTTAATGAGCATTTATTGTTCGATTTAAAAGGTTTGGATCCATAGGGCATTTGCACCTTTAACATCTTTCAAGCATGCATATCCATATTTAAAACATTTTAGGATCAGTTAGAAATCTCTTTCTTATCAAATTCCAAGTCATTAGGGTTGAACTAGTGGAATTTCCCAAACTTAGATGACAAAACATTTGGGTTCATTTATGGAGTGTGAATAAATTTTATTTACTAAAATTTGTTATTGTTTTTAATTTTTTCCATTCATAAAGTCCAAAATTTTTATTTTGTTGTGGTCTATTTGACTTTATCTTCTTGTTTACGTGTGAATCGGAAAGTGAAAACTCAAAGTTTCGATTGAAGAAAAAAGTGTACATCTCAAATGGAATGGAAATGCACAAATGTGAAGAGAGGTAATGCCAAAAACTCTCTGTGGATTTAAGGGACTACAACCTCTTTTAGTTTTTATATATCATGTTTTGCAATGATTGTGAAAAGGGGGAGGCGGGGGATATTTAAATGAGTGTTGACTCCCAATCCATAAGTCATTTTTTACAAAAACATAGTCCGTTGCGCATGATTGACTGATAAATCACTTGACAAATCATTAGTTATTGTTAGGTCAGTTTTTTGTAAATGGGTAAAATAATGGCTTGTTTGACTCGGGTAAATATCCCATCGCACGTTCCCTTGAGAATTTAATTGGCATTTATTTTTCTTGTGAAAAGGTTTGGATCCATAGTGAATTTTCATCTTTAACATGTTTGAAACATGCATATCCATATTTAAAACATGTAAGGATCAATTAGAAATCTTTTTCTTATAAAATTTCAAGCCATTAGAGTTGAACTATTGGAAATTCCCAAACTTGGACAACAAAACTTTTGTGTTCGTTTGTGGTGTGTGATTAAATTTTCTTTACTTACATTTGTTATTTTTTAAAACATTTTCCATTCATAAACTCCAAAATTTTCATTTTGTTGTGATCTATTTGCCTTTACCTTCTTGCTTATGAGAGAATTGGAAAGTAAAAACTCAGAATTTTTATTCAAGAAAAAAGTATACATCTAAAAGGGAATGGAAAGGCACAAACGAAGAGAGAAAATTCCAAAAACTCTCTGTAACTTTTAGGGACGACAAACTATTTTGTTTTAAATATTAGGTTTTGGAATGAATGGGAAATGGGGGAGGTGGGGAATTTTAACTGAGTGTTGACTCCCAATCCATAACTCATTTCTTACAAAAACAAAACCCGTTACACATGATTGACTGATAAATCACTTTAAAAATCATCTATGATTGTTAGGTTAGCTTTTTGTAAGAAGAGAAAGCAATGGCTTGTTTCACTCGGGTAAATATCCCACCGCACGTTCACTTGACAATTTAACAAGAATTTGATATTCGCTTTTAAAGGTTTGGATCCATAAGGCATTTACATCTTTAACATGTTTCAAGCATGCATATCCATATTTAAAACATGTTAGGATCAGTTAGAAAAATCTTTCTTATCTAATTCCAAGCCATTAGGGTTGAACTAGTGGAATTTCACAAACTTGGACGACAAAACTTTTGTGTTCGTTTGAGGTGTGTGCATTAATTTTTTTACTTACATTTGTTATTGTTTGTAATTTTTTCCATATATCAACTCTAAAATTTTCATTTTGTTGTGATCTATTTGCCTTTATCTGCTTGTTTACGAGAGAATGGAAAAGTGAAAACTCAAAGTTTTGATTTAAGAAAAAAGTGTAGATCTAAAATAGAATGGAAGTACACAAATGTAGAGAGAGATAATTCCAAAAGGCAAACTCCTTTTATTTTTATCCCTTAGGTTTTGCAATGGTCGGGAAAAGGGGGAGGCTGGGGATTTTTAAATGAGTGTTGAATTCCAATCCATCAGTCATTTCTTACTAAAACATATCCCATTACGCATGATTGACCGATAAATCACTTTACAAATCATCTGTGATTGTTTGGTCAGCTTTTTGTAAATGGGCAAAATAATGGCTTGTTTGACTCTTGTAAATATCCCACTGTACGTTCACTTGAAAATTTAATGAGCATTTGTTGTTCACTTTAAAAGGTTTGGATCCTTAGGGCATTTGTATCTTTACAATGTTTCAAGCATGCACATCCATATTTAAAACATGTTACGATGAGGTAGAAATCTCTTTCTTTGAAAATTCCAAGCCATTTGGGTTGAACTAGTAGAATATCCAAAACTTGGACAACTAAACTTTTGTGTTCAATTGTGGTGTGTGAATAAATTTTCTTTAGTTAAATTGTTTTAAATTTTTTCCATACATAAAATCTAAAATTTTCATTTTGTTGTGATCTATTTGCCTTTATCTTCTTGTTTACGATAGAATCGGATAGTGAAAACTCAAAGTTTTGATTTAAAAAAAAATGTAGATCTAAAAGGGAATGGAAATGCACAAATGTAGAGAGAGATAATTCAAAAACCTCTCTGTAACTTTTAAGGACTGAAAATTCTTTTACGTTTTATAGATTAGGTTTTCCAATGAACGAGAAATAGGGGAGGCGGGGGATTTTTAACTAAGTGTTAACTCCCAATCCATGAGTCATTACTTAAAAAAACTTAGGCCATTAGACATGATTAACCGATAAATCACTTTACAAATCATCTGTGAGGTCAGTTTTTTGTAAGAATGGAAAATAATGGCTTGTTTCACTCCGGTAAATATCCCACCGCGTGTTCACTTGGGAATTTAATCAAAATTTGTTGTTTGCTTTAAGAGGTTTGGATCCGTATGGCATTTGCATCTTTAACATGTTTCAAGAACGCATATCCATATTTAAAAAATGTTAGGATCATTTAGAAGTCTCTTTCTTATAAAATTACTAGCCATTAGGGTTGAACTAGTGGAATTTCCCAAACTTGGATAACAAAACATTTTTGTTCGTTTGTGGTGTGTGAATAAATTTTCTTTACTTAAATTTCTTAATATTTTTTATTTTTTCTATACATAAAATCTAAAATTTTCATTTTGTTGTGATCTATTTGCCTTTATCTTCTTGTTGACGAGACAATCGGAAAGTGAAAACTCAAATTTTTGATTTAAGAAAAAAGTGTACATCAAAAATGGAATGGAAATGCACGAATGTTGAGAGAGGTAATTCTAAAAGTCTTTGTAACTTTTAGGGACTGCAAATTCTTTTAGTTTTTAAATATTAAGTTTTGCAATGATCGAGAAAAGGGGGAGGTAGGGGATTTTTAACAGAGTGTTGACTCCCAATCCATAAGTTAATTCTTACTAAAACATAGCCCATTACGCATGATTGACCGATAAATCACTTTACAAATCATCCATGATTGTTAGATCAACTTTTTTTAAATGGGCAAAATAATGGCTTGTTTGACACGAGTAAATATTCCACCACATGTTCGCTTGAGAATTTAATGAGCATTTTTTGTTCGCTTTAAAAGGTTTGGATCCATAGAGCATTGGACTCTTTAACATGTTTCAAGCATGCATACCCATATTTAAAACATGTTAGGATCAGTTAGAAAACGCTTTCTTACCAAATTCCAAGCCATTAGGGTTGAACTAGTGGAGTTTCCGAAACTTGGACGAAAAAACTTTTGTCTTCATTTGTGGAGTGTGAATAAATTTTCTTTACTTACATTTTCTATTGTTTTTAATTTTTTCCATTCATTACCCTAAAATTTTTATTTTGTTGTGATCTATTTGACTTTATCTTCTTGTTTACGTCAAAATCGAAAAGTGAAAACTCAAAGCTTCGATAGAAGAAAAAAGTGTACATCTAAAATGGAATGGAAATGCACAAATGTAAAGAGAGATAATTCGAAAAACTTTCTATGGATTTGAGGGACTGCAAACTCATTTAGTTTTTATATATTAGGTTTTGCAAAGATCGAGAAAAGGGGGAGGCATTTCAATGGGTTTTGACTCCCAATCCATAAGTAATTTCGTACAAAAACATAGCTTGTTGCGCATGATTGATCGATAAATCACTTTACAAATCATTTGTGATTGTTTGTCAACTTTTTGTAAATGGGCAAAATAATGGCTGGTTTGACTCGGGTAAATATCCAACCGCTCGTTCACTTGAGAATTTAATTAACATTTTTTGTTCTCTTTAAAAGGTTTGGTTCCATAGGGCATTTGTATCTTTAACTTGTTTGAAGCATGCATGTCCATATTTAAAACATGTTAGGATCAGTTAGAAATCTCTTTCTTATCAAATTCCAAGCCATTACGGTTGAACAACTGGAATTTCCCAAACTAGGACAAAAAAACTTTTGTGTTCGTTGGTGGTGTGTGAATAAACTTTCTTTACTCACATTTATTATTGTTTTTAAATTTTTTCCATCCATAAACTCTAAAATTTTCATTTTGTTGTGATCTATTTGCCTTTATCGTCTTGTTTACGAGAGAACCGAAATGTGAAAACTCAAAGTTTTGGTTTAAGAAAAAAGTGTACATCTGGAAGGGAGTGGAAATGCACAAATGTAGATAGAGATAATTCCAAAAACTGTCTGTAAGTTTTAGGGACTGCAAACTTTTTTAGTTTTTATATATTAGGTTTTGCAATGATTTGGAAAAGGGGGAGGCGGGGGATTTTTAACTGCATGTTACTTCCAATCCAAAAGTCATTTCTTACAAAAACATAGACCATTACACATGATTGATTGATAAATCACTTTAAAAATTATCTGTGATTGTTAGGTCAACTTTTTGTAAGTGGGCAAAATAATGACTTGTTTGACTCGGGTAAATATCCTACTGCACATTCACGAGAGAATTTAATGAGCATTTGTTGTTCGCTTTAAAAGGTTTGGATGCATAGGGCATTTTCAATTTTAACATGTTTCAAGCATGCATATCCATATTTAAAACATGTTAGGATCAGTTGGAAATCTTTTTCTTATCAAATTCCAAGGTATTAGGGTTGAAGTACTGGAATTTCCCAAACTTTGACAACAAAACTTTTGTGTTCGTTTGTTTAAAGACAGCAAGTCTTTTAAAGACAACAAGTCTCTAACAGACTATCATAGACACACATCGAATTATAAGGAGAAACTAGGGTTGAGGGCAGCAGAACTAGAATCCTAGGGATTTCTACCTACACACTGGCTACAAGCAGTGGAAAACAACGATGACTCACAGGAAACTATTCCTACAGTCACACTTCAATAGTCCTATCTTTTTACCATCATATCACTCCTGCTTCCTACCACATGTCACTGCTACGTACACGTTTGTGTCTATTTTCATAGCTATCTAGTAGCCCCAACATGACTTCTGCTGCTACTGAGAACTTCTTCGGGGTTTGACCCTATTCCTGCCGACTTACCACCACGTCGGCAATCCATCAATGCGGTCCTCATGGTCTCTAGAGGGTCCCAAGCTGTTCCTATTAACCATTGCGGCTCCATGGCTGCTTCAGTAGGGTAAAGCACCGCTCCGTTTTGTTTTCTACCTCAGAGCGTAGCCGAATAATTCCAAGTCTCTAGTTTTTGTCCTATTTGGCACTATTTCGATACTATTTCTTTTTGACGAGTGAACAGTAAACATGAATAGTAACCATGAATAGTAAAAATGAACAGTACTTTTGAATAGTAACATTGAAATAGTAAATATAAACACTGTGGAGATCATATATATAGATGCGGAACATGAACAGTAATAAAAAATACTGTATGAATCACAATATTACAAACATGCGAAAAATATAAAAACATTGTTCAAACAAAATAAAACAACTAAATACATACCCTTAAAAAAAAGGGAAAAACTACTTATCTACATAACTCCCGAAGTTACCGACCGTGCCACCGGTCGGTTCCCTCTTTTCTACTCAGCCATTATGGCTGTTAAGAACATACTATGCTTTAAGGAACTTGCCGGAGGATGGTCACCGGAAGTCGCATTCTTCTTTTTTTTTCGAATCTTCTTTTTTTGAATCTGCTAATGCTTCTCTCATTTTTCGAATGTCTAACCCTCTGGAGGTGCTTCGAATTTATAGCTGAAGATCTTTCATGTCTTCCGCTTTTACCCTTAATTGAAAGGTGTGTGTTTAAAGACAAAGGGTAACTTTTGTCTTTTTGGCTTGTCAGTTTTGCCCTTGCATTATTACCTTTTGGCACCAAAAGCAAGGGTAGAAATATCTTTTCCTCTTGAGATGTCATGATGCTGACATGATGGAATCTTTTGTAGCCACCATTGTTAACTTGGTGTAGCCGCCTTTGATGACTTTTGAAGCCACCTTTGCGGACTTTTTAGCCGCCTTTGTTGACTTTTGTTTCATCTTGGGCCTAATGGCTGCTGACTTATCTGCTGACATGGCTGCTGACTGCTCATTCAGACAGCGGCCTTTCTGTGCACAATTTATAGGTGTGCTCTTTTGAAAAAGTCTTCTGGGTCATCTAGCAGAAGCTTTCCTTGGTTTCTTTGCTGAAGGGGATATTTCCTCTGACGAGTTTCTTCAGCGTTGCTTCGAGACTGGTCTGGATAGGTGCCAGAGTCTCTTTATTGCTTTTTGAGATGATCATCAGTGGGATGGAGGTCTTGTAGACAAAACTTTTCTTTTTCTGAATCAACTGTTGTATGAGCTGTATCAGGTTCTTGAGACCGTGAATACACCTAGTTGGCTAGACTGCTTCTGGGCATGGCTTGGCTTTTGGAACATGTCTGGGATCATATTCCATCTTTGTGTGATCTTCTTTGAGGCCTTAAAGTGTTATGACAGAAATGCTTGGAAACATTTTTATGTCAATAACAATTTCAGCATTACAGGAAACAAAATGAAGTCGAATTCCTTTATGCTTTGTTATGGAGATGAAACTTTTGCTAGCCTCCAAAATCTCTTGTGGCATTTTCTCCAAAATTGATAAGTCAGTGGTGTGAAGTACCATTTGTTTTATGAATCCATATGAATAAAGCATAGATGCATATTTTGAGTCTATTTCATGACTCAGCTTCACTTGATTCCAACTGTTGCTGGACTCAGTGGTGAAGAAGGGAGTGTTCATCCCTTGTACAATTTGTTCATTCCATCTCTGGAATTGAACAGTATGATCGGATTCGATCTTTTAACGAACGATGTCCACCTTTTGAGGCCATAGCGAGGGTTCCTCAGACATAATGTCCGAAAGTTTTAAAGGTTTAAATTTCTTTAAAAACTCAAACTCATTAAAACTTGGTTTATCTGTTTTATTTAGGCTTTTCAACCTTGTAAATTCTGACGGGGTAACCAATTTTGCCTTGAATGATTTCTCATTACTAGACAAGTCCGTTTCCATCAAGGATGGATCCGTTAAGACTTCCTTTTCAGCTCGAGACTGACAGGTAGAAGTCCCTGATTCCGATTTCATCCAAATCGTTAAGGTTTCCTTTCCAGCTCTAGACTGGCAGGTAGAAATCCCTAATTCCCCTATCTTCATAGAAGACTGGGTTGTGATTTCTTTCTCATGCCTAACATGACTACCTTTTCTCGCGATGGAGATCCGTTAGAAGTCCCGAAGGAGCTGGGCATATCATGCCTTTTGTTGAGTTCTTTTAACTCATCGGTTAATTCCTTAACCTTGAGTTGTAAGAGTTCTCCACTTAACACGTATCGGGCACAATTCTCATGTATGTCTCCTCATTCTGAACGAACTAAAAGACTATCGAATAGTGACTATAGGGTTGAAAGCAATACCGTGAGTGTGGCAATTGCTGTTGCTAGGTCCGTCAGGGTGCTGCTGAGGGAATCCATTTTACCTGTCTGTAACACAAGAAAATTCTCCAGAAGAGTATCAAGTAAATAATTTTTATCTCCTTTAATATGTTCAACAATAAAAGAGAATTGGAAGAACCATTGCTGCCAATGGAGTAGTCAACCGCGACAAAGTGAATCTTCTAAATTTCTTGTCATAAAACCGACAAAATTTTTACAGTCAGTTCTTACAAGAAATTCTTTGGGAGCAAGATAAATAAAAAACTTTTTTATCCCATTTTTTCTGCTAAAATTTATTTTTCATAAGAATGATAGTTTGTTTCAGTAGATGAAAATGTTCCTGAGGTATATTTGCATATTCTCTCAGAATCATTGATTTTGTATTTTAGGACTGCTACCCAAGTATGATCTGAGGCATCAGTTTCTAAAATCAGTTTTGCATCTAGATTTGGTAGGGTTAACACTAGGAGGTGTTTCATCATTTGTTTGATCCTGAATATTTCTAGACTATCAGAGGGTGTCCATTCCCATTTGACGTCTTTATTTAGTTTCTTTTGAAAGGGTTTCCTAATTTCTGCTAAATTATTTATGAATTGTTTCGCATATGTTACACATCCTAAGAAACGTTGAAGTTGTTTTATATCTTCAATTTCATTCGGAAAAGCTGCTAGTTTTTCTAGAATATGATTTTGGAGGATGATTTCTCCTTTTGAGATGTTTAGACCTAAGAAATCTATCTTGGTTTAAAAAACTCTGATTTCTTTTTGCTGAGTGCTATCCCAACATTTTTTAAGGCATCTTAAGTAATTGCTCTTTATGTTGATCCTTGTTTTCTGAAAAGACTAGGATGTCATCGACATAAACTAAGCAAATTTTAAAGAATGCTTCGAGGATATCGTCCATTCTTCTTTGAAATATGTTGGGTGCTTGTTTTAACCCAAAGGGCATTACAAGCCACTCATAATGTCCTGAAGGACAACTGAATGCAGTAAGGGGAATAGCTCTTTAAGTTAGACGAATTTGCCAAAACCCAGATTTGCAATCAAATTTAGAAAACCATTGTTTTCCTTTGATGGCAGCTATTAATCTTTCTTTGTTAGGAAGATAGTAGCCATCCATTTTTGTGGCTTCATTAACCTTTTTATAGTTAATGACCATTCTTGCTTTTTCACGTTTTATCTCTGCATGATTCCGAACCAGGAAAGCAGGAGATGTATGTGGAGAATAACTTGCATGGATTAAACCTTGAGTTAGCAAGTCATTTATCTGTGTTGAGAATTCTTCAACATCAAAAGGAGTGTAAACCATAGGTTTTTCTTGGATTTCTTTTTCAGGATCAAGAAGTTCAAGGTCGGCATATGGTTTTTGTTTATTACACCATTCTAAGGGTTTCTCAGAACAAGTGGTTTCAAGAAGCTGTTGAACTTCTGTTTCGCAGGATTCGGCGAGGAGTAGATTTCTAAGGGAGGAATCTCATCACCACGCTTGCTGCGTTTTTTGAAGACCTGATGGAGAATATCTCCATTGCCATAAATGGCATAGGCTTCAGAGGGTTTTACTACATAGACAAATACAGCAGAATTATCGATTTCGCATCGAGTGCGACATCGAAGTTTATAGTAGGCTGGTGTTTGCTCTACAAGGGCATGAAACATGAGCCATTCATTTCCTAGGACTAAATCTGGTCTTGAGTTTATGATTGGTCCTAAACTAATGAGTTTTGGGATCATAACTTTTCACCACCAATGTCGAGATGAATGTTTCGGGCTTCTACAGGAAGAGATATATTTTATCCTGAGCCAACTGCTACTTGAAGGGGTACTTCAAGTGGTTTCCAAAGATCCGTGGGAAGTAGATGTTGTCTGGCTAGGCAATATGAACTTCCTGTATCTACGAGAGCGTGTATATGGAATTTGATATATCCAGGTAGCTTAACCATGACCGTGATATAAGAATTTCCAGAAGCTACATGCTCTGCGTTTATGCGGATACTCATCCAGAGAAAGTGCCTGAAGAGTCCGACATGTTTTTTGAGTTTTCCGAAGAGGACTCAGTTTCTAGATGAAGTTCATATACTTCATCTTCTAACTGGATGTCATCATAATGGATGATTTCCAATCCATTTTCTTCGGCTAGTAACATATAAGTACTATACCACCGTTGTTGTTTATTATTTGGACTATCTTTTGCAAAATGTCCTTCTTTCTGGCATATCTAGCATTTGCATTTACTTGGGGGTTTCCCTTTGGGCAATATGCATTTGACCCTTTACTGGATGTCGTAGGGCCAAAATTTGTTCTTTTTCTAAAGTATCTCTTTTTAGGAGTATAACTAGTTGTAGAACTTTTTTGTAACCTAAATTTTTTCTCACGAAATTTCTTAGGATATTTTCGTTGCTTATGGGAGGTGGTTTTACAACGATAAGCTCCTACATTTTTTTTCTGGATTGAACAATATTTGTTAATGTGCCTTACTACTTTTCTTTTGTAGTTTTTGGTCTTCACAAAGATTTGCCAACATGTCTTGTACAAATCAGTGTCTTCTTCCTAAAGTGTCAAAGTTTAGGAAATTATCCATGGTTAAAGTACCAAGTTCTGGATTATTTTGCCAACATTTCGTAATGTAGTCTTTTTCAGCTAAATGTGCAAAAGGTTCTGGCAATTTTGCATAAAAGATAGACAGATAAGGTTTCTGATCTTCTTTTTATAGTTTATAGAAGTAACTTGCAAACTCGCAGTAATACTTCTCATAAAAACAAATGTTACAGATTTGTAACTTGTTTAATTTCTAAAGAGTTTCTAAACGTTTTCTTTGTTTAGTACTCTCATTGTAGGCTTCTAGGGTTGGATGTATTCCTAGAAATTCCTTTGATATCTTAGCCACTAATCCTTTCAAGATATTGGCTATCGATATTGAGGTATTAGCTCATTTTTGGTCTTCGAGAAGGTTGTCCCACCAATGAGTGACATTACCCTGTAAAGCATGGGTAAAGAAATTAAATGCTAAATCTTTGTCCCAAGATTCATGCACATTTGCTGCATTGCTCATGCTTCTTTCCCATTCTTTATGGACTTTTTCTCCATCCTTGGGGCAATCCAAGTTGAGATAAAATCCAAAAGGGTTTATGCTATCTATGGTTTGGTGTCCCTTAGTAGCATTTGAAGGATCAACATTTGTGTATTTTATCGAATTCCTTTGTCCTCCCAGAGATATTTTGGAGTGGGAGGAACTTTCTCGTTCTTGTGGATGAACCGTAGTATGGTTTCAGAAGTTATCTTGAAAGCTATCTTCCATGTGGGTGTCTCATACCCTTGATGTTTCTGTTTCAAAATGGTTGCTACCACGAAGCATTCAAAATCTTTTACCAAGATCATCCGCCTAGTCTATTTTCTTGGTATTTTCTTCTACAACTTCATCCGATTCCCAGGCTTCTGGTTCACTGTCGTGTTGCTCTTGTTGTTTACTAGAGGAAGGTTTTTCCTCTTGAACATAATAAATCAGTTGGCGACCGAAAGTATTATATTTTGCGTAAACTTCATCATCGATGGAGGATGATGCTTTGGAAGTGATCCTAAAAGCTGGTGGTGTTGGATCCTTTTTTCTAGGTGCTATGCAAGGTGTTGCAAAGTATACTAGGTTTTTAATCCATCTGATGATGTCAGAAAGACCTAATGGTACTGGAGTTTCCATATCCATTAAATAGAAAAAATCTGTCATAGAGCTAATTCTTGAAGCTTCCTTTGAAGTCTTCGGAAGAGGAAGACCAGTGGCACGGTCGGTAACTTCGGGAGTTATGAAGATAAGTAGTTTTTTTCCCCTTTTTTTAAGGGTATGTATTTAGTTGTTTTATTTTTTTTGAACAATGTTTTTATATTTTCCACATGTTTGTAATATTGTGATTCGTACAGTATTTGTTATTATTGTTCATGTTTGAACAATGTTTTTATATTTTTCGCATGTTTGTAATATTGTGATTCGTACAGTATTTGTTATTACTATTCATATATATGATCTCCATAGTGTTTGTTTTTACAGTTCCAATGTTACTATTCAAAAATGCTCTTCCTTTTTACTATTCAAGTTACTATTAAAGTTTAATGTTCACTGGTAAAAAAGAAATAGTATCGAAATAGTGCAAAATAGGACAGAAGCTAGAGACTTGGAATTATTCGGCTACGCTCCAAGGTAGAAAACGAAATGGAGCTGTGCTCTACCATGTTGAAGCAGTCATGGAGCCACAACGGTTAATAGGAACGGCTTGGGGCCCTCTAGAGACCGTGCGGACCACATTGACGGATTGCCCACGTGTTGGTAAGCCAGCAGGAATAGGGTCAAACCCCAATGAAGTTCTAAGTAGCAGCAGAAGTCATTTTGGGCCTCCTAGATAGCAATGAAAATAGACACAAATGAGTTCGTAGCAGTGACATGTGGTAGGAAGCAGGAGTGATATGATGGTAAAAATATAGGATTGTCGAAGTATAACTGTAGGAATAGTATTGTGTGAGTCATCGTAGTTTTCCACTGCCTATAGCCAGTGTGTAGGTAGAAATCCCTAGGATTCTAGTTCCGCTGCCCTCATCCCTAGGTTCTCCTTATAATCCACTGTGTGTCTATGATAAATTCTGTTAGAGACTTGTTGTCTTTAAAATGGTATCAGAGCATAGGTTAGACGTCCTTCAAAGCCAAGTATTGGACTTGAGCTTATATGTGTCTTGAAGTCAAAACTTAACTTTACTTCTTGTTGTTTAGGTATACATACTCCCAAACAGTTACGACCCAAACCGGTCACATCCCATGTACCATTGGTATACTACAAATGTACTAATGTACCAAAGACCCCAACTGGTAGGTCAGAAGGAACTCAACGGTCCTTCTTATGACACCATGTCAAAAACTATACACACAAATGTTTGTCCAATAATAGGCTACCCACATAGATGGCATGATAAAAATAATCCAATATTAAATAATATAATGGATTTAGTTGGTGATATGCATCCCAGCTTCTTTATGAAAATATGCTAGGAAAAATACACCCCAGAAAACGTTGCTTTCCTATGCATATGAATAGAGAGTGACGTCAATGAACAAGTACAGAAACTAAAGAGAATAATTAATGCCCATCTTGTGATACTTAAAACTAAAAATACTAAAGAAACAATACGTTTCGTTACAGATCTACAAAGTTATGCAGATCAAGAAATAGATCCTTCTAGGATCTTAGAACCTATCCAAGAAGCGAAATTTAAAATGGTTAACAACAAACCATGTAGAAAAGTATTACAGGAAGTTATTTGCAAAATAGCTTCTGTAAAAGCTCATCTAGGAATAGTTAGAGATCGTCTTATACGAGACATCTGTGCCTTAACTCAAAATGAGAAATTGAGAGAATTAATTATACAACACATCTCTCCTTTCATCACTTTGTATCAAATGGAACGACTAATTGAAATCTTGTTCCAAAAATTAGAAGAGACCTCAATTCATCTAAAATTCCTACATGTTTGAACAAATAGGAATAAAATGTACTTCTCTCCAAAACAGTGTTCATTTACATCATGAAACACAGGGAGAATACAATGAACATCCCAATCTTATGCAGGATGGACAAAAGTGGACAACAAGTATCCCTAGGGTAACTGAAGTCTACAACAAAGATTGGATTGAGTTCCAAAAGAAATCCTTCGTCTTCCAGAAGGAACTATCTGTAGAAATACAGGATACCGACTTAGGTAATCTTTGCGATAGATTATTAAGTGAATCTGACTTAGCTAAGCTAAAAAAAATTAAATATGTCTATTATGGACTAGTTTGTATAGCATTAGATCCCTTAATACGAATCAATCAGAAATTACCCTTCATAGCACTATAGTAGATTACTCTGGGAAGAAAAATTTTGAAAAATCCCAACTCAGAGGAGTTAGAGCGAATTTAGGATTAGGCCCAGTATCCTTTACAACATGGCCCAATCTACAAATAGATTTAGAAGACAAGCACATCCAAGATACCTTGTCCCTAAAAATCTATACAGATAACTGGTCGAAAAATGGAATTCAACCAGGAAGAAGAGTTATGCGCATACTTGTATGCATAGTAGCCCAAGGAATCAACACTGGAAAGGTTCTAGTTAAAGATTCAAAGAAACTCACATAATTAGCCGAAAACATTGGTTATTCTAAAAACATGACCATAGAAGAACTCAACCCTATAGAGTTAACATGGCCAACAGAATGGGTAGTCCAACCTTTGGCACCCAAACACTTTCCCCTCTCCCGAAAAACCATAAAGGATAGAAAGAAAACTAGTGATCACAAACACTAGATCCAGCTTTTCCATCGAATAGGACAGGCCTTCTACCTCAACAAGTAGAACCTCAAACTGTTCCCATTTCGAAGGAATAGGAAATCCAAGGCCCAATGCTTATGTTCCTCTTCACATCGATGATGGCACATAACCCATATAAAGCCTTAGGCCCACCAATAGGAAATAGTGACATCGTCACCAATTCCAATCAAACCTTAGAGTCTTATGGCAAGACCCTTAATAGGTTTGAAAAAAACTATTGAGAATATCCAAGAGAAAATAGATTTCCTCTATGATGAACATAAACATAGAGAAATAATAAAGTGTCAAAACATCCTAGAAAACATTCTAGAAAAGATTGACCATGGAAATAGTCATGTTTTCTTCAAAGATTTAACAAAACTAAAACAAAGTTTAGATAATCTAAAAAAAGATAAAATGCAAGAACTTTTAAAAAAAATCTTCGCATTAAAAGAACATCTAGGTTCAAAAGAACATCTAGATTCTCCAGGTCCATCAAGGTATAAAACACCTTTTACACCTTGGACACCAGAATGATCTATAAAAAGAAACTTTCAGATCGTTTAAAATTAAAAAGACAAAGCCTTGACCTCGTTTTACTCCAAATAAATACTCTTCAACCAGAAGGTAATACAATCCCAGCAATGGTATGGTATTACTATTATTGGGAAAGATATACTGATCGCATCTACAACCTTAGAGCAAGATAAAGAAAATCAAACTAAAGCTAAACCTTATAGATTTTTAAAATGATTTGTAGAGAAAGACTACTAGATCAAATTCGTCTGGTACGCTCAATGAAAGACCAAAATTGGCAAGCCAGAGAAACTCTCACACCAGTAAATGAAACCGATATAGCTTATCAAGCATATCTGAATGAATGGTGGAGATTAACCTGTAGGGAAATTCTACTACGGTATATGATTAGAACCTGATACAGCTCATACAATAGCTGATTCAGAAAAAGAAAAGCTTTGTGTACAAGACCTCCGTCCCACTAACGATCATCTTAGAAAGCTATAAAAAGACTCCGGCACCTGTTCAGACTAGTCTCGAAGCAACGTTGAAGAAACTCCTCAGAGGAAATATCCCCTTCAACAAAGCAACCAATAAAAGTTACTGCCAGATGGCCCAGAAGACTTTTCCAAGGGAGTGCACCTGTAGATTGTGCACAGAAAGGCAACTGTCTGAATGAACACTCAGCAGCCATGTCAGCAGACAAGTTAGTAGGCATTAAGGCCCACGAAGAAATCAAAGTCAGTAAAGGCCACTAAAAAGTCCGTAAAGGCGGCTACAAAAGTCATCAAAGGCGGCTACACCAAGTCAACAATGGTGGCTACAAAAGATTTCCTGCACGTCAACATCGTGATGTCACAAGAGGAAAAGTCATTTTTAACCCTGCTTTCGGTGCCAAAAGCTAATATTGCAAGGGCAAAAATGAAAAGCCAAAAAGACAAAAGTTAGCCTTTGTCTTTAAACACACACCTTTCAATTAACGGTAAAAGCGAAAGAATTGAAAGATCATCAACTATAAATTTGAAGCTCCTCCATAGGCTAGGATATTCAAAAAATAAGAGAAGCATTAGCAGATGCGAAAAAAGAAGAAGAAGGCAATTTTCGGCCAGCATCGTCCGACAAGTTCCTTAAAGCACGGTATGTGCTTAACAATCATAATGGCTGGTGATTTATCTCCCACTATTGTCATGGAAAATTTGCTCTGCTACCGAATCATGTATTTATAGAGAACTTTATAAATAACATGATACTCTTACTACTCGAAGAATTTTCATGTATTACAGCCAAGTAAAATGGATCCCCTCTGCAGCACCCTGACGGACCTAGCAGCAGCAATTGCCACACTCACAGTATTGCTCTCAACCCTACAGTCACTATTCGACAGTCTTTTAGTTCTCTCAAAATGAGGAGACATAAATGAGAATTGTGCCCAATACGGGTTAAGTGGAGAACTCTTACAACTCAAGGTTAAGGAATTAAACGAAGAGTTAAAAGAACTCACAAATAGCATGATATGCCAAGCTCCTCCGGGACTTCTAACGGATCTCCATCGCGAGAAACTGAAGCCACAAAGTAAAGAAAATTTATTCACACACCACAAATGTACACAAATGTTTTGTTACGCAAGTTTGGGAAATTCCACTAGTTCAACCCTAATAGCTTGGAATTTTATAAGAAAGGGATGTTTCTACACATGTTGTAAAACATGGATATGCATGCTTGAAACATGTTAAAGATGCAAATGACCAATGGATCCAAACCTTTTAAAGAAAATAACATTAAACTCTCAAGTGAACGTGTGGTGGGATATTTATCTGAGTCAAACAACCCTTTATTTCTCCCATTTCTAAAAAACTGACCTAACGATCATAGATGATTGTAAAGTGCTTTATCATGCGTAACGGGCTATATTTTTGTAAGGAATGACATATGGATTGGGAGTAAGCACTCGGTTAAAAAATCCCCCGCCTCTCCCTTTTCCCGACGATTGCAAAACCTGATATATTAAAACTAAAAAGAGTTTACAATCCCTAAAAATTACAAACACTTTTTGGAATTATCAATCTCTACATTTGTGCATTATGCATTTCGATTTTAGATGTGTACTTTCTTTTCTTAAATCAAAACATGAATTTTCACTTTGCTATGATCTCGTAAACAAAAAAAGGGATAAAAGGCAAATAGATAACAATAAAATGAAAATTTTAGAGTTTATGTATGGAAAAAATTTAAAGCTTTAAAAAATTTTGCACCATAAATGAACACAAAAGTTTTGTTATCCAAGTTTGGGAAATTCCTCTAGTTCAACCCTAATAGCTTAGAATTTTAAAAGAATGAGATTTTTCTACCCATGTTTTAGAAAATGGATATGCATACTTGAAACATGTTAAAGATGCAAATGACCTATGGATCCAAACCATTTAAAGAGAATAACAATAAATTCTCAAGTGATCGTGCAGTGGGATATTTACTCGAGTCAAACAATGCATTATTTTGCCCATTTACAAAATGCTGACCTAACAATCATAGATGATTGTAAAGTGATTTATCATTCGTAACGGGCTTTATTTTTTTATGGAATGACTTATGGATTGGGAGTCAACATTCGGCTAAAAATCCCCTGCCTCACCCTTTTCCCGACGATTGCAAAACCTTATATATAAAAACTAAAAAGAGTTTGCAATCCTTAAAAATTACAGCTACTTTTTGGAATTATCACTCTCTACATTTGTGCATTGTGCATTTCCATTTTAGATGTGTACTTTTTTTTCTTAAATCAAAACTTGAGTTTTAAGTTTCCCTTCCTCTCGTAAACAAAAAAAAGAGATAAAAGACAAATAGATCACCACAAATTGAAATTTTTTTGGAGTTTATGTACGGAAAAAATTTTGACCTATAAAAAATTCAAGTAAAGAAAATTTATTCACACACAACAAATGAACATAAAAGTTTTTTTTATCCAAGTTTGGGAAATTCCTCTAGTTCAACCCTAATAGCTTGGAATTTTATAAGAATGAGATTTTTCTACACATGTTTTAGAAAATGGATATGCATACTTGAAACATGTTAAAAACGCAAATGACCTATGGATCCAAACCATTTAAAGAGAATAACATTAAATTCTCAAGTGATCGTGCGGAGGGATATTTACTCGAGTCAAACAACCCATTATTTTGCCCATTTACAAAACGCTGACCAAACGATCATAGATGATTGTAAAGTGATTTATCATTCATAACGAGCTATATTTTTTTAAGGAATGACTTATGGATTGGGAGTCAACACTTAGTTAAAAATCCCTCGCCTCCCCCTTTTGCCGATTATTGCAAAACCTGATATAAAAAACTAAAAAGAGTTTACAATCCCTAAAAATTACTATCAATTTTTGGAATTATAACTCTACATTTGTGCGTTGTGCATTTCCATTTTAGATATGTACTTTTTTTTCTTAAATCAAAACTCGAGTTTTCACTTTCCCTTCATCTCGTAAACAAAAAAAGAGATAAAAGGCAAATAGATCACTATAAAATGAAATTTTAGAGTTTATGTAAGGAAAAAATTTAAAGCTATAAAAAATTTATGTAAAGAAAATTTATTCAGACACCACAAATGAACACAAAAGTTTTGTTATCCAAGTTTGGGAAATTCCACTAGTTCTACCCTTGTACTTTGGAATTTTATAAGAAAGAGATTTTTCTACACATGTTTTAAAAAATGGAAATGCATGCTTGAAACATGTTAAACATGCAAATAACCTATGGATCCAAATCTTTTAAATAGAATAACATTAAATTTTCAAGTGAACGTGCAGTGGGATATTTACCCGAGTCAAACAAGGCATTATTTTGTCGATTTAAAAAAAGCTGACCTAAGGGTCAAAGATTATTGTAAAGTGATTTATCATGCATAATGGGGTATATTTTTGTAAGTAATGACTTATGGGTTGGGAGTAAATACTCGGTTAAAAATCCCCCGCCTCCCCCTTTCCCGATGATTGCCAAACCTGATATATTAAAACTAAAAAGAGTTTAGAATCACTAAAAATTGCAGACACTTTTTCAAATTTTCACTCTCAAACTTTGTGCATTGTGCATTTCTATTTTAGATGTGTCCTTTTTTTTCATAAATCAAAACTTGATTTTTCACTTTCTCATCATCTCGTAAACAGAAAAAAGAGATAAAAGGCAAATAGATCACAACAAAATGACAATTTAAGAGTTTATGTTTGGAAAAAATTTAAAGCAATAAAAAATGTAAGTAAAGAAAATTTATTCACACACCACAGTTGAACACAAAAGTTTTGTTATCCAAGTTTGGGAAATTCCACTAGTTCAACCCTAATAGCTCTAAATTTTAAAAGAAAGAGATTTTACTACACATGTTTTAAAAAATGGATATGCATGATTGAAACATGTTATAGATGCAAATGACCTTTGGATCCAAACCTTTTAAAGAGAATAACATTAAATTCTCAAGTGAATGTGCTTCAGGTTATTTACCCGAGTCAAACTCGCCATTATTTTGCCCATTTACAAAAAGCTGACCTAACAATCATAGATGATTGTAAAGTGATTTATCTTGCGTAACGTGCAATATTTTTGCATGGAATAACTTATGGATTGGGAGTCAACAATCGGTTAAAAATCCCCTGGCTCCCCCTTTTCCTGACGATTACAAAACCATTTATATAAAAACTAAAAAGAGTTAACAAATCCTTAAAAATTACATACACTTTTTGGAATTATCACTCTCTACATTTGTGCATTGTGCATTTCCTTTTTAGATGTGTACTTTTTTTGCTTAAATCAAAACTTGAGTTTTCACTTTCCCTTTATCTCGTAAACAAATAAAGAGATAAAAGGCAAATAGATCACAACAAAATGAAAATTTTAGAGTTGATATACGGAAAAAATTTAAAGAATTAAAAAATGTAAGTAACAAAAATTTATTCACACCCCACAAATGAATACAGAAGTTTTTTTATCCACGTTTGGGAAATTCCACTAGTTCAACCCTAATAGCTTGGAATTTATAAGAAAGAAATTTTCCTACACATGTTTCAAAAATGGATATGCATGCTTGAAACATGTTAAAGATGCAAATGACCTATGGATCCAAACCTTTTAAAGAGAATGACATTAAATTCTCAAGTGAACATGCTTCGTGATATTTACCTAAGTCAAACAACCCTTTATTTATCCCATTTACAAAAAATGACCTTACAATCATTGATGATTGTAAAGTTATTTATCATGCATAACGGGCTATATTTTTTTAAGGAATGAGTTATGGATTGGGAGTCAGTACTCGGTTAAAAATCCCCCCCTCCCCCTTTTCCCAACGATTGGAAAACTTGATATATAAAAACTAAAAAGAGTTTACAATCCCTAAAAATTAAAGACACTTTTTGGAATTATCACTCTCTACATTTGTGCATTATGCATTTCCTTTTTAGATGTGTTCTTTTTTTGCTTAAATGAAAACTTGAGTTTTCATTTTCCCTTTATCTCGTAAACAAATAAAGAGATAAAAGGAAAATAGATCACAACAAAATGAAACTTTTATTGTTTACATACGGAAAAAATTTAAAGAATTAAAAAATTTTAAGTAAAAAAATATATTTATAGTCCACAAATGAAGACCAAAGTTTTGTTATCCGAGTTTGGGAGATTCCACTAGTTCAACTCTAATAGCTTGGAATTTTATAAGAAAGAGATTTTTCTACACTTGTTTTAAAAAATGGATATGCATGCTTGAAACATGTGAAAGATGCAAATGACCAATGGATCCAAACATTTTAAAGAGAAGAACATTAAATTCTCAAGTGAACGTGCGGTGGGATATTTATCCGAGTCAAACAACCCTTTATTTCTCCCATTTACAAAAAACTGATCTAACGTTCATAGATGATTGTAAAGTGATTTATCATGTGTAATGGGCTATATTTTTGTATGGAATGAATTTTGGATTGGGAGTCAACACTCAGTTAAAAATCCCCTGCCTCCCCTGACAATTGCAAAACAAGATATGTAAAAACTAAAAAGAGTATACAATCCTTAAAAATTACAGACAGTTTTTGGAATCACCACTCTCTACTTTGGTGCATTGTGCATTTCCTTTTTAGATGTGTACTTTTTTTTCTTAAATCAAAACTTGAGTTTTCACTTTGGCTTTATCTCGTAAACAAATAAAGAGATAAAAGGCAAATAGATCACAATAAAATGAAAATTTTAGAGTTTATATATGGAAAAATTTTAAAGAATTAAAAAATGTAAGTAAAGAAAATTTATTCTCACATCACAAATGAACACAAATGTTTTGTTACCCAAGTTTGGGAAATTCCACTAGTACAACCCTAATAGCTTGGAATTTTATAAGAAAGAAATTTTTCTACACATGTTTTAAAAAATGGATATGGATGCTTGAAATATATTAAAGATGCAAATGACCTATGTATCCAAACCTTTCAAAGATAATAACATTAAATTCTCAAGTGAACGTGCAATGAGATATTTACCTGAGTCAAACAAGCCATTATTTTGCCCATTTACAAAAAGATGACCTAACGATCGTAGAGGATTGTAAAGTGATTTATCAAGTGTAACTGGCTATATTTTTATAAGGAATGACTTATGGATTGGCAGTCTACACTATGTTAAAAATCCCCTGCCTCCTCCTTTTCCCTACGATTGGAAACCTGATATATAAAAACTAAAAAGAGTTTACAATCCCAAAAAATTACAGACACTTTTTGGAATTATCACTCTCTAAATTTGTGCATTGTGCATTTCCTTTTTAGCTGTGCACTTTTTTTTCTTAAATCAAAACATGAGTTTTCACTTTCCCATCATCTCGTATACAAAAAAAGAGATAAAAGGCGAATAGATCAGAACAAAATGAAAGTTTTAGAGTTTATGTATGGAAAAAATTAAAAGCAAAACAAATGTATGTAAATAAAATTTATTGACACACCACAAATGAACACAAAAGTTTTGTTATTCGAGTTTGGGAAATTGCACTAGTTCAACCCTAATAGCTTCAAATTTTATAAGAAAGAGATTTTTCTACACATGTTTTCAAAAATTGATATGCATGCTTGAAAAATGTTAAAGATGCGAATAACCAATGGATCCAAACAATTTAAATAGAACAACATGAAATTCTCAAGTGAACGTGTGGTGAAATATTTACTTGAGTCAAACAAGCCTTTATTTTGCCAATTTAAAAAAAGCTGACCTAACAATCATAGATTATTGTAAAGGGATTTATCATGCGTAACGTGCTATATTTTAGTAAGGAATGACTTATGGATTGAGTGTCAACACTCGGTTTAAAATTCCCCGCCACCTCCTTTTCTGGACGATTGCAAAATCTGATATATAAAAACTAAAAAGAGTTTACAATCCCTAAAAATTATAGAAAATTTTTGGAATTATCACTCTCTACGTATGTGCATTATGCATTTCCATTTAAGTTGTGTTCTTTTTTTTCTTAAATCAAAATTTTAGTTTTCACTTGCCCTTCATGTAAACAAAAAAAGCGATAAAAGGCAAATAGATCACAACACAATGAAAATTTTAGAGTTTATGAATGGAAAAAATTTAAAGCAATAACAAACGTAAGTAAAGAAAATTTATTCATCCACCACAAATGAACACAAAAAAATTTTTATTCAAGTTAGCAAAATCCCACTAGTTCAACCGTTTTAGTTTGGAATTTTATAAGAAAGAAATTTTTCAACTTATGTTTTATAAAATGGAAATGCAAGCTTGAAACATGTTAAAGATTCAAATGATCTATGGATCCAAACCTTTCAAAGATAATACCATTAAATTCTCTAGTGAACGTGCAGTGGGATATTTACCCGAATCGAACAAGCCATTATTTTGCCCATTTACAAAAAGCTGACCTAACGACCATAGGTGATTGTAAAGTGATTTATCATGAATAACGGGCTATACATTAGTAAGGAATGACGTATGGATTGATAGTAAATATTCGGTTAAATCCCCTGCGTCCCCCTTTTCCAGAAGATTGCAAAACCTTATATATAAAAACTAAAAAGAGTTTATAATCGCAAAAAATTACAGACAATTTTTTGAATTATTACTCTCTACATTTGTGCATTATGCATTTCCATTTAAGATGTGTTCTATTTTTTCTTAAATATAAATTAGAATTTTCACTTTCCATTCTTCTCGTAAACAAAAAAAGAGATAAAAGGCAAATAGATCACAACAAAATGAAAATTTTAGAGTTTATGTTTGGAAAAATTTTAAATCAATAACAAATGTAACTATAGAAAATTTATTCACACACCACAACTGAATACAAAAGTTTTGTCATCCAAGTTTGGGAAATTCCACTAGTTCAACTCTAATAGCTCTGAATTTTATAAGAAGAGGTTTTTCTACACATGTTTTAAAAAATGGATGTGCATGCTTGAAACATGTTAAAGATGCAAATGACCTTCAGATCAAACCTTTTAAAGAGAATAACATTAAATTCTCAAGTGAATGTGCAGTGGGATATTTACCTGAGTCAAACAAGCCATTATTTTGGCCATTTAAAAAACCTGACCTAACGATCATTGATGATTGTAAAGTGATTTATCATGCGTAACGGGCTATAATTTTGTAAGGAATGACTTATGGATTGGTAGTCAACACTCAGTTAAAAATCCCCCATCTCCCCCATTTCTCGATGATTGCAAAACCTGGTATATAAAAACTTAAAAGAGTTTACAGTCCCCAAAAATTATAGACACTTTTTGTAATTATCTCTCATCATTTGTGCGTTGTGCATTGCGCAATTCCATTTTAGATGTAAACCTTTTTCTTAAATTAAAACTTGAGTTTTGACTTTCCCTTCATCTCGTAAACAAAAAAAGAGATAAAAAGCAAATAGATCACAACAAAATGCATATTTTAGAGTTTATGTATGGAAAAAATTTAAAGTAATAACAAATGTAAGTAAAGAAAATTTATTCACACACCACAAATGAACACAAAAAGTTTGTTATCCAAGTTTTGGAAATTCCACCAGTTAAACCCTAATTGCTTGGAAATTTTATCAGAAAAAGATTTTTCTACACATGTTTTATAAAATTGATATGCATGCTTCAAACATATTAAAGATGCAAATGACCTATGGAACCAAACCTTTTAAAGAAAATAACATTAAATTCATTAGTGAATGTACGGTGGGATATTTACCCGAGTCAAACAAGCCATTATTTTGGCCATTTACAAAATGCCGACCTTACGATTGTAGATGATTGTAAAGTGATTTATCATACATAACGGGCTATATTTTTGTAAGGAATAACTTATGGATTGCGAGTCAACACGGTTAAAAATCCCCCGCCTCCCCCTTTTCCCGACGATTGCAAAACCCGATATATAAAAACATAAAAGAGTTTACAATCCCTAAAGATTATAATCCCTAAAGATTATAGCCATTTTAGAAGTGTACTTTTTTTCCTAATTCAAAACTTGTGTTTTCACTTTCCCTTCATCTTGTAAACAAAAAAAGAGATAAAAGGCAAATAGATCATAACAAAATGAAAATATTAGATTTTAAGTATGGAAAAAAATTAAAGCAATAACAAATGGAAGTAATGAAAATTTATTCACAAACCACAAATGAACACAAAAGTTTTGTTATCCAAGATTGGGAAATTCCACTAGTTCTACCCTAATAGCTCGGAATTTTATAAGAAAGATTTTTCTACACTTGCTATAGAAAATGGATATGCATGCTTGAAAAAGATGCAAATTACCAATGGATCTAAACCTTTAAAAAGAGAATAACATTAAATTCTCACGTGAACGTGCAGTGGGATATTTACCAAAGTCAAACAAGCCATTATTTTGCCCATTTAAAAAAAGATGACGTAATGATCATAGAGTATTGTAAAGTGATTTATCATGCGTAATGGGATATATTTTTGTAAGGAATGACTTATGGATTTGGAGTCAACACTCAGTTAAAAATCCCTGCCTCCCCCCTTTTCCCGACGATTGCAAAACCTGATAAATAAAAAGTAAAAAAAATTTACAATACCTAAAAATTAAAGACACTTTTGGGAATTATCACTCTCTACATTTTTGCATTGTCTATTTCCATTTAATATGTATACTTTTTTCTTAAATAAAAACTTGAGTTTTCACTTTTCCTTCATCTCGTATACAAAAAAAGAGATATAAGGCAAATAGACCACTACAAAATGAAAATTTTAGAATTTATGTTTAGAAAATATTTAAAGCAGTAAAAAATGTAAGTAAATAAAATTTATTAACACACCAATAATGAACACAAAAGTTTTGTTATCCAAGTTTTGGAAATTCCACTTGAAATTCCACTTGTTCAACCCTAATAACTCGAAATTTCATCAGAAATAAATTTTTCTACACATGTTTTAAAAAATTGATATGCATGCTCGAAACATGATAAAGATGCAAATGACCTATGGATCCAAACCTTGTAAATAAAATAACGTTAAATTCTTAAGTAAATGTGCAGTAGGATATTTACCCGAGTCAAATAAGCCATTATTTTGCCCAGTTACAAACAGTTGACCTAACGATCGTAGATGATTGTAAAGTGATTTATCATGCGTAACAGGTTATATTTTTGTATGGAATGACTTATGGATTGGGAGTCTATACTTAGTTAAAAATCCCCGCCTCCCCCTTTTCCTCACGATTGCAATACCACATATATAAAAACTTAAAAGAGTTTACAATCCCAAAAAATTATAGACTTTTTTTGGAATTATCTGTCTCTACATTTGTGTATTGTGCATTTCCATTTTAGATGCATAATTTTTACTTAAATCATAACTTGAGTTTTTACTTTACCTTCATCATGTAAACAAAAAAAAAGATAAAAGGCAAATAGATCAGAACAAAATGAAAATTTTAGAGTTGATGTATGGAACAAATTTAAAGCATTAACAAATATAAGTAAATAAAATTGATTCACACACCACAAATGAACACAAAAGTTTTGTTATCCAAGTTTGGGAAATTCCACTTGTTCAACCCTAATAGCTCGAATTTTTCTACATATGTTTTAAAAGATTAATATGCTTGTTTGAAAAATGTTAAAGATGCAAATGACTTATGGATGCAAACATTTTAAAGAGAATAACATTAAATTCTTAAGTGAATGTGCGGTGGGATATTTACCCGAATCAAACAAGCCATTATTTTGCGCATTTACAAAAAACTGACCTAAAGATCGTAGATGATTGTAAAGTGATTTATCATGCCTAACGGGCTATATTTTAGTAAGGAATGACTTATGGATTGGGAGTCTACACTCAGTTTAAAATCCCCCGCGTCGCCCTTTTCCCTACGATTGCAAAACCCGATATATAAAAACGAAAAAGAGTTTACATTCCCTTAAAATTACAGACACTTTTTGGAATTTTTCACTCTCTACATTTGTGCATTGTGCATTTCCATTTTAGATGTATACTTTTTTCATAAATCAAAACTTGAGTTTTCACTCTCCCAACATCTCGTAAACATAAAAGGAGATAAAAGGCAAATAGATGACAACAAAATGAAAATTTTAGAGTTTATGTACGGATAAAATTTAAAGCAATAACAAATGTAAGTAAAGAAATTTTATTCACACACCACAAATGAACAAAAAAGTTTCGTTATCCAAGTTTGGGAAATTCCACTAGTCCAACCCTAATAGTTTGGAATTTTATAAGAAAGTGATATTTCTACACATGTTTTAAAAATTGAATATGCATGCATGAAACAAGTTAAAGATGCAAATGACCTGTGGATCCAAACCTTTGAAGGAGAATAACATCAAATTCTCAAGTGAACGTGCGGTGGGATATTTACCTGAGTCAAACAAGCCATTATTTTGCCCATTTACAAAAAGTTGACCAAACGATCATAAATGATTGTAAAGTGATTTATCATGTGTAATGGTCTTTATTTTTGTAAGGAATGACTTATGGATTGGGAGTCAACACTTTTTTAAAAATCCCCCGCCTCCCCCTTTTCCCAACGATTGCAAAACCTAATATATAAAAACTAAAAAGAGTTTACAAAACTTAAAAATTATAGAAACTTTTTGGAATTATCTGTCTCTACTTTTGTGCATTGCGTTTTTACTTTATAGGTGTATTTTTTTTTAAGTCAAAACTTGAGTTTTCCCTTTCCCTACATCTCATGAACAAAAAAAAGAGATAAAAGCCAAATAGATCACAACAAAATGAAAATTTTAGAGTTGATGTAAGGAAAAAATTTAAAGCAATAGAAAATGTAAATAAAGAAAATTTATTCACACACCACAAATGAACACAAAAGTTTTTTTATCCACATTTGGGAAATTTGACTAGTTCAACCCTAATAGCCCGTAATTTATAAGATACAAATTTTTCTACACCGATTTTAAAAAATAGGTATGCGTACTTGAAATATGTTAAAGATGCAAATGACCTATGGATCAAAACCTTTTAATGGGAATAAAATTAAATTCTCAAGTGAACGTGTGGTGGGATATTTACCTGACTCAAAAAGCCAATATTTTGCCCAGTTACAAAAAGCTAACTTAACGATCCTAGGTATTTGTAAAGTGATTTATCATGGGTAACGGGCTACATTTTTGTAAGGAATGACTTATGGATTGGGAGTCAACACTCAGTTAAAAATCCCCCGCCTCCCCCTTTTCCGGATGATTGCCAAACCTGAAATATAAAAATAAAAAGAGATTACAATCCCTAAAAATTACAGATACTTTTTGGAATTATCTCTCTTAACATTTGTGCATTGTGCATTTCCATTTTAGATGTATACTATTTTCTTATATCAAAACTTGACTTTTCACTTTCCCTGAATCTTGTAAACAAAAAAGGAGATAAAAGGCAAATGGATCACAACAAAATGAAAATTTTAGAGTTTATGTATGGAAAAAATTTTAAGCAATCACAAATGTAAGTAAAGAAAATTTATTCACACACCACAAATGAACACAAATGTTTTGTTATCCAAGTTTGGGAAATTCCACTAGTTCAACCCTAATTGCTTGAAATTTTATAAGAAAGAGATTTTTCTACACATGTTTTAAAAAATGGATATGCATGCTTGAAACATGTTAAAGATGCAAATGAGCAATGGATCCGAACCTTTTAAAGAGAATAACATTAAATTCTTAAGTGAATGTGCGGTAGAAGAGTTACCCGAGTCAAACAAGCCATTACTTTGCCCATGTACAAAAAGCAGACATAACGATCGTAGATGATTGTAAAGTGATTTATCATGCGTAACGGGCTATATTTTGGTATGGATTGACTTATGGATTCAGAGTCTACACTCTGATAAAAATCCCTTCCTCCCCCTTTTCCCGACGATTGCAAAACCTAATTTATAAAAACTTAAAAGAGTTTACAGTCCCAAAAAATTACAGACACTTTTTGTAATTATCTCTCTTTATATTTGTGCATTGTGCATTTCCATTTTAGATGAATACTTTTTTCTTAAATCAAAACTTTAGTTTTCACTTTCCCTTCATCTCGTAAACAAAAACAGTGATAAAAGGCAAATAGATCACAACAAAATGAAAATTTTAGAGTTTATGTATGCATAAAATTTAAAGCAATAACTAATTTAAATAAAAAAAAATATTCACACACCACAAATGAAAACAAAAGTTTTTTTATCCAAGTTTCAAAAATTCCACTAGTTCAACCCAAATAGCTCGGAATTTTATAAGAAAGGGATTTTTATACACATGTTTTAAAAAATGGATATGCATGCTTGAAACATGTTAAAGATGCAAATGACATGTGGATCCAAACCTTTTAAAGAGAATAACATTAAATTCTTAAGAGAATGTGCAGTGGGATATTTACCGAAGTCAAACAAGCCATTATTTTGCCCATTTACAAAAAGCTGACATAGCAATCGTAGATGATTGTAAAGTGATTTATAAAGCGTAACGGGCTATACTTTTGAACGGAACGACTTATGGATTGGGATTCTACACTCAGTTAAAAATCCAACTCCTCCACCTTTTCCCGATGATTGCAAAACCTGATATATAGAAACTAAAAACAGTTTACAATCCCCAAAAATTACAGACGCTTTTATGAATTCTCTCTCTACATTTGTGCATTGTGCATTTCCACTTTAGATGTATACTTTTTTATTAAATAAGAAATTGAATTTTCACTATCCCTTCATCTAATAAACAAAAAAAGAAATAAATTGCAAATAGATCACAACAAAATGAAAATTTTAGAGTTTATGTATGGGAAAAATTTTAAGCAATAAAAACTGTAAGTAAAGAAAATTTATTCACACACCACAAATAAACACAAAAGTTTTGTTATCCATGTTTGGGAAATTCCACTTGTTCAACCCTAATAGCTCGGAATTTCATAAGAAATAAATTTTTCTACACATGTTTTAAAAAATTGAAATCCATGCTTGAAACAATGTAAAGATGCAAATGACCTATGGATCCAAACCTTTTAATAAGAATAACATTAAATTCTTAAGTGAATGTGTGGTGGGATATTTACCCGAGTCAAACAAGCCATTATTTTCCCATTTACAAAAAGCTGACTTAACGATTGTAGATGAATGTAAATGATTTATCATGCATAACGGGCAGTATTTTTGTAAGGAATGACTTAGGGACTGGGAGACTACACTCAGTTAAAAATCCCCCGCCTCCCCCTTTCTCGACGATTTCAAAACCTGATATATATAAGCTAAAAAGTGTTTGCAATCCCTAAAAATTACAGATAATTTTTGGAATTTTATCTCTCTACATTTGTGCATTGTGCTTTTCCATTTTAGATGTAGACTTTTTGCTTGAATAAAAATTTTAGTTTTCACTTTCCCTTCTTCTCGTAAACAAAAAAAGAGATAAAAGGTAAATAGATCACAAAAAAATTAAAATTTTAGAGTTTATGTATGGAAAAAATTTAAAGCAATGACAAATGTAAGTAAAGAAAATTTATCAACACATCACAAATGAACACAAAATTTTTGTTATCCAAGTTTGGGAAATTCCACAAGTTCAGCCCTTATAGCTCGGAATTTTATATGAAAGAATTTTTCCACACATGTTTTAAAAAATGGTTATGCTTGCGTGAAACTTGTTAAAGATGCAAATGACCTATGGATCCAAACCTTTTAAAGAGAATAACATTAAATTCTTAAGAGAATGTGCGGTGGGATATTTACCTGAGTCAAACAAGCCATTATTATGCCCATTTACAAAAAGCTGACATAGCGATCGTAGCTTATTGTAAAGTGATTTATCATACGTAACAGGCTATATTTTTTTAAGGAATGACTTATGGATTGGGAGTCTACATTGAGATAAAAATCCCTCGCCTCCCCCTTTTCCCGACGATTTCAAAACTTTATATATAAAAACTAAAAAGAGTTTACAATCCCGAAAAATTACAACCACTTTTTGGAATTATCTCTCTCTACATTTGTGCATTGTCCATTTCCATTTAAGATGTATACTTTTTTCTTAAATCAAAACTTGCGTTTTCACTTTCCCTTCATCTCGTAAACATAAAAAGAGATAAAAGGCAAATAGATCACAACAAAATGAAAATTTTAGATTTTATGTATGGGAAAAATTTAAAGCACTAACAAATGTAAGTAAAGAAAATTTATTCACACACCACAAATAAACACAAAAGTTTTGTTATCCATGTTTGGAAAATTCCATTATTTCAACCCTAATAGCTCGGAGTTTTATAAGAAAGAGATTTTTCTCCACATGTTTGAAAAAATGGATATGCATGCAGGAAACATGTTCAAGATGCAAATCACCTATGGATCCAAACCTTTTAAAGAGAATCAAATTAAATTCTCAAGTGAACATGCAGTGGGATATTTACCCGAGTCAAAAAAGCCATTATTTTGGCCAATTAAAAAAATCTTACCTAACAATCATAGAAGATTGTAAAGTGATTTATCATGTGTAACGGGCAATATTTATGTAAGAAATCACTTAAGGATTGGGAGTCAACACTCAGTTAAAAATCCCCCGCCTCCCCCTTTTCCTGACTAAAGCAAAACCTGATATATAAAAACTTAGAAGAGTTTACCGTCCCCAAAAATTATAGACACAATTTGTAATTATCTTTCTCTACATTTGTGCATTGTGCATTTCCATTTTAGATGTATACTTTTTTCTTCAATCAAAACTTGAGTTTTCACTTGCCCTCTTCTCATAAACAAAAAAGAAATAAAAGGCAAAAAGATCACAACAAAATAAAAATTTTAGAGTTTGTGTATGGTAAATATTCAAAGCATTTACAAATATATGTAAAGACAATTTATTCACACTCCACAAATGGGCACAAAAGTTTTGTTATCCAAGGTTTGGAAATTCCACTAGTTCAACGCATGGAATTTTATAAGGAAGGGATTTTTCTACACTTTTTTTAAAAAATGGATATGAATGCTTGAAACATGTAAAAGATGAAAATGACCTATGGATCAAAACCTTTTAAAGAGAATAACATTAAATTCATAACTGAATGTGCGGTGGGATATTTAACCGAGTCAAACAAGCCATTATTTTGCCCATTAACAAAATGTTGACCTAATGATCGTAGATGATTGTAAAGTGATTTATCATGCGTAATGGGCTATATATTTTTAAGGAATGACTTATAGATTGGTGTCTCTACACTCAGTTAAAAATCCCCACCTCCCCCTTTCTCGACGATTACAAAACCTGATATATAAAAACTAAAAAATGCTTACAATCCCAAAAAATTAAAGACACTTTTTGGAATTTTCTCTCTCTACATTTGTGCATTGTGAATTTTGATTTTACATGTATACTTTTTTCTTAAATCAAAACTTGAGTTTTTACTTTCCCTTCATCTCGTAAACAAAAAAAAGAGGTAAAAGGCAAATAGATCACAACAAAATGAAAATTTTAGAGTGTATGTATGAAAAAATTTAAAGCAATAACTAATTTAAGTAAATAAAATTGATTCACACACCACAAATGAACACAAAATTTTTGTTATCCAAGTTTCGGAAATTCCACTATTTCCTAATAGCTCGGAATTTTATAAGAAAGAGATTTTTCTGCACAAGTTTTAAAAAATGGATATCATGGTTGAAACATGTTAAAGATGCAAATGACCTATGGATCCAAAGCTTTTAAAGAGAATAACATTAATTTCTTAAGTGAATGTGTGGTGGGATATTTACCCGAGTCTAAAAAGTGATTATTTTGCCCATTTACACAAAGTTGACCTAACGATCATAGATGATTGTATAGTGATTTATCATGCGTAACAGGCTACATTTTTGTGAGGAATGATTTATGGATTGGGAGTCTACACTTAGTAAAAATTCGTTGTGTCCCCCATTCCCGACGATTGCAAAACCTGATATATAAAAACTAAAAAGAGTTTACAATCCACAAAAATTTCAACCACTTTTTGGAATTAACTTTTTCTAAATTTGTACATTGTGCATTTCAATTTTAGATGTATTCTTTTTCATAAATCAAAACTTGAGGTTTAACTTTCCCTTCAAATCATAAACTTAAAAAGCGAGAAAAGGTAGTATCGAAAAATTTTAAAGCAATAACAAATGTAAGTAAAGAAAATTTATTCACACTCCACAAATGAACCCAAAAGTTTTGTTATCCAAGTTTGGGAATTTCCACTAGTTCAATCTTAATAGCTCGGAGTTTTATAAGAAAGAGATTTTTCTCCACATTTTTTAAAAAATGGATATGCATGCATGAAACATGTTAAAGATGCAAATGACCTATGGATCCAAACTTTTTAAAGAGAATAACATGGGGTGGGATATTTACCTGAGTCAAACAAGCCATTATTTTGGCCATTTAAAAAAAGCTCACCTAACGATCATAGATGATTGTAAAGTGATTTATCATGCATAACGGGCTATAATTTTGTAAGGAATGACTTATGGATTGGGAGTCAACACTCAGTAAAAAATTCCTCACCTCCCCCTTTTCCCGATGATTGCAAAACCTGATATATAAAAACTTAAAAGAGTTTACTGTCCCTAAAAATTACAGACACTTTTTGTAATTATCTCTGTCATCATTTGTGCATTGTGCAATTCCATTTTAGATGTATACTTTTTTCTTAAATCAAAACTTGAGTTTTGACTTTCCCTTCATCTCGTAAACAAAAAAAGAGATAAAAGGCAAATAGATCACAACAAAATGAAAATTTTAGAGTTTATGTATGGAAAAAATTTAAAGTAATAACAAATGTATGTAAATAAAATTTTTTCGCACACCACAAAATGAACACAAAAGTTTTGTTATCCAAGTTTGGGAAATTCCACTAGTTCAATGTTCGGAATTTTATTAGAAAGAGATTTTTCTTTACACTTTTTTAAAAAATGTATTTGCATGCTTGAAACTTGTTAAAGATTCAAATAATCTATGGATCCAAACCTTTTAATGAGATTAAAATTAAATTCTCAAGTGAACGTGCGGTGGGATATTTTCCAAAGTCAAATAAGCCATTATTTTGCCAATTTACAAAAAGCTGACCTAACAATCATAGATGACTGTAAAGTGATTTACCATGCATAATGGGCTATATTTTTTTAAGGAATGACTTATGGATTGGGGGTCAACGCTCAGTTAAAAATCATCTTCCTCCCCCTTTTCACAACGATTGCAAAACCTTATATATAAAACCTTAAAAGAGTTTACAATCCCTAAAAATTACTGACACTTTTTGGAATTATCTCTCTCTTCATTTGTGCATAGTGCATTTCCATTTTAGATGTATACTTTTTTCTTAAATCAAAACTTGAGTTTTCACTTTCCCTTCATCTCATTAACAAAAAAAGTGATAAAAGGCAAATAGATCACAACAAAATGAAAATTTTAGAGTTGATGAAAGGAAAAAATTTAAAGTAATAACTAATGTAAGTAATGAAAATTTATTCACACACCACAAATGAACGCAAAAGTTTTGTAGTTCAAGTTTGGGAAATTCCACTAGTTCAACCCTAATTGCTCAGAATTTTATAAGTTAAAGATTTTTCTACACAGGTTTTAAAAAATGGATATGCATGCTTGAGACATATTAAAGATGCAAATGAACTATGGATCAAAACCTTTTAAATAGAATAACGTTAAATTCTCAAGTGAATGTGCGGTGTGATATTTACCCGAGTCAAACAAGCCAATATTTTGTCCACTTACAAAAAGCTGACTTAACGATCCTAGGTGATTGTAAAGTGATTTATCTTGGGTAACGGGCTACATTTTTGTAAGGAATGACTTATGGATTGGGAGTCAACACTTAGTTAAAAATCCCCCGCCTCTCCCTTTTCCCGAGGATTGTAAAACCTGATATTTAAAAACTCAAAAGATTTTACAATCCCTAAAAATTACAGATACTTTTTGGAATTATCTCTCTAAATATTTGTGCATTGTCCATTTCCATTTTAGATATATACTATTTTCTTAAATCAAAACTTGAATTTGCACTTTCCCTTCATCTCGTAAACAAAAAAGGAGATAACAGGCTAATAGATCACAAAAAAATGAAAATTTTAAAGTTTTAGGATGGAAAAAATTTAATGTTGTAACAAATGTAAGTGAAGAAAATTTATTCACACACCACAAATGAACACTAAAGTTTTGTTTTCAAGGTTATGGAAATTCCACTAGTTCAACCCTAATAGCTTGGAATTTTATTAGAAAGAGATTTTTCTACACTTGTTTTAAAAAAAAGATATGGATGCTTGAAACAAGAGAATTACATTAAATTCTCAAGTGAACGGGCGGTGGGATATTTACCCGAGTCAAACAAGGCATTAATTTGCCCAATAACAAAAAGCTGACCGAAGGATCATTGATGAATGTAAAGTGATTTATCATACATAACAGGCTATATTTTTGTAAGGAATGACTTACGGATTAGGAGTCAACTCTCAATTAAAAATACACCTCCTCCCCTTTTTCCCAACGATTTCAAAACCTGATATATAAAAACTAAAAAGAGTTTACAATCCCAAAAAATTTTGGACACATTTTGGAATTATCTATCTCTAAATTTACGCATTGTGAATTTCCATTTTAAATATTTACTTTTTTCTTAAATCAAAACTTTATTTTTCACATTCCCTTCATCTCGTAAACAAAAAAAGAGATAAAAGGCAAATAGATCACAACAAGATGAAAATTTTAGAGTTTATCTATGGAAAAAATTTAAAGCAATAACAAATGTATGGAAAGAAATCTTATTCACACAACACAAATGAACAAAAATGTTTTGTTATCCAAGTTTGGGAAATTCCACTAGTTCAGCCCTAATAGCTCCGAATTTTATAAGAAGGAGATTTTTCTACACATGTTTTAAAAAAGGGATATGCATCCTTTAAAAATGTTAAAGATGAAAATGACCTATGGATCCAAACATTTTTAAGAGAATAACATTAAATTCTCAAGTGAACGTGCGGTGGTATATTTACCCGAGTAAAACAAGCCATTATTTTGCCCCTTTAAAAAAACTGACATTACGATCATAGATGATTGTAAAGTGATTTATCATGCGTAATGGGCTATATTTTTGTAAGGAATTACTTATGGATTGGGAGTCAACACTCAGTCAAAAATCCCCCGCCTCTCCCTTTTCCCGACAATTGCAAAACCTGATATATAAAAACTAAAAAGAGTTTACAATCCCTAAAAATTACAGACACTTTTTCGAATTATCTCTTTCTACATTTGTGCTTTGAGCATTTCCATTTTGGATGTATACTTTTTTATTAAATCAAAACTTGAGTTTTCACTTTCCCTTCATCTCATAAACAAAAAAAAAAAAGAGATAAAAGGCAAATAGATCACAACAAAATGAAAATTTTAGGGTGTATGTATGGAAAAAAAAGTAATAACAAATGTAAGTAAAGAAAATTTTTTCACACCCTACAAATTAACACAAAAGTTTTATTATCCAAGTTTGGGAAATTCCATTTTTTCAACCCTAATATTCTATATTTAAAACATGTTAAATATTCAAATGACCTGGGGATCCAAACCTTTTAAAAAGAAAACTTTAAATTCTTAAGTTAACGCACGGTGGGTTATTTACACGAGTCAAACAAGCCATTATTTTTGCCCATTTACAAAAAACTAACCTAACGATAATAGATGATTGTAAAGTTAGTTATCATGCATAACGAGCTATATTTTTGTAAGGAATGACTTATGGACTGGGAGTCAACACTCAGTTAAAAATCCCCCACCTCCCCCTTTTCCAGACGATTGCAAAACCTGATATATAAAAACTAAAAAGAGTTTACAATCCCTAAAATTTACAGACACTTTTTGGAATTATCTCCCTCTAGATTTGTCCAATGTGCACTTCCATTTTAGATGTATACTTTTTTCTTAAATCAAAACTTGAGTTTTCACTTTCCCTTCATCTCGTAAACAAAAAAAGGAATAAAAGGCAAATAGATCACAACAAAATAAAAATTTCAGAGTTTATGTATGGAAAAAATTTAAAGAAATAAAAAATGTAAGAAAATAAAATTTATTCACACACCAAAAATGAGCACAAAAGTTTTGTTATCCAAGTTTGGGAATTATCTCTTGTTCAAGCTTAATAGCTCGGAATTTTATCAGAAAGAGATTTTTCTACACTTCTTATAAAAAATGGATATGCATGCTTGAAACATGTTAAAGATGCAAATGACCTATGGATCCAAACCTTTAAAAAGAGAATAACATTAAATTCTCAAGTGAACGTGCGGTGGGATATTTGCCCGAGTCAAACAAGCCATTATTTTGCCCAGTTATCATGCCTAACGGGCTGTATTTTTGTAAGGAATGACCTATGGATTGGGAGTCAACACTCAGTTAAAAATCCCCCACCTCCCCCTTTTCCGGACGATTGCAAAACATGATATTACAATCCCTAAAAATTACAGACACTTTTTGGAATTATCTCTCTCTACATTTGTGCATTGTACATTTCCATTCCAGATGTATACTTTTTTCTTAAATCAAAACTTGAGTTTTCACTTTCCCTTCATCTCGTAAACAAAAAAAGTGATAAAAGGCAAATAGATCACAACAAAATGAAAATTTAAGAGTTTATGTATGGAAATTTATTCACACTCCACAAATGAACACAAAAATTTTTTCATCCAGGTTTGGGAAATTCCATTAGTTCAACCCTAATAGCTCTGAATTTTATAAGAAAGAGATTTTTCTACACATGTTTTAAAATTTTAATATGCATTTTTGAAACATGTTAAATATGAAAATTACCTATGGATCCTTTAAAAAGAAAACATTAAATTCTTAAGTGAACGTACAGTCGTATATTTACCAAAGTCAAACAAGCCATTATTTTGCCCATTTACAAAAAGCTGACCTAACGATCATAGATGATTGTAAAGTTATTTATCATGCATAAAGGATATATTTTTGTAAGTAATGACTTATGGATTGGGAGTCAACACTCAGTTAAAAATCCCCCACCTCTCCCTTTTCCCGATGATTGGAAAACCCGATATATATATAAAAAGTAAAAAGAGTTTACAATCAATAAAAATTATAGACACTTTTGGGAATTATCTCTCTCTACATTTGACCATTGTCCATTTCCATTTTAGGTGTTTACTTTTTTTTAAATCAAAACTTGAGTTTTCACTTTCCCTTCATCTCGTAAACAAAAAAAGAGATAAAAGGCAATTAGATCACAACAAAATGAAAATTTTAGAGTTTATGTATGGAAAAAATTTAAAGAAAAAAATATGTAAGAAATGAAAATTTATTCACACACCACAAATGAACGCAAAAGTTTTGTTATCCAAGTTTGGGAAATTCCACTAGTTCAACCCTAATAGCTTGGAATTTTATAAGAAAGAGATTTTTCTACACATGTTTTAAAAAATGGATATGCATGCTTGAAATATGTTAAAGACGCAAATGTCCTACGGATTCAAACCTTTTAAAGAGAATAACATTAGATTCTCAAGTGAACATGCGGAGGGATATTTACCCGAGTCAAACAAGCCATAATTTTTCGAATTTACAAAAAGCTGACCTAATGACTATAGATGATATTAAAGTGATTTATCATATGTAACAGGCTATAATTTTGTAAGGAATGACTTATGGATTTTGTGTCAACACTCAGTTAAAACACCCCCACCTCCCCCTCTTCCCTACGATTGCTGAACCGGATATATAAGAACTAAATGGAGTTTACAATCCCTAAAAATTATAGACACTTTTTAAAATTATCTCTCTCTAAATTTGTGCATTGTGCATTTCCATTTTAGATAAATACTTTTTTCTTAAATCAAAACTTGAGTTTTCACTTTCCCTTCATCTCGTAAACAAGAAAAGAGATAAAAGGCAAATAGATCACAACAAAATGAAAATTTAAGAGTTTATGTATGGAAAATATTCAAAGCAATAAAAGATATAAGTATGGAAAATTTATTGACACACCACAAATGAGCACAAAAGTTTTGTTATGTAAGTTTGGGAAATTTCACTAGTTCAACACATGGAATTTTATAAGAAAGAGATTTTTCTACACATGTTTTAAATATTTGATATGCATGCTTGAAACATGTTAAAGAAGAAAATGACCTATGGATCCAAACCTTTTGAAAAGAATAACAATAAATTCTCAAGTGAACGTGCAGTGGGATATTGACCCGAGTCAAACAAGCCATTATTTTGCCCATTTACAAAAAGCTGACCTAACGATCGTAGATGATTGTAAAGTGATTTATCATGCATAATGGGCTATATTTTTGTAAGGAATGACTTATGGATAGGGAGTCAACACTCAGTTAAAAATCCCCTGCCACCCTCTTTTCCCGATGATGGCGAAACCTGATATATAAAAAATAAAAAGAGTTTAAAATCCCTAAAATTATGGACAATTTTTGGAATTATCTCTCTCTACATTTTTGCATTGTCTATATCCATTTTAGATATATACTTTTTTCTTAAATAAAAACTTGAGTTTTCACTTTCCCAGCATCTCGTAAAACAAAAAAGAGATAAAAGCAAATAGATCATAACTAAATGAAAATTTTAGAGTTTATGTATAGTAAAAAATGAAAGCAACAAAAAATGTTAGTAAAGAAAATTTATTAACACACCACAAATGAACACAAAATTTTTGTTTTCCAAGTTTGGGAAATTCCTCTAGTTCAAGGGTAATAACTCAGAATTTATAAGAAAGAGATTTTTCTACACATGTTTTAAAAAATTGATAAGCATGCTTGAAACATGTTAAAGATGCAAATGACCTATGGATCTTGACATTTTAAAGAGAATAACATTAAATTCTTCAGTGAATGTGCAGTGGGACATTTACCCGAGTCAAACAAGCCATTATTTTGCCCATTTACCAAAAGCTGACCAAACGATCGTAGATGATTGTACAGTGATTTATCATGCATAATCGGCTATTTTTTTGTAAGGAATGACTTATGGAATGGGAGTCAACACAAGGTTAAAAATCCCCCGCCTCCCCCTTTTCACGACGATTGCAAAACGTGTTATATAAACACTAAAAAGAGTTATAATCCCTAAAAATTATAGACGCTTTTTGGAATTATCTCTTTCTACATTTGTGCATTGTGCATTTCAATTTTAGATGTATACTTTTTTCGTCAATCAAAACTTGAGTTTTTACTTTCCCTTCATCTCGTAAACAAGAAAAGAGATAAAAAGGAAATAGATCACAACAAAATGAAAATTTTAGAGTTTATGTATGGAAAAAATTTAAAGCAATAACAAAAATAAGTAAATAAAATTTATTCACACACCACAAATAAACACAAAAGTTTTGTTGTCCAAGTTTGGGAAATTCCACTAGTTCAACCCTAGCAGCTCGGAATTTTATAAGAAAGAGATTTTTCTACACATGTTTTAAAAAAAAAGATATACATGCTTGAAACATGTAAGAGATGCAAATGACCTATGGATCCAAACCTTTTAAAGAGAATATAATTAAATTACTAAGTGAATGTGCGGTGGGATATTTACCTGATTCAAACAAGCCATTATTTTGCACATTTACTAAAAGCAGACCTAACGATCGTAGATGATTTTTAAAAGATTTATCATACGTCATGGGCTATATTTTTTTAAGGAATGACTTATATATTGGGAGTCTAGGCTCAGTTAAAAATCCCCCGCCTCCTTCTTTTCCCTACGATTGCAAAACTTGATATAGAAAAACTAAAAACCATTTACAATCCCTAAAAATTATAGAAACTTTTTGAAATTTCCTCTCTGTACATTTGTGCATTGTGAATTTCCATTTTACATGTATACTTTTTTCTTAAATCAAAACTTGAGTTTTCACTTTCCCTCCATCTCGTAAACATAAAAAGAGATAAAAGGCAAATAGATCACAACAAAATGAAAATTTTAGAGTTTATGTATGGATAGAATTTAAACAAATACAAAATGTAAGTAAAGAAAATTTATTCACACACCACAAAGGAACAGAAAACTTTGGTTATCCAAGTTTGGGAAATTCCACAAGTTCAACACTAATAGCTTGGAATTTTATAAGAAAGAAATTTTTCTGCACATGTTTTAAAAAATGGATATACATGTTTGACACTTGTTAAAGATACAAATGACCTATGGATCCAAACCATTTAAAGTAAAAATAAATAAATTCTCTAGTGAACGTGCGTTGGGATATTTCCCTGAGTCAAACAAGCCATTATTTTGCCATTTACAAAAAGCTGACCGAACGATCATAGATGATTGTATAGTGATTTATCATGTGTACGGGCTATATTTTTGTAAAGAATGACTTATGGATTGGGAGTCAACACTCAGTTAAAATCCCCCTGCCACCTGTTTTTCACTATCATTGCAAAACCAATTATATAAAACCTAAAAAGAGTTTACAATTCCTAAAAATTATAGACATTTTTTGGAATTATCTCTCTCTAAATTTGTGCATAGTGCATTTCCATTTTAGATGCATACTTTTTTCTTAAATCAAAACTTGAGTTTTCACTTTCCTTTCATCTCGTTAACAAAAAAAAGAGATAAAAGGCAAATAGATCACAACAAAATGAAAATTTTAGAGTTGATGTATGTAAAAAATTTAAGTAAAGATATATTCACACACCACAAATGAACACAAAAGTTTTGTTATCCAAGTTTGGGAAATTCCACTAGTTCAACTTTAATAGCTCGGAATTTTATAGGATAGATATTTTTCTACACAGGTTTTAAAAAATGGATTTGCATGCTTGAAACATGTTAAAGATGCAAAAGACCTATGGATCCAAACCTTTAAAAGGGGTTAACATTAAATTCTCAAGTGAACGTACGGTGGGATATTTACTCGAGTCAAACTAGCCATTATTTTGCCCATTTACAAAAATCTGACTTAACGATCCTAGGTGATTATAAAGTGATTTATCATAGGTAATGGGCAACATTTTTCTAAGGAATGACTTATGGATTGGGAGTCAACACTCAGTTAAAAATCCCCCGCCTCCCTCTTTTCCCGACGACTGCAAAACCTGATATATAAAAACTAAAAAGAGTTTACAATCCCAAAAAATTACAGACACTTTTTGGAATTATCTCTCTCAATATTTGTGCATTGTTTATTTTCATTTTAGATGTATACTTTTTTCTTAAATCAAAACTTGAGTTTTCACTTTCCCTTCATCTCGCAAGTAAAAAAGGAGATAAAAGGCGAATGGATCACAACAAAATAAAATTTTATAGTTTAAGTATTGAAATAATTTTAAACAATAACAAATGTAAGTGTAGAAAATTTATTCACACACCACAAATGAACACAAAAGTTTTGTTATCCAACTTATGGAAATTCCACTAGTTCAACCCTAATAGCTTGGAATTTTATAAGAAAGAGATTTTTCTACACATGTTTTAAAAAATGGATATGGATGCTTGAAACATATTAAAGATGCAAATGACCTATGGATCCAAACCTTTTAAAGAGAATAACATTTAATTCTCAAGTGAACGGGTAGTGGGATATTTACCCGAGTAAAACAAGCCATTATTTTTCACATTCACAAAAAACTGACCTAACGATCATAGATGATTGTAAAGTAATTTATCATGCATAATAGATTATATTTTTGAAAGGAATGACTTACTGATTGGGAGGCAACACTCAGTTAAAAATTCACCGCCTCTCTTTTTTTCCGACGATTGCAAAAACTGATATATAAAAACTAAAAAGAGTTTACAATCCCGAAAAATTTCAGACACTTTTCTAAATTATCTCTCTCTACATTTGCGCATTATGCTTTTCCATTTCAGATGTATACTTATTTCTTAAATCCAAACTTGAGTTTTCACATTCCCTTCATCTCATAAACAAAAAAGAAAGATAAAACGCAAATAGATCACAACAAAAAGAAAATTTTAGAGTTTATGTATGGAAAAAATTTAAAGCAATAAAAATGTAACTAAAAAAAAATTATTCACACACCACAAATAAAAAAAAATGTTTTGTTATCCAAGTTTGGGAAATTCCACTAGTTCAACCCTAATAGCTCAGAATTTTAGAAGAAGGAGATTTTTCTACACATGTTTTAAAAAATGGATATGCATGCTTGAAACATGTTAAAGATGCAAATACATATGGATCCAAACCTTGTAAAGAGAATAACATTAAATTCTCAAGTGAACCTGAGGAGGGATATTTACCTGAGTCAAACAAACCATTATTTTTCCTGTTTACAAAAAGCTAACCTTACGATCATAGATGATTGTAAAGTGATTTATCATGCGTAACGGGCTATATTTTCGTAAGGAATGACTTATGGATTGGGAGTCAACACTCAGTTAAAAATCCCCCGTCTCCCCCTTTTCCCGAAAATTGCAAAACCTGATATGTAAAAACTAAAAAGAGTTTACAATCCCTAAAAATTACAGACAATTTTTGGAATTATTGCTCTCTACATTTTTGCATTGAGCATTTCCATTTTGGATGTATACTTTTTTCATCAATCAAAACTTGAGTTTTTACTTTCCCTTCATCTCGTAAACAACAATAGAGATAAAAGGCAAATAGATCATAACTAAATGAAAATTTTAGAGTTTATGTATAGTAAAAATTTAAATCAATAAAAAATGTTAGTAAAGAAAATTTATTAACACACCACAAATGAACACAATTTTTTTTTCCAAGTTTGGGAAATTCCTCTAGTTCAAGCGTAATAAGTTAGAATTTTATAAGAAAGAGATTTTTCTATACATGTTTTAAAAAATTGATAAGCATGCTTGAAACATGTTAAAGATGCAAATGACCTATGGATCCAGACCTTTTAGAGAGAATAACATTAAATTCTTCAGTGAATGTGCAGTGGGATATTTACCCGAGTCAAACAAGCCATTATTTTGCCCATTTACAAAAAGCTGACCAAACTATCATAGATGATTGTAAAGTGATTTATCATGCGTAACCGGCTATATTTTTGTAAGGAATGACTTATGGATTCGGAGTCAACACATGGTAAAAAATCCCCCGCCTCCTCCTTTTCCTAACGATTGCAAAACGTGTTATAAAAAAACTAAAAAGAGTTATAATCCCTAAAAATTATAGACTCTTTTTGGAATTATCTCTCTCTACATTTGTGCATTGTGCATTTCAATTTGATATGTATTCCTTTTTCATCAATCAAAACTTGAGTTTTTGCTTTCCCTTCATCTCGTAAACAACAAAAGAGATAAAAGGGAAATAGATCACAACAAAATGAAAATTTTAGAGTTTATGTATGGAACAAATTTAAAGCAATAAAAAATATAAGTAAATAAAATTTATTCACACACCACAAATAAACAAAAAAGTTTTGTTATGCAAGTTTGGGAAATTCCACTAGTTCAAACCTAATAGCTCAGAATTTTATAAGAAAGAGATTTTTCTACACATTTTAAAAAAAATAGGTATGCATGCTTGAAACTTGTTAGAGATGCAAATGGCCTAGGTATCCAAAACTTTTAAAGAGAATATAATAAGTGAGTGTGCGGTGGGATATTTACCTGATTCAAACAAGCCATTATTTTGCACATTTACAAAAAGCTGACCTAAACGATCGTAGATGATTGTAAAGTGATTTATCATGCGTAACGGGCTATATTTTTGTAAGGAAATACTTATGGATTGGGAGACTAGTTAAAAATCCCCCGCCTCCCTCTTTTTCCCTACGATTGCAAAACCTGATATAGAAAAATTAAAAGGATTTTACAATCCCTAAAAATTATAAATACTTTTTGGAATTTTCTCCCTATACATTTGTGCATTGTGAATTTCCATTTTACATGTATACTTTTTTCTTATATCAAAACTTGAGTTTTCAGTTTCCCTTCATCTCGTAAACATAAAAAGAGATAAAAGGCAAATAGATCACAACAAAATCAAAATTTTATATTTTATGTATGGATAAAATTTAAAGCAATAAAAAATGTAAGTAAAGAAAATTTATTCACACACCACAAAGGAGCACAAAAGTTTGGTTATCCAAGTTTAGGAATTTCCACTAGTTCAACACTAATAGTTTGGAATTTTATAAGAAAGAAATTTTTCAACACATGTTTTAAAAAATGGATATGCATGCTTGAAACTTGTTAAAGATTCAAATGACCTACGGATCCAAACCTTTTAAAGAGAAAAAAATTAAATTCTCAAGTGAATGTGCGGTGGTATATTTCCAAGAGTCAAACAAGACATTACTTGGCCCATTTACAAAAAGCTGACCTAATGATCATAGATGATTGTAAAGTGATTTATCATGTGTACGGGCTATATTTTTGTAAGGAATGACTTATGGATTGGGAGTCAACACTCAGTTAAAAGTCCCCCGCCACCTCCTTTTCATGGTGATTGTGAAACCTATTATATAAAAACTAAAAAGAGTTTACAATCCCTAAAAATTAGAGACACTTTTTGGAATTATCTCTCTACATTTGTGCATAGTGCATTACCATTTTAGATGCATACTTTTTTCTTAAATCAAAACTTGAGTTTTCACTTTCCCTTCATCTCGTTAACAAAAAAAAGAGATAAAAGGCAAAAAGATCACAACAAAATGAATTTTTTAGAGTTGATGTATGTAAAAAATTTAAAGCAATAAAAAATTTAAGTAAAGAAAATATATTCACACACCACAAATGAACACAAAAGTTTTGTTATCCAAGTTTGGGAAATTCCACTAGTTCAACCCTAATAGCTCGGAATTATATAAGATAGAGATTTTTCTACACAGGATTTAAAAAATGGATATGCATTCATGAAACATGTTAAAGATGCAAATGACCAATGGATTCAAACCTTTTAAAGGGAATAACATTAAATTCTCAAGTGAACGTGCGGTGGGATATTTACTTGAGTCAAACAAGCCATTATTTTTCCCATTTACAAAAAGCTTCCTTAACGATCCTAGGTGATTGTAAAGTGATTTATCAAGTGTAATGGGACACATTTTTTTAAGGAATGACTTATGGATTGGGAGTCAACACTCAGTTAAAAATCCCCCGCCTCCCTCTTTTCCCAATTATTGCAAAACCTCATATATAAAAACTAAAATGAGTTTCTAATCCCTAAAAATTAAAGAAACTTTTTGGAATTATCTCTCTCAATATTTGTGCTTTGTGCATTTCCATTTTAGATGTATACTTTTTTCTTAAATCAAAACTTGAGTTTTCACTTTCCCTTCATCTCGTAAGCAAAAAAGGAGATAAAAGGCAAATAGATCACAACAAAATGAAAATTTTAGAGTTTAAGTATGGAGAAAAATTTAAGCAATAAAAAATGTAAGTGAAGAAAATTTATTAACACACCACAAATGAACACAAAAGTTTTGTTATCATAGTTTGGGAAATTCCACTAGTTCAATCCTAATAGCTTGGAATTTTATAAGAAAGAGATTTTTCTACACATGTTTTAAAAAATGGATATGGATGCTTGAAACATGTTAAAGAGGCAAATGGCCTATGGATCCAAACCTTTTAAAGAGAATAACATTAAATTCTCAAGTGAACGGGTGGCGGGATATTTACCCGAGTCAAACAAGCCATTATTTTGCACATTCACAAAAAGCTGACCTAACGATCATAGATGATTGTAAAGTAATTTATCATGCGTATCATATTATATTTTTTAAAGGAATGACTTACTGATTGGGAGTCAACACTCAGTTAAAAATCCACCGCCTCCTTTTTTTCCCGACGATTGCAAAAACTGATATATAAAAACTAAAAAGACTTTACAATCCCCAAAAATTTTAGACACTTTTTATAATTATCTCTCTCTACATTTACGCATTAGTGCATTTCCATTTCAGATGTATACTTATTTCTTAAATCAAAACTTGAGTTTTCACATTGCCTTCATCTCATAAACAAAAATGGAGATAAAACGCAAATAGATCACAACAAAAAGAAAATTTTAGAGTTTATGTGTGGAAAAAACTTAAAGCAATAAAAAATATAAATAAATAAAATTTATTCATACACCACAAATGAACAAAAATGTTTTGTTATCCAAGTTTGGGAAATTCCACTAGTTCAACCCTAGGAGCTCAGAATTTTATAAGAAGGAGATTTTTCTACACATGTTTTAAAAAAATGGATATGCATGCTTGAAACATGTTAAAGATGCAAATACCTAAGTGAACGTGTGAAGGGATATTTACTTGAGTCAAACAAGCCATTATTTTGTCAGTTTACAAAAAGCTGACCTTATGATCATAGATGATTGTAAAGTGATTTATCTTGCATAATGGACTATATTTTTGTAAGGAATGACTTATGGATTGGGAGTCAACTCTCAGTTAAAAATCCCCTGCCTCCCTCTTTTCCCGACAATTGCAAAACCTGATATGTAAAAACTAAAAAGAGTTGACAATCCCTAAAAATTACAAACACTTTTTTGGAATTATCTCTCTCTACAATTGTGCATTGAGAATTTCCATTTTGGATGTATACTTTTTTATTAAATCAAAAGTTGAGTTTTCACTTTCCCTTCATCTTGTAAACAAAAAAAGAGATAAAAGGCAAATAGATCACAAAAAAATGAAAATTTTAGAGTTTATGTATTAAAAAAATTTAAATCAATAACAAATGTAAGTAAAAAAAATTTATTCACACACCTCAAATGAACACAAATGTTTTGTTATCCAAGTTTGGGAAATTCCATTAGTTCAACCCTAATAGCTCGGAATTTTAGAAGAAAGTGATTTTTCTACACAAGTTTTAAAAATTGAATAAGCATTTTTGAAACATGTTAAAAATGAAAATGACCTATGGATCAAAAACTTTTAAAAAGAAAAAATTAAATTCTTAAGGGAACGTATGGTGGGATATTTACCCGAGTCAAACAAGCAATTATTTTGCCCATTTACAAAAAGCTGACCTAACTATCATAGTTGATTGTAAAGTGCTTTATAATGCATAACGGGCTATATTTTTATAAGGAATGACTTATGGATTGGGGGTCAACACTCAGTTAAAAATTCCCCACCTCCCCCTTTTCCCGATGAATGAAAAACCTGATATATAAAAACTAAAAAGAGTTTACAATCCCTAAAAATTACAGACACTTTTTTGAATTATCTCTCTCTACATTTGTCCAATGTGCATTTCCATTTTAGATATATACTTTTTTCTTAAATCAAAACTTGAGTTTTCACTTTCCTTTCATCTCGTAAACAAAACAGAGATAAAAGTCAAATAGATCACTACAAAATTAAAATTTTAGAGTTTATGTCTGGAAAAAATTTAAAGAAATAAAAAATGTAAGTAAATAAAATTTATTCACACACAAGAAAAGAACACAAAATTTTTTTAATCCACGTTTTGGAAATGCCACTACTTCAACCGTAATAGATCCAAATTTTATAAGAAAGAGATTTTTCTACACTTGTTTTAAAAAATGGATATACATGCTTGAAACATGTTAAAGATGCAAATGACCAATGGATACAAACCTTTTAAAGTGAATAACATTAAATTATCTAGTGTGGAAAATATTTAAAGTAATAACAAATTTAAGTAAAGAAAATTTATTCACACCCCACAAATGAGCCCAAAAGTTTTGTTATCCAAGTTTTGGAAATTCCACTAGTTCAATGCTCAGAATTTTATAAGAAAGAGATTTTTTGACACATGTTTTAAAAAATGGATATGCATGATTGAAACATTTTAAAGATTCAAATGACCTATGGATCCAAACCTTTTAAAGAGAATAACATTAAATTCTCAAGTAAACGTGCCGTGGGATATTTACCCGAGTCAAACATGCCATTATTTTGTCCGTTTACAAAAAGTTGACATAGCGATCGTAGCTGATTGTAAAGTGATTTACCAAGCGTAATGGGCTATATTTTTGTAAGAAAATACTTATGTATTGGGAGTCAACACTCAGATAAAAATCCCCCGCCTTCCCCTTCTCATGACAATTGCAAAACCTGATATATAAAAACTAAAAAGAGTTTACAATCCCTAAAAATTATAGACACTTTTTGGAATTATCACTTTCAACATTTGTGCATTGTGCATTTCCATTTTAGATGTGTACTTTTTTTTCTTAAATCACAACTTGAGTTTTCACTTTTCCTTCATCTCGTAAAATAAAAAAGAGATAAAAGGAAAATAGATGACAAAAAAATGAAAATTTTAGTGTTTATGGATGGCAAAAATTTAAGCAATAAAAAATGTAAGTAAAGATAAATTATTCACACACCAAAAATGAACACAAAAGTTTTGTTATCCAAGTTTGGAAAATTCCTCTTGTTCAACCTCAATAGCTTGGAATTTTATAAGAAAGAGAATTTTCTACACATGTTTTAAAAAATTGATATGCATGCTTGAAACATGTTAAATATACAAATGACCTATGGATCCAAACCTTTTAAAGAGAATAACATTAAATTCTCAGGTGACTGTGCGGTGGGATATGTACCCAAGTAAAACTAGCCATTATTTTGCCCATTTAAAAAAGCTGACCTAATGATCATAGATGATTGTAAAGTGATTTATCATGTGTAACGGGCTATGTTTTTCTAAGGAATGACTTATGGATTGGGAGTCAACACTCGGTTAAAAATCCCTCACCTCACCCTTTTCTGGAAGATTGTAAAACCTAGTAAATAAAAATTAAACAGAGTTTACAATCCCAAAAAATTTTAAACACTTTTTGGAATTATCACTCTCTACATTTGTGCATTGTGCATTTCCATTTCAGATGTGTACTTTTTTTTCTTAAATCAAAACTTGAGTTTTCACTTTCCCTTCATCTCATAAACAAAAAAAGAGATAAAAGACAAATAGATCACAACAAAATGCAAATTTTAGAGTTTATGTATGGAAAAAATTTATAGCAATAACAAATGTAAGTAAAGAAAATTTATTTACACACCACAGATGAAGACAAAATTTTTGTTATCCATGTTTGGGAAATTCCACTAGTTCAACCCTACTACTTTGGAATTTTAAAACAAAGAGATTTGTCTACACATGTTTTAAAAAATAGATCTGCATACTGGAAACATGTTAATGATGCAAATGACCGATGGATCCAAACTTTTTAAAGAGATTAACATTAATTTCTCAAGTGAATGTGAGGTGGGATATTTATTCGAGTTAAACAAGCCAATATCTTGCCCATTTTCAAAAAGCTAACCTAACGATCATGGATGATTGTAATGTGATTTATCATCTGTAACGGTCTATATTTTTGTAACGAATGACTTATGGATTAAGAGTTTACAAAACTCTTTTTTCCTAAATCAAAACTTGAGTTTTCACTTTCCCTTCATCTTGTAAACAAAAAAAGAGATAAAAGGCAATAGATCACAACAAAATGAAAATTGTAGAGTTTAAGTATGAAAAAATTTAAAGAAATCACAAATGTAAGTGAAGAAAATTTATTCACACACGACAAATGAACTCAAAATTTTTGTTATCCGAGGTTGGAAAATTCCACTAGTTCAAATCTAATAGCTTGGAATTTTATAAGTAAGAGATATTTCTACACATGTTTTAAAAAATGGATATGCATGCTTGAAACATGTTAAAGATGCAAATGACCTATGGATCCAAACCTTTTAAAGAGAATAACATTAAATTCTCAAGTGAACTTGCGGTGGGATATTTACCCGAGTCAAACTTTTCATTATTTTGCCCATTTACAAAAAGTAGACCTAACGATCATAGATGATTGTAAAGTGATTTATCATGCACAATGGGCTACATTTTTGTAAGGTATGACTTATGGGTTGGGAGTCAACACTCAGTTAAAAATCCCATGCCTCCCCCTTTTCCCAAAGATTGTAAAACCAAATATATAAAAACTAAAAAGAGTTTACAATCCCTAAAAATTACTGACACTTTTTGGAATTATCACTCTCTACATTTGTGTGCATTGTGCATTTCAATTTTATATGTGTACTTTTTTTTTACAATCAAATTTTGAGTTTTCACTTTCCCTTCATCTCGTAAACATAAAAAGAGATAAAAGTCAAATAGATCACAACAAAATGAAACTTTAAGAGTTTATGTATGGAAATCATTTAAGGAAATAAAAAATGTAAGTAAAGAAAAAAATATCACACACCACAAATGAACACAAAAGTTTTGTTATCCGAGTTTGGGAAATTCCACAAGTTCAACCCTAATAGCTTGGAATTTTATAAGAAAAAGATTTTTCTACCCAAGTTTTAAAAAATGGATATGCATGTTTGAAACATGTTAAAGATGCAAATGACCTATGGATCCAAACCTTTTAAACTGAATTACATTAAATTCTCAAGTGAACATGCGGTGGGATATTGACCGGAGTCAAACAAGCCATTATTTTGCCCATTAACAAAAAGCTGACCTAACGATCATACATGATTGTAAAGTGATTTATCATGCGTAATGGGCTATATTTTTGTAAGGAATGACTTATAGATAGGGAGTCAACACTCGGTTAAAAATCCCACGCCTCCCCCTTTTCCCGACGATTGTAAAACCGGATATATAAAAACTAAAAAGAGTTTACAATCCCTTAAAATTATAGACACTTTTTGGAATTATCACTCTCTACATTTGTGTATTGTGCATTTTCATTTTAGATGTGTACTTTATTTCTTAAATCAAAACTTGAGTTTTCACTTTCCCTTCATCTCGTAAACAAAAAAAGAGATAAATGGCAAATAGTTCACAACAAAATGAAAATTTTAGAGTTTATTTCTAGAAAAAATTTTAAGCAATCACAAATGTAAGTAAAGAAAATTTATTCATACACGACAAATGAACTCAAAAATTTTGTTATCCGAGGTTGGGAAATTCCACTAGTTCAACTCTAATAGCTTGGAATTTTATAAGAAAGAGATTTTTCTACACATGTTTTAAAAAATGGATATGGATGCTTGATACATGTTAAAGATGCAAATGACCTATGGATCCAAACCTTTTAAAGTGAATAATATTAAATTCTCAAGTGAACATGCAGTAGGATATTTACACGAGTCAAACAAGCCTTTATTTTGCCAATTTTCAAAAAGTTGACCTAAATATCATAGATGATTTTAAAGTGATTTATCATACGTACGGGCTATATTTTTGCAGGGAATGAATTATGGATTGGGAGTCAACACTCGGTTAAAATTCCCCCACCTCCCCCTTTTCCCGACAAATGCAAATCTTGATATATAAAAACTAAAAAGAGTTTACAATCCCTAAATATTACAGACACTTTTTGGAATTATCATTCTCAACATTTGGGTATTGTGAATTTCCATTTAAGATGTGTACTTTTTTTCTTCATTCAAAACTTGAGTTTTCACTTTCCCTTCTACTCATAAACAAAAAAAGAGATTAAAGGCAAATAGATCACATCAAAATGAAAATTTAAGTGTTTATGTAAGGAAAACATTTAAAGCAATCATAAATGTAAGGAAAGAAAATCTATTCACACATCACAAATGTGCACAAAAGTTTTGTTATCCGAGTTTTGGATATTCCACTAGTTCAACCTTAATAGCAAGGAATTTTAAAAGAAAGAAATTTTTCTACACATGTTTTAAAAAATGGATATGCAAGCTTGAAACATGTTAAAGATGCAAATGACCTATGGATCCAATCCTTTTAAAGAGAATAATATTAAATTCTCTAGTGAACGTGAGGTAGGATATTTACATGAGTAAAACAAGCCTTTGCTTTGCCCATTTACTAAAAACTGACCTAACGATCTTAGATGATTGTAAAGTGATTTATCATGCGTAATGGGAAATATTCTTGTAAGGAAAGACTTATGGATTGGGAGTCAACACTCGGTTAAAAATCCCCTGCCTCCCGCTTTTCTCGACTATTGCAAAACTTGACATATAAAAAATAAAAAGAGTTTACAATTCATAAAAATTACAGACACTTTTTGGAATTATCACACTCTGCATTTTTGCATTGTGCATTTCAATTTTAGATGGGTACTTTTTTTTCATAAATCAAAACTTGAGTTCTCACTTTCCCTTGATCTCGTAAACAAAAAAAGAGATAAAAGGCAAATTGATTACAACAAAATGAAAATTTTAGAGTTTATGTATGAAAAAAAATCAAAACAATCACAAATGTCAGTAAAGAAAAATTATTCACACACCACAAATGAACACAAAAGTTTTGTTATCCGAGTTTCAGAAATTCCACTAGTTCATCCCTAATAGCTTGGAATTTTATAAGAAAGGGAATTTTCTACACATATTTGAAAAAATTGATATGCATGTTTGAAACATGTTAAATATGCAAATGACCAATGGATCCAAACCTTTTAAAGAGAATAACATTAAATTTTCAAGTGAACGTGCGGTGGGACATTTACAAGAGTCAAATAAGCCTTTATTTTGCCAATTTACAAAAAGCTGACCTAACGATCATAGATGATTGTAAAGTGATTTATCATGCGTAATGGGCTATATTTTTGTAACGAATGACTTATGGATTGAGAGTCAACACAAGTTAAAAATCCCCCGCCTCCCCGTTTTCCTGACTATTGCAAAACCTAATTTATAAAAACTAAAAAGAGTTTACAATCCCTTAAAATTATAGACACGTTTTGGAATTATCACTCTCAACATTTGTGCATTGTGCATTTCCATTTTAGATGAGTACTTTTTTATCTTAATTAAAAACTTGAGTTTTCACTTTCCCTTCATCTCGTAAACAAAAAAAGAGATAAAAGGCAAATAGATCAGAACAAAATGAAAATTTTAGAGTATATGTATGAAAAAAATTTAAAGCAATAAAAAACTGTAAGTAAAGAAAATTTATTCACACACCACAAAGGAACACAAAACTTTTGTTATCCAAGTTTGGGAAATTCCTCTAGTTCTACCATAATAGCTTGGAATTTTATAAGAAAGAAATTTTTCTACACATGTTTTAAAAAATGGATTTGCTTGCTTGAAACATGTTAAAGATTCAAATGACCAATGGATCCAAACCTTTTAAAGATAATAACATTAAATTCTCAAGTGAACGTGCGGTGGGATATTTACCCGAGTCAAATAAGCCTTTATTTTGCCCATTTACAGAAAGCTGATGCAACGATCAGAGATGATTGTAAAGTGATTTCTCATGCGTAATGGGCTATATTTTTGTAGGGAATGATTTATGGATTGGGAGTAAACACTCGGTTAAAAATCCCGCGCCTCCCGCTTTTCACAACGATTGTAGAACCTGATATATAAAAACTAAAAAGAGTTTACAATCTCCAAAAATTATAGACACTTTTTGGAATTATCACTCTCTACTTTTGTGCATTGTGCATCTCCATTTTATATGTGTACATTTTTTTCTTCAATCAAAACTTGAGTTTTCACTTTCCCTTCATCTCGTAAACAAAAAAAGAGATAAAAGACAAAATAGATCACAATAAAACGAAAATTTTAGAGTTTATGTCTAGAAAAAATTTAAAGCAATCACAAATGTAAGTAAAGAAAATTTTTTCACACACCACAAATGAACACAAAAGTTTTGTTATCCGAGTTTGGGAAATTCCACTAGTTCAACCCTAATAGCTTGGAATTTTATAAGAAAGAGATTTTTCTACACATGTTTTTAAAAATGGATATGCATGCTTGAAACAAGTTAAAGATGCAAATTACCTATGGATCCAAACCTTTTCAAGAGAATAACATTAAATTCTCATGTGAGCATGCGGTGGGGTATTTACCCGAGTCAAAAAAGCCTTTATTTTGCCCATTTACAAAAAGCTGACCTAACGATCATAGATGATTGTAAAGCGATTTATCATGCATAACATGCAATATTTTTGTAAGGAATGACTTATGGGTTGGGAGTCAACACTCGGTTAAAAATCCCCCGCCTCGCCCTTCTCTCGACGATTGTAAAACCTGATATATAAAAACTAAAAAGAGTTTACAATACCCAAAAAGTATAGACACTTTTTGGAATTATCACTCTCAACATTTGTGCATTGTGCAATTCAATTTTTGATGTGTACTTTTTTTTCTTCAATCAAAACTTGAGTTTCCACTTTTCCTTCATCTCGTAAACAAGAAAAGAGATAAAAGGAAAATAGATCACAACAAACTGAAAATTTTAGAGTTTATGTATGGCAAAAATTTAAAACAATCACAAAAGAAAGTAATGAAAGTTTATTCACACACCACAAGTGAACACAAAATTTATGTTATCAGAGTTTGGAAAATTCCACTAGTTCAACCCTAATAGTTTGGAATTTTATAAGAAAGAGATTTTCCTACACATGTTTTAAAAAATGGATATGAATGCTTGAAACATGTTAAAGATGCAAATGACCTATGGATCCAAGCGTTTTAAAGAAAATAACATTAAATTCTCACGTGAACATGCGGTGGGATATTTACCTGAGTCAAACAAGCCTTTATTTTGCCCATTTACTAAAACATGACCTCACGATCATAGATGATTGTAAAGTAATTTATCATATGTATTGGGCTATATTTTAATAAGGAATGACCTATGGATTGGGAGTCAACACTCGGTTAAAAATCCCCCTCCCTTTTCCCGACTATATCAAAACTTGATATATAAAAACTAAAAAGAGTTTACAATCCCAAAAAAATACAGACACTTTTTGGAATTATTACTCTCTACATTTGTGCATTGTGCATTTCCAATTTAGTTGTGTACTTTTTTTTCTTAAATCAAAACTTGAGTTTTCACTTTCCCTTCATCTCGTAAAATAAAAAAGAGATAAAAGGCAAATCGATCACAAAAAAATTAAAATTTTAAAGTTTATGTATGGAAAAAATTTAAAGCAATCACAAATGTGAGTAAAGAAAATTTATTCGCACACCAAAAATGAACACAAAAGTTTTGTTATCCAAGTTTGGGAAATTCCACTAGTTCAACCCTAATAGCTTGGAATTTTATAAGAAAGAGATTTTTGAACACATGTTTTGAAAAATGGATATGTATGCTTGAAACATGTTAAAGATGCAAATGACCTATGTATCCAAACCAGTTAAAGTGAATAACATTAAATTCTCAAGTGAACGTGTGGTGGGATATTTACCCGAGTCAAACAAACCATTATTTTGCCCATTGACAAAAAGCTGACCTAACGATCATAGATGATTATAAAGTGATTTATCATGCTTAACGGGCTATATTTTTGTAAGGAATGACTTATGGATTGGGAGTCAACACACGGTTAAAAATGCCCCGCCTCCCCTTTTCCCAACAATTGCAAAACCTGATATTTAAAAACTAAAAAGAGTTTAAAATCCCTAAATATTACAAACACTTTTTCGAATTATCACTATTTACATTTGTGCATTTCTTTTTTAGATGCGTACTTTTTTTCTAAAATCTATACTCGAGTTTTCACTTTCACTTCATTTCGTAAATAAAAAAAGAGATAAAAGGCAAATAGATCACATCAAAATGAAAATTTTAAAGTTTATGTATGGAAAAATTTTAAAGCAAAAAAAAATGTAAGTAAAGAAAATTTATTCACACACCACAAATGAAGACAAAAGTTTTGTTATCCATGTTTGGGAAATTCCACTAGTTCAACCCTGCTACTTTGGAATTTTAATAGCAAGAGATTTTTCTACAGATGTTTTAAAAAATAGATATGCATGCTGGAAACATGTTAAAGATTCAAATGACTTTTGGATCCAAACCTTTTAAAGAGAATAACAATAATTTCTCAAGTGAATGTGCAATGGGATATTTACCTGAGTCAAACAAGCCTTTATTTTGCCCATTTACAAAAAGCTGATAACGATCATAGATAATTGTAAAGTGATTTATCATGTGTGATGGGCTATATTTTTGTAAGAAATGACTTATGGATTGGTAGTCAACACTCGGTTTAAAATCCCCCGCCTCCCCCTTTTCCCAACGATTGCAAAACTTGATATAGAAAAACGAAAACGAGTTTACAATCCCTAAAATTACAGACTCTTTTTGGAATTATCACTCTCTAAATTTGTGCATTGTGCATTTCCATTTTAGATGTGTACTTTTTTTTCTTAAATCAAAACTTTAGTTTTTACTTTCCCTTCATCTCGTAAACAACAAAAGAGATAAAAGGCAAACAAATCACAACAAAATAAAAATTTTAGAGTTTATGTATGGAAAAAATTTAAAGAAATGACAAATGAAAGTAAAAAAAAATTATTCACACACCACAAATGAACACAAAAGTTTTTTTATCCTGGTTTGAGAAATTCCACTAGTTCATACCTAATAGCTTGGAATTTTATTAGAAAGAGATTTTTCAACACATGTTTCAAAAAATGGATAAGCATGCTTGAAACCTGATAAAGATGTAAATATACAATGGATCCAAACCATTTAAAGAGAATAACATCAAATTCTCAAGTGAACGTGCGGTGGGATATTTACCCGAGTCAAACAAGCCTTTATTTTGCCCATTTGGAAAAAGTTGACCTAATGATCATAGATAATTGTAAAGTGATTTATCATGTGTCACTGGCTTAATTTTCGTACGGAATGACTTATGGATTGGGAGTCAAGCAAAATAAAACCTGACGATTGTAAAACCTGATATATAAAAACTAAAAAGAGTTTACAATCTCTAAAAATTACAAACACTTTTTGGAGTTACCGTTACACACAATAAATTACTTTATAATCATCTGTGATCGTTAGGTCATCTTTTTGTAAATGAGCAAAATAATGGCTTGTTTGACTCGGGTAAATATCCCAGTGCACATTCACTTGAGAATTCAATGTTATTCACTTTAAAAGGTTTGGATCCACAGGTAATTTGCATCTTTAACATGTTTCAAGCATACATATCCATTTTTTAAAACTTGTGTAGAAAGATCTCTTTCTTATTAAATTCCAAGCTATTAGGGTTGAACAAGTGGAATTTCCCAAACTTGGATAACAAAAATTTTGTGTTCATTTGAGGTGTGTGAATAAAATTTCTTTACTTACATTTGTTTATTGCTTTAAATTCTTTCCACACACAAACTCTAAAATTTTCTTTTTGTTGTGATCTATTTGCCTTTTATCTCTTTTTTTTTGTTTACGAGATGAAGGGAAAGTGAAAACTGAAGTTTTGATTTAAGAAAAAAGTATACATATAAAATGGAAATAAAAAATGCACAAATGTAGAGAGAGATAAATCCAAAAAATGTCTGTAATTTTTAGGAATTGTAAACTCTTTTTAGTTTTTATATATCAGGTTCTACAATCGTCAGGAAAAGGGGGAGGCGAGAGATATTTATCTGAGTGTTGACTCTCAATCCACAAGTCATTCCTTAAAAAAATATAGCCAGTTACGCATGATAAATCACTTTAAAATCATCTATGATTGTTAGGTCAGCTTTTTGTAATTGGGCAAAATAATGGCGTGTTTGACTTGGGTAAATATCCCACCCCACGTTCACTTGAGAATTTAATGTTATTCTCTTTAAAAGGATTGGATCCATAGGTTATTTGCATCTCTAACATGTTTGAAGCTTGCAAATCCATTTTTTTAAAACATGTGTAGAAAAATCACTTATAAAATTCTGAGCTATTAGGATTGAACTAGTGGAATTTCCCAAACTTGGATAACAAAACTTTTGTTTTCAATTGTGGCGTGTGAATAAAATTTCTTTACTTACATTTGTTTATTGCTTTAAATTATTTCAATACATCGACTCTAAAATTTTCATTTTGTTGTGATCTATTTGCCATTTATCTATTTTTTTTTACAAGATGATGGAAAAGTAAAAACTCAAGTTTTGATTTAAGAAAAAAGTATACATCTAAAATGGAAATGCACAATGCACAAATGTAGAGAGACATAATTCCAAAAAGTGACTGTAATTTTTAGGGATTGTAAACTCTTTTTAGTTTTTAAATATCAGGTTCTACAATCGTCGGGAAAAGGGGTAGGCGTGGGATTTTAAACTTAGTGATGTCTCCCAATCCATAAGTCTTTCCTTACAAAAATATAGCCTATTATGCATGAGAAATCACTTTAAAATCATCTATGATCATTAGGTCAACTTTTTGTAAATGGGAAAAATAATGGCTAGTTTTACTCGGGTAAATATCCCATCAAACGTTCACTTGAGAATTTAATGTTATTCTCTTTAAAAAGTTTGGATCCATAGGTTATTTGCATCTTTAAACTGTTTCAAACATGTATGTCCATTTTTTAAAACATGTGTAGAAAAATATCTTTCTTATAAAATTTTGAGTTGTTAGGGTTTAACTAGTGGAATTTCCCAAGCTTGGATAACAAAAATTTTGTGCTAATTTGTGGTGTGTGAATAAATTTTATTTACTTAAGCTATAAATTCTTTCCATCCATCAACTCTAAAATTTTCATTTTGTTGTGATCTATTTGCCTTTTTTCTCTTTTTTTTTTTTGTTAATGAGATGAAGGGAAAGTGAAAACTCAAGTTTTGATTTAACAAAACATTATACATCTAAAATGGAATTGCACAATGCACAAATGTAGATAGATATAATTCCAAAAAGTGTATGTAATTTTTAGGGATTGTAGATTCTGTTTAGTTTTTATATATCAGGTTCTGCAATCGTCGGGAAAAGGGGTAGGCGAGGGATTTCTAACTTAATCTTGACTCCCAAACCATAAGTCATTCCTTACAAAAATATAGCCCGTTACGCATGATAAATTATTTTACAATCATCTTCGATCGTTTGGTCAACTTTTTTCAAATCGGCAAAATAATGGCTTGTTTGACTCTGGTAAATATCCCACCACTCGTTCACTTGAAAATTTAATGTTATTTTCCTTAAAAGGTTTGGATCCATAGGTCATTTGCATCTTTAACATGTTTCAAGCATGCATATCCTTTTTTTGAAACATATGTAGAAAAATCTCTTTCTTATAAAATTCAGAGCTATTAGGGTTGAACTAGTGGAATTTCCCAAACATGAATAACAAAACTTTTGTATTCATTTGTGGAGTGTGAATAAATTTTCTTGACTTAAATTTGTTGATTGCCTTAAAATATTTCCATACATCCACTCTATAATTTTCATTTTGTTGTGATCTTTTTTCCTATTATCTTTTTTTTCTTTACGAGATGAAGGGAAAGTGAAAATTCTTGTATTGATTTAACAAAAAAGTATACATCTATAATAGAAATTCACAATGCACAAATGTAGAGAAAGATAATTCCAAAATGTGTCTGTAATTTTTAGGGATTGTTAACTATTTTTAGTTTTTATATATCAGGTTAAGCAATCGTCGGGAAAAGGGGGAGGCGAGGGATTTTTAACAGTGTTGACTCCCAATCCATAAGACATTAATTAAAAAAACATTACCTGTTATGCGTGATAAATCATAATAAAAACATATAGCCTATTACGCATGATAAATCACATTACAATCATCTATGATCGTTAGGTCAGTTTTTTGTAAATGGGCAAAATAATGGCTTGTTTGACTCTGGTAAAAATCCCACCGCATGTTCACTAGAGAATTTAATCTTATTCTCTTTAAAAGGTTTGGATCCATAGGTCCTTTGCATCTTTAACATGTTTCAAACATGCATGTTCATTTTTTAAAACATGTGTAGAAAAATCTCTTTCTTATAAAATTCCGAGCTATTAGGGTTGAACTAGTGGAATTTTCCAAACTTGGATATAAAAAATTTTGTGTTCATTTGTGGTTTGTGAATAAATTTTATTTTCTTACTTTTGTATATTGCTTTAAATTCTTCCAATACATCAACTCTAAAATTTTCATTTTTTTGTGATCTATTTGCCTTTTATCACTTTTTTTTGTTTACGAGGTGAAGGGAAAGTGAAAACCCAAGTTTTTATTTTAGAAACATGTATACATCTAAAATGGAAACTCACAATGTAAGAATTTAGAACAGATAATTCCAAAAAGTGTCTGTAATTTTTAGGGATTGTAAACTCCTAGTTTTTATATATCAGGTTTTGCAGTCGTTGGGAAAAGGGGGAGACGAGGGATTTTTATCTGAGTGTTGGCTCCCAATCCAAAAGTCATTCCTTAAAATAGTATAGCCCATTATGCATGATAAATCACTTTACAATCATCTATGATCGTTAGGTCATCTTTTTGTAAATTGGCAAAATAATGGTTTGTTTGACTCGGATAAATATCCCACCACACGTTCACAAGAGAATTTAATATAATTCTCTTTAAAAGGTTTGGATCCATAGGTCATTTGCATCTTGAACATGTTTCAAGCATGCATATCCATTTTTTAAAACATGTGTAGAAAAATCTCTTTCTTATAAAATTCCGAGCTATTAGGGTAGAACAAGTGTAATTTCCCAAACTTGGATAACAAAACTTTTGTGTTCATTTGAGGTGTGTGAATAAATTTTCTTTACTTACATTTGTCTATTGATTTAAAATATTTCCATACATAAACTCTAAAATTTTCATTTTGTTGTGATCTATTTTCCTTTTATCTCTTTTTTTGTTTATGAGTCGAAGGGAAAGTAAAACTCAAGTTTTGATTTAAGAAAAAAGTATACATCTAAAATGGAAATGCACAATGCACAAATGTAGAGAGAGATAATTCCACAAAGTGTCTGTAATTTTTAGGGAGTGTAAACTCTTTTTAGTTTTTATATATCAGTTTCTGCAATTGTCTGGAAAAGGGGGAGTTGGGGGATTTTTAACTGAGTGTTGATTCCCAGTCCATTAGTCATTCCTTACAAAAATATAGCCCATTACTCATGATAAATCACTTTGCAATCATCTATGTTCCTTACGTCAACTTTTTGTAAATTTGCAAAATAATGGCTTGTTTGACTTTGGTAAATATTCCTTCGCACGTTCACTTGAGAATTTAATGTTATTCTCTTTAAAAGGTTTCTATCCGTAGGTCATTTTCATCATTAACATGTTTCAAGTATGAATATCCATTTTTTTAAAACATGTGTAGAAAAATCTCTTTCTTATCAAATTCCGAGCAATTAGGGTTGCACTAGTAAAATTTCTCAAACATGGATAACAAAAATTTTGTGTTCATTTGTGGTGTGTCAATAAATTTTATTTACTTAAATTTGTTTATTGCTTTAAATTCTTTCCATACATAACCTCTAAAATTTTAATTTTTTGTGATCTATTTGCTTTTTTATCTCTTTTTGTTTTTGTTTACGAGAAGAAGAGAAAGTGAAAACTCAAGTTTTGATTTAAGAAAAAAACATACATCTAAAATGGAAATGCACAATGCACAAATGTAGAGAGATATAATTCCAAAAAAATTTTATAATTTTTAGGGATTGTAAACTCTTTGTTGTTTTTATTTATCACATTCTGCAATCGTCGAAAAAGGGGGAGACGGGGGATTTTTAATGAAGTGTTGACTCCCAATCCATAAGTCATTCCTTAAAAACTTATAGCCCGTTACGCATGATAAATAACTTTACAATCATCTATGATTGTTAGGTCAGCTTTTTGTAAATATGCGAAATATGGGCTTGTTTGACTCGCGTAAATATCCCACCACACGTTCACTTGAGAATTTAATGTTATTCTCCTTAAAAGGTTTGGATCCATAGGTCATTTGCATCTTGAACATGTTTCAAGCATGCATATCCTTTTTCTAAAACATTTTAAAAAAAATCTCTTTCTTGTAAAATTCAGAGCTATTAGGGTTGATCAAGTGGAATTACCCAAACATGGATAAAAAAACTTTTGTGTTCAATTGTGGTGTGTGAATAAATTTTCGTTACTTATATTTGTTTATTGATTTAAAATCTTTCCATACATCCACTGTAAAAATTTCATTTTGTTGTGATCTATTTTCCTATTATCTTGTTTTTTCTATACGAGTTGAAGGGAAAGTGAAAACTCATGTATTGATTTAAGAAAAAAGTATACATCTATAATGGAAATCCACAATGCACAAATATAGAGAGAGAAAATTCCAAAAAGTGTCTGTAATTTTTAGGGATTGTTAACTATTTATAGTTTTTATATATCAGGTTCTGCAAACGTCGGGAGAAGGGGGAGGTGGGGGATTTTTAATTGAGTGTTGACTCCCAATCCATAAGACATTAATTAAAAAATTATAACCTTTAATGCATGATAAATCACAACAAAAAATATAGCCTGTGACGGAAGATAAATCATATTACAATCATCTATGATCGTTAGGTCATCTTTTTGTAAATGGGCAAAATAATGGCTTGTTTGACTCGAGTAAATATCCCACCGTACATTCACTAGAGAATTTAATGTTATTCTCTTTAAAAGGTTTGGATCCATTGGTCCTTTGCATCTTTAACATCTTTCAAGCATGCATATCCAATTTTAAAACATGTGTAGAAAATTCTCTTTCTTATAAAATTCCGAGCTATTAGGGTTGAACCGACCTCAAATGAACACAAAAGTTTTGTTATCCGAGTTTGGGAAATTCCACTAATTCAACCCTAATAGCTTGGAATTTTATAAGAAAGAGATTTTTCAACACATATTTTATAAAATGGATATGCATCCTTAAAACATGTTAAAAATGCAAATGACCTATGGATCAAAACATTTTAAAGAAAATAACAATCGTTCATTAAATTCTCTAGTTAACGTGTAGTTGGGTATTTACCACAATCAAACAAGCCAATTTTTTGCCCATTTAGAAAAAGTTGACCTAACGACCATATATGATTGTATAATGATTTATCATGTGTAACGGGGTATATTTTTTTAAGGAATGACTTATAGATTGGTAGTTAACACTCAGTTAAAAATCCCCCGTCTCCTCCTTTTCCCGACGATTGCAAAACTTAATATATAAAAACTAAAAAGAGTTTAAAATCCATAAACATTATAGACATTTTTGGAATTATCTCTCGCTAAATTTTTTCATTGAGCATTTCCATTTTAGATGTATACTTCTTTATTAAATCAAAAGTTGTGTTTTCACTTTCCTTTTATCTCGTAAACAAAAAAGAGATAAAAGGCAAATAGATCACAACAAAATGAAACTTTTAGAGTTTATGTATGGAAAAAATTTAAAGCAATAACAAATGTAAGTAAATAAAATTTATTCTCTCACCTCAAATGAAAAAAAATATTTTGTTATTTGAGTTTGGGAAATTCCACTAGTTCAACCCTAATAGCTTGGAATTTTATAAGAAAGAGATTTTTCAACACATATTTTATAAAAAAGATGTGCATGCTTAAAACACGTTAAAAATGCGAATGACCTATGGATCCAAACATTTTAAAGAAAATAACAAACGCTCATTAAATTCTCTAGTGAACGTGCAGTTGGATATTTACCTGAGTCAAACAAGCCAATTTTTTGCCCATTTACAAAAAGCTGACCTAACGATCATAGATGATTGTAAAGTGATTTATCATGTGTAATGGGCTATATTTTTGTAAGGAATGACTTATGGATTGGGAGTTAAAACTCAGTTAAAAATCACCCACCACCCCTTTTTCCCAACGATTGTAAAACCTAACATATAAAAACTTAAAAGAGTTTAAAATCCCTAAAAATTACAGACATTTTTGTAATCTCTCTACATTTTTGCATTGTGCATTTCCATTTTAGATGCATACTTCTTTATTAAATTAAAACTTGTGTTGTTCAGTTTCCCTTTATCTCATAAACAAAAAAGAGATAAAAGGAAAATAGATCACAACAAAATGAAAATTTTTGAGTTTATGTATGGAAAAAATTTAAAGCAATAACAAATGTAAGTAAAGAAAATTTATTCACACACCACACATGAACACAAAAGTTTTGTTATCCAAATTTGGGAAATTCCATTAGTTCAACCCTAATAGCTTGGAATTTTATATGATAGAGATTTTTCTAAGCATATTTGAAAAAAAGGATATGCATGTTTGAAACATGTGAAAGATGCAAATGACCTATGGATCCAAACCTCTTAAAGAGAATAGCAAAAGCTCATTAAATTCTCAAGTGAACGTGCAGTGGGATATTTACCTGAGTTAAACAAGCCATTATTTTGCCCACTTAAAAAAAGCTGACCTAACGATCATAGATGAATGTAAAGTGATTTATCATGCGTAACGGGCTATAGTTTTGTAAGGAATGACTTATGGATTGGGAGTTAACACTCAGTTAAAAATCACCCGCCACCCCCTTTTTCCCGACGATTGCAAAACCTAATAAATAAAAACTAAAAAGAGTTTAAAATCCCTAAAAATTACAGATATTCTAGGAATTATCTCTCTCTAAATTTTTGCATTATGCATTTACATTTTAGAAGTATACTTTTTTATTAAATCAAAACTTGTGTTTTCAGTTTCCTTTTGTCTCGTAAAAAAAAGAGATAAAAGGCAAATAGATCACAACAAAATGAAAATTTTATAGTTTATGTATGGAAAAACATTAAAGAAATAAAAAATGTAAGTAAAGAAAATTTCTTCACAGACGACAAATGAACACCAAAAGTTTTGTTTTCCAAGTTTCAGAAATTCCACTTGTTCTACCCTAATTGCTTGGAATTTTATAAGAAAGAGATTTTTCTACACATGTTTTAAAAATGGATAAGCATGCTTGAAACTTGTTAAAAATAAAAATGAAATATGGATCCAAACCTTTTAAATAGAATATCAAACGCTCATTAAATTCTCAAGAGAATGTGCAGTGGGATATTTACCCAAATCAAACAAGCCACTATTTTGCCCATATACAAAAGGCTGACCTAACTATTATAGATGATTGTAAAGTGATTTATCATGCGTAACGGGCTATATTTTATAAGGAATGACTTATGGATTGGGAGTTAACACTCAGTTAAAAATCCCCCGGCTCCCTCTTTTCCCGACTATTGCAAAAGAAAACATATAAAAACTAAAAAGAGTTTTCTATCCCTTTGAATAGCAGACACTTATGGATTTATTGCTCTCCACATTTGTGAATTATGCATTTCCTTTTTAGATGTATACATTTTTCTTTAATCAAAACTTGAGTTTTAACTTTCCCTTCATCTCGTGAACAAAAAAGAGATAAAAGGCAAATAGATCACAAAAGAAATAAAAATTTTAGAGTTTATGTATGGAAAAAATTTAAAAGAATAACAAAAGTTAGTAAAGAAAATTTATTGACACACCACATATGAACACAAAAGTTTTGTTATCCAGGTTTGGTAAATTCCACTAGTTCAACCCTAATAGCTTGGAATTATATAAGAAAGAGATTTTTCTATACATGTTTTAAAAAATGGATATGCATGCTTGAAACATGTTAAAGATGAAAATGACCTTTGGATTCAAAACTTTTAAAGAGAATAACAAATGCACATAAAATTCTCAAGTGAACGTGCGGTGGGATATTTACCCGAGTCAAACAAGCCATAATTTTGCCCATTTACAAAAAGCTGATGTAATGATCATAAATGATTATAAAGTGATTTATCATGCGTAACGGGCTATATATTTGTAAGGAATGACTTATGGATTGGCAGTCGACACTCAGTTAAAAATCCCTACCGCCCCCTTTTCCCGCCTATTGCAAAACCTAATATATAAAAACATAAAAGAGTTTACAATCCCTAAAAATAACAGACACTTTTTGGAATGATCCCTCTCTACATTTGTGTATTGTAGATGATTGTAAAGTGATTTATCATGAGTAACTGGCTATTTACACGAGTCAAACAAGCCATTATTTTTCCCATTAACAAAAATCTAAACTAATGATCAAAGATGATTGTAAAGTGATTTATCATGTGTAACTGGCTATATTTTTGTAAGGAATGACTTCTAGATTGACTTCTGGTTATATTTTTGTAAGGAATAACTTCTGGATTGACTTCTGGCTATATTATCTGTATTGTGCATTTCCATTTTAGATGTATATTATTTTTTTCAATCAAAACTTGAGTTTTCGCATTCTCTTCATCTTGTAAACAAAAAAGAGATAAAAGGCAAATAGATCACAACAAAACAAAAATTTTAGAGTTTATGTATGGATAAAATTTTAAGCAATAAAAAATGTAAGTAATGAAAATTTATTCACACACAAAAAATGAACACAAAATTTTTGTTATCAAAGTTTCGAAAATTTCACTATTTCAACCATAATTGCTTGGAATTTTATAAGAAAGAAATTTTTGTACACATGTGGATCCAAACCTTTTAAAGAGAATAGCAAATGCTCATTAAATTCTCAAGTGAACATGCTGTGGGATATTTACCCAAGTCAAACATGCCATTATTTTGACCATTTACAAAAAACTAACCTCACGATCATAGATGATTGTAAAGTGATTTATCATGCGTAACGGGCTATATTTTTTTAAGGAATTACTTATGGATTGGGTGTCAACACTCAGTTAAAAATCCCTCGCCTCCCCTTTTTCCTGACGATTGCAAAACTTAATATAAAAATATTAAAAATAGTTTACAATCCCTAACAATTACACACCATTTTTTGATTTATCTCTCTGTACATTTGTTCATTGTGCATTTCAATTATAGATGTATACTTTTTTCATAAATCAAAACTTGAGTTTTCACTTTCCCTTCATCTCGTAAACAAAAAAGAGATCAAAAACAAGTTAAAAATACAAATGACCTATGGATCCAAACATTTGAAAGAGAATAAAAAAACGCTCATTAAATTCTCAAGTGAATGTGGGGTTGGATATTTACTCGAGTCAAACAAGCCAAATTTTTGCCCATTTACAAAAGTTGACCTAACGATCATAGATGATTGTAAAGTGATTTATCATGTGTAACAGGCTATATTTTTTTAAGGAATGACTTCTGGATTGGGAGTTAACACTCAGTTCAAAATCCCCCGCCTCCTCCTTTTCCCAACGATTGTAAAACCTAATATATAAAAACTAAAAAGAGTTTAAAATCCCTAAAAATTAGAGTCATTTTTTTAATTATAACTCTCTACATTTTTGCATTGTGAATTTCAATTTTAGATGGATACTTCTTTATTAAATCAAAACTTGAGTTTTCATTTTCCCTTATCTCGTAAAAAAAGAGATAAAATGCAAATAGATCACAACAAAATGAAAAATTTAGAATTTATGTATGAAAAAAATTTAAAGCAATAACAAATGTAAGTAAATAAAATTTATTCACACAACACAAATTAACACAAAAGTTTCAAAAATTCCACTACTTCAACCCTAATAGCTTGGAATTTTATAAGAAAGAGATTTTTCTACACGTATTTTAAAAAATAGATATGCATGCTTGAAACATGTGAAAGATGCAAATGACCGATGGATCCAAACCTCTTAAAGAGAATAGAAAATGCTCATTAAATTCTCAACTGAATGTGCAGTGGGATATTTTCCTGAGTCAAACAAGCCATTATTTTGCCCATTTACAAAAAACTCACCTAACGATCATAGAAGATTGTAAAATGATTTATCATGCGTAACGGGCTAAATTTTTGTACGGAAGGACTTATGGATTGGGTGTCAACACTCAGTTAAAAATCCTAATATCACGGAATTTTATAAGAAAGAGATTTTTCTACACATGTTTTAAAAAATGGATATGCATGCTTGAAACATGTTAAAGATGTAAATGACCTATGGAGCAAAACCTTTAAAAGAGAATAACAAACGCTCATTAAATTCTCAAGTGAACGTGCGGTGGGATATTTACCCAAGTCAAACAAACCATTATTTTGCCCATTTACAAAAATTTGACCTAACGATCGTAGATGATTGTAAAGTGATTTATCATGGAGAACAGGCTATATTTTCGGAAGGAATAACTTTTGGATTGGGAGTCAACACTCAGTTAAAAATTCCCCAACTTCCTTTTCTCCCGATGATTGCAAAACCAAAAATATAAAAACTAAAATGAGTTTTCAATCCCAAAAAATTACAGACACTTTTTGGAATTATCCCTCTCTACATTTTTGCATTGTGTATTTCCTTTTTAGATGCATACTTTTTTCTTAAATCAAAACTTGAGTTTTCACTTTCTTTTCATCTCGTAAACAAAAAAGAGATAAAAGGCAAATAGATCACAACAAAACGAAAATTTTAGAGTTTATGTATGGAAAAAATTTAAAGCATTAACAAATATAAGTATAGAAAATTTATTAACACACCACAAATGAACACAAAAGTTTTGTTATGCAAGTTTGGGAAATTCCACTAGTTCAACCCTAATAGCTTGGAATTTTATAAGAAAGAGATTTTCTATAAATGTTTTAAAAAATGGATATGCATGCTTGAAACATATTAAAGATGCAAATGACCTATGCATCAAAACCTTTAAAAGAGAATAACAAACGGTCATTAAATTCTCAAGTCAACGTGTGGTGTGATATTTACCCATGTCAAACAAGACATTATTTTTCCCATTTAAAAAAAGTTGACCTAACGATCATAGATGATTGTAAAGTGATTTATGATGCGTAATGGGCTATATTTTTGAAAGGAATGTCTTATGGATTGGGAGTCAACACTCAGTTAAAAATCCCCCTCGTCCCCCTTTTCCATATGAATGCAAAACAAAAAATATAAGCACTAAAAATAGTTTTCAATCCCTAAAAATTACCGATACTTTTTGGAATTATCTCTCTCTACATTTTTACATTGTGCATTTCCTTTTTACATGTACTTTTTTGTTAAATCAAAACTTCAGTTTTCACTTTCCCATCATCTCGTAAACAAAAAAGGGATAAAAGCAAACAAGCCATTATTTTTCCCATTTACAAAAATTTGACACAATGATCGTAGATGATTGTAAAGTGATTTATCATACTTAACGACTACATTTTTGGAAGGAATGACTTATGGATTGGTAGTCAACACTCAATAAAAAATCTCCCACCTCCCCTTTTTCCCGACGATTGCAAAACTTAATATATAAAAACTAAAAGGAGTTTACAATTCCTAAAAATTACACACAATTTCCCTTTTAGATGTATACTTTTTTCAAAAGGAAAAACTTGAGTTTTCGCTTTTGCTCTTTCTCGTAAACAAAAAAGAGATAAAAGGCAAATAAATCACAAAAAAATAAAAATTTGAGAGTTTATGTATGGAAAAAATTTAAAGCAATAAAAATGTTAAGTAAAGAAAATTAATTCACACACCACAAATGAACACAAAATTTTTGTTATTCATGTTTTGGAAATTCCACAAGTTCAACCCTAATAGCATGGAATTTTCTAAGAAATTGATTTTTCTACACTTGTTTTAAAAAATTGATATGCATGCTTGAAACATGTTAAAGATGCAAATGACCTATGGATTCAAACCTTTTAAAGAGAATAAGAAATGCTCATTAAATTCTCAAGTGAATGTGCGTTGGGATATTTACCAGAGTCAAACAAGACATTATTTTGCCCATTTAAAAAAATTTGACCAAATGATCATAAATTATTTTAAACTGATTTATGATATGTAACAGGCAATATTTTTGTAAAGAATGACTTACGGATTTGGAGTCAACACTTAGAAAAAAAATCCCCCACCTCCCCGTTTTCCTAACGATTGCAAAACCTAATATATAAAAACTAAAAATCAAAACATGAGTTTTCGCTTTCCCTTCATCTCTTAAACAAAAATGACATAAAAGGAAAATTGATCACAACAAAATGAAAATTTTAGAGTTATGTATGGAAAAAATTTATGCACTAAAAAATTTAACTAAAGAATATTTATTCACACACCAGAAATGAACACAAAAGTTTTGTTATCCATGTTTTGAAAATTCCACTAGTTCAAACCTAATAGATTGGAATTTTATATGAAAGAGATTTTTCTAAATATGTTTTAAAAAAGGGACATGGGGTGGGATATTTACTCGAGTCAAACAAACCATTATTTTGCCATGTACAAAAAGCTAACCTAACGATCATAGATGATTGGAAAGTGATTTATCATGCGTAATGGGCTATATTTTTTAAAGGAATGACTTATGGATTGGGAGTCAACACTCAGTTAAATATCCCCACCTTCCTTTTTTCCCGTCGATTGCAAAAACTAATATATAAAAACTAAAAAGAGTTTACAATATCTAAAAGTTACTGACAAGTTTTGGAATTGTCTCTCTCTCCATTTGTGAATTGTGCATTTCCAGATTAGATGTATACTTTTTTCTTAAATCAAAACTTGAGTTTTCACTTTCCCTTCATCTCGTAAACCAAAAAGAGATAAAAGGCAAATAGATCACAAGAAAATGAAAATTTTAGAGTTTATGTATGGAAAAAATTTTAAGCAATAACAAATGTAAGTAAAGAAAATTTATTCACACACCACAAATGAACACAAAAGTTTTGTTATCTATGTTTGGGAAATTCCACTAGTTCAATATTGATAGCTTGGAATTTTATAAGAAAGAGATTTTTCTACACATGTTTTAAAAAATGGACATGCATGGTTGAAACATGTTAAAGATGCAAATGACCTATGGATCCAAACCTTTTTAATACAAAAACAAATGCTCATTAAGTTCTCAAGTGAACATGTGGTTGGATATTTACCCGAGTCAAACAAACCATAATTTTGCCCATGTACAAAAAGCTGACCAAACGATCATAGATGATTGTAAAGTGATTTATCATGCGTAATGGGCTATATTTTCGTAATGAATGACTTATGGATTGGGAGTCAACATTTTGTAAAAAAACCCCTGCCTCCCCTTTATCCCGACTATTGGAAATGCTAGTATATAAAAACTAAAAAGAGTTTAAAATCCCTAAAAATTACTAACACGTTTTGGAATTATCTCTCTATACATTTTTGCATTGTGCATTTCCATATTAGATGTATACTTTTTTGTTAAATCAAAACTTGAGTTTTCAGTTTCCCTTCATCTCGTAAACAAAAAAGAGATCAAAGGCAAATACTTCACAACAAAATCAAAATTTAGAGTTTACGAATGGAAAAAATTTAAAGCAATAAAAAATGTAAGTAAAGAAAATTTATTCACACACAAAAAATGAACACAAAAGTTTTTTTATCCAAGTTTGGGTAATTCCACTATGTCAACCCTAAAAACTTGGAATTTTATAAGAAAGAAATTTTTCTACACAAGTTTTAAAAAATGGATATGCATGCATGAAACATGTTACAGGTGCAAATGTCCTATGGATCCAAACCTTTTTAGGAGAATAAAAAATGCTCATTAAATTCTCAAGTGAACATCTAGTGGGATATTAACTCGAGTCAAACAAGCCATTATTTTGCCCATTTAGAAAAAGCTGACCTAACTATCATAGATGATTGTAAAGTGATTTATTATGCGTAACGGGCTATATTTTTGTAAGGAATGACTTATGGATTCAGAGTCAACACCTAGATAGAAATCCCCCACCACCCCCCTTTTCCCAACGATTGCAAAACCTAATATCTAAAAACTGAAAAGAGTTTACATACCAAAAAAATTACAGACACTTTTTGGAATTATCTCTCTCTATATTTGTGCATTGTGGATTTTCATTTTAGATGTATTCTTTTTTCTGAAATCAAAACATGATTTTTCACTTTTCCATCATCTCATAAATAAAAAAGAGATAAAAGGTAAATAAAAAAATAAAAAATTTTGGAATTTATGTAAGGAAAAAATTTAAGACAATAACAAATGTAAGTAAAGAAACTTAATTCACACACGACAAATGAACACAAAGTTTTTGTTATCCAATTGTGGGAAATTCCACTACTTCAATCCTAGTAGCTTGGAATTTTATAAGAAAAATATTTTTCAACAAATGTTTTAAAAAATGGATATGTATGCTTGAAACATGTTAAATATGCAAATGACCTATGGATCCAAACCTTTTAAAGAGAATAACAAACGCTCATTAAATTCTCAAGTGAACATGTGATGGGATATTTACCCGAGTCAAACAAGCCATTATTTTTCCCATTTACAAAAAGCTGACCTAACAATCTTAGACGATTGTAAATTGATTTATCATGCATAACGGGCTATACTTTTTGAAGGAATGACTTATCCATTGGGAGTCAACACTCAGTTAAAAATCCCCGGCCTCCCCCTTTTCCCAAACAATTGCGAAACCTAATATATAAAAACTTAAAAGAGTTTACAATAACTAAAAATTACAGACACTTTTTGGAATTATCTCTCTCTACATTTTTGCATGGTGCATTTCCATTTTAGATATAAACTTTTTTTTTATATCAAAACTTGTGTTTTCGCTTTCCCTTCATCTTGTAAACTAAAAAGAGATAAAAGGCAACTATTTCACAACAAAATGAAAATTTTAGATTTCATGTATGGAAAAAATTTAAAGCAATAACAAATGTCTGTAAAGAAAATTTATTATCACACCTCAAATGAAGACAAAAATTTTTTTATCCAAGTACAACCCTAATAGCTTGGAATTTTATAAGAAAGAGATTTTTCTACACATGTTTTAAAAAATGGATATGTATGCTTGAAAAATGTTACAGATGCAAATCACCTATGGATCCAAACCTTTTAAAGAGAATAAAAAATGCTCATTAAATGCTCAAGTTAACGTGCGGTGGGATATTTACCCACATCGAACAAGCCATTATTTTGCCCATTCATAAAAAATTAACCTAACGATCATAGATGATTGTAAAGTGATTTATCATGCGTAACGACCTTTATTTTTTTAAGGAATTACTGATGGATTGGGAGTCAACACTCAGTTAAATATACCCCGCCTACCCCTTTTCTCGACGATTACGAAAGCTAATTTATAAAAACTAAAAAGAGTTTAATATCCCTAAAAGTTATAGACACTTTTTCGAATTACCACTCTCTACATTTGTGTATTGTTCATTTCCATTTTAGATGTACATTTTTTTCTTAAATCAAAACTTGAGTTTTCTCTTTCCCTTCATCTTGTAAACAAAAAATAGATAAAAGCAAATACTCCACAAAAAATGTAAAATTTGGAGTTTATGAATGGTAAAAATTTAAAGGAATAACAAATGTAACTAAAGAAAATTTATTCACACACCACAAATGAATAAAAAAATTTTGTTATCCAAGTTTAGGAAATTCCACTAGTTCAACCCTAATAGCTTGGAATTTTATAAGAAATAGATTTTTCTACACATATATTAAAAAATGGATATGCATGCTTGAAACATGTTAATGATGGAAATGACCTATGGATCCAAATATTTTAAAGAGAATAATCAACGCTCATTAAATTCTCAAGTGAACATGCGGTGGGATATTTACCACAGTCAAACAAGCCATTATTTTACCCATTTACAAAAATCTGACCCAACAATCATACATGATTGTAAAGTGTTTTATCATACGTAACGGGCTATGTTTTTGTAAGAAATTACTTATGGATTGGGATTCAACACTCAATTCAAAATCCCCCGCCTCCCCAGTTTCACGATGATTGCAAAAACTAATATATAAAAAATAAAAAAAAGTTTATAATCCATAAAATTACAGACACGTGTTGGAATTATCTCTCACAAAATTTGTGCATTGTGCATTTCCATTTTAGATGTATAATTTTTTCTTAAATCAAAACTTGAGTTTTCGCTTTCCCTTCATCTTGTAAACCGAAAAGAGATAAAAGGCAAATAGATCACAACAAAATGAAAATTTTAGAGTTTATGTATGGAAAAAATTTAAAGCAATAAAAAATTTAAGTAAAGAAAATTTATTTACACACCACAGATGAACACAAAAGTTTTGCTATCCAAGTATGGGAAATTCCACTAGTTCAACCCTAATAGCTTAGAATTTTATAAGAAAGAGATATTTCTACACATGTTTTAAAAAATGGATATGCATGCTTGAAACATGTGAAAGATTCAAATGAGTTATGGATCCAAACCTTTTAAAGAGAATAACAAACACTCATTAAATTCTCAAGTGAACGAGCGGTGGGATATTTAACCGAGTAAAACAAGCCATTATTTTGCCCATTTACAAAAAGCTCACCTAACAATCATATATGATTGTTAAGTGATTTATCATGCATAACGGGCTATATTTTTGTAATGAATTACTTATGGATTGGGAGCCAACACTCAGTTAAAAATCCCCCTCCTCCCCCTTTTCCCGAAGATTGCAAAACATAATATTTAAAAACTAAAAATAGTTTAATATCCCTAAAAATTACTGACACGTTTTGGAATTATCTCTTTGTACATTTGTGCACTGTGCTTTTCCATTTTAGATGTATACTTTTTCCTAAATCAAAACTTGAGTTTTCACTTTCCCTTCATCTCGTCAACAAAAAATATATAAAAGGCAAACAGATCACAACAAAATGAAAATTTTGGAGTTTATGTGTGGAAAAAATTTAAAGCAATAACAAATTTAAGTAATGAAAATTTATTCTCATACCACAAATGGACAAAAAAATTTTGTTATCCAAGTTTGGGAAATTTCCCTAATTCAACCCTAATAGCTTGGAATTTTATAAGAAAGATATTTTTCTACACATGTTTTTAAAGCTGGATATGCATGATTGAAACATGTTAAAGATGCAAATGACCTATGGATCCAAACCTTTTAAAGAGAAGATCAAACGCTCAATTAATTTTGAAGTGAACAAAAAAGAGATAAAAGGCAAATAGATCAAAACAAAAAGAAAATTTTAGAGTTTATGTATGAAAAACATTTAAACCAATAAAAAATGTAAGAAAAGAAAATATATTCACACACCACAAAAGAACACAAAAGTTTTGTTATCCAAGTTTAGGAATTTCCACTATGTAAACACTAATAACTTGGAATTTTATAGGAAAGAGATTTTTCTACACATGTTTTAAAAAATGGATATGCATGGTTGAAACATGTTAAACATGCAAATGACCTATGGATCCAAACCTTTTAAAGAGAATAACAAACACTCAATTAATTCTGAAGTGAACGTGTGGTGAGATATTTAACCAATTCAAACAAGCCATTATTTTGCCCATTTACAAAAATCTGACCCAACGATCACTGATGATTGTGAAATGATTTATCATATGTAATGGCCTATATTTTTTTAAGGAATGACTTATGGATTGGGAGTCAACAATCAGTTAAATATCCCTCGGCTCCCCCTTTTTCCGATGATTTCAAAACCTAATAAATAAAAACTAAAATGATTTTACAATCCCTAAAAATTGCAGACACTTTTTGGAGTCATCTCTCTCTACAATTGAGCATTGTGCATTTCCTTTTGAGATGTATACTTTTTTCTTAAATCAAAACATGAGTTTTCACTTTCCCTTCATCTCGTAAACAAAAAAGAGATAAAAGGCAAATAGGTCACAACAATATGAAAATTTTGGAGTTCATGTAGGGAAAAAATTTAAAGCAATAAAAAATGGAAGTAAAGAAAATTTATTCCCACGCCACAAATGAACACAAAAGTTTTGTTATACAAGTTCAGGAAATTACACAAGTTCAGCCCAAATAGCTTGGAATTTTATCAGAAAGAGATTTTTGTACACATGTTTTTAAAAATAGATATGCATGCTTGAAACAAGTTAATGATGCAAATGACCTATTGATCCAAACCTTTTAAAGAGAATAAAAAATGCTCAAAAAATTCTCAAGTGAACGTGTGGTGGGATATTTACCAAACAAACTATTCTTTTGCCAATTTACAAAATTTTGACCCAACGATCATTGATGATTGTAAAGTGATTTATTATACATAATGGGCTATATTTTATAAAGGAATTACTTATGGATTGGGTGTCAACACTCAGTTACAAATCCCCCACCTCCCCGTTTTCTTGACGATTGCAAAACCTAATAAGTAAAAACTAAAAAGAGTTTATAATCCCTAAAAATTACAAACACCTTTTGGAATTATATCTCTCTACATTTGTGCAGTGTGCATTTTTATTTTTCTTAAATCAAAATTTGATTTTTCGCTTTCCCTTCATCTCGTAAACTAAAAAGAGATAAAAGGCAAATAGTTCACAAAAAAATGAAAATTTTAGAGTTTATGCATGGAAAAACTTTTCAGCAATAACAAATGTATGTAAAGAAAATTTATTCACTCACCACAAATGAACAAAAAAGTTTTGTTATCCAAGTTTGGGAAATTCACTTAGTTCAACCCCAATAACTTGGAATTATATGAGAAAGAGATTTTTCTACACATGTTTTAAAAAAAGGATATGCATGCTTGAAACATGGTAAAGATGCAAATGACCTATGGATCCAAACCTTTTAAAGAGAATGACAAATGCTAATTAAATTCTCAAGTGAACGTGCGGTGTATTATTTACCTGAGTCAATCTTGCCATTATTTTACCCATTTACTTAACGCTGACCAAACGATCATAGATGATTGTAAAGTGATTTATCTTGCATAACGGGCTATATTTTTGTAAGAAATGAGTTATGGATTCGAAGCCAACACTCAGTTAAAAATTACCCGAGTCAAACATGCCATTATTTTGCCCATTTACATAAAGCTGACCTAACGATCATAGATGGTTGAAAAGTGATTTTTCATGCGTAATGGTCTATATTTTTTGGAGGAATGACTTATGGATTGGGAGTCAACACTCAGTTAAAAATCCCCCGCCTCACTCTTTTCCTGACGATTGCTAAACCAAAAATATAAAAAATAAAAAGAGTTTACAATCCCAAAACATTACTGACACTTTCCCTTCATCTCGTAAACAATATAAGAGATAAAAGGCAAATAGATCACAATAAAATGAAAATTTTAGAGTTTATGCATGGAAAAAATTTAAAGCAATAAAAAATGTATGTAAAGAAAATTTATTCACACACCACAAATGCACAAAAAAGTTTTGTTATCCAAGTTTGGGAAATCTACTAGATCAAACCAAATAGCTTGGAATTTTATAAGAAAGAGATTTTTCTACACATGTTTTAAAAAATTGATATGCAATGTTAAATATGCAAATGACCTATGGATCCAAATCTTTTAAAGAGAATAACAAACGCTCATTAAATTTTCAAGTGAACGTGCGGTGGGATATTTACCAGAGTCAAACAAGCCATTATTTTACTGATTTACAAAAAGCTGACCTAACGGTCATAGATGGTTTTAAAGTGATTTATCATGCGTAACGGGCTGTATTTTTTTGAGGAATGATCTATAGATTGGGAGTCAACACTCAGTTAAAAATCCCCCACCTCCCCTTTTTTCAGACGATTGTAAAACCTAATATATAAAAAGTGAAAAGAGTTTACGATCCCTAAAAATTAAAGAAACGTTTTGAAATTATCGCTCTTTTCATTTGTGCATTGTGCATTTCCATTTTAGATGTATACTTTTTTCTCACATAAAAACTTGATTTTTCACTTTCCCTTCATCCCGTAAACAAAAAAGTTATAAAAGGCAATTAGGTCACAACATAATGAAAATTAGAGAGTTTAAGTATGGAAAAAATATAACCCAATAACAAATGTAAGAAAAAAAAATTTATTCACACACCTCAAATGAACACAAAAGTTTTGTTACCCATATTTGGGAAATTCCACTAGTTTAACCCTAATAGCTTGGAATTTTATAAGAAAGAGATTTTTCTACACATGTTTTAAAAAATGGATAAGAATGCTTGAAACATGTTCAGGACGCAAATGACCTATGGATTCAGACCTTAGAATAACTAATTCTCATTAAGTTCTCAAGTGAACGTGCGGTGGGATATTTACCAGAGTCAAGCAAGCCATTATTTTGCCGATTTAAAAAAAGATGACATAACGGTCATAGATGGTAGTAAAGTTATTTATCATGCGTAACGGGCTGTATTTTTGTCAAGAATGATCTATAGATTGGGAGTCAACACTCTATTAAAAATCCTCCCCCCCCTTTTCCCTTTTTTAGACAATTGCAAAACCTAATATATAAAAAGTAAAAAGAGTTTACGATTTCTAAAAATTATAGAAATTTTTTGAAATTATCGCTCTCTTCATTTGTGCATTGTACATTTCCATTTTAGATGTATACTTTTTTATTAAATCAAAACTTGAGTTTTCACTTTCCCTTCATCTCGTAAACAAAATAGAAATAAAAGGCAAAAAGATCACAACAAAATGAAAATTTTAGAGTTTATGTATGGAAAAAATTTAATGCATCAACAAATGTAAGTAAATAAAATTTATTTTCACTCCACAAATGAACACAAAAGTTTTGTTATCCATGTTTGCAAAAATTCCACTAGTTCAACCCGAATAGCTTGGAATTTTAAAAGAAAGAGATTTTTCTACACATGTTTTAAAAAATGGATAAGAATGCTTGAAACATGTTCAGGACGCAAATGACCTATGGATTCAGACCTTTTACGTAGAATAACTAATTCTCATTAAGTTCTCAAGTGAACGTGCGGTGGGATATTTACCAGAGTCAAGCAAGCCATTATTTTGCCGATTTAAAAAAAGATGACATAACGGTCATAGATGGTAGTAAAGTTATTTATCATGCGTAACGGGCTGTATTTTTGTCAAGAATGATTGGGAGTCAACACTCTATTAAAAATCCCCCCCCCCCCCCCCCCCCCCCCCCCCCCCCCCTTCCCCCTTTTTTAGACAATTGCAAAACCTAATATATAAAAAGTAAAAAGAGTTTACAATTTCTAAAAATTATAGAAATTTTTTGAAATTATCGCTCTCTTCATTTGTGCATTGTACATTTCCATTTTAGATGTATACTTTTTTATTAAATCAAAACATGAGTTTTCACTTTCCCTTCATCTCGTAAACAAAATAGAAATAAAAGGCAAAAAGATCACAACAAAATGAAAATTTTAGAGTTTATGTATGGAAAAAATTTAATGCATCAACAAATGTAAGTAAATAAAATTTATTTTCACTCCACAAATGAACACAAAAGTTTTGTTATCCATGTTTGGAAAATTCCACTAGTTCAACCCGAATAGCTTGAAATTTTAAAAGAAAGAGATTTTTCTACACATGTTTTAAAAAATGGATATGCATGCTTGAAACATGTTAAAGATACAAATGACCTATTGATCCCAACCATTTAAAGAGAATAACAAACACTCATTAAATTTTCAAGTGAACGTGGGGTGGGATTTTTACCTGAGTCAAACAAGACATTATTTTGCCCATTTTCAAAAACTTGACTTAACGATAATAGATGATTGTAATGTGATTTATCATACGTAACGGGCTATATTTATGTAAGGAATGACATATGGATTGGGTGTCAACACTTAATAAAAATCCCCTGCCTCGACCTTTTCCCCACGTTTGCAAAACCTTATATATGAAAACTAAAAAAAGTTTACAATCCCTAAAAATTACAAACAATTTTTGGCATTATCTCTATCTACATTTGTGGATTGTGCATTTCAATTTTAGATGTATACTTTTTTCTTAATTCAAAACTTGAGTTTTGACATTCCCTTCGTCTCGTAAACTAAAAAGAGATGAAAGGCAAATAGATCACAACAAAATGAAAATTTTAGAGTTTATGTATAGAAAAATTTAAAGCAAGAACAAATGTAAGAAAAGAAAATTTATTCACACACACAAATGAATACAAAAGTTTTGTTATCCAAATTTGGGAAATTCCACTAGTTAAACTCTAATAGCTACTAATTTTATAAGAAAGAGATTTTTCTACACATGTTTTAAAAAATGGATATGCATTCTTGAAAAATGTTCAAGATGAAAATGACATATGGATCCAAATATTTTAACGAGAATAATAAACGCTCATTAAATTCTCAAGTGAATGTGCGGTGGGATATTTACCCAAGTCAAACAAGCCATTACATTGCCCATTTACAAAAAGCTGACCAAACGATCATAGATGATTGTAAAGTGATTTATCATGCGTAATAGCCTATATTTTTGTAAGGAATGACTTATGGATTGGGAGTAAACACTCAGTTAAAAATCCCTTGCCTCCCCCTTTTACCGACGATTGCAAGACCAAATATATAAAAACTAAAAAGAGTTTACAATCCCTAAAAATTACATACACTTTTTGGAATTTTCTCTCTCAACATTTGTGTATTGTGCATTTCCATTTTACATGTGTACTTTTTTCTTAATTCAAAACTTGAGTTTTCACTATGCTTTCATCTCGTAAACAAAAAATAGATCAAAGGTAAATAAATCACAAAGAAATGAAAATTTTAGAGCTTATGTATGGAAAACATTTAAAGTAATAACAAATGCAAGGAAAGAAAATTTATTCACACACCACAAATGAACAAAAAAGTTTTGTTACCCAAGTTTGGGAAATTCCACTACTTTAACCACAATTGCTTGGTATTTTATAAGAAAGAGATTTTTCAACACATGTTTTAAAAAATTGATATGCATGCTTGAAACATGTTAAAGATGCAAATGACCTATGGACCCAAAACTTTTAAATAGAATAACAAACTGTCAATAAATTCTCAAGTGAATGTGCGGTGGGATATTTACCCTAGTCAAACATGCCATTATTTTGCCCATATACAAAAAACTGACCTAACGGTCATAGATGATTGTAAAGTGATTTAGCATGCGTAACGGGCTATATTTTTGGAAGGAATGACTTATGGATTGGGAGTCAACACTCAGTTAAAAATCCCCCGCCTGCCCCTTTTCCCTACGCTTGCAAAACCTTATTTATTAAAACAAAAAAGAGTTTACAATGCCTAAAAATTATAGAAACTTTTTAGAATTATTGCTCTCCACATTTGTGCATTGTCCATTTCCATTTTAGATGTATACTTTTTTCTTAAATCAAAACTAGAGTTTTCACTTTCCCTTCATCTCGTAAACAAAAAAGAGATAAAAGGCAAATAGATCACAACAAAATAAAAAAATTTAGAGTTTATGTATGAAAAAAATTTAAAGCATTAACAAATGTAAGTAAAGAAAATTTATTCAACTCCACAAATGAACACAATAGTTTTGTTATCCAAGTTTTGGAAATTCCTCTAGTTCAACCCGCATAGCTTGGAGTTTTATAAGGAGATTTGGACACATGTTTTAAATATGGATATGCATGCTTGAAACATGTTAAAGATGCAAATGACCAAAGGATCCAAAAATTTTAAAGAGAATAACAAACGCTCATTAAATTCTCAAGTGAACGTGCGGTGAGATATTTACCCGAATCAAACATGCCATTATTTTTCCCTTTTAAAAAAAGTTGATCTAACGGTCATAGATGATTGTAAAGTGATTTAGCATGCATAACGGGCTTTATTATTGGAAGGAATGACTTATGGATTGGGAGTCAACACTCAGTAAAAAATCGCCTGCATTTTGCAAAACCTTATTTATAAAAACTAAAATGAGTTTACAATGCCTAATAATTACAGAAACTTTTTAGAATTATCGCTCTCTACATTTGTGCATTGTCCATTTCCATTTTAGATGTATACATTTTTTTAAATCAAAACTTGAGTTTTCACATTCCCGTCTTTTCTTAAAAAAAAAGAGATAAAAGGTAAATAGATCATTAAAAAATGAAAATTTTAGAGTTTATGCATGGACAAAGTTTAAAGTAGTAACAAATGTAATTAAAGAAATTTTTTTCACACCCGACGAAAGCACACAAAAGTTTTGTTATCAAATTTGGGAAATTCCACTAGTTCAACCCTAATTGCTTGGAATTTTATAAGGAAGAGATTTTTCTACACATGTTTTAAAAAATGGATATGCATGCTTGAAAGAAGTTAAAGACGCAAATGACCAATGGATCCAAATTTTTTAAAGAGAATAACAACCGATCATTAAATTCTCAAGTGAACGTGTGGTGGGATATTTACCCGAGTCAAACAAGCCATTATTTTTCCCATTTACAAAAACTTGACCTAACAATCATAAATGATTGTAAAGTGATTTATGATATGTAACGGGCTACATTTATGTAAGGAATGACTTATGGATTGGGAGTCAACATTCAGTTAGAAATAACCCACCACCCCCTTTTCCCAACGATTGCAAAACCTAATATATAAAAACAAAAAAGAGTTTACAATCCCTAAAAATTACAGACACTTTTAAGAATTATCTCTCTCTACATTTGTGCAATGTGCATTTCCATTTTGGATGATTACTTCTTTTTTTTTAAATCAAAACTTGATTTTCACTTTCCCTTCATCTCATAAACAAAAAAGAGATAGAAGGCAAATAGATCAGAAAAAATGAGAATTTTAGAATTGATGAGTGAAAAAAATTCTAAAATTTGGGAAATTCCACTAGATCAACCCTAATAGCATGGAATGTTATAAGAAAGAGATTTTTCTACACATGTTTTCAAAAATGGATATGCATGCTTGAAACATGTTAAAGATGCAAATGCCCTGTGCTTCAAAAACTTTTAAAGAGAATTACAAACGCTCATTAAATTCTCAAATGCCCAAGTGAACGTGCAGTGCGATATTTACTAGAATCATAGCCATTATTTTGCCCATTTACAAAAAGCTGACCTAATGACCATAGATAATTGTAAAGTGAATTATTTTGCCTAATTGGCTAAATTTTTGTAAGGAATGACTTCTGGATTGGGATTCAACACTCAGTTACAAATCCCCTACCTCCCCCTTTTCCCAACAATTGCAAAACCTAATATATAAAAGTTAAAAAGAGTTTAAAATCCCTAAAAATTACAATCACTTTTTGGAACATTTGTGCATTGTGCATTTCCATTTTAGATGTACACTGTTTTCTTAAATCAAAACTTGACTTTTAACTTTCGGTTCATATCGGAAAAAAAAGAGATAAAAGGCAAATAGATCACAACAAAATGAAAATTTTAGAGTTTATGTTTGGAAAAAATTTTAAGAAATAAAAATGTAAATAAAGAAAATTTATTCACACACCACAAATGAACACAAAAGTTTTGTTATTCAAGTTTTGGAAATTTTATTAGAAAGAGATTTTTCTAGAATTGGTTTAAAAAAATCGATTTGTAGGCTTGAAACATGTTAAAGATGCAAATGACCTATGGATCAAAACCTTTTAAAGAAAATAATAAACGCTCATTAAATTTTCTAGTGAACGTGCAGTGGGATATTTACCTGAGTCAAACAAGCCATTCTTTTGCACATTTACAAAAAGCTGACCAAACGGTCATAGATGATTGTAAAGTGATTTACTTGTGTAACGGGCTATATTTTTTTAAGGAATGAATCATGGATTGGGAGTCAACACTCAGTTAAAATCCTCCGCCTCTCCCTTTTCCCGACGATTGCAAAACCTAAAATATAAAAACTAAAAATAGTTTAAAATCCCTAAAAGTTACAGGCACTTTTTGGAATTATCTCTCTCTTCATTTGTGCATTGTGCATTTCAATTTTAGATGTATAATTTTTTCTTAAATCAAAACTTGAGTTTTCACTTTCCCTTCATCTTGTAAACAAAAAAGAGATAAAAGGCAAATAGATCACAACAAAATGAAATATTAGAGTTTATGTAGGGAAAAAATTTAAATTAATAACTAATGTAAGTAAAGAAAATTTATTAAAACAACACAAAAGAACACAAAAGTTTTGTTAAACAAGTTTGGAAAATTCCACTAATTCCACCCTAATAGCTTGGAAATTGATAAGAAAGAGATTTTTCTAGACATATTTTAAAAAATGGATTTGCATGCTTGAAACATGGTAAAGATGCAAATGACCTTTGGATCCAAACCTTTCAAAGAGAATAGCAAACGCTAATTAAATTCTCAAGTGAACGTGTGGTGGGATATTTACCCAAGTCAAACATGCCATTATTTTGCCCATTTACATAAAGCTGACCAAACAATCATCGATGATTGTAAAATGATTTATCATGTGTAACATGCTATATATTTTTAAGGAATGACTTATGGATTGGGAGTCAACACTCAGTTCAAAATCCGCCTCTTGCCCCTTTTCCCCATGATTACAAAACCTAATATAGAAAAACTAAAAAGAGTTTCCACTCCCTAAAAATTACAGAACCTTTTTGGAATTATCTCTCTCTACATTTGTGCATTGTGCATTTCCATTTTAGATGTATACTTTTTTCTTAAATCTAAACTTGAGTTTTCACTTTCCCTTCATCTCGTAAACAAAAAAGAGATAAAAGGCAAATAGATCAAAATAAAATTAAAATTTAAGAGGTTATATAAGGAAAAAAATTAAAACAATAACAAATGTAAGTAAGACAAATTTATTCACACACCACTAATGGACATAAAAATTTTTTTATCAGTGTTTTTGAAATTTCACTAGTTCAACCCTATTAGCTTGGAATTTTATAAGAAAGATATTTTTCTACACAAGTTTTAAAAATTGGATATGCATGCTTGAAACAAGTTAAAGATGCAAATGACCTATGGATCCAAACCTTCTAAAGAGAATAAGAAATGCCAATTAAATTCTCAACTGAATGTACAGTGGGATATTTACCCGAGTCAAACAAGCTGTTATTTTTAGCATTTATATAAAGCTGACCTAACGGTCATAGATGATTATAAAGTAATTTATCTATGTTACGGACGACAATTTGGTGAGGAATAACTTATGGATTGGGAGTCAACACTTCGTTAAAAATCCCCCGATTGCCCCTTTCCCGACTATTAAAAAACCTAATATATAAAAACTAAAAAGAGTTTACAATCCCTAAAAATTACAAACAATATTTTGAATTATCTCTCTCTTCATTTGTGTATTGTGCATGTAAAACTTAAATGTATTATTTTTTCTTAAATCAAAACTTGAGTTTTCACTTTCCCTTCATCTTATAAACTAAAAAGAGATAAAAGGTAAATAGTTCACATCAAAAATGAAAATTTTAGAGTTTATGTATGGAAAAAATATAAATTAATAACAGATGTAAGTAAAGAAAATTTATTCAAACACCACAAATGAACACAAAAGTTTTCCTATCCAAGTTTGGAAAATTCCACTAGTTAACCCCTAAGAGCTTGGAATTTTATAAGAAAGAGATTTGTCTACACATGTTTTAAAAAAATTGATATGCTTCATTGAAACATGGTAAAGATTCAAATGACTTATGGATTGAAACCTTTTAAAGATAATGATAAATGCTAATTAAATTCTCAAGTGAATGTGCGGTGGGATATTTACCCGAGTCAGTCATGCCATTATTTTGCCCATTTACTTAAAGTTAACCTAACGATTGAAGATGATTGTAAAGTGATTTATCTTGCATAACGGGCTATATTTTTCTAAAAAATTACTTATGGATTGGGAGTCCACACTCAGTTAAAAATCCCCCTTTTCCCGATGATTACAAAAGCTAATATATAAAAACTCAAAAGAGTTTCCTATCCCTAAAAATTATAGACACTTTTTGGAATGTTCTCTCTCTACATTTGTGCATTGTGCATTTCCACTTTATATGTATACTTTTTACTTAAATCTAAACTTGAGTTTTCACTTTGCCTTCATCTCGTAAACAAAAAAGAGATATAAGGCAAATAGATCACAACAAAATGAAAATTTTAGAGTTTATTTATGGAAAAAATAAATAATAACAAATATAAGTAAAGAAAATTTATTCACATACCACTAATGAACAAAAAAATTTTGTTATCAGAGTTTGTGAAATTCCACTTGTTGAACCCTATTAGCTTGGAATTTTATAAGAAAGATATTTTTCTACACATGTTTTAAAAATTGGATATTCAGGCTTGAAACATGTTAAAGATGCAAATTACCTACGGATTCAAATCTTTTAAAGCGAATAATAAATGGTCATTAAATTCTCAAGTGAACGTGCGGTGGGATATTTACCCGAGTCGAACAAGCCATTATTTTGTCGAGTTACAAGAAGCTGACCTAATGGTCATAGATGGTTGAAAGTGATTTATCATGCATAACGGGCTATATTTTTGTAAGCAATGACTTATGGATTGGAGTCAACACTTAGTTTAAAATGCGCCGCCTCCCCCTATTCTTGACGATTGCAAAACCTAATATTTAATAAATAAAAAGAGTTTACGATCCCTAAAAATTATAGAAATTTTTTTGAATTATCTCTCTCTACATTTGTGCTTTGTGCATTTCTATTTTTAATGTATACTTTTTTCTTACATCAAAACTAGAGTTTTCACTTTCCCTTCATCTTGTAGACAAAAAAGAGATAAAAGGGAATTAGATCACAACATAATGAAATTTATAGAGTTTATGTATGGAAAAAAATTAAAGCAATAACAAATGGAAGAAAAGAAAATTTATTCACACACCACAAATGAAGACAAAAGTTTTGTTACCCAAGTATGGGAAATTCCACTAGTTTAACCCCAATAGGTTGGAATTTTATAAGAAAGAGATTTTTCTACACATGTTTTAAAAAATGAATATGCATGCTTGAAACATGTTAACGATGCAAATGACCTATGGATCCAAACCTTTTAAATAGAATAACAAACTCTCATTAAATTCACAAGTGAATGTGCGGAGGGATATTTACCTGAGTCAAACATGCCATTATTTTGCCCATTTACAAAAAGATGATCTAACAACAATAGATGATTGTAAATTTATTTATGTTGCGTAATGGGTTAAATTTTTGTAAGGAATGGCTTATGGATTGGGAGTCAACACTCAGTTAAAAATCCCCCACCTCACCCTTTTCCTGATGATTGCAAAACCTAATATATACAAACTAAAAAGAGTTTACAATCCCTAAAAATTACTAATACATTTTGGAATTATCTCGCACTACATTTGTACTTTGAGCAATTCCATTTTAGGTGAATTCTTTTTCTTAAATTAAAACTTGAGTTTTCAATTTCCATTCATCTCGTAGACAAAACAGAGATAAAAGGCAAATAGATAACAACAAAATGAAAATTTTAGAGTTTATGTATGGAAAAAAATTGAACCAATAACAATTTTAAGTAAAGAAATTTTATTCACACACCACAAATGAACACAAAATTTTTGTTATCCAAGTTTGGGAAATTCTACTAGTTCAAACCTAATAGCTTGGAATTTTAAAAGAAAGAGATTTTTCTACACATGTTTTAAAAATGAATATGCATGCTTGAAAAATTTAAAAGATGCAAATGACCTAAGGATTCAAACCTTTTAAAGAGAATAACAAACGCCAATTAAATTCTCAGGTGAACATACAGTGGGATATTTACCTGAGTCAAACAAGTTGTTATTTTGCCCATTTAAAAAAAGCTGACCTAACTGTATTAGATGATTATAAAGTGATTTATCATGCATAATGGGCTATATATTTTTTATCGAATGACTTATGGATTGGGAGAGATAAAAATCCCGCGCCACCCCCTTTTCCCGATGATTACAAAACCTAATATATAAAAACTAAAAAGAGTTTACAATCCCTAAAATTACATACACTTTTTTTAATTATCTCTCATTTCATTTGTGCATTGTGCATTTCAATTTTAGATGTATACTTTTTTCTTAAATTAAAACTTGAATTTTCACTTTCCCTTCATCATGTAAACAAAAAAGAGATAAAAGGCTAGTAGATCACAACAAAATGAAAATTTTAGAGTTTATGTATGGAAAATATTTAAATTAATAACAAATTTAAGCAAAGAAAATTTATTCAAACACCACAAATGAACACAAAATTTTTGTTATCCAAGTTTGGGAAATTCCACTAGTTCAACCCTTATAACTTGAAATTTTATAAGAAAGAGATTTTTCTACACGTGTTAAAAAATGGATATGGATGCTTGAAACATGGTAAAGATGCAAGTGACCTATGGATACAAACCATTTAAAGAGAATAACAAACGCTACTTAAATTCTCAAGTGAACGTGCGGTGAGATTTTTACCTGAGTCAAACATGCCATTATTTTGCCCATTTACATAAAGCTGACCTAACGATTATATATGGTTGTAAAGTGATTTTTTCATGCGCAACGAGCTATATTTTTTGAAGGAATGACTTATGGATTGGGAGTCAACACTCAGTTAAAAATCCCCCACCTCACCCTTTTCCCGACGATTGATAAACCAATAACATAAAAACTAAAAAGTGTTTACAATCCCTAAAATTACAGACACTTTCCCTTCATCTCGTAAACAAAATAAGAGATAAAATAAAAATAGATCACAACAAAATGAAAATTTTGGAGTTTATGCGTGGAAAAAATTTAAAGCAGTAAAAATTGTTAGTAAAGAAAATTTATTCACACACCACAAATGAACACCAAAGTTTTGTTATCCAAGTTTGGGAAATCTACTAGATCAAACCAAATAGCTTGGAATTTTATAAGAAAGAGATTTTTCTGCACATGTTTTAAAAAATGGATATGACTTATGGTTCAAAACTTTGGATGGAATGACTTATGGATTGGGAGTCAACATTCAATTCAAAATCCCCTCCCCCCTCCTTTTCCATCGATTTCAAAATCTAATTTATAAAAAATAAAAAGAGTTTACAATGTCTTAAAATTATAAACACTTTTTGGAATTATCTCTCTCTACATTTGTGCATTGTCCATTTCCATTTCTTTTTTAGTAAATCTAAACTTGAGTTTTTATTAAATCCAAACTTGAGTTTTCACTTTCCCTTCATCTCGTAAACAAAAAAGAAATAAAGGACAAAAAGATCACAACAAAATGAAAATTTTAGAGTTTTTGTAGGGAAACAATTTAATGCATCAACAAATGTAACTAAATAAAATTTATTTTCACACCACAAATGAACGTAAAAGTTTTGTTATCCATGTTTTGAAAATTCCACTAGTTCAACCCAAATAGCTTGGAATTTTAAAGGAAAGAGATTTTTCTGCACATGTTTTAAAAAATGGATGTGCATTCTTGAAACATGTTAATGATACAAATGACCAATGGATCCCAACCATTTAAAGAGAATAAAAAACGCCCATTAAATTCTCAAGTGAACGTGGGGTGGGATATTTACCTGAGTGAAGCAAGACATAATTTTGCCCATTTTCAAAAAGTTGACCTAACGATAATAGATGATTGTAAAATGAATTATCATATGTAATGGGCTATATTTATATATGGAATGACTTATGAATTGGGTGTCAACATTCAGTTAAAAATCCCCCACCTCCCCCTTTTCCTAACGTTTACAAAACCTAATATATGAAAACTAAAAAGAGTTTACAATCCCTAAAAATTATAGACACTTTTTGGCATTATCTCTCTCATCATTTGTGGATTGTGCATTTCCATTTTAGATGTATACTTTTTTCTTAAATAATAACTTGACTTTTCACTTTCCCTTCGTCACAAAAACCAAAAAGAGATAAAAGGCAAATAGATCACAACAAAATGAAAATTTTAGAGTTTATGTATGGAAAAATTTAAACCAATAAAAAATGTAAGAAAATAAAATTTTATTCACACACCACAAATGAACAAAAAAGTTTTGTTATCCTAGTTTGGGAAATTCCACTAGTTCAACCCAAATAGATTGCAATTTTATACGAAAGATATTTTTTTACAATAGTTTTAAAAAATAGATATGCATGTTTGAAAAATGTTAAAGATGCAAATGACCTATGGATCCAAACCTTTTAAAGAGAACAACAAATGCTTATTAAATTCTCAAGTGAACGTGCGGTGGGATATTTACCCGAGTCAAACAAGCAATTTTTTTGCCCATTTAAAAAAAGCTGACCCAACGGTCATAGACGATTGTAAAGTGATTTATCTTGGATAACGGGTTATATTTTTGTAATATAAGACTTATGGATTCGGAGTCAGCACTTAGTTAAAAAACCTCCGCCTCCCCCCTTTTCCTACAAATCGAAAACCTAAAATATAAAAACTAAAAAGAGTTTACAATCCCTAAAAATTACAGACACTTTTTTGAATTATCTCTCTCTACATTTGTGCATTTTGCATTTCCATTTTAGATGTATACATTTTTCTTAAATCAAAATTTGATTTTTGACTTTGCCTTAATCTCGTAAACAAAAAACAGATAAAAGGCAAATAGATCACAACAAAATAAAAATTTTAGAGTTTTTGTTTGAAAAATATTTCAAGCATTAACAAATTTAAGGAAAGAAAATTTATTCACACACCACAAAAAGAACCCAAAAGTTTTGCTATCCAAGTTTCGGAAATGCCATTAGTTCTACCCTAATAGCTTGGAGTTTTATAAGTAGGAGATTTCTACGCATGTTTTAAATATGGATATGCCTGCTTGAATCATGTTAAAGAAGCAAATGACGTATGGATCCAAACATTTTAAAGAGAATAACAAACGCTCATTAAATTCTCAAGTGAACGTGTGGTGGGATATTTACCCGTGCCCAATAAGCCAATATTTTGCCCTTTGAAAAAGTTCTAACCTAACGGTCATAGGTGATTGCAAAGTGATTTATAATGTCTAACGAGCAATATTTTTCTAAGGAATGACTTATGGATTGGGAGTCAACACTCATTTAAAAATCTCCCGCCTCCCCCCTTTCCCTACTATTGGAAAACCTAATATATAAAAACTAAAAAGAGTTTACAATCCCAAAAACTTACAGACACTTTTTGGGATATTCTCTCTCTACATTTGTGCATCATGCATTTCCATTTTAGATGTATACTTTTTTTTTAAATCAAAACTTGAGTTTTCTCTTTCCCCTCATCTCGTAAACTAAAAAGAGATGAAAAGCAAACAGATCATAACAAAATGAAATTTTTAGAGTTGATGTAAGGAAAAATTTTAAAGCAATAACAAATGTAAGTAAAGAAAATTTGTTCACACACGACAAATGCAAACAAAAGTTTTGTTATCAAGTTTGGGAAAATCCACTAGTTTAACCCTAATTGCTTGGAATTTTATAAGGAAGCCATTTTTCTACACCTGTTTTAAAAAATGGATATGCATACTTGAAACATGTTAAAGATGGAAATGACCTACGGATCCATACCTTTTAAAGAGAATAACAAACGCTCATTAAATTCTCAAGTGAACGTGTGGTGGGATATTTACTGGAGTCAAACAAGCATTTATTTTGCCCATTTACAAAAAAAACTGACCTAACGATCATAAATGATTGTAAAATGATTGATCATACATAACGAGCTACATTTATGTAAGGACACTCAGTTTAAAATCCCCCGCCTCCCCCTTTTTCCGACGATAGCAAAACCTAATATATAAAAACTAAAAAGAGTTTACAATCCCTAAAAATTACAAACACTTTTATGAATTATCTCTCTTTATGATTGTGCATTGTGCATTTCCATTTTTTTGTTTACTTTTTTCTTAAATCAAAACATGATTAATCACTTTCCCTTAATCTCGTAAACAAAAAAACGATAAGAGCCTAATAGATCAGAACAAAATGAAAATTATAGAATTTATGTATGGAAAAAATTTAAAGCAATAACAAATGTAAGTAAAGAAAATTTATTCACACACCACAAATGAACACAAAAGTTTGGTTATCCAAGTTTGGGAAATTCCACTAGTTCAACTCAAAAAGTTTTGAATTTTATAAGAAAGTGTTTTTCTACACATGTTTTAAAAAATGTATATGCATGCTTGAAACATGTTAAAGTTGCAAATGATGTATGGATCCAAACCTTTTAAAGAGAATAATAAACGTCATTAAATTCTCAAGTGAACATGCGGTGGGATATTTACCCGATTCAAAGCCTTTATTTCTGCCATTTACAAAAAGCTGACCTAACGATCATAGATGATGGTAAAGTGAATTATCGTGCATAACTGGCTATAGTTTTGTAAGGAATGACTTCTGGATTGGGATTCAACACTCAGTTAAAAATCCACCTTTTCCCAACAATTGCAAAACCTAAAATACAAAAATTAAAAAGAGTTTACAATCCTTAAAAATTACAGACACTTTTTTGAACATTTGTGTGTTGTACATTTCCATTTTAGATGAATACTTTTTTCTTAAATAAAAACTTGAGTTTTCACTTTCCCTTCATTTTGTAAACAAAAAAGAGATAAAAGGCAAATAGATCACATCAAAATGGAAATTTTAGAGTTTATGTATGGAAAAAATTTAAAGCAATAAAAAATGTTAGTAAAAAAAATTTATTCACACACCACAACTAAACACCAAAGTTTCGTTATGCAAGTTTGGGAAATTCCACTAGTTCAACCCTAATAGCTTGGAATTTTATAAGAAAGAGATTTTTCTACAATTGTTTTAAAACATTGATATGCATGCTTGAAACTTGTTAAAGATGCAAATGACGTGTGGATCCAAACCTTTTAAAAAGAATAATAAACACTCATTAAATTCTCAAGTGAATATGCAGTGGGATATTTACCCGAGTCAAACAACCATTATTTTGTCCATTTACAAAAAGCTAACCTAACGGTCATAGATGATTGTAAAGTGATTTATCTTGCGGAAGGGGCTATATTTTTGTAAGGAATGACTTATGGATCGGGAGTCAACACTCAGTTAAAAATCCCCTGCCTCCCCCTTTTCCCGACGATTGCAAAACCTAATATACAAAAACTAAAAAGAGTTTACAATCCCTAAAAATTATAAACACTTTTTGGAATTTTCTCTCTCTACATTTGTGCATTGTGCATTTCCATTTTAGTTGTATAGTTTTTTCTTAAATTAAAACTTGATTTTTCACTTTCCGTTCATCTTGTAAACAAAAATGAGATAAAACACAAATAGATCGCAACAAAATGAAAATTTTAGAGTTTATGTATGGAAAAAAATTAAAGCAACAACGAATGTAAGTAAAGAAAATTTATTCACACACCAAAAATGTACACAAAAATGTTTTTATCCAAGTTTGGGAAATTCCACTAGTTCAACCCTAATAGCTTGGAATTTTATTAGAAAGAGATTTTTCTACACTTGTTTTAAAAAATGGAAATGGACGCTTGAAACATGTTAAAGATGCAAATGACCTATGGATCTAAACATTTTAAAGAGAATAACAAAAATTCTCAAGTGAACATGCGGTGGGATATTTACCAGAGTCAAACAAGCCATTATTTTACGCATTTACAATAAGCTAACCTTACAGTCATAGATGATTGTAAAGTAATTTATCATGCGTAATCGGCTATGTTTTTGTAAGGAATGACTTATGGATTGGGAGAGTTAAAAATCCCCTGCGTCACCCTTTTCCGGACGATTGCAAAACCTATATAAAAACTAAAAATAGTTTACAATCCCTAAAATTACACTCACTTTTTGGAATTATCTCTCTTCTTTTGTGCATTGTGCATTTCAATTTTAGATGTATACTTTTTTCTTAAATCACTTCATCTCATAAATCAAAAAGAGAAAAATGGGAAATATATGACAACAAAATGAAAATTTTAGAGCTTATGTATGGAAAAGAATTTAATTAATAAAAAATTTAAGTAAAGAAAATTTATTCAAACAGCATAAATGCACACAAAAGTTTTGTCATCCAAGTAAGGAAAATTCCACTAGTTCAACCCCAATAGCTTAGAATTTTATAAGAAAAATATTTTTCTACACATGTTTTAAAAAATGGATATGCATGCTTGAAATATGTTAAAGATGAAACTAACCTATGGATCCAAACCTTTTAAAGAGAATAACAAATGCTAATTAAATTCTCCAGTGAACGTACGGTGGGATATTTACCCAAGTCAAACAAGCCATTATTTCTCCCATTTACATAAAGCTAACCTAACGATCATAGATGATTGTAAAGTGATTTATCTTGCATAACGTGAAATATGTTTGTAAGGAATGTGTTATGGATTGGGAGTCAACATTCAGTTAAAAATCCCCCGCCACCGCTTTTCCCGACGATTGTAAAACCTAATATATAAAAAAAAAAGAGTTTACAATCCCTAAAAATTACAGAATCTTTTTTGAATTATCTGTCTCTACATTTGTTCATTGTGCATTTCTATTTAGGATGTATACTTTTTTTTTAAATCTAAACTTCAGTTTTCTCTTTCCCTTCATCTCGTAAACCAAAAAGAGATAAAAGGCAAATAGATTACAACAAAATAAAAATTTTAGAGTTTATGTAAGGAAAAAAATTAAAGCAATAACAATTGTAAGTAAAGAAAATTTATTCACACACCACAAATGAACACAAAAGTTTTGTTATCAAAGTTTGTCAAATTCCACTAGTGCAACCCTAAAGCATGGAATTTTAAAAGAAAGATATTTTTCTACAAATGTTTTAAAAAAAGGATATGCAGGTTTGAAAATTGTTAAAGATGCAAATGACCTATGGATCCAAATCTTTTAAAGAGAATAACAAACGCACATTAAATTCTCAAGTGAACGTGAGGTGGGATATTTACCCGAGTAAAACAAGCCATTATTTTGCCGATTTACAAATAGCTGACCTAACGGTCATAGATGGTTGTAAAGTGATTTATCATTTGTAACGGGCTACATTTTTGTAGGGAATGACTTATAGATTGGAAGTCAACACTCAGTTAAAAATCCCCCACCTACCCATTTTCTCTACGATTGTAAAACCTAATATATAAAAAGTAAAAAGAGTTTACAATCCCCAAAATTTACTGACACTTGTTAGAATTATCTCTCTCTACATTTGTGCATTGTGCATTTCAATTTTAGATGTATACTTTTTTCTTACATCAAAACTTGAGTTTTCACTTTCCCTTCATCTCGTAAACCAAAAAGATATAAAAGGAAATTAGATGACAACATAATGAAAATTTTAGAGTTTATGTATGGAAAAAATTTAATGCAATCAAAATGTAAGGAAAGAAAATTCGTTCACACACAAAAAATGAACACAAAATTTTTGTTACCAAGTTTGTGAAATTCCACTAGTTGAACCCTAATAGCTTGGAATTATATAAGAAAGAGATTTTTCTACACATGTTTTAAAAAATGGATATGCATGCCTGAAACATGTTACTGATGCAAATGACCTATGGATCCAAACCTTTTAAATAGAATAACAAACTCTCATTATATTCTCAAGTGAACCTGCGGTGGGATATTTACCCGAGTGAAACATGCCATTATTTTCCCATTTTCAAAAAGCTGGCCTAACGGTCATAGTTGATTTTAAAGTGATTTATCATGAGTAACGGGCTATATTTTTGGAAGGAATGACATATGGATTGGGAGTCAAGACTCAGTTAAAAATCCCCCGCCGCCCCCTTTTCCCTATGATTGTGAAACCTAATTTATAAAAATTAAAAAGATTTTAAAATGCCTAAAAATTATAGACACTTTTTGGAATTATCTCTCTCTACAATTTTACATTGTCCATTTCCATTTTAGATGCATATTTTTTTCTTCAATCAAAACCTGAGTTTTCTCTTTCCCTTCATCTCGTAAACAAAAAACTTATAAAAGACAAATAGATCATAACAAAATGAAAATTTTAGAGTTTATGTATGGAAAAAATTTAATGCATTAACAAATGTAAGAAAATAAAATTTATTTTCACACCACAAATGAACACAAAAGTTTTGTTATCCATGTTTTGAAAATTGCACTAGTTTAATCCAAATAGCTTTCAATTTATAACAAAGAGATTTTTCTACACATGTTTTAAAAAATGGATATGCATGCTTGAAACATGTTAAAGATGCAAATGACCGATGGATCCAAACCATTTAAAGAGAGTAACAAACGCTCATTAAATTTTCATGTGAACATGGGGTGGGATATTTACCCGAGTCAAACAAGCCATTATTTTGCCCATTTACAAAAAGCTGACCTAACGATAATAGATGATTGTAAAGAGATTTATCATAGGTAACGGGCTATATTTATGTAAGGAATGACTTATGGATTGGGAGTCAACACTCAGTTAAAAATCCCCCGCCTCCCCTTTTTCCGAACGATTGCCAAACCTAATATATAAAAACTAAAAAGAGTTTAGAATCCTTAAAAATTACAGACACTTTTTGGCATTATCTCTCTATACATTTGTGCATTGTGCATTTCCATTTTAGATGTATAATTTTTTCTTACATCAAAATTTGATTTTTCACTTTCCCTCGTAAACAAAAAAGATATGAAAGGCAAATAAATCACAACAAAATCAAAATTTTAGAGTTTATGTATGGAAACAAATTAAAGCAATAAAAAATTTAAGTAAAGAAAATTTATTCACACACCACAAATGAACACAAAATTTTTGTTATCCATGTTTGGAAAATTCCACAAGTTCAACCCTAATAGTTTGGAATTTTATAAGAAAGGGATTTTTCTACACATGTTTTAAAAAATGGATATGCATGCTTGAAACATGTTAAAGATGTAAATGACCTATGGATCCAAACCTATTTAAGAAAATAATAAACGCTAATTAAATTCTCAAGTGAACATGTGGTGGGATATTTACCTGAGTCAAACAAGCTATTATTTTGCCCATTTGCAAAAAGCTAAGCTAACGATCATAGGTAAATGTAAGGTTATTTATCATCTGTAACGGGCTATATTTTTGTAAGGAATGACTTATCGATTGGGAGTCAACAATCATTTAAAAATCCTCCGCCTCCCCCTTTTTCCCGACGATTAAAAACCTAATATATAAAACCTAAAAAGAGTTTACAATCGCATAAAATTACTGAGACTTTTTGGAATTACCTCTCCCAACATTTGTGCATTGTGCATTTCCATTTTACTTGTATAATTTTTTCTTAAATCAAAACTTGAGTTTTCACTTTTTCTTCATCTTGTAAACAAAAAAAAAAGGCTAATAGCTCACAACAAAATGAAAATTTTAGAGTTTATGTATGGAAAAAAATTAAAGCAATAAAAAATGTGAGTAAATAAAATTTATTCACACACCAAATTAGCACAAAATTTTGTTATCCAAGTTTGGGAAATTCTACTAATTTAACCATAATAGCTTGGAATTTTATAAGAAAGAGATTTTTCTACACATGTTTTAAAAAATTGATATGCATGCTTGAAAGATGTTAAAGATGCAAAGGACCTATGGATCCAATCCTTTTAAAGAGAATAACAAACGCTAATTAAATTCTGAAGTGAACGTGTGGTGGGATATTTACCTGAGTCAAACAAGGCATTATTTTGCCCATTTACAAAAAGCTGACCTAACGATCATAGATGATTGTAAAGTGATTTATCATGCGGAATGGGCTATATTTTTGTAAGGAATGACTTATGGATTGGGTGTCAACACTCCGTTAAAAATCCATGCCTCCCCCTTTTCCCGACAATTGCAAAACTTAACATATAAAAACCTAATATATTACAAGGAAGGCCCTCAAGATGGACCCAAGCCCATTAGAAGTAGGGCCCACAATGATTTCCAAGAGGTGACATCCTTATCACATCAGTTGGAAGTTCAAGAAGGACTCACAAAAGTATCTTTATCTTAGGGTGACGAACAAGAAGAGTTTTAGTTTAAGTTATATTTGTCTTTTATCAATATTGAGTTACCTAATTATGTTAGGACTTACCTTAAGTGTTAGAGTTTGGGTGTAATTGGGACAAGGGTAGTTTTATTGTAATTGGACTCTATTACCTTCCTCTATTATAAATAGAGGTTCATGTACTTTGATTAGAACAAATAGATTTTATTTGGAAAGTAGACTCAAATATCTTTTCGTTAATATATAATTTGAAATATAAAAAACTATGTATAGAGGTACAAAAAATACAAAGCAAACTATGGGTGTAGGGACTGAAAAGAAATAACTACGAACTTGGACTTTGGTTTTAGGGTTTAGAGAAAAGGATCACATTACCTCCATGAGTTGACCAAGTCAACTCACAGAACCTGCTCTGATACCAAAGTAGAAGAAGTACAAGAAAGAGGTAATTTATTAAGTAGAAGAAGTAGAAGAAAGAGGTATTTTATTCCTTATGTTGTGGATAAGTTTATGTGACCAAATTGTGTGAGTACCATCGCATAAAAAGATTTAAAAATAGATGGTATCTCAGAACGGCGAGTGAAATCATCAATAAAAGTGATAAAATATTTGGCCTGAAAAATATGAGAGACACTCAAAGGCCCCCAAACATCAATAAGAATCAATGAAAACAGAATGTTACTTTTGACTTCTAGCCAAGGAGAGTATGTACTCCTTTGATGTTTACATAACTGACATACCTCACAACTAAATTCTGACCTTATCTTAAGAGATGGAAACATATGATGAAGAGATTGTATAGAAGGATGTCTCAACCGATTGTGCCATAATCATGTCTGATTCTCAGTAGTAGACACCATATTGACCTTTGGCACGTCCAAGTAGTAGAGCCCCCCTTGTTCTTGGCCTCCACCAATCACCTGCTTCATTATAAGATCCTGAAAAACACATGAAGTAGGTGTGAAGGTAACCTAGCAATTAAAATATTTTGTAAGCTGACTCACAAAGAGCAAGTTTAAAGGAAAGGAAGGGGTTCCACTTCTGTCACCCCATCACTTCCGCTCAATGATATTCTTTTTGTGCTCTCCCATTCTTAAATATTTTGGTCACATAAAATTATCCAAAATATAAGGAATAAAATACCTCTTTCTTTTACTTCTTCTAATTTGGTATCATAGCAGGTTCTGTGAGTTGATTTGGTCTATATATGAAAAGAGGTTCGAGCTGCAGGAGAAATCTTCAAATTCCAAGGTATTTTATGATATCAAGAAAGAGAATTTATATGGATAAATTTATATGAAAAGGAAAATGCGTAAGTCTAGTTTCTTACCTATTCAACCAATTCTCGGTACGATTTTATTATAAGGAGATATTGATCTTTGAAGAGTCAATGGTCATTTTGGAAAAATAGGAGAAACAATATTTAGTTCTGCAAGATGAGCAAGACAGAAATATATCAGATTATTTATCTTCTCATAATTATACTTTATGAAGAGATGTTATACTTGGATGAAAGGTATTTAAGTCTAGTTTCATCCAAAGAAAATTTCATGTCAATCTGATCTATATTTAAAGCTATATTCACATTAGAAGAATCAAAGGTCATGCTGGGAGTCAACACTCAGTTAAAACTCCCCCGTCTCCCCTTTTTCAGAAATAAATAAAACTATAAATAGTTTACAATCCCTAAAAATTATAGACACTTTATGAAATTATCTCTCTCTACATTTGTGCAATAAGCATTTCCATTTTAGATGTATACTTTTTTCTTAAACGAAAACTTGAGTTTTCACTTTCCCTTCATCTTTTAAATAAAAAAGAGATAAAAGGCAAATAGATCACAACAAAATGAAAATTTTAGAGTTTATGTAGGGATAAAATTTAAACCAATAAAAAATGTAAGTAAATAAAATTTATTCACACACCACAAATGATCACAAAATTTTGGTATCCAAGTTTGGGAAATTGCAGTAGTTCAACCCTAATAGCTCAGAATTTTATAAGAAAAATATTTTTCCACACATGTTTTAAAAAATGGATATGCATGCTTCAAAAATGTTAAAGATTCAAATGACATATGGATCCAATCCTTTTAAATAGAATAATAAATGCTCATTAAATTCTCAACTGAACGTGATGTGGGATATTTACCCGAGTCTAACAAGCCAATTTTTTTTCCGTTTACGAAAAGTTGCCCTAACGACCATGGATGATTATAAAGTGATTTATCATGCATTATGGGCTATATTTTTGTAAGGAATGACTTATGATTGAGAGTCAACACTCATTTAAAAATTCTTCGCCACCCCCTTTTCCCAACGATTGCGAAACCTATTATATAAAAACTAAAAGGAGTTTACAATCCCTAAAAGTTACAGACACTTTTTTGAAATATCTCTCCCTACATTTGTGCATTGTGAATTGCCATTTTAGATGTATACATTTTTCTTAAATCAAAACATGAATTTTCAGTTTCCCTTCTTCTCGTAAAAAAAAAAGAGATAAAAGGTAAATAGATCACAAAAAAATGAAAATTTTAGAGTTTATGTTTGGAAAAAATTCAAAGCAATACCAAATGTAAGTAAAAAAATTTTATTCACACACCACAAATGAATACAAAATTTTTGTTATCCATGTTTAGGAAATTCCACAAGTTCAACCTTAATAGCTTGGAATTTTATAAGAAAGAGATTTTTCTACACATTTTTTAAAAAATTGAAATGCATGCTTGAAACATGTTAAAGATTAAAATGACCCATAGATGCAAATATTTTAAAGAGAATAACAAACGCTTATTAAATTCTCAAGTGAATGTGTGGTGGGATTTTTACCCGAGTCAAATGAGCCATTATTTTGCCCTTTTAAAAAAAGCTGACCTAAAGATCATAGATGATTGTAATGTGATTTATCATACGTAACGTGCTATATTTTTGTAAGGAATGAATTATGGATTGGGTGTCAACACTTAGTTAAAAACCCCCGCTTCCCCCTTTTCCCAACTATTGCAAAACCTTATAAATAAAAACTAAAAAGTGTTTACAATCCCTAAAAATTTAAGACACTTTTTGGAATTATCACTCTCTACATTTGTGCAATGTGTATTTCCATTTTAGATGTATATTTTTTTCTTAAATCAAAACTTGAGTTTGCACTTTCCCTTCATCTTGTAAACAAAAAATTGATGAAAGACAAATAGATCACAAAAAAATGAAAATTTTAGAGTTTATGTATGGAAAAAAATTTAAAACAATAAAAAATGTGGTTAAAGAAAATTTATTCACACACCAGAAATGAATAGAAAAGTTTTGTTATACAAGTTTGGGAAATTCCACTAGTTCAACCCTAATAGCTTGAAATTTTAAGAAAGAGATTTTTTCTACATGGATATGCAAGCTTGAAACAAGTTAAAGATGCAAATTACCTATGGATCCAAACCTTTTAAAGAGAATAACAAATACTCATTAAATTCTCAAGAGAACATGCGGTGGTGTATTTACCCGTGTCAAACAAACAATTATTTTGCCTATTTAAAGAAAGCAGACCAAACGATCGTAGATGATTGTAAAGTGATTTATCATGCTTAACGGGCTATATTTTTGTCAAGAATGACTTATGGATTGGGTGTCCAAACTCAGTTAAAACTCCCCCGCCTCCCCCGTTTCTCGACATTTGAAAAACCTAATAAATAAAACCTATAAAGAGTTTACAATCCCTAAAAATTGTAGACACTTTTTTGAATTATCTCTCTCTACATTTGTGCATAGAGCATTTCTATTTTAGATGTATACTTTTTTCTTAAATGAAAACTTGAGTTTTCACTTTCCCTTCATCTCATTAACAAAAAAAGAGATTAAAGGCAAATAGATCACAAAAAAATGATAATATTAGAGTTTATGTATGGAAAAAATTTAAAGCAATAAGAAATCTAAGTAAAGAAAATATATTCACACAGCAAAAATGAACACAAAACTTTTGTTATCCAAGTATGGGAAATTCCACTAGTTCGACCCTAATAGCTTGGAATTTTATAAGAAAGAGATTTTTCTACACATGTTTTATAAATGGATATGCAAGTTTTGAACATGTTAAAGATGCAAGTGACCTATGGATCCAAACCTTTTAAAGAGAATAAAAAATGCACATTAAATTATCAAGTGAAAGTGCGGTGGTATATTTACCTGAGCAAACAAGCCATTATTTTGCCCATTTTAAAAAAAATAGCCCTAACAATCATAGATGATTGTAAAGTGATATATCATGTATAACGGGCTATATTTTTTTAAGCAATGACCTATGGATTGGGAGTCAGAAATCATTTGAAAAATCCCTTGCCCACCCCACCCCCCCCCCCCCCCCCCCTTTATTTCGCGACGATTCCAAAACCAAATATATAAAAAATAAAAAGAGTTTACAATTCCTAAAAATTATAGACACTTTTTGGAATTAACTCTCTCTACATTTGTGCATTGTGCATTTACATTTTAGATGTACTCTTTTTTATTAAATAAAAACATGAGTTTTCACTTTCCCTTCATGTCGTAAACAAAAAGGATATAAAAAACAAATAGATCACTACAAAATGAAAATTTTAGAATTTATGTATGGACAAATTAAAGCAATAAAAAATGTAAGGAAAGAAAATTTATTGACACACCACAAATGAACACATAAGTTTTGTTATCCAAGTTTAAGAAATTCCACTAGTTCAACCCTAATTGCTTGGAATTTCATAAGAAAGAGAGTTTTCTACACATGTTCTAAAAAATGGATATGCATGTCTGAAACATATTAAAGATGAAAATGACCAATGGATCCAAACCTTTTAAAGATAATATAAGTAAATAAAATTTATTCACATACCACAAATGAACACAAAAGTTTTGTTATCCAAGTTTGGGAAATTCCACTAGTTCAACCCTAATAGCTTGGAATTTTATAAGAAAGAGATTTTTCTACACATGTTCTAAAAAATGGATATGCAAGCTTGAAACACGTTAAAGATGCAAATGACCTATGGATCCAAACCTTTTTTAAGAGAATAACAAACGCTAATTAAACTCTCAAGTGAATGTGAGGTGGGATACTTACCTGAGTCAAAAAAGCAATTATTTTGCCTATTTACAAAACACTGACCTAACGATCATAGATGATTATAAAGTGATTTATCATGTGTAACTTGGTAATTTTTTGTAAGGAATGACTTATAGATTGGGAGTAAACTCTCAATTAAAAATCCCTCGCCTCCCCCTTTTCCCGATGATGGCAAAACCTAATATATAAAAATTAAAAACTAAAAAGAGTTTAAAATCTCTAAAAATTACAGAAACTTATGGAATTATCTCTCTCTACATTTGTGCATTGTGAATTTCCATTTTAGATGTATGCTTTTTTCTTAACTCTAAATTTTTGTATTCACTTTCCCTTCATCTTGTAAATAAAAAAGAGATAAAAGGCAAATAGATCACAACAAAATGAAAATTTTAGAGTAGGTATGTGGAAAAAATTTTAAGCAATAACAAATGAAAGTAAAGAAAATTTATTGACACCACAAATGCACACAAATTTTTTGTTATTCAAGTTTGGGAAATTCCACTAGTTCAATCACAATATCTTGGAATTTTATAAGAAAGAGACTTTTCTACACATATTTTAAAAAATAGATATTCTTTCTTCAAACATGTTAAAGATGTAAATGACCTTTGATCCAAACCTTTTAAAGAGAATAACAAACACTCATTAAATTCTCAAGTGAACATATAGTGGGATATTTACTCGAGTCAAACAAGCCACTATTGTGCCCAATTTACAAAAAGCTGACCTGAAGATCATAGATGATTTTAAAGTGATTTATCATGAGTAACGGGCTATATTTTTGTTAGGAATGACTTATAGATTGGGAGTCAAAAATTTGTTAAAAATCCCCCACCTCCCCCTTTTCCCGACGATTACAAAACCTAATATAAAAAAATAAAAGGGGTTTACAATCCTTAAAAATTACAAACACTTTTTGGAATTATCTCTGCCTACATTTGTGAATTGTGCCTTTCCATTTTAGATGTATGCTTTTTTCTAAGATAAAAACTTGAGTTCTCACTCTCCCTTCATCATGTAAACAAAAAAGAGATAAAAGGCAAAGAGATCATGAAAAAATGTAAATTTTAGAGTTGATGTATGAAAAAAATTTAAAGCAATAACAAATGTAAGTAAAGAAAATTTATTCACACGCTACGAATGAGATCAAAATCTTTGTTATCCAAGTTTTGGAAATTGCACTAGTTCAACCCTAATAGCTTGGAATTTTATAAGAAAGAGCTTTTTCTACACATGTTTTAAAAAATGGATATGCATGCTTGGAACATGTTAAAGATGCAAATGACCTATGGATCCAAACATTTTAAAGAGATTAACAAACGCTCTTTAAAATCTTATGTGAACGAGCGGTGGGATATTTACCCGAGTCAAACAAGCCATTATTTTTCCCATTTACAAAAAGTGGACCTAACGATCGTAGATGATTGGAAAGTGATTAATCATGCGTAATGGATTATATTTTTGTAAGGAATGACTTATGGATTGGGAGTCAACACTCAATTAAAAATCCCTGCCTCCCCCTTATCCCGACGATTGCGAAACCTAATATATAAAAACTAAAAAGAGTTTAAAATCCCTAAAAATTTAAGGCACTTTTTGGAATTATCACTCTCTACGTTTGTGCATTGTGTATTTCCATTTTAGATGTATACTTTTTTCTTAAATCAAATCTTCAGTTTGTACTTTTCCTTCATCTCGTAAACAAAAAAGATATCAAAGGCAAATAGATCACATCAAAATGAAAATTTTTGAGTTTATGGATGGAAAAAATTTAAAGCAACAACAAGTGTGAGTAAATAAAATTTATTCACACACCAGAAATGAACACAAAAGTTTTTTTATACAAGTTTGGGAAATTGTACGACTTGAACCCTAATAGCTTGGAATTTTTAGAAAGATATTTTTCTACACAAGTTTATAAAATTGGATCTGCAAGCTTGAAACATGTTAAAGATGCAAACTACCTATGGATTCAAACCTTTTAAAGAGAATAACAAACGCTCAATAAATTCTCAAGTGAACGTGCGGTGGTTTATTTTCCAATGTCAAACAAACAATTATTTTGCCTATTAAAGATAGCTTTCTTAACGATCATAGATGATATTAAAGTGATTTATCATGATTAATGGGCAATAGTTTTATCAGGAATGACTTATGGATTGGGTGTCAACACTCAGTTAAAACTCCCCCGCCTCCCCCTTTTCCCAAAGATTACAAAACCTAATAAATAAAACCTCTAAAGAGTTTACAATGACAATAAATTACTGACACTTTTGGGTATTGTCTCTCTCTACATTTGTGCAATGAGCATTTCTATTTTAGATGTATATTTTTTTCTTAAATGAAAACTTGAGTTTTCACTTTCCCTTCATCTCGTAAACAAAAAAGAGATAAAAGGCAAATAGATCACAACAATGTATGGAAAAAATTTAAAGAAATTAAAAATTTAAGTAAATAAAATTTATTCACACACCACGAATGAACCCAAAAATTTTGTTATCCAAGTTTGGGAAATTCCACTAGTTCAACCCTTATAGCTTGGAATTTTATAAGAAAGAGACTTTTCTACACATGTTTTATAAATGGATATGCAAGCTTGGAACATGTTAAAGATGCAAATGACCTATGGATCCAAATCTTTTAAAGAGAATAAAAAATGCTCACTAAATTCTCAAGTGAACGTGCGGTGGGATATTTCCCCGAGTCAAACAAGACATTATTTTGCCCATTTACAAAAAGCTGACCTACCGGGAAAAGATTATTGTAAAATTATTTATCATGTGTATTGGGCTATATTTTTTTAAGGAATGACTTATTGATTGGGAGTTAACACACAGTTAAAAATCCCTTGCCTCACCCATTTCCCAACTATTAAAAAATCTTATATATGAAAACAAAAAAGAGTTTACAATCCCTAAAAATTACAGACAGTTTTTGGAAATATCTCTCACTTAATTTGTGTATTATGCATTTCCATTTTAGATTTATACTTTTTAATTAAATAAAAACTTAATTTTTCATTTTCCCTTCATCTCATAAACAAAAAAGGGATAAAAGGCAAATAGATCACAACAAAATGAAAATTTTTGAGTTTATGAATGGAAAAATTTATAGCAGTAACAAATGTAAGTAAAGAAAATTTATTCACACACCACAAATGAACATAAGTTTTGTTATCCAAGTTTGGGAAATTCCACTAGTTCAACCCTAATAGCTTGGAATTTTATAAGAAAGATATTTTTCTACACATGTTTTTAAAAATGGATATGCAACCATGAAAAATGTTAAAGATGCAAATTACCTATGGATCCAAACCTTTTAAAGAGAATAACAAACACTCATTAATTTCTCAAGTGAACGTGCGGTGGGATATTTACCAGAGTTAAACAAGCCATTATTTTGCCTATTTAATAAAAGCTGACCTAACGGTCATAGATGATTGTAAAGTGATTTATCATGCACAACGGGTTATATTTTTTTATGGAATGACTTATGGATGGGGAGTCAACACTCAGTTAAACTCCCTCGCCTCCTCCTTTCCTGACGATTGCAATACCTAATAAATAAAAACTATAAAGAGTTTACAATCCCTAAAAATTACACACACTTTATGAAATTATCTCTCTCTAAATTTGTGCAATGAGCATTTCCATTTTAGATGTATACTTTTTTCTTAAATGAAAACTAGAGTTTTCACTTTCCCTTCTTCTCATAAAAAAAAGGGATAAAAGGCAAATAAATCACAACAAAATGAAAATTTTAGTGTTTATGTTTGGAAAAAATTTAAAGAAATAAAAAATGTAAGTAAATAAAATTTATTCACACACCCCAAATGAACACAAAATTTTTGTTATCCAAGTTTGGGAATTTCCACTTGTTCAACCCTAAAAAATGGATATGCATGATTCGAACATGTTAAACATTCAAATGACCAATCAAATCCTTTTAAAGAGAATAACAACATTCAATTTTCAAGTGAACCTGTTGTGGGATATTTACCCGATTCTAACAAGCCATTTTTTTGCCCACTTACAAAAAGCTGCCCTAACGATCATAGATGATTCTAAAGTGATTTATCAAGCATAACGGGCAATATTTTTGTAAGGAATGACTTATGGATTGGGAGTCAACACTCATTTAAAAATTCCTCACCTCCCCCTTTTCCCAACGGTTGCAAAACCTAATCTATAAAAACTAAAAAGAGTTTACAATCCCTAGAAGTTACAGACACTTTTTGGAAATATCTTTCTCTACATTTGTGCATTGTGCATTTCCATTTTAGATGTATACTTTTTTCTTAAATAAAAACTTCACTTTTTACTTTCCCTTCATCTCGACAACCAAAAAGATATAAAAGGCAAATAGATCAGAACAAAATGAAATTTTTAGAGTTTAAGTATGGAAAAAAATTAAAGCAATAACAAATGTAAGTAAAGAAATTATATTCACACACCACAAATGAACACAAAATTTTTGTAATCCAACTTTCGGAAATTCCATAAGTTCAACCCTAATTGCTTGAAATTTTATAAGAAAGAGATTTTCTGTACATGTTTTAAAAAATGGATATGCATGCTTGAAACATGTTCTCAGTGAAAATGACCTATGGATCCAAATATTTTAGATAGAATCACAAACACTCATTAAATTCTCAAGTAAACATGCGGTTGGATATTTACCGGAGTCAAACAAGCCATTATTTTTCCCATTTACTAAAAACTGACCTAACGGCCATAGATGATTGTAACGTGATTTATCATGCGTAATGGGCTATATTTTTGTAAGGAATGACTTATGGATATGGAGTCAACACTCAGTTAAAAACCCCCCTCCACCCCCTTTTCCCGACAATTGCAAAACCTGATATATAAAAACTAAAAAGAGTTTACAATCCCTAAAAATTATAGACACTTTTTGGAATTATCTTTCTCTACATTTGTGCAATGTGAATTTCAATTTTATAAGTATACTTTTTTCTTAAATCAAAACTTGAGTTTTCACTTTCCCGTCATCTCGTAAAAATAAAAAGAAATAAATGGCAAATAGATCACAACAAATATTAAAATTTTAGAGTTTATGTGTGGAAAAATGTTAAATATATAAGAAATATAAGTAAAGAAAATTTATTCACACACCACAAAATAAAATAAAAGTTTTGTTATCCAACTTAGGAAATTCCTCTAATTCAACCCTAATAGCTTGGAATTTTATGAGAAAAAGATTTTTCTAGACATGTTTTAAAAAATAGATATGCATGCTTGAATATTTTTAAAGATGCAAGTGACCTATCGATCCAATCATTTTAAAATGAATAAAAAACGCTCATTAAAACTCATGTGAACGTGCGGTGGGATATTAACCCGAGTCAAATAAACCATTATTTTCCCTATATACAAAAAGCTGACCTAATGATCATAGATGATTGTAAAGTGATTTACCATAAATAATGGGATATATTTTTGTAAGGAATGACTTATGGATTGGGAGTGAATAGTCAGTTAAAAATCCCCCACCTCCCCCTTTTTCCTGACGATTGAAAAACCGAATATATATAAACTAAAAATAGTTTACAATCCCTAAAATTACATACACGTTTTTTGAAATATTTCTCTCTACATTTGTGCGTTGTGTATTTCCAATTTACATATATATTTTTTCTTAAATACAAACTTGAGTTTTCAATTTCCCTTCATCTCGTACACAAAAAACAGATAAAAGGTAAATAGATCACAACAAAATAAAAATTTTAGAGTTTATGTATGGAATAAATTTAAAACAGTAAATATTAGTAAAGAAAACTTATTCAAACACCACAAATAAACACAACTTTTTTGTTGTCCATGTTTGGGAAATTCCACTAGTTCAAACCTAATAGCTTGGAATTTTATAAGAAACAGATTGTTTTGCACATGTTTTAAAAAATAGATATGCATGCTTGAAACATCTTATAGATGAAAATGACCTATGGATCCAAGAATTTTAAAGAGAATAACAAACGCTCAATGAATTTTCAAGTGAACGTACTGTGGTATATTTACCCGAGTCAAACAAGCCATTATTTTGCCCATTTACAAAAATATGACCTAACGACAATAGATGACTGTAAAGTGATTTATCATGCATAACAAGCTATATTCTTGTAAGGAATGACTTAGGGATTGTGAGTCAACACACAATTAAAAATCCCCCGCCTCCCCCATTTCCCGATGATTGCAAAACCTAATATCTAAAAGCTAAAAATAGTTTACAATCCCAAAAAATAACAGACACTTTTTGGAATTATCTCTCACTACATTTGTCTATTGTGCATTTCCAGTTTAGATGTATACTTTTGTCTTAAATCAAAACTTTTACTTTTCACTTTCCCTTCATCTCGAAAACAAAAAAGAGGCAAAAGGCAAAGAGATCACAACAAAATGAAAATTTTAGAGTTTATGTATGGAAAAAATTTAAAGAAATAACAAATGTAAGTAAACAAAATTTATTCACTTTCCACAAATAAACACAAAATTTTTTTAACCAAGTAGAAGAAATTCCACTAGTTCAACCCTAATAGCTTCGAATTTTATAAGAAAGAGATTTTTCTACACTTGTTTTAAAAAATGGATATGCATGCTTGAAACATGTTAACAATGCAAATGACCTATGGATCCAAACCTTTTAAAGGGAATAACAAACACTCATTAAATTCTCAAACGACCGTGCGGTGGGATATTTACCCGAATCAAACAAGCCATTATTTTCCCGTTCACAAAAAGAAAATCTAACGATCATTGATGATTGTAAAGTAATTTATCATGTATAATGGGCTATATTTTTGTAAAGAATTACTTATGGTATGGGAGTCAACACTCACTTGAAAATCCCCCGCCTCCCCCTTTTCCCAAAGATTGCGAAACCTAAAATATAAAAACTAAAAAGAGTTTACAATCCCTAAAAATTACAGACACTTTTAGGAATTATCTATCTTTACATTTTTTCATTGTGCATTTAAATTTTAGATGAATACTTTATTCTTTAATAAAAACTTGAGTTTTTACTTTCCCTTCATCTCATACACAAAAAAGAAATAAAAGGCAAGTAGATCACAACAAAATGAAACTTTTGGAGTTTATGTATGGAAAAAATTTCAAGCAATAAGAAATGTAAGTATATAAAATTTATTGACACACCGCAAATGAAAACAAAAGTTTTGTTATCCATGTTTGGAAAATTCCACTTGTTCAACCCTAATAGTTTTGAATTTTATAAGAAAGAGATTTTTCTACACATGTTATTAAAAATGGATAAGTATCTTAAAGATGTAAATGACCTATGGATCCAAACCATTTTAAGAGAATAACAAACGCTGAAGAAATTCTCAAGTGGACGCCTGGTGGGATATTTAGCTGAGTCAAACAAACCATTATTTTTTCGATTTACAAAAAGCTGACCTAATGATCATAGATTATTGTAAACTGATTTATCTTGCGTAACGGACTATATTTTTGTAAGGAATGACTTATGGACTGGGAGTCAACACTCAGTTAAAAATCCCCAGCCATGCCCTTTCTTGACGATTGTAAAACCTAATATATAAAAACTAAAAAGAGTTTACAATCCCAAAAAATTTCAGACACTTTTTGGAATTATCTCTCTACATTTTTGCATTGTGCATTTCCTTTTTAGATGTATACTCTTTTCTTAAATCAAAACTTGAGTTTTCACTTTCGCTTCATCTCGTAAACAAAAAAGAGATAAAAGGAACATAGATCACAACAAAATGAAAATTTTAGAGTTTATATATGGAAAAATTTTAAAGCAATAACAAATGTAATTAAAAAAAATTTATTCACACACCGCAAATGAGCACAAAAGTTTTGTTGTCCAAGTTTGGGAAATTTGACTAGTTCAACCCTATTAGTTTTTAATTTTATATGAAAGTAATTTTTCTACACATGTTTTAAAAAATGGATATGCATGCTTGAAACAAGTTAAACATGCAAATGACCAATGGATCCAAACCTTTTTAAGAGAATAACAAACGCTCATTAAATTCTCAAGCGAACGTGTGGTGGGATATTTACCCGAGTCAAACAAGCCATTATTTTGCCCATTTAGAAAATGCTGACCTAACTATCATAAATGATTGTAAAGTGATTTATCATGCGTAATGGGCTATATTTTTGTAAGGAATGACTTATGGAATGGGAGTCAACACTCAGTTAAAAATCTCCCGCCTCCCCCTTTTCTTGACGTTTACAAAACCAAATATATAAAAACTAAAAATATTTTACAATCCCTAAAACTTTTAGACACTTTTTGGAATTATCTCTCTCTACATTTGAGCATTGTGCATTTCCATTTTAGATGTATACTTTTTTCTTAAATCAAATCATGATTTTTCACTTTCACTTCATCTCGTAAACGAAAAAGAGATAAAAAGCAAATACATCACAAAAAAATAGAATTTAAGAGTTGATGTATAGAAAAATTTGAAAGCAATAACAAATGTAAGTAAAGAAAATTTATTCACAAATCACAAATTGACACAAAATTTTTGTTATCCAAGCCTGTGAAATTCCACTAGTTCAACCCTAATAGCTTGGAATTTTATACGAAAGAGATTTTTCTACACATGTTTTAAAAAGCAGATATGCATGCTTGAAACATGGTAAAGATGCAAATGACCTATGGATCTAAGAATTTTAAAGAGAATAGCAAACTCTCATTAAATTCTCAAGCAAACGTGTAGTGAGATATTTACCTGAATCAAACAAGCCATTATTTTGCCCATTAAAAAAAAGCTGACCTAATGATCATAGATGATTTTGAACTAATTTATCATGCATAACGGGCTATATTTTTGTATGGAATGACTTATGGATCGGGAGTCTACACTCAGTTGAAAATCCCTCGCCTCCCTCTTTTCTCGATGATTGCAAAACCTAATATATAAAAACTTAAAAGAGTTTAAAATTTCTAAAAATGATAGACCCTTTTCGAATTATCTCTCTCTATATTTGTGCATTGTGCATTTCCATTTTTGGTGTATACTTTTTTCTTAAATCAAAACTTGTGTTTACACTTTCTCTTCATCTCGTTAACAAAAAAGAGATAAAAGGCAAATAGATCACAACAAAATGAAAATTTTAGAGTTTATGTGTGGAAAAAATTTAAAGTAATAATGAATGTAAGTAAAGAAAATTTATTCACAAACCACAAATGAAAACAAAAATTGTGTTGTCCAACTTTGGGAAATTCCACTAGTTCAACTCTAATAGCTTGGAATTTTTTAAGAAATACACATGTTTTAAAAAATGGATATGCATGCTTGAAACATGTTAAACATGCAAATGAAATATGGATCCAAACCTTTTAAAGAGAATAAAAAACGCTCATTAAATTCTCAAGTGAATGTGCAGTGGGATATTTACCCGAGTCAAACAAGCCATTATTTTGCCCATTTACAAAAAGCTGACCTAACGATCATACATGATTGTAAAGTGATTTATCATGCGTAATGGGTTATATTTTTGTATGTAATGACTTTTGGATAGGGTGTTAACACTCAGTTAAAAATCCCCGCCTCTTCCTTTTCCCGACGATTGCAAAACCTAATATTTAAAAACTAAAATGTGTTTACAATCTCTAAAAATTACAGACAGTTTATGGAATTATCTCTCTCTACATTTTTGCATTGTGCATTTCCATTTTAGATGTATACTTTTTTATGAAATCAAAACTTAGAGTTTTCACTTTCCCTAGATCTCATAAACAAAAAAGAGATAAAGAACAAATAGATCACAAAAAATTAAAATTTTAGAGTTTATGTATGGAAAAAATTTTAAGCAATAAAAAATGGATGTAAATAAAATTTATTCACACACCCCCAAATGAACACAAAAGTTTTGTTATCCATGTTTAGGAAATTCCACTAGTTCAACCCTAATTGCTTGGAATTTTAAAAGAAAGAGATTTTTCTACACATGTTTTTAAAAATGGAAATGCATGTTTCAAATATGTTAACGATGCAAATGACCTATGGATCCAACCTTTTATAGAGATTAACAAACGCTCAATAAATTCTCAAGCGAACATGCGGCGGGATATTTACCCGAGTCAAACTAGCCATTATTTTCCCCATTTAAAAAAAGTTAACCTAACGATCATAGATATTTTTAAAGTGATTTATCATATTAACAGGCTATTTTTTTCAGAAATAATCCCCCGCCTCCCCCTTTTCCCGATGATTGCAAAACCTAATATATAAAAACTGAAAAGAGTTTACAATCCCTAAAAATTATAGACACTTTTTAGAATTATGACTCTCTTCAGTTGTGCAATGTGAATTTCCATTTGAGATGTATACTTTTTTCTTATATCAAAACTTGTGTTTTCGATTTCCTTTCATCACGTCAAAAAAGAGATAAAAGGCAAAAAGATCACAACAAAATTAAAATTTAAGAGTTTAGGTATGGAAAAAATTTTAAGAAATAACAAATGTAAGTAAAGAAAATTTATTCACACACCACAACTGAACCCAAAAGTGTTGTTATCCAAGTTTGGGATATTCCACGAGTTCAACCATAATAGTTTTGAATTTTATAAGCAAGAGATTTTTATGCACATATTTTTAAAAATGGAAATGAATGCTTGAACATTGTTAAAGATCGATATGACCTATGGATCCAAACCATTTAAAGAAAATAGCAAATGCTCATTAAATTCTCACGTGAACATGCGGTGGGATATTTGCCTGAGTCAAACAAGCCATTATTTTGCCCCTTCTCAAAAAGCTGACCTAATGGTCATAGATGATTGTAAAGTGATTTATCATGCATAACGGGCTATATTTTTGTAAGGAATGACTTATGGATTGGGAGTTAACACTCAGTTAAAAATCCCCCGCCTCCCCTTTTCCCGACGATTGCAAAACCTTATATATAAAAACTAAAAAGACTTTACAATCCCTATAGATCCAAACTTTTTAAAGAGAATAACAAACGCTCATTAAATTCTCAAGTGAATGCGCGGTGGGATATTTACTTGAGTCAAACAAGCCATTATTTTTCCTATACACAAAAAGCTGACCTAACGATCATTGATGATTGTAAAGTGATTAATCATGCATAACGGGATATACTTTTGAAAGGAATGACATATGGATTGGGAGTCTACAATCAGTTAAAAATGCCACGCCTCCCCCTTTTCCTCACCATTGCAAAACCTAATATATAAAAACTAAAAAGAGTTGATAATCCCTGAAAATCACAGAGACTTTTGGGAATTATCTCTCTTTACATTTGTTCATTGAGCATTTCAATTTTAGATGAATACTTTTTTCTAAAATTGAAACTTGAATTTTCACTTTCCCTTCTTCTCGTAAAAAAAAAAAGAGATAAAAGGCAAATAGATCGCAAAAAAAATGAAAATTTTAGAGTTTGTGTATGGAAAAAATTTAAAGCAATAAGAAATGAAAGTAAATAAAATTTATCCACACACCGCAAATGAACACAAAAGGTTTGTTGTCCAAGTTTGGGAAATTCCTCCCATTCAACCCTAATAGCTTGGAATTTTATAAGAAAGAGATTTTTCTACACATGTTTTAAAAAATGGATATGCATGCTTGAAACATGTTAAAGATGCAAATGACCTATGGATCCAAACCTTTTAAAGAGAATAACAAACGCTCATTAAATTCTCAAGTGAACGTGAGGTGGGATATTTACCTGAGTCAAACAAGCCATTTTGCCCTTATAGAAAAAGCTGACCTAACGATCATTGATTATTGTAAAGTGATTTATCATGCGTAATGGGATATATTTTTGTAAGGAATGACTTGTGGATTTGGAGTCAACACTTAGGTAAAAATCCCCCGTCGTACCCTTTTCCCGACGATTGCAAAACCTAATATATAAAAACAAAAAAGAGTTAAAATTCCCTAAAAATTACAGATACTTTTTGGAATTATCTATTTCCACATTTGTGCATTAAGCATTTCCAATTTAGATGTATACTTTTTTCTTAAATCAAAACTTGAGTTTTCACTTTGCCTTCATCTCGTAAACAAAAAAGAGATGAATGGCAAATAGATCACAACAAAATGAAAATTTAAGAGTTTATGTATGGAACACATTTAAAGGAATAACAAATGTTACTAAAAAAAATTAATTCACACACTACAAATGAACACAAAAGTTTTGTTATCCAAGTTGGGAAAATTCCACTAGTTCAACCCCAATAGCTTAGAATTTTATAAGAAAGTGATTTTTCTACACATGCTTTAAAAAATGGATATGCATGCTTGAAACATGTTCAACATGAAAATGACCTATGGATCCAAACCTTTTAAAGAAAATAACGAACTCTCATTAAATTCTCAAACGAACGTGTGGTGGGATATTTACCCGAGTCAAACAAGCCATTATTTTGCCCATTCAGAAAAAGCTGACTTGATGATAATAGATGATTAGAAAGTGATTTATCATGCGTAACGAGATATATTTTGTTAAGGAATGACTTATGGATTGGAAGTCAACACTCAGTTGATAATTCCCCGCCTCCCCCATTTACAGACGATTACAAAACCTAATATATAAAAACTAAAAAGAGTTTACAATCTCTAAAAATAACAGACACTTTTTGGAATTATCTTTCTCTGCATTTGTGCATTGTGAATTTCCATTTTAGATGTATACTTTTTTCTTAAATTAAAACTTGAGTTTTCATTTTACCTTCATCTCGTAAACAAAAAAGAGGTAAAAGGAAAATAGTTCACAAAAAATTAAAATTTTAGAGTTTATGTTTGGAAACAATTTAAAGCAATAAAAATTGTAAGTAAAGAAAATTTATTCACACACCGTAAATGAACACAAAATTTTTGTTATCCTAATTTTGGAAATTCCTGTAATTCAACCATAATAGCTTGGAATTTTATAAGAAAGTGATTTTTTTACACATGTTTTAAAAAATTGTTATGCAATTGCTTGAAACAGGTTAAACATGCAAATGACCTATGGATCCAATCCTTTTAAAGACAATAACAAACGCTCATTAATTTCACAAGCGAATGTACGGTGGTATATCTGAGTCAACAAAGCCATTATTTTGCCAATTTACAAAAAGTTGATCTAACGATAATAGATGATTGAAAATTGATTTATCATGCATAACGGGTTATATTTTTGTAATGAATGACTTATGGATTGGGAGTCAACCCTCAGTTGAAAATCCCCCGCCTCCCCTTTTACCGAGGATTCCAAAACGTAATATATAAAAACTAAAAAGAATTTACAATCTCTAAAAATTATATACACTTTTTGGAAATATTTCTCTGCATTTGTGCATTGTGCATTTCCATTTAAATGTATACTTTTTTCATAAATCAAAACTTGAGTTTTCACTTTCCCTTCATCTCGTAAACAAAAAGGAAATAAAAGGCAAATAGGTCACAAAAAATAAAAAATTTAGAGTTTATATATGGAAAAAATTTAAAGCAACAACAAATGTAAGTAAAGAAAATTTATTCACACACCGCAAATGCACACACAAGTTTTCTTATCAAAGTTTTGGAAATTTCCACTTGTTCAATCCTCATAGCTTTGAACTTTAAAAGAAAGATTTTTTTACAGATGTTTCAAAAAATGGATATGCATACTTGAAACATGTTAAAGATACAAATGACCTATGGATTCAAACCTTTTAAATAGAATAATAAACTCTCATTAAATTTTCAAGCGAATGTACGCTGGGATATTTACTAGAGTCAAACATGCCATTATTTTGGCCATTTACAAAAAGCTGACCTAACGATCACAAATGATTTTAATTTGATTTATCATGCATAACATGCTGTTTTTTTTTTATGAAATGACTTATGGATTGGGAGTCTACACTCAGTCAAAAATCCCGTGCCTCCTCCTTTTCCCTACGATTTAAAAACATAATTTAAAAAATAAAATAGAGTTTACAATCCCTAAAAATTACTGACACTTTTTTGACTTATCTCTCTTTACATTTGTGTATTGTGCATTTCCATTTTAGATGTATACTTTTTTCTTAAATCAAACCTTGAGCTTTCACTTCCCTTCATCTCGTAAACAAAAAAGAGATAAAAAGCAAATAGATCACTACAAAATGAAAATTTTAGAGTTTATGTATGGAAAAAATTTAAAGCAAAAAAATGTAAGTTGAGAAAATTTATTCACACACCGCAAATGTACACAAAAGTTTTGTTGTCAAAGTTTGGGAAACTCCACTAGTTCAACCCTAATAGCTTGGAATTTTATATAAAATTGATTTTTGTACACATGTTTTAAAAAATGGATAAACATGTTTGAAACATGTTAAAATTTCAAATGACCTATGGATCCAAACCTTTTAAAGAGAATAAGAAACATTCATTATATTCTCAAGTGAACGTGAGGTGGGATATATACCCGAGTCAAACAAGCCATTATTTTTCCCATTTATAAAAAAATGCCCTAACGATCATAGATGATTGTAAACAAATTTATAATGTGTCACGGGCTATATTTTTTTAAGGAATGACTTATGGATTGGGAGTCAACACTTAGTTAAAAATCCCCTGCCTCCCACTTTTCCCGACGTTTGAAAAACCTAATTTGTAAAAAGTAAAAATAGTTTATTATTCCTAAAAATTACAGACACTTTTTGGAATTATCTCCCTCTACATTTTTGCATGGTGCATTTCCTTTTTAGATGTATACTTTTATCTAAAATCAAAACTTGAGTTTTCACTTTCCCTTCGTCTCATAAACAAAAAGGAGATAAAAGGCAAAAAGATAACAGCAAAATGAAAATTTTAGAGTTTATGTATGGAAAAAAATTTAAAGAAAAAACAAATGTAAGTAAAGAAAATTTATTCATACACCAAAAATGAACACAAAAGTTTTGTTATCCAAATTTGGGAAATTCAACTAGTTCAACCCTAAAAGCTTGGAATTTTAGTAGAAAGAGATTTTTCTACACATGTTTTAAAAAATGGATATGCATGCTTGAAACATGTTCAAGATGCAAATGACCTATGGATCGAAATCTTTTAAAGAGAATAACAAACACTCATTAAATTCTCAACTGAACGTGCAGTTGGTTATTTACCCAAGTCAAACAAGTTAGTATTTTGGCCATTTATAAAAAAGCAGACCTGACGATCATAGATGATTGTAAAGTGATTTATCATTCGCAACAGGCTACATTTTTGTAAGGAATGACTTATGGATTAGGAGTCAACACTCAATTAAAAAGCTCCCATCTCCCCCTTTTCCCGACGATTGCAAAACCTAATATATAAAAACTAAAAACAGTTTACAATCCCTAAAAATTACTGACACTTTTTGGAATAATCTCTCTGTGCATTTGTGCATTGTGCATTTCAATTATAAATGTATACTTTTTTCTTAAATCAAAACTTGAGTTTCACTTTTCCTTAACTTGTAAGCAAAAAAGAGATAAAAGGCAACTAATCACAACAAAAAGAAAATTTTAGATTTTTGTATAGAAAAAATTTAAAGCAATAAAAAATGTAAGTAAAGAAAATTTATTCACACACCATAAAGGAACATAAAAGTTTTGTTATCCAAGTTTGCAAAATTCCACTAGTTCAACCCTAATAGTTTGGAATTTTATAAGAAAGAGATTTTTCTACACATGTTTTAAAAAATGGGTATGCATGCTTTAAACGATGCAAATGACCTATAGATCTAAACCTCTTCAAGAGAATAACAAATGTTCATTAAATTCTCAAGTGAACCTGCGGTGGGATATTTACCCGAGTCCAACGAGCCAATATTTTGCCCATTTACAAAACGCTGACCTAACGATCATAGATTATTTTAATGTGATTTACCATTCGTAATTGGCAATATTATTGTAAGGAATTGCTTATGGATTGGGAGTCTATACTCAGTTAAAAATGCCCCGCCTTCTCCATTTCCTGACGATTGCAAAACCAAATATTTAAAAACTAAAATAGTTTACAATCCCAAAAAATTAATGAAACTTTTTTGTATTATCTGTCTCTACATTTTGCATTGTGCATTTCCATTTTAGATGTATACTTTTTTCTTAAATCAAAACATGAGTTTTCACATTCCCTTAATCTTCTAAACAAAAAAGAGATAAAAGGAAAATAGATAACAACAAAATGAAAATTTTAGAGTTTATGTAAGGAAAAAATTTAAAGCCATAATAAATGTAAGTAAAAAAAATTTATTCACAAACCACAAATGAACACAAAATATTTGTTATCCAAATTGTGGAAATTCCACTAGTTCAACCATAATAGCTTGGAATTTTATAAGAAATAGATTTTTCTACACATGTTTTAAAAAATGGATATGCATGCTTGAAACATGTTAAAGATGCAAATGACCTATGGATCCAAACCTTTTAATGCGAATAACAAACGCTCCTTAAATTCTCTAGCGAATGTGCGGTGGGTTATTTACCCATGAGAAACAAGCCATTATTTTGGCCATTTACAAAAAGCGAACCTAACGATCATAGATGATTGTAAAGTAAGTTATCATGCGTAATGCACTATATTTTTGTAAGGAATGACTTACAGATTGGGAGTCAACACTCAGTTAAAAATCCCCCGCCACCCCCTTTTCCTGACGATAGCAAAACCTACTATATAAAAACTAAAAAGAGTTTACAATGCCAAAAAATTACACACTTTTTGGAATTATCTCTCTCTACATTTTTGCATTGTGCATTTCCTTTTTAGATGTATACATTTTTCTTAAATCAAAACTTGAGTTTTCACTTTGCTTCATCTCGTAAACAAAAAAGAAATAAAAGGAAAAAAGATAACAACAAAATTGAAAATTTTAGAGTTTTGTAAGAAAAAAAAAATGTAAGTAAAGAAAATTCATTCACACACCACAAATGAACACAAAAGTTATGTTATCCAAATTTGGGAAATTCCACTTGTTCAACCCTAATAGCTTGAAATTTTATAAAAAAGAGATATTTTTACACATGTTTTAAAAAATGGATATGCATGCTTGAAACATTTACTAGAGGAAAATGACCCATGGATCAAACATTTTAAAGAGAATAACAAACACTCATTAAATTCTCAAGTGAACGTGCAATTCGATATTTATCTGAGTCAAAGATGCCACTATTTTGCCCATTTACAAAAAGCTTACCCAACGATCACATATGATTGTAAAGTGATTTATCAAGCGTAACGGGCTATATTTTTGGGAGGAATGACTTATGGCTTGGGAGTCAACACTCAGTTAAAAATCCGCCGCCTTCCCCTTTTCCCGATGATTGCAAAACCTAATATACAAAAACTAAAAAGAGTTTACAATCCCTAAAAATATAGACACATTTTGGAATTTTCTGTCTCTACATTTATGCATTGTGAATTTCCATTTTAGATGGATTATTTTTTCTTAAATCTAAACATGAGTTTTCACTTTTCCTTAATCTCGTAAACAAAAAAGGAGATAAAAGGCAAATAGATCACAAAAAAATGAAAATTTAAGAGTATATGTATGGAAAAATTCTAAATCAATAACAAATGTAAGTAAATAAAATTTATTCACACATAAAAAATGAACACAAAAGTTTTGTTATCCAAATTTGGGAAATTCCACTAGTTCAACCTTAATAGCTTGAAATTTTGTAAGAAAGAGATTTTTCTACACTTGTTTTAAAAATGGAGATGCGTGCTTGAAACATGTTCAAGATGCAAATGACCTATGGATCCAAAACTTTTAAAGAGAATAACAAACGCTGATTAAATTCTCAAGTGCACGTGCGGTGGGATATTTATCCGAGTCAAAAAAAACATTATTGTGCCCATTTACAAAAAGTAGACCTAACGATCATAAATGATTGTCAAGTGATTTATAATGTGTAAAGGGCTATATTTTTGTAAGTAATGATTGATGGATTGGGATTCCATACTGAGTTAAAAATCCACCGCCACACCTTTTTCCCGACGATTGCAAAACCTAATATATAAAAACTAAAAAGAGTTTACAATCCCTAAAAATTACAGACACTTTTTGGAATTATCTCTCTCTAAATTTTTGCATTGTGCATGTCCATTTTAGATGTATACTTTTTTATTAAATCAAAACATTTTTTTTCACTTTCCCTTCATCTCATAATAAAAAAAGAAATAAACGGTAAAAAGATCACAACAAAATGAAAATTTTAGATTTTATGTATGGAAAAAATTTAAAGAAATAACAAATGTAAGTAAAGAAAATTTATTCACACACTGCAAATGAACACAAAAATTTTGTTAACCATTTTTGGAAAATTCCACTAGTTCAACCCTAATAGCTTGTAATTTTATAAGAAATAGATTTTTCTACACATGTTTTAAAAAATGGATATGCATGTTTGAAACATGTTAAAGAAGCAAATGACCTATGGCTCCAAACCTTTTAAAGAGAATAACAAACGCTCATTAAATTCTCAAGTGAGATGCGGTGGGATATTTACCCGAGTCAAACAGGTCATTATTTTGCCCATTTAAAAAAAGCTGACCTAACGATCATATATGATTGTAAAGTGATTTATTATGCATAATGTGCTATATTTTTTTCTAAGGAATGACTTATGGATTGGGAGTCAAGATTCGTTTAAAAATCCCCCGCCTCCCCCTTTACCCGACAATTGCAAAACCTAAAATACAAGAACTAAAAAAAGTTTACAATCCCTAAAAAATTACACACACTTTTTTGAATTATCTCTCTCAAAATTTATCCATTGTGTATTTCCATTTTAGAAGTATATTTTTTTCTTAAATCAAAACTTGAGTTTTCTCTTCCCCTTCATCTCGTAAACAAAAAAGAGATAAAACACAAATAGATAACAACAAAATGAAAATTTAAGAGTTTATGTGTGGAAAAAATATAAAGCAAAAAAAAATTTTAGTAATGTAAATTTATTCACAGACCACAAATGAACACAAAAGTTTTGTTATCCAAATTTGCGAAATTCCACTAGTTGAACCCTAATAGCTTTGAATTTTATAAGAAAGTGATTTTTCTACACATGTTTTAAAAAATGGATATGCATGCTTGAAATGTACTAGATGCAAATAACCTATGGATCAAATCCTTTTAAACAGAATAACAAACGCTCATTAAATTCTCAAGTGAACGTGCAGTTGGATATTTACCTGAGTCAAACATGCCATTATTTTACCCATATACAAAAAGCAGACCTAACGATCATGGATGATTGCAAAGTGATTTAGCATGCGTAACAAGATATATTTTTGAATGGAATGACTTATGGATTGGGAGTCTACACTCAGTTAAAAATCCCTTGCCTCCCCTTTTTCCCACATTTTCCCAACGATTGCAAAACCTAAGATATGAAAACAAAAAAGAGTTTACAATCCCTGAAAATTACGGACACTTTTTCGAATTATCTCTCTCTACATTTGTGCATTGTGTATTTTAATTTTAGATGAGTATTTTTTTCTTCAATTAAAACTTGATTTTGCACTTTCCCTTCATCTCGTAAACAAATGAGAGATAAAAGGGAAATAGATCACAACAAAATAAAAATTTTAGAGTTTATGTATGGAAAAAATTTAAAGCAATAAGAAATGTAAGTAAATAAAATTTATTCACACACCACAAATGAACAGAAAAGGTTTGTTATCCAAGTTTGGAAAATTCCTCTAATTCAACCCTAATATATTGGAATTTTATAAGAAAGATATTTTTCTACACATATTTTAAAAAATGGATATGCATGCTTGAAACATGTTATATATGCTAATGACCTATGGATCCAAACCTTTTAAAGAGAATAACTAACGCTCATTAAATTCTCAAGTGAACCTGAGGTGGGATATTTACCGGAGACAAACAAGCCATTATTTTTCCCATTTCCAAAAAAATGACCTAACGATCATAGATGATTGAAAAGTGATTTATCATGCCTAATGGGCTATATTTTTGTAAAGAATGACTTATGGATTGGGAGTCAACACTCAGTTAAAAATCCCCCGCCTCCCCCATTTCCCGACGATTGCAAAACCAAATATATAAAAACTAAAAAGAGTTTACAATCCCTTAAAATTATAGACACTTTTTGGAATTATCTCTCTCCACATTTTTGCATTGTGAATTTCCATTTTAGATGTATACTTTTTCCTTAAATCAAAACTTGAGTTTTCACTTTCCCTTCATGTCGTAAAAAAAAAAGAGATAAATGGCAAATAGATCAAAACAAAATAAAAATTTAATAGTTTATGTATGGAAAAAATTTAAAGCAATAACAAATTTAAGTAAAAAAAATTTATTCACACACTACAAATGAACACAAAAGTTTTGTTTTCCATGTTGGGGAAATTCCACTAGTTCAACCCTAATAGCTTGGAATTTTATAAGAAAGTGATTTTTCTACACATATTTTAAAAAATGGATATGCATGCTTGAAACATGTTAAACATGCAAATGACCTATGGATCCAAACCTTTTAAAGAGAATAACAAACGCTCATTAAATTCTCAAGCAAACATGTGGTGGGATATTTACCCGAGTCAAACAAGGCATTATTTTGCCCATTTACAAAAAGCTGACCTAACGATAATAGATGATTGGAAAGTGATTTATCATGTGTAACGGGATATATTTTTGGAAGGAATGACTTATGGATTGGGAGTCAACATTTAGTAAAAAATCCCCTGTTTCCCCCTTTTACCGAAGATTGCAAAAGATAATATACAAAAACTAAAAAGAGTTTACAATTTCTACAAATTACAAACACTTTTTGGAATTATCTCTCTCTACATTTGTGCATTGAGCATTTTCATTTTAGATATATACTTTTATCTTACCTCAAAACTTGAGTTTTTACTTTCCCTTCATCTCGTAAATAGAAAAGAGATAAAAGGCAAATAGGTCGCAAAAAATGAAAATTTTAGAGTTTATGTATGGAAATTTTTCAAAGCAATAACAAATATAAGTAAAGAAAATTTATTCACACATCGGAAATGAACACAATTTTTGTTATCCAAGTTTGGGAAATTTCAACTAGTTCAACCCTAATAGCTTGGAATTTTATAAGATGGAGATTTTTCTACAGATGTTTTAAAAAATTGATATGCATGCTTGAAACATGTTAAAGATACAAATAACCTACGGATCCAAAATTTTTAAAGAGAATAACCAACTCTCATTAAATTCTCAAGCGAATGTGCGGTGGGATATTTACTAGAGTCAAACATGGCATTATTTTGCCCTTTTACAAAAAGCTGACCTAACGATCATAAATGATTTTAAAGTGATTTATCATGCATAACGGGCTATATGTTTTTAAGGAATGACTTATGGATTGGAAGTCTATACTGAGTTCAAAATCCCCCAAATCCCCCTTTACCCGACGATTTAAATACCTTATTTAAAAAGTTAAAAAGAGCATACTATCCCAAAAAATTATTGACACTTTTTGGAATTATCTCTCTTTACATTTGTGTATTGTGCATTTCCAATTTAGATGTATACTTTTTTCTTAAATCAAACCTTGAGTTTTAACTTTCCCTTCATCTCGAAAACAAAAAAGAGATAAAAGGTAAAAAGATCACTACAAAATAAAAAATTTAGAGTTTATGTTGGGAAAAAAATTTAAAGCAATAAAAAATGTAAGACAAGAAAGTTTATACACACACCACAAATGAACACAAAAATTTTGTGATCCAAATTGTGGAAATTCCACTACTTCAACCCTAATAGCTTGGAATTTTATAAGAAAGAGATTTTTCTACACATGATTTAAAAAATGGATATGCATGCTTGAAACATGTTCAAGATTCAAATGACCAATGGATCCAAACATTTTAAAGAAAATAACAAACGCTCATTAAATTCTCAAGTGCACGTGCGGTAGGATATTTACCCGTGTCAAACAAGCCATTATTTTGCCCATTTCAAAAAGCTGACCTAACGATCATAGATGATTGTAAAGTGGTTTATCATGCGTAACGGGCTATATTTTTGTGAGGAATGACTTATGTATTGGGTGTCAACACTGAGTTAAAAATCCCCCGCCTCACCATTTTCCCGACGATTGCAAAACCTAATATATAAAAACTAAAAAGAGTTTACAATCCCTAAAAATTTCACACACTTTTTGGAATTATCATTCTCTACATTTTTGCATTGTGCATTTTCATTTTAGATGTGTACTTTTTTCTTAAATCAAAACTTGAGTTTTCACTTGAGATAAAAGGCAAAAATATCACAACAAAAAGAAAATTTTAGAGTTTATGTATGGAAAAAATTAAAATCAATAACAAATGAAAGTAAAGAAATATATTCACACACTGCAAATGAATACAAAAGTTTTTTTATCCTTGTTTGGGAAATTCCACTTGTTCAACCCTAATAGCATGGAATTTTATAAGAAAAAGATTTTTCTGCACATGTTTTAAAAAATGGATATGCATGCTTGAAACATGTTAAAATGCAAATGAACTATGGATCCAAACCTTTTAATGAGAATAAAAAATGCTCCTTAAATTCACTAGCGAACGTGCGGTAGATTATTTACCCAAGACAAACAAGCCATTACTATGGCCATTTATAGAAAGCGAACCTAACGATCATACATGATTGTAACATAATTTATCATGCGTAATGCACTATATTTTTGTAAGTAATGACTTATGGACTGGGAGTCAACACTCAGTTAAAAATCCTCCGCCTCCCCCTTTTCCCGACGATAGCAAAACATAATATATAAAAATTAAAAAGAGTTTACAATCCCAAAAAATTACAGAAACTTTTTGGAATTATCTTTCTCTATATTTTTGCATTGTGCATTTCCTTTTTAGATGTATACTTTTTTCTTAAATAAAAACTTGAGTTTTCACTTCGCTTCAGCTCGAAAACAAAAGAGAATTAAAAGGCAAATATATAACAACAAAATGAAAATTTTAGAGTTTATGTAAGGAAAAAAATTGTAAGTAAATAAAATTTATTCACACACAACAAATGAACACAAAAGTTTTGTTATCCAAAATTTGCAAATTGCAGTTGTTCAACCCTATTAACCTGGAATTTTATAAGAAAGAGATTTTTCTACACATGTTTTAAAAAATGGATATGCATGCATGAAACATTTACTAGATGCAAATGAGCTATGGATCAAAACCTTTTAAAGAGAATAAAAAATGCTCATTAAATTCTCATGTGAACATGCAGTTCGATATTTATTTGAGTCAAACAAGCCATTTTTTCCCATTTACAAAAAGCTGACCTAACGATCATAGATGATTGTAAAGTGATTTATCATGCGTAACGGGCTGTATTTTTGTGAGGAATGACTTATGGATTGGGAGTCAACACTCAGTTAAAAATCCCCCACCTCCCCCTTTTCCCGTCGATTGCAAAACCTAATATATAAAAACTAGAAAGAGTTTACAATCCCTAAAAGTTACAGACACTTTTTGGAATTATCTCTCTCTACATTTGTGCATTGCGCATTTCCATTTTAGATGGATAATTTTTTCTTAAATCTAAACATGATTTTTCACTTTCCCTTCATCTCGTCAACAAAAAAGATATAAAAAGCAAATAGGTCACAAAAAATGAAAATTTTAGAGTTTATGTATGGAAAAAATTTAAAGCAATAGCAAATGTAAGCAAAGAAAATTTATTCACACACCATAAATGAACACACAAGTTTTGTTATCCAAGTTTGGGAAATTTCATCTAGTTCAATTCTAATAGCTAGGAATTTTATAAGAAAGATATTTTTCTACAGATGTTTCAAAAAAATTATATGCATGCTTGAAACATGTTAAAGATACAAATGACCTATGAATTCAAACCTTTTAAAGAGAATAACAAACTCTCAATAAATTCTCAAGCGAATGTGCGGTGGGATATTTACTAGAATCAAACATGCTAATATTTTGCCCATTTACAAAAAGCTGACCTAATGATTATAAATGATTTTAAAGTGATTTATCATGCATAACGGGCTATATTTTTATAAGGAATGACTTATGGATTGGGAGTCTACACTCAATTAAAAATCCCCCAAATTCCCCTTTTCCCGATGATTTAAAAACCTAATTTAAAAAATTAAATAGAATTTACAATCCCAAAAAATTATTGGCACTTTTTAGAATTATCTCTCTTTACATTTGTGTATTGTGCATTTCCATTTAAGATGTATACTTTTTTCTTAATTCAAACCTTGAGTTTTCACTTTCCCTTCATCTCGAAAACAAAAAAGAGATAAAAGGCAAATAGATCACTACAAAATGAAAATTTTAGAGTTTATGTTTGGAAAAATTTTAAGCAATAATAAATGTATGTAAAGTAAATTTAATCACCCACCACAAATATACACATAAGTTTTGTTGTCCAAGTTTGGGAAACTCCACTAGTTCAACCATAATAGCTTCGAATTTAATAAGAAATAGATTTTTGTTCACATGTTTTAAAAAAATGGATATGCATGCTTGAAACATGTTAAAAATGCAAATGACCTATGGATCCAAACCTTTTAAAGAGAATAAAAAACACTCATTAAATTCTCAAGTGAACGTGAAGTGGGATATTTACCCGAGTCAAACAAGCCATTATTTTGCCCATCTACAAAAAAATGACCTAACGGTCATAGATGATTGTAAAGTGATTTATCAAGCGTAACGGACTATATTTTTGTTAGGAATAAATTTTGGATTGGGAGTCAACACTCAATTAAAAATCCCCCGCCTTCCCCTTTTCCCAACGATTTCAAAACCTAATATGTAAAAAGTAAACAGAGTTTACAATCCCTAAAAATTACAGACACTTTTTCGAATTATCTCCCTCTACATTTTTCCATTGTGCATTTCCATTTTAGATGTATTCTTTTATCTAAAATCAAAACTTGAGTTTTCACTTTCCCTTCATCTCGTAAACAAAAAGGAGATAAAAGGCAAATAGATAAGAACATAACGAAAATTTTAGAGTTTATGTATGGAAAAAATTTAAAGAAAAAACAAATGGAAGTAATGAAAATTTATTCACACACCACAAAGGAACACAGAAGTTTTGATATCCAAATTTGGGAAATTCCACTAGTTCAACCCTAATAGCTATGAATATTATAAGAAAAAGATTTTTCTACACATGTTTTAAAAAATGGATATGCATGCTTGAAACATGTTCAAGATGCAAATGACCTTTGGATAAAAATTTTTTAAATAGAATAACAAACGCTCATTAAATTCTCAAGTGAACATGCAGTTGGTTATTTACCTGAGTCAAACAAGCCAGTATTTTGCCCATTTATAAAAATCAGACTTGATGATCATAAATGATTGTAAAGTGAGTTATCATGCCTAACGGGCTAAATTTTTGTACGGAATGACTTATGGATTGTGAGTCAACACTCAGTTAAAAATCCCTTCCCCCTTTTCCTGACTATTGCAAAACCTAATATATATATACTAAAAACTGTTTACAATCCCTAAAAATTACTTACACTTTTTGGAATTATATCTCTCTGCATTTTTGCAGTGAGGTTTTCAATTTTAGATGTAAGCTTTTTTCTTAAATGAAAACTTGAGTTTTCACTTTTTCTTCAACTAAAAAACAAAGAAGATATAAATGGAAAATAAATCACAACAAAAAGAAAATTTTAGAGTTTTGTATGGAAAAAATTTAAAACAATAACAAATGTAAGAAAAGAAAATTTATACACACACACACAAATGAACACAAAAGTTTTGTTATCCAAGTAGGGGAAATTCCACTAGTTCAACCCTAAGAGTTTGGAATTTTATAAGAAAGAAATTTTTCTACACATGTTTTTTAAAAATGGATATGCATGCTTTAAACATGTTAAAGATGCAAATGACCTATGGATCTAAACATTTTAAAGAGAATAACAAACGGTCATTAAATTCTCAAGTGAACGCGCGGTGGGATATTTACCTCAGTCAAACAAGCCTTTATTTTGCCTATTTACGAAAACCTCCCCTAATGATCATTGATGATTGTAAAGTGATTTATCATGCATAACAGGATATATTTTTGTAAGGAATGATTTGTGGATTGGGAATCAACACTTAGGTCAAAAATCCCTTGCCGCACCCTTTTCCTAACAATTGCAAAACCAAAAATAGAAAAAACTAAAAAGAGTTTACAATCCCTAAAAATTACAGACACTTTTTGGAATTATCTCTCTCCACATTTGTGCATTGTGCTTTTCCAATTTAGATCTATACTTTTATCTAAAATCAGAACTTGAGTTTTCACTTTCCCTTCTTCTCGTAAACAAAAAAGAGATAAATGGCAAATAGATCACAACAAAATGAAAATTTAAGAGTTTTTGAATTGCAAAAAATTTAAGCAATAACAAATTTAAGTAAAAAAAATTTATTCACACACCGAAAATGAACACAAAAGTGATGTTGTCCAAGTTGGGGAAATTCCACCAGTTCAACCCTAATAGCTTGGAATTTTATAAGAAAGTGATTTTTGTACACATGTTTTAAAAAAACGATATGCATGCTTGAAACATGTTAAACATGCAAATGACCTATGGATCCAAACCTTTTAAAGAGAATAATAAAAACTCATTAAATTCTCAAGCAAACGTGCAGTGGGATATTTACCCGAGTCAAACAAGCAATTATTTTGCCCATTTACAAAAAGCTGATCTAACGATAATAGATGATTAGAAAATGATTTACATGCGGAACATGATATATTTTTGTAAGGAGTGACTTATGGATTGGGAGTCAACACTCAGTTAAAAATCTCCCGCCTCCCCCTTTTTCCGACGATTGCAAAACCTAATATACAAAAACTAAAAAGAGTTTACAAACCCTAAAAATTACGGACACTTTTTTGCAATTATCTCTCTCTACATTTATGCATTGCGCATGTCAATTTTAGATATATTCTTTTTTCTTAAATCAAAACTTGAGTTTTCACTTTCCCTTCATCTTGTAAACAAAAAAGAGATAAAAGGCAAATAGGTCACAAAATATGAAAATTTTAGAGTTTATGTATGGAAAAAATTTAAAGCAATCACAAATGTAAGTAAAAAAAATTAATCCACACACAGAAAATGTACACACAATTTTTGTTATCCAAGTTTAGGAAATTTCCAGTAGTTCAACCCCAATAGCTTGGAATTTTATAAGAAAGACATTTTTCTATAGATTTTTTTAAAAATTGATATGCAAGCTTAAAACATGTTAAATATACATATGACCTATCGATCTAAACCTTTTAAAGAGAATAACAAACTCTCATTAAATTCTCAAGCGAATGTGCGGTGGGATATTTACTAGAGTCATGCATGCCATTATTTTGCCCATTTACAAAAAGCTGACCTAAAAATCATAAATGATTATAAAGTGATTTATCATGCATAACGGGCTATATTTTTTTAATGAATGACTTATGGATTGGGAGTCTACACTCACTTAAAAATCCCCCACCTCCCCCTTTTCCCGACGATTTAAAACCTAATTTAAAAAATTAAAAAGAGTTTACAATCCCTAAAAATTACTGACACTTTTTGGAATTATCTCTCAATACATTTGTGTATTGTGAATTTCCATTTTTAGATGTATACTTTTTTCTTAAATCAAACCTTGAGTTTTCACTTTCCCTTCATCTCGAAAACAAAAAAGAGATGAAAGCCAAATAGGTCACTACAAAATGAAAATTTTAGAGTTTATGTTTAGAAAAAATTTAAAGCAAAAAGAAATGTGAGTAAAGAAAATTTATTCACCCACCGCAAATGTACACTAAATTTTTGTTGTCCAAGTTTGGGAAACTCTACTAGTTCAACCCTATTAGCTTCGAATTTAATAAGAAAGAGATTTTTCTGCACATTTTTAGAAAAATGGATATGCCTGCTTGAAACATGTTAAAAATGCAAATGACCTATGGGTCAAAACCTTTTAAAGAGAATAAAAAACACTCGTTAAATTCTCAAGTGAACGTGAGGTGGGATATTTACCCGAGTCGAATAAGCCAATATTTTGCCATTTACTAAAAAAATGACCTAATTATTATAGATGATTGTAAAGTGATTAATCATGTGTAACATGCTATATTTTTGTAAGGAATGATTTAAGGATTAGGAGTCAACACTCATTTAAAAATCCCCCGCCTCCTCCTTTTCCCGACGATTGCAAAACCTAATATGTTAATAGTAAAAAAAGTTTACAATCCCTAAAAATTACAGACACTTTTTGGAATTATCTCCAACTACATTTTTGCATTGTACATTTCCATTTTAGATATATACTTTCATCTAAAATCAAAACTTGAGTTTTCACATTTCCGTCATCTCGTAAGCAAAAAGGAGATTAAAGGAAAATAGATAACAACAAAATGAAAATTTTAGAGTTTATGTATGGAAAAAATTTAAAGAAAAAACAAATGTAAGTAACAAAAGTTTATTCACACACCAAAAATGCACACAAAAGTTCTGTTATCCAAATTTGGGAAATTCCACTATTTCAAACCTAATAGTTTAGAATTTTATAAGAAAGAGACTTTTCTACACATGTTTTATAAAATGCATATGCATGCTTTAAACATGATAAAGATGCCAATGACCTATGGATCCAAACCTTTTAAAGAGAATAACAAATGCTCATTAAATTCTCAAGTGAACCTGCGGTGGGATATTTACCCAAGTCAAACAAGCCATTATTTTGCCCATTTACAAAAAGTAGACCTAACGATTATAGATGATTTTACAGTGATTTACCATGCGTAACAGGCTATATTTTGGTTAGGAATCAATTATGGATTGGGAGTCTACACTCAGTTAAAATTCCCCCGCTTCCCCCTTTTCCCAATGATTTCAAAACCTAATATGTAAAAAGTAAAAAGAGTTTACAATCCGTATAAATTACAGACACTTTTTCGAATTATCTCCCTCTACTTTTTTGCATTGTGCATTTCTATTTTAGATGTATACTTTTATCTAAAATCAAAACTTGAGTTTTCACTTTCCCTTCATCTCGTAAACAAAAAGGAGATAAAAGGCAAATAGATAACAACAAAATAATAATTTTAGAGTTTATGTATGGAAAATATTTAAAGAAAAAACAAATGAAAGTAAAGAAAATTTATTCACACACCACACAAGAACACAAAAGTTTTGCTATCCAAATTTGGGAAATTCCACTAGTTCAACCCTAATAGCTTGGAATTTTATAAGAAAGAGACTTTTCAACACATGTTTAAAAAGATGGATATGCATGCTTGAAACTTGTTCAAGATGCAAATGACCTATGGATCAAAATCTTTTAAAGAGAATAACAAACGCTCATTAAATTCTCACGTGAATGTGCGGTGGGATATTTACTCGAGTCAAACTAGCCATTATTTTGCCCATTTCCAAAAAGTTGACCAAACGATCATAAATGATTGTAAAGTGATTTATCATGCGTAACGGGCTATATTTTTGTCAAGAATGACTTATAGATTGAGAGTCAACACTCAGTTAAAAAGCCCTCGCCTCCCCCTTTTCTCGACGATTGCAAAACCTAATATATAAAAACTAAAAAGAGTTTACAATCACTAAAAATTACAGACACTTTTTGGAATTATCTCTCTGTACATTTGTGCATTGTAAATTTCCATTTTAGATGGATATTTTTTTCTTAAATCAAAAGTTGAGTTTTCACTTTTCCTTCCTGTCGTAAACAAAAAAGAGATAAAAAAAAATTTAAGAGTTTATGCATGGAAAAATTTTAAAGCAATAGCAAAAGTAAGTAAATAAAATTTATTCACACATAAAAAATGAACACAAAAGTTTTGTTATCCAAATTCTGGAAATTCCACTAGTTCAACCCTAATAGCTTGAAATTTTATAAGAAAGAGATTTTTCTACACTTTTTTTAAAAAATGGATATGCATACTTGAAACAAGTTCAAGATGTAAATGACCTATGAATCCAAACTTTTTAAAGAGAATAACAAACACTTATTAAATTCTCAAGTGAACGTGCGGTGGGATATTTACACGAGTGAAAAAAACCATTATTTTGCCCATTTACAAAAAGCAGACCTAAGAATTATAGATGATTGTCAAATGATTTAAAATACTTAAAAGGGCTATAATTTTTTAAGTAATGAACTTATGGATTGGGTTTACACACTCAGTTAAAAATCCACTGCCTCACCCTTTTCCCGATGATTGAAAAACCTAATATATAAAAACTCAAAAGAGTTTACAATCCCTAAAAATTACCGACACTTTTTGGAATTATTTCTCTCAACACTTGTGCATTGTGCATTACCATTTTAGATGTATAATTTTTTATTAAATCAAAAGGCAAATAGATCACGACAAAATCAAAGTTTTATAGTTTATATATGGAAAAAAATTAAAGCAATAAAAAATATATGTAAAGAAAATTTATTTACACATCACAAATGAACACAAAAGTTTTGTTATCCATATTTGCAAAATTCCACTAGTTCAAACCTAATAGCTTGGAATTTTATAAGAAAGAGATTTTTCTACAAATCTTTTAAAAAATTGATATGCATGATTGAAACATGTTCAAGAAGCGAACGACCTATGGATCCAAACATTTTAAAGAGAATAACAAACACTTATTAAATTCTCAAGTGAACGTGCGGTGGGGTATTTACCTGAGTCAAACAAACCGTTATTTTGCTCATTTACAAAAAGCTGACATAACGATCATAGATGATTGTAAAGTGATTTATCATGCCTAACAGGTTATATTTTTGTAAGGAATGACTTATGGATTGGGATTCAACACTCAATTAAAAATCCCTTGCCTTACCCTTTTCCCCACAATTACCAAACCTAATATATAAAAACTAAAAAGAATTCCCAATCCTTAGAATTACAGAAACTTTTTGGAATTATCTCTCTCTACATTTGTACATTGCACATTTCCATTTTTGATGTATACTTTTTTATTAAATCAAAACATGAGTTTTCACTTTCCCTTCATCTCGTAAACAAAAAAGAGATTAAAGGCAAAAATATCACAACAAAAAGAAAATTTTAGAGTTTATGTATGGAAAAAATTTAAATCAATAACAAATGTAAGTAAAGAAAATTTATTTACACACTTCAAATGAACCCAAAAGTTTTGCTAACCATGTTTGGAAGATTTCATTAGTTCAACCCTAATAGGTTGGAATTTCCTAAGAAAGAGATTTTTCTACACATGTTTTAAAAAATGGCTATGCATGTTTGAAACATGTTAAAGAAGTAAATGACCTATGGCTCTAAACCTTTTAAAGAGAATAACAAACGCTCATTAAATTCTCAAGTGAACGTGTGGTGGGATATTTACCCGAGTCAAACAAGCCATTATTTTTCCCATTTACAAAAAGTTGACCTATGGATCATATATGATTGTAAAGTGATTTATCATGTATAATGAGCCTCTCCTTTTGCCGACAATTGCAAAACCTAAAATATAAGAACTAAAAAAAGTTTATAATCCCGAAAAAATTACAGACACTTTTTTTGAGTTATCTCTCTCGACATTTATCCATTGTGAATTTCCATTTTAAATCCATACTTTTTTCTTAAATCAAAACTTGAGTTTTCACTTTTCCTTCATCTCGTAAACAAAAAAGAGATAAAAGGCAAATAGATCACAACAAAATGAAACTTTTATAGTTTATATATGGAAAAATTTTAAGCAATAAAAAATATGAGTAAAGAAAATTTATTTACACATCACAAATGAACACAAAAGTTTTGTTATCCATATTTCTGAAATTCCACTAGTTCAACCCTAATAGCTTGGAATTTTATAAGAAAGAGATTTTTCTACACATGTTTTAAAAAATGGATATGCATGCTTAAAACATGTTCAAGAAGCAAATGACCTATGGATCCATATCTTTTAAAGAGAATAACAAACGCTCATTAAATTCTCAAGTGAATGTGCGGTGGGATATTTACTCGAGTCAAACAAGCCAATATTTTGCCCAATTCCAAAAAACTGATCTAACGATCATAAATGATTGTAAAGTGGTTTATCATGCATAACGGGTTATATTTTTGTGAGAAATGACTTATGGATTGGGTGTCAACACTGAGTTAAAAATCCCCCGCCTCACCATTTTCCCGACTATTGCAAAACCAAACATATAAAAACTATAAAGAGTTTAAAATCCAAAATATTTTACACACTTTTTGGAATTATCATTCTCTACATTTGTGCACTGTGCATTTTAATTTTAGATGTATACTTTTTTCTTAAATCAAAACTTGAGTTTTCACATGAGATAAAAGGCAAATATATCACAACAAAATGAAAATTTTAGAGTTTAAGGATGGAAAATATTTAAAGCAATAAAAAATGTAAGTAAATAAAATTTATTCACACACCGCAAATGAATACAAAAGTTTTGTTATCCATGTTTGGGAAATTCCACTAGTTCAACCCTAATAGAATGGAATTTTATAAGAAAGAGATTTTTCTGCTCATGTTTTTAAAAATGGATTTCCATGCTTGAAACATGTTAAAGATGCAAATGACCTATGGATCCAAACCTTTTAAAGAGAATAAAAAATGATCCATAAATTCTCTAGCGAACGTGTGGTGGGTTATGTACCCAAGACAAACAAGCCATTATTTTGCCAATAATCAAAATGCTCACCTAACGAACATAGATGATTGTAAAGTGGTTTATCATGCGTAATGGGCTATATTTTTGTAAAGAATAACTTATGGATTGGGAGTCAACACTCAGTTAAAAAGCCCCTGCCTCCCCCTTTTCCAGATGATTGCAAAACGAAATATATGAAAAACAAAAAAAGTTTACAATACCAAAAAATTACAGACACTTTTTGGAATTATCTCTCTCTAATTTTTGCATTGTGCATTTCCATTTTAGATGAATACTTTTTTCTTAAATCAAAACTTGAGTTTTCACTTCGCTTCATCTCGTAAACAAAAAAGAAATAAAAGGTAAATAGATAACAACAAAATGAAAATTTTAGAGTTTATGTGTGGAAAAAATATATAGCAATAAAAATGTAAGTAAAAAAAATTTATTTACACACCAAAAATGAACACAAAAGTTTTGTTATCCAAATTTGGCAAATTCCACTTGTTCAACCCTAATAGCTTGGAATTTTATATGAAAGAAAATTTTTTACACATGTTTTAAAAAATGGATATGCATGCTTGAAACATGTACTAGATGCAAATGACCTATGGATCCAAACCTTTTAAAGAGAATAACAAACGCTCATTAAATTCTCAAGTGAATGTGCCGTTGGATATTTACATGCGTCAAAGAAGCCATTATTTTGCCCATTTACAAAAATCTGACCTAACGATCATAGATGATTGTAAAGTGATTTATCATGTGTAACGGGCTATATTTTTGTCAGGAATGACTTATAGATTGGGAGTCAACACTCAGTTAAAAAACCCTCGCCTCCCCCTTTTCTTGACAGTTGTGAAACCTAATATATAAAAACTAAAAAGAGTTTACAATCAATAAAAATTATAGACACTTTTTGGAATTATCTCTCTCTAAATTTGTGCATTGTGAATTTCCACTTTAGATAGATATTTTTTACTTCAATCAAAACTTGAGTTTTTACTTTTCCTTCTTCTCGTAAAGAAAAAAGAGATAAAAGGCAAGTAGATCACTACAAAATGAAAATTTAAGAGTTTTGCACAAAAAAATTTTAAAGCAATAACAAAAGTAAGTAAATAAAATTTATTCACACATAAAAAATGAACACAAAAGTTTTGTTATCCAAATTTTGGAAATTCCACTAGTTCGACCCTAATAGGATGGAATTTTATAAGAAAGAGATTTGTCTACACTTTTTTTAAAAAATGGATATGCATGCTTGACACAAGTTCAAGATGTAAATGACCTATGAATCCAAACCTTTTAAAGAGAACAACAAACACTTATTAAATTCTCAAGCGAACGTGCGGTGGGATATTTACACGAGGGAAAAAAACCATTATTTTGCCCATTTTCAAAAACCAGACCTAACAATCAAAGATAATTGTCAAATGATTTCAAATGCATAAAGGGCTATGTTTTCTTAAGTAATGAACTTATGGACTGGGTTTAAACACTCAGTTAAAAATCCACTGCCTCACCCTTTTCCCGACGATTGCAAAACCTAATATATAAAAACTAAAAAGAGTTTACAATCCCTAAAAATTACCGACACTCTTTGGAATTATCTCTCTCTACACTTGTGCATTGTGCATTTCCATTTTAGATGTGTAATTTTTTATTAAATCAAAACTTGAGTTTTCACTTCTCCTTCATCTCGTAAACAAAAAAAAAGATAAAGGGTAAAAAGATCACAACAAAATCAAAATTTTAGAGTTTATGTATGGAAAAAATTTAAAGCAATAACAAATGTAAGTAAAGAAAATTTATTTACACACTGCAAATGAACATAAAAGTTTTGTTAACCATGTGTGGAAAATTCCATTCGTTCAACCCTAAAATAGCTTGGAATTTCCTAAGAAAGAGATTTTTCTTCACATGTTTTAAAAAATGGATATGCATGCTTGAAACATGTTAAAGAAGTAAATGACCTATGGCTCTAAACCTTTTAAAGAGAATAACAAACGCTCATCAAATTGTCAAGTGAACGTCCGGTTGGATATTTACCCGAGTCAAACAAGCCATTATTTTTCCCATTTACAAAAAGTTGACCTAGGGATCATATATGATTGTAAAGTGATTTATCATGCATAACACGCCTCTCCTTTTGCCGAAAATTGAAAAACCTAAAATATAAAACTAAAAAACGTTTCCAATCCCTAAAAAATTACAAACACTTTTTTTGAATTATCTCTCGCTACATTTATCCATTGTGCATTTTCATTTTAAATCCATACTGTTTTCTTAAATCAAAACTTGAGGTTTCACTTTTCCTTCATCTCGTAAACAAAAAAGAGATAAAAGCCAAATAGATCACAACAAATTGAAACTTTTAAAGTTTATTTATGGAAAAAATTTAAAGCAATAAAAAATATAAGTAAAGGAAATTTATTTACACATCACAGATGAACACAAAATTTTTGTTATCCATATTTGCGAAATTCCACTAGTTCAACCGTAATAGCTTGGAATTTTATAAGAAAGAGATTTTTCTACACATGTTTTAAAAAATTGATATGCATGCTTGAAACATGTTCAAGAAGCGAACGACCTATGGATCCAAACATTTTATAGAGAATAACAAACGCTTATTCAATTCTCAAGTGAACATGCGGTGGGGTATTTACCCGAGTCAAACAAGTCATTATTTTGCTCATTTACAAAAAGCTGACCAAACGATCATAGACGATTGTAAAGTGATTTATCATGTCTAATGGGCAATATTTTTGTAAGGAATGACTTATGGATTGGGATTCAACACTCAGTTAAAAATCCCCTGCATTACCCTTTTCCCGAAAATTACCAAACCTAATATATAAAAACTAAAAAGAGTTTACAATCCCTAAAATTACAGACACTTTTTGGAATTATCTCTTTCTAAATTTGTAGATTGCACATTTCCATTTTTGATGTATACTTTTTTATTAAATCAAAACATGAGTTTTCACTTTCCCTTCATCTCGTAAACAAAAAAGAGATAAAAGGCAAAAAGATCATAACAAAAAGAAAATTTTAGAGTTTATGTATGGAAAAAATTTAAATCAATAACAATTGTAAGTAAAGAAAATTTATTCACACACTGCAAATGAATACAAAAGTTTTGTTAACCATGTTTGGTAAATTCCACTAGTTCAACCCAAATAGCATGGAATTTTATAAGAAAGAGATTTTTATACACATGTTTTAAAAAATTGATATGCATGCCCGAAATATGTTAAAGATGCAAATGACCTATAGATCTAAACCTTTAAAAGAGAATAAAAAATGCTCATTAAATTCTCAAGTGAACGTGCGGTGGGAGATTTACCCAAGGCAAACAAGCAATTATTTTTCCTATTTACAAAAAGCTGACCTAATGATAAGAGATGATTTTAAAGTGATTTATTATGCATAAGGTGCTATATTTTTCTAAGGAATGACTTATGGATTTGGAGTCTACACTCAGGTAAAAATCCCCTTCCTCACCCTTTCCCTAATGATTACAAACCCAGTATATTAAAACTAAAAAGAGTTTACAATCCCTAAAAAATACAAACACTTTTTTGAATTATATCTCTCTAGATTTGTGCATTGTACATTTCCATTTAAGATGTATACTTTTTTATTAAATCAAAACTTGAGTTTTCACTTTCCCTTCATCTCGTAAACAAAAAAATGATAAAAGGCAAATAGATCTCAACAAAATGAAAATTTTAGAGTTCATGTATGGAAAAAATTTAAAGCAATTAAAAACATAAGTAAAGAAAATTTATTTACACTTCACAAATGAACACGAAAGTTTTTTTATCCAAATTTACGAAATTCCACTATTTAAACCCTAATAGCTTGGAATTTTATAAGAAAGAGATTTTTATACACATGTTTTAAAAAATGGATATGCATGCTAGAAGCATGTTCAAGATGTAAATGACCAATGGAACTAAACCTTTTAAACACTAAGTTAAAAAATCCACCGCCTCACCCTTTTCCCAACGATTGCAAAACTTAATATATATAACCTAAAAAGAATTTACAATCCCTAAAACATACAGACAGTTTTTGGAATTATCTCTCTGTATATTTTTGCATTGTCCATTTCCATTTTAGATGTATACTTTTTTCTTAAAGTAAAACTTGAGTTTTCACTTTCCCTTTATCTCGTAAACAAAAAAGAGATAAAAGGTAAAAAGATCGCAACAAAATGAAAATTTTAGAGTTTATGTATGGAAAAAATTGTAAGCAATAAAAAATGTATGTAAAGAAAATTTATTCACACATTGCAAATGAATACAAAAGTTTTGTAAATCATGTTTGGGAAATTCCATTAGTTCAACCCTAATAGCATGGAATTTTATAAGAAAGTGATTTTTCTACACATGTTTTAAAGAATGGATATGCATGCTTGAAACATGTTAAAGATGAAAATGACTTATTGATCTAACCTTTTAAAGAGAATAAAAAATGCTCATTAAATTCTCAAGTGAACGTGCGATGGGATATTTACTCGAGTCAAACTAGTCATTATTTTGCTTGTATACAAAAAGCTGACCTAACGATCATAGACGATTGTAAAGTGATTTATGATGCATAATGCACTATATTTTTCTAAGGAATGACTTAAGGATTGGGATTCAACACTCCGTCAAAAATCCCCCGCCTCCCCCTTTTCCCGACGATTACCAAATCTAATATATAAAAACTAAAAAGAGTTTAAAATCCCTAAAAAAAAAATTGACAGTTTTTGGAATTATCTCTCTGTACATTTTTGCATTGTGCATTTCCATTTTAGATGTACACTCTTTTATTAAATCAAAACTTGAGTTTTCACTTTCCCTTCATCTCGTAAACAAAAAAGAGATAAAAGGCAAAAAAATCACTACAAAATGAAAATTTTAGAGTTTACATATGGAAATAATTTAAAGCAATAAAAAATATATGTAAAGAAAATTTTGTCACACACTGCAAATGAACAAAAAAGTTTATTTATCCATGTTTGGGAAATTCCACTAGTTCAACCGTAATAACATGGAATTTTATAAGAAAGAGATTTTTCTACACATGTTTTAAAAAATTTATGTGCATGCTTGGAACATGTTAAAGATCCAGATGACCTATGGGTTTAAACCTTTTAAAGAGAATAACAAAGGCTCATTAATTCTCAAGTAAACGTATGGTGGGATATTTACCCGAGTCAAACATGCCATTATTTTTCCCATTAATAAAAAGCTGACCTAACGATCATAGATGATTGTAAAGTAATTTATCATACATAATGCGCTATATTTTTTGTAAGGAATGACTTATAGATTGGGAGTCAACACTCAATTAAAAATCCCCTACCTCACCCTTTTCCCGATGATTATCAAGCCTAATATATAAAAACCAAAAAGAGTTTACAGTCCCTAAAAATTAAAGACACTTTTTTAATTATTTTTCTCTAAATTTATCCATTGTGCATTTCCATTTTAGATGTATACTTTTTTCATAAATCAAAACTTGAGTTTTCACTTTCCCTTCATCTCATAAAAAAAAAAGAGATAAAAGGCAAATAGCTCACAACAACATGAAAATTTTTGAGATTATGTATGGGAAAACTTTAAAGCTATAACAAATGTAAGTAAATAAAATTTATTCACACATAAAAAAGGAACACAAAAGTTTTGTTATCCAAATTTGGGAAATTCCACCAGTTCAACCGTAATAGCTTGGAATTTTATTAGAAAAAGATTTTCCGACACATGTTTTAAAAAATGGATATGCATGCTCGAAACATGTTCAAGATGCAAATGACCTATGTATCCAAACCTTTTAAAGAGAATAAAAAATGCTCATTAAATTCTCAAGTGACGTGCGGTGGGATATTTACCAGAGTCAAACAAGCATTACAAAAAGCTGACCAAACGATCATAGATGATTGTAAAGTGATTTATCATGTGTAATGGGTAATATTTTTTTAAAGAATGACTTATGGATTGGGATTCAGCACTGAGTTAAAAATCCCCTACCTCACCCTTTTCCGGACGATTATCAAACCTAATATATAAAAACTAAAAAGAGTTTACAATCCCTAAAAATTACAGAATCTTTTTGGAATTATCACTCTCTACATTTGCGCATTGTGCATTTCTATTTTAGATGTATACTTTTTAATTAAATTAAAACTTGAGTTTTCACTTATCCTTCATCTCGTAAACAAAAAAGCGAAAAAAGGCAAAAAAAAAACTCAACAAAATGAAAATTTTAGAGTTTATCTATGGAAAACACTAAAAGCAAGAAAAAATGTAAGGAAGAAAATTTAGTGACACACTTCAAATGGACACAAAAGTTTAGTTATCCATGTTTGGGAAATTCCACTAGTTCAACCCTAATAGCATGGAATTTTATAAGAAAGAGATTTTTCTACACATGTTTTAAAAAATGGATATGCATGCTTGAAACATGTTAAAGATTCCGATGACCTATGGATCTTAACCTTTTAAAGAGAATAATAAACACTCATTAAATTTTCAAGTGAACGTGCAGTGGGATATTTACCCGAATCAAACAAGCCATTATTTTGCCCATTTACAAAAGGCTGACCTAACGATGAATATGATTGTAAAGTGATTTATCATGCATAACGCACTATATTTTTTTTAGGAATGACTTATGGATTGGGAGTCAACACTCATTAAAACATCCCCTGCCACACCCATTTTCTGACATTTATCAAACCTAAAATATAAAAACTAAAAACAGTTTACAATCCTTAAAAATAACAGACACTTTTTTGACTTATATCGCTCTACATTTATCCATTGTGCATTTCCATTTTAGATGTATACTTTTCTCTTAAATCAAAACTTGAGTTTTCCCTTTCCCTTCATCTCGTAAACAAAAAAGATATAAAAGGCAAATAGATCACAACAAAATGAAAATTTTAGAGTTTATGTATGGAAAAAATTTAAAGCAATAAAAAATGTAAGTAAATAAAATTTATTCACACATCAGAAATGAACACAAAAGTTTTGTTATCCAAATTTGGGAAGTTCCACTAGTTCAACCATAATAGCTTGGAATTTTATACAAAAGAAATTTTCCTACACACGTTTTAAAAAATGGATACTCATGCTTGAAACATGTTCAAGATGCAAATGACCTATATATCCAAACCTTTTAAAGAGAAAAAAAAACGCTCGTTAAATTCTCAAGTGACGTGCGGTGGGATATTTACCAGAGTCAAACAAGCCATTATTTTGCACATTTACAAAAAGTTGACCAAACGATCATAGATGTTTGTAAAGTGATTTATCATGTGTAATGAGCAATATTTTTTAAAGAATGACTTATGGATTGGGATTCAACACTGAGTTAAAAATCCCCTGGCTCACCCTTTTCCGGACGATTATCAAACCTAATATATAAAAACTAAAAAGAGTTTAAAATCCCTAAAATTTACAGAAATTTTTTGGAATTATCACTCTCTACATTTGTGCATTGTGCATTTCTATTTTAGTTGTATACTTTTTAATTAAATCAAAACTTGAGTTTTCACTTATCCTTCATCTCGTAAACAAAAAACAGATAAAGGCAAAAAAAACACAACAAAATGAAAATTTTAGAGTTTATCTATGGAAAAAATTTAAAGAAATAAAAATGTAAGAAAGAAAATTTAGTGACACACTGCAAATGGACACAAAAGTTTAGTTATCCATGTTTGGGAAATTCCACTAGTTCAACACTAATAGCATGGAATTTTATAAGAAAGAGATTTTTCTACACATGTTTTAAAAATGGAGATGCATGCTTGAAACATGTTAAAGATGCAGATGACCTATGGATCTAAACCTTTTAAAGAGAATAATAAACACTCATTAAATTCTCAAGTGAACGTGCAGTGAGATATTTACCCGAATCAAACAAGCCATTATTTTGCCAATTCACAAAAGGCTGACCTAACAATGAATATGATTGTAAAGTGATTTATCAAGCATAATGCACTATATTTTTTTTAGGAATGACTTATGGATTGGGAGTCAACACTCAGTAAAACATCCCTTGCCGTACCCTTTTTCTGACGTTTATCAAACCTAAAATATAAAAACTAAAAAGAGTTTACAATCCCTACAAATAACATACACTTTTTTGAATTATATCGCTCTACATTTATCCATTGTGAATTTCCATTTTAGATGTATACTTTTCTCTTAAATCAAAACTTGAGTTTTCACTTTCCCTTCATCTCGTAAACAAAAAAGAGATAAAAGGCAAATAGATCACAACAAAATGAAAATTTTAGAGTTTATGTATGGAAAAAATTTAAAGCAATAAAAAATTTAAGTAAATAAATTTTTTCACACATCACAAATGAACACAAAAGTTTTGTTATCCAAATTTGGGAAGTTCCACTAGTTCAACCATAATAGCTTGGAATTTTATACGAAAGAAATTTTCCTACACACGTTTTGAAAAATGGAATGCAATCTTGAAACATGTTCAAGATGCAAATGGCCTATGGATCCAAACCTTTTAAAGAGAATAACAAACGATTCTCAAGTGAACGTGCGGTGGGATATTTACCCTTGTCCAACAAGCCATTATTTTGATCATTTGGGAAAAGCTGACCTAACGATCATAGATGATTGTACATTGATTTATCATGCATAACTTCTAAGGAATGATTTATGGATTGGGAGTTAACACTCAGTTAAAAATCTCCTGTCTCCCCCTTTTCCTGACATTTGCAAAACCTAAAATAGAAGAAATAAAAAGAGTTTACAATCCCTAAAAAATTACGGACACGTTTTTGAATTATCTTTCTCCACATCCATTGTGCATGTCCCTTTTAAATGTGCACTTTTTTCTTAAATCAAAACTTGAGGTTTCACTTTCCCTTCATCACGTAAAACAAAAAGAGATAAAAGGAAAAAATATCATAAGGAAATGAAAAATTTAGAGTTTATTTATGGATAAAATGTAAACAAATAATAAATATAAATAAAAAAAATATTTACACATCACAAATGAACACAAAAGTTTTGTTATCTAAAATTTGGAAATTCCACTAGTTCAACCATAATAGCTTGGAATTTTATAAGAAAGAGATTTTTCTACACATGTTTTAAAAAATGGATATAGATGCTAGAAACATGTTCAAGATGCAAATGACCTATTGATCCAAACTTTTTAAAGAGAATACAAAATGCTTATTAAATTCTCAAGTCAACGTGCGGTGAGATATTTACCCGAGTCAAAAAAGCCATTATTTTGCCTTTTTCAAAAAGCTGACCTAACGATCTTAGATGATTGTAAAGTGATTTATCATGCGTAATGGGCTATATTTTTGTAAGTAATGACTTATGCATTCGGATTCAACACTCAATTAAAAATCCACCACCTCACCCTTTTCCCGACGATTGTTAAAACTAATATATAAAAACTAAAATGAGTTTACAATCACTAAAAATTACAGACACTTTTTGGAATTATCTCTCTACATTTGCGCATTGTACATTTCCATTTTAGATGAATACTTTTTTCTTAAATCAAAACTTGAGTTTTCACTTTCCCTTCATCTCGTAAACAAAAAAGAGATACAAGGAAAAAAGATCACAACAAAATGAAAATTTTAGAGTTTATGTAAGGAAAACATTTAAAACAATAACAAATGTAAGTAAAGAAATTTTATTCACACACCACAAATGAACACAAAAGTTTTGTTATCGAAGTTTGGGAAATTCTACTAGTTCAATCCTTATAGCTTGGAATTTTATAAGAAAGTGGTTTTTCTACACATATTTTAAAAAATGGATATGCATGCTGGAAACATGTTAAAGATGGATCCAAACGTTTTTAGGAGAATAACAAACGTTCATTAAATTCTCAAGTGAACGTACGATGAGATATTTAACCAAGTCAAACAAGCTATTATTTTTCCCATTTACTAAAATCTAACCAAACGATTATAGATGATTGTAAAGTGATTTATCATGCGTAGCATGTAATATTTTTGAAAGGAATGACTGAAGGATTGGGGTCAACACTCAGTTGAAAATCCCTTGCCTCCCTCTTTTTTCGACGATTGCAAAACCTAATATATAAAAACTAAAAACAGTTTATAATCCATAAAAATTAACGTAACTTTTTGGAAGAATTGTGCATTGTGCATTTCCATTTTAGATGTATACTTTTTCTGAAATCAAAACATGAGATTTCACTTTCCTTCATCTCGTAAACAAAAAAGAGATAAAAGGTAAATATACAACAACAAAATGAAAATTTTAGAGTCTATGTATGGAAAACATTTAAAGCAATAAAAAGTGTAAGTAAAGAAAATTTATTGACACACCACAAATGAACACAAAATTTTTGTTATCCAAGTTTGGGAAATTCCACAAGTTCAACCCTAATAGCTTGGAATTTTATAAGAAGAGATTTTTCTACACATGTTTTAAAAATGGATATGCATGCTTGAAACATGTTAATGATGCCAATGACCTATGGATCCAAACCTTTTAAAGAGAATTAAAAACGCTCATTAAATTCTAAAGTAAACGTGATGTGGGATATTTAACCGAGTCAAACAAGCCATTATTTTGCCCATTTACAAAAAGCTGACCTAACGATCATAGATAATTGTAAAGTGATTTATCATGAGTAACCATCAATATTTTTTTAAGGAATGACTTATGTATTGGGATTGAACACTCAGTTAAAAATCCCTTGCCTCACCCTTTTCACTACGATTACCAAACCTAATATATAAAAACTAAAAAGAGTTTACAATCCCTATAAGCTACATAAACTTTTTGGAATTACCTCTCTCTACATGTGTGCATTGTGCATTTCCATTTTAAATTTATAATTTTTTATTAAATCAAAACTTGAGTTTTCACTTTCCCTTCATCTCGTAAACAAAAAAGAGATAAAAGGCAAATAGATCACAACAAATTAAAAATTTTGGAGTTTATGTATGGAAAAAATTTGAAGCAATAACAAATATAAGTAAAATAATTTATTATACATCACAAATGAACACAAAAGTTTTGTTATCAGAATTTGCGAAATTCCACTAGTGCAACCCTAATAGCTTGGAATTTTATAAGAAAGAGAATTTTCTACACATGTTTTAAAAAATGGATATGCATGCTAGAAACATGTTCAAGTTACAAATGACCTATGGATCCAAACCTTTTAAAGGTAATAAAATTTTTTTATTAAATTTTCAAGTGAACGTGCACTGAGAGATTTACCCGAGTAAAAAAAGCCATTATTTTGCCCATTTACAAAAAGCAGACCTAACAATCATAGATGATTGTCAAGTGATTTATAATGTGTAAAGGGCTAAATTTTTTTAAGTAATGACTTATGGATTGTTATTCAACACTCAGTTAAAAATCCACCTCCTCACCCTTTTCCCGACGATTGCAAAACCTAATATATAATAACTAAAAACAATTTACAATCCCTAAAAATTACAAACAGTTTTTGGTATTATCTCTCTCTCAATTTTTTCATTGTGCATTTAAATTTTAGATGTATACTTTTTTCTTAAATCAAAACTTTATTTTTCACTTTCCCTTCATCTCGTTAAAAAAAAAGAGATAAAAGGCAAAAAGATCGCAACAAAATGATAATTTTAGAGTTTATGAATGGAAAAAATTTAAAGCAATAAAAAACGTAAGTAAAGAAAATTTAGTCACACACAACAAATGAACACAAAAGTTTTGTTATCCAAGTTTGGGAAATTCTACAAGTTCAACCCTAATGGCTTGGAATTTTATAAGAAAGAGATTTTTCTACACATGTTTAAAAAAATTGATATAATTACTTGAAACATTTTAAAGATGTGAACGACCTATGATCCAAACCTTTTAAAGAGAATAACAAACATTCATTAAACACTCAAGTGAACGTGTGGTGGGATATTTAACCGAGTCAAACAAGCCATTATTTTGTCCATTTACCAAAAGCTAACCTAACAATCATACATGATTGTAAAGTGATTTATCATGCGTAACAGATTATATTTTTGTAAGGAATGACTTATAGATTAGGAGTCGACACTTACTTAAAAATCCCCCACCTCCCCCTTTTCCCGACGATTGCCAAACCTAATATTTAAAAACTAAAAAGAGTTTACATTCCCTAAAAATTACAGACCCTTTTTGGAATTACCACTCTCTACATTTGTGCATTGTGAATTTCCATTTTAGATGTATACTTTTTTCTGAAATCAAAACTTGAGTTTTCACTTTCCCTCCATCTCATAAACGAAAAGAGTAAAAGGCAAAAAGATCACAAAAATGTAAGTAAAAAAAATTTATTCACACACCAAAAATGAACACAAAAGTTATTTTACCCAAGTTTGGGAAATTCCACTAGTTCAACCTAATAGCTTGGAATTTTATAAGAAAGAGATGTTTCTACACATGTTTTAAAAAAATGGATATGCATGCTTGAAACATGTTAAAGATGCAAAAAACCTATGGATCCAAACCTTTTAAAGAGAATAACAAACGCACATTAAATTCTCAAGTGAACGTGCGGTGGGATATTTACACGAGTCAAACAAGCCATTATTTTGCCCAACTACAAAAAGTTGACCTAATGATCATAGATGATTGTAAAGTGATTTATCTTGCGTAATGGGCAATATTTTTTTACGGAATGACTTATGGATTGGGAGTCAACACTTAGTTAAAACCCACCTCCTCCCCCTTTTCCTGACAATTGAAAAACATAATATTTAAAAACTAAAAAGAGTTCACAATCCCTTAAAATTATAGACGCTTTTTGGAATTATCTCTCTCTTCATTTGAGCATTGTGCATTTCCATTTTAGTTGTATACTTTTTTCATAAATCAAAACTTGATTTTTCACTTTCCCTTCATCAGTTAACTAAAATGAGATAAAAGGCAAATAGATCACAACAAAATCAAAATTTTAGAGTTTTGATATGGAATATTTTTTAAGCAAAAACAACAAATGTAAGTAAAGAATATATATTCACACACCACAAATGAACACAAAAGTTTTGTTATCCATGTTTGGGAAATTCTACTAGTTGAACCCTAATAGCTTAAAATTTTATAAGAAAGAGATTTTTCTTCACATGTTTTCAAAAATTGATATGCATGCTTGAAATATTTTAAAGTTGCAAATGACCTATGGATCCAAACCTTTTAAAAAGGATAACAAACATGCATTGAATTCTATAGTGAATGTGCGGTGGGATATTTACCCGAGTCAAATAAGCCATTAAAAGCCAAATAAATCACAACAAAATGAAAAATTTAGAGTTTATGTATGGAAAAAATTTAAAGCAATAACAAATGTAAGTAAAGAAAATTTATTCACACACCACAAATGAACACAAAATTGTTTTTATCCAAGTTCTAGAAATTCCACTAGTTCAACCTAATAGCTTGGAATTTTATAAGAAAGAGATTTTTCTACACATGTTTTTAAAAATGGATATGCATGATTGAAACATATTAAAGATACAAACGACCTATGGATCCAAATGTTTTAAAGAGAATAACAAACGCTCATTAAATTCTCAAGTGAACGTGCGGTGGGATATTTACCCGAGTCAATTAAGCCAATATTTTGCCCATCTACCAAAAGCTGACCTAACGATCCTAGATGATTGTAAATTGATTTATCATGCGTAATGGGCTATATATTTCTAAGGAATGACTTATGGATTGGGAGTGAACACTTAGTTAAAAATCCCCCGCTTCCCTCTTTTCTCAACGATTCCAAAACCTAAAATATAAAAACTAAAAAGGGTTTACAAACCCTGAAAATTACAAACACTTTTTGGAATGATCTCTCTATACATTTTTGCATTGTGCATTTCTATTTTTAGATGTATACTTTTTTCAGAAATCAAAACTTGAGTTTTAACATTTCCTTCATCTCGTAAACAAAAAAGAGATAAAAGGCAAATAGATCACAACAAAATGAAAATTTTAGAGTTTATGTATGGAAAAAATTTAAAGCAATAACAAAGGTTAGTAAAGAAAATTTATTCACACACCACAAATGAACACAAAAGTTTTGTTATCCAAGTTCTGGAAATTCCACTAGTTCAACCATAATATCTTGGAATTTTATAAGAAAGAGATTTTTCTACACATGTTTTAAAAAATGGATATGCATGCTTGAAACATGTTAAAGATGCGAGCTACCTATGGATCCGAACCTTTTAAAATGAATAACAAACGTTCATTAAATTCTAAAGTGAATGTGCAGTGGGATATTTAACCTATTCAAACAAGCCATTATTTTTCCCATTAACAAAAAGCTGACCTAACGATCATAGATGATTCAAAAGTTATTTGTGATTCCCAACATGGTATATTTTTGTAAGGAATGCCTTATAGATTGGGAGTCAACAATCAGTTAAAAATCCCTCGCCTCCCCTTTTTCTCAACGATTGCAAAACCTGATATATAAAAACTTAAGAGTTTACAATCCCTAAAAATTACAGACCCTTTTTGGAATTGTCTCTCTCTACATTTGAGCATTGTGCTTTTCCATTTAGATGTATACTTTTTTTCTAAAACCAAAACTTGAGTTCTCATTTTCCCTTCATCTCATAAACAAAAAAAAAAAAAAGATAAAAGGCTAATAGATCACAACCAAATGAAAATTTTAGAGTTTATGTATGGAAAAAATTTAAAGCAATAACAAATGTAAGTAAAGAAAATTAATTCACACACCACAAATGAACACAAACGTGTTGTTATCCATGTTTGGGAAATTCCACTAGTTCAACCTTTGCTTGGAATTTTATAAAAAAGAGATTTTAAAAAAAATGTTTGAACACATCTTTTAAAAAATGGATATGCAAGCATGAAACATGTTAAAGATGCAAACTACCTATGGATCCAAACCTTTTAAAAAGAAAGACATGTGCTCATTAAATTCCCAAGTGAACGTGTGGTGGGATATTTACCCGAGTCAAACAAGCCATTATTTTGCACATCTACAAAAAGCTGACATAACGATCATAAATGATTGTAAAGTAATTTATCATGCGTAATGGGCTATATTCTACTAAGGAATGACTTATGGATTGGGATTCAACACTTAGTTAAAACCCCCCTCCTCCCCCATTTCCAGACGATTGAAAAACCTAATATATAGAAAATAAAAAGAGTTTACAAACCCTGAAAAATTAATCTCTCTCAAATTTTGTGCATTGTGCATTTCCACTTAAGATGTATACTTTTTTATGAAATATAAACTTGAGTTCTCACTATCTCTTCATCTCTTAAACAAAAAAGAGATCAAAGGCAAATAGATCACAACAAAATGAAAATTTTAGAGTTTATGTATGGAAAAAATTTAAATCAGTAACAAATGTAAGTAAAGAAAATTTATTCACACACCACAAATGAACACAAAAGTTTTGTTATCCAAGTTTGTGAAAGTCTACTAGTTCAACCCTAATAGCTTGGAATTTTATAACAAAGAGATTTTTCTACACATGTTTTAAAAAATGGATATGCATGCTTGGAACATGTTAAAGATGTGAACGACCTAAGGATCTAAACCTTTTAAAGAGAATAAAAAACGTTCAATAAATTCTCAAGTGAATGTGTGGTGGGATATTTAACCGAGTCAAATAAGACATTATTTTTCCCATTTATAAAAAGTTACCCTAACGATCATAGATTATTGAAAAGTGATTTATCATGCGTAATAGGCTATATTTTTGTAAGGAATGACTTATGGATTTGGAGTCTACACATAATTAAAAATCCCCCGCCTTCCCCTTTTCCCGATGATTGCAAAACCTAATATAAAAAAACAAAAAAAGTTTATAATCCCTAAAAATTGCAGACCCTTTTTGGAATTATCTCTCTCTACATTTGTGCATTGTGCATTTCCACTTTAGATGTATACTTTTTTCTGAAATCAAAACTTGTGTTCTCATTGTGCCTTCATCTCTTAAACAAAAAAGAGATCAAAGGCAAATAGATCACAACAAAATGAAAATTTTAGAGTTTATGTATCGAAAAAATTTAAAACAATAACAAATGTAAGTAAAGAAAATTTATTCACACACCACAAATGAACACAAATATTTTGTTATCCAAGTTTGGGAAATTCCACTAGTTGAACCTAATATTTAGGAATTTCATAAGAAAGAGATTTTTGTACACATGTTTTAAAAAATGGATATGCATGCTTAAAACATGTTAAAGATGCAAACGTCCTATGGATCCAAACCTTTTAATGAGAATAACAGATGCTCATTCAATTCTCAAGTGCACTTGTGATGGGATATTTAGCCGAGTCAAACAAGCTATTATTTTGCCCATTTACAAAAAACTCACCTAACAATCATAGTTTATTGTAAAGTGATTTATCATGCGTAACCGGCTACATTTTTGTAGGGAATAACTTATAGATTGGGAGTCAACACTCAGATAAAACACCTCTCCTCCCCTATTTCCCGACGATTGAAAAACATAATATTTAAAAACTAAAAAGAGTTTACAATCTCTAAAAATTAAAAACACTTTAAGAAATTATCTATGTCTTCATTTGCGCATTGTGAATTTCAATTTTAGTTGTATAATTTTTTCTTAAATCAAAACTTGAGTTTTCACCTTCCCTTCATCTCGTGAACTAAAAAGAGATAAAAGGCAAATAGATGACAACAAAATAAAAATTTAAGAGTTTAGATATGGAAAAAATTTAAAGCAATAAAAAATGTAAGTAAAGAATATATATTCACAGACCACAAATGAACACAAAATTTTTGTTATCCATGTTTGGGAAATTCTACTAGTTGAACCCTAATAGCTTGGAATTTTAAAGAAAGAGAATTTTCTTCACATGTTTTAAAAAATTGATATGCATGCTTGAAATATGTTAAAGATGCAAATGACCTATGGATCCAAACCTTTTAAAAAGGATAACAAACGCGCATTGAATTCTCAAGTGAACGTGCGGTGGGATATTTACTCGAGTCAAATAAGCCATTACTTCGCCCATTTACAGAAAGCTGCCATTACGATTATAGATGATTGTAAAGTGATTTATCATGCTTAATGGGCTATATTTTTTTAAGGAATGAATTATGGCCTGGGAGTCGACACTCAGTTAAAAATCCCCCGCCTACCCCTTTTCCCGACGATTGCAAAACCTAATATATAAAAACTAAAAAGAGTTTACAAACCCTAAAACATTATAGACACTTTTTTGGAATTATCTCTCTCTACATTTGTGCATTGTATTTTCCATTTTATAAGTATACTTTTTTCTTAAATAAAAACTCAAGTTTTCACTTTCCCTGGATCTCGTAAAAAAAAAGAGATAAAAGGCGAAAAGATCACAACAAAAAGAAAATTTTAGAGTTTATGTATGGAAAAAATTTAAAGCAATAAAAAATGTAAGTAAAGAAAATTTATTCACACACCACAAATGAACACAAAATTTTTGTTATCCTAGTTTGGGAAATTCTAATAGTTAAACCATAATAGCTTGAAAATTTATAAGAAAAAGATTATTGAAAAAAATGGATATGCATGCATGAAACATGTTGGAGATGCAAATGACCTATGGATCCAAAAATTTCAAAAAGAATGACATGCGCTCAATAAATTCCCAAGTGAACGTGTGATGGGATATTTACCCGAGTCAAACAAGCCATTATTTTGCGCATCTACAAAAAGCTGACCTAACGATCATAGATGATTGTAAAGTAATTTATCATGCGTAACGGGCTATATTTTAGTTAGGAATGACTTATGGATTGGGATTCAACACTCAATTAAAACCCCCCTCCTCCCCCATTTCCCGACGATTGAAAACCCTAATATATAGAAAATAAAAAGAGTTTACAAACCCTGAAAAATTACAGACACTTTTTGGAATTATCTCTCTCTAATTTTGCCCATTGTGCATTTCCACTTTAGATATATATTTTTTTCGTAAATCAAAACATGAGTTCTCACTGTCCCTTCATCACTTAAAAAAAAAAAGAGATCAAAGTCAAATAGATCACAACAAAGTGAAAATTTTAGAGTTTATATATGGAAAAAATTTAAAGCAATAACAAATGTAAGTAAAAAAAATTTATTCACACACCACAAATCAACACAAATGTTTTGTTATCCAAGTTTGTGAAATTCTACTAGTTCAACCCTAATATCTTGGAATTTTATAATAAAGAGATTTTTTTACACATGTTTTAAAAAATGGATATGCATGCTTGAAACATGTTAAAGATGTGAATGACCTAAGGATCCCAACCTTTTAAAGAGAATAAAAAACATTCATTAAATTCTCAAGTGAATGTGAGGTGGGATATTTAACCGAGTCAAACAAGACATTATTTTGCCCATTTACAAAAAGTTGACCTAACGATCATAGATTATTGAAAAGTGATTTATCATTTGTTACAGGCTATATTTTTGTAAGGAATGGCTTTTGGATTTGGAGTCTACACTTAATTAAAAATCCCCCGCCTCCCCCTTTTCCCGACGATTGCAAAACCTAATATATAAAAACTAAAAAGAGTTTATAATCCCTAAAAATTACAGACCCTTTTTGGAATTATCCCTTTCTACATTTGTGCATTATGCATTTCCACTTTTGATGTATTCTTTTTTCTGAAATCAAAACTTGAGTTCTCACTGTCCCTTCATCTCTTAAACAAAAAAGAGATCAAAGGCAAATAGATTACAACAAAATGAAAATTTTAGAGTTTATGTATGAAAAAAATTTAAAGCAATAAAAAATGTAAGTAAAGAAAATTTATTCACACACCACAAATGAACGCAAATGTTTTGTTATCCAAGTTTGGGAAATTCCACTAGTTGAGCCTAATATCTAGGAATTTCATAAGAAGGAGATTTTTGTACACATGTTTTAAAAATGGATGTGCATGCTTGAAACATGTTAAAGATGCAAATGGCCTATAAACACTTTTTGGAATTATCTCTCTCTACATTTGTGCAATGTTCATTTCCTTTTTAGATGTAAACTTTTTTCTTCAATCAAAACTTGAGTTTTCACTTTCCCTTCAACTCGTAAACAAAAAAAGAGATAAAAGGAAAATAGATCACAACAAAATGAAAATTTTAGAGTTTATGTATGAACAAAATTTAAAGCAATAGGTAAAGTAAGTAAAGAAAAATTATTCATACACAACGAATGAACACAAAAGTTTTGTTATGCATGTTTGGGAATTCCACTAGTTCAACCCTAATTGGTCTGAATTTTAGAAGAAAGAGATTTTTCTACACATGTTTTAAAAAATGGATATGCATGCTTGAAACATGTTAAAGATGCAAATGACCTATGAATCCAAACCTTTTAAAGAGAATAACATTAAATTCTCAAGTAAACGTGCGGTGGGATATTTACCCGAGTCAAACAACCCATTATTTTTCCCACTTACTAAAAGATGACCTAAAGATCATAGATGATTGTAAAGTGATTTATCATGCCTAACGGGCTATATTTTTGTAAGGAATGACTTATGGATTTGGAGTCAACACTCAGATAAAATTCCCCCACCTCCTCCTTTTCCCGACGATTTCAAAACTAGATATATAAAAACTATAGAGTGTTTTCAATCCCTAAAAATTAGAGAAAGTTTTTTGAATTATCTGTCTCTACATTTTTGCATTGGGCATTTCCATTTTAGTTGTATACTTTTTTCAAAATCAAAACTTGAGTTTTCACTTTCCCTTCATCTCATTTACAAAAAAAAGCGCTAAAAGGCAAATAGATCACAACAAAATGAAACTTTTAGAGTTTATGTATGGAAAGAAATTAAAGTAATAAAAAATGTAAGTCAAGAAAATTTATTCACACATCACAAATGAACACAAAAGTTTTCTTTATCCAAATTTGGGAAATTCCACTAGTTCAACCCTAATAGGTTGGAATTTTACAAGAAAAAGATTTTTCTTCACATGTTTTAAACAATGGATATGCGTGCTTGAAACATGTTAAAGATGCAAATGACCTATGGATCCAAAGCTTTTAAAAAGAATAACATTAAATTCTCAAGTGAAGTCGCGGTGGGATATTTACTCGAGTGAAACAAGCCATTATTTTTCCGCACGATCATAGATTATTGTAATGTGATTTATTATGCGTAACGACAATATTTGTTTAAGAAACGACTTAAGGATTAGGAGTCAACACTCAGTTGAAAATCCCCTACCTCCCTATTTTGCCCACGAATGCACAACCTGATATATTAAAACTAAAAATAGTGTAAAATACCTAAAAGTTACAGACACTTTTAGGAATTATCGCTCTGTACATTTGTGCAATGTGCATTTCCATTTTAGATGTATACTTTTTCTTAAATAAAAACATGAGTTTTCACTTTCCCTTCATCTTGTAAACAAAAAAAAGAGATAAAAGGCAAATAGATCACAACAAAATGAAAATTTTAGAGTTTATGAATGGAAAGAATTTAAGGCAATAACAAATGTAAGTAAAGAAAATTTATTCACACACCACAAATGAACACAAAAGTTTTGTTATCCAAGTTTTGGAAATTCCACATGTTTTACAAAATGGATATGCATGCTTGAAACAAGTTAAAGTTGCAAATGACCTATGGATCCAAACCTTTTATAGAGAATATCATTAAATTCTCAAGTGAACGTGTGGTGGGTCATTTAACTGAGTCAAATAAACCATTATTTTACCCACTTTCAAAAAGCTGACCAAATGATCTTAGATGATAGTAAAGTGATTTATCATGCGTAATGGGCTATATTTTTCAAGGTATGACTTATGGATTAGGAGTCAACACTCAATTAAAAATCCCCCGCCTCCCCCTTTTCCTGACGACTGCACAATCTGATATATAAAAACTAAAAAGAGTTTACAATACCTAAAAATTACAGACGTTTTTTGGAATTTTCTCTCTATACATTTGTGCAATGTGCATTTCCATTTAAGATGTATACTTTTTTCTTAAATCAAAACTTGTGTTTTCATTTTCCCTTCATTTCATAAACAAAAAAAGAGATAAATGGTAAATAGGTCACAACAAAATGAAAAGTTTAGAGTTTATGTATGTAAAGAATTTAAAGCAATAGTGAATGTAAGTGAAGAAAATTTATTCACACACAACAAATAAACACAAAAGTTTTGTTATCCAAGTTTGGGAAATTCCACTAGTTCAACCCTAATTGCTCGGAATTTTATAAGAAAGAGATTTTTCTACACATGTTTTAAAAAATGGATATGCATGCTTGAAACATGTTAAAGATGAAATTGCCCTATGGATCCAAACCTTTTAAAGAGAATAACATGAAATTCTCAAGTGATTGTGTAGTGGGATATTTACCCGAGTCTCACAAGCCATTTTTTTGCCCATTTACAAAAAGCTGACCTAACGATCAATGATGATTGTAATGTGATTTATCTTGCATGAGGGGATATATTTTTGTAAGTAACGACTTAGGGATTAGGAGCCAACACTCAGTTAAAAATCCCCCGCATCCCCCTTTGCCCGACTTTTGCAAAACCTGATATATAAAAACTAAAACGATTTTACAATCCTAAAAATTATAGACACTTTTTGGAATTAAATCTTTCTACATTTGAGCATTGTGCATTTCCATTTTAGATATATACTTTTTTCTCAAATAAAAACTTGAGTTTTCACTTTCCCTTCATCTCGTAAACAAAAAAAGCGATAAAAGGCAAATAGTGGAAAATTTTAGAGTTTATGAATGCAAAAAATTTAAAGCAATAACAAATGTTAGTAAAGAAAATTTATTCACACACCACAAATGAACACAAGTTTTTTTCAATCCTTATAGCTTGGAATTTGATAAGAAATAGATTTTTCTACACATGTTTTAAAAAATGGATATGCATGCTTGAAACATGTTAAAGATGCAAATGACCTATGCATCCAAACCATTTAAAGAGAACAACTTTAAATTCTCAAGTGAACGTCCGGTGGGATATTTACCCGAGTAAAACAAGCCATTATTTTGCCCATTTAAAAAAAGCTGACCTAACGATCATAGATGATTGTAAACTGATTTATCATACCTAACATGCTGTATTTTTGTAAGGAATGACTTATGGATTTGGAGTCAACACTCAGTTAAAAATCCCCCACCTCCCCCTTTTCCCGACAATTGCAAAACCTGATGTATAAAAACTAAAAAGAGTTTACAATCCCTAAAAATTACAGACACTTTTTGGAATCATTTCTCTAAACTTTTGAGCATTGTGCATTTCCATTTTAAATGTATAGATTTTTCTTAAATTAAATATTGAGTTTTCCCTCTCCCTTCATCTCGTAAACAAAAAAGAGATAAAAAGCAAATAGATCACAACTAAATGGAAATTTTAGAGTTTATGTATGGAAAGAATTTAAAGCAAGAAAAAATGTATGTAAAGAAAATTAATTCACACACAACAAATGAACACAAAAGTTTTGTTATCCAAGTTTGGGAAATTCCACTATTTCAAACGTAATAGCTTGAAATTTTATAAGAAAGAGATTTTTCTACACATGTTTTAAAAAATGGATATGCATGCTAGAAACATCTTAAAGATGCAAATGACCTATGGATCCAAACCTTTTAAAGAGAATAACATTAAATTCTCAAGTGAACGTGCGGTGGTATATTTATCTGAGTCAAACAAGCCATTATTTTGCCCATTTACAACAAGCTGACCTAACGATCATAGATGATTGTAAAGTGTTTTTTCATGCTTAATGGCCTATATTTTTTTAACTAATGACTTATGGATAGGGAGTCAACACTCACTTAAAAATCCCTCGCCTCCCTCGTTTCCTGACAATTGTAAAACCAGATATAGAAAAACTAAAAAGAGTTTACAATCCCTAAAAATTACAGACACTTTTTGGAATTATCTCTCTCTACATTTGTGCATTGTGCATTTCCATTTTAGATGTATAATTTTTTCTTTAATCAAAATTTGACTTTACACTTTCCTTTCATCTTGTAAACAAAAAAAAGACATAAAAGGCAAATAGATCACAACAAAATGAAAATTTTAGAGTTTATATATGGAAATAATTTAAAGCAATAAAAAATTCAAGTAAAGAATATTTATTCCCACACACAAAATGAACACAAAAGTTTTGTTATCCATGTTTGGGAAATTCCACTAGTTCAACCCTAATAGCTTGAATTTTATAAGAAAGTGATTTTTCTACACAAGTTTTAAAAAATTGGATATGCATGCTTGAAACATGTTAAAGATGCAAATGACTTATAGATCCAAACCTTTTAAAGAGAATAACATGAAATTCTGAAGTGAACGTGTGGTGGGATATTTACCCGAGTCAAACAAGCCATTATTTTACCCACTTACAAAAAGTTGACCTAACAATCTTAGATGATTGAAAAGTTATTTATCGTGTGTAATGTGCTATATTTTTGTAAGGAATGACTTATGGATTGGGGGTCAACACTCGGTCAAAAATCCCCTGCCTCCCCCTTTTCTCGATGATTGCAAAACCAAATATATAAAACCTAAAAAGAGTTTACAATCCCTTAAAATTACAGAAACTTTTTGGAATTATCTCTCTCTACATTTGTGCAATGTGCATTTCCATTTTAGATGTATTCTTTTTTCTTAAATTCAAACTTGAGTTTTCACTTTCCCTTCATCTCGTAAATGAAAAAAGAGATAAAAGGCAAATAGATCACAACAAAATGAAAATTTTAGAGTTTATGTATGGAAAGAATTTAAGGCAATAAAAATGTAATTAAAGAAAATTTAATCCCACATGACAAATGAACACAAAAGTTTTGTTATCCAAGTTTGGTAAATTCCACTAGTTCAACCCCAATTGCTTGGAATTTTATAAGAAAGAGATTTTTCTACACATGTTAAAGATGCAAATGACCTATGGATCCAAACCATTTAATACCAATAAGATTAAATTCTCAAGTGAACGAGCGGTGAGATATTTACCCGAGTCAAACAAACCAATATTTTGCCCACTTAAAAAAGCAGACGTAATGATCATAGATGATTGTAAATTGATACATCATGGGTAACGAGCTTTATTTTTTTATGAGTCAACACTTAGTTGAAAATCCCCCACCTCCCCCTTTATCTGACGATTGCAAAACATGATATATAAAAACTAAAAAAGTTTACAATCCCTAACAATTATAGGCACTTTTTGGAATTATCTCTCTTCATTTGTGCATTGTGCATTTCCATTTTAGATGTATACTTTTTTCTTAAATAAAAACTTGAGTTTCCACTTTCCCTTCATCTGGTTTACAAAAAAAACGATAAAAGGCAAATAGATCACAAGAAAATGAAAATTTTAGAGTTTACGTCTGGAAAGAATTTAAAGCAATAATAAATGTAAGTAAAGAAAATTTATTCAAACACCACAAATAAATACAAAAGTTTTGTTATCCAAATTTTGGAAATTCCACTAGTTCAACCATAGTAGCTCAGAATTTTATAAGAAAGAGAATTTTCTTCACATGTTTTAAAAAAGGGATATGCATGCTTGAAACATGTTAAAGATGCAAATGACCCATGGATCCAAACCTTTTAAAGAGAATAATATTAAATTCTCAAGTGAAGGTGCGGTGGGAGATTTACCCGAGTCAAACAAACCAATTTTGGCCATATACAAAAAGCTGACCTAATGATCAGAGATGATTGTAAAGTGATTTATCATGCATAACGGGCTATATTTTCGTAAGGAATGACTCCTGGATTAGGAGTCGACACGCAATTAAAAATCCCCCGCATACCCCTTTTCCCAACGATTGCACAACCTGATATTTAAAAACTAAAAAGACATACAATACCTAAAAATTACTGAAAATTTTTGGAATTATCTCTCTCTAAATTTGTGCATTGTGAATTTCCATTTTAGACGTATACTTTTTTCTTAAATCAAAACTTGAGTTTTCACTTTCCCTTAATCTCGTAAACAAAAAAACAGTTAAAAGGCAAATTGATCACATCAAAAAGAAAATTTAAGACTTTATGTATGGAAAGAATTTGAAGCAATAGCGAATGTAAGTAAATAAAATTTATTCACACACAACAAATGAACACAAAAGTTTTGTTATCCATGTTTGGGAAATTCGACTAGTTCAACCCTAATAGCTTGGAATTTAATAAGAAATAGATTTTTCTACACCTATTTTAAAAAAAGGATATGCATGCTTGAAACATGTTAAAGATGAAAATGACCATTGGATCCAAACCTTTTAGAGAGAATAACATTAAATTCTCAAGTGAACGTGCGGTGGGATATTTACCCAAGTCAAACAAGGCATTATTTTGCCCACTTACAAAAACTGACCTAATGGTCATAGATTATTGTAAAGTGATTCATCATGCATAACGGGCTATATTTTTGTAAGGAATGACTTATGGATTAGGAGTCCACACTCAGTTAAAAATCCCCTGCCTCCCCCTTTTCCCGATGATTGCACAACCAGATATTTAAAAACTAAAAAGTGTTTACAATCCCTAAAAATTACATACACTTTTTGGAATTATCTCTCTCTACATTTGTGCATTATGCATTTATTTTAGATGTATAGTTTTTTCTTCAATCAAAAATTGAGTTTTCACTTTCCCTCATCTTGAAAACAAAAAAAGAGATAAAAGGCAAATAGATCACAACAAAATGAAAATTTTAGAGTTTATGTATGGAAAAAATTTAAACCAATAACACATGTAAGTAAAGAAAATTTATTCACACACCTCATATTGACACAAAAGTTTTGTTATCCAAGTTTGGGAAATTCCACTAGTTAAAACCTAATAGCTTGGAATTTTATTAGTAAGAGATTTTTCTACACATGTTTTAAAAAATGGATATGCAAGCTTGAAACATGTTAAAGATGAAAATGACCTATGGATCCAAACCTTTGAAGGACAATAAAAATAAATTCTCATGTGAACGTTCGGTGGGATATTTACTCGACTCAAACAAGCCATTATTTTTCCTACTTACAAAAAGCTGACCTAACGATCATAGATGGTTGTAAAGAGATTTATCATGCATAACATGCTATATTATTGTAATGAATGACTTATGGATAAGGAGTCAATACTCAGTTCAAAATCCCCCTCCTTCCCCTTTTCCCGACGATTGCAAAACCTGATATATAAAAACTAAAAGTGTTTACAATCCCTAAAAATTACAAACACTTTTTGGAATTATATCTCTCTACATTTTTGAGTTGTGAATTTATATTTTAGATGGATACTTTTTTCTTAAATCTAATTATGAGTTTTCACTTTCCGTTCATCTCGTCAACAAAAAAAGAGATAAAAGGCAAATAGATCACAACAAAATGAAAATTTAAGAGTTTATGTATGGGAAGAATTTAAAGAAATAACAAATGTAAGTAAAGAAAATTTATTCACACACCACAAATGAACACAAAATTTTTGTTATCCAAGTTTGGGACATTCCACTTGTTCAACCCTAATAGCTTGGAATTATATAACAAAGATATTTTTCTACACATGTTTTAAAAAAATGTATATTCCTGCTTGAAATATTGTAAAGATTCCAATGACCTATGGATCGAAACCTTTTAAAGAGAATGACAATAAATTCTCAAGTGAACGTGCGGTGGGATATTTACCCGAGTCAAACAAACCATTAATTTGGCCACTTACAAAAAGCTGACCTAACGATCATTGATGATAGTAAAGTGATTTATCAAGCATAACGGGCCATATTTTTTTAAGGAATGACTTATGGATTGGGAGTCAACACTCAGTAAAAAATCCCTCGCCTCCCCCTTTTCCGGACGATTGCATAACTGATTTATTAAAACTAAAAAGAGTTTTTAATCCCTAAAAATAGCAAACAATTTTTGGTATTATCTCTCTCTTCATTTCTGAATTTTGCAATTCCGTTTTAGATGTATACTTTTTTCTTAAATCAAAACTTGAGTTTTCACTTTCCCTTCATCTCGTAAAAATAAAAGAGATAAAAATAAAATAGATCACATGAGATTGAAATTTTTAGAGGTTATGTGTGGAAAGAATTTAAAGAAATAAAAAATGTAAGTAATTAAAATTTATTCACATACCACAAATGAACACAAAAAGTTTTTTATCCAAGTTTGGGAAATTCCTCAAGTTCAACCCTAATAGCTCAGAATTTTATAAGAAAGAGATTTTTCTACACATGTTTTAAAAAAAGGATATGCATGCATGAAACATGTTAAAGATTCCAAGGAGCTATGGATCCAAACCTTTTAAAAAGAGTAACATTAAATTCTCAAGTGAACATGCGGTGCAATATTTACAAGTGTCACACAAGCCATTATTTTGCCCATTTACAAAAAGCTGACCTAACGATCCTAGATGATTGCAAAGTGATTTATCCTGCGTAACTAGCTATATTTTTGTAAGGAATGACTTATGGATTGGGAGTTAACACTCAGTTGAACAACCCCCGCCTCCCCCTTTTCCCGACGAATTGCAAAACCTGATATATAAAAACTAAAAAGTGTTTACAATCCCTAAAAATTTCAAACACTTTTTGGAATTATATCTCTCTACATTTGTGCGTTGTGAATTTCCATTTTAGATGGATACTTTTTTCCTAAATCAAAATTTGAGTTTTCACTTTCGATTATTCTTGTCAACAAAAAAAGAGATAAAAGGCAAACAGATCACGACAAAATAAAAATTTAAGAGTTTATGTATGGGAAGAAATTAAAGCAATAACAAATGTAAGTACAAAAAATTTATTCACACTCCACAAATGAACACAAAATTTTTGTTATCCAAGTTTGGGAAATTCCACTAGTTCAACCCTAATAGCTTGGAATTATATAAGAAAGAGATTTTTCTACACATGTTTTAAAAAATGGATATGCATGTTTGAAACATGTTAAAGATGCAAATGACCTATGGATCCAAACCTTTTAAAGAGAATAACATTAAATTCTCTAGTGAACGTGCAGTGGGATAATTTCCCGAGTCAAACAAGCCATTACTTTGCCCACTTACAAAAAGTTGACCTACCGATCATAAATGATTTCAAAGTGATTTATCATGCGTAACGAGCAATATTTTTTTAAGGAAAGTCTTATTGATTGGTAGTCAACACAGTTAAAAATCCCCCGCTTCCCCGTTTTCCCGACGATTGCAAAACCAGAAATATAAAAGCTAAAAAGAGTTTACAATCCCTAAAAATTACAAACACTTTTTGGAATTATCTCTCTCTACATTTGTGCATTGTGCATTTCCTTTTTAGATGTAACTATTTTCTTAAATCAAAACTTGAGTTTTCACTTTCGCTTCATCTCGTAAACAAAAAAAGAGATAAAAGGCAAATAGATCAAAACAAAATGAAAATTTTAGAGTTTAAGTGTGGAAAGAATTTAAAGCAATAGCAAATGTAAGTAAAACAAATTTATTCACACACCACAAATGAACACAAAAGTTTTGTTATCCAAGTTCGGGAAATTCCCCAAGTTCGACCCTAATAGCATGGAATTTTATAAGAAAGAGATTTTTCTACACGTTATGGATAAGCATGCTCTAACCATGTTAAAGATGACAATGACCTATGGATCCAAACCTTTTAAAGAGAATAACATTAAATTCCCAAGTGAACGTGCGATGGGATATTTACCCGAGTCAAATAAGCCTTTATTTTGCCCATTTACAAAAATCTAACCATTAAAGTGATTTATCATGCGTAACTAGCTATACTTTTGTAAGGAATGACTTATGGAGAGGGTGTCAACACACAGTTAAAAATCCCCCGCCTCCCCCTTTTCCCGACGACTACTAAACCTTATATAATAAGACTAAAAAGAGTTTAAAATCCCTAAAAATTATAAATACTTATTGGAATTATCTCTCTCTACATTTGTGCTTTTTGCATTTCCAATTTAGATGTATACATTTTTCTTAAATCAAAACTTGAGTTTTCACGTTCCCTTCATCTTGTAATAAAAAAATAGACAAAAGGCAAATAAATCACAACTAAATGAAAATTTTAGAGTTGATGTATGGAAAGAATTTAAAGCAATAACTAATGTAACTAAATAAAATTTATTCAGACACCACAAATGAACACAAAAGTGTTGTTATCCAAGTTTGGGAAATTTCACTAGCTCAACCCAATTAGCTCGATATTTTGTAAGGAAGAGATTTTTCTACACAAGTTTTAAAAAATTGATATGCATGCATGAAACATGTTAGAGATTCCAATGACTTATGGATCCAAACCTTTTAAAAAGACTAACATTAACTTCTCAAGTGAACATGCGGTGGAATATTTACCCGTGTCAAACAAGCCATTATTTTGCCCATTTACAAAAAGCTGACCTATCGATCATAGATGATTGTAAAGTGATTTATCAGGCGTAACGGGCTATATTTTTGTGAGGAATGACTTATGGATTGGGAGTCATGAAAATCTCCTGCCTTCCCCTTTTCTTGACGATTGCAAAACCTGATATATATAAACTAAAAAGTGTTTAAATCCCTTAAATTACAAAAAAAATTTGGAATTATATCACTCTAGATTTATGCGTTGTGAATTCCCATTTTAGATGGGTACTTTTTTATTAAATCAAAATTTGAATTTTCACTTTCCGTTCATCTCGTCAACAAAAAATGAGATAAAAGGAAAATAGATCACAACAAAATGAAATTTCAGAGTTTATATATAGGAAGAATTTAAAGATATAACAAATTTACGTAAATAAAATTTATTCACACACCCGAAATGAACACAAAATTTTTGTTATCCAAGTTGGGGAAATTCCACTAGTTCAACCCTAATTGCTTGGAATTATATAAGAAAGAGATTTTTCTACACATGTTTTAAAAAATGGATATGCATGCTTAAAATATGTTAAAGATTCCAATGACCTTTGGATCCAAACATTTTAAAGAGAATAACAATAAATTCTCAACTGAACGTGCAGTGGGATATTTACCCGAGTCAAACAAACTATTAATTTGGCCACTTACAAAAAGCTGACCTAATGATCATTGATAATTGTAAAGTGATTTATCAGGCATAACGGGCTATATTTTTGTAAGGAATGACTTATGGATTGGGAGTCGACACTCAGTAAAAAATCCCCCGCCTCCCCTTTTTTCCCGACAATTGCAAAACCTGATTTATTAAAACTAAAAGAGTTTTCAATCGCTAAAAATAGCAGAAATTTTTTGGTATTATCTTTCTCTACATTTCTGCATTTTTCATTTCTATTTAAGATGCATACTTTTTTCTTAAATCAAAATTTGAGTTTTCACTTTCCCTTCATCTCGTAAAAAAAAAGAGATAAAAGGCAAATAGATCACAAGAAATGGAAAATTTTAGAGGTTCTGTGTGGAAAAAATTTAAAGCAATAACAAATGTAAGTAAATAAATTTTATTCACACACCACAAATGAACAGAAAATTTTTTTTATCCAAGTTTGGGAAATTTCAATAGTTCAACCCTCATAGCTCGGAATTTTATAAGAAAGATTTTTCTACACAAGTTTTAAAAAATGGATATGCATGCATGAAACATGTTAAAGATTCCAATGACCTATGGATCCAAACATTTTAAAAAGACCAACATTAAATTCTCAAGTGAACATGCGGTGGGAAAATTACCTGTGTCAAACAAGCCATTATTTTGCCCATTTACAAAAGGGGAACCTAACAATCATAGATGATTCTAAAATGATTTACAATGTGTAACGGGCTATATTTTTTTAAGGAATGACTTATAGATTGGGAGTCAACACTCAGTTGAAAATCCCCCGCCTCCCTCTTTTCGCAACGATTGCAAAACCCGATATATAAAAATTAAAAAGTGTTTACAATCTCTAAAAATTACAAACACTTTTTGGAATTATATCTCTCTACATTTGTGCGTTGTGAATTTCCATTTTAGATGGATACTTTTTTCTTAAATCCAAATTTGAGTTTTCACTTTCCGTTCATCTCGTCAACAAAAAAAAGAGATAAAAGGCAAATAGATCGCAACAAAATGAAAGTTTTAGAGTTTATGAATCAGAAGAATTTAAAGCACTAACAAATGTAAGTAAAAAAAATTTATTCACACACCACAAATGAACACAAAAGTTTTGTTATCCAAGTTGGGGAAATTCCTCTAGTTCAACCCTAATAGCTTTGAATTTTATAAGAAAGAGATTTTTCTTCACATGTTTTAAAAAATCGATATGCATGCTTGAAACATGTTAAAGATGCAAATGACCAATGGATCCAAACCTTTTGAAGAGAATAACATTAAATTCCATAGTGAATGTGCGGTAGGATATTTACTCGAGTAAAACGAGGCATTATTTTGCCCATTCATAAAAAGCTGACCTAACGATCATAGATGATTTAAAGTGATTTATAATGTGTAACGGGCTATAGTTTTGTAAGGAATGACTTATGCATCGGGAGTCAACACTCAGTTAAAAATCCACCGCCTCCCGCTTTTCCTAACGATTGCAAAACTTGATATATAGAAACTAAAAATAATTTACAATCCCTAAAAATTACAGACACTTTCTGGAATTATCTTTCTCTACATTTGTGCATTGTGCATTTCCATTTTAGATGTATACATTTTTCTTAAATCAAAACTTGAGTTTCCACTTTCCCTTCATCTCATTAACAAAAAAAGATATAAAAGGCAAACTGATCAGAACAAAATGAAAATTTTAGAGTTTATGTATGGAAAGAATTTAAAATAATAACAAATGTAATTAAAGAAAATTAATCACACACCACATAATGAACACCAAAGTTTTGTTATGCAAGTTTTGGAAATTCCACAAGTTTAACCCTAATAGCTTGGAATTTTATAAGAAAGAGATTTTTCTACACATGTTTTCAAAAATGGATATGCATACTTGAAACATGTTAAAGATGCAAATGACCTATGGATCCAAACCTTTTAAATAAAATAAATTTAAATTCTCAAGTGAATGTGCGGTGGGATATTTACCCAGTCAAACAAGCCATTATTTTTCCCATTTACAAAAAGCTGACCTAACGATCATAGATGATTGTAAAGTGATTTAACATGCATAATAGGATATATTTTTGTAAGCAATTACTTAAGGATTGGGAGTCAAGACTCACTTAAAAATCCCCCGCTTCCCCCTTTTCACGGCTTTTGCAAAACCTGATATATAAAAACTAAAAAATGTTTACAATCCCTAAAAATTACCGAAACTTTTTGGAATTATCTCTCACTTCATTTGTGCATTGTGCATTTCAATTTTGGATGAATATTTTTTTCTTAAATAAAAACTTGAGTTTTCACTTTGCCTTAATCACGTAAACATAAAAAGAGATAAAAGGCAAAAAGATCATAAGCAAATGAAAATTTTAGAGTTTATGTATGGAAACAAATTAAAGTAATAGCAAATATAATTAAAGAAAATTTATTCAGACACCACAAATGAACACAAAAGTTTTGTTTCCAAGTTTGGGAAATTCCACTAGTTCAACCCTAATTTTATTAGAAAGGCATTTTTCTACACATGTTTTAAAAAATTGGATGTGCATGATTGAAACATGTTAAATATGCAAATGAACTATGGATCCAAACCTTTTAAAGAGAATAATCTTAAATTCTCAAGTGAACGTGCAGTGGGATATTTACCCGAGTCAAACAAGCCATTATTTTGCCTACTTACAAAAAGCTGACCTAACGATCATAGATGATTGTAAAGTGATTTACCATGCGTAACGGGCTATATTTTAGTAAGGAATGACATAAGGATTGGGTGTTAACACATAGTTAAAACTGCCCCAGCTTCCCTTTTTCCCAATGATTGCAAAACCTGATATATAAAAACAAAAAAGACTTTACAATCCCTAAAAATTACATTTACTTTTTGGAATTATCTCTCTCTACATTTGTGCATTTTTCATTACCATTTTAGAAGCATATTTTTTTCTTGAATCAAAACTTGAGTTTTCACTTTCCTTTCATCTCGTAAAAATAAAAAGAGATAAAAGGAAAAAAGATCAGAACAAAATGAAACATATAGAGTTTACGTATGGAAAGAATTTAAAGCAATGACAAATTTAAGTAAAGAAAATTTATTTACACACCACAAATGAACACAAAAGTTTTGTTGTCAGAGTTTTGAAAAATTCCACTAGTTTAACCCTATTAGCTTGGAATTTTATGAGAAAGAGATTTTCTACACGTGTTTTAAAAAATGGATATGCTTGCTTGAAACCTCTTAAAGATTCAAATGAGCTATGGATCCAATCTTTTTAAAGAGAATAACATTTAATTCTCAAGTGAACGTGCGATGGGATATTTACCTGTGTCAAACAAACCATTATTTTTGCCATTTACAAAAAGCTGACCAAACGATCATAGATTGTTGTAAAGTGATTTATCATATGTACTGGGCTATACTTTTGTAAGGAATGACTTATGGATTGGGAGTCAACACACAAATAAAAATCCCCCGCCTCCCCCTTTTCCCGATAGTTGCTTAACTTCATAAATAAAATCTAAAAGGAGTTTACAATCCCTAAAAATTTCAGATAATTTTTGAAATTATCTCTCTCTACATTTGTGCATTGTGCATTTCCAATTTAGATGTATACTTTTTTCTTAAATCAAAACTTGAGTTTTCACTTTCCCTTCATCTCTTAAACAAAAAAAAAAGACAAAAGGCTAATAGAACACCACTAAATGAAATTTTTAGAGTTGATGTATGGAAAGAATTTAAAGCAATAACAAATTTAAGTAAAGAAAATTTATTCACACACCACAAATGAGCACAAAAGTTTAGTTATCCAAGTTTGAGAAATTCCACTAGTTCAACCCTAATAGCTCGGAATTTTATAAAGATAGATCGGATTGAAACTTGTTAAAGGTTCCAATAACATATGGATCCAAACCTTTTAAATAGACTAACATTAAATTCTCAAGTGAACGTGCGGTGGGATATTTACCCGAGTCAAACAAGCCTTTATTTTGCCCATTTACAAAAATTTGACCTAATGATCATAGATGATTATAAAGTGATTTATCATGCGTAACAAGCTATATTTTTTAAAGGAATGACTTATGGATTGGGAGTCAACACTCAGTTAAAAATACTCCGCCTCCCTCTTTTCCTGACGATTGCAAAACCCGATATATAAAAACTAAAAAGACTTTACAATCCAAAAAAATTACAGGCACTTTTTGGAATTATCTTTCTCTACATTTGTACATTTTGCATTTCCATTTTAGATGTATAATTTATTCTTAAATCAAAACTTGAGATTCACTTTCCCTTAATCTCATAAACAAAAAAAAGTGATTAAAGGAAAATAGATCACAACAAAATGAAGATTTTAGAGTTTATGTATGGAAAGAATTTAAAGCTATAACAAATGTAAGTAATGAAAATTTATTCACACACCTCAAATGAACACAATTTTTGTTTCCAAGTTTGGGAAATTCCTCTTGTTCAACCCTAATAGCTTGGAATTTTATAAGAAAGAGATTTTTCTACACTTGTTTTAAAAAATGGATATGCATGCTTCAAACATCTTAAAGATGCAAATGACCTATGGATCCAAACCTTTTAAATAGAATAACATTAAATTCTCATGTGAATGTGCGGTGGGGTAATTACCTGATTCAAACAAGCCATTGTTTTTTAGATTTATAAAAAGCTGACCTAACGATCATTGATGATTGTAAAGTGATTTATCATGTATAACGGGCAATATTTTTGTAAGGAATGACTTATGGAGAGGATGTCAATACACAGTTAAAAATCCCCCGCCTCCCCTTTCCCAACGATTGCTAAACCTCATATAATAAAACAAAAAAGATTTTAAATTCCCTAAAAATTACAAATACTTATTGGAATTATCTCTCTCTTCATTTGTGTATTGTGAATTTCCAATTTAGATGTATACTTTTTTCTTAAATCAAAACTTGAGTTTCTACTTTACCTTCATCTTGTAATAAGAAAAAATTGACAAAAGGCAAATAAATCACAATGAAATGAAAATTTTAGAGTTGATGTATGGAAAGAATTTAAAGCAATAATGAATGTAAGTAAAGAAAATTTATTCACACACCACAAATGAACACAAAAGTTTTGTTATCCAAGTTTGGGAAATTTCACTAGTTCAACCCAATTAGCTCGGAATTTTATAAGAAAGAGATTTTTCTACACATGTTTTAAAAAATGGACATGTATGCGTGAAACATGTTAATGATTCCAATGATCTATGGATCCAAACCTTTTAAAAAGAGAAACATTAAATTTTCAAGTGAACATATTTACCCGTGTCAAACAAGCCATTATTTTGCCCATTTAAAAAAAGCTGACCTAAGGATCATAGATGATTGTAAAGTGATTTATCATGCGTAACGGGCTATATTTTTGTAAGGAATGACTTATGGATTGGGAGTCAACACTCAGTTGAAAATCCCTCGCCTCCCTCTTTTCCCGACGATTGCAAAACCTGATATATAAAAACTAAAAAGTGTTTACAATCCCTAAAAATTACAAACACTTTTTGGAATTATAGCTCTCTACATTTGTGTGTTGTGAATTTCCATTTTAGGTGGATACTTTTTTCTTAAATCAAAATTTGAGTTTTCACTTTCCGTTCATCTCATCAATAAAAAAAGAGATAAAAGGCAAATAGATCACAAGAAAATGAAAATTTTAGAGTTTATGTTTGGGAAATTCCACTAGTTCAATTCTTATAGATCGGAATTATAAGAAAGAGATTTTATACACATGTTTTAAAAAATGGATATGCATTCTTGAAACTTGTTAAATATGCAAATGACCTATGGATCCTAACCTTTTAAAGAGAATAACATTAAATCCTCAAGTGAATGTGCGGCAGGATATTGACCCGAGTCAAACTAGCCATTATTTTGCCCATTTCCTAAAAGCTGACCTAACGATTATAGATGATTGTAAAGTGATTTATCATGCATTAAGGGATATATTTTTGTAAGGAATGACTTATTGATTGGGAGTATATACTTAGTTAAAAATCCCCAACATCCCCCTTTTCCTGACGTTTGCAAAACCTGATATATAAAAACTAAAAAGAGTTTACAATCCCTAAAAGTTAGAGACAACTTTTTGGAATTATCCTTCTCTATATTTGTCCATTGTTAATTTCCATTTGACATGTATAATTTGTTCATAAATCAAAACTTGAGTTTTCTCTTTCCTTTCATCTCGTAAACAAGAAAAGAAATAAAAGGCAAATAGACACAAAAGTATGGAAACAAACAATTTAAGGAAATAACAAAAGTAAGTAAAGAAAATTTATTCACACGCCATGAATGAATACAAAAGTTTTGTTATCCAAGTTGGGGAAATTCCACTAGTTCAACCCTAGTAGCTTGGAATTTTATAAGAAAGTGATTTTTCTACACATGTTTTAAAAATTGGATATGCATGCTTGAAACATGTTAAAGATGCAAATGACCTGTGGAACCAAACCTTTTAAAGAGAATAACATTGAATTCTTAAGTGAACGTGCGATGGGATACTTACCCAAGTCAAACAAACCATTATTTTGACCACTTACAAAAAGCTGACCTAACGATCATAGATGATTGTAAAGTGATTTATAATGCATAATGGGCTATAGTTTTTTAAGGAATGACTTATGGATCGGGAGTCAACACTCAGTTAAAAATCCCCCGCCTCCCCCTTTTCCCAACAATTGCAAAACCTGATATATAAAAACTAAAAATAGTTTACAATCCCTAAAAATTACAGACACTTTTTGGAATTATCTCTCTCCACATTTGTGCATTGTGCATTTCCATTTAAGATTTATACATTTTTCTTAAACCAAAACTAGAGTTTTCACTTTCCCTTCAGCTCTCGTAAACAAAAAATGAGATAAAAGGCAAATAGATCACAACAAAATGAAAATTTTAGAGTTTCTGTATGGGAAGAATTTAAAGCAATAAAAAATGTAAGAAAAGAAAAAATATTCACACACCACAAATGAATACAAAAATTCCACTAGTTCAACCTTAATGGCTTGGAATTTTATACGAAAGAAATTTTTATACACATGTTTTAAAAAATGGAATGCATGCTTGAAACATGTTAAAGATGCAAATGACCTATCGATCCTAACCTTTAAAGGAGAATAACATTAAATTCTCAAGTGAACGTGTGGTGGGATATTTACCCGAGTCAAATAGGTAATTATTTTGTCTAATTACTAAAAGCTGACATAACGATCATAGATGATTGTAAAGTGATTTATCATGCATAATGGGATATATGTTTGTAAGGAATGACTTATGGATTGGGAGTCAACTCTTAGTTAAATATCCCCCGCCGCCCTTTTTTCCCCATGATTGCAAAACCTAATACACAAATACAAAAAACGAGTTTATAATCCCTAAAAATTAAAGACACTTTTTGGAATTATCTCTTTCTACATTTGTGCATTGTGCATTTCCATTTTAGATGTATACTTTTTTCTTAAATCAAAACTTGAGTTTTCACTTTTCCTTCATCTCGTAAACAAAAGAAGAGATAAAAGGCAAATAGATCACAACAAAATGAAAATTTTAGGGTTTATATATGGAAAGAATTTAAAGAAATAACAAATGTACGTAAAGAAAATGTACTCACTCACTTCAAATGAACACAATAGTTTTTTTATCCAATTTTGGGAAATTCCACTAGTTCAACCCAAATAGCTTGGAATTTTATAACAAAAAGATTTTTAAAAAATGTTTTAAAAAATGGATATGCTTGCTTCAAACATGTTAAAGATGCAAACGATCTATGGATCCAAATATTTTAAAAAGAATAACTTTAAATTCTCAAGTGAACGTGCAGTGGGATATTTACCCGAGTCAAATTAGCTTTTATTTTGGACATTGACAAAAAGCTGACCTAACGATCATAGATGATTGTAAAGTGATTTATCATGCGTAATGGGCTATATTTTTGTAAGGAATGACTTATGGATTGGGAGTCAACACTCAGTTAAAAGTCCCCCACCTCCCCCTTTCCCTGACGAATGCAAAACCTGATATATATAAACTAAAAAGTATTTGTAATACCTAAATATTACAGACACTTTTTGGAAATATCACTCTCTACATCTGTGCATTGTGCATTTTAGTTTTAGTTGTAGACATTTTTCTTAAACCAAAACTAGAGTTTTCACTTTCCCTTCATCTCTCGTAAACAAAAAATGAGATAAAAGGCAAATAGATCACAACAAAATGAAAATTTTAGAGTTTCTGTATGGGAAGAATTTAAAGCAATAAAAAATGTAAGAAAAGAAAAAATATTCACACACCACAAATGAATACAAAAATTCCACTAGTTCAACCTTAATGGCTTGGAATTTTATACGAAAGAAATTTTTATACACATGTTTTAAAAAATGGAATGCATGCTTGAAACATGTTAAAGATGCAAATGACCTATCGATCCTAACCTTTAAAGGAGAATAACATTAAATTCTCAAGTGAACGTGTGGTGGGATATTTACCCGAGTCAAATAGGTAATTATTTTGTCTAATTACTAAAAGCTGACATAACGATCATAGATGATTGTAAAGTGATTTATCATGCATAATGGGATATATGTTTGTAAGGAATGACTTATGGATTGGGAGTCAACTCTTAGTTAAATATCCCCCGCCGCCCTTTTTTCCCCATGATTGCAAAACCTAATACACAAATACAAAAAAGAGTTTATAATCCCTAAAAATTAAAGACACTTTTTGGAATTATCTCTTTCTACATTTGTGCATTGTGCATTTCCATTTTAGATGTATACTTTTTTCTTAAATCAAAACTTGAGTTTTCACTTTTCCTTCATCTCGTAAACAAAAGAAGAGATAAAAGGCAAATAGATCACAACAAAATGAAAATTTTAGGGTTTATATATGGAAATAATTTAAAGAAATAACAAATGTACGTAAAGAAAATGTACTCACTCACTTCAAATGAACACAATAGTTTTTTTATCCAATTTTGGGAAATTCCACTAGTTCAACCCAAATAGCTTGGAATTTTATAACAAAAAGATTTTTAAAAAATGTTTTAAAAAATGGATATGCTTGCTTCAAACATGTTAAAGATGCAAACGATCTATGGATCCAAATATTTTAAAAGGAATAACTTTAAATTCTCAAGTGAACGTGCAGTGGGATATTTACCCGAGTCAAATTAGCTTTTATTTTGGACATTGACAAAAAGCTGACCTAACGATCATAGATGATTGTAAAGTGATTTATCATGCGTAATGGGCTATATTTTTGTAAGGAATGACTTATGGATTGGGAGTCAACACTCAGTTAAAAGTCCCCCACCTCCCCCTTTCCCTGACGAATGCAAAACCTGATATATATAAACTAAAAAGTATTTGTAATACCTAAATATTACAGACACTTTTTGGAAATATCACTCTCTACATCTGTGCATTGTGCATTTTAGTTTTAGTTGTAGACATTTTTCTTAAACCAAAACTAGAGTTTTCACTTTCCCTTCATCTCTCGTAAACAAAAAATGAGATAAAAGGCAAATAGATCACAACAAAATGAAAATTTTAGAGTTTCTGTATGGGAAGAATTTAAAGCAATAAAAAATGTAAGAAAAGAAAAAATATTCACACACCACAAATGAATACAAAAATTCCACTAGTTCAACCTTAATGGCTTGGAATTTTATACGAAAGAAATTTTTATACACATGTTTTAAAAAATGGATATGCATGCTTGAAACATGTTAAAGATGCAAATGACCTATCGATCCTAACCTTTAAAGGAGAATAACATTAAATTCTCAAGTGAACGTGTGGTGGGATATTTACCCGAGTCAAATAGGTAATTATTTTGCCTAATTACTAAAAGCTGACATAACGATCATAGATGATTGTAAAGTGATTTATCATGCATAATGGGTTATATTTTTGTAAGGAATGACTTATGGATTGGGAGTCAACTCTTAGTTAAATATCCCCCGCCGCCCTTTTTTCCCCATGATTGCAAAACCTAATACACAAATACAAAAAAGAGTTTATAATCCCTAAAAATTAAAGACACTTTTTGGAATTATCTCTTTCTACATTTGTGCATTGTGCATTTCCATTTTAGATGTATACTTTTTTATTAAATCAAAACTTGAGTTTTCACTTTTCCTTCATCTCGTAAACAAAAGAAGAGATAAAAGGCAAATAGATCACAACAAAATGAAAATTTTAGGGTTTATATATGGAAAGAATTTAAAGAAATAACAAATGTACGTAAAGAAAATGTACTCACTCACTTCAAATGAACACAATAGTTTTTTTATCCAATTTTGGGAAATTCCACTAGTTCAACCCAAATAGCTTGGAATTTTATAACAAAAAGATTTTTAAAAAATGTTTTAAAAAATGGATATGCTTGCTTCAAACATGTTAAAGATGCAAACGATCTATGGATCCAAATATTTTAAAAAGAATAACTTTAAATTCTCAAGTGAACGTGCAGTGGGATATTTACCCGAGTCAAATTAGCTTTTATTTTGGACATTGACAAAAAGCTGACCTAACGATCATAGATGATTGTAAAGTGATTTATCATGCGTAATGGGCTATATTTTTGTAAGGAATGACTTATGGATTGGGAGTCAACACTCAGTTAAAAGTCCCCCACCTCCCCCTTTCCCTGACGAAAGCAAAACCTAATATAAAAAAACTAAAAACAGTTTACAATCCCTAAATATTACAGACATTTTTTTGGAATTATCTCTTTCTACATCTGTGCATTGTGCATTTCCATTTTAGTTGTATACTTTTTTCTTATATCAAAACTAGAGCTTTCACTTTCCCTTCATTTCGTATACAAAAAATGAGATAAAAGGCAAATAGATCACAACAAAATGAAAATTTTAGAGTTTATGTATAGAAAAAATTTAAAGCAATAAAAAATATAGGTAAAGAAAATTTATTCACACACCACAAATGAACACAAAAGTTTTTTTATCCAAGTTTCGGAAATTCCACTCGTTCAACCCTAATAGCTTGGAATTTTATTGCATGCTTGAAACATGTTAAAGATGCAAATGACCTATGGATCCAAACCTTTGAAAGAGAATAACATTAAATCCTCAAGTGAATGTGCGGTGGGATATTACCCGAGTCAAACAAGTCATTATTTTGCCCATGTACTTGTCCTAACAATCATATAAGATTGTAAAAAGATTTATCATGCGTAACAGGCTATATTTTTGTAAGGAATGACTTATGGATTGGTAGTCAATACTCAGTTAAAAATCCCCCGCCTCCCCCTTTCCTCGACGATTGCAAAACCTGATACATAAAAAATAAAGAGAGTTTACTATCCCTAAAAATTACAAAAACTTTCTTGAATTATCTCTCTCTACATTTGTGCATTTTGCATTACCCATTTAGATGTAAATTTTTTTCTTAAATCAAAATTTGAGTTTTCACTTTCCCTTCATCTCGTAAACCAAAAAAGAGATAAAAAGCAAATAGATCACCACAAAATGAAAATTTTGGAGTTTATGTATGGAAATAATTTAAGGCAATAACAAATGTATGTAAAGAAAATTTATTCACACACCACAAATGAACATAAAAGTTTTGTTATCCAATTTTGGTAAATTCCACTAGTTCAAACTTAATAGGTTGGAATTTTATAAGAAAGAGATTTTTCTACACATGTTATAAAAAATGGATATGCATCCTTGAAACATGTTAAAGATGCAAATGACCTATGGATCCAAACCTTTTGAAGAGATTAACAGTAAATTCTTAAGTGAACGTACGGTGGGATATTTACCCGAATAACACAAGCCATTATTTTGCCCATTTACAAAAAACTGGCCTAACTATCATAGATGATTGTAAAATCTATCATCTGTAATGGACAATATTTTTTTAAGGAATGACTAATGGATTGGGAGTCAACACCCAGGAAAAAATCCCCCACCTCCCCCATTTCTAGATGATTGCAAAACCCAATATATAAAAACTGAAACGAGTTTACAATCCCTAAAAATTATAGACACTTTTTGGAATTATCTCTCTCAACATTTGTGCATTGTGCATTTCCATTTTAGATGTATACTTTTTTCTTAAATCAATTTTCACTTTCCCTTCATCTCATAAACAAAAAAAGAGAGAGAAGGCAAAAAGATCACAACAAGATGAAAATTTTAGAGTTTATGTATGGAAAGAATTTAAAGAAATAACAAATGTAAGTAAAGATAATTTATTCACACACCACAAATGAACTCAAGAGTTTTGTTATCCAAGTTTAGGAAATTCCGCTAGTTCAACCCTAATTGCTGGGAATTTTATTAGAAAGTGATTTTTCTACACATGTTTTAAAAAATGAATATGCATGTTTAAAACTTGTTAAATAATCAAATGGCTATGGATTCAAACCTTAAAGAGAATAACAATAAATTCTCAAGTGAACGTGTGGTGGGATATTTACCCAAGTCAAACAAGTCACTATTTTTCCCATGTACAAAATGCTGACCTAACAATCATAGATGATTGTAAAGTGATTTATCATGCGTAACAAGCTATATTTTTGTAAGGAAAGACTTATGGATTGGTAGTCAACACTCAGTTAAAAATCCCCCACCTCTCCCTTTTCTCAATGATTACAAAACCTGATACATAAAAACTAAAATGAGTTTACTATCCCTAAAAATTACAAACACTTTCTGGAATTATCTCTCTCTACATTTGTGCATTGTGCATTACCCATTTAGATGTAAACTTTTTTCTTCAATCAAAACTTGAGTTTTCACTTTCCCTTCATCTCATAAACCAAAAAAGAGATAAAAGGAAAATAGATCACAACAAAATGAAAATTTTGGAGTTTATGTATGGAAATAATTTAAAGCAATAACAAATGTATGTAAAGAAAATTTATTCACACACCTCAAATGAACACAAAATATTTGTTATCCAAGTTTGGTAAATTCCACTAGTTAAAATTTAATAGCTAGGAATTTTATAAGAAAGAGATTTTTCTACACATGTTTTAAAACATGGATATGCATGCTTGAAACATGTTAAAGATGCAAATGACCTATGGGATTCAACGCTCAGTTTAAAATTCCCCCACGTCCCCCTTTTCCCAACGATTGCAAAACCTGATATATAAAAACTATAAAGCGCATACAATCCCTAAAAATTACAGACACCTTTTGGAGTTATATCTCTCTACATTTGTGCATTGTGCATTTACCTTTTAGATGTATACTTTTTTCTTCAATCAAAACTTGAGCTTTCAATTTCCCTTCACCTCGTAAAACAAAAAAGAGATAAAAGGCAAATAGATCACAACTAAATGAAAATTTTAGAGTTTATGTATGGAAATAATTGAAAGCAATAACAAATGTAAATGAAGAAAATTTATTCACACACCACAAATGAACACAAATGAACACAAATATTTTGTTATCCAACTTTGGGAAATTCCACTAGTTCAACCCTAATAGCTTGGAATTTTATAAGAAAGTGATTTTTCTACACATGTTTTAAAAAATGGATATGCATGCTTGAAACATGTTAAAGAATCAAATGACTATGGATTCAAACCTTTTAAAGAAAATAACATTAAATTCTCAAGTGAACTTGTGGTGGGATATTTACCCAAGTCCAACAAGCCATTATTTTGCCCATTTACAAAAAGCTGACCTAAAGATCATAGATGATTGAGAAGTGATTTATCATGCGTAACGGGGAATATTTTTTGTAAGGAATGACTTATGGATTGGGAATCAACACTCAGTTAAAAATACCTTGCCTCCACCTTTTCTAACGATTACTAAACATGATATATAAATACTAAAAAGAGTTTACAGTCCGGAAGAATTACAGAAACTTTTTTGAATTATCTCTCTCGACATTTGTGCATCTTACATTTCCATTTTAGATGTATACTTTTTTCTTGAATGAAAACTTGAGTTTTCACTTTCCCTTCATCTCGTAAACAAAATAAGAGATAAAAGGCAAATAGATCACAACAAAAAGAAAATTTTAGAGAGTATGTATGGAAATAATTTAAAGAAATAACAAATGTATGTAAAGAAAATTTATTTACACACCATCAATGAACACAAGTTTCGTTATCCTAGTCTGGGAAATTCCACTAGTTCAAACTACAAAGCTTGGAATTTTATAAGAAATATATTTTTCTACACATGTTTAGAAAAATGGATATGCTTTCTTGAAACATGTTAAAGATGCAAATGACCTATGGATCCAAACCTTTGAAAGAGAATAACATTAAATCCTCAAGTGAACGGGCGGTGGGATATTACCCGAGTCAAACAAGTCATTATTTTGCCCGTGTAGAAAAAGTTGACCTAACAATAATAGATGATTGTAAAGTAATTTATCATGCGTAACAGGCTATATTTTTGTATGGAATGACTTATGGATTGGTAGTCAACACTCAGTTAAAAATTCCCCGCCTCTACCTTTTCTCGACGATTGCAAAACCTGATACATAAAAACTAAAAAGAGTTTACTATCCCTAAAAATTACAAACACTTTCTGGAATTATCTCTCTCTACATTTGTGCATTGTGCATTACCCATTTAGATGTGTAAAACTTGAATTAAAAAACATGAGTTTTCACTTTCCCTTCATCTCGTAAACCAAAATAGAGATAAAAGGAAAATAGATCACAACAAAAAGAAAATTTTGGAGTTTATGTATGGAAATAATTAAAGGCAATAAGAAATGTATGTAAAGAAAATTTATTCACACACCACAAATGAACACAAAAGTTTTGTTATCCAAGTTTTGTAAATTCCACTAATTCAAACTTAATAGGTTGGAATTTTATAAGAAAGAGATTTTTCTACACATGTTTTAAATAACGAATATGCATGCTTGAAACATGTTAAAGATGCAAATGACCTATGGATCCAAAACTTTTAAAGAGATTAACATTAAATTCTTAAGTGAACGTGCGGTGGGATATTTACCCGAATAACACAAACCATTATTTTGCCCAATTACAAAAAGCTGACGAAACGATCATAGATGATTGTAAAATTTATCATTCGTAATGGACAATATTTTTGAAAGGAATGACTAAAGGATTGGGAGTCGACACCTAGTAAAAAATCCCCCGCCTCCCCCTTTTCTTGACTATTGCAAAACTCAATATATAAAAACTGAAAAGAGTTGACAATCCCTAAAAAATACAGACCCTTTTTGGAATTATCTCACTCTACTTTTGTGCATTATGCATTTCCATTTTAGATGTATACTTTTTTCTTAAATCAAAAGTTGAGTTTTCTCTTTCCCTTTATCTCGTAAATAAAAAAAGAGATAAAAGGCAAATAGATCACAACAAAATGAAAATTTTAGAGTTTAAATAGGGAAAGAATTTAAAGGTATATAAAGTAAGTAAATATAATATATTCAAACACCACAAATGAACACAAAAGTTTGGTTATCCAAGTTTGGGAAATTGTACTAATTCAACCCTTACAGCTTGGAATTTTATAAGAAAGAGATTTTCTACACATGTTTTAAAAAATGGATATGCATGCTTGAAACATGTTAAAGATGCAAATGACCTATGGATCCAAACCTTTTAAAGAGAATAACATTAACTTCTCAAGTGAACGTGCGGTGGGATATTTACCCGATTCAAACAAGCCATTATTTTGCAAATTTACAAAAAGTTGACCTAACGATCATAGATGATTGTAAAGGGATTTATCTTGCGTAACGAGCTAAGTTTTTTTAAGGAATGACTAATGGATTGGGAGTCAACACTCAGTAAAAAATCTCCAGCTTCCCCCTTTTCCCGATGATTGCAAAACCTGATATATAAAAACTAAAAAGAGTTTACAATCCCTAAATATTACAGACACTTTTTTGGAATTATCTCTCTCTACATTTGTGCATTGTGCATTTCCATTTTAAATGTATACTTTTTTCTTAAATCAAAACTTGAGTTTTCACTTTCCCTTCATCTAGTAAACAAAAAAAGAAATAGAAGGCATACAGATCACAACAAAATGAAAATTTTAGAGTTTCTGTATGTAAAGAATTTTAAAGGAATAAAAAATTTAAGTAAAGAAAATTTATTCACACACACCACAAATGAAAACAAAAGTTTTGTTATCCAAGTTTGGGAAATTCCGCTTGTTCAACACTAATTGTTGGGAATTTTATTAGAAAGAGATTTTTCTGCACATGTTTTAAAAAATGGATATGAATGATTGAAACATGTTTAAGATGCAACTGACCTATGGATCCAAACCTTTTATAGCGAATAACATTAAATTCTCAAGTGAACGTGCAGTGGGATATTTACCCGCGTCAAACAAGCCTTTATTTTGCCCATTTACAAAAAGCTGACCAAATGATCGTAGATGATTGCAAACTGATTTTTCATGTGTAATAGGCTATATTTTTGTAAGGAAGGACTTATGGATTGGGCGTCAACACTCAGTTAAAAATCCCTTGCCTCCCCCTTTTCCTGATGATTGCAAAACCTGATATAAAAAAATAAAAAAAGTTTATAATCCCAAAAAATTACAAACACTTTTTTGAATTATCTCTCTCTACATTTGTGCATTGTGCATTTTCATTTTAGCTATATACTTTTTTCTTAAATAAAAACTTGACTTTTCACTTTCCTTTCATCTCGTAAACAAAATAAGAGATAAAAGACAAAAAGATCTCAACAAAATGAAAATTTTAGAGTTTATGTAAGGAAATAATTTAAAGCAATAACAAATGTATGTTAAAAAAATTTATTCATACACCACAAATGAACACAAAAGTTTTGTTATTCAAGTTTTGGAAATTCCACTTGTTCAACCCTAACAGCTTGGAATTTTATAAGAAAGATATTTTTCTACACATGTTTTAAAAAATGGATATGCATGCTTGAAACTTGTTAAAGATGCAAATGACCTATGGATCGAAACCTTTTAAAGTGAATAACATTAAATTCCCAAGTGAACGTTCGGTGGGACATTTACCCGAGTCAAACAACTCATTATTTTGCCCATGTACAAAAAGCTGACCTAACGATCATAGATGATTGTAAAGTGATTTATTATGTGCAACGGGCTTTATTTTTGTAAGGAAAGACATATGGATTTGGAGTAACACATTGTTCAAAATCCCCCGCTTCCTCCCTTCTTGCAAAACATGATACATAAAAACTAAAAAGAGTTTACTATCCATAAAAATTACAAACACTTTTTTGAGTTATATCTCTCTACATTTGTGCATTGTGCATTTCCATATTAGATGTATACTTTTTTCTTATATCGTAAACAAAAAAAGAGATAAAAGGCAAATAGATCACAACAAAAGGAAAATTTTAGAGTTTATGTATTGAAATAATTTAAGGCAAAAAAAATGTATGTAAAGAAAATTTATTCACGCACCACAAATGAATACAAAAGTTTTGTTATCCAAGTTTGGGAAATTCCACCAGTTCAACACTAATAGCTTAAAATTTAATAAGAAAGAGATTTTTCTACTCTTGTATTAAAAAATGGATATGCATGCTTGAAACATGTTAAAGATGCAAATGACGTATGGATCCAAACATTTTAAATAGAACAACAATAAATTCTCAAGTGAACGTGAGGTGGGATATTTACCAGAGTCATACAAGCCATAATTTTGCCCAGTTAAAAAACGCTGACCTAACGATTATAGATGATTAAAAAGTGATTTATCATGTGTAACGGGCTATATTTTTCAAGGAATGACAAGTGGATAGGGAGTCAACACTCAGTTTAATATCCCCCGCCTCCCCCTTTTATCGACGATTGCAAAACTTGATATATAAAAACTAAAAAGAGTTTACATTCCCTAAAAATTACAAACAGTTTTTGGAAATTATCTTTCTCTAAATTTGTGCATTGTGCATTTCCCTTTTAGATGTGTACATTTTTCTTAAATCAAAACTTGACTTTTCACTTTCCCTTCATCACGTAAACAAAAGAAGAGATAAAAGGCAAATAGATCACAACAAAATGAAAATTTTAGAGTTTATGTAGGGAAAAAATTTAAAGCAATAAAAAATGTAAGTCAAGAAAATTTATTCACACACCTCAAATGAACACAAAAGTTTTGGTATCCAAGATTGGAAAATTCCACTAGTTCAACCCTATTAGCTTGGAATTTTATAAGAAAGAGATTTTTCTACACTTGTTTTAAAAAATTGATATGCTTGCTTGAAACATGTTAAAGATGGAAATGCCCTATGGATCCAAACCTTTTAAAGAGAATAACATTAAATTCTTAAGTGAACATGCGGTGGGATATTTACCCATGTCGAACAAGCCCTTATTTTACCCTTTTACAAAAAGCTGACCTAACAATCATAGATGATTGTAAAGTGATTTATCATGTGCAAAGGGTTATATTTTTGTAAGGAATGACTTATGGATTGGCAGTCAACACTCAGTAAAAAATCCCCCGCTTCCCCTTTTTCCCGACGATTGCAAAACCTGATATATAAAACAAAAAAGAGTTTACAAACCCTATAAATTAGAAACACTTTTTGGAATTATCACCCTCAACATTTGTGCATTGTGCATTTCCATTTTAGATGTAAACTTTTTTCTTAAATAAAAATTTGAATTTTCACTTTCCCTTCATCTTGTAAAACAAATAAGAGATAAAAGGCAAATAGATCACAACAAAATGAAACTTTTAGAGTTTATGTATGGAGATAATTTAAAGCACTAACAAATTTAAGTAAAGAAAATTTATTCACACACCACAAATGAACACAAAAGTTTTGTTATCCAAGTTTGGGAAATTCCACTAGTTCAACCTTAATAGCTTGGAATTTTATATGAAAAAGATTTTTCTTCACATGTTTAAAAAATGGATATGGCCGCTTGAAACATTTTGAAGATGCAAATGACCTACGGATCCAAACCTTAGTGAACGTGCAGTGGGATATTTACCCGAGTCAAACAAGCCATAATTTTCCCATTTACAAAAAGTTGTCCTAACTATCATAGATGATTGTAAAGTGATTTATCATACGTAACGGGCTATATTTTTTTAAGGAATGACTTATGGATTGGGCGTCAACACTCATTTAAAAATCCCTCGCTTCCCCTTTTCCTGACAATTACAAATCTTGATATATAAAAATGAATAAGAGTTTACGATCCTTTAAAATGATACACAGTTTTTGGAATTATCTCTCTCTACATTTGTGCATTGTGCATTTTAACACACTACAAATAAAGAAAATTTATTCACAAACTACAAATGAACACTAAAGTTTTGTTATCCTAGTTTGGGAAAATTCCACAATTAGACCCTAATAGCTCGAAATTTTATAAGAAAGGAATTTTTCTACATATGTTTTAAAAAATGGATATGCATGCTTGAAACATGTTAAAGATTCAAATGACCTATGGATCAAAACCTTTTAAAGAGAATATCATTAAATTCCCAAGTGAACGTTCAGTGGGATATTTACCCGAGTCAAATAAGCCATTATTTTGCCTATTTAAAAAAAGCTGACCTAACAATCATAGATGATTGCAAAGTGATTTATCATGCATAAAGGGCTATATTTTTTTAAGGTGTAACTTGGGAGTCAACACTCAGTTAAAAATCCCACGCCTCCCCCTTTTCCTGACGATTATTGAACCTGATATATAAAAACTAAATAGAGTTTATAATCCCTAAAAATTACAGATATTTTTAAAATTATCTCTCTCTAAATTTGTGCAGTGTGCCTTTCCATTTTAGATATATACTTTTTTCTTAAATAAAAACTTGAGTTTTCACTTTCCCTTAATCTCGTGCACAAAAAAAGAGATAAAAGGCAAATAGGTCAAAACAAAATGAAAATATTTGAGTTTATGTATGGAAAGAATTTAAAGTAATAAAAATGTAAGTAAAGAAAATTTATTCACACACACAAATGAACACAAAAGTTTTGTTATCCAAGTTTGGGAAATTCCACTACTTCAACCCTAATAGCTCAGAATTTTATAAGAAAGTGATTTTTCTACACATGTTTTAAAAAATGGATATGAATGCTTGAAACATGTAAATGATGCAAATGACCTATGGATCCAAACCTTTTCAAGAGAATTACTTTAAATTCCCAAGTGAGCATGGGGTGGGATATTTACTCGAGCCAAACAAGCCATTATTTTACCCATTTACAAAAAGGTGACCTAACGATCATAGATGATTGTAATGTGATTTATCATGTGTAACGGGCTATATTTTTGTAAGGAATGACTTATGGATTGGTAGCCAACACAGTTAAAAATCCCTCGCCTTTTTCGACGATTGCAGAACCTGATATATAAAAAAGAAAAGCGTTTACAATCCCTAAAAATTACAGACACTTTTTGGAATTCTCTCTCTCTACAATCGTGCATTGTGCATTTCCATTTTAGATGTTTACTTTTTTCTTAAATCAAAATTTGAGATTTCACTTTCCCTTCATCTCGTAAAAAAAAAAAGAGATAAATGGCAAATAGATCACAACAAAATGAAAATTTTAGAGTTTATGTATGGAAATAATTGAAAGCAATAACAAATGTAAGTAATGAAAATTTATTCACACACTACAAATGAACACTAAAGTTTTGTTATCCTAGTTTGGGAAAATTCCACAATTAGGACCCTAATATCTCAGAATTTTATAAGAAAGGGATTTTTCTACACATGTTTTAAAAAATGGATATGCATGCTTGAAATATGTTAAGGATGCAAATGACCAATGGATCAAAACCTTTTAAAGAGAATATTATTAAATTCCCAAGTGAACGTTCAGTGGGATATTTACCCAAGTCAAACAAGCCATTATTTTGCCTATTTACAAAAAGCTGACCTAACAATCATAAATGATTGTAAAGTGATTTATCATGCATAACGGGCTATATTTTTGTAAGGTATGACTTATGGTTTGGGAGTCAACACTCAGTTAAAAATCCCACGCCTCCCCCTTTTCCCGACGATTGCTGAACCTGATATATAAAAACTAAATAGAGTTTACAATCCCTAAAAATTACAGATACTTTTTTAAATTATCTCTCTCTAAATTTGTGCATTGTGCATTTCCATTTTAGATATATACTTTTTTCTTAAATCAAAACTTGAGTTTTCACTTTCCCTTCATCTCATGCACAAAAAAAGAGATAAAAGGAAAATAGATCAAAACAAAATGAAAATATTTGAGTTTATGTTTGGAAAGATTTTAAAGTAATAAAAATGTAAGTAAAGAAAATTTATTCACACACACAAATGAACACGAAAGTTTTTTTATCCAAGTTTGGGAAATTCCACTAGTTCAACCCTAATAGATCGGAATTTTATAAGAAAGTGATTTTCTACACATGTTTTAAAAAATGGATATGAATGCTTGAAACATGTAAATGATGCAAATGACCTATGGATCCAAACCTTTTCAAGAGAATTACTTTAAATTCCCAAGTGAACGTGGGGTGGGATATTAACCCGAGCCAAACAAGCCATTATTTTACCCATTTACAAAAAGGTGACCTAACGATCATAGATGATTGTAATGTGATTTATCATGCGTAACGGGCTAAATTTTTGTAAGGAATGACTTATGGATTGGGAGCCAACACAGTTAAAAATCCCCCGCCTTTTTCGACGATTGCAGAACCTGATATATAAAAATAAAAAAAGCGTTTACAATACCTAAAAATTATAGATACTTTTTGGAATTATCTCTCTACAATTGTGCATTGTGCATTTCCATTTGAGATGTTTACTATTTTTTTAAATCAAAATTTGAGATTTCACTTTCCCTTCTTTTCGTGAACAAAAAAAGAGATGAAAGGCAAAAAGATCAGAATAAAATGAAAATTTTAGAGTTTATATATCGAAAGAATTTAAAGAAAAACAAAATAAATTAAAGAAAATTTATTCACACACCACAAATGAACACAAAAGTTTTGTTATCCAAGTTTGGGAAATTCCACTATTTCAACCCTAATAGCTCAGAATTTTATAAGAAAGAGATCTTTCTAGACATGTTTTATAAAATGGATATGCATGTTTAAAACATGTTAAAGATTCAAATGACCAATGGATCCAAACCTTTTAAAGAGAATAACATTAAATTCCCAAGTGAACGTTTTGTTGGATATTTACCCGAGTCAAACAAGCCATTATTTTGCCCATTTACAAAAAAAATGTCCTAACGATCATAGATGATTGGAAAGTGATTTACAATGTGTAACGGGCTATATTTTTTTTTAAAATGACTTATGGATTCGGAGTCAACACTCGGTTAAAAATCCCTCGCCTCCCCCTTTTCCTGACGATTACAGAACATTATATATATAAAAAAAAGAGTTTACAATCCTTAAAAATTACAGGCATTATTTGGAATTATCTCTCTCTACATTTGTGCATTATGCATTTCCATTTTATATGTAGACTTTTTTATTAAATCAAAACTTGAGTTTTCACTTTCCCTTCATCTCGTAAAAAAAAAAAGAGATAAAAGGCAAACAAATTACAAAAAAATAAAAAATTTAGAGTTTATGTGTGGAAAGAATTTTAAGGAATAACAAATGTAAGTAAATAAAATTTATTCACATACTACAAATGAACACTAAAGTTTTGTTATCCCAGTTTGGGAAAATTCCACTAGTTCAACCCTAATAGCTCCGAATTTAATAAGAAAAAGATTTTTCTACACATGTTTTAAAAAAGGGATATGCATGCTTGAAACTTGTTAAAGATGCCAATGACCTATGGATCCAAACCTTTAAAAGAGAATAACATTAAATTCCCAAGTCAACGTTCGGTGGGATATTTACCAGAGTCAAACTAGCCTTTATTTTGCCCATTTACAAAAAGCTGACCTAACAATCATAGATGATTGTAAAGTGATTTATCATGCGTATCGGGCTATATTTTTGTAAGGTATGACTTATGGATTGGGAGGCAACACTCAGTTAAAAATCCCTTGCCTCCCTTCTTTCCCGACGATTGTAGAACCTGATATATAAAAATTAAGAAGAGTTTACAACCCTTAAAAATTAAAGACAATTTTTGGAATTATCTCTCTCAAAATTTGTGTATTGTGCATTTCCATTTTAGATGTATACTTTTTTCTTCAATCAAAACTTGAGTTTTCACTTTCATTTTTTCTGTAAAAGTAAAAAAGAGATAAAAGGCAAATAGATCACAGCAAAATAAAAAAATTAGAGTTATGTATGAAAAAAATTTAAAGCAATAACAAATATAAGTAAAGAAAACTTATTCACACACCAAAAATGAACACAAAAGTTTTGTTATCCAAGTTTGGGAAATTCCACTAGTTCAACCCTAATAGCACGGAAATTTATTAGAAAGAGATTTTTCTACATATTTTTTAAAAAATGGCTATGCAAGCTTGAAAAATGTTAAAGATGTGAATGACCTATGCATCCAAGCCTTTTAAAGATAATAACATTGAATTCCCAAGTGAACGTTCGGTGGGATATTTACCCGAGTCAAACAAATCATTATTTTTTCCATTTACAAAAAGCTGACCTAACGATCATAAATGATTGTAAAGTGATTTGACTTGCGTAATGGGCTATATTTTTGTAAGGAATTACTTATGGATTTGGAGTCAACACTCAGTTAAAAATCCCCGCCTCCCCTTTTTCCCGACGATTGCAGAAGCTGATAGATAAGAAATAAAAAGGGTTTACAATCCCTAAAAATTATAGACAATTTTTTTAATTATCTCTCTCTACATTTGTGCATTGTGCATTTTCATATTAGATGTATACTGTTTTCTTTAATCAAAACTTGCGTTTTCACTTTCCCTTCATGTCGTAAACAAAAAAAGAGATAAAAGGCAAATAGATCACAACAAAATAAAAATTTAGGAGTTTATGTATGGAAAGAATTTAAATCAATAAAAAATGTAAGTAAAGAAAATTTATTCACACACCACAAATGAACACAAAAGGTTTTTTATCCAAGTTTTGGAAAATTCCACTGGTTCAACACTAATAGCTCGGAATTTTAAAAGAAATAGATTTTTCTACACATTTTTTAAAACATGGATATGCATGCTTGAAACATGTTAAAGAAGCAAAGGACCTATGGATAAATTTTTTTTAAAGAGAATGAAATTAATTTCTCATGTCAAAAAGCTGACCTAATGATCATAGATGATTGTAAAGTAATTTATCATGCCTAATGGGCAATATTTTTGTAAGGAATGACTTATGGATTGGGAGTAAACACTCAGGTAAAAATCCCCCGCCTCCCCCTTTTTTCGACGATTGCAGAACCTGATATATAAAAAATAAAAAGAGTTTACAATCCCTAAAAATTACAGAAACTTTTTTGAATTATCTCTCTCTACATTTGTGCATTGTGTATTTCCATTTTAGATGTATACTTTTTTCTTAAATCAAAACTTGAGTTTTCACTTTCCAATCATCTCGTAAACAAAAAACAGATAAAAGGCAAATAGATCACAACAAAATGAAAATTTTAGAGTTTATGTATGGAAAGAATTTAAAGCAATAACAAATGTAAGTAAAAAAAATTATTCACACACCACAAATGAACACAAAAGTTTTGTTATCCATGTTTGGGAAATTCCACTAGTTCAACCCAAATTGCACGGAATTTTATGAGAAAGATATTTTTCTACACATATTTTAAAAAATGGATATGCATGCTTGAAACATGTTAAATATGTGAATGACCTATGGAACAAAACCTTTTATAGATAATAACATTAAATTCCCAAGTGAACATTCGGTGGAATATTTACTTGAATCAAACAAGCCATTATTTTGCCCATTTACAAAAAGCTGACCTAACGATCATAGACGATTGTAAAGTGATTTAACATGCATAACGGGCTATTTTTTTTGTAAGGAATGACTTATGGATTGGGAGTCAGCACTCATTTAAAAATCCCCTGCCTCCCCTTTTTTCGATTGCATAGCCTGATATAAAAAACTAAAAAAGAGTTTACAATCCGTAAAAATTAAAAACACTTTCTGGAATTATCTCTCTCTAAATTTTCGCATTGTAAGTTTCCATTTTAGATCTATAATTTTTTCTTAAATCAAAACTTGAGTTTCACTTTCTCTTCATGTCGTAAACAAAAACAGAGATAAAAGGCAAATAGATCCCAACAAAATGAAAATTTAAGAGTTTAAGAATGGAAAAACATTAAAACAATAACAAATGTAAGTAAAAAAAATTTATTCACACACCACAAATAAACACAAAAGTTTTGTTATCCAAGTTAGGGAAAATTCCACTAGTTCAACCCTAATAGCTCGAAATTTTAAAAGAAAGAGATTTTTCGACACATGTTTTAAAAAATGGATATACATGCTTGAAACATGTTAAATATGCAAAGGACCTATGGATCCAAACCTTTTAAAGAGAATGGCATTAAATTCCCATGTCAACATGCGGTTGGAAAATACCCGAGTAAAACAAGCCATTATTTTGCCCTTTTACAAAAAGCTGACCTAACCATCATATATGATTATAAAGTAATTTATCATGCGTAACGGGCAAAAATTTTGTAAGGAATGATTTATGGATTGGGATCAACACTCAGTTAAAAATCCTCCGCCTCCCCCTTTTTCCTACGATTGCAGAACTTGTTATATAAAAAATAAAAAGAGTTTGAAATCCCTAAAAATTACAGACACTTTTTGGAATTATCTCTCTCTACATTTGTGCATTGTGAATTTCCATTTTAGATGTTTACTGTTTTCTTAAATCAAAACTTGAGTTTTCACTTTCCCTTCATCTCGTAAACAAAAAAAAGAGATAAAAGGCAAATAGATCACAACAAAATTAAATTTTTAGAGTTTATGTATGGAAAAACTTTAAAGAAATAACAAATGTAAGTAAAGAAAATTTATTCACACACCACAAATGAACGCAAAAGTTTCGTTATCCAAGTTTGGGAAATTCCACTAGTTCAACCCTAATAGCTTAGCATTTTATAACAAAGAGATTTTTCTACACATGTTTTAAAAAATGGATATGCATGCTTGAAACATGTTGAAGATGCTAATGATCTATGGATCCAAACCTTTTAAAGAGAATAAAATTAAATTCCCAAGTGAAGGTGCGGTGGGATATTTACCCGAGTCAAATAAGCCATTATTTTTCCCATTTACAAAAAGCTGACCTAACGATGGTAGCTGATTGCAAAGTGATTGATCATGCGTAATGGGCTATATTTTTTGAAGAAATGACTTATGGATTGAGAGTAACCACTCTGTTAAAAACCCCACGCCTCCCCCTTTTCCCGACGATTGCAGAACCTGATATATTAAAAACTAAATAAGAGATAAAAGGCAAATAGATCAGAACAAAATGAAAATTTTAGAGTTTATGTGTGGAAAGAATTTAAAGCAATAAAAAATGTAAGTAAAGAAAATGTATTCACACACTACAAATGAACACTAAAGTTTTGTTATCCCTATTTGGGAAAATTCCAGTAGTTCAACCCTAATAGCTCGGAATTTTATAAGAAAGAGATTTTTCTACACATGTTTTAAAAAATGGATATGCATGCTTGAAACAAGCTAAAGATGCAAATGACCTATGGATCCAAACCTTGGGGGGAGAATAACATGAAATTCCCAAGTGAACGTTTGTTGGGATATTTACCCGAGGCAAACAAGCCATTATTTTGCCCATTTACAAAAAGCTGACCTAACGATCATAGATGATTGTAAAGTGATTTATCATGTGTAACAGGCTATATTTTTGTAAGGTATGACTTATGGAGTGGGAGTCAACACTCAGTTAAAAATCCCCCACTTCCCCCTTTTCCGGACGATTGTTGAACATGATATATAAAAATTAAGAAGAGTTTACAATCCCTAAAAATTACAGACAATTTTTTGAATTATCTCTCTCACCATTTGTGTATTGTGCATTTCCATTTTAGATGTATACTTTTTTCTTAAATCAAAACTTGAGTTTTCATTGTCACTTCTTCTCTTAAACAAAAAAAGAGATAAAGGCAAATAGCACAACAAAATGAAAATTTTAGAGTTTATGTATGGAAAGAATTTAAAGCAATAACAAATGTAAGTTCAACCACAAACGAACAAAAAAATTTTGTTATCCAAGTTTGGAAAATTTCACTAGTTCAACCCTAATACCTCATAATTTTATAAGAAAGAGATTTTTCTACACATGTTTTAAAAAATGGATATGCATGCTTGAAACATGTTAATGAAGAAAATGACCTATGGATCCAAACCTTTTAAAGAGAATGACATTAAATTCCCAAGTGAACGTGCGGTGGGATATTTACCCGAGTCAAACAAGACATTATTTTAAACATTTACAAAAAGTTTACCTAACGATCATAGATGATTTCAAAGTGATTTATCATGTATAACGGGCTATATTTTTGTCAGAAATGAGTTATAGATTTGGAGTCAACACTCAGTTAAAAATCCCCTGCCTCCCCCTTTTCCCGACGATTACAGAACCAGATATATAAATAAAAAAAACGTGTTTACAATCCCTAAAAATCAGAGACACTTTTTGGAATTATCTCTCTCTACATTTGTGCATTGTGTATTTCTATTATAGATGTATACTTTTTTCTTAAATCATAACTTGAGTTTTCACTTTCCCTTCATCTCGTAAACAAAAAAAGAGATAAAAGGCCAAAGGATCACCACAAAATAAATTTTTTATTGTTTATGTATGGAAAGAATTTAAAGCAATAACAAATGTAAGTAAAGAAAATTTATTGACACACCACAAATGAACATAAAAGTTTTGGTATCCAACTTTGGGAAATTCCACTAGTTCAACCGTAATAGCTCGAAATTTTATAAGAAAGAGAATTTTCTACAAATGTTTTAAGAAATGGATATGCATGCTTGAAACATGTTAAATATGTAAATGACCTATGCATCCAAACCTTTTAAAGAGAATAACATGAAATTCCCAAGTGAACGTGCGCTGGGATATTTACCCGAGTGAAACAAACTATTATTTTGCCCATTTACTAAAACCAGACGTCACGATCAAAGACGATTGTAAATTGATTTTTCAGGTGTAACGGGCTACATTTTTGTATGGAATGACTTATGGATTAGGAGCCAACACACAGTTAAAAATCCCCCTTTCCCCCTTTTCCTGACGATTGCATAACCTGATATCTAAAAAACTAAAAAGAGTTTACAATCCATAAAAATTACAAACACTTTTCTGAATTATATCTGTACATTTGTGCACTATGAATTTCCATTTTAGATCTATACTTTTTTCTAAAATCAAAACTTGAGTTTTCACTTTCCCTTCTTCTTGTAAACAAAAAAAAAGGAAGAAGGCAAAAAGATCACAAAAAAATGAAAATTTTAGAGTTTGTGTATGGAAAGAATTTAAAGCAATAAAAAATGTAAGTAAAGAAAATTTGTTCACACACCAAAAATGAACACAAGAGTTTTGTTATCCAAGTTTGGGAAATTCCACTAGTTCAACCCTAATAGCTCGGAATTTTATAAGAAAGATATTTTTCTACAAATGTTCTAAAAAATGGATATGCATGCTTGAAACATGTTAAATATGCAAATGACCTGTGGATCCAAATATTTTATAGAGAATTACATTAAATTCCCAAGTGAACTTGCGGTGGGATATTTATCCGAGTCAAACAAGCCATTATTTTGCCCATTTACAAAAAGCTGATGTAATGATCAAAGATGATTGTAATGTGATTTATCATACATAACGGGCTATATTTTTTTTAGAAATGACTTATGGATTGGGAGCCCACAGACAGATAAAAATCCCTCGCCTGCCCCTTTTCCCGACAATTGCAGAACCCGATATATAAAAAACTAAAAAGAGTTTACAATCCCTTAAAATTACAGACACTTTTTTGAATTATCTCTCTCTATTTTTGTGCCTTGTGCATTTTCATTTTAGATTTATACATTTTTCTTAAATAAAAACTAGAGTATTCAGTTTCCCTTCTTCTCGTATACAAAAAAAGAGATAAAAGGCAAAAAGATCACAACAAAATGAAAATTTTAGAGTTTATGTATGGAAATACTTTAAAGCAATAAAAAATGTAACTAAAGAAAATTTATTCACACACCACAAATGAACACAAAAGTTTTGTTATCCAACTTTGGGAAATTCCACTAGTTCAACCCTAATAGCTCAGAATTTTATACGTAAGAGAGTTTTCTACAAATGTTTTAAAAAATGGATATGCATTCTTGAAACATGTTAAAGATATAAAAGACCAATAGATCCTAACCTTTTAAAGAGAATAACTTTAAACTCCAGATTGAACGTGCGGTGGGATATTTACCCGAGTCAAAGAAGCCATTATTTTGCCCATTTACAAAAAGCTGACCTAGTGATCATAGATGATTGAAAAGTGATTTATCAAGCGTAACAGGCTATATTTTTGTAAGGAATGACATATGGATTGGGAGTCAACACTCAATTAAAAATCTCCACCCCCACCGCTCCCCCTTTTCCAGACGATTGCCGAACCTCATATATAAAAACTAAAATGACTTTACAATCCCTAAAAATTACAAACACTTTTTGGAATTATCTCTGTCTACATTTTAGCATTGTGCATTTCCATTTTAGATGTATACTTTTTTCTTAAATCAAAATTTGATTTTTCACTTTCCCTTCATCTCGTAAACAAAAAAAAGAGATAAAAGGCAAATAGATCACAACAAAATGAAAACTTTAGAGTTTATGTATGGAAAGAATTTAAAGAAATGAGAAACTTAAGTGAAGAAAATTTATTCATACACCACAAATGAACACAAATGTTTTGTTATCCAAGTTTGGTAAATTCCACTAGTTCAGCCCTAATAGCTCGAAATTTTAAAAGGAAGTGATTTTTCTACGCATGTTTTAAAAAATTGATATGCATGCTTGAAACATGTTAAAGATGCCAATGACCTATGGATCCAAACCTTTTAAAGAAAATAACATTAAATTCTCAAGTGAATGTGCTGTGGGATATTTACTCGAGTCAAACAAGCCTATATTTTGCCAATTTACAAAAAGCTGACCTAACAATCATAGATGATTGTAAAGTGATTTATCATGCGTAAGGGGCTATAATTTTGTAAGTAATGACTTATGGATTGGGATTCAACACTCAGTTAAAAATCCCCCGCCTCCCCCTTTTCTCGATGATTGCAGAACCTGATATATAAAAAACTAAAAATAGTTTACAATCCCTAAAAATTACAGAAATTTTTTGGAATTATATCTCTACATTTGTGCATTGTGCATTTACATTTTAGATGTGTACTTTTTTCTTAATTCAAAACTTGAGTTTTCAATTTCCCTTCATCTCGTAAACAAAAAAAGAAATAAAAGGCAAATAGATCACAACAAAATGAAAATTTTAGAGTTAATGTATGGAAATAATTTAAAGCAATAAAAAATGTAAGTAAAGAAAATTTATTCACAGACCACAAATGAACCCAAAAGTTTTTTTATCCAAGTTTGGGAAATTTCACTAGTTCAACCCTAATAGCTCGGAATTTTATAAGCAAGAGATTTTTCTACACATGTTTTAAAAAATGGATATGCATGCTTGAAGCATTTTAAAGATGCAAATGACCTATGGATCCAAACCTTTTAGGGGGGGTTAGTCCACAACGAAGTGGAATGAATTGCCCCCGCATTACCTAGGTCATCACAAATAAGGCGTTAGTGTAAAAAGACTTGAATTGAAATGAGATTACACCATTTCATCTGCCCACGCAAAAACAGAGGAAAGTTGATTCCTACATTTTTTCTGAATCATTCACTTACCACAAGCGACGGTTTATTTATTATATTCCCTTTTGTAATTTTTTAATTTTTTTAAATTTTATATAATTTATTCATTTCACACATATTTATTGTTTTAATTTATAATAAACTATAATCATAAAAGGTTACTCATTCTCTTCTTTATTTAGAAAAGGACACTGGAATTTGTTTTCCAAGCACTAACACTGGAATCTGTTTTCCAGCCACTTCAACTAGCCTGGACTAACACCCAAACATGAGTTGAAGTGGAAGCAATTCATCTCACTTCAATTCAATTTTCCACTTCCTGTCCACTTCATTGTGGACTAACCCCCTCCCCCCCCCCCCCCCCCCCCCCCCCCCCCCCCCCCTAGTCACACTTAATTAGTGTATTAATTTATATAATGAATTGTAATCATTAAAGGTTACTCATTCTCTTATTTATTTAGAAAAGGACACTGAAATCTTTTTTCCAGGCACTAACCCTGGAATCTGTTTTCCAGCCACTTCAACTGGCCTGGACTAACACCAAAACATGAGTTGAAGTGGAAGCAATCCATCTCACTTCAAGTCAATTTTCCACTTCATTTCCACTCCATTGTGGAATAACATTAAATTCCCAAGTGGACGTGCAGTGGGATATTTACTTAAGTCAAACAAGCCATTATTTTGCCCATTTACAAAAAGCTGACCTAACGATAACAGATGATTGTAAAAATCCATTACTTTAATACCATTATTTTTGCAAGGAATGACATATGGATTGGGAGTCAACACTCAGTTAAAAATCCTTGCCTCCCCCTTTCTCCGACGATTGCAGAGCTTGTTATATAAAAGACTAAAATGAGTTTACAATCCCTAAAAATTACAGACACTTTTTGAAATTATCTCTCTCTTAATTTGTGCATTATGCATTTCCATTTTCTATGTATACTTTTTTCGTCAATCAAAACTTGACTATTCACTTTCCCTTCATCTCATAAACAAAAAAAGAGATAAAAGGCAAATAAAGCACAACAAAATGAAATTTTTAGACTTTATGTATGGAAAAACTTTAAAACAATAACAAATGTAAGTAAAGAAAATTTATTCACACACCACAAATCAACACAAAAGTTTTGTTATCCAAGTTTGGGAAATTCCACTAGTTCAACCCACATAGCTCGGAATTTTATAAGAAAGAGATTTTTCTACACATGTTTTAAAAAATGGATATGCATGCTTGAAACAAGTTAAAGATGCAAATGACCTACGGATCCAAACCTTTTAAAGAGAATAACATTAAATTTCCAAGTGAACGTGCAGTGGGATATTTACCCTAGTCAAACAAGCCATTATTTTGCCCTTTTACAAAAAGCTGACCTAACAATCATAGATTACTGCAAAGTGATTTATCATGCGTAACGGGCTATATTTTTGTATGGAATGACTTATGGATTGGGAGTCACCTCTCAGTAAAAAATCCCCCGCCTCCCCCTTTTCCCCACGATTGTAGAACCAAATATATATATAAAAAAGAGTTTAAAATCCCTAAAAATTACTAAGACTTTTCTGAATTATCTCTCTCTACATTTGTGCATTATGCATTTCTATTTTAGATGTATACTTTTTTCTTAAATCACGACTTGAGTTTTCACTTTCCCTTCATCTCGTAAACAAAAAAAGAGATAAAAGACCAAAAGATCACAATAAAATAAAAATTTTAGAGTTTATGTATGGACAGAATTCAAAGGAATAACAAATGTAAGTAAAGAAAATTTATTCACACACCACAAATGAACACAACATTTTGGTATTGAAGTTTGGGAAATTCCACTAATTCAACAGTAATAGCTCAAAATTTTATAAGAAAGAGATTTTTCTACACATGTTTTAAAAAATGGATATGCATGCTTCAAACATTTTTAAAATGCAAATGACCTATGGATCAAAACCTTTTAAAAAGAATAACATTAAATTCCCAAGTGAACGTGCGGTGGGATATTTACTCGAGTGAAACAAGCCATTATTTTGCCCATTTACAAAAAGCTGACGTAACGATCATAGATGATTGTAAAGTGATTTATCATGTGTAACATGATATATTTTTGTAAGAAAGGACTTATGGATTTGGGACCCAACACACAGTTAAAAATCACCCGCCTCCCCCTTTTCCCGACGATTGCAGAACCTGATATATAAAAAATTAAAAAGAGTTTACAATCCCTAAAAATTACCCACACTTTTTTGAAATATCTCTCTCAACATTTGTGCATTGTGCATTTCCATTTTAGATGTATACTTTTTTCTTAATTCAAAACTTGAGTATTCACTTTCCCTTCTTCTCGAAAACAAAAAAAAAAAAAGAGATAAAAGGAAAATAGATCACAACAAAATGAAAATTTTAGAGTTTATGTATGGAAAGAATTTAAAGCAAGAGCAAATGTCAGTAAAGAAAATTAATTCACACACCACAAATGAACACAAAAGTTGTGTTATCCAAGTTTGTGAAATGCCACAAGTTCAACTCTAATAGCTAAAAATTTTACAAGAAAGAGATTTTTCTATACATGTTTTTAAAAATAGATATGCATGCTTGAAACATGTTAACGATTCAAATGAGTTTTGGATCCTGACCTTTTAAAGAGAATAACATTAAATTCCCAGTGATCGTGCGGTGGGATATTTACCCAACTCAAACAAGCCATGATTTTGCCCATTTACAAAAAGCTGACCTAACGATCATAGATGATTTTAAAGTGATTTATCATGCATAACGGGCTATATTTTTGTAAGGAATGACATATGGATTTGGAGTCAACACTTAGTTAAAAATCTCCTGCCTCGACCTTTTCCCAACGATTGCAGAATCTGATATATAAAATACTTAAAAGAGTTTACAATTCCTAAAAATTACAGACACTTTTTGGAATTATATCTCTCTACATTTGTGCAATGTGCATTTCCATTTTAGATGTATACTTTTTTCTTAAATCAAAACAAGAGTTTTGACTTTCCCTTCATCTTGTAAACAAAAAAAGAGATAAAAGGCAAATAGATCCCAACAAAAGGAAAATTTCAGAGTTTATGTCTGGAAAAAATTTAAAGCAATAACAAACGTAAGTAAAGAAAATTTATTCACACACCACAAATGAACACAAAAGTTTTGTTATCCAAGTATGGAAAATTCCACTAATTCAACCCTAATTGCTCAAAAATTTAAAAGAAAGAGATTTTTCTACCCATGTTTTAAAAAAGGATATGCATGCTTGAAACATGTTCAAGATGCAAATGACCTTTTTATCCAAACCATTGAAAGAGAATAACATTAAATTCTCAAGTGAATGTGCAGTGGGACATTTACCCGAGTCAAACAAGCCATTATTTTGCCCATTTACAAAAAACTGACCTAACGATCACAGACGATTGTAAAGTGATTTATTATGCGTAACGGGCTATATTTTTGTAAGGAATGACTTATGGATTGGGAGTCAACACTCAGTTAAAAATCCCCCGCCTCCCCCTTTTACCCACGATTGTTGAACCTGATATATACAAACTAAAAAGAGTTTACAATCCCTAAAAATTACAGACATTTTTTGGAATTATCTCTCTCTATATTTGTGCATTGTGCATTTAATTTTAAATGAATAATTTTTTCTTAAATCAAAACTTGAGCTTTCACTTTCCCTTAATCTCATAAACAAAAAAAGAGACAAAAGGCAAATAGATCACAACAAAATGAAAATTTTTAGAGTTTATGTATGGAAAAAATTTAAAGCAATGACAAATGTAAGTAAAGAAAATTTATTCACACACCACAAATGAACTCAAAAGTTTTTTTATCGAAGTTTTTGAAATTCCACTAGTTTAACCCTAGTAGCTCAGAAATTTTAAAAGAATGAGATTTTTCTACGCATGTTTTAAAAAGTGGATATGCTTCCTTGAAACAGTTTAAAGATGCAAATGACCTAAGGATCAAAACCTTTTAAAGAGAATAACATTAAATTCTCTAGTGAATCTGCGGTGGGATATTTACCCTAGTCAAACAGGCCATTATTTTGCCCATTTACAAAAAAGCTGACCTAACGATCATAGATGATTTTAAAATGATTTATCATGCGTACCGGCTACATTTTTGTAAGGAATGAGTTATGGATTGGGAGTCAACACTCAGTTAAAAATTCCCCGCCTCCCCTTTTTCCCGATGATTACTGAACCTGAAATATAAAAACTAAAAAGAGTATACAATCCTCAAAAATTACAGACACTTTTTGGAATTATCTCTCTCTACATTTGTGCATTGTGCATTTCCATTTTCTATGTATACTTTTATCTGAAATAGAAACTTGATTTTTACTTTCCCTTCATCTTGTAAACAAAAAAAAGATAAAAGGAAATTAGATCATAACAAAATGAAAATTTTAGAGTTTATGTATGGAAAGAATTTAAAGCAATAACAAATGTATGTAAAGAAAATTTATTCACACACCACAAATGAACACAAAAGTTTTGTTATCCAAGTTTGGGAAATTCCATAAGTTCAACCCTAATAGCTCGGAATGGTATAAGAAATAGATTTTTCTACACATTTTAAAAAGTGGATAAACATTATTGAAACATGTTAAAGAAGAAACGGACCTAAGGATCCAAACCTTCTAAAGAGAATAACATTAAATTCCCAAGTGAACGTGTGGTGGGATATTTACCAGAGTCAAACAAGCGATTATTTTGCCCATTTAGAAAAATCCGATCATAGATGATTGTAATGTGATTTATCATGCAAAACGGGCTATATTTTTGTAGGGAATGACTTATGGATTGGGAGTCAACACTCGGTTAAAATTCCTCCGCCACCCTCTTTTCCCGATGATGGTGAAACCTGATACATAAAAACTAAAAAAGTGTACAATTCCTTTAAAATTACAAACACTATTTGGAATTGTCACTCTCTACATTTGTGCATTGTGGATTTCCTTTTTAGATGTATACTTTTTTCTTAAATCAAAACTTGAGTTGTCACTTTCCCTTCATCTCATAAACAAAAAAAGATATAAAAGGCAAAGAGATCAGAACAAAACGAAAATGTTAGAGTTAATGTATAGAAATAATTTAAAGCAATAACAAATTTAAGTAAAGAAAATTTATTCACACACCAAAAATGAACAAAAAAGTTTTTTTATCCAAGTTTTAAAATTCTACTAGTTCAACCCTAATAGCTCAGAATTTTATAAGAAAGAGATTTTTCAACAGATGTTTTAAAAAAGTATATGCATGATTGAAACATGTTAAAGATGCAAATGTCCTATGGATCCAAACCTTTTAAAGAGAATAACATTCAATTCCCAAGTGAACGTGCGGTGGGATGTTTATCCGAGTCAAACAAACTATTATTTTGCCAATTTACTAAAAGTGAACCTTGCAATCATAGATGATTGAAAAGTGATACATCTTGCGTAACGGGCTATATTTTTTTTAGGAATGACTTTATGGATTAGGAGTCAACATTGAGTTAAAAATCGCCCGCCTCACTCTTTTCCCGACGATTGCAGAACATGATATATAAAAAAGTAAAAAGAGTTTCCAATCCCTAAAAATTATAGACACTTTTCTGAATTATCTCTCTCTACATTTGTGCATTGTGCATTTCCATTTTAGATGTATACTTTTTTATTAAATCAAAACTTGTGTTTTCACTTTCCGAACTTCTCGTAAATTAAAAAAAGAGATAAAAGGCAAAAAGATCAGAACAAAATGAAAATTTGAGAGTTTATGTATGGAAATAATTTAAAGTAATAACAAATTTAAGTAAAGAAAATTTATTCACACACTACAAATGAACGTAAAAGTTTTTTTATCCAAGTTTAGAAAATTCCACTAGTCGGAATTTTATAAGAAAGAGATTTTTCTACATTGGTTTTAAAAAAATGGATATGAATGAATGAAACAAGTTAAAGATGCAAATGACCTATGTATACAAACCTTTTAAAGATAATAAAATTCAATTCCCAAGTCAACGTGCAGTGGGATATTTACCCGAGTCAAACAAGCCATTATTTTGCCGATTTACAAAAAGCTGAGCTTGAGATCATAGATGATTGTAAAGTGATATGTCATACGTAATGGGCTATATTTTTTTTTAGGAATGACTTATAGATTGGGAGTCAACACTCAGTTAAAAATCCCTCGCCTCCCTCTTTTCCCGACGATTGCAGAACCTGATATATAAAAAATAAAAAGAATTTACAATCCCTACAAATAACTGAAACTTTTTGGAATTATCACTGTGTACATTTGTGCATTGTGCATTTCCATTTTAGATGTATACTTTTTTCTTAAATCAAAACTTGAGTATTCACTTTCCCTTCTTCTCGTATAAAAAAAAAAGAGGTAAAAGGCAAAAAGATCACAACAAAATAAAAAATTTAGAGTTTATGTATTGAAAGAATTTAAAGAAAAATAGATGTAAGTAAAGAAAATTTATCCACCGACCACAAATGAACACAAAAGTTTCGTTATCCAAGTTTGGGAAATTCGACTAGTTCAACCATAATAGCTTTAATTTTTATAAGAAAGAGATTTTTTCTATAGATGTTTTAAAAAATGGATATGCCTGTTTGAAACATATTAAAGATGCAAATGACCAATGGGTCCAAACCTTTTAAAGAGAATAACTTGAAATTCCCAACTGAACATGCGGTGGGATATTTACCCGAGTCAAACAAGCCATTATTTTGCCCATTCACCAAAAGCTGACCTAGCGATCCTAGATGATTGTAAAGTGATTTATCATGTGTAATGGCCTATATTTTTGTATGGAATGACTTATAGATTGGGAGTCAACACTCTATTAAAAATCCCATGCCTCCCCCTTTTCCCGACGATTGCAAAACTCAAATATAAAAACTAGCAAGACTTTACAATCCAAAAAAATTACAGACACTTTTTGGAATTCTCTCTCTCAAAATTTGTGCATTGTGCATTTCCATTTTAGATGTGTACTTTTTTCTTAAATCAAAACTTGAGTTGTCACATTCCCTTCATCTCGCAAAAAAAAAAAAAAAAAAAAGATAAAAGCCTAATAGTTCAAAACAAATAAAAATTTTAGAGTTAATGTATGGAAATAATTTAAAGCAATAACAAATGTAAGTAAAGAAAATATATTCACACACAAAAAAAGAACACAAAAGTCTTATTATCCAAGTTTGGGAAATTCCACTAGTTCAACACTAATAGCTCGGAATTTTATAAGAAAGAAATTTTTCTACACATTTTTTTGAAAAAGTATATGGATACTTGAAACATGTTAAAGATGCAAAGGACCTATGGGTCCAAACCTTTTAAAGAGAATAACATTCAATTCCCAAGTCAACGTACGGTGGGATATTTACCCGAGTCAAACAAGCCATTATTTTTCCCATATACAAAGAGCAGACATTGCGATCATAGATGATTGTAAAGTGATATATCATGCGTAATGGGCTATTTTTTTTTAGGAATGACTTATGGATTGGGAGTCAACACTTAGTTAAAATTCCACCGGCTCCCCCTTTTCCAAATGATTGCAGAACCTGATATATATAAAAAAAAAAGAGTTTACAATCCCTAAAATTTACAGACACTTTTTCAAATTACCTCTTTGTAAGTTTTTGTATTGTGCTTTTCCATTTTAGATGTATACTTTTTTCTTAAATCAAAACATGAGTATTCACTTTCACTTCTTCTCGTAAAAAAAAAGAGATAAAAGGCAAAGAGATCACAACAAAATGAAAATTTTAGAGTTTATGTATGGAAAGAATTTAAAGCAAAACAAATGTAAGTATATAAAATTTATTCACACACCACAAATGAACACAAAAGTTTTGTTATCCAAGTTTGGGAAATTCGACTAGTTCAACCGTAATCGCTCCGAATTTTATTCGAAAGAGATTTCTCTACACATGTTTTAAAAAATGGATATGCATGTTTGAAACAAGTTAAAGATGCAAATGAGTAATGGATCCAAACCTTTTAAAGGGAATAACTTTAAATTCCCAAGTGAACCTGCGGTGGGATATTTACCCGAGTCAAACAAGCCATTATTTTGCCCATTTACAAAAAGCTGTCCTAGCCATCATAGATGATTGTAAAGTAATTTATCATGCGTAACGGGTAAGAAATGACTTATGGATTGAGAGTGAACACTCAGTTAAAAATCCCTCGCCTCCCTCTTTTCCCAACGATTGCAGAATCTGATATATGAAAAAAAAAAAGAGTTTAAAATCTCTAAAAATTACAGACACTTTTTGGAATTATCTCTCTCTACATTTTTTCATTGTGCATTTCCATTTTATATGTATAGTTTTTTCTTCAATCAAAACTTGAGTATTCACTTTCCCTTCATCTCGTAAAAAAAAGAGATAAAACGCAAAAAGATCACAAAAAAATGAAAATTTTAGAGTTTATGTACGGAAATAATTTAAAGCAAAACAAATGTAAGAAAAAAAATCTATTCACACACTAGAAATGAAGACAAAAATTTCGTTATCCAAGTTTGGGAAATTCGACTAGTTCAACCGTAATAGCCCTGATTTTTATAAGAAAGAGATTTTTCTACACATGTTTTAAAAAATGGATATGCAGGTTTGAAACATGTTAAAGATGAAAATGACCAATGGATCCAAACCTTTAAAAGAGAATAACTTTAAATTCCCAAGTGAATGTGCGGTGGGATATTTACCCGAGTTAAACAAGCCATTATTTTGCCCATTTACAAAAATCTGACTTAGCGATCATAGATGATTGTAAAATGATATATCAAGTGTAATGGGCTCTATTTTTAATAATGACTTATGGATTGGGAGTTAACACTGAGTTAAAAATCCCCCGCCTCCCTCTTTTCCCAACAATTGTAGAACCTGATATATAAAAAACTAAAAAGAGTTTACAATCCCTTAAAATTACAGACACTTTTTGGAATTATCTCTCTCTAAATTTGTGCATTATGCATTTCCATTTTAGATGTATACTTTTTTCTTTAATCAAAACTTGAGTTTTCACTTTCCCTTCTTCTAGTAAATCAAAAAAAGAGATAAAAGGCAAAAAGATCACAACGAAATGAAAATTTTAGAGTTTATGTATGGAAATAATTTAAAGCAATAACAAATTTAAGTAAAGAAAATTTATTCACACACCACAAAACAAAACAAAAGTTTAGTTATCCTAGTTTGGGAAATTCCACTAGTTCATCCCTAATATCTCAGAATTTTATGAGAAAGATTTTTCTACACAAGTTTTAAAAAAATGTTAAAGATGCAAATGACCTATGGATCCAAACCTTTTAAAGAGATTAACATTGAATTCCCAAGTGAACGTGCAATGGGATACTTACCCGAGTCAAACAAGCCATTATTTTGCCCATTTACTAAATGCAGACCATGCGATCATAGATGATTGTAAAATGATATATCATGAGTAACAAGCTATATTTTTTTAGGAGTGGCTTATGGATTGGGAGTCAACATTGAGTTAAAAATCCCCCGCCTCCCTCATTTCCTGACGATTGCAGAACTTGATATATAAAAACCTAAAAAGAGTTTACAATCCCTAAATATTACAGATGCTTTTCTGAATTATCTCTCCCTACATAATTGCATTGTGCATTTCCATTTTAGATGTATACTTTTTTTTTAAATCAAAACTTGAGTTTTCACTTTCCCTTCTTCTCATAAATTAAAAAAGGGATAAAAGGCAAAAAGATCACAACAAAATGAAAATTTTAGAGTTTATGTATGGAAATAATTTAAAGCAATAAAAAATGTAAGTAACGAAAATTTATTCACACACGACAAATGAACACAAAAGTTTTGTTATCCAAGTTTGGGAAATTCCACTAGTTCAACCCTAATAGCTCGGAATTTTATAAGAAAGAGATTTTTCTACACAGGTTTTAAAAAATGGATATGCATGCTTGAAACAACTTAAAGAAGCAAATGACCTATGGAAACAAACCTTTTAAAGAGAATAAAATTCAATTCCCTAGTCAACGTGCAGTGGGATATTTACTCGAGTCAAACATGCCATTATTTTGCCCATTTACAAAAAGCTGACCTTGCGATCATAGATGATTAAAAAGTGATATATCATGCGTAACGGGCTATATTTTTTTAAGAATGACTTATGGATTGGGAGTCAACACTTAGTTAAAAATCCCCCTCCTCTTCCTTTTCCCAACGATTGCAGAACCTGATAGATAAAAAATAAAAAGAGTTTACAATCCCTAAAAATTATAGACACTTTTTGGAATTATGTCTCTCTACATTTTTACATTGTGAATTTTTCTTATAGATGTATACTTTTTTCTTAAATCAAAACTTGAGTATTCAATTTCCCTTCTTCGCGTAAAAAAAAGAGATAAAAGGCCATAAGATCACAATAAAATGATAATTTTAGAGTTTAAATATGGAAAAAATTTAAAGCAAAAAAAATGAAAGTAATGAAAATTTATTCACACACCACAAATGAACACAAAATTTTTGTTATCCAAGTTTGGGAAATTCAATTAGTTCTATCGTAATAGCTCGGATTTTTGTAAGAAAGAGATTTTTCTATACATGTTTTAAAAAATGGATATGCATTTTTGAAACATATTAAAGAAGCAAATGACCAATGCATCAAAACCTTTTAAAGAGAATAACTTTAAATTCCCAAGTGAACATGCGGTGGGATATTTACCCGAGTCAACCAAGCCATTATTTTACCCATTTACAAAAAGCTGACATAGCAATCATAGATGTTTGTAAAGTAATTTATCATGCGTTATGGGCTATTTTTTTGTAAGGAATGACTTATGGATTAGGTGTCAACACTTTGTTAAAAATTCCCCCCTCCCCCTTTTCCTGTGTCAACACTCTGTTAAAAATCCCCCCCCCCCCCCCCCCCCCCTTTCCCGACGATTGCAGAACCTCATATATAAAAACTAGCAAAACTTTACAATCCCAAAAAATTACAGACACTTTTTTGGAATTATCTCTCTCTAAATTTGTGCATTGTGCATTTCCTTTTTAGATGTATACTTTTTTCTTAAATAAAAACTTGTCTTGTCACCTTCCCTTCATCTCGTAAATAAAAAAAAGAGATAAAAGGCAAATAGAATAGAACAACACAAAAAATTTAGTGTTAATGTATGGAAGGAATTTAAAGAGATAAAAAATTTAAGTAAAGAAAATTTATTCACACACCAAAAATGAACAAAAAAGTTTTGTTATCCAAGTTTTGGAAATTCCACTAGTTCAACCCAAATAGCTCAGAATTTTATAAGAAAGAGATTTTTCTACACATGTTTTAAAAAAAGAATATGCATGGTTGAAACATGTTAAATATGCAAATGACCTATGGATCCAAACCTTTTAAAGAGAAGAACATTCAATTCCCAAGTCAACGTGCAGTGGGATATTTACCTGAGTCAAAAGCGCCATTATTTTGCCCATTTACTAAAAGCGGAGCTTGCGATCATAGATGATTGGAAAGGGAAATAACATGCATAACGGGCTATATTTTTTTCACGAATGTCTGATGGATTGGGAGTCAACACTGAATTAAAAACCCCTCGCCTACCTTTTTTCCCGACGATTGCAGACCTGATATATAAAAAACTAAAAAGAGTTTACAATCCCTAAAAATTATAGACACTTTTCTGAATTATCTCTCTCTACATGTTTGCAATTTCCATTTGCATTTTAGATGTATACTTTTTTCTTAAATCAAAACTTGAGGTTTCACTTTCCCTTCTTCTGGTAAATTAAATAAGAGATAAAAGCCTAAAATATCTTAACAAAATGAAAATTTTAGAGTTTATGTATGGAAAAAATTTTAAGCAATAACAAATTTAAATTAACAAAATTTCTTCATACACCACAAATGAACGCAAAAGTTTTGTTATCCAAGTTTGGGAAATTCCACTAGTTCAACCCTAATAGCTCGGAATTTTATAAGAAGGAGATTTTTCTACACAGGTTTTAAAAAATGGATATGTATGCTTGAAACAAGTTAAAGATGGAAATGAACTATGGATACCAACCTTTAAAAAAGAATAAAATTCAATTCCCAAGTCAACATGCAGTCGGATTTTTACCCGAGTCAAACAAGCCATTATTTATCCCATTTATGAAAAGTTGATCATGCAATCATAGATGATTGTAAAGTGATATATCATGCGTAACGGGCTATATTTATTTTAGGAATGACTTATGGATTGGTAGTGAACACTCAGTTAAAAATCCACCGCGTCCCCCTTTTCCTGACAATTGTATAACCTGATATATAAAAAATAAAAAGAGTTTACAATCCCTAAAAATTACAGACACTTTTTGGAATTATCTCTCTCTACATTTGTTTATTGTGTATTTCCATTTTAGATATATACCTTTTTCTTAAATCAAAACTTGAGTATTCACTTTCCCTTCTTCTCGTAAAAAAAAAGTGATAAACAGCAAAAAGATCACAACAAAATCAAAATTTTAGAGTTTATGTATGGAAAGAATTTAAATAAAAACAAATGTAAGTAAATCATATTTATTCATACACCACAAATGGACGCAAAAGTTTTGTTATCCAAGTTTGGGAAATTCCACTAGTTCAACCCTAATAGCTCGGAATTTTATAAGAAGGAGATTTTTCTACACAGGTTTTAAAAAATGGATATGTATGCTTGAAACAATTTAAAGATGGAAATGAACTATGGATACCAACCTTTAAAAAAGAATAAAATTCAATTCCCAAGTCAACATGCAATCGGATTTTTACCCGAGTCAAACAAGCCATTATTTATCCCATTTATGAAAAGTTGATCATGCAATCATAGATGATTGTAAAGTGACATATCATGCGTAACGGGCTATATTTATTTTAGGAATGACTTATGGATTGGTAGTGAACACTCAGTTAAAAATCCACCGCGTCCCCCTTTTCCTAACAATTGTATAACCTGATATATAAAAAATAAAAAGAGTTTACAATCCCTAAAAATTACAGACACTTTTTGGAATTATCTCTCTCTACATTTGTGTATTGTGTATTTCCATTTTAGATATATACCTTTTTCTTAAATCAAAACTTGAGTATTCACTTTCCCTTCTTCTCGTAAAAAAAAAGTGATAAACGGCAAAATGATCACAACAAAATCAAAATTTTAGAGTTTATGTATGGAAAGAATTTAAATAAAAACAAATGTAAGTAAATCATATTTATTCATACACCACAAATGGACGCAAAAGTTTTGTTATCCAAGTTTGGGAAATTCCACTAGTTCAACCCTAATAGCTCAGAATTTTATAAGAAAGAGAATTTTCTAGACATGTTTTAAAAAAAGTATAGGCATGTTTGAAACATGTTAAAGATTCAAATGACCCATGGATCCAAACCTTTTAAAGAGAATAACATTCAACTCGCAAGTGAACGTGTGGTGGGATATTTAATCGAGTCAAAACTGCCATTATTTTACCCATTTACTAAAAGCGGACCTTGCAATCATAGATGATTGTAATGTGATATATCATGCGTAACGCGCTATATTTTTTTTAGGAATGACTTATGGATTGGGAGTAAACATTGAGTTAAAATTCCCCCGGCTCCCTCTTTTCCCGATGATTGTAGAACCTATTATATAAAAAACTTAAAAGAGTTTACAATCCCTAAAAATTATAGACAATTTTCTGAATTATCTCTCTCTACATATGTGCAATGTGCATTTCCATTTTAGATGTATACTTTTTTCTTAAATCAAAACTTGAGTTGTAACTTTCCCTTCATCTCCTAAACAAAAAAAGAGATTAAAGGTAAATAGATCAGACCAAAACGAAAATTTTAGAGTTAGTGTATGGAAAGAATATAAAGCAATAACAAATGTAAATAAATAAAATTTATTCACTCACAAAAAAATGAACACAAAAGTTTTGTTAACCAAGTTTGGGAAATTCCACTAGTACAACCCTAATAGCTCGGACTTTTAGAAGAAAGAGATTTTTCTACACATGTTTTAAAAAAAGTATATGAATATTTGGTTCATGTTAAGGATGCAAATGACCTACGGATCCAAACCATTTAAAGAGAATAACATTTAATTCAAAGTCAACGTGCGTTGGGATATTTACCCGAGTCTAACAAGCCATTATTTTGCCCATTTACTAAAAGCGGACCTTGCGATCATAGATGATTGTAAATTAAAATATCATGCATAATGGGCTATATTTGTTTTAGGAATGACTTATGGATTGGGAGTAAAAACTGAGTTAAAAATCCCCCGGCTCCCTCTTTTCCCGACAATTGATGAACCTGATATATAAAAAACTAAAAAGAGTTTACAATCCCAAAAAATTACAGACAATTTTTTGAATTATCTCTCTCAACATTTGTGCAATGTGCATTTACATTTTAGATGTATTATTTTTTCTTAAATCAAAACTTGAGTTGTCACTTTCCCTTCATCTCGTTAACAAAAAAAGAGATAAAAGGTAAATAGATTAGAAGAAAACGAAAATTTTAGAGTTAATGTATGGAAGGAATTTAAACCAATAACAAATGTAAGTAAAGAAAATTTATTCACACACCAAAAATGAGCACAAAAATTTTGTTATCCAAGTTTGGGAAATTCCACTTGTTCAACCCTAATAGCTCGGAATTTTATAAGAAAGAGATTTTCCTACACAAGGTTTTAAAAAACTATATGCATGATTCAAAACATATTAAAGATGCAAATGACCTATGGATCCCAACCTTTTGAAGAGAATAACATTCAATTCCCAAGTCAACGTACAGTGGGATATTTACCCGAGTCAAACAAGCAATTATTTTGCCCATTAACTAAAAGCGGACCTTGTGATCATAGATGATTGTAAAGTAAAATATCATGCATAACAGGCAATATTTTTTTAGGAATGACTGATGGATTGGGGGTCAACACTGAGTTAAAAATCCCCCGCCTCCCACTTTTCTTGACGATTGCAGAACCTGATATATAAAAAACAAAAAGAGTTCACAGTCCCTTAAAATTACAGACACTTTTCTTAATTATCTCTCTCTACATTTGTGCAATGTGCATTTTCATTTTAGATGTATACTTTTTTCTTAAATAAAAACTTGAGTATTCACTTTCCCTTCTTCTCGTAAATTAAAAAAGAGATAAAAGGCAAATAGATCACAACAAAATAAAAATTTTAGAGTTGATGTATGGAAATAATTTAAAGCAATAACAAATTTAAGTCAAGAAAATTTATTCACACACCACAAACGAACTCAAAAGTTTTGTATTCCAAGTTTGGGAAATTCCACTAGTTCAACCCTAATAGCTAGGAATTTTATAAGCAAGAGATTTTTCTACACAAGTTTTAAAAAACGTATATGCTTGCTTGAAACATGTTAAAGATGCAAATGACCTATGGATCCAAACCTTTTACAGGGAATAACATTCAATTCCCAAGTGAACGTGTGGTGGGATATTTACCCGAGTCAAAAGCGCCATTATTTTGCCCATTTACTAAAAGCGGACCTTGCGATCATAGATTATTGTAAAGTGATATATCATGCAAAACGGGCTATTTTTTTTTAGGAATGACATATGGATTGGGAGTCAACACTGAGTTAAAAATTCCCCACCTCCCTCTTTTCCCGACAAATGCAGAACCAAATATATAAAAAACTAAAAAGAGTTTACAATCCCTAAAAATTACAAACACTTTTCTGAATTATCTCTCTCCACATTTGTGCATTGTGCATTTCCATTTTAGATGTATACTTTTTTCTTAAATCAAAACTTGAGTTTTCACTTTCCCTTCTTCTCGTAAATTAAAAATGGGATAAAAGGCAAAAAGATCACAACAAAATGAAAATTTTAGAGGTTATATATGAAAATAATTTAAAGCAATAACAAATGTAAGTAAAAAAAATTTATTCACACACCACAAATGAACGCAAAAGTTTGGTTATCCAAGTTTGGGAAATTCCACTAGTTGAACCCTAATAACTCAGAATTTTATAAGAAAGCGATTTTTCTTCACAGGTTTTAAAAAATGGATATGGAAATGACTTATGGATACAAACCTTTTGAAGAGAATAAAATTCAATTCCGAAGTCAACGTGCAGTTGGATATTTACCCGAGTCAAACAAACCATTATTTTTGTAATGACTTATGGATCGGGAGTCAACACTCAGTTAAAAATCCCTTGCCTCCCCTTTTTCCCGACAATTGCAGAACATGATATATAAAAAATAAAAAGAGTTTACAATCCCTAAAAATTACAGACACTTTTTGGAATTATCTCTCTACATATGTGTATTGTGCATTTCCCTTTTAGACGTATACTTTTTTCTTAAATCAAAATTTGAGTATTCACTTTCCCCTCTTCTCGTAAAAAAAAAGAGATAAAAGGCAAAAAAATCAAAACAAAATGAAAATTTTAGAGTTTATGTATGGAGATATTTAAAACAAAACACATGTAAGTAAATAAAATTTATTCACACACCACGAATGAACACAAAAGTTTTGTTATCCAAGTTTGGGAAATTCGACTAGTTCAACCGTAATAGCTCGGAATTTTATAAGAAAGAGATTTTTCTACACATGTTTTAAAAAATAGATATGCATGTTTGAAACATGTTAAACATGCAAATGACCAATGGATCCAAACCTATTAAAGAGAATAACTTTAAATTCCCAATTACCCGAGTCCAACAAGCCATTATTTTGCCTATTTTAAAAAAGTTGACCTAGCGATCATAGACGATTGTAAACTAATTTATCAAGCGTAAAGGGCAATATTTTTTTAAGGAATGACTTACGGATTGGGAGTCAACACTTTGTTAAACATCCCCGCCTCACCTTTTTCCCGACGATTGCAAAACCTCATATATAAAAACTTGAAAGACTTTACAAGCCCAAAAAGTTACAAACATTTTTTGGAATTATCTCTCTCAAAATATTTGCATTGTGCATTTCTATTTTAGATGTATACTTTTTTTCCTAAATTAAAACTTGAGTTGTCACTTTCTCTTCATCTCGTAAAAAAAAAAGAGATAAAAGGCAAATAGATCAGAACAAAACGAAAATTTTAGAGTTAATGTATAGAAAGAATTTAAAGCAATAACAAATGTAAGTAAAGAAAAATTTATTCACACACCAAAAATGAACACAAAAGTTTGTTATCCAAGTTTGGGAAACTCCACTAGTTCAACCCTAATAGCTCGGAATTTTATAAAAAAGAAATTTTTCTACACATGTTTTAAAAAAAGTATATGCATGCTTGAAACATGTTAATGAGGCAAATGACCTATCGATCCAAACCTTTAAAAGAGAATAACATTGAATTCCCAAGTGAACGTGTGGTGGGAAATTTACCCGAGTCAAACAAGCCATTATTTTGCCAATTTACTAAAAGCGGACCTTGCGATCATAGATGATAGTAAATTGATATATCATGCGTAACAGGCTATATTTTTTTTAGGAATGACTTATGGATTGGGAGTCAACATTGAGTTAAAAATCCCCCGCCTCCCTTCATTTCCCGACGGTTACAGAACCTGATATATAAAAAACTAAAAAGAGTTTACAATCCCTAAAAATTACAGACACTTTTCTGAATTATCTCTCTCTACATTTGTGGGTTGTGTATATCCATTTTAGATGCATAATTTTTTCTTAAATTAAAACTTGAGTTTTCACTTTCTGTTCTTCGCGTAAATTAAAAAAGAGATAAAAGGCAAAAAGATCACAACAAAATAAAAATTTTAGAGTTTATGTATGGAAATAATTTTGAGCAATAACAATTGTAAGTAATGAAAATTTATTCACACACGACAAATGAACACAAAAGTTTTGTTATCCAAGTTTGAGAAATTCCACTAGTTCAACCGTAATAGCTTGGAATTTTATGAGAAAGAGATTTTTCTACACAGGTTTTATAAAATGGATATGCATGCCTGAAAGAACTTAAAGATGCATATGACGTATGGATACAAACTTTTAAAGAGAATAAAATTTAATTCCCAAGTCAACGTGCAGTGGGATATTTACTTGAGTCGAACAAGCCATTATTTTGCCCATTTACAAAAAGCTGGCCTTGCGATCATAGATGATTGAAAAGTGATATATCATGCATAACGGGCTAAATTTTTTTTTAGGAATGACTTATGGATTGCGAGTCAACACTCAGTTAAAAATCCCCTGCCTCCCCCATTTCCCGACGATTGCAGAACCTGATATATAAAAAATAAAAAGAGTTTACAATTCCTAAAAATTACAGACACTTTGGAATTATGTCTCTCTACATTTGTGCATTGCGTATTTCCCTTTTAGATGTATACTTTTTTCTTAAATCAAAACTTGAGTATTCACTTTCCGATCTTTTCGTAAAAAAAAAAGAGATAAAAGGCCAAAAGATCACAACAAAATGAAAATTTTAGAATTTATGTATGGATAGAATTTAAAGCAAAACAAATGTAAGTAAAGAAAATTTATTCACACACCACAAATGAACACAAAAGTTTTGTTATTCAAGTTTGGAAATTCGACTATTTCAACCGTAATAGCTCGGATTTTTTTAAGAAAGAGATTTTTCTACACATGTTTTTAAAAAATGAATATGTATGTTTGAAACATATTAAAGATGCAAATAACCAATGGATCCAAACCTTTTAAAGAGAATAACTTTAAATTCCCAAGTGAACGTGCGGTGGGATATTTACCCGAGTCAAACAAGCCATTATTTTACCCATTTACAAAAAGCTGACCGAGCGATAATAGATGATTGTAAAGTGATTTATCATGCGTTACGGGCAATATTTTTGTAAGGAATGACTTATGGATTGGGAGTCAACACTCTGATCAAAATGCCCCGCCTCCCCCATTTCCTGACGATTGGAGAACATCATATATAAAAATTAGCAAGACTTTACAATCCCAAAAAATTATAGACACTTTTTGGAATTATCTCTCTCTAATTTGTGCATTGTGCATTTCCATTTAAGATGTATACTTTTTTCTTAAATCAAAACTTGAGTTGTCACTTTCCCTTCATCTCATAAACAAAAAAAGAGATAAAAGGCAAAAAGATAAGAACAAAACGAAAATTTTAGTGTTAATGTATGGAAAGAATTTAAAGCAATACCAAATGTAAGTAAAGAAAATTTACTCATACACGAAAAATGAACACAAAAGTTTTGTTATCCAAGTTTTGGGAAGAGATTTTTCTACACTTGTTTTAAAAAATGAATATGCATGATTGAAATATGTTAAAGATGCAAATGACCTATGGATCCAAACCTTTAAAAGAGAATAACATTCAATTCCCAAGACAACGTGCGGTGGGATATTTACCCGAGTCAAACAACCCATTATTTTGCCCATTTACTTAAAGCGGACCTTGCGATCATAGATGATTCTAAAGTGAAATATCATGCATAACGGGCTATATTTTTTTTAGGAATGACTGATGCATTGGGGGTCAACGCTGAGTTAAAAATCCCCTGCCTCCCTCTTTTCCCCATGATTGCAGAACTCGATATATTAAAAACGAAAAAGAGTTTACAATCCCTAAAAATTACAGACACTTTTCTGAATTATCTCTCTCAACATTTGTGCAATGTACATTTCCATTTTAGATGTATACTTTTTTCTTAAATAAAAACTTGAGCTTTCTCTTTCCCTTCTTCTCGTAAATTAAAAAAGAGATAAAAGCCAAATAGATTACAACAAAATGAAAATTTTAGAGTTAATGTATGGAAAGAATTTAATGCAATAACAAATGTAAGTAAAGAAAATTTATTTACATACCAAAAATGAACACAAAAGTTTTGTTATCCAAGTTTGGGAAATTCCACTAGTTCAAACCTAATAGCTCGGAATTTTATAGAAAGAGATTTTTCTACACATCTTTTAAAAAAAGTACATGCATGTTTGGTTCATGTTAAAGATGCAAATGACCTATGGATCCAAACCTTTTAAAGAGAATAACATTCAATTCCCTAGTCTCAAACAAGCCATTATTTTGCCGATTTACTAAAAGCGGACCTTGCGATCATAGATGATTGTAAATTGAAATATCATGCATAATGGGCTATTTTTTTTAGGAATGACTTATGGATTGGGAGTCAACACTGAGTTAAAAATCCCCTGCCTCCCTCTTTTCCCGACGATTGCAGAACCTGATACATAAAAAACTAAAAAGAGTTCACAATCCAAAAAAAATACAGACACTTTTCTGAATTATCTCTCTCTACATTTGTGCAATGTGCATTTCCATTTTAGATGTAACCTTTTTTCTTAAATCAAAACTTGAGTTGTCAGTTTCCCTTCATCTAGTAAACAAAAAAAGAGATAAAAGGTAAATAGATCAGAACAAAACAAAAATTATAGAGTTAATGTATGGAAAGAATTTAAAGCAATAAAAAATTTAAGTAAAGAAATTTTATTCAGACACCAAAAATGAACACAAAAGTTTTGTTATTAAAGTTTGGGAAATTCCACTTGTTCAACCCTAATAGCTCGGAATTTTTTAAGAAAGAGATTTTTCTACACAGGTTTTAAAAGATGGATACGCATGCTTGAAACTAGTTAAAGATTCAAATGACCTATGGATACCAACCTTTTAAAAAGAATAAAATTCAATTCCCAAGTCAACGTGCAGTGGGATATTTACCCGAGTCAAACAAGCCATTATTTTGCCCATTTACGAAAAGCTGACCTTGCGATCAGATATGATTGTAAAGTGATATATCATGCGTAACGGGCTATATTTTTTTGAGGAATGACTTAGGGATTGGTAGTCAACACTCGGTTAAAAATCCCCTGCCTCCCCTTTTTCCCGACGATTGTAGAACCTGATATATAAAAAATAAAAAGTGTTTACAATCCCTAAAAATTACAGACACTTTTTGGAATTATCTCTCTCTACATTTGTGTATTGTGCATTTCCATTTTAGATTTATACATTTTTCTTAAATCAAAACTTGAGTATTCACTTTCCCTTCTTCTCGTAAAAAAAAAAAAAAAGAGTTAAAAGGCAAAAAGATCAATACAAAATGAAAATTTTAGAGTTTATGAATGGAAAAAATTTAAAGAAAAATAATTATAAGTAAATAAAATTTATTCACACACCAAAAATAAACACAAAAGTGTGTTATCCAAGTTTGGGAAATTCCACTAGTTCAACCGTAATAGCTTGGAATTTTATAAGAAAGTGATTTTTCTACACATGTTTTAAAAAAGGTATATGCATGCTTGAAGCATGTTAAAGATGCAAATGACCTATGGATCCAAAACCTTTTAAAGATAATAACATTCAATTCCCAAGTGAACATGCGGTGGGATATTTACACGAGTCAAAAGCGCCATTATTTTGCCCAATTACTAAAAGCGGACCTTGCGATCATAGATGATTGTAAAGTGATATATCATGCGTAATGGGCTATATTTGTTTTTAGGAATGACTTATGGATTGGCAGTCAACACTGAGTTAAAAAATCCCCTGGCTTCCTCTTTTCCCGATGATTGCAGAATCTGATATATAAAAAATTAAAAAAAGTTTACAATCCCTAAAAATTACAGACACTTTTCTGAATTATCCCTCTCTACATTTGTGCATTGTGCATTTCCATTTTAGATGTATAGTTTTTTCTTAAATCAAAACTTGAGTTGTTACTTTCCATTCTTCTCGTAAATTAAAAAAGAGATAAAAGGCAAAAAGATCACAACAAAATGAAAATTTTAGAGTTTATGAACGGAAATAATTTAAAGCAATAATAAATTTAAGTAAAGAAAATTTATTCACACACCACAAATGAACGCAAAAGTTTGGTTATTCAAGTTTGGGAAATTCCACTAGTACAACTCTAATTGCTCAGAATTTTATAAGAAAGAGATTTTTCTACATAGATTTTAAAAAATGGATATGCATGCTTGAAACAAGTTAAAGATGCAAATGAACTATGGATAAAAACCTCTTAAAGAGAATAAAATTTAAATCCCAAGTCAACGTGCAGTGAGATATTTACCCGAGTCAACAAGCCATTATTTTGGTCCTTCACAAAAAATTTACCTTGCGATCATAAATTATTTTAAAGTGATATATCATGCATAATGGGCTATAATTTTTTTAGGAATGACTTATGGATTGGGAGTCAACACTCTGTTAAAAATCCCCCGCCTCCCCCTTTTCCCGACGATTGCATAACCTCATATTTAAAAACTAGCATGACTTTACAATCCCTAAAAATTATAGACACTTTTCTGAATTATCTCTCTCAAAATTTGTGCATTGTACCTTTCGAATTTAGATGTATACTTTTTTCTTAAATCAAAACTTCTGTTGTCACTGTCCCTTCATCTCATAAACAAAAAAAGAGATAAAAGGCAAATAGATCATAACAAAACGAAAACTTTACTGTTAATGTATGGAAAGAATTTAAAGCACTAACAAATGTTAGTAAAGAAAAATTTATTCACACACCAAAAATGAACACAAAAGTTTGTTATCCAAGTTTGGGAAATTCCAATAGTTCAACCCTAATAGCTCGGAATTTTATAAGAAAGAGATTTTTCTACACATGTTTTAAAAAAGTATATGCATGCTTGAAACATGTTAAAGATGCAAATGACCTATGGATTCAAACCTTTTAAAGAGAATAACATTGAATTCCCAAGTGAACGTGCGGTGGGATATTTACCCGGGTCAAACAAGCCATTATTTTGCCCATTTACTAAAAAAGGACCTTGTGGTCATAGATGATAGTAAAGTGATATATCACGCGTAACAGGCAATATTTTTTTTAGGAATGACTTATGGATTGGGAGTCAACATTGAGTTAAAAATCCCCCGCCTCCCTCATTTCCCGACGATTGCAGAACCTGATATATAAAAAACTAAAAAGAGTTTACAATCCCTAAAAATTATAGACACTTTTCTGAATTATCTCTCTCTACATTTGTGCATTGTTTATTTCCATTTCAGATGTATACTTTTTTCTTAAATCAAAACTTGAGTTTTCACTTTCCCTACTTCTAGTAAATTAAAAAAGAGATAAAAGGCAAAAAGATCACAACAAAATAAAAATTTTAGAGTTTATGTATGGAAATAATTTAAATCAATAACAAATGTAAGTAAAGAAAATTTATTCACACACCACAAATTAACACAAAACTTTTGGTATCCAAGTTTGGGAAATTCCACTAGTTCAACCGTAATAGCTCGGAATTTTATGAGAAAGAGATTTTTCTACACCTATTTTAAAAAATGGGTATGCATGTTTGAAACATATTAAAGATGCAAATGACCAATGGATCCAAACCTTTTAAAGAGAATAACTTTAAATTCCCATGTGAACGTGCGGTGGGACATTTACCCGAGCCAAACAAGCCATTATTTTACCAATTTACAAAAAGTGGACCTAGCGATCATAGATGATTGTAAAGTGATTTATCATACATTACGGGCTATTTTTTTGCAAGGAATGACTTATGGATTGGGAGTCAACACTCTGATAAAAATCACCCGCCTCCCCTATTTCCTGACGATTGTAGAACATCATATATAAAAACTAGCAAGACTTTACAATCCCAAAAAATTACAGACACTTTTTGGAATTATCTCTCTAAATTTGTGCATATTGCATTTCCATGTAAGATGTATACTTTTTTCTTAAATCAAAACTTTAGTTGTCACTTTCCCTTCATCTCGTAAACAAAACAAAGATAAAAGGCAAATTGATCAGAACAAAACAAAATTTTTAGTGTTATTGTATGGAAAGAATTTAAAGCAATAACAGATGTAAGTAAAGAAAATTTTTTCACACACCAAAAATGAACACAAAAGTTTTGTTATCCAAGTTTGGGAAATTTCACTAGTTCAACCCAAATAGCTCAGAATTTTATAAGCAAGAGATTTTTCTACACATGTTTTAAAAAAAGGAAATGCATGATTGAAAAATGTTAAAGATGCAAATGTCCTGTGGATCCAAACCTTTTAAAGAGAATAACATTCAATTCCCAAGTGAACGTGCTGTGGGACATTTACCTGAGTCAAAAGCGCCATTATTTTGCCCATTTACTAAAAGTGAACCTTGTGATCATAGATGATTGTATAGTGATATATCATGCGTAACGAGCTATATTTTTTTTAGGAATGACTTATGGATTGGGAGTCAATACTGAGTTAAAAATCCCCAACCACCCCCTTTTCCCGATGATTGCAGAACCTGATATATAAAAAATAAAAAGAGTTTACAATCCCTAAAAATTATAGACACTTTTAGAATTATCGCTCTCTACATTTGTGTATTGTGCATTTGCATTTTAGATGTATACTTATTTCTTAAATCAAAACTTGAGTATTCACGTTCCCTTCTTCTCTTAAAAAAAAGAAATAAAAGGCAAAAAGATCACAACACAATGAAAATTTTAGAGTTATGTATGGAAAGAATGTAAAGCGAAACAAATGTAAGTAAAGAAAATTTATTCACACACCACAAATGAACACAAAAGTTTCATTATCCAAGTTTGGGAAATTCGACTAGTTCAACCGTAATAGCTCAGAATTTTATAAGAATGAGATTTTTCTACACATGTTTTAAAAAATGGATATGCATGTTTGAAACATGTTAAAGATGCAAATAACCAATGGATCCAAACCTTTTAAAGAGAATAACTTTAAATTTCCAACTGAACGTGCGGTGCTCGAGTCAAACAAGCCATTATTTTGCCCATTTACAAAAGCTGACCTTGCGATCATAGATGATTGTAAAGTGATTTATCATGCGTAACGGGCTATATTTTTGAAAGGAATGACTTCTGGATTGGGAGTCAATACTCTGTTAAAAATGCCCCGCCTCCCCCTTTTTCTGATTGCAGAACCTCATATATAAAAATTAGCAAGACTTTACAATCCCTAAAAATTACAAACACTTCTTGGAATTATCTCTCTCTAAATTTGTGCATTGTGCATTTCCATTTTTGATGTATACTTTTTTCTTAAATCAAAACTTTAGTTGTCCAAGTTTGGAGTTCAAGGGAAATACATCACAACAAAATGAAAATTTTAGAGTTTATGTATGGAAAGAATTTAAAGCAATAAAAAATGTAGGTAAAGAAAATTTATTATCACACCACAAATGAACACAAAAGTTTCTTTATCCAAGTTTGAGAAATTCCACAAGTTCAACCCTAATAGCTCGGAATTTTATAAGAAAGATTTTTCTACACATATATTAAAAAATGGATATGCATGCTTGAAACATGATACAGATGCAAATGACCTATGGATCCAAATATTTTAAAGTCAATAACATTAAATTCCGAAATGAACGTGCAGTGGGATAGTTACCCGAGTCAAACAAGCCATTATTTTGGCCTTTTACAAAAAGTTGACCTAACGATCATAGATGACTGTAAAGATATTTATCATGCGTAACATGCTTTATTTTTGTAAGGAATGACTTAAGGATTGGGAGTCAACACTCAGTTAAAAATCCCTCACCTCCCTCTTTTACCGGCGATTGCCAAACCTGATATATAAAAACTTAAAAGAGTTTACAATCCCTAAAAATTACAGACACTTTTTGGAAGTATCTCTCTCTACATTTGGGCATTGTGCAATTCCATTTTAGATGAATACTTTTTTCTTAAATCAAAACTTGAGTTTTCACTTTCCCTTCATCTCGTAAACAAAAAAAAAGAGATAAAAGACAAATAGATCAAAGCAAAATGAAAATTTTAGAGTTTATGTTTGGAAAGAATTTAAAGCAATAACTAATGTAAGTAAAGAAAATATATTCACACACCACAAATGAACACAAAAGTTTTGTTATCCAAGTTTGGGAAATTCCATTAGTTCTACCCTAATAGCTCAAAATTTTATATGAAAGAGATTTTTCTATACATGTTTAAAAAATTGATATGCATGCTTGCAACATGTTAAAGATGCAAATGACCAATGGATCCAAAACTTTTAAAGAGTAACATTAAATACCCAAGCGAACGTGCGGTGGGATATTTACTCGAGTCAACCAAGCCATTATTTTGCCCATTTACAAAAAAACTGAACCAACGATCATAGATGCCTGTAAAGTGATTTATCATGCGTAAAGGGCTATGTTTTTGTAAGGAATGACTTATGGATTCTGAGTCAACACTCTATTAAAAATCCCCTGCCTCCCCCTTTTCCCAACGATTACAGAACCTAATATATTAAAACTAAAAAGAATTTACGATGCCTAAAATTACAGAGACTTTTTGGACTTATCTCTCTATATATTTGTGCACTATGCATTTCCATTTTAGATTTATACTTTTTTCTTAAATCAAAACTTGAGTTTTCACTTTCCCTTCATCATGTAAACAAAAAGAGAGATAAAAGACAAACAGATCACAACAAAATGAAACTTTAAGAGTTTATGTAAGCTAAGAATTTATAACTGTAACAGATGTAAGTAAAGAAAATTTATTCACACACCACAAATGAACACAAAAGTTTTCTTATCCAAGTTTGGGAAATTCCGCTAGTTCAATCCTAATAGCTCAGAATTTTATAAGAAAGAGATTTTTCTACACAGGTTTTAAAAAATGGATATGCATGTTTGAAACACGTTAAAGATTCAAATGACCTATGGATCCAAACCTTTAAAGAAAATAACATTAAATTTTCAAGTGAACATGAGGTGGGATATTTACCCGAGTCAAACAAGCCATTATTATGCACATATACAAAAACGTGACCTAACGATCATAGAGGAGTGTAAAGTGATTTATCATGAGTAGCGGGCTATATTTTTGTAAAGAATGACATATCTATTGGGAGTCAACACTCAGTTAAAAATCCCTTGCCTCGCCCTTTTCGTGACGATTGCAGAACCTGATATATATAAACTAAATAGAGTTTACACTCCCTAAAAATTACTGACACCTTTTGGAATTATCTCTCTCCACATTTGAGCATTGTGCATTTCCATTTTATATGTATACTTCTTTCTTAAATCAAAACTTGAGTTTTCACTTGCCCTTCATCTCGTAAACAAAAAAAGAGATAAAAGACAAATAGATCAAGACAAAATGAAACTTTTAGAGTTTATGTATGGAAAGAATTTAAAGCAATAACAAATGTAAGTAAATAAAATCTATTCACACACTACAAATGAACACAAAAGTTTTGTTATCCAAGTTTAGGAAATTCCACTAGTTCAACCCTAATTGCTCAGAATTTTTTAAGAAAGAGATTTTTCTACACATGTTTTAAAAAATGGATATGCATGCTTGAAACATGTTAAAGATGCAAATGAACTATGGATCCAAACCTTTTAAAGAGAATAACATTAAATTCCCAAGTGAACGTGCATTGGACTATTTACCTAAGTCAAACAAGCCATTATTTTGCCCATTTACAAAAAGCTAACCTAACGATCATAGATGACTGTAAAGTGATTTATCGTGCGTAACGAGCTATATTTTTTTAAGGAATGACTTATGGATTGGGAGTCAACACTGAGTTAAAAATCTGGCGCCTCCCCTTTTTCCCGACAATTACAGAACCTGATATATAAAAACTTGAAAGAGTTTACAATCCTTAAAAATTACAGATACTTTTTGGAATTATCTCTCTCTACATTTGTGCATTGTGCATTTCCATTTTAGATGTATACTTTTTTCTTCAATCAAAACTTGAATTTTCACTTTCCCATCATCTCGTAAACAAAAAAAGAGATAAAAGGTAAATAGAACACAACAAAATGAAAATTTTAGAGTTTAAGTTAGGAAATAATTTAAAGAAATAAAAAATATAAGTAAAGAATATTCATTCACACACCACAAATGAACACAAAAGTTTTGTTATCAAAGTTTGGGGAAATCCACTTGTTCAACCCTAATAGTTCGGAATTTTTTAGGAAAGAGATTTTTCTACACAAGTTTTAAAAAATTGATATGCATGCTTAAAACATGTTAAAGATGTAAATAACCTATGGATCCAAAGATTTTAAATAGAATAACATTAAATTCCCAAATGAACGTGCGGTGGGATCCTTACTCGAGTCAAACAAGCCATTATTTTGCCCATTTACAAAAAACTGACCTAATGATCATAGATGACTGTAAAGTGATTTTTCATGCATAACGGGCTATATTTTTGTGAGTAATGACTTATGGATTGGGATTCAACACTCAGTTAAAAATCCCCTGCCTCCCCTTTTCCAAACGATTGCAGAAGTGGATATATAAAAGCTAAAAAGAGTTTACAATCCCTAAAAATTATAGAAAACTATTTGAATTATCACTCTCAACATTTGAGCATTCTGCATTTCCATTTTAGATGTATACTTTTTTCTTAAATCAAAACTTGAGTTTTCACTTTCCCATCTTCTCATAAAATAAAAAACGAGTTAAAGACAAATAGATCACAACAAAATGAAAATTTTAGAGTTCATGTATGAAAGAATTTAAAGCAATAAAAAATATAGGTAAAGAAAATTTATTATCACACCAGAAATGAACACAAAAGTTTCGTTATCCAAGTTTGGGAAATTCCACAAGTTCAACCCTAATAGCTCGAAATTTTATAAGAAAGAGATTTTTCTACACATATATTAAAAAATGGATATGCATGCTTGAAACATGTTACAGATGCAAATGACCTATGGATCAAAATCTTTTAAAGAGTATAACATTAAATTCCCAAATGAACGTGTGGTGGGATAGTTACCCGAGTCAAACAAGCCATTATTTTGCCCATTGACAAAAAGCTGACCTAACGATCAAAGATGACTGTAAAGATATTTATCATGCGTAACGGGCTTTATTTTTGTAAGGAATGACTTAAGGATTGGGAGTTAACACTCAGTTGAAAATCCCCCACCTCCCCCTTTTACCGGCGATTGCCAAACCTGATATATAAAAACTTAAAAGAGTTTACAATCCCTAAAAATTACAGACACTTTTTGGAATTATTTCTCTCTACATTTGGGCATTGTGCATTTTCATTTTAGATGAATACTTTTTTCTTAAATCAAAACTTGAGTTTTCACTTTCCTTTCATCTCGTAAACAAAATAAAGAGATAAAAGACAAATAGATCACAACAAAATGAAAATTTTAGAGTTTATGTTTGGAAAGAATTTAAAGCAATAACTAATGTAAGTAAAGAAAATATATTCACACACCACAAATGAACACAAAATTTTTGTTATACAAGTTTGGGAAATTCCATTAGTTCTACCCTAATAGCTCAGAATTTTATAAGAAAGAGATTTTTCTATACATGTTTTAAAAAATTGATATGCATGCTTGCAACATGTTAAAGATGCAAATGACCTATGAATCCAAAAGTTTTAAAGAGAATAACATTAAATACCCAAGTGAACGTGCGGTGGGATATTTACCCGAGTCAACCAAGCCATTATTTTGTCCATTTACAAAAAAACTGAACTAACAATCATAGATGCCTGTAAAGTGATTTATCATATGTAAAGGGCTATGTTTTTGTAATGAATGACTAATGGATTGTGAGTCAACACTCTGTTAAAAATCCTCTGCCTCCCCCTTTTCCCAACGATTACAGAACCTAATATATTAAAACTAAAAAGAATTTGCAATGCCTAAAAATTACAGAGACTTTTTGGAATTATCTCTCTGTATATTTGTGCATTATGCATTTCCATTTTAGATTTATACTTTTTTCTTAAATCAAAAATTTAGTTTTCACTTTCCCTTCATCTCGTAAACAAAAAAAGAGATTAAAGGCAAATAGATCCCAACAAAATGAAAATTTTATAGTATATGTATGGCAAGAATTTAAAGAAAAAAAAATAAGTAAAGAAAATTTATTCACACACCACAAATGAGCACAAAAGTTTTGTTATCCAAGTTTGGGAAATTCCACTAGTTCAACCCTATTAGCTCAGAATTTTATAAGAAAGAAATTTTTCTACACACGTTTTAAAAAATGGATATGCATGCTTGAAACATGTTAAAGATGCAATTGACCTATGGATCCAAACCTTTTAAGGAGAATAATATTAAATTCCCAAGTGAACGTGCTGTGGGATATTTACTCGACTCTAACAAGCCATTATTTTGCCCATTTACAAAAAGCTGACCTAACGATCATAGATGACCGTAAAGTGATTTATCATGTGTAAAGGGCTATATATTTGTAAGGAATGACTTATGGATTGGGAGTCCACTCTCAGTTAAAAATCCCCCACCTCCCTCTTTTTCAAACGGCTGCAGAACCTGATATCCAAAAACTAAAAAGAGTTTACAATCCCAAAAAATTACTGACACTTTTCTGAATTTTTTCTCTCTAAATTTTTGCATTGTGCATTTCCATTTTAGATGTATACTTTTTTCTGTATTTAAAACTTGAGATTTCACTTTCCCTTCATATCGTAAACAAAAAAAGAGATAAAAGGCAAATAGATTACAACAAAATGAAACTTTTAGAGTTTACGTTTGGAAAGAATTTAAATCAATAAAAAAAGTAAGTATATAAAATTTATTGACACACCTGAAATGAACACAAAAGTTTTGTTATCCTAGTTTTTGAAATTCCACTAGTTCAACCCTAATAGCTCGGAAGTTTATAAGCAAGAGATTTTTCTACTCACGTTCTAAAAAATGGATATGCATGCTTGAAACATCTTAAAGATGCAAATGTCCTATGCATCCAAACCTTTTAAAGAGAATAGCATTAAATTCCCAAGTGAACATCCGGTGAGATATTTACCCGACTCAAACAAGCCATTATTTTGCCCATTTACAAAAAGCTGATCTAACGATTATAGATGATTGTAAAGTGATTTATCATGCATAACGGGCTATATTTTTGTAAGGAATGACTTATGGATTGGGAGTCAACACTTAGTTAAAAAACCCCCGCCTCCCCCTTTTCCCAACGATTGCAAAACCTGATATATAAAAACTAAAAAGAGTTTACAATCCCTAAAAATTATAGACACTTTTTGGAATAATCACTCTCTACATTTGTGCATTGTTCATTTCCGTTTTAGATGTGTACTTTTTTTTCTTAAATCAAAAATTGAGTTTTCACTTTCCTTTCATCTTGTAAATAAAAAAAGAGATAAAGGACAAATAGACTACAACAAAATGTAAATTTAAGAGTTTACGTACGGAAAAAATTTATAGAAATAACAAATGTAAGTAAAGAAAATTTAGTCACACACCAAAAACAAAATTTTTGTTAGCCAAGTTTGGGAAATTCCACTAGTTCAACCCTAATAGTTTGAAATTTTATAAAAAAGAGATTTTTCTACACATGTTTTAAAAAATGGATATGCATGCTTGAAACGTGTTAAAAATGTAAATGACCTATAAATCCAAACCTTTTAAAGAGAATAACATTAAATTTTCAAGTGAACGTGTGGTGGGATATTTACACGAGTCAAATAAGCCATAATTTTACCCATTTAAAAAAAGCTGACCTAATGATCATAGATGATTGTAAAGTGATTTATCATGTGTAAGGGGCTATATCTTTGTAAGGAATGACTTATGGATTGGGAGTCTATACTCAGTTAAAAATCCCCCGCCTGTCCCTTCTCCCGACGATTACAAAACCTGATTTATAAAAACTAAAAAGAGTTTACAATCCCTAAAAATTATAGATACTTTTTGAAATTATAACTCTGTACATTTTTGCATTGAGCATTTCCATTTTAGATGTGTACTTTTTTTTCTTAAATAAAAACTTGAGTTTTCACTTTTCCTTCATCTTGTAAACAAAAATAAAGAGTTAAAAGGCAAATAGATCACAACAAAATGAAAATTTTAGAGTTTGTGTATGGAAAATAATTTAAAGCTATAACAAATGTATGTAAAGAAAATTTATTCACAAACCACAAATGAACACAAAATTTTTGTTATCCAAGTTTGGGAAATTACACTAGTTCAACCTAAAGAGCTTGGAATTTAATAAGAAAGATATTTTTCTACACAAGTTTTTAAAAATGGATATGCAAGCTCGAAGCATGTTAAAGATGAAAATGACCCATGGATCCAAACCTTTTAAAGAGAATGACATTAAATTCTCAAGTGAACGTGCGGTGGGATATTTACTCGAGTCAAACAAGCCATTATTTTGCCCATTTACAAAAAGCTGACCTAACGATCATAGATGATAGTAAAGTGATTTATCAAGGGCAACGTGATACATTTTTTTAAGGAATGACTTATGGATTGCGAGTCAACACTCAGTTAAAAATCCCCCGCCTCCCCCTTATACCGACGATTGCAAAACCTGATATATCAAAACTAAAAAGAGTTTACAATCCCTAAAAATTACAGCCACTTTTTGGAATTATCACTCTCTACATTTGTGCATTGTGCATTTCCATTTTAGATGTGTACGTTTTTTTCTTAAATCAAAACTTGATTTTTCACTTTCCCTTCATCTCGTAAAGAAAAAAAGAGATAAAAGGCAAATAGATCACAACAAAATGAAAATTTTAGAGTTTATGTATGGAAAAAATTTAAAGAAATAACAAATGTAAGTAAAGAAAATTTATTCAAACAACAGAAATGAACATAAAATTTTTGTTATCCAAGTTTGGGAAATTCCACTAGTTCAACCCTATTAGCATGGAATTTTTTAAGAAAGTCATTTTTCTACTCATGTTTTAAAAAATGGATTTGCATGTTTGAAACATGTTCAAGATGCAAATGATCTATGGATCCAAACCATTTAAAAGAGAATAATATTAAATTCTCAAGAGAACGTGTGGTGGGATATTTACCCGAGTCAAACAAGCCATTATTTTGCCCATTTACGAAACTTGATCTAACGATCAGAGATGATTGTAAAGTGATCTATTATTCATAACAGGCTATATTTTTGTAAGGAATGACTTATGGATTGGGAGTCAACACTCAATTAAAAATCCCCCGCCTCCCCCTTTTCCCAATGATTACAAAACCTGATATATAAAAAATAAAAAGAGTTTACAATCCCTAAAAATTAAGACTTTTTTTGGAATTATCACTTTCTACATTTGTGCATTGTGCATTTCCATTTTAGAAGTGTACACTTTTTTCTTATATCAAAACTTGAGTTTTCACTTTCCCTTCATCTCGTTTAACATAAAAAAGAGTGAAAAGGCATATAGATCACAACAAAACGAAACTTTTAGAGTTTATGTATGGAAAAAATTTAAAGCAAAAACAAATGTAAGTAAATAAATTTATTCACACACCACAAACGAACAACAACGGTTTTTTATCCTAGTTTGGGAAATTCCCCTAGTTCAACCCTAATAGCTTGGAATTTTATAAGAAAGAGATTTTTCTAGATATGTTTTAAAAAATGGAAATACATGCTTGAAACATGCTAAAGATTCAAACGACCTATGGATCCAAACGTTTTAAGCAGAATAACATTAAATTCTCAAGTGAACGTGTTGTGGGATATTTACCCGAGTCAAACAAGCCATTATTTTGCCTATTTTTGAAAAGCTGACCTAACGATCATAGATGATTGTAAAGTGATTTATCATGCATAACCGGCTATACTTTTTGTAAGGAATGACTTATGGATTGGGAGTGAACAGTGAGTTAAAAATTCCCCGTCTCCCCCTTTTCCCGACGATTGCAAAACCTGATATTTAAAGACTAAAAAGAGTTTACAATCCCTACAAAACCCAGACACTTTTATGATTTATTACTCTCTACATTTGTGCATTGTGCATTTCCATTTTAGATGTGTACGTTTTTTTCTTAAATCAAAACTTGTGTTTTCGCTTTCCATTTATCTCATAAACAAAAAAAGAGATAAAAGGCAAAAAATCACAACAAAATGAAAATTTTAGAGTTTATGTATGGAAAAAAATTAAAGCTATTAAAAATTTAAGTAATGAAAATTAATTCACATGCCACAAATAAACACAGAATGTTTGTTATCCAAGTGTGGGAATTTCCACAAGTTCAACCCTAATAGTTTGGAATTTTATGAGAAAGAGATTTTTCTACACATGTTTTAAAAAATGGATATGCATGCTTGAGACATGTTAAATATTCAAATGACCTATGGATCCAAAAATTTTAAATAGAATAACATTAAATTCTCAAGTGAACATGTGGTGGGATATTTATCGGAGTTAAACAAGCCATTATTTTGCCTATTTATGAAAAACTGACCTAACGATCATAGATCATTGTAAAGTGATTTATCATGCGGAACAGGCTATATTTTTGTGAGGAATGACTTATGGATTTGAAGTCAACACTCAGTTAAAAATCCCCCGCGTCCCCCTTTTTTCGATGATTGCAAAACCTGATATATAAAGACAAAAAGGATTTTACAATCCCTAAAAATTCAAGACACTTTTTGGAATTATCACTCTCTAAATTTGTGCATTGTGCATTTCAATTTTAGATGTGTACATTTTTTTCTGAAATCAAAACATGAGTTTTCACTTTCCCTTCATCTCGTAAACAAAAAAAGAGATAAAAGGCAAATAGATCACAGAAAAATGAAAATTTTAGAGTTTATGTATGGAAAAAAATTAAAGCAATAATAAATGTAAGTAAAGAAAATTTATTCACACACCACAAATGAACACAAAAGTTTTGTTATCCAAGTTTTGGAAATTCCACTAGTTCAACTCTAATAGCATGGAATTTTATCAGAAAGAGGGTTTTCTACACATGTTTTAAAAAATGGATATGCATGCTTGAAACATATTAAATATTCAAATGACCTATGGATCCAAACCTTTTAAACATAATAAGATTAAATTTCCAAGTGAATGTGCGGTGGGATATTTACCCGGGTCTAACAAGACATTTTTTTCCTATTTACGAAAAGCTGACCTAACGATCATAGATGATTGTAAAATGATTTATCATGCACAACGGGTTATATTTTTGTAAGGAATGAGTTATGGATTGGAAGTCAACACATAGTTAAAAATCCCCTCCCTCCCCGTTTTCCCGACGATTGCAAAACTTGATATATAAAGACTAAAAAGAGTTTACAATCCCAAAAAATTCAAGCCACTTTTTGGAATTATCACTCTCTACATTTGTGCATTGTGCATTTCCATTTTAGATGTGTGCATTTTTTTCTTAAATCAAAACTTGAGTTTTCACTTTCCCTTCATCTCATAATACAAAAAAAGAGATAAAAGGCAATTAGATCACAACATAATAAAAAATTTAGAGTTTATGTATGGAAAAAATTTTAAGCAATAACAAATGTAAGTAAATAAAATTTATTCGCTCACGACAAATGAACACAAAATTTTTGTTATCCAAGTTTGGGAAATTCCAGTAGTTCAACCCTAATAGCTTGGAATTTTATATGCAAGAGATTTTTCCACACTGTTTTAAAAAATGGATAAGTATGCTTGAAACACGTTAAAGATGCAAATGACCTATGGATCCAAACCTTTTAAAGAGAATAAAATTAAATTCTCAAGAGAACGTGCGGTGGGATATTTACCCGACTAAAACAAGTCATTATTTTGCCCATTTACAAAAAGCCGACCTAACGATCATAGATGATTTTAAAGTGATTTATCATGCGTAACGGGTTATATTTTTATAAGGAATGACTTATGGATTGGGAGTAACCACTCAATTAAAAATCCCCCGCCTCCCCCTTTTCCCGACGATTGCAAAACCTGATATACAAAAACTTAAAAGAGTTTACAATCCCTTAAAATTTTAGATAGTTTTTGGAACACTCTCTAAATTTATGAATTGTGCATTTTCATTTTAGATGTGTACGTTTTTTTCTTAAATCAAAACATGAGGCTTATCTTTCACTTCATCTCGTAAACAAAAAATAGAGATAAAAGGCAAATAGATCACAACAAAATGAAAATTTTAGAGTTTACATATGGAAAAAATTTTAAGCAATAAGAAATGTAAGTAAAAAAAAAAAATTATTCACACACCAGAAATGAACACAAAAGTTTTGTTATCTAAGTTTTGGAAATTCCACTAGTTCAACCCTGATAACTTGGAATTTTATAAGAAAGAAATTTTGCTACACATGTTTTAAATATTGGATATACATGCTTGAAACATGTTAAAGATGCAAATGACCTATGTATCCAAACCTTTTAAAGAGAATAACATTAAATTCTCAAGAGAACATGTGGTGGGATATTTACCTGAGTAAAACAAGCCAGTATTTTGCCCATTTACAAAAAGCTGACCTAACGATCCTAGATTATTGTAAAGTATTTTATCATGCGTATCGGGCTATATTCTTGTTAGGAATTACTTCTGGAGTGGAAGTCAATCCTCAGTTGAAAATACTCACCTGTCCCTTTTCCCGACGATTGCAAAACATGATATATAAAAAATAAAAATACTTTACAATCCCTAAAAATTACAAACACTTTTTGGAATTATCACTCTCTAGATTGGTGCATTGTGCATTTCCATTTTAGATGTGTTCTTTTCTTTCTTAAATCAAAAATTGAGTTTTCACTTCCCTTCATCTTATAAAAAAAAAAGGGATAAAAGGCAAATAGATCACTACGTAATGAATATTTTAGAGTTTACGTATGGAAAAAATTCAAAGCAATTACAAATGTAAGTAAAGAAAATTGATTGACACACCACAAATGAACACAAAAGTTTTGTTATCCAAGTTAGGGAAATTCCTCTAGTTCAACACTAATAACTTCTAATTTTATAAGAAAAAGATTTTTCTACACATGTTTTAGAAAATGGATATGGAAGCTTGAAACATGTTAAAGATGCAAATGACCTGTGGATCCAAACCTTTTAAAGAGAATAACATTAAATTCTCAAGTAAACGTACGGTGGGATATTTACCAGAGTCAAACAAACCATTATTTTTCCCATTTAGAAAAAGCTGACCTAACGATGACAGATGATTATAAAGTGATGTATCATGCGTAACGGGCTATAGTTTTGTATCGAACGACTTATGCATTGGGAGTCAACACTCGGTTAAAAATCCTCCGACTCCCCGTTTTCCCGACGATTTCAAAATCTGATATAAAAAAAAATAAAAAGAGTTTACAATCCCTAAAAATTACAGACACTTTTTGGAATCATCACTCTCTACATTTGTGCATTTTGCATTTCCATTTTAGATGTGTATTTTTTTTCTTAAATCATAACTTGAGTTTTCACTTTCCCTTAATCTCGTAAAAAACAAACACATAAAAGGCAAATAGATCACTGCATAATGAAAATTTTGGAGTTTACGTATAGCAAAAATTAAAACAATAAAAAATATTAGGAAATAAAATTTATTAACACACCACAAACGAACTCAAAAGTTTTGTTAACCAAGTTTGGGTAATTCCACTAGTTCAACTCTAAAAGCTTGGGATTTTATTAGAAAGAGATTTTTCTACACATCTTTTAAAAAAATGGATATGCATTCTTGAAACATGTTAAAGATTCAAATGACCTATGGATACAAACCTTTTAAAGAGAATAACATTAAATTCTCAAGTGATAGTGCGGTGGGATATTTACCCGAGTCAAACAAGCCATTATTTTGCCCATTTAAAAAAAGGTTATCTATCGATCATAGATTATTGTAGTGTGATTTATAATGTGTAACGGGCAATATTATTGTAAGAAATGACATATGGATTGGGATTCAACACTTGGATAAAAATGCCCCGCGTCCCCTTTTTCTAGACGATTGCAAAGCCTTATATATAACAACTAAAAAGAGTTTACAATCCCTTAAAATTACAGACACTCTTTGGAATTATCACTCTCTACATTTGACATTGTGAATTTCCATTTTAGTTGTGTACTTTTTTTTTCTTAAATCAAAACTAGAGTTTTCACTTTCCCTTCATCTCGTAAACAAAAAAAGAGATAAAAGGCAAAAAGATCACAACAAAATGAAAATGTTAGAGTTTACGTATGGAAGAAAATATAAAGCAATAAAAAATGTAAGTAAAGAAAATTTATCCACAAACCACAAATGAACACAAAAGTTTTGTTGTTTAGGTTTGGGAAATTCCACAAGTTCAACCCTAATAACTTGGAATTTTATATGAAAGAGATTTTTCTACACATGTTTTATAAAATGGATATGCATGTTTGAAACAAGTTACAGATGAAATGACCTATGGATCCAAACCTTTTAAAAAAATAACATTAAATTCTCAGGTGAACGTGCGGTGGATATTTACCCGAGTCAAAGAAGCCATTACTTTTCCCATTAACAAAAATCTGACCAAACGATGATAGATGATTGTAAAGTGATTTATCATTCGTAATGGGCTATATTTTTTTAAGGAATGACTTATGGATTTGGAGTCAACATTTAGTTAAAAATCCCTAGCCTCCCTCTTTTCTCGACGATTGCAAAACTAGATATATAAAAACTAAAAATAGTATACAATCCATAAAAATAACAGACACTTTTTGGAATTATCACTCTCTACATATGTGCATTGTGCATTTCCATTTTAGATGTGTACATTTTTTTCTTAAATCCAAACGTGAGTTTTTACTTTCCCTTCATCTCATAGACAAAAAAAGAGATAAAAGGCAAATAGATCACAACAAAATGAAAATTTTAGTGTTTATGTATGGAAAAAATTTTAAGCAATAACAAATGTAAGTAAAGAAAATTTATTGACACACCACAAATAAACACAAAAGTTTTGTTATCCAAGTTAGGGAAATTCAACTAATTCAACCCTAATAGCTTTGAATTTTATAAGAAAAAGATTTTTCTACACATGTTTTAAAAAATGGATATGCATGCTTGAAACATGTTAAAGATGCAAATGACCTATGGATCCAAACCTTTTAAAGAGAATAACAATAAATTCTTAAGTGAAAGTACAGTGGGATATTTACCCGAGTCAAACATGCCATTATTTTGCCCATTTAAAAAAAGCTGACGTAACGATCATAGATGATTATAAATTGATTTATCATGCATAACAGGGTATATTTTTTTAAAGAATTACTTATGCATTGGGAGTCAACACTCGGTTAGAAAACCATCGCCTCCCCTTTTTCCCGATGATTGCAAAACCAGATATATAAAAACTCAAAAGAGTTAACAATCCTTAAAAATTAAAGACACTTTCTGGAATTATCACTCTCTACATATGTGTATTGTGCATTTCCATTTTAGAAGTGTTTTTTTTTTAATCAAAACTTGAGTTTTCACTTTCCCTTCATCTCATAAACAAAAAAAGAGATAAAAGGCAAATAGATCACTTCAAAATGAAAATTTTAGAGTTTACGTATAGAAAAAATTTTAAGCAATAACAAATGTAAGTAAAGAAAATTTATTCACACACCACAAATGGACACAAAAGTTTGGTTATCCAAGTTTGGGAAATTCGACTAGTTTAACCCTATAGCTTGGGATTTTATTAGAAAAAGATTTTTCTACACATGCTTTAAAAAATGGATATTAATGCTTGAAACATGTTAAAGATGCAAATGACCTATGGATCCAAACCTTTTAAAGAGAATAACATTAAATTCTCAAGTGAACGTGCGGTGGGTTATTTACCCGAGTCAAACAAACCCATTATTTTGCCCATTTTCAAAAAGCTGACCTAACGATCATAGATGATTGTAAAGTGATTTATCATGCGTAACGGGCACTATTTTTGTGAGGAATGACTTATGGATTAGGCATCAATAGTCAGTTAAAAATCCACCGCCTTCCACTTTTCCTGACGATTGCAAAACACGATATATAAAAACTAAACAGAGTTTACAATCTCTAAATGTTTAAGATACTTTTTGGAATTATCACTCTCTAAATTTGTGCATTGTCCATTTCCATTTTAGATGTATACTTTTTTTTATATCAAAACTTGAGTTTTCACCTTCCCTTCATCTCGTATAATAAAAACAAAAAGATAAAAGGAAACTAGATCACAAAAAAATGAAAATTTTAGACTTTATGGATTGAAAAAATTTAAAGTTGTAACAAATGTAAGTAAAGAAAATTTTTTCACGCACCACAAATGAACTCAAAAGTTTTGTTATCCAAGTTTGGGATATTCCACTAGTTCAACCCTAATAGCTCAGAATTTTATAAGAAAGTTTTTTCTACACATGTTTTAAAAAATGGATATGCATGCTTGAAACTTGTTAAAGATACAAATGACCTATAGATCCAATTATTTTAAAGAGATTAACATTAAGTTCTCAAGTGAATGTGTGGTGGGATATTTACCCGAGTCAAACAAGCCATTATTTTGCCCATTTACAAAAAAGTTGTCCTAACGATCATAGATGAATGTAAAGTGATTTATCATGCATAATGGGTTATATTTTTGTAAGGAATAACTTATGGATTGGGAGTCAACACTTAGTTAAAAAAACCCCGCCTCCCCCTTTTCCCGAAGATTGCAAAACCAGATATATAAAAACTAAAAAGAGTTTACAATCCCTAAAATTCCAGACATCACTCTCTACATTTGTTGATTGTGCATTTCCATTTTAGATGTGTAGTTTGTTTTCTCCAATCAAAACATGAGTTTTCACTTTCCCTTCATCTCGTAAACAAATAAAGAGATAAAAGGCAAATAGATCACAACAAAATGAAAATTTTAGAGTTTATGTATAAGTAATTAAAATTTATTTACACACCACAAATGAACTCAAAAGTTTTGTCATCCAAGTTTGGGAATTTCTACTAGTTCAACCCTAATAGCTTCGAATTTAATAAGAAAGAGATTTTTTGACACATGTTTTAAAAATGGATATGCATGCTTGGAACATGTTCAAGATACAAATGACCTATGGTTCCAAACCTTTTAAAGAGAATAATATTATATTCTCATGTGAACGTGCAGTGGGATATTTAACCGAGCCAAACAAGCCATTATTTGGCCCATTTATAAAAAGCTGACCTAACGATCACAGATGATTGTAAAGTGTTTATCATGTGAAACAGACTATATTTTTGTTAGGATTGACTTATTGATTGGGAGTCAACACTCAGTTAAAAATCCCATGCCTCCCCCTTTTCCCAACGATTGCAAAACCTGATATAAAAACTAAAAAAAGTTTACAATCCCTAAAAATTACAGTCAAGTTTTGGAATTATCACTCTCTACATTTGTGCATAGTGCATTTCCATTTTAGATGTGTACGTTTTTTTCGGAAGACAAAACTTTAGTTTTCAATTTCCCATCGTGTCCTACAAAAAAAGATAAAAGGCAAATAGATCACAACAAACTAAAAATTTTAGAGTTTATGTATGGAGAAAGTTTTAAGCAATAACAAATGTAACTAAAGAAAATTTATTCACACACCACAAATGAAGACAAAAGTTTTGTTATCGAAGTTTGAGAAATTCCACTTGTTCAACCCCAATAGCTTGGAACTTTATTAAAAAATGGATATGCATGCTTGAAACATGTTAAAAATACAAATGACCTATGGATCCAAACCTTTTACAGTGAATAACATTAGATTCTCAAATGAACGTGCAGTGGGATATTTACCCGAGTCAAACAAGCCATTATTTTGCCCATTTACAAAAAGCTGACCTAACGATCATAGATGATTGTAAAGTGATTTATCATGCGTAATGGGCTATATTTTTGTAAGGAATGACTTATGCATTGGGAGTCAACACTCGGTCAAAAATCATCTGCCTCCCTCTTTTCAAGATGATTGTAAAACCTGATATATAAAAACGAAAAAGAGTGTAAAATCCCTAAATATTTAAGACACTTTTTGAAATTATCACTCTCTAAATTTGTGCATTTTGCATTTCCATTTTAGATGTGTAGTTTTTTTCTCCATTCAAAACTTGAGTTTCAGTTCCTATCATTTCGTAAACAAAAAAAGAGCTAAAAGGCAAATAGCACACAACAAAATGAAAATTTTAGACTTTATGGATGGAAAAAAATTAAAGTTGTAACAAATGTAAGTAAAGAAATTTTTTTCACATACCACAAATGAACTAAAAAGTTTTGTTATCCAAGTTTGGGAAATTCCACTAGTTCAACCATAATTGCTTAGAATTTTATAAGAAAGATATTTTTCTATTCATGTTTTAAAAATCTATATGCGTGCTTGAAACAAGTTCAAGATACAAATGACGAATGAATCCAAACCATTTAAAGAGAATAACATTAAATTCTCAAGTGAACGTGCGGCGGGATATTGACCCGAGTTAAACAAGCCTTTATTTTGCCCATTTACAAAAATCTGACCTAACAATCATAGATGACTGTAAAGTGATTTATCATGTGTAACGGGCTATATTTTCGTAAGGAATGACTTATGGAAAGGGAGTCAACACTCGATTAAAAATCCCCCACCTCCCCCTTTTCCCGACGTTTGCAAAACCTGATATATAAAAACAAAAAAGAGTTTACAATCCCTAAAAATTATCACTCTCTACATTTGTGCATTGTGCATTTCCATTTTCGATGTGACTTTTTTTCTTAAATTAAAACTTGAGTTTTCACTTTCCCTACATCTCGTAAACAAAAAAAGAGATAAAAGGCAAATCGAAGACAAAAAAATGAATATTTTAAAGTTGATGTATGGAAAAAATTTCAAGAAATAAAAAAAGTATGTAAAGAAAATTTATTCACACACCAGAAATGAATACAAAAATTTTTTTATCCAAGTTTTGGAAATTCTTGTAGTTCAACCCTAATAGCTTGGAATTTTATAAGAAAGAGATTTTTGTACACATGTTTTAAAAATGGATATGCATGCTTGAAACATGTTAAAGATGCAAATGACCTATGGATCCAAACTTTTTGAAGAGAATAACATTAAATTCTCAGGTGAACGTGCTGTGGGATATTTACCTGAGTCAAACAAGCCATTATTTTGCCCATTTACAAAAAGCTGACCTAATGATCATAGATGATTTTAAAGTGTTTTGTAATGCATAATGAGCTATATTTTTTTAAGGAATGATTTATGGATTGGGAGTCAGCACTCGGTTAAAAATCCCTACCCTCTCTCTTTTCCCGACGATTGCAAAATCTGATATATTAAAACTAAAAAGAGTTTACAATCCCTAAAACTTACAGACACTTTTTGGAATTATCACTCTCTACATTTGTGCATTGTGAAATTCAATTTTAGATGTGTACATTTTTTTCTTAAATCAAAACTTGAGTTTTCACTTTCCCTTCATCTCGTAAACAAAAAAAGAGACAAAAGGCAAATAGATCACAACAAAATGAAAATTTTAGAGTTTTTTTATGGAAAAAATTTAAAGCTATTAAAAATTTAAGTAATGAAAATTTTTTCACACACCACAAATAAACACAAAATTTTTGTTATCCAAGTTTAGGAAATTCATCTAGTTCATCCCTAATAGCTTGGAATTTTATAAGAAAGAGATTTTTCTACACATGTTTTAAAAAATGGATATGCATGCTTGAAACATGTTAAAAATTCAAATGACCTAAGGATTCAAACCTTTTAAAGAGAATAACATTAAATTCTCAAGTGAACGTGCGGTGGGATATTTACCCTAGTCAAACAAGCCATTATTTTGCCCATTTACAAAACGCTGACCTAACGATCATAGATGATTGTAAAGTGATTTATCCTGCGTAACGGGATATATTTTTGTAAGGAATGACTTATGGATTGGGAATCAACACACAATTAAAAATTCCCTCCCTCCCCTTTTCTCGACGATTGCAAAACCTGATATATAAAAACTAAAAAGAGTTTACAATCTGTAAAAATTACATATAATTTTAGGAACTATCACTCTCTACATTTTTACATTGTGCATTTCCATTTTAGATGTGTACTTTTTTCTCTTAAATCAAAACTTGAGTTTTCACTTTCCCATCGTCTCGTTAAGAAAAAAAGAGATAAAAACAAGTAGATCACAACAAAATGAAAATTTTAGATTTAATGTAAGGAAAAAATTTAAAAAAATAACGAATGAAAGTATAGAAAATTTATTCACACTCCACAAATGAACACAAAAGTTTTGTTATCCTAGTTTGGGAAATTCCACTAGTTCAACCCTAATAGCTTAGAATTTTATACGAAAGAGATTTTTATACACATGTTTTAAAAAATGGATATGCATGCTTGAAACATGTTAAACATGCAAATGAACAATGGATCCAAACCGTTTAAAGAGAATAACATTAAATTCTCAAGTGAACGTGCGTTGGGATATTTACCCGAGTCAAACAACCCTTTCTTTCTCCCATTTACAAAAAAAACTGACCTATTGATCATAGATGATTGTAAAGTGATTTATCATACATAACATGCTATATATTAGTAAGGAATGACTTATGGATTGGGAGTCAACACTCAGTTAAAAATCCCCCGCCTCCCCCTTTTTTTGACGAATTCAAAACTTGATATATAAAAAATAAAAAGGTTTAAAATCGCTAAAAATTCCTGACAGTTTTTGGAATTATCACTCTCTACATTTGTGCATTGTGCATTTCATTTTTAGTTGTGTACTTTTTTTGCTTAAATCAAAACTTGAGTTTTCACTTTCCCTTTATATCGTAAACAAATAAATAGATAAAAGGCAAATAGATCACAAAAAAAACTCTACTTTTAGAGTTTATATATGGAAACAATTTAAAGAATAAAAAAATGTAGGCAAAGAAAATTTATTCACACACCACAAATGAACACAAATGTTTTCTTACCCAAGTTTGGGAAATTTCACTAGTTCAACCCTAATAGCTAGGAATTTTATAAGAAAGAGATTTCCAACACATGTTTTAAAAAATGGATATGCATGCTTGAAACATGTTAAAATGCAAATGACCTATGGATCCAAACTTTTTCAAGAGAATAACATTAAATTCTCTGGTGAACGTGGGGTGGGATATTTACCTGTGTCAAACAAGCAATTATTTTTCCTATTTACAAAAAGCTAACCAAATGATCGTAGATGATTGTAAAGTGATTTATCATTCATAACGGGCAATATTTTTGTAAGGAATGACTTATGGATTGGGAGTCCACAATCTCTTAAAAATCTCCCACCTACCCCTTTACCGTACGATTGCAAAACCTGATTTATAAAAACTAAAAAGAGCTTACAATCCCTAAACATTACAGATACTTTTACAATCTCTACATTTGTGCATTGTGCATTTCTATTTTAGAAGTGTACCTTTTTTCTTAAATCAAAACTTGAGTTTTCACTTCCCCATCATCTCGTAAACAAAAAAAGAGATAAAAGGCGAATAGATCACAACAAAAAGAAAGTTTAAGAGTTTTTGTATGGAAAAAATTCAAAGCAATAACAAATGTAAGTAAAGAAAATTTATTCACACTCCACAAATGAACACAAAAGTTTTGTTATCCGAGTTTGGGAAATTCCACAAGTTCAACCCTAATAGCTTGGAATTTTATAAGAAAGATATTTTTCTATACATGTTTTAAAAAATGAATATACATGCTTGGAACATGTTAAACATGCAAATGACCTATGGATTCAAACTTTTTAAAGAGAATAACATTAAATTCTCAGGTGAACGTGCGGTGGTAGATTTACTTGAGTCAAACAACCCATTATTTTGCCTAGTTACAAAAAGTTGACCTGACAATCATAGATGATTGTAAAGTTATTTATCATGCGTAACGGGCTATATTTTTTTGAGGAATGACTTATGGATTGGGAGTTAGCACTCGGTTAAAAATCCCCCGCCTCCCCCTTTTCCCGATGATTGCAAAACCTGATATATTAAAACTAGAAAGAAATTACAATCCCTAAAAAATACAGAACTTTTTGGAATTATCACTCTCTACATTTGTGCATTGTGAAATTCCATTTTAGATGTGTATTTTTTTTTCTAAAATCAAAACTTTAGTTTTCACTTTTCCTTCATCCCGTAAACAAAAAAAAGAGATAAATGGCAAATAGATCACAAAAAAAGAAAATTTTAGAGTTTATATATGGAAAAAATTTAAAGCTAACGAAAATTTAAGTAAAGAAAATTTATTCACACACCATAAATGAACACAAAAGTTTTGTTATCCAAGTTTGGGAAATTCCACAAGTTCAACCCAAGTACCTTGGAGTTTTATAAGAAATAGAATTTTCTACACATGTTTTAAAAAATGGATATGCATGCTTGAAACATGTTAAAGATGCAAATGACCAATGGATACAAACCTTTTAAAGAGAATAACATTAAATTCTCAAGAGAACGTGCGGTGGTATATTTACTCGAGTCGAACAAGCCATTGTTTTCCCCATTTACAAAAAGCTAGCCTAACGATCATAGAAGATTGTAAAGTGATTTATAATGCGTAACGAGCTATATTTTTGTAAGGAATGACTTATGGAATGGGAATCAGCAGTTAAAAATCCCCCGCCTCTCCATTTTCCCGACAATTGCAAAACCTGATATATTAAATCTAAAAAGAGTTTACAATCCCTAAAAATTACAGACACTTTTTTGAATTACCACTCTCTTCATTTGTGCATTGTGCATTTCCATTTTAGAAGTGTACTTTTATTTCTTCAATCAAAACTTAAGCTTTCAGTTTCCCTTAATCTTGTAAACAAAAAAAGAGATAAAAGGCAAATAGATCACAACAAAATGAAAATTTTAGAGTTTATGTATGGAAAAAATTTAAAGCTATTAAAAAGTTAAGTAAAGATAATTTATTCACACACCACAAATGAATACAAACGTTTTGTTATCCAAGTTTGGGAAACTCCTCTACTTTAACCCAAATAGCTTTGAATTTTATAAGAATGAGATTTTTCTACACATGTTTTAAAAAATGGATAAGCATGCTTGAAACATGTTAAATATGCAAATGATCTTTGGATCCAAACCTTTTAAATAAAATAATATTAAATTCTCAAGTGAACGTGCGGTGGGATATTTACTCGAGTCAAACAACCATTATTTTGCCCATTTAAAAAACGCTGACCTAACGATCATAGATGATTGTAAAGTGATTTATCATGTGTAACGGGCTATATTTTCGTAAGGAATGACTTATGGATTGGGAGTCAGCAATCAGTTCAAAATCCCCCGCCTCTCCCTTTTCCCGACGATTGCAAAACCTGATATATTAAAACTAAAAAGAGTTTACAATCCTAAAAAATGTAGACACTTTTTTGAATTATCACTCTCTACATTTGTGCATTGTGCATTTCCATTTTAGATGTGTACTTTTTTTATGAAATCAAAACTGGAGTTTTCACTTTTCCTTTTTCTCGTAAACAAACAAAGAGAAAAAAGGCAAATAGATCACAACAAAATGAAAATTTTAAAGTTTATATATGGAAAAAATTAAAGAATTAAAAAATATAAGTAAAGAAAATTTATTCTCACTCCACAAATGAAGACAAAAGTTTTGTTATCTGAGTTTGAGAAATTCCACTAGTTCAACCCTAATAGCTTGGAATTTTATTAGAAAGAGATTTTTCTACACATGTTTTAAAAAAAGGATATGCATGCTTGAAACATGTTAAAGATGCAAATGACCAATGGATCCAAACCTTTTAAAGAGAATAACATTAAATTCACAGGTAAACGTGCGGTGGGATATTTACCCGAGTCAAACAACCCTTTATTTCTCCCATTTACAAAAAACTGACCTAACGATCATAGATGATTGTAAAGTGATTTATCATGCGTAACGGGCTATATTTTTGTAAGGAATGACTTATGGATTGGGAGTCAACACTCGGTTAAAAATCCCCCGCCTCCCCCTTTTTACGTTTCCAAAACCTAATATATAAAAACTAAAAGCAGATTACAATCCCTAAAAATTCCAGACACTTTTTGGAATTATCACTCTCTACATTTTTCCATTGTGCATTTCCAATTTAAATGTGTACTTATTTTTCTCACATCAAAACTTGAGTTTTCAGTTTCCCTTCATCTCATTAACCAAAAAAAGAGATAAAAGGCAAAGAGATCACAAAAAAATGAAAATTTTAGAGTTTAAGTATGGAAAAATTTTAAATCTATAAAAAATTTAAGTAAAGAAAATTTATTCACACACTAAAAATGAACACAAAAGTTTTGTTATCCATGTTTGGGAAATTCCTCTAGTTCACAGTTCACCCCAATAGCTTGGAATTTTATCAGAATGAGATTTTTCCACACATGATTTAAAAAATAGATATGCATACTTGAAACACGTTAAAGATGCAAATGACCTATGGGTCCAAACCTTTTAAAGAGAATAACATTAAATTCTCAAGTGAACGTGCGGTGGGATATTTACCCGAGTCAAACAAGCCATTATTTTGCCCATTTACAAAACGCTGACCTAACGATCATAGATGATTGTAAAGTGATTTATCAAGCGTAACGGGCTATATTTTTGTAAGGAATGACTTATGGATTGGGAGTCAACACTCAGTTAAAAATCCCCCACGTCCCCCTTCTCCCGACGATTGCAAAACCTGATATATAAAAACTAAAAAGAGTTTCCCATGCCTAAAAATTACTGACACCTTTTTCAATTATCACTCTCTACATTTGTGCTTTGTGCATTTCCTTTTTACATGTGTACTTTTTTTGCTAAAATCAAAACTTGAGTTTTCACTGTCCCTTTATCTCGTAAACAAATAAAGAGATCAATGGCAAATAGATCACAACAAAATGAAAATTTTAGGGTTTATGTATGGAAAAAATTTAAAGCAATAACAAATGTAAGTAAAGAAAATTTATTTACACACCACAAATGAACACAAAAGTTTTGTTATCCGAGTTCTGGAAATTCCACTAGTTCAACCCTAATAGTTTGGAATTTTTTAAGAAAAAGATTTTTCAATACATGTTTTAAAAAATGGACATGCATGCTTGAAACATGTTAAACATGCAAATGACCTATGCATCCAAACTTTTTAAAGAGAATAACATTACCTGTGTCAAACAAACCATTAGTTTGCCCATTTACAAAAAGCTGACCTAACGATTACAGATGATTGTAAAGTGATTTAAAATGCATAACGAGTTAAATATTTGTAAGGAATGACTTATGGTATAGGAGTCAGCACTCGGTTAAAAATCCCCCACCTCTCCTTTTTCCTGACGATTGCAAAACCTGATATATTAAAACTAAAAAGAGTTTACAATCCCTAAAAATTCTAGACACTTTTGTAATTATCATTCTCTACATTTGTGCATTGTGCATTTCCATTTTAAATGTGTACTTTTTTTTTCTTACATCAAAACTTCAGTTTTCAGTTATCCTTCATCTCGTATACAAAAAAAGAGATAAAAGGAAAATAGATCACAACAAAATAAACATTTTGGAGTTTAAGTATGGAAAAATTTTAAAGCTATAAAAAATTTAAGTAAAAAAAAATTATTCACACACCACAAATGAACACAAACTTTTTGTTATCCAAGCTTGGGAAATTCCTCTAGTTCAACCCTAATAGCTTGGAATTTTATAAGAATGAGATTTTTTTACACATGTTTTAAAAAATGGATGTGCATGCTTGAAACATGATAAATATGCAAATGACCTATGGATCCAAACCTTTTAAAGAGAATAACATTAAATTCTCAAGTTAACGTGCGGTGGGATATTTACCCGAGTCAAACAAGCTATTATTTTTCCCATTTACAAAACGCTGACTTAACGACCATAGATGATTGGAAAGTGATTTATCATGCGTAACGGGCTATATTTTTGTAAGGAATGACACGTGGATTGGGAGTCTACACTCGATTAAAAATCCCCCACCTCCCCCTTTTCCCGATGATTGCAAAACCTGATATATAAAAATTAAAAAGAGTTTAAAACCCCTAAAAATTACTGATACTTTTTTGAATAATCACTCTCTATATTTGTGCATTGTGCATTTCCTTTTTAGATGCCAACTATTTTTTCTAAAATCAAAACTTGAGTTTTCACTTTCCCTTTATCTCGTAAACAAATAAAGAGATAGAAGGCAAATAGATCACAACAAAATGAATATTTTAGAGTTTAAATATGGAAAAATATCAAGAATTAAAAAATGTAAATAAAGAAAATTTATTCACACACCACAAATGAACACAAATGTTTTGTTAGCCAAGGTTGGAAAATTCCACTACCCTAATAGTTTGAAATTTTATAAAAAAGAGAATTTTCTACACATGTTTTAAAAAATGGTTATGCATGCTTTGAACATGTTAAAGATGCAAATGACCTATGGATCCAAACCTTTTAAAGAGAATAACATTAAATTCTCAAGTGAACGTGCGGTGGGATATTTACTCGAGTCAAACAAGCCATTATTTTGCCCATTTAAAAAACGCTGACCTAACGATCATAGATGATTGTAAAGTGATTTATCATGCGTAACGGGCTATATTTTTGTAAGGAATGACTTATGGATAGGGAGTCAACACTCAGTTAAAAATCCCCCACCTCCCCCTTTTTCCTGACGATTCCAAAACCATATATATAAAAACTAAAAAGAGTTTGCAATCCCTTAAAATTACTGACACTTTTTGGAATTATCACTCTCAACATTTGTGCATTGTGTATTTTCTTTTTAGATGTGTAGTATTTTTGCTTAAATAAAAACTTGAGTTTTCACTTTTCCTTTATCTCGTAAACAAATAAAGAGATAAAAGGCTAATAGATCACAACAAAATGAAAATTTTAGAGTTTAAATATTGAAAAAATTTAAAGAATAAAAAATTTAAGTAAAAAAAAAATTATTCACCCACCACAAATGTACACAAATGTTTTTTTACCCAAGTATGGGAAATTCCACTAGTTTAACCCTAATAGCTTGGAATTTTATAAGAAAAGGATTTTTCTACACATGTTTTATAACATGGATATGCATGCTTGAAACATGTTAAAGATGCAAATGACCAATGGATCCATACCTTTTAAAGAGAATAACATTAATTCTCAAATGAACGTGCAGTGGGATATTTACCCGAGTCAAACAAAACTTTATTTCTCCCATTTCCAAAAAACTGACCTAACGATCATAGATGATTGTAAAGTGCTTTACCATGCGTAACGGGCTATATTTTTGTAAGGAATGACATATGGATTGGGAGTAAGCACTTGGTTAAAAATCCCCCGCCTCTCCCTTTTCCCGACGATTGCAAAACCTGATATATTAAAACTAAAAAGAGTTTACAATCCCTAAAAATTACAAAGACTTTTTGGAATTAACAATCTCTACATTTGTGCATTGTGCATTTCGATTTTAGATGGGTATTTTCTTTTCTTAAATCAAAACTTGAGTTGTCACTTTGCTATCATCTCGTAAACAAAAAAAGAGATAAAAGGCAAATAGATAACAACAAAATGAAAATTTTAGAGTGTATGTATGGAAAAAATTTAAAGCTTTAAAAAATTTTAGTAAAGAAAATTTATTCACACACCACAAATGAACACAAAAGTTTTGTTATCCAAGTTTGGGAAATTCCTCTAGTTCAACCCTAAAAGCTTGGAATTTTAAAAGAATGAGACTTTTCTACACATGTTTTAGAAAATAGATATGCATACTTGAAACATGTTAAAGATGCAAATGACCTATGGATCCAAACCATTTAAAGAGAATAACAATAAACTCTCAAGTGATCGTGCAGTGGGATATTTACCCGAGTCAAACAACCCATTATTTTGCCCATTAACAAAATACTGACCTAACAATCATAGATGATTGTAAAGTGATTTATCTTTTGTAACGGGCTACACTTTTTTATGGAATGACTTATGGATTGGGAGTCAACATTCGGTTAAAAATCCACTGCCTCACCCTTTTCCCAACGATTACGAAACCTTATATATAAAAACTAAAAAGAGTTTACAATCCCTTAAAATTATAGTGACTTTTTGGAATTATCCCTCTCTACATTTGTGCATTGTGCATTTCCATTTTAGATGATTACTTTTTTTTTCTTAAATCAAAACTTGAGATTTCACTTTCCCTTCATCTCGTAAACAAGAAAAGAGATAAAAGGCAACTAGATCACAACCAAATGAAAATTTTAGAGTTTATGTACGGAAAAAATTTTAACCTCTAAAAAATTCATGGAAAGAAAATTTATTCACACACCACAAATGAACACAAAAGTTTTTTTTATCCAAGCTTTGGAAATTCCTCTTGTTCAACCCTAACAGCTTGGAATTTTATAAGAATGAGATTTTTCTACACCTATTTTAGAAAATGGATATGCATACTTGAAACATGTTAAAAATGCAAATGACCTCTGGATCCAAACCATTTAAAGAGAATAACATTAAATTCTCAAGTGATCGTGCAGAGGGATATTTACCCGAGTGAAACAACCCATTATTTTTCCCATTTACAAAACGCTGACCTAACGATCATAGATGATTGTAAAGTGATTTATCATTCGTAACGGGCTATATTTTTTTTAGGAATGACTTATGGATTGGGAGTCAACACTCCGTTGAAAATGCCCCGCCTCCCCCTTTTCTCGACGATTGCAAAACCTGATATAAAAAACTAAAAAGAGTTTACAATCCCTAAAAATTACAGTCAATTTTTTGAATTATCACTCTACATTTGTGCATTGTGCATTTCCATTTTAGATGTGTACTTTTTCTTCTTAAATCAAAACTTGATTTTTCACTTTCCCTTCATCTCGTAAACAAAAAAAGAGATAAAAGGCAAATAGATCACAATAAAATGAAATTTTAGAGTTTATGTATGGAAAAAGTTTAAAGCTATAAAAAAATTAAGTATAGAAAATTTATTGAAACACCAGAAATGAACACAAAAGTTTTGTTATCCAAGTTTGGAAAATTCCTCTAGTTCATCCCTAATACCTTGGAATTTTATAAGAATGATATTTTTCTACACATGTTTTAAAAAATGGATATGCATGCTTGAAACGTGTTAAAGATGCAAATCACCAATGGATTCAAACCTTTTGAAGAGAATAAGATTAAATTCTCAAGTGAACGTGCGGTGGGATATTTACCTGAGTCAAACAACCCATTATTTTGCCCGTTTAAAAAACACTGACCTAACGATCATAGATGATTGTAAAGTGATTTATTCAAGCGTAATGGGCTATATTTTGTAAGGAATGACTTATGGATTAGGAGTCAACACTCGGTTAAAAATACCCTGCCTCTCCCTTTTCCTGACGATTGGAAAACCTGATATACATAAACTAAAAAGAGTTTACAATCCCTAAAAATTACAGAAACTTTTTGGAATTTTCACTCTCAAAATTTGTGCATTGTGCATTTCCTTTTTAGATGTGTACTTTTTTTTGCTTAAATCAAAACTTGAGTTTTCACTTTCGCTTTATGTCATAATCAAATAAAGAGATAAAAGGCAAATAGATCACAACAAAATGAAAATTTTAGAGTTTATATATGGAAAAAATTTAAAGAATTGAAAAATGTAAGTAAAGAAAATTTATTCACACACCAAAAATGAACACAAATGTTTTGTTAGTCAAGTTTGGGAAATTCCACAAGTTCAACCCTAATAGCTTTGAATTTTATAAGAAAGAGATTTTTCTAAACATGTTTTAAAAAATGGATATGCATACTTGAAACATGTTAAAGATGCAAATGACCTATGGAACCAAACCTTTTAAAGAGAATAACATTAAATTCTCAAGTGAACGTGCGGTGTGATATTTAGCCAAGTCAAACAACCCTTTATTTCTCCCATTTACAAAAAACTGACCTTACGATCATAGATGATAGTAAAATGATTTATCATGCGTAACGGGCTATATTTTTGTAAGGAATGACTTATGGATTGGGAGTCAACACTCGGTTAAAAATCCCCTGCCTCCCCCTTTTCTCGAAGATTGCAAAATCTGATTTATAAAAACTAAAAAGAGTTTACAATCCCTAAAAATTATAGACAATTTTTTGAATTATCTCTACCTACATTTGTGCTTTGCGCATTTGCATTTAAGATGTTTTCTTTTTTTCTTAAATCAAAATTTAATTTTCACTTTCCCTTCTTCTCGTACACAAAAAAAGAGATAAAAGGCAAATAGATCACAACAAAATGAAAATTTTAGACTTTATGTTTGGAAAAAGTTTAAAGAAAAAAAAAAGTAAGTATAGAAAATTTTTTTACACACCACAACTGAATACAAAAGTTTTGTTATCCAAGTTTGGGAAATTCCACTAGTTCAACCCTAATAGCTCTGAACTTTTTCAGAAAAAGAATTTTCTACACATGTTTTAAAAAATGGATATGCATGATTGAAACATGTTAAAGATGCAAATGTCCTATGGATCCAAACCTTTTAAAGAGAATAACATTAAATTTTCAAATGGACATGTAGCTGAATATTTACCCGAGTCAAACATGCCATTATTTTGCCCTTTTACAAAAAGTTGACCTAACGATCATAGATGATTGTAAAGTCATTTACCATGCGTAATGAGCTATTTGATTTTCAAGGAATGACTTATGGATTGGGAGTCAACACTCGGTTAAAAATCCCCCGCCTCCCCCTTTTACCAACGTTTTCAAAACCTGATATATTAAAACTAAAAAGTGTTTACAATCCTTAAAAAATACAGACACTTTTTTGGAATTATCACTCTCAAACTTTGTGCATTGTGCATTTCCTTTTTAGATGTGTACTTTTTTATCTTAAATTTGAACTTGTGTTTTTACTTTCCCATCATCTCCTAAACAAAAAAAAGAGATAAAAAGCAAATTGATCACAACAAAATGAAAATTTAAGAGTTTATGTTTGGAAAAAATTTAAAGCAATAACAAATGTAAGTAAAGAAAATTTATTCACATACCACAACTGAACACAAAATTTTTGTTATCCAAGTTTGCGAAATTCAACTAGTTCAACCCTAATAGCTCTAAATTTTAAAAGAAATAGATTTTACTACACATGTTTTAAAAAATGGATATGCATGATTGAAACAAGTTATAGATGCAAATTACCTTTGGATCCCAACCTTTTAAAGAGAATAACATTAAATTTTCAAATGGACGTGCAGTTGGATATTTTCCCGAGTCAAACAAGCCATTATTTTGCCCATTTACAAAAAGCTGACCTAACGATCATAGATGATTGTAAAGTGATTTACTATGCGTAACAGGCTATTTTATTTTTAAGGAATGACTTATGGATTGGGAGTCAACACTCGGTTAAAAATCCCCCGCGTCCCCCTTTTACCAACGTTTTCAAAACTTGATATATTAAAACTAAAAAGTGTTTACAATCCTTAAAAAATACAGACACTTTTTGGAATTATCACTCTCAAACTTTGTGCATTGTGCATTTCCTTTTTAGATGTGTACTTTTTTATCTTAAATCTGAACTTGTGTTTTCACTTTCTCGCCATCTCGTAAACATAAAAAGAGAAAAAAAGCAAATAGATCACAACAAAATGAAAATTTTAGTGTTTATGTTCGGAAAAAATTTAAAACCATAACAAATGTAAATAAAGAAAATTTATTCACACACCATGAATGAACACAAAAGTTTTGTTATCCAAGTTTGGGAAATTCCACTAGTTCAACCCTAGTACTTTGGAATTTTATAAGAAGAGATTTTTCTACACATGTTTTAAAACATGGATATGCATGCTTGAAACATGTTAAACATGCAAATGACCTATGGATCCAAAATTTTTAAATTGAATAACATTAAATTCTCAAGTGAATGTGCGGTGGGTATTTACCCGAGTCAAACAATCCATTATGTTGCCCATTTAAAAAAAGTTGACCTAACAGTCATAAATTATTGTAAACTGATTTATCATGTATAACGAGCTATATTTTTGTAAGGAATGACTTATGGGTTGGGAGTCAACACTTGGTTAAAAATCCCCCGCCTCCCCCTTTCCCGAGGATTGTAAAACCTGATATATTAAAACTAAAAAGAGTTTACAATCCCTAAAAATTGTAGACACTTTTTGGAATTTTCATTCTCAAACTTTGTGCATTGTGCATTTCCATTTTAGATGTGTCCTTTTTTTTCTTAAATCAAAACTTGAGTTTTCACTTTCCCATCATCTCCTAAACAAAAAAAAGAGATAAAAGGCAAATAGATCACAAAAAAATGAAAATTTAAGAGTTTGTGTTTGGAAAAAATTTAAAGCAATAACAAATGTTAGTAAAGGAAATTTATTACACAAAAATTTTGTTATCCAAGTTTGCGAAATTCCACTAGTTCAACCCTAATAGCTCTAGATTTTAAAAGAAAGAGATTTTACTACACATGTTTTAAAAAATAGATATGCATGATTAAAACATGTTATAGATGCAAATGACCTTTGGATCCAAACCTTTTAAAGAGAATAACATTAAATTCTCAAATGGACATGCAGCTGGATATTTACCCGACTCAAACAAGCCATTATTTTGCCCATTTACAAAAAGCTGACCTAACGATCATAGATGATTGTAAAGTGATTTACCATGCGTAACGGGCTATTTGATTTTTAAGAAATGACTTATGGATTCGGAGTCAACACTCGGTTAAAAATCCCCAGCTTCCCCCTTTTCTCGACAATTGCAAAACCATATCTATAAAAACTAAAAAGAGTTAACAAATCCCTAAAAATTACAGACACTTTTTGGAATTATCGCTCTCTACATTTGTGCATTGTGCATTTCCTTTTTAGATGTGTACTTTTTTTGCTTAAATCAAAACTTGAGTTTTCACTTTCCCTTTATCTCGTAAACAAATAAAGAGATAAAAGGCAAATAGATCACAACATAATGAAAATTTTAGAGTTTATATATGGAAAAAATTTTAAAAATTAAAAAATGTAAGAAAAAAATATTTATTCACACACCACAAATGAATACAAAAATTTTGTTATCGAAGTTTCGGAAATTCCACTAGTTCAACCCTAATAGCTTGGAATTTTATCAGAAAGAAATTTTCCTACATGTGTTTTAAAAAATGGATATGCATGCTTGAAACATGTTAAAAATGCAAATGACCTATGGATCCAAACCTTTTAAAGAGAATGACATTAAATTCTCAAATGAACGTGCAATGGGATATTTACCCGAGTCAAACAACCCTTTATTTCTCCCATTTACAAAAAATGACCTTACGATCATTGATGATTGTAAAGTGATTTCTCATGCTTAACGGTCTATATTTTTGTAAAGAATGAGTGATGGATTGGGACTCAACACTCGGTTAAAAATCCCCCGCCTCGCCCTTTTCTCGACGATTGAAAAACTTGATATATAAAATCTAAAAAGAGTTTACAATCCCTAAAAATTAAAGACACTTTCTGGAATTATCACTCTCTACATTTGTACATTGTGTATTTCCTTTTTAGATGTGTACGTTTTTTGCTTAAATGAAAACTTGAGTTTTCACTTTCCCTTTATCTCGTAAACAAATAAAGAGATAAAAGGAAAATAGATCACAACAAAATGAAACTTTTATTGTTTATATACGGAAAGAATTAAAAGAATTAAAAAATGCAAGAAAAAAAATTTAATTACTGTCCATAAAGGAAGACCAAAGTTTTGTTATCCGAGTTTGGGAAATTCCACTAGTTCAACACTAATATCTTGGAATTTTATATGAAAAGATTTTTCTACACATGTTATAAAAAATGGATATGCATGCTTGAAACATGTTAAAGATGCAAATGACCAATGGATCCAAACCTTTTAAAGAGAATAACATTAAATTCTCAAGTGAACGTGCAGTGGGATATTTACTGGAGTCAAACAACCCTTTATTTCTCCCATTTACAAAAAATTGACCTAAGGATCATTGATGATTGTAAAGTGATTAATCATGCGTAATAGTCTATATTTTTGTAAGGAATGACTTATGGATTGGGAGTCAACACTTGGTTAAAATTCCCCCGCCTATCCCTTTTCCCGACGATGGAAAAACCTGATATATAAAAACTAAAAATAGTATACAATCTTAAAAATTACAGATAGTTTTTGGAATTACCATTCTCTGCATTTATGCATTGTGCATTTGCTTTTTAGATGTGTTCTTATTTTTTCTTAAATCAAAATTTGAGTTTTCACTTTGGCTTTATCTCGTAAACAAATAAAAAGATAAAAGGCAAATAGATCACAATAAAATGAAAATTTTAGAGTTTATTTATGGAAAAATTTAAAGAATTAAAAATTTTAAGTAAAGAAAATTTATTCACACATCATAAATGAACACAAATGTTTTGTTACCCAAGTTTGGGAAATTCCACTAGTACAACCCTAATACCTTGGAAACTCTCAAGTGAACGTGCAGTGGGATATTTACCTGTGTCAAACAAGCCATTATTTTGTCCATTTACAAAAAGATGACCTAACGTTCGTAGAGGATTTTAAAGTGATTTATCAACCGTAATTGGCTATATTTTTGTAAGGAATAAGGATTTGGAGTCTACACTCTGTTAAAAATTCCCTCCCTCCCCCTTTTTCCTATGAATGTAAAACATGATACATAAAAACTAAAAAATGTTTACAATCCCAAAAAATTACAGACACTTTTTGGAGTTATCACTCTCTACATTTGTGCATTTTACATTTCCATTTTAGACGTGCACTTTTTTTTTTTAAATCAAAACTTGAGTTTTCACTTTCCCATCATCTCGTAAACAAAAAAAAGAGATAAAAGGCGAATAGATCACAACAAAATGAAAATTTTAGAGTTTATGTATGGACAAAATTAAAAGAAATAACAAATGTAAGTAAATAAAATTTATTCACACACCACAAATGAACACAAAAGTTTTGTTATTTGAGTTTGGGAAATTCCACTTGTTCAACCCTAATAGCTACGAATTTTATAAGAAAGAGATTTTTCTACACATGTTTTCAAAAATTGATATGCATGCATGAAACATGTTAAAGATGCAAATAACTAATGGATCCAAACAATTTAAATACAACAACTTGAAATTCTCAAATGAACATGTGGTGGGATATTTACCCGAGTCAAACAAGCCTTTATTTTGCCCATTTTAAAAAAGTTGACCTAGCGATCATAGATGATTGTAAAGCGATTTATCATGCGTAACGGGCTATATTTTAGTAAGGAATGACTTATGGATTGAGAGTCAACACTCGGTTTAAAATCCCATGCCTCCCCCTTTTCCCGACGATTTCAAAACCTGATATATAAAAACAAAAAAGAGTTTACAATCCCTAAAAATTACAGACACTTTTTGGAATTATCACTCTCTACATTGGTGCATTATGCATTTCCATTTAAGTTGTGTTCTTTTTTTTCTTAAATCAAAATTTTAGTTTTCAGTTTCCCTTCATCTCGTAAACAAAAAAAAGCGATAAAAGGCAAATAGATCACAACACAATGAAAATTTTAGAGTTTATTAATGGAAAAAATTTAATGCATTAACAAATGTAAGTAAAGAAAATTTATTCACACACCACAAATGAACACAAAAGTTTTGTTAGCCAAGTTAGGGAAATCCCACTAGTTCAACCCTTTTAGCTTGGAATTTTATAAGAAAAAGATTTTTCAACACTTGTTTTATAAAATGGAAATGCATGCTTGAAACATGTTAAAGATTCAAATGACCTATGGATCCAAACCTTTCAAAGATAATAACATTAAATTCGCAAGTGAACATGCAGTGGGATATTTACCTGAGTTGAACAAACCATTATTTTGCCCATTTACAAAAAGCTGACCTAACAATCATAGGTGATTGTAAAGTGATTTATCATGCGTAACGGGCTATATTTTAGTAAGGAATGACTTATGGATTGATAGTCAACACTCGGTTAAAAATCCCATGCCTCCCCCTTTTCCAGAAGATTGTAACACCTGATATATAAAAACTAAAAAGAGTTTACAATCACTAAAAATTACAGACACTTTTTTGAATTATCACTCTCTACATTTTTGCATTGTGCATTTCCATTTAAGATGTCTTCTACTTTTTCTTAAATATAAATTAGAATTTTCGCTTTCCATTCTTCTCGTAAACAAAAAAAGAGATAAAAGGCAAATAGATCACAACAAAATGAAAATTTTATAGTTTATGTTTGGAAAAATTTTAAAGCAATAACAAATGTAAGTATAAAAAATTTATTAACACACCACAACTGAATACAAAAGTTTTGTCATCCAAGTTTGGGAAATTCCACTAGTTCAACCCTAATAGCTCTAAATTTTTTAAGAAAGAGATTTTTCTACACAAGTTTTAAAAAATGGATATGCATGCTTGAAACATGTTAAAGATGCAAATGACCTATGGATCAAACTTTTTAAAGAGAATAACATTAAATTCTCAAGTGAATGTGCGGTGGGATATTTACCTGAGTCAAACAAGCCATTATTTTGGCCATTTAAAAAAAGCTGACCTAACGATCATTGATGATTGTAAAGTGTTTAATCATACGTAACGGGCTATAATTTTGTAAGGAATGTCTTACGGATTGGTAGTCAACACTCAGTTAAAAATCCCTGATCTCCCCCTTTTCCTGACTACTGCAAAACCTGATATATAAAAACTTAAAAGAGTTTACAGTCCCTAAAAGTTACAGACACATTTTATAATTATCTCTCTCATCATTTGTGCGTTGTGCATTGTGCAGTTCCATTTTAAATGTATACATTTTTCTTAAATTAGAACTTGAGTTTTGACTTTCCCTTCATCTCATAAAAAAAAAAGAGATAAAAGGCAAATAGATCACAACAAAATGAAAATTTTATAGTTTATGTATGGAAAAAATTTAAAGCAATAACAAATGTAAGTAAAGATAATTTATTCACACACCACAAATGAACACAAAAAGTTTGTTATCGAAGTTTAGGAAATTCCACTAGTTCAACCCTAATAGCTTGAAAATTTTATAAGAAAGAGATTTTTCTACACATGTTTTATAAAATTGATATGCATGCTTCAAACATGTTAAAGATGCAAATGACCTATGGAACCAAACATTTTAAAGAGAATAACATTAAATTCTTAAGTGAATGAACGGTGGGATATTTACCCGAGTCAAACAAGCCATTATTTTGGCCATTTACAAAAAGCTGACCTTACGATCGTAGATGATTGTAAAGTGATTTATCATGCATAACGGGCTATATTTTTTTAAGGAATAACTTATGGATTGGGAGTCAACACTCGGATAAAAATCCCCCGCCCCCCCCCCCCCCCCCCCCCCCCCCCTTTCCCGACAATTGCAAAACCTGATATATAAGAACATAAAAGAGTTCACAATCCCTAAAAGTTACAGTCACTTTTTGGAATTATCACTCTCTACATTTGTGCATAGTGCATTTCCATTTTAGAATTGTACTTTTTTTTCTTAATTCAAAACTTGAGTTTTCACTTTCCCTTCATCTTGTAAACAAAAAAAGAGATAAAAGGCAAATAGATCATAACAAAAAGAAAATTTTAGATTTTATGTATGGAAAAATATTAAAGCAATAACAAATGTAAGTAATGAAAATTTATGCACAAACCACAAATGAACACAAAAGTTTTGTTATCCAAGATTGGGAAATTCCACTAGTTCAACCCTAATCGCTCAGAATTTTATAGGAAAGAAATTTTTCTACACTTGTTATAGAAAATGGATATGCATGCTTGAAATATGTTAAAGGTGCAAATGACCTATGGATCCAAACCTTTAAAAAGTGAATAACATTAAATTCTCAAGTGAACGTGCGGTGGGATATTTACCAGAGTCAAACAAGCCATTATTTTGTCCATTTACAAAATGATGACCTAACGATCATAGAGTATTGTAAAGTGATTTATCATGCGTAACGGGATATATTTTTTTAAGGAATGACTTATGGATTGGGAGTCAACACTCAGTTAAAAATCCCGCCTCCCCCTTTTCCCGACGATTGCTAAACCTGATATATAAAAAGTAAAAAAAGTTTACAATCCCTAAAAATTAAAGACACTTTTGGGAATTATCTCTCTCTACATTTTTCCATTGTCTATTTCCATTTTATATGTATACTTTTTTCTTAAATCAAAACTTGAGTTTTCACTTTCCCTTCATCTTGTACACAAAAAAAGAGATAAAAGGAAAATAGACCACTACAAAATGAAAATTTTAGAGTTTATATATAGAAAAAATTTAAAGCAATAAAAAATGTAAGTAAATAAAATTTATTAACACACCAATAATGAGCACAAAACTTTTGTTATCCAAGTTTTGGAAATTCCACTTGTTCAACCCTATTAACTCAGAATTTCATCATAAATAAATTTTTCTACACATGTTTTAAAAAATTGATATGCATGCTCGAAACATGTTAAAGATGCAAATGACCTATGGATCCAAACCTTTTAAAGAGCATTACATTAAATTCTTAAGTAAATGTGCAATGGGATATTTACCCGACTCAAACAAGCCATTATTTTGCCCAGTTACAAACAGCTGACCTAACGATCGTAGATGATTGTAAATTGATTTATCATGTGTAATGGGTTATATTTTTGAAAGAAATGACTTATGGATTGGGAGTCTACACTCAACTAAAAATCCCTCGCCACCCCCTTTTCCTCACGATTGTAATATTGCATATATAAAAACTAAAAAGAGTTTACAATCCCAAAAAATTATAGACTCTTTTTGGAATTATCTCTCTCTATATTTTTGCATTGTGCATTTCCATTTTAGATGTATACTTTTTACTTAAATCATAACTTGAGTTTTTACTTTACCTTCATCACGTAAACAAAAAAAAAAGATAATAGGCGAATAGATCAGAACAAAATGAAAATTTTAGAGTTTATGTATGGATCAAATTTAAAGCAATAACAAATATAAGTAAATAAAATTGATTCACACACCACAAATGAACACAAAAGTTTTTTTATCCAAGTTTGGGAAAATTTCTACACCTGTTTTAAAAAATTAATATGCATGTTTGAAACATGTTAAATATGCAAATGACCTATGGATGCAAACATTTTACCCGAATCAAACAAGTCATTATTTTTCCCATTTACAAAAAGCTAACCTACGATCGTAGATGATTGTAAAGTGATTTATCATGCGTAACAGGCTATATCTTAGTAAGGAATGACTTATGGATTGGGAGTCTAAACTTAGTTTAAAATCCCCCGCGTCACCCTTTTCCCTACGATTGCAAAACCTGATATATAAAAACTAAAAAGAGTTTAAAATCCCTAAAAATTACAGACACTTTTGGAATTTTCACTCTCGACATTTGTGCATTGTGCATTTCCATTTTAGATGTATACTTTTTTCTTAAATCAAAACTTGCGTTTTCACTTTCCCTTCATCTCATAAACATAAAAGGAGATAAAAGGCAAATAGATCACAATAAAATGAAAATTTTAGAGTTTATGTATGGATAAAATTTAAAACAAATAATAAATGTAAGTAAAGAAAATTTATCCACAAACCACAAATGAAAACCTAAGTTTCGTTGTTCAGGTTTGGGAAATTCCAGAAGTTCAACCCTAATAGCTTGGAATTTTATAAAAAAGAGATTTTTGTACACATGTTTTAAAAAATGGATATGCATGCTTGAAACAAGTTACAGATGAAATGACATTAGATTCTCAAGTGAACGTGAAGTGGGATATTTACCCGAGTCAAAGAAGCCATTACCCTTCCCATTTACAAAAATCTGACCAAACGATCATAAATGATTGTAAAGTGATTTATCATTCGTAATGGGCTATATTTTTTTATGGAATGACTTATGGATTGGGAGTCAACATTCAGTTAAAAATCCCTCGCCTGCCTCTTTTCCCGACGATTGCAAAACCAGATATATAAAAACTAAAAATAGTTTACAATCCCTAAAAATAACATACACTTTTGGAATCATCGCTCTCTACATATGTGCATTGTGCATTTCCATTTTAGATGTGTACGTTTTTTTCTTAAATCCAAACGTGAGTTTTCACTTTCTCTTCATCTCGTAAACAAAAAAAGAGATAAAAGGCAAATAGATTACAACAAAATGAAAATTTTAGAGTTTATGTATGGAAAATATTTAAAGCAATAAAAAATGTAAGTAAAAAAAATTTATTCACACACCACAAATGAACACAAAAGTTTTGTTATCCAAGTTTGGGAAATTTCACTAGTTCAACCCTAATTGCTTGGAATTTTATGAGAAAGAGATTTTGATACACATGTTTTAAAAAATGGTTATGCATGCTTGAAACATGTTAAAGATGCAAATGACCTAAGGATCCAAACCTTTTAAAGTGAATAACTTTAAATTCTCAAGAGAACGTGCGGTGGGATATTTACCTGAGTCAAACAAGCCATTATTTTGACCATTTACAAAAAGCTGATCTAACGATCATAGATGATTGTAAAGTGATTTATCATTCGTAAGGCTATATTTTTGTAAGGAATGAATGATGGATTGGGAGACAATAGTCAGTTAAAAATCCCTCGCCTCCCCTTTTCCCGAGGATTTGGAAACTTGATATTTAAAAACAAAAAATTGTTTACAATCCCTAAAAATTAAAGGCACTTTCTGGAATTATCACTCTCTACATATGTGCATTGTGCATTTCCAATTTAGATGTGTACTTTTTTTCTTTAATCAAAGCTTGAGTTTTCACTTTCCCTTCATCTCGTAAACAAAAAAAGAGATAAAAGGCAAATAGGTCACTACAAAATGAAATTTTTTGAGTTTACGTATAGAAAAAATTTAAAGCAATAACAAATGTCAGTAAAGAAAATTTATTCACACACCGCAAATGGACACAAAAGTTTTGTTATCCATGTTTGGGAAATTTGACTAGTTCAACCCTAATAGCTTGGGATTTTATTAGAAAGAGATTTTTCTACATGTGCTTTAAAAAAAGAATATGAATGCTTGAAACATGTTAAAGATGCAAATGACCTATGGATCCAAACCATTTAAAGAGAATAACTTTAAATTCTCAAGTGAACGTTCGGTGGGTTATTTACCCGAGTCAAACAAATCCATTATTTTGCCCATTTTCAAAAAGTTGACCTAACGATCATAGATGATTGTAAAGTCATTTATCATGCGTAATGGGCACTATTTTTGTGAGGAATGACTTATGGATTGGGCGTCAACACTCAGTTAAATATCCACCGCCTCCACTTTTCCTTAAGATTGCAAAACATGATATATAAAAACTAAACAGAGTTTACAATCCCTAAAAGTTTATGACACTTTTATGAATTACCACTCTCGAAATTTGTGCATTGTCCATTTCCATTTTAGATGTGTACTTTTTTTTAAAATCAAAACATGAGTTTTCACTTTCCTTTCATCGCGTAAAGAAAAAATGAGATAAAAGGCAAATAGATCACATCAAAATGAAAATTTTAGAGTTTACGTATGGAAAAAATTTAGTGAAAAAAAAATTTAAGTTAAGAAAATTTATTCCCACACCACAAATGAACACAAAATTTTTGGTATCCAAGTTTGGGAAATTCCACTAGTTCAACCCTAATAGCTTGGAATTTTATAAGAAAGACATTTTTTTACACATGTTTTAAAAAATGGATATGCAAGCTTGAAACATGTTAAAGAGGCAAATGACCTATAGATCCAAACCTTTTAAAGAGAATATCATTGAATTCTCAAGTGAACATGCGGTGGGATTTTTACACGAATAAAAAAAGCCATTATTTTACCCATTTACAAAAAGCTGACCGAACGGTCATAGATTATTGTAAAGTGATTTATCATGTGTAATGGGCAATTATTTTTTGAGGAGTGGCATATGGATTGGGAATCAACACTTGGTTAAAATTCCCATGCCTTCCCTTTTCCCGACGATTGCGAAACCTCATACATAAAAACTAAAAAGAGTTTACAATCCCTAAAAACTATAGACATCTTTTTGAAATTATCACTCTCCACATTTGTGCATTGTGCATTTCCATTTTAGATGTGTACTTTTTTTTTCTTAAATCAAAACTTGAATTTTCACTTTCCTTTCATCTCGTAAACAAACAAAAAGATAAAAGGCAAATAAATCACAACAAAATGAAAATTTAAGACTTTTGGAAGGAAAAAATTTAAAGTTGTAACAAATGTAAGTAAAGAAATTTTTTTCACACACCACAAATGAACTCAAAAGTTTTGTTATCCAAGTTTGGGAAATTCCACTAGTTCAACCCTAATAGCTCAAAATTTTATGAGAAAGATTTTTCTACACATGTTTTAAAAAATGGGTATGCATGCTTGGAACTTTTTAAAGATGCAAATGACCTATAGATCCAATTATTTTATAGAGAATAACATTAAATTCTCAAGTGAACGTGCGGTGCGATATTTACCTGAGTCAAACAAGCCATTATTTTGCCCATTTACAAAAACCTGACCTAACGATCATAGATGAATGTAAAGTGATTTATCATGCATAATGGGTTATATTTTTGTAAGGAATAACTTATCGATTGGAAGTCAACACTTAGTTAAAAAACCCCCGCCTCCCCCTTTTCCCGAAAGATTGCAAAACCTGATATATAAAAAATAAAAAGAGTTTACAATCCCAAAAAATTCCATACACTTTTTGGAATTATCACTCTCTACATTTGTGCATTGTGCATTTCCATTTTAGATATGTAATTTTTTTTCTCCAATCAAAACATGAGTTTTCACTTTCCCTTCATCTCGTAAACAAATAAAGAGATAAAAGGCAAATAGATCGCAACAAAATGAAAATTTTAGAGTTTATTTATAAGTAAATAAAATTTATTCACACACGACAAATGAACTCAAAAGTTTCTTTATCAAAGTTTGGGAATTTCCACTAGTTTAACCCTAATAGCTTCGAATTTTATAAGAAACTTTTTTTGACACATTTTTTAAAAAATGGAAAAAAGAGATAAAAGGCAAATAGATCACAACAAACTAAAAATTTTAGAGCTTATGTATGGAAAAAAATTTAAGCAATAACAAATGTAACTAAAGAAAATTTCTTCACACACTACAAATGAAGACAAAAGTTTTGTTATTCAAGTTTGACAAATTTCACTTGGTCAACCCCAATAGCTTGGAACTTTATTAGAAAAAGATTTGTCTTCACATGTTTTAAACAATGGATATGCATGCTTCAAACATGTTAAATATGTAAATGACCTATGGATCCAAACCTTTTACAGAGAATAACATTAGATTCTCAAGTGAACGTGCGGTGGGATATTTACCCGAGTCAAACAAGTCATTATTTTGCCCATTTATAAAAAGCTGACCTAACGATCATAGATGATTGTATAGTGATTTATCATGCATAACGGGCTATATTTTTTTAAGGAATGACTTATGCATTGGGCGTCAACACTCGGCCAAAAATCACTCGCCTCCCCTTTTCCCAACGATTGCAAAACCTGATATATAAAAACTAAAAAAAGTTTAAAATCCCTAAATATTTAAGACACTTTTTTGAATTATCACTCTCTACATTTGTGCATTGTGCATTTCCATTTTAGATGTTTACTTTTTATTCTTAAATCAAAACATGAGTTTTCAGTTTCCCATCATTTCGTAAACAAAAAAAGAGATAAAAGGCAAATAGCACACAACAAAATAAAAATTTTAGACTTTATGGATGGAAAAAATTTAAAGTTGTAACAAATTTAAGTAAAGAAATTTTTTTCACACACCACAAATGAACTCAAAATTTTTTTTCTCCAAGTTTGGGAAATTCCACTAGTTCAACCCTAATAGCTCGGAATTTGATAAGAAAGATATTTTTCTATTCATGTTTTAAAAATCTATATGCGTGCTTGAAACAAGTTCAAGATAAAAATGACGAATGAATCCAAACCATTTAAATAGAATAACATTAAATTTTCAAGTGAACATGCGGTGGGATATTTACGCGAGTCAAACAAGCCATTATTTTGGCCATTTACAAAAAGCTGACCTAACGATCATCAATGAATTTAAAGTGATTTATCATGCATTATGGCTTATATTTTTGTAAGGAATAACTTATGAATTGGGAGTCAACACTTAGTTAAAAAAATCCCGCCTCCCCCTTTTCCCGAAGATTGCAAAACCTGATATATAAAAATTAAAAAGAGTTTACAATCCCTAAAATTCCAGACATTTTTTGGAATTATCACTCTCTACATTTTTTCATTGTGCATTTCTATTTTAGATGAGTAGTTTTTTTTCTCCAATCAAAACATGAGTTTTCACTTTCCCTTCATCTCGTAAACAAATAAAGAGATAAAAGGCAAATAGATCACAACAAAATGAAAATTTTAGAGTTTATGTATAAGTAAATAAAATTTATTCACACTCAACAAATGAACTCAAAAGTTTTGTCATCTAAGTTTGGGAATTTCCACTAGTTCAACCCTAATAGCTTCGAATTTTATACGAAAGAGATTTTTTGACACATGTTTTAAAAAATGGATATGCATGCTTGGAACATGGTCAATATACAAATGACCTATGGATCCAAACCTTTTAAAGAGAATAACATTATATTCACATGTGAACGTGCGGTGGGATATTTAGCCAAGCCAAACAAGCCATTATTTTTCAATTTTCAAAAAGATGACCTAACGATCATAGATGATTGTAAAGTGATTTATCATGCAAAACGGACTATATTTTTGTAAGGATTGACTTATTGATTGGGAGTCAACACTCAAGTAAAAATCCCCTGCCTCCCCCTTTTTCCCTATGATTGCAAAACCTGATATAAAAACAAAAAAGAGCTTACAATCCCTAAAAATTCCAAACACTTTTTGGAATTATCACTCTTTACATTTGTGCATAGTGCATTTCCATTTAAGATGTGTACGTTTTTTTCGGAAATCAAAACTTCAGTTTTTAGTTTCCTTCATGTCCTAAAAAAAGAAGAGATAAAAGGCAAATAGATCACAACAAACTGATAATTTTAGAGTTTATGTATGGAAAAAATTTTACGCAATAACAAATGTAACTAAAGAAAATTTATTCACACACCACAAATGAAGATAAAAGTTTTTTTATCCAAGTTTGAGAAATTCCATTTGTTCAACCCCAATAGCTTGGAATTTTATTAGAAAAAGATTTTTCTTCACATGTTTTAAAAAATGGATATGCATGCTTTAAACATGTTAAAGATGCAAATGACCTTTGGATCCAAACCTTTTACAGAGAATAACATTAGATCCTCAAGTGAACGTTCGGTGGGATATTCACCCGAGTCAAACAAGCCATTCTTTTGCCCATTTACAAAACGCTAACCTAACGATCATAGATGATTGTAAAGTGATTTATCATGCGTAACGGGCTATATTTTTGTAAGGAATGACTTATGGATTGGGAGTCAACACACAGTTAAAAATCCCCTGCTTCCCCTTTTCCCGTCGATTGAAAAATGTAATATATACAAACTAAAAAGAGTTTACAATCCCTAAAAATTTAAGACACTTTTTGGAAATATCACTCTCTACATTTCTGGATTGTGCATTTCCATTTTAGATGTGTACTTTTTATTCTTAAATAAAAACTTGAGTTTTCAGTTTCCCATCATTTCGTAAACAAAAATAGAGATAAATGGCAAACAGCTCACAACAAAATGAAAATTTTAGAGTTTATGAACGGAAAAAATTTAAAGAAAAAATAAATGTAAGAGAAGAAAATTAATTCACACACCACAAATGAACACAAAAGTTTTGATATCCGAGTTTGGGAAATTCCACTAGTTCAACCCTAATTGCTTGGAATTTTATAAGAAAGATATTTTTCTATTCATGTTTTAAAAATCTATATACGTGCTTGAAACAAGTTCAAGATACAAATGATGAATGAATCCAAACCATTTAAAGAGAATAACATGAAATTGTGAAGCGAACGTGCGGCGGGATATTGACCCGAGTCAAACAAGCTTTTATTTTGCTCATTTACAAAAATATGACCTAACGATCATAGATGATTTTAAAGTGATTTATCTTGCGTAACGAGCAATATTTTTGTAAGGAATGACTTATGGAATGAGAGTCAACACTCGGTTAAAAATCCCCCGCCTCTCCATTTTCTAGACGATTGCAACACCATATATATAAAAACAAAAAAGAGTTTACAATTCCTAAAAATTATCACTCTCTACATTTGTGCATTGTGCATTTTCATTTTAGACGTGTACTTTTTTTGTTAAATATAAAATTGAGATTTCACTTTCCCTTCATCTCATAAACAAAAAAAAGAGATAAAAGGCAAATAGATGACAACAAAATGAAAATTTTAAAGTTTATGTATGAAAAAAATTTCAAGAAATAAAAAAAGTAAGTAAAGAAAATTTATTCGCAAACCACAAATGAATACTAAAGTTTTTTTATCCAAGTTTTGGAAATTCTTGTAGTTCAACCCTAATAGCTTGGAATTTTATAAGAAAGAGATTTTTCTACACATGTTTTAAAAAATGGATATGCATGCTTGAAACATGTTAAAGATGCAAATGACCTATGGATCCAAACTTTTTGAAGAGAATAACATTAAATTCTCAGGTGAACGTGCGGTGGGATATTTACCTGAGTCAAACAAGCCATTATTTTGCCTATTTATGAAAAGCTGACCTAACGATCATGAATGATTGTAAAGTGATATATCATGCGTAACGAGCTATATTTTTTTAAGGAATGACTTATGGATTGGGAGTCAGCACTCGGTTTGAAAATCCCTAGGCTTTCTCTTTTCCCGACGATTGTAAAACCTGATATGTTAAAACTAAAAATAGTTTACAATCCCTAAAAATTATAGACACTTTTTGGAATTATCACCCTCTACATTTTTGCATTGTGCAATTCAATTTTAGATGTGTACTTTTTTTTCTTAAATCAAAACTTGAGTTTTCACTTTCCCTTCATCTCGTAAACAAGAAAAGAGACAAAAGGCAAATAGATCTCAACAAAATGAAAAATTTAGAGTTTTTGTATGGAAAAAATTTAAAGCTATAAAAAAGTTAAGTAATGAAAATTTATTCACACACTGACCTAACAATCATAGATGATTGTAAAGTGATTTATCATGCGTAACGGGTTATATTTTTCTAAGAAATGACATATGGATTGGGAGTCAGCACAGAGTTAAAAATCCCCTGCCTCCCCTTTTCCCGATGATTGCAAAACATTATATATAAAAACTAAAAAGAGTTTACAATCTCTTAAAATTACAGACACTTTTAGGAAGTATCCCTCCCTACATTTGTGCATTGTGCATTTCCATTTTAGATGTGTACTTTTTGCTCTTAAATCAAAACTTGAGTTTTCACTTTCCCATCATCTCGTAAACAAAAAAAAAAGAGGTAAAAGCAAATAGATGACAACAAAATGAATATTTTTGATTTAATGTAAGTAAAAAAATTAAAGCAATAACAAATGTAAGTAAAGAAAATTTATTCACACCCCACAAATGTACACAAAAGTTTTGTTATCCAAGTGTGGGAAATTCCCCTAGTTCAACCCTAATAGCTTGGAATTTTATAAGAAAGAGATTTTTATACACATGTTTTCAAAAATGGATATGCATGCTTGAAACATGTTAATGATGGAAATGACCAATAGATCCAAACCGTTTAAAGAGAATAACATTAAATTCTCAAGTGAACGTGTGTTGGGATATTTACCCAAGTCAAACAACCATTTATTTCTCCCATTTAAAAAAAATGACTTAACGATCATAGATGATTGTAAAGTGATTTATCATGCGTAACAGGCTTTATTTTTTGAAGGAATGACTTATGGATTGGGAGTCAACACTAAGTTAAAAATCCCTTGCCTGCCCCTTTTCCCGACGATAACAAAACCTAATATATTAAAACTAAAAAGAGTTTACAATCCCTAAAAATTACAGACACTTTTTGGAATTATCTCTCTATACATTTGTGCATTTTCCATTTCCATTTTAGATTGTACTTTTTTCTTAAATCAAAACCTTAGTCAAACAAGCTATTATTTTTCCCATTTACAAAAAGCTAACCAAATGATCGTAGATGATTGTAAAGTGATTTATCATTCATAACGGGCTATATATTTGTAACGAATGACATATGGATTGGGAGTCTACAATCTGTTAAAAATCCCCCGCCTCCCCCTTTTTTGTACGATTGCAAAACCTGATATATAGAAACTAAAAAGAGTTTACAATCCCTAAAAATTACAGATACTTTTATGAATTATCACTCTCTACATTTGTGCATTGTGCATTTCCATTTTAGATGTGTACTTTTTTTTCTAAAATCAAAACTTGAGTTTTCACTTGCCCTTTATCTCATAAACAAATAAAGAGATAAAAGGCAAATAGATCAATACAAAATGAATATTTTAGAGTTTATATATGGAAAAATATCAAGAATTAAAAAATGTAAGTAAAGAAAATTTATTCACACAGCACAAATGAACACAAATGTTTTGTTAGCCAAGTTTGGGAAATTTCACTAGTTCAACCCTATTAGCCTGGAATTTTATAAGAAAGAGAATTTTCTACACCTGTTTTAAAAAATGGTTATGCATGCTTGAAACATGTTAAAGATGAAGATGACCTATGGATCCAAACCTTTTAAAGAGAATAACATTAAATTCTCAAGTGAACGTGTGGTGGGATATTTACCCGAGTCAAACAAGCCATTATTAGGCCCATTTAAAAAATGCTGACCTAACAATCATAGATGATTGTAAAGTGATTTATCATGTGTAACGGGCTATATTTTTGTAAGGAATGCCTTATGGACAGAGAGTCAACACCCAGTTAAAAATCCCCCACCTCCCCCTTTTCCTGACGATTGCAAAACCTTATATCTAGAAACTAAAAAGAGTTCACAATCCCTAAAAATTATAGACACTTTTTGGAATTATCACTATCAACATTTGTACATTGCGCATTTTCTTTTTAGATGTGTACTTTTTTTGCTTAAATCAAAACTTGAGTTTTCACTTTCCCTTTAGCTCGTAAACAAATAAAGAGATCAAAGGCAAATAGATCACAACAAAATGAAAATTTTAGATTTTATATATGGAAAAAATTTAAATAATTAAAAAATGTAAGTAAAGAAAATTTATTCACACACCACAAATGTACACAAATGTTTTGTTATGCAAGTTTGGGAAATTCCACTAGTGCAACCCTAATAGCTTGGAATTTTATAAGAAAGGGACTTTTCTACACATGTTTTAAAACATGGATATGCATGCTTGAAACATGTTAAAGATGCAAATGACCAATGGATCCAAACCTTTTAAAGAAAATAACATTAAATTCTCAAGTGAACGTGCGGTGGGATATTTACCCGAGTCAAACAACCCTTTATTTCTCCCATTTCTAAAAAACTGACCTAACGATCATAGATGATTGTAAAGTGCTTTATCATGCGTAATGGGCTATATTTTTGTAAGGAATGACATATGGATTGGGAGTAAGCACTCGGTTAAAAAATCCCCCGCCTCTCCCTTTTCCCGATGATTGCAAAACCTGATATATTAAAACTAAAAAGAGTTTACAATCCCTAAAAATTACAAACACTTTTTGGAATTATCAATCTCTACATTTGTGCATTATGCATTTCCATTTTAGATGTGTACTTTCTTTTCTTAAATCAAAACATGAATTTTCACTTTGCTATCATCTCGTAAACAAAAAAAGAGATAAAAGGAAAATAGATAACAATAAAATGAAAATTTTAGAGTTTATGTATGGAAAAAATTTAAAGCTTTAAAAAATTTTGCACCATAAATGAACACAAAAGTTTTGTTATCCAAGTTTGGGAAATTCCTCTAGTTCAACCCTAATAGCTTAGAATTTTAAAAGAATGAGATTTTTCTACACATGTTTTAGAAAATGGATATGCATACTTGAAACATGTTAAAGATGCAAATGACCTATGGATCCAAACCATTTAAAGAGAATAACAATAAATTCTCAAGTGAACGTGCGGTGGGATATTTACTCGAGTCAAACAACGCATTATTTTGCCCATTTAAAAAATGCTGACCTAAAAATCATAGATGATTTTAAAGTGATTTATCATTCGTAAGGGGCTATATTTTTTTATGGAATGACTTATGGATTGGGAGTCAACATTCGGATAAAAATCCCCTGCCTCACCCTTTTCCCGACGATTGCAAAACCTTATATATAAAAACTAAAAAGAGTTTGCAATCCCTAAAAATTACAGTTATTTTTTGGAATTATCACTCTCTACATTTGTGCATTGTCCATTTCCATTTTAGATGTGTACTTTTTTTTCTTAAATCAAAACTTGAGTTTTAAGTTTCCCTTCCTCTCGTAAACAAAAAAAAAGAGATAAAAGACAAATAGATCACCACAAATTGAAAACTTTTTGGAGTTTATGTATGGAAAAAATTTTAACCTATAAAAAATTCAAGTAAAGAAAATTTATTCACACACAACAAATGAACACAAAAGTTTTTTTTATCCAAGTTTGGGAAATTCCTCTAGTTCAACCCTAATAGCTTGGAATTTTATAAGAATGAGATTTTTCTACACATGTTCTAGCAAATGGATATGCATACTTGAAACATGTTAAAAACGCAAATGACCTATGGATCCAAACCATTTAAATAGAATAACATTAAATTCTCAAGTGATCGTGCGGAGGGATATTTACCCGAGTCAAACAACCCATTATTTTGCCCATTTACAAAACGCTGACCAAACGATCATATATGATTGTAAAGTGATTTATCATTCATAACGAGCTATATTTTTTTAAGGAATGACTTATGGATTGGTAGTCAACACTTAGTTAAAAATCCCCCGCCTCCGCCTTTTGCCGATTATTGCAAAACCTGATATAAAAAACTAAAAAGAGTTTACAATCCCTAAAAATTACTGTCAATTTTTGGAATTATAACTCTACATTTGTGCATTGTGCATTTCCATTTTAGATATGTACTTTTTTTTCTTAAATCAAAACTTGAGTTTTCACTTTCCCTTCATCTCTTAAACAAAAAAAGAGATAAAAGGCAAATAGATCACTATAAAATGAAATTTTAGAGTTTATGTAAGGAAAAAATTTAAAGCTATAAAAAAATTTAGTAAAGAAAATTTATTCAGACACCACAAATGAACACAAAAGTTTTGTCATGCAAGTTTGGGAAATTCCACTATTTCTACCCTTGTACTTTGGAATTTTATAAGAAAGAGATTTTTCTACACATGTTTTAAAAAATGGAAATCCATGTTTGAAACATGTTAAACATGCAAATGACCTATGGATCCAAATCTTTTAAATAGAATAACATTAATTTTTTAAGTGAACGTGCAGGGGGATATTTACCCGAGTCAAACAAGGCATTATTTTATCGATTTAAAAAAAGCTGACCTAAGGGTCAAAGATTATTGTAAAGTGATTTATCATGCATAATGGGGTATATTTTTGTAAGTAATGACTCATGGGTTGGGAGTAATCACTCGGTTAAAAATCCCCCGCCTCCCCCTTTCCCGATGATTGCTAAACCTGATATATTAAAACTAAAAAGAGTTTACAATCACTAAAAATTGCAGACACTTTTTCGAATTTTCACTCTCAAACTTTGTGCATTGTGCATTTCCATTTTAGATGTGTCCTTTTTTTTCATAAATCAAAACTTGAGTTTTCACTTTCTCATCATCTCGTAAACAAAAAAAAAGAGATAAAAGGCAAATAGATCACAACAAAATGACAATTTAAGAGTTTATGTTTGGAAAAAATTTAAAGCAATAAAAAATTTAAGTAAAGAAAATTTATTCACACACCACTGCTGAACACAAAAGTTTTGTTATCCAAGTTTGGAAAATTCCACTAGTTCAACCCTAATAGCTCTAAATTTTAAAAGAAAGAGATTTTACTACACATGTTTTAAAAAATGGATATGCATGATTGAAACATGTTATAGATGCAAATGACCTTTGGATCCAAACCTTTTAAAGAGAATAACATTAAATTCTCAAGTGAATGTGCTTCGGGTTATTGACCCGTGTCAAACTCGCCATTATTTTGCCCATTTACAAAAAGCTGACCTAACGATATAGATGATTGTAAAGTGATTTATCTTGCGTAACGGGCTATATTTTTGTATGGAATTACTTATGGATTGGGAGTCAACAATCGGTTAAAAATCCCCCGCCTCCCCCTTTTCCCGACGATTACAAAACCATATATATAAAAACTAAAAAGAGTTAACAAATCCCTAAAAATTACAGACACTTTTTGGAATTATCACTCTCTACATTTGTGCATTGTGCATTTCCTTTTTAGATGTGTACTTTTTTTGCTTAAATAAAAACTTGAGTTTTCACTTTCCCTTTATCTCGTAAACAAATAAAGAGATAAAAGGAAAATAGATCACAACAAAATGAAAATTTTAGAGTTTATATACGGAAAAAATTTAAAAAATTAAAAAATGTATGTAACAAAAATTTATTCACACCCCACAAATGAATACAGAAGTTTTTTTTATCCACGTTTGGGAAATTCCACTAGTTCAACCCTAATAGCTTGGAATTTATAAGAAAGAAATTTTCCTACACATGTTTCAAAAAATGGATATGCATGCTTGAAACATGTTAAAGATGCAAATGACCTATGGATCCAAACCTTTTAAAGAGAATGACATTAAATTCTCAAGTGAACATGCTTCGTGATATTTACCTAAGTCAAACAACCCTTTATTTCTCCCATTTACAAAAAAATGACCTTACAATCATTGATGATTGTAAAGTTATTTATCATGCATAACGGGCTATATTTTTTTAAGGAATGAGTTATGGATTGGGAGTCAGTACTCGGTTAAAAATCCCCCCCTCCCCCTTTTCCCAACGATTGGAAAACTTGATATATAAAAACTAAAAAGAGTTTACAATCCCTAAAAATTAAAGACACTTTTTGGAATTATCACTCTCTACATTTGTGCATTATGCATTTTCTTTTTAGATGTGTTCTTTTTTTGCATAAATGAAAACTTGAGTTTTCATTTTCCCTTTATCTCGTAAACAAATAAAGAGATAAAAGGAAAATAGATCACAACAAAATGAAACTTTTATTGTTTACATACGGAAAAAATTTAAAAAATTAAAAAATTTTAAGTAAAAAAATATATTTACAGTCCACAAATGAAGACCAAAGTTTTGTTATCCGAGTTTGGGAGATTCCACTAGTTCAACTCTAATAGCTTGGAATTTTATAAGAAAGAGATTTTTCTACACTTGTTTTAAAAAATGGATATGCATGTTTGAAACATGTGAAAGATGCAAATGACCAATGGATCCAAACATTTTAAAGAGAAGAACATTAAATTCTCAAGTGAACGTGCGGTGGGATATTTATCCGAGTCAAACAACCCTTTATTTCTCCCATTTACAAAAAACTGACCTAACGTTCATAGATGATTGTAAAGTGATTTATCATGTGTAATGGGCTATATTTTTGTATGGAATGACTTTTGGATTGGGAGTCAACACTCAGTTAAAAATCCCTTACCTCCCCTGACAATTGCAAAACAAGATATGTAAAAACTAAAAAGAGTATACAATCCTTAAAAATTACAGACAGTTTTTGGAATCACCACTCTCTACTTTGGTGCATTGTGCATTTCCTTTTTAGATGTGTACTTTTTTTTCTTAAATCAAAACTTGAGTTTTCACTTTGGCTTTATCTCGTAAACAAATAAAGAGATAAAAGGCAAATAGATCACAATAAAATGAAAATTTTAGAGTTTATATATGGAAAAATTTTAAAGAATTAAAAAATGTAAGTAAAGAAAATTTATTCTCACATCACAAATGAACACAAATGTTTTGTTACCCAAGTTTGGGAAATTCCACTAGTACAACCCTAATAGCTTGGAATTTTATAAGAAAGAAATTTTTCTACACATGTTTTAAAAAATGGATATGGATGCTTGAAACATGTTAAAGATGCAAATGACCTATGTATCCAAACCTTTCAAAGATAATAACATTAAATTCTCAAGTGAACGTGCAATGAGATATTTACCTGAGTCAAACAAGCCATTATTTTGCCCATTTACAAAAAGATGACCTAACGATCGTAGAGGATTGTAAAGTGATTTATCAAGCGTAACTGGCTATATTTTTATAAGGAATGACTTATGGATTGGGAGTCTACACTATGTTAAAAATCCCCTGCCTCCCCCTTTTCTCTACGATTGGAAAACCTGATATATAAAAACTAAAAAGAGTTTACAATCCCAAAAAATTACAGACACTTTTTGGAATTATCACTCTCTAAATTTGTGCATTGTGCATTTCCATTTTAGATGTGCACTTTTTTTTCTTAAATCAAAACTTGAGTTTTCACTTTCCCATCATCTCGTATACAAAAAAAGAGATAAAAGGCGAATAGATCTGAACAAAATGAAAGTGTTAGAGTTTATGTATGGAAAAAATTAAAAGCAAAACAAATGTATGTAAATAAATTTTATTGACACACCACAAATGAACACAAAAGTTTTGTTATTCGAGTTTGGGAAATTGCACTAGTTCAACCCTAATAGCTTCTAATTTTATAAGAAAGAGATTTTTCTACACATGTTTTCAAAAATTGATATGCATGCTTGAAAAATGTTAAAGATGTGAATAACCAATGGATCCAAACAATTTAAATAGAACAACATGAAATTCTCAAGTGAACGTGTGGTGGAATATTTACCTGAGTCAAACAAGCCTTTATTTTGCCAATTTAAAAAAAGCTGACCTAACAATCATAGATGATTGTAAAGTGATTTATCATGCGTAACGTGCTATATTTTAGTAAGGAATGACTTATGGATTGAGTGTCAACACTCGGTTTAAAATCCCCCGCCACCTCCTTTTCTGGACGATTGCAAAATCTGATATATAAAAACTAAAAAGAGTTTACACTCCCTAAAAATTACAGAAATTTTTTGGAATTATCACTCTCTATGTATGTGCATTATGCATTTCCATTTAAGTTGTGTTCTTTTTTTTCTTAAATCAAAATTTTAGTTTTCACTTGCCCTTCATGTAAACAAAAAAAGCGATAAAAGGCAAATAGATCACAACACAATGAAAATTTTAGAGTTTATGAATGGAAAAAATTTAAAGCAATAACAAACGTAAGTAAAGAAAATTTATTCACACACCACAAATGAACACAAAAATTTTTTTATTCAAGTTAGTGAAATCCCACTAGTTCAACCCTTTTAGCTTGGAATTTTATAAGAAAGAGATTTTTCAACTTATGTTTTATAAAATGGAAATGCAAGCTTGAAACATGTTAAAGATTCAAATGATCTATGGATCCAAACCTTTCAAAGATAATAACATTAAATTCTCTAGTGAACGTGCAGTGGGATATTTACCCGAGTCGAACAAGCCATTATTTTGCCCATTTACAAAAAGCTGACCTAACGATCATAGGTGATACATTAGTAAGGAATGACTTATGGATTGATAGTAAATAGTCGGTTAAATCCCCTGCCTCCCCCTTTTCCAGAAGATTGCAAAACCTTATATATAAAAACTGAAAAGAGTTTATAATCGCAAAAAATTACAGACACTTTTTTGAATTATTACTCTCTACATTTGTGCATTGTACATTTCCATTTAAGATGTGTTCTATTTTTTCTTAAATATAAATTAGAATTTTCACTTTCCATTCTTCTCGTAAACAAAAAAAGAGATAAAAGGCAAATAGATCACAACAAAATGAAAATTTTAGAGTTTATGTTTGGAAAAAGTTTAAATCAATAACAAATGTAACTATAGAAAATTTATTCACACACCACAACTGAATACAAAAGTTTTGTCATCCAAGTTTGGGAAATTCCACTAGTTCAACTCTAATAGCTCTGAATTTTATAAGAAAAGGTTTTTCTACACATGTTTTAAAAAATGGATATGCATGCTTGAAACATGTTAAAGATGCAAATGACCTTCGGATCAAACCTTTTAAAGAGAATAACATTAAATTCTCAAGTGAATGTGCAGTGGGATATTTACCTGAGTCAAACAAGCCATTATTTTGGCCATTTAAAAAACCTGACCTAACGATCATTGATGATTGTAAAGTGATTTATCATGCGTAACGGGCTATAATTTTTTAAGGAATGACTTATGGATTGGTAGTCAACACTCAGTTAAAAATCCCCCATCTCCCCCATTTCTCGATGATTGCAAAACCTGGTATATAAAAACTTAAAAAAGTTTACAGTCCCCAAAAATTACAGACACTTTTTGTAATTATCTCTCATCATTTGTGCGTTGTGCATTGTGCAATTCAATTTTAGATGTAAACCTTTTTCTTAAATTAAAACTTGAGTTTTGACTTTCCCTTCATCTCGTAAACAAAAAAAGAGATAAAAGGCAAATAGATCACAAAAAAATGAATATTTTAGAGTTTATGTATGGAAAAAATTTAAAGTAATAACAAATGTAAGTAAATAAAATTTATTCACACACCACAAATGAACACAAAAAGTTTGTTATCCAAGTTTTGGAAATTCCACCAGTTAAACCCTAATTGCTTGGAAATTTTATAAGAAAAAGATTTTTCTACACATGTTTTATAAAATTGATATGCATGCTTCAAACATATTAAAGATGCAAATGACCTATGGAACCAAACCTTTTATAGAAAATAACATTAAATTCATAAGTGAATGTACGGTGGGATATTTACCCGAGTCAAACAAGCCATTATTTTGGCCATACATAACGGGCTATATTTTTGTAAGGAATAACTTATGGATTGCGAGTCAACACTCGGTTAAAAATCTCTCGCCTCCCCCTTTTCCCGACGATTGGAAAACCCGATATATAAAAACATAAAAGAGTTTACAATCCCTAAAGATTATAGTCACTTTTCAGAATTATCATTCTCTACATTTGTGCATTATGCATTTCCATTTTAGAAGTGTACTTTTTTTTCCTAATTCAAAACTTGAGTTTTTACTTTCCCTTCATCTTGTAAACAAAAAAACAGATAAAAGGCAAATAGATCATAACAAAATGAAAATATTAGATTTTAAGTATGGAAAAAAATTAAAGCAATAACAAATGAAAGTAGTGAAAATTTATTCACAAACCACAAATGAAAACAAAAGTTTTGTTATCCAAGATTGGGAAATTCCACTAGTTCAACCCTAATAGCTCGGAATTTTATAAGAAAGAGATTTTTCTACACTTGCTATAGAAAACGGATATGCATGCTTGAAAAAGATGCAAATTACCAATGGATCTAAACCTTTAAAAAGAGAATAACATTAAATTCTCAAGTGAACGTGTAGTGGGATATTTACCAAAGTCAAACAAGCCATTATTTTGCCCATTTAAAAAAAGATGACCTAATGATCATAGAGTATTGTAAAGTGATTTATCATGCATAACGGGATATATTTTTTTAAGGAATGACTTATGGATTGGGAGTCAACACTCAGTTCAAAATCCCTGCCTCCCCCTTTTGCCGACGATTGCAAAACCTGATAAATAAAAAGTAAAAAAAGTTTACAATACCTAAAAATTAAAGACACTTTTGGGAATTATCACTCTCTACATTTTTGCATTGTCTATTTCCATTTAATATGTATACTTTTTTCTTAAATAAAAACTTGAGTTTTCACTTTCCCTTCATCTCGTATACAAAAAAAGAGTATAAGGCAAATAGACCACTACAAAATGAAAATTTTAGAATTTATGTTTAGAAAAAATTTAAAGCAGTAAAAAATGTAAGTAAATAAAATTTATTAACACACCAATAATGAAAACAAAAGTTTTGTTATCCAAGTTTGGGAAATTCCACTTGAAATTCCACTTGTTCAACCCTAATTACTCGAAATTTCATCAGAAATAAATTTTTCTACACATGTTTTAAAAAATTGATATGCTTGCTCGAAACATGATAAAGATGCAAATGACCTATGGATCCAAACCTTTTAAATAAAATAACATTAAATTCTTAAGAAAATGTGCAGTAGCATATTTACCCGAGTCAAACAAGCCATTATTTTGCCCAGTTACAAACAGTTGACCTGACGATCGTAGATGATTATAAAGTGATTTATCATGCGTAACGGGTTATATTTTTGTAAGGAATGACTTATGGATTGGGAGTCTATACTTAGTTAAAAATCCCCGCCTCCCCCTTTTCCTCACGATTGCAATACCACATATATAAAAACTTAAAAGAGTTTACAATCCCAAAAAATTACAGACACTTTTTGGAATTTTTGCTCTCTACATTTGTGTATTGTGCATTTCCATTTTAGATGTATACTTTTTTCATAAATCAAAACTTGAGTTTTCACTTTCCCTACATCTCGTAAACATAAAAGGAGATAAAAGGCAAATAGATGACAACAAATGAAAATTTTAGAGCTTATGTACGGATAAAATTTAAAGCAAAAACAAATGTAAGTAAAGAAATTTTATTCACACACCACAAATGAACACAAAAGTTTCATTATCCAAGTTTGGGAAATTCCACTAGTCCAACCCTAATAGTTTGGAATTTTATAAGAAAGTGATATTTCTACACATGTTTTAAAAATTGAATATGCATGCATGAAACAAGTTAAACATGCAAATGACCTGTGGATCCAAACCTTTGAAGGCGAATAACATCAAATTCTCAAGTGAACGTGCGGTGGGATATTTACCTGAGTCAAACAAGCCATTATTTTGCCCGCTTACAAAAAGTTGACCAAACGATTATAAATGATTGTAAAGTGATTTATCAAGTGTAATGGTCTTTATTTTTGTAAGGAATGACTTATGGATTGGGAGTCAACACTTTTTTAAAAATCCCCCACCTCCCCCTTTTCCCGACGATTGCAAAACCTAATATATAAAAACTAAAAAGAGTTTACAAAACTTAAAATTTATAGAAACTTTTTGGAATTATCTGTCTCTACTTTTGTGCATTGTGCTTTTACTTTATAGATGTATTTTGTTTTAAGTCAAAACTTAAGTTTTCCCTTTCCCTACATCTCATTAACAAAAAAAAAGAGATAAAAGGCAAATAGATCACAACAAAATGAAAATTTTAGAGTTGATGTAAGGAAAAAATTTAAAGCAATAGAAAATGTAAATAAAGAAAATTTATTCACACACCACAAATGAACACAAAAGTTTTTTTATCCACATTTGGGAAATTTGACTAGTTCAACTCTAATAGCCCGTAATTTACAAGATACCGATTTTTCTACACCGGTTTTAAAAAATAGGTATGCGTACTTGAAATATGTTAAAGATGCAAATGACCTATGGATTGAAACCTTTTAAAGGGAATAAAATTAAATTCTACAGTGAACGTGTGGTTGGATATTTACCTGACTCAAAAAGCCAATATTTTGCCCAGTTACAAAAAGCTGACTTAACGATCCTAGGTGTTTGTAAAGTGATTTATCATGGGTAACAGGCTACATTTTTGTAAGGAATGACTTATGGATTGGGAGTCAACACTCAGTTAAAAATCCCCCCGCCTCCCCATTTTTCGGATGATTGCCAAACCTGATATATAAAAATAAAAAGAGATTACAATCCCTAAAAATTACAGATACTTTTTGGAATTATCTCTCTTAACATTTGTGCATTGTGAATTTCCATTTTAGATGTATACTATTTTCTTATATCAAAACTTGACTTTTCACTTTCCCAGAATCTTGTAAACAAAAAAGGAGATAAAAGGCAAATGGATCACAACAAAATGAAAATTTTAGAGTTTATGTATGGAAAAAATTTTAAGCAATCACAAATGTAAGTAAAGAAAATTTATTCACACACCACAAATGAACACAAATGTTTTGTTATCCAAGTTTGGGAAATTCCACTAGTTCAACCCTAATTGCTTGGAATTTTATAAGAAAGAGATTTTTCTACACATGTTTTAAAAAATGGATATGCATGCTTCAAACATGTCAAAGATGCAAATGAGCAATGGATCTGAACCTTTTAAAGAGAATAACATTAAATTCTTAAGTGAATGTGCGGTAGGAGAGTTACCCGAGTCAAACAAGCCATTACTTTGCCCATGTACAAAAAGCGAACATAACGATCGTAGATGATTGTAAAGTGATTTATCATGTGTAACGGGCTATATTTTGGTATGGATTGACTTATGGATTCAGAGTCTACACTCTGATAAAAATCCCTTCCTCCCCCTTTTCCCGACGATTGCAAAACCTAATTTATAAAAACTTAAAAGAGTTTACAGTCCCAAAAAATTACAGACACTTTTTGTAATTATCTCTCTCTATATTTGTGCATTGTGCATTTCCATTTTAGATGAATACTTTTTTATTAAATAAAAACTTTAGTTTTCACTTTCCCTTCATCTCGTAAACAAAAACAGTGATAAAAGGCAAATAGATCACAACAAAATGAAAATTTTAGAGTTTATGTATGCATAAAATTTAAAGCAATAACTAATGTAAATAAAAAAAAATTTATTCACACACCACAAATGAAAACAAAAGTTTTTTTATCCAAGTTTCGAAAATTCCACTAGTTCAACCCAAATAGCTCGGAATTTTATAAGAAAGGGATTTTTCTACACATGTTTTAAAAAATAGATATGCATGCTTGAAACATGTTAAAGATGCAAATGACATGTGGATCCAAACCTTTTAAAGAGAATAACATTAAATTCTTAAGAGAATTTGCAGTGGGATATTTACCCGAGTCAAACAAGCCATTATTTTGCCCATTTACAAAAAGCTGACATAGCAATCGTAGATGATTGTAAAGTGATTTATAAAGCGTAACAGGCTATACTTTTGAACAGAACGACTTATGGATTGGGATTCTACACTCAGTTAAAAATCCAACTCCTCCACCTTTTCCCGATGATTGCAAAACCTGATATATAGAAACTAAAAACAATTTACAATCCCCAAAAATTACAGACGCTTTTATGAATTCTCTCTCTACATTAGTGCATTGTGCATTTCCACTTTAGATGTATACTTTTTTCTTAAATCAGAAATTGAATTTTCACTATCCCTTCATCTCGTAAACAAAAAAAGATATAAATTGCAAATAGATCACAACAAAATGAAAATTTTAGAGTTTATGTATGGAAAAATTTTAAAGCAATAACAAATGTAAGTAAAGAAAATTTATTCACACACCACAAATGAACACAAAAGTTTTGTTAACCATGTTTGGGAAATTCCACTTGTTCAACCCCAATAGCTCGAAATTTCATAGGAAATAAATTTTTCTACACATGTTTTGAAAAATTGATATGCATGCTTGAAACAATGTAAAGATGCAAATGACCTATGGATCCAAATCTTTTAATAAGAATAACATTAAATTCTTAAGTGAATGTGTGGTGGGATATTTACCCGAGTCAAACAAGCCATTATTTTCCCATTTACAAAAAGCTGACCTAACGGGCAGTATTTTTGTAAGGAATGACTTAGGGACTGGGAGACTACACTCAGTTAAAAATCCCCCGCCCCCCCCTTTCTCGATGATTGCAAAACCTGATATATATAAGCTAAAAAGTGTCTGCAATCCCTAAAAATTACGGATAATTTTTGGAATTTTCTCTCTCTACATTTGTGCATTGTGCTTTTCCATTTTAGATGTAGACTTTTTGCTTAAATAAAAATTTTAGTTTTCACTTTCCCTTCTTCTCGTAAACAAAAAAAGAGATAAAAGGTAAATAGATCACAAAAAAATTAAAATTTTAGAGTTTATGTATGGAAAAATTTAAAGCAATGACAAATGTAAGTAAAGAAAATTTATCAACACATCACAAATGAACACAAAATTTTTGTTATCCAAGTTTGGGAAATTCCATAAGTTCAGCCCTTATAGCTCGGAATTTTATATGAAAGAATTTTTCCACACATGTTTTTAAAAAATGGTTATGCATGCGTGAAACTTGTTAAAGATGCAAATGACCTATGGATCCAAACCTTTTAAAGAGAATAACATTAAATTCTTAAGAGAATGTGCGGTGGGATATTTACCTGAGTCAAACAAGTCATTATTATGCCCATTTACAAAAAGCTGACATAGCGATCGTAGCTGATTGTAAAGTGATTTATCATGCGTAACAGGCTATATTTTTTTAAGGAATGAGTTATGGATTAGGAGTCTACATTGAGTTAAAAATCCCTCGCCTCCCCTTTTCCCGACGATTTCAAAACTTGATATATAAAAACTAAAAAGAGTTTACAATCCCGAAAAATTACAACCACTTTTTGGAATTATCTCTCTCTACATTTGTGCATTGTCCATTTCCATTTAAGATGTATACTTTTTTCTTAAATCAAAACTTGCGTTTTCACTTTCCCTTCATCTCGTAAACATAAAAAGAGATAAAAGGCAAATAGATCACAACAAAATGAAAATTTTAGAGTTTATGTATGGGAAAAATTTAAAGCAATAACAAATGTAAGTAAAGAAAATTTATTCACACACCACAAATAAACACAAAAGTTTTGTTATCCATGTTTGGAAAAGTCCATTATTTCAATCCTAATAGCTCGGAGTTTTATAAGAAAGAGATTTTTCTCCACATGTTTGATAAAATGGATATGCATGCAGGAAACATGTTCAAAATGAAAATCACCTATGGATCCAAACCTTTTAAAGAGAATAAAATTAAGTTCTCAAGTGAACATACAGTGGGATATTTACCCGAGTAAAAAAAGCCATTATTTTGGCCAATTAAAAAAAGCTTACCTAACAATCATAGAAGATTGTAAAGTGATTTATCATGTGTAACGGGAAATATTTATGTAAGAAATGACTTAAGGATTGGGAGTCAACACTCAGTTAAAAATCCCTCGCCTCCCCCTTTTCTTGACTAATGCAAAACCTGATATATAAAAACTTAGAAGAGTTTACCGTCCCCAAAAATTACAGACACAATTTGTAATTATCTCTCTCTACATTTATGCATTGTGCATTTCTATTTTAGATGTATACTTTTTTCTTAAATCAAAACTTGAGTTTTCACTTGCCCTTCATCTCGTAAACAAAAAAAGAGATAAAAGACAAATAGATCACAACAAAATGAAAATTTTAGAGTTTATGTATGGAAAAAATTTAAAGTAATAACAAATGTATGTAAATAAAATTTTTTTGCACACCACAAAATGAACACAAAAGTTTTGTTATCCAAGTTTGGGAAATTCCACTAGTTCAACGTACGGATTTTTATTAGAAAGAGACTTTTCTTTACACTTTTTAAAAAAATGGATTTGCATGCTTGAAACTTGTTAAAGATTCAAATAATCTATGGATCCAAACCTTTTAATGAGATTAAAATTAAATTCTCAAGTGAACGTGCGGTGGGATATTTTCCCAAGTCAAATAAGCCATTATTTTGCCAATTTACAAAAAGCTGACCTAACAATCATAGATGACTGTAAAGTGATTTATCATGCATAACGGGCTATATTTTTTTAAGGAATGACTTATGGATTGGGAGTCAACACTCAGTTAAAAATCATCTGCCTCCCCCTTTTCACAACGATTGCAAAACCTTATATATAAAACCTTAAAAGAGTTTACAATCCCTAAAAATTACTGACACTTTTTGGAATTATCTCTCTCTTCATTTGTGCATAGTGCATTTCCATTTTAGATGTATACTTTTTTCTTAAATCAAAACTTGAGTTTTCACTTTCCCTTCATCTCATTAACAAAAAAAGTGATGAAAAGCAAATAGATCACAACAAAATGAAAATTTTAGAGTTGATGAATGGAAAAAATTTAAAGCAATAACTAATGTAAGTAATGAAAATTTATTCACACACCACAAATGAACGCAAAAGTTTTGTAGTCCAAGTTTGGGAAATTCCACTAGTTCAACCCTAATTGCTCAGAATTTTATAAGTTAGAGATTTTTCTACACAGGTTTTAAAAAATGGATATGCATGCTTGAAACATATTAAAGATGCAAATGAACTATGGATCAAAACCTTTTTAATAGAATAACGTTAAATTCTCAAGTGAACGTGCGGTGTGATATTTACCCGAGTCAAACAAGCGAATATTTTGTCCACTTACAAAAAGCTGACTTAACGATCCTAGGTGATTGTAAAGTGATTTATCTTGGGTAACGGGCTACATTTTTGTAAGGAATGACTTATGGATTGGGAGTCAACACTCAGTTAAAAATCTCCCACCTCCCCCTTTTCCCGAGGATTGTAAAACCTGATATTTAAAAACTCAAAAGATTTTACAATTCCTAAAAATTACAGATACTTTTTGGAATTATCTCTCAAAATATTTGTACATTGTCCATTTCCATTTTAGATATGTACTATTTTCTTAAATCAAAACTTGACTTTGCACTTTCCCTTCATCTCGTAAACAAAAAAGGAGATAAAAGACTAATAGATCACAAAAAAAATGAAAATTTTAAAGTTTTAGGATGGAAAAAATTTAATGCTGTAACAAATGTAAGTGAAGAAAATTTATTCACAGACCACAAATGAACACTAAAGTTTTGTTTTCAAGGTTATGGAAATTCCACTAGTTCAACCCTAATAGCTTGGAATTTTATTAGAAAGAGATTTTTCTACATTTGTTTTTAAAAAAAGATATGGATGCTTGAAACATGTTAAAGATGCAAATTACCTATGGATCCAAACCTTTTAAAGAGAATTACATTAAATTCTCAAGTGAACGGGCGGTGGGATATTTACCCGAGTCAAACAAGGCATTAATTTGCCCAATAACAAAAATCTGACCGAAGGATCATAGATGAATGTAAAGTGATTTATCATACATAACAGGCTATATTTTTGTAAGGAATGACTTACTGATTAGGAGTCAACTCTCAGTTAAAAATACACCTCCTCCCCTTTTTCCCGACGATTGCAAAACCTGATATATAAAAACTAAAAAGAGTTTACAATCCCAAAAAAATTTTGGACACATTTTGGAATTATCTCTCTCTAAATTTACGCATTGTGAATTTCCAATTAAAATATTTACTTTTTTCTTAAATCAAAACTTTATTTTTCACATTCCCATCATCTCGTAAACAAAAAAAGAGATAAAAGGCAAATAGATCACAACAAGATGAAAATTTTAGAGTTTATCTATGGAAAAAATTTAAAAGCAATAACAAATGTAAGGAAAGAAATCTTATTCACACAACACAAATGAACAAAAATGTTTTGTTATCCAAGTTTGGGAAATTCCACTAGTTCAGCCCTAATAGCTCCGAATTTTATAAGAAGGAGATTTTTCTACACATGTTTTAAAAAAGGGATATGCATGCTTTAAAACTGTTAAAGATGAAAATGACCCATGGATCCAAACCTTTTTAAGAGAATAACATTAAATTCTCAAGTGAACGTGCGGTGGTATATTTACCCAAGTAAAACAAGCCATTATTTTGCCCCTTTACAAAAACTGACATTACGATCATAGATGATTGTAAAGTGATTTATCATGCGTAATGGGCTATATTTTTGTAAGGAATTACTTATGGATTGGGAGTCAACACTCAGTCAAAAATCCCCCGCCTCTCCCTTTTCCCGACAATTTCAAAACCTGATATATAAAAACTAAAAAGAGTTTACAATCCCTAAAAATTACAGACACTTTTTGGAATTATCTCTTTCTACATTTGTGCTTTGAGCATTTCCATTTTGGATGTATACTTTTTTATTAAATCAAAACTTGAGTTTTCACTTTCCCTTCATCTCTTAAACAAAAAAAAAGAGATAAAAGGCAAATAGATCACAACAAAATGAAAGTTTTAGGGTGTATGTATGGAAAAAATTTAAAGTAATAAAAAATGTAAGTAAAGAAAATTTTTTCACACCCTACAAATGAACACAAAAGTTTTATTATCCAAGTTCGGGAAATTCCATTTGTTCAACCCTAATATTCAATATTTAAAACATGTTAAATATTCAAATGACCTAGGGATCCAAACCTTTTAAAAAGAAAACTTTAAATTCTTAAGTGAACGCACGGTGGGTTATTTACACGAGTCAAACAAGCCATTATTTTGCCCATTTACAAAAAACTGACCTAACGATAATAGATGATTGTAAAGTTATTTATCATGCATAACGAGCTATATTTTTGTAAGGAATGACTTATGGACTGGGAGTCAACACTCAGTTAAAAATCCCCCACCTCTCCATTTTCCCGACGATTGCAAAACCTGATATATAAAAACTAAAAAGAGTTTACAATCCCCAAAATTTACAGACACTTTTTGGAATTATCTCCCTCTAGATTTGTCCAATGTGCACTTCCATTTTAGATGTATACTTTTTTCTTAAATCAAAACTTGAGTTTTCACTTTCCCTTCATCTCGTAAACAAAAAAAGGAATAAAAGGCAAATAGATCACAACAAAATGAAAATTTCAGAGTTTATGTGTGGAAAAAATTTAAAGAAATAAAAAATGTAAGAAAAGAAAATTTATTCACACACCAAAAATGAGCACAAAAGTTTTGTTATCCAAGTTTGGGAATTATCTCTTGTTCAAGCTTAATAGCTCGGAATTTTATAAGAAAGAGATTTTTCTACACTTCTTATAAAAAATGGATATGCATGCTTGAAACATGTTAAAGATGCAAATGACCTATGGATCCAAACCTTTAAAAAGAGAATAACATTAAATTCTCAAGTGAACGTGCGGTGGGATATTTGCCCGAGTCAAACAAGCCATTATTTTGCCCAGTTATCATGCCTAACGGGCTGTATTTTTGTAAGGAATGACCTATAGATTGGGAGTCAACACTCAGTTAAAAATCCCCCACCTCCCCCTTTTCCCGACGATTGCAAAACATGATATTAAAATCCCTAAAAATTACGGACACTTTTTGGAATTATCTCTCTCTGCATTTGTGCATTGTGCATTTCCATTTTTTATGTATACTTTTTTCTTAACTTAAAACTTGAGTTTTCACTTTCCCTTCATCTCATATACAAAAAAAGAGATAAAAGGCAAATAGATCACAACTAAATGAAAATTTTAGAGTTTATATATGGAAAATATTTAAAGCAACAACAAATATAAGTAAAGAAAATTTATTCACACACCACAAATGAGCACAAAAGTTTTGTTATCCAAATTTGGGAAATTCCACTAGTTCAACGCTCGGAATTTTATACGAAAGTGATTTTTCTACACATGTTTTAAATTTTAGATATGCATGCTTGAAACTTGTTAGATATGCAAATGACCTATGGATACAAACCATTTAAAGAAACTAACTTTAAATTCTCAACTGAACGTGTGGTGGGATATTTAGCCGAGTCAAACAAGTCATTATTTTGCCCATTTACAAAAAGCTAACCTAATAATAATAGGTGATTGTAAAGTGATATATCATGCATAACGGGCTAATTTTTAGTAAGGAATGACTTATGGATTGGGAGTCAACACTAAGTTAAAAATCCCCCGCCTCCCCCTTTTCCCGACGATTGCAAAACTAGATATATAAAAATTAAAAAGAGTTTACAATCCCTAAAAATTACAAACACTTTTTGGAATTATCGCTCTCTACATTTGTGCATTGTACATTTCCATTCCAGATGTATACTTTTTTCTTAAATCAAAACTTGAGTTTTCACTTTCCCTCATCTCGTAAACAAAAAAAGTGATAAAAGGCAAATAGATCACAACAAAATGAAAATTTAAGAGTTTATGTATGGAAATTTATTCACACTCCACAAATGAACACAAAAATTTTTTTATCCAAGTTTGGGAAATTCCATTAGTTCAACCCTAATAGCTCCGAATTTTATAAGAAAAAGATTTTTCTGCACATATTTTAAAATTTTAATATGCATTTTTGAAACATGTTAAATATGAAAATTACCTATGGATCCTTTAAAAAGAAAACATTAAATTTTTAAGTGAACGTACAGTCGTATATTTACCAAAGTCAAACCAGCCATTATTTTGCCCATTTACAAAACGCTGACCTAACGATCATAGATGATTGTAAAGTTATTTATCATGCATAAAGGATATATTTTTGTAAGTAATGACTTATGGATTGGGAGTCAACACTCAGTTAAAAATCCCCCACCTCCCCCTTTTCCCGACGATTGGAAAACCCGATATATATATAAAAAGTAAAAAGAGTTTACAATCAATAAAAATTATAGACACTTTTGGGAATTATCTCTCTCTACATTTGACCATTGTCCATTTCCATTTTAGGTGTTTACTTTTTTTTAAATCAAAACTTGAGTTTTCACTTTCCCTTCATCTCGTAAAAAAAAAAAGAGATAAAAGGCAATTAGATCACAACAAAATGAAAATTTTAGAGTTTATGTATGGAAAAAATTTAAAGAAAAAAATATGTAAGAAATGAAAATTTATTCACACACCACAAATGAACACAAAAGTTTTGTTATCCAAGTTTGGGAAATTCCACTAGTTCGACCCTAATAGCTTGGAATTTTATAAGAAAGAGATTTTTCTACACATGTTTTAAAAAATGGATATGCATGCTTGAAAGATGTTAAAGACGCAAATGTCCTACGGATTCAAACCTTTTAAAGAGAATAACATTAGATTCTCAAGTGAACATGCGGAGGGATATTTACCCGAGTCAAACAAGCCATAATTTTGCCAATTTACAAAAACCTGACCTAACGACTATAGATGATATTAAAGTGATTTATCATGCGTAACAGGCTATAATTTTGTAAGGAATGACTTATGGATTTGGTGTCAACACTCAGTTAAAACACCCCCACCTCCCCCTCTTCCCTACGATTGCTGAACCGGATATATAAGAACTAAATGGAGTTTACAATCCCTAAAAATTATAGACACTTTTTAAAATTATCTCTCTCTAAATTTGTGCATTGTGCATTTCCATTTTAGATAAATACTTTTTTCTTAAATCAAAACTTGAGTTTTCACTTTCCCTTCATCTCGTAAACAAGAAAAGAGATAAAAGGCAAATAGATCACAACAAAATGAAAATTTAAGAGTTTATGCATGGAAAATATTCAAAGCAATAACAAATATAAGTATGGAAAATTTATTCACACACCACAAATGAGCACAAAGGTTTTGTTATGTAAGTTTGGAAAATTTCACTAGTTCAACACATGGAATTTTATAAGAAAGAGATTTTTCTACACATGTTTTAAATATTTGATATGCATGCTTGAAACATGTTAAAGAAGCAAATGACCTATGGATCCAAACCTTTTGAAAAGAATAACATTAAATTCTCAAGTGAACGTGCAGTGGGATATTGACCCGAGTCAAACAAGCCATTATTTTGCCCATATACATAAAGCTGACCTAACGATCGTAGATGATTGTAAAGTGATTTATCATGCGTAAAGGGCTATATTTTTGTAAGGAATGAGTTATGGATAGGGAGTCAACACTCAGTTAAAAATCCCCTGCCACCCTCTTTTCCAGATGATGGCGAAACCTGATATATAAAAACTAAAAAGAGTTTAAAATCCCTAAAATTATGGAAAATTTTTGGAATTATCTCTCTCTACATTTTTGCATTGTCTATTTCCATTTTAGATATATACTTTTTTCTTAAATAAAAACTTGAGTTTTCACTTTCCCAGCATCTTGCAAAACAAAAAAAGAGATAAAAGCAAATAGATCATAACTAAATGAAAATTTTAGAGTTTATGTATAGTAAAAATTGAAAGCAATAAAAAATGTTAGTAAAGAAAATTTATTAACGCACCACAAATGAACACAAAATTTTTGTTTTCCAAGTTTGGGAAATTCCTCTAGTTCAAGGGTAATAACGCAAAATTTATAAGAAAGAGATTTTTCTACACATGTTTTAAAAAATTGATAAGCATGCTTGAAACATGTTAAAGATGCAAATGACCTATGGATCTTGACATTTTAAAGATAATAACATTAAATTCTTCAGTGAATGTGCAGTGGGACATTTACCCGAGTCAAACAAGCCATTATTTTGCCTATTTACCAAAAGCTGACCAAACGATCGTAGATGATTGTAAAGTGATTTATCATGCGTAATCGGCTATATTTTTGTAAGGAATGACTTATGGATTGGGAGTCAACACAAGGTTAAAAATCCCCCGCATCCCCCTTTTCACGACGATTGCAAAACGTGTTATATAAAAACTAAAAAGAGTTATAATCCCTAAAAATTATAGACGCTTTTTGGAATTATCTCTTTCTACATTTGTGCATTGTGCATTTCAATTTTAGTTGTATACTTTTTTCGTCAATCAGAACTTGAGTTTTTACTTTCCCTTCATCTCGTAAACAACAAAAGAGATAAAAAGGAAATAGATCACAACAAAATGAAAATTTTAGAGTTTATGTATGGAAAAAATTTAAAGCAATAACAAAAATAAGTAAATAAAATTTATTCACACACCACAAATAAACACAAAAGTTTTGTTGTCCAAGTTTGGGAAATTCCACTAGTTCAACCTAGCAGCTCGGAATTTTATAAGAAAGAGATTTTTCTACACATGTTATAAAAAAAAAGATATGCATGCTTGAAACATGTAAGAGATGCAAATGACCTATGGATCCAAACCTTTTAAAGAGAATATAATTAAATTATTAAGTGAATGTGCGGTGGGATATTTACCTGATTCAAACAAGCCATTATTTTTCACATTTACAAAAAGCAGACCTAACGATCGTAGATGATTGTAAAAAGATTTATCATGCGTCACAGGCTATATTTTTTTAAGGAATGACTTATGTATTGGGAGTCTAGACTCAGTTAAAAATCCCCCGCCTCCCTCTTTTCCCTACGATTGCAAAACTTGATATAGAAAAACTAAAAACCATTTACAATCCCTAAAAATTATAGAAATTTTTTGAAATTTCCTCTCTGTACATTTGTGCATTGTGAATTTCCATTTTACATGTATACTTTTTTCTTAAATCAAAACTTGAGTTTTCACTTTCCCTCCATCTCGTAAACATAAAAAGAGATAAAAGGCAAATAGATCACAACAAAATGAAAATTTTAGAGTTTATGTATAGATAGAATTTAAACAAATACAAAATGTAAGTAAAGAAAATTTATTCACACACCACAAAGGAACACAAAACTTTGTTTATCCAAGTTTGGGAAATTCCACAAGTTCAACACTAATAGCATGGAATTTTATAAGAAAGAGATTTTTCTGCACATGTTTTAAAAAATGGATATACATGCTTGACACTTGTTAAAGATACAAATGACCAACGGATCCAAACCATTTAAAGTGAAAAAAATTAAATTCTCTAGTGAACGTGTGTTGGGATATTTCCCTAAGTCAAACAAGCCATTATTTTGCCATTTACAAAAAGCTGACTGAACGATCATAGATGATTGTAAAGTGATTTATCATGTGTACGGGCTATATTTTTGTAAAGAATGACTTATGGATTGGGAGTCAACACTCAGTTAAAATCCCCCCACCACCTGTTTTTCACTATCATTGCAAAACCTATTATATAAAACCTAAAAAGAGTTTACAATTCCTAAAAATTATAGACATTTTTTGGAATTATCTCTCTCTAAATTTGTGCATAGTGCATTTCCATTTTAGATGCATACTTTTTTCTTAAATCAAAACTTGAGTTTTCACTTTCCTTTCATCTCGTTAACAAAAAAAAGAGATAAAAGGCAAATAGATCACAACAAAATGAAAATTTTAGAGTTGATGTATGTAAAAAATTTAAGTAAAGATATATTCACACACCACAAAAGAACACAAAAGTTTTGTTATCCAAGTTTGGGAAATTCCACTAGTTCAATTTTAATAGCTCGGAATTTTATAGGATAGATATTTTTCTACACAGGTTTTAAAAAATGGATATGCATGCTTGAAACATGTTAAATATTCAAATGACCTATGGATCCAAACCTTTTAAAGAGAATAACATTAAATTCTCAAGTGAACGTGCGGTGGAATATTTACCCGAGTCAAACAAGCCATTATTTTTCACATTCACAAAAAGCTGACCTAACGATCATAGATGATTGTAAAGTAATTTATCATGCATAATTGATTATATTTTTGAAAGGAATGACTTACTGATTGGGAGGCAACACTCAGTTAAAAATTCACCGCCTCTCTTTTTTTCCGACGATTGCCAAAACTGATATATAAAAACTAAAAAGAGTTTACAATCCTGAAAAATTTCAGACACTTTTCTGAATTATCTCTCTCTACATTTGCGCATTGTGCTTTTCCATTTCAGATGTATACTTATTTCTTAAATCCAAACTTGATTTTTCACATTCCCTTCATCTCATAAACAAAAAAGAAAGATAAAATGCAAATAGATCACAACGAAAAGAAAATTTTAGAGTTTATGTATGGAAAAAATTTTAAGCAATAAAAATGTAAGTAAAAAAAATTTATTCACACACCACAAATGAAAAAAAATGTTTTGTTATCCAAGTTTGGGAAATTCCACTAGTTCAACCCTAATAGCTTAGAATTTTAGAAGAAGGAGATTTTTCTACACATGTTTTAAAAAATGGATATGCATGCTTGAAACATGTTAAAGATGCAAATACATATGGATCCAAACCTTGTAAAGAGAATAACATTAAATTCTCAAGTGAACCTGAGGAGGAATATTTACCTGAATCAAACAAACCATTATTTTTCCGGTTTACAAAAAGCTAACCTTACGATAATAGATGATTGTAAAATGATTTATCATGCGTAACGGGCTATATTTTCGTAAGGAATGACTTATGGATTGGGAGTCAACACTCAGTTAAAAATCCCCCGTCTCCCCTTTTCCCGACAATTGCAAAACCTGATATGTAAAAACTAAAAAGAGTTTACAATCCCTAAAAATTACAGACAATTTTTGGAATTATTGCTCTCTACATTTTTGCATTGAGCATTTCCATTTTGGATGTATACTTTTTTCATCAATCAAAACTTGAGTTTTTACTTTCCCTTCATCTCGTAAACAACAATAGAGATAAAAGGCAAATAGATCATAACTAAATGAAAATTTTAGAGTTTATGTATAGTAAAAATTTAAATCAATAAAAAATGTTAGTAAAGAAAATTTATTAACACACCACAAATGAACACAAATTTTTTTTTCCAAGTTTGGGAAATTCCTCTAGTTCAAGCGTAATAACTTAGAATTTTATAAGAAAGAGATTTTTTTATACATGTTTTAAAAAATTGATAAGCATGCTTGAAACATGTTAAAGATGCAAATGACCTATGGATCTAGACCTTTTAAAGAGAATAACATTAAATTCTTCAGTGAATGTGCAGTGGGATATTTACCCGAGTCAAACAAGCCATTATTTTGCCCATTTACAAAAAGCTGACCAAACTATCATAGATGATTGTAAAGTGATTTATCATGCGTAACCGGCTATATTTTTTTAAGGAATGACTTATGGATTCGGAGTCAACACATGGTAAAAAATCCCCCGCCTCCTCCTTTTCCCGACGATTGCAAAACGTGTTATAAAAAAACTAAAAAGAGTTATAATCCCTAAAAATTATAGACTCTTTTTGGAATTATCTCTCTCTACATTTGTGCATTGTGCATTTCAATTTTATATGTATTCCTTTTTCGTCAATCAAAACTTGAGTTTTTGCTTTCCCTTCATCTCGTAAACAACAAAAGAGATAAAAGGGAAATAGATCACAACAAAATAAAAATTTTAGAGTTTATGTATGGAACAAATTTAAAGCTATAAAAAATATAAGTAAATAAAATTTATTCACACACCACAAATAAAAAAAAAGTTTTGTTACGCAAGTTTGGGAAATTCCACTAGTTCAAACCTAATAGCTCAGAATTTTATAAGAAAGAGATTTTTCTACACATTTTTAAAAAAATAGGTATGCATGCTTGAAACTTGTTAGAGATGCAAATGACCTAGGTATCCAAAACTTTTAAAGAGAATATAATTAAATTATTAAGTGAGTGTGCGGTGGGATATTTACCTGATTCAAACAAGCCATTATTTTGCACATTTACAAAAACCTGACCTAAACGATCGTAGATGATTGTAAAGTGATTTATCATGCGTAACGGGCTATATTTTTGTAAGGAAAGATTTATAGATTGGGAGACTAGTTAAAAATCCCCCGCCTCCCTCTTTTTCCCTACGATTGCAAAACCTGATATAGAAAAACTAAAAGGAGTTTACAATCCCTAAAAATTATAAATACTTTTTGGAATTTTCTCCCTGTACATTTGTGCATTGTGAATTTTCATTTTACATGTATACTTTTTTCTTATATCAAAACTTGAGTTTTCACTTTCCCTTCATCTCGTAAACATAAAAAGAGATAAAAGGCAAATAGATCACAACAAAATCAAAATTTTATAGTTTATGTATGGATAAAATTTAAAGCAAAAACAAATGTAAGTAAAGAAAATTTATTCACACACCACAAAGGAGCACAAAAGTTTGGTTATCCAAGTTTGGGAAATTCCACTAGTTCAACACTAATAGCTTGGAATTTTATAAGAAAGAGATTTTTCAACACATGTTTTGAAAAATGGATATGCATGCTTGAAACTTGTTAAAGATTCAAATGACCTACGGATCCAAACATTTTAAAGAGAAAAAAATTAAATTCTCAAGTGAATGTACGGTGGTATATTTCCAAGAGTCAAACAAGACATTACTTGGCCCATTTACAAAAAGCTGACCTAATGATCATAGATGATTGTAAAGTGATTTATCATGTGTACGGGGTATATTTTTGTAAGGAATGACTTATGGATTGAGAGTCAACACTCAGTTAAAAGTCCCCCGCCACCTCCTTTTCATGGTGATTGCGAAACCTATTATAAAAAAACTAAATAGAGTTTACAATCCCTAAAAATTAGAGACACTTTTTGGAATTATCTCTCTACATTTGTGCATAGTGCATTACCATTTTAGATGTATACTTTTTTCTTAAATCAAAACTTGAGTTTTCACTTTCCCTTCATCTCGTTAACAACAAAAAGAGATAAAAGGCAAAAAGATCACAACAAAATGAATTTTTTAGAGTTGATGTATGTAAAAAATTTAAAGCAATAAAAAATTTAAGTAAAGAAAATATATTCACACACCACAAATGAACACAAAAGTTTTGTTATCCAAGTTTGGGCAATTCCACTAGTTCAACCCTAATAGCTCGGAATTTTATAAGATAGAGATTTTTCTACACAGGATTTAAAAAATGGATATGCATTCTTGAAACATGTTAAAGATGCAAATGACCAATGGATTCAAACCTTTTAAAGGGAATAACATTAAATTCCCAAGTGAACGTGCGGTGGGATATTTACTCGAGTCAAACAAGCCATTATTTTTCCCATTTACAAAAAGCTGCCTTAACGATCCTAGGTGATTGTAAAGTGATTTATCAAGTGTAATGGGACACATTTTTTTAAGGAATGACTTATGGATTGGGAGTCAACACTCAGTTAAAAATCCCCCGCCTCCCTCTTTTCCCAATTATTGCAAAACCTCATATATAAAAACTAAAATGAGTTTCCAATCCCTAAAAATTAAAGAAACTTTTTGAATTATCTCTCTCAATATTTGTGCTTTGTGCATTTCCATTTTAGATGTATACTTTTTTCTTAAATCAAAACTTGAGTTTTCACTTTCTCTTCATCTCGTAAGCAAAAAAGGAGATAAAAGGCAAATAGATCACAACAAAATGAAAATTTTAGAGTTTAAGTATGGAAAAAAATTTAAGCAATAAAAAATGTAAGTGAAGAAAATTTATTAACACACCACAAATGAACACAAAAGTTTTGTTATCATAGTTAGGGAAATTCTACTAGTTCAATCCTAATAGCTTGGAATTTTATAAGAAAGAGATTTTTCTACACATGTTTTAAAAAATGGATATGGATGCTTGAAACATGTTAAAGATGCAAATGACCTACGGATCCAAACCTTTTAAAGAGAATAACATTAAATTCTCAAGTGAACGGGTGGCGGGATATTTACCCAAGTCAAAAAAGCCATTATTTTGCACATTCACAAAAAGCTGACCTAACAATCATAGATGATTGTAAAGTAATTTACCATGCGTATCATATTATATTTTTTAAAGGAATGACTTACTGATTGGGAGTCAACACTCAGTTAAAAATCCACCGCCTCCCTTTTTTCCCGACGATTGCAAAAACTGATATATAAAAACTAAAAAGAGTTTACAATCCCCAAAAATTTTAGACACTTTTTATAATTATCTCTCTCTACATTTGCGCATTTGTGCATTTCCCTTTCAGATGTATACTTATTTCTTAAATCAAAACTTGAGTTTTCACATTGCCTTCATCTCATAAACAAAAATAGAGATAAAACGCAAATAGATCACAACAAAAAGAAAATTTTAGAGTTTATGTGTGGAAAAACTTAAAGCAATAAAAAATATAAATAAATAAAATTTATCCATACACCACAAATGAACAAAAATGTTTTGTTATCCAAGTTTGGGAAATTCCACTAGTTCAACCGTAGGAGCTCAGAATTTTATAAGAAGGAGATTTTTCTACACATGTTTTAAAAAAATGAATATGCATGCTTGAAACATGATAAAGATGCAAATACTTAAGTGAACGTGTGAAGGGATATTTACCTGAGTCAAACAAGCCATTATTTTGTCAGTTTAAAAAAAGCTGACCTTATGATCATAGATGATTGTAAAGTGATTTATCTTGCGTAATGGACTATATTTTTGTAAGGAATGACTTATGGATTGGGAGTCAACTCTCAGTTAAAAATCCCCCGCCTCCCTCTTTTCCCGCCAATTGCAAAACCTGATATGTAAAAACTAAAAAGAGTTTACAATCCCTAAAAATTACTGACACTTTTTGGAATTATCTCTCTCTACATTTGTGCATTGAGAATTTCCATTTTGGATGTATACTTTTTTATTAAATTAAAAGTTGAGTTTTCACTTTCCCTTCATTTTGTAAACAAAAAAAGAGATAAAAGGCAAATAGATCACAAAAAATGAAAATTTTAGAGTTTATGTATTAAAAAAATTTAAATCAATAACAAATGTAAGTAAAGAAAATTTATTCACACACCACAAATGAACACAAATGTTTTGTTATCCAAGTTTGGGAAATTCCATTAGTTCAACCCTAATAGCTCGGAATTTTAGAAGAAAGAGATTTTTCTACACAAGTTTTAAAAATTGAATATGCATTTTTGAAACATGTTAAATATGAAAATGACCTATGGATCAAAACCTTTTAAAAATAAAAAATTAAATTCTTAAGGGAACGTACGGTGGGATATTTACTCGAGTCAAACAAGCAATTATTTTGCCCATTTACAAAAAGTTGACCTAACTATTATAGTTGATTTTAAAGTGCTTTATAAAGCATAACGGGCTATATTTTTATAAGGAATGACTTATGGATTGGGGGTCAACACTCAGTTAAAAATCCCCCACCTCCCCCTTTTCCCGATGAATGAAAAACCTGATATATAAAAACTAAAAAGAGTTTACAATCCCTAAAAAGTCCAGACACTTTTTTGAATTATCCCTCTCTACATTTGTCCAATGTGCATTTCCATTTTAGATATATACTTTTTTCTTAAATCAAAATTTGAGTTTTCACTTTCCTTTCATCTCGTAAACAAAAAAGAGATAAAAGTCAAATAGATCACTACAAAATTAAAATTTTAGAGTTTATGTCTGGAAAAAATTTAAAGCAATAAAAAATGTAAGTAAATAAAATTTATTCACACACCAGAAAAGAACACAAAATTTTTTTAATCCACGTTTTGGAAATGCCACTACTTCAACCATAATAGATCAAAATTTTATAAGAAAGAGATTTTTCTACACTTGTTTTAAAAAATGGATATACATGCTTGAAACATGTTAAAGATGCAAATGACCAATGGATACAAACCTTTTAAAGTGAATAACATTAAATTCTCTAGTGTGGAAAATATTTAAAGTAATAACAAATTTAAGTAAAGAAAATTTATTCACACCCCACAAATGAGCCCAAAAGTTTTGTTGTCCAAGTTTTGGAAATTCCACTAGTTCAATGCTCGGAATTTTATAAGAAAGAGATTTTTTGACACATGTTTTAAAAAATGGATATGCATGATTGAAACATTTTAAAGATTCAAATGACCTATGGATCCAAACCTTTTAAAGAGAATAACATTAAATTGTCAAGTGAACGTGCGGTTGGATATTTACCCGAGTCAAACATGCCATTATTTTGTCCATTTACAAAAAGCTGACATAGCGATCGTAGCTGATTGTAAAGTGATTTACCAAGCGTAATGGGCTATATTTTTGTAAGAAAATACTTATGTATTGGGAGTCAACACTCGGATAAAAATCCCCCGCCTTCCCCTTCTCCCGACAATTGCAAAACCTGATATATAAAAACTAAAAAGATTTTACAATCCCTAAAAATTACAGACACTTTTTGGAATTATCACTTTCAACATTTGTGCATTGTGCATTTCCATTTTAGATGTGTACTTTTTTTTCATAAATCACAACTTGAGTTTTCACTTTTCCTTCATCTCGTAAAATAAAAAAGAGATAAAAGGAAAATAGATCACAAAAAAATGAAAATTTTAGTGTTTATGGATGGCAAAAATTTAAGCAATAACAAATGTAAGTAAAGATAAATTATTCACACACCACAAATGAACACAAAAGTTTTGTTATCCAAGTTTGGAAAATTCCTCTTGTTCAACCTCAATAGCTTGGAATTTTATAAGAAAGAGATTTTTCTACACATGTTTTAAAAAATTGATATGCATGCTTGAAACATGTTAAAGATACAAATGACCTATGGATCCAAACCTTTTAAAGAGAATAACATTAAATTCTCAGGTGACTGTTCGGTGGGATATGTACTCGAGTCAAACTAGCCATTATTTTGCCCATTTAAAAAAGTTGATCTAACGATCATAGATGATTGTAAAGTGATTTATCATGTCTAACAGGCTATGTTTTTCTATGGAATGACTTATGGATTGGGAGTCAACACTCGGTTAAAAATCCCTCGCCTCACCCTTTTCCGGAAGATTGTAAAACTTGGTAAATAAAAATTAAAAAGAGTTTACAATCCCAAAAAATTTTAGACACTTTTTGGAATTATCACTCTCTACATTTGTGCATTGTGCATTTCCATTTCAGATGTGTACTTTTTTTTCTTAAATCAAAACTTGAGTTTTCACTTTCCCTTCATCTCATAAACAAAAAAAGAGATAAAAGACAAATAGATCACAACAAAATGCAAATCTTAGAGTTTATGTATGGAAAAAATTTATAGCAATAACAAATGTAAGTAAAGAAAATTTATTTACACACCACAAATGAAGACGAAAGTTTTGTTATCCATGTTTGGGAAATTCCACTAGTTCAACCCTACTACTTTGGAATTTTAAAACAAAGAGATTTGTCTACACATGTTTTAAAAAATAGATATGCATGCTGGAAACATGTTAATGGTGCAAATGACCGATGGATCCAAACTTTTTAAAGAGATTAACATTAATTTCTCAAGTGAACGTGAGGTGGGATATTTATTCGAGTCAAACAAGCCAATATCTTGCCCATTTTCAAAAAGCTAACCTAACGATCATGGATGATTGTAAAGTGATTTATCATCTGTAATGGGCTATATTTTTGTAACGAATGACTTATGGATTGAGAGTTTACAAAACTTTTTTTTCCTAAATCAAAACTTGAGTTTTCACTTTCCCTTCATCTTGTAAACAAAAAAAGAGATAAAAGGCAATAGATCACAACAAAAAGAAAATTTAAGAGTTTAAGTATGGAAAAAATTTAAAGAAATCATAAATGTAAGTGAAGAAAATTTATTCACACACGACAAATGAACTCAAAATTTTTGTTATCCGAGGTTGGGAAATTCCACTAGTTCAACTCTAATAGCTTGGAATTTTATAAGTAAGAGATATTTTTACACATGTTTTAAAAAATGGATATGCATGCTTGAAACATGTTAAAGATGCAAATGACCTATGGATCCTAACCTTTTAAAGAGAATAACATTAAATTCTCAAGTGAATGTGCGGTGGGATATTTACTTGAGTCAAACAAGCCTTTATTTTGCCCATTTAACAAAAGCTTAACTAACGATCATTGATGATTGTAAAGAAATATATCATGTGTTACGGGCTATATTTTTGTAAGGAATTACTTGTGGATTGGGAGTCAACACTCGGTTAAAATTCCTTCGCCTCCCCCTTTTCCCAACAATTGCAAAACCAGATATATAAAATCTAAAAAGAGTTTACAATCCCTAAAAATTACAGACACTTTTTGGAATTATCACTCTCAATATTTGTGCTTTGCGCATTTCCAATTTAGATGTGTACTTTTTTTTCTTAAATCAAAACTTGAGTTTTGACTTTCCATTTATCTCGTAAACAAAAAAAAGAGATAAATGGCAAATAGATCACAACAAAATGAAAATTTTAGTGTTTATGTATGGAAAAAATTTAAGCAAAAACAATTGTTAGTAAAGAAAATTTATTCACACACCAGAAATGAACACACAAATTTTGTTATCCAAGTTTTAGAAATTCCTCTAGTTCAACTCCAATATCTTGGAATTTTATAAAAAAAAGAGAATAGATATGTATTCTTTCCCTTCATCTCGTAAACAAAAAAAAAGAGTTTTGACTTTCCCTTCATCTCGTAAACAAAAAAAGAGATAAAAGTCGAATAGATCACAACAAAATGAAAATTTAAGAGTTTATGTATGGAAAAAATTTAAATAAATAAAAAATGTAAGTAAAAAAAATTTAATCACACACCACAAATGAACACAAAAGTTTTGTTATCCGAGTTTGGGAAATTCCACAAGTTCAACCCTAATAGCTTGGAATTTTAGAAGAAAGAGTTTTTCTACACAAGTTTTAAAAAATGGATATGTATGCTTGAAACATGTTAATGATTCAAATGACCTATTGATTCAAACCTTTTAAGGAGAATTACATTAAATTCACTAGTGAACTTGCGGTGGGATATTACCCGAGTCAAACAAGCCATTATTTTTCCTATTTACAAAAAGCTGACTTAACGATCATAGATGATTGTAAAGTGATTTATCATGCATAATGGGCTATATTTTTTTAAGGAATGACTAATGGATGGGGAGTCAACACTCGGTTAAAAATCCCACGCCTCCCCCTTTTCCCGACGATTGTAAAACCGGATATATAAAAACTAAAAAGAGTTTACAATCCCTTAAAATTATAGACACTTTTTGGAATTATCACTCTCTACATTTGTGTATTGTGCATTTTCATTTTAGATGTGTACTTTATTTCTTAAATCAAAACTTGAGTTTTCACTTTCCCTTCATCTCGTAAACAAAAAAAGAGATAAATGGCAAATAGTTCACAACAAAATGAAAATTTTAGAGTTTATTTCTAGAAAAAATTTTAAGCAATCACAAATGTAAGTAAAGAAAATTTATTCATACACGACAAATGAACTCAAAAATTTTGTTATCCGAGGTTGGGAAATTCCACTAGTTCAACTCTAATAGCTTGGAATTTTATAAGAAAGAGATTTTTCTACACATGTTTTAAAAAATGGATATGGATGCTTGATACATGTTAAAGATGCAAATGACCTATGGATCCAAACCTTTTAAAGTGAATAATATTAAATTCTCAAGTGAACATGCAGTAGGATATTTACACGAGTCAAACAAGCCTTTATTTTGCCAATTTTCAAAAAGTTGACCTAAATATCATAGATGATTTTAAAGTGATTTATCATACGTACAGGCTATATTTTTGCAGGGAATGAATTATGGATTGGGAGTCAACACTCGGTTAAAATTCCCCCACCTCCCCCTTTTCCCGACAATTGCAAATCTTGATATATAAAAACTAAAAAGAGTTTACAATCCCTAAATATTACAGACACTTTTTGGAATTATCATTCTCAACATTTGGGTATTGTGAATTTCCATTTAAGATGTGTACTTTTTTTCTTCATTCAAAACTTGAGTTTTCACTTTCCCTTCTACTCATAAACAAAAAAAGAGATTAAAGGCAAATAGATCACATCAAAATGAAAATTTAAGTGTTTATGTAAGGAAAACATTTAAAGCAATCATAAATGTAAGGAAAGAAAATCTATTCACACATCACAAATGTGCACAAAAGTTTTGTTATCCGAGTTTTGGATATTCCACTAGTTCAACCTTAATAGCAAGGAATTTTAAAAGAAAGAAATTTTTCTACACATGTTTTAAAAAATGGATATGCAAGCTTGAAACATGTTAAAGATGCAAATGACCTATGGATCCAATCCTTTTAAAGAGAATAATATTAAATTCTCTAGTGAACGTGAGGTAGGATATTTACATGAGTAAAACAAGCCTTTGCTTTGCCCATTTACTAAAAACTGACGTAACGATCTTAGATGATTGTAAAGTGATTTATCATGCGTAATGGGAAATATTCTTGTAAGGAAAGACTTATGGATTGGGAGTCAACACTCGGTTAAAAATCCCCTGCCTCCCGCTTTTCTCGACTATTGCAAAACTTGACATATAAAAAATAAAAAGAGTTTACAATTCATAAAAATTACAGACACTTTTTGGAATTATCACACTCTGCATTTTTGCATTGTGCATTTCAATTTTAGATGGGTACTTTTTTTTCATAAATCAAAACTTGAGTTTTCACTTTCCCTTGATCTCGTAAACAAAAAAAAAGATAAAAGGCAAATTGATTACAACAAAATGAAAATTTTAGAGTTTATGTATGAAAAAAAATCAAAACAATCACAAATGTCAGTAAAGAAAAATTATTCACACACCACAAATGAACACAAAAGTTTTGTTATCCGAGTTTCAGAAATTCCACTAGTTCATCCCTAATAGCTTGGAATTTTATAAGAAAGGGAATTTTCTACACATATTTGAAAAAATTGATATGCATGTTTGAAACATGTTAAATATGCAAATGACCAATGGATCCAAACCTTTTAAAGAGAATAACATTAAATTTTCAAGTGAGCGTGCGGTGGGACATTTACAAGAGTCAAATAAGCCTTTATTTTGCCAATTTACAAAAAGCTGACCTAACGATCATAGATGATTGTAAAGTGATTTATCATGCGTAATGGGCTATATTTTTGTAACGAATGACTTATGGATTGAGAGTCAACACAAGTTAAAAATCCCCCGCCTCCCCGTTTTCCTGACTATTGCAAAACCTAATTTATAAAAACTAAAAAGAGTTTACAATCCCTTAAAATTATGGACACGTTTTGGAATTATCACTCTCAACATTTGTGCATTGTGCATTTCCATTTTAGATGAGTACTTTTTTATCTTAATTAAAAACTTGAGTTTTCACTTTCCCTTCATCTCGTAAACAAAAAAAGAGATAAAAGGCAAATAGATCAGAACAAAATGAAAATTTTAGAGTATATGTATGAAAAAAATTTAAAGCAATAAAAAACTGTAAGTAAAGAAAATTTATTCACACACCACAAAGGAACACAAAAGTTTTGTTATCCAAGTTTGGGAAATTCCTCTAGTTCTACCATAATAGCTTGGAATTTTATAAGAAAGAAATTTTTCTACACATGTTTTAAAAAATGGATTTGCTTGCTTGAAACATGTTAAAGATTCAAATGACCAATGGATCCAAACCTTTTAAAGATAATAACATTAAATTCTCAAGTGAACGTGCGGTGGGATATTTACCCGAGTCAAATAAGCCTTTATTTTGCCCATTTACAGAAAGCTGATGTAACGATCAGAGATGATTGTAAAGTGATTTCTCATGCGTAATGGGCTATATTTTTGTAGGGAATGATTTATGGATTGGGAGTAAACACTCGGTTAAAAATCCCGCGCCTCCCGCTTTTCACAACGATTGTAGAACCTGATATATAAAAACTAAAAAGAGTTTACAATCTCCAAAAATTATAGACACTTTTTGGAATTATCACTCTCTACTTTTGTGCATTGTGCATCTCCATTTTATATGTGTACATTTTTTTCTTCAATCAAAACTTGAGTTTTCACTTTCCCTTCATCTCGTAAACAAAAAAAGAGATAAAAGGCAAAATAGATCACAATAAAACGAAAATTTTAGAGTTTATGTCTAGAAAAAATTTAAAGCAATCACAAATGTAAGTAAAGAAAATTTTTTCACACACCACAAATGAACACAAAAGTTTTGTTATCCGAGTTTGGGAAATTCCACTAGTTCAACCCTAATAGCTTGGAATTTTATAAGAAAGAGATTTTTCTACACATGTTTTAAAAAATGGATATGCATGCTTGAAACAAGTTAAAGATGCAAATTACCTATGGATCCAAACCTTTTCAAGAGAATAACATTAAATTCTCATGTGAGCATGCGGTGGGGTATTTACCCGAGTCAAAAAAGCCTTTATTTTGCCCATTTACAAAAAGCTGACCTAACGATCATAGATGATTGTAAAGCGATTTATCATGCATAACATGCAATATTTTTGTAAGGAATGACTTATGGGTTGGGAGTCAACACTCGGTTAAAAATCCCCCGCCTCCCCCTTCTCTCGACGATTGTAAAACCTGATATATAAAAACTAAAAAGAGTTTACAATACCCAAAAAGTATAGACACTTTTTGGAATTATCACTCTCAACATTTGTGCATTGTGCAATTCAATTTTTGATGTGTACTTTTTTTTCTTCAATCAAAACTTGAGTTTCCACTTTTCCTTCATCTCGTAAACAAGAAAAGAGATAAAAGGAAAATAGATCACAACAAACTGAAAATTTTAGAGTTTATGTATGGCAAAAATTTAAAACAATCACAAAAGAAAGTAATGAAAGTTTATTCACACACCACAAGTGAACACAAAATTTATGTTATCAGAGTTTGGAAAATTCCACTAGTTCAACCCTAATAGTTTGGAATTTTATAAGAAAGAGATTTTCCTACACATGTTTTAAAAAATGGATATGAATGCTTGAAACATGTTAAAGATGCAAATGACCTATGGATCCAAACGTTTTAAAGAAAATAACATTAAATTCTCACGTGAACATGCGGTGGGATATTTACCTGAGTCAAACAAGCCTTTATTTTGCCCATTTACTAAAACATGACCTCACGATCATAGATGATTGTAAAGTAATTTATCATATGTATTGGGCTATATTTTAATAAGGAATGACCTATGGATTGGGAGTCAACACTCGGTTAAAAATCCCCCGCCTCTCCCTTTTCCCGACTATATCAAAACTTGATATATAAAAACTAAAAAGAGTTTACAATCCCAAAAAAATACAGACACTTTTTGGAATTATTACTCTCTACATTTGTGCATTGCGCATTTCCAATTTAGTTGTGTACTTTTTTTTCTTAAATCAAAACTTGAGTTTTCACTTTCCCTTCATCTCGTAAAATAAAAAAGAGATAAAAGGCAAATCGATCACAACAAAATTAAAATTTTAAAGTTTATGTATGGAAAAAATTTAAAGCAATCACAAATGTGAGTAAAGAAAATTTATTCGCACACCAAAAATGAACACAAAAGTTTTGTTATCCAAGTTTGGGAAATTCCACTAGTTCAACCCTAATAGCTTGGAATTTTATAAGAAAGAGATTTTTGAACACATGTTTTGAAAAATGGATATGTATGCTTGAAACATGTTAAAGATGCAAATGACCTATGTATCCAAACCAGTTAAAGTGAATAACATTAAATTCTCAAGTGAACGTGTGGTGGGATATTTACCCGAGTCAAACAAACCATTATTTTGCCCATTGACAAAAAGCTGACCTAACGATCATAGATGATTATAAAGTGATTTATCATGCTTAACGGGCTATATTTTTGTAAGGAATGACTTATGGATTGGGAGTCAACACACGGTTAAAAATGCCCCGCCTCCCCTTTTCCCAACAATTGCAAAACCTGATATTTAAAAACTAAAAAGAGTTTAAAATCCCTAAATATTACAAACACTTTTTCGAATTATCACTATTTACATTTGTGCATTTCTTTTTTAGATGCGTACTTTTTTTCTAAAATCTATACTCGAGTTTTCACTTTCACTTCATTTCGTAAATAAAAAAAGAGATAAAAGGCAAATAGATCACATCAAAATGAAAATTTTAAAGTTTATGTATGGAAAAATTTTAAAGCAAAAAAAAATGTAAGTAAAGAAAATTTATTCACACACCACAAATGAAGACAAAAGTTTTGTTATCCATGTTTGGGAAATTCCACTAGTTCAACCCTGCTACTTTGGAATTTTAATAGCAAGAGATTTTTCTACAGATGTTTTAAAAAATAGATATGCATGCTGGAAACATGTTAAAGATTCAAATGACTTTTGGATCCAAACCTTTTAAAGAGAATAACAATAATTTCTCAAGTGAATGTGCAATGGGATATTTACCTGAGTCAAACAAGCCTTTATTTTGCCCATTTACAAAAAGCTGATAACGATCATAGATAATTGTAAAGTGATTTATCATGTGTGATGGGCTATATTTTTGTAAGAAATGACTTATGGATTGGTAGTCAACACTCGGTTTAAAATCCCCCGCCTCCCCCTTTTCCCAACGATTGCAAAACTTGATATAGAAAAACGAAAACGAGTTTACAATCCCTAAAATTACAGACTCTTTTTGGAATTATCACTCTCTAAATTTGTGCATTGTGCATTTCCATTTTAGATGTGTACTTTTTTTTCTTAAATCAAAACTTTAGTTTTTACTTTCCCTTCATCTCGTAAACAACAAAAGAGATAAAAGGCAAACAAATCACAACAAAATAAAAATTTTAGAGTTTATGTATGGAAAAAATTTAAAGAAATGACAAATGAAAGTAAAAAAAAATTATTCACACACCACAAATGAACACAAAAGTTTTTTTATCCTGGTTTGAGAAATTCCACTAGTTCATACCTAATAGCTTGGAATTTTATTAGAAAGAGATTTTTCAACACATGTTTCAAAAAATGGATAAGCATGCTTGAAACCTGATAAAGATGTAAATATACAATGGATCCAAACCATTTAAAGAGAATAACATCAAATTCTCAAGTGAACGTGCGGTGGGATATTTACCCGAGTCAAACAAGCCTTTATTTTGCCCATTTGGAAAAAGTTGACCTAATGATCATAGATAATTGTAAAGTGATTTATCATGTGTCACTGGCTTAATTTTCGTACGGAATGACTTATGGATTGGGAGTCAAGCAAAATAAAACCTGACGATTGTAAAACCTGATATATAAAAACTAAAAAGAGTTTACAATCTCTAAAAATTACAAACACTTTTTGGAGTTACCGTTACACACAATAAATTACTTTATAATCATCTGTGATCGTTAGGTCATCTTTTTGTAAATGAGCAAAATAATGGCTTGTTTGACTCGGGTAAATATCCCAGTGCACATTCACTTGAGAATTCAATGTTATTCACTTTAAAAGGTTTGGATCCACAGGTAATTTGCATCTTTAACATGTTTCAAGCATACATATCCATTTTTTAAAACTTGTGTAGAAAGATCTCTTTCTTATTAAATTCCAAGCTATTAGGGTTGAACAAGTGGAATTTCCCAAACTTGGATAACAAAAATTTTGTGTTCATTTGAGGTGTGTGAATAAAATTTCTTTACTTACATTTGTTTATTGCTTTAAATTCTTTCCACACACAAACTCTAAAATTTTCTTTTTGTTGTGATCTATTTGCCTTTTATCTCTTTTTTTTTGTTTACGAGATGAAGGGAAAGTGAAAACTGAAGTTTTGATTTAAGAAAAAAGTATACATATAAAATGGAAATAAAACATGCACAAATGTAGAGAGAGATAAATCCAAAAAATGTCTGTAATTTTTAGGAATTGTAAACTCTTTTTAGTTTTTATATATCAGGTTCTACAATCGTCAGGAAAAGGGGGAGGCGAGAGATATTTATCTGAGTGTTGACTCTCAATCCACAAGTCATTCCTTAAAAAAATATAGCCAGTTACGCATGATAAATCACTTTAAAATCATCTATGATTGTTAGGTCAGCTTTTTGTAATTGGGCAAAATAATGGCGTGTTTGACTCGGGTAAATATCCCACCCCACGTTCACTTGAGAATTTAATGTTATTCTCTTTAAAAGGATTGGATCCATAGGTTATTTGCATCTCTAACATGTTTGAAGCTTGCAAATCCATTTTTTTAAAACATGTGTAGAAAAATCACTTATAAAATTCTGAGCTATTAGGATTGAACTAGTGGAATTTCCCAAACTTGGATAACAAAACTTTTGTTTTCAATTGTGGCGTGTGAATAAAATTTCTTTACTTACATTTGTTTATTGCTTTAAATTATTTCAATACATCGACTCTAAAATTTTCATTTTGTTGTGATCTATTTGCCATTTATCTATTTTTTTTTACAAGATGATGGAAAAGTAAAAACTCAAGTTTTGATTTAAGAAAAAAGTATACATCTAAAATGGAAATGCACAATGCACAAATGTAGAGAGACATAATTCCAAAAAGTGACTGTAATTTTTAGGGATTGTAAACTCTTTTTAGTTTTTAAATATCAGGTTCTACAATCGTCGGGAAAAGGGGTAGGCGTGGGATTTTAAACTTAGTGATGTCTCCCAATCCATAAGTCTTTCCTTACAAAAATATAGCCTATGCATGAGAAATCACTTTAAAATCATCTATGATCATTAGGTCAACTTTTTGTAAATGGGAAAAATAATGGCTAGTTTTACTCGGGTAAATATCCCATCAAACGTTCACTTGAGAATTTAATGTTATTCTCTTTAAAAAGTTTGGATCCATAGGTTATTTGCATCTTTAAACTGTTTCAAACATGTATGTCCATTTTTTAAAACATGTGTAGAAAAATATCTTTCTTATAAAATTTTGAGTTGTTAGGGTTTAACTAGTGGAATTTCCCAAGCTTGGATAACAAAAATTTTGTGCTAATTTGTGGTGTGTGAATAAATTTTATTTACTTAAGCTATAAATTCTTTCCATCCATCAACTCTAAAATTTTCATTTTGTTGTCATCTATTTGCCTTTTTTCTCTTTTTTTTTTTTGTTAATGAGATGAAGGGAAAGTGAAAACTCAAGTTTTGATTTAACAAAACATTATACATCTAAAATGGAATTTCACAATGCACAAATGTAGATAGATATAATTCCTAAAAGTGTATGTAATTTTTAGGGATTGTAGATTCTGTTTAGTTTTTATATATCAGGTTCTGCAATCGTCGGGAAAAGGGGTAGGCGAGGGATTTCTAACTTAATCTTGACTCCCAAACCATAAGTCATTCCTTACAAAAATATAGCCCGTTACGCATGATAAATTATTTTACAATCATCTTCGATCGTTTGGTCAACTTTTTTCAAATCGGCAAAATAATGGCTTGTTTGACTCTGGTAAATATCCCACCACTCGTTCACTTGAAAATTTAATGTTATTTTCCTTAAAAGGTTTGGATCCATAGGTCATTTGCATCTTTAACATGTTTCAAGCATGCATATCCTTTTTTTGAAACATATGTAGAAAAATCTCTTTCTTATAAAATTCAGAGCTATTAGGGTTGAACTAGTGGAATTTCCCAAACATGAATAACAAAACTTTTGTATTCATTTGTGGAGTGTGAATAAATTTTCTTGACTTAAATTTGTTGATTGCCTTAAAATATTTCCATACATCCACTCTATAATTTTCATTTTGTTGTGATCTTTTTTCCTATTATCTTTTTTTTCTTTACGAGATGAAGGGAAAGTGAAAATTCTTGTATTGATTTAACAAAAAAGTATACATCTATAATAGAAATTCACAATGCACAAATGTAGAGAAAGATAATTCCAAAATGTGTCTGTAATTTTTAGGGATTGTTAACTATTTTTAGTTTTTATATATCAGGTTCAGCAATCGTCGGGAAAAGGGGGAGGCGAGGGATTTTTAACAGTGTTGACTCCCAATCCATAAGACATTAATTAAAAAAACATTACCTGTTATGCGTGATAAATCATAATAAAAACATATAGCCTATTACGCATGATAAATCACATTACAATCATCTATGATCGTTAGGTCAGTTTTTTGTAAATGGGCAAAATAATGGCTTGTTTGACTCTGGTAAAAATCCCACCGCATGTTCACTAGAGAATTTAATCTTATTCTCTTTAAAAGGTTTGGATCCATAGGTCCTTTGCATCTTTAACATGTTTCAAACATGCATGTTCATTTTTTAAAACATGTGTAGAAAAATCTCTTTCTTATAAAATTCCGAGCTATTAGGGTTGAACTAGTGGAATTTTCCAAACTTGGATATAAAAAATTTTGTGTTCATTTGTGGTTTGTGAATAAATTTTATTTTCTTACTTTTGTATATTGCTTTAAATTCTTCCAATACATCAACTCTAAAATTTTCATTTTTTTGTGATCTATTTGCCTTTTATCACTTTTTTTTGTTTACGAGGTGAAGGGAAAGTGAAAACCCAAGTTTTTATTTTAGAAACATGTATACATCTAAAATGGAAACTCACAATGTAAGAATTTAGAACAGATAATTCCAAAAAGTGTCTGTAATTTTTAGGGATTGTAAACTCCTAGTTTTTATATATCAGGTTTTGCAGTCGTTGGGAAAAGGGGGAGACGAGGGATTTTTATCTGAGTGTTGGCTCCCAATCCAAAAGTCATTCCTTAAAATAGTATAGCCCATTATGCATGATAAATCACTTTACAATCATCTATGATCGTTAGGTCATCTTTTTGTAAATTGGCAAAATAATGGTTTGTTTGACTCGGATAAATATCCCACCACACGTTCACAAGAGAATTTAATATAATTCTCTTTAAAAGGTTTGGATCCATAGGTCATTTGCATCTTGAACATGTTTCAAGCATGCATATCCATTTTTTAAAACATGTGTAGAAAAATCTCTTTCTTATAAAATTCCGAGCTATTAGGGTAGAACAAGTGTAATTTCCCAAACTTGGATAACAAAACTTTTGTGTTCATTTGAGGTGTGTGAATAAATTTTCTTTACTTACATTTGTCTATTGATTTAAAATATTTCCATACATAAACTCTAAAATTTTCATTTTGTTGTGATCTATTTTCCTTTTATCTCTTTTTTTGTTTATGAGTCGAAGGGAAAGTAAAACTCAAGTTTTGATTTAAGAAAAAAGTATACATCTAAAATGGAAATGCACAATGCACAAATGTAGAGAGAGATAATTCCACAAAGTGTCTGTAATTTTTAGGGAGTGTAAACTCTTTTTAGTTTTTATATATCAGTTTCTGCAATTGTCTGGAAAAGGGGGAGTTGGGGGATTTTTAACTGAGTGTTGATTCCCAGTCCATTAGTCATTCCTTACAAAAATATAGCCCATTACTCATGATAAATCACTTTGCAATCATCTATGTTCCTTACGTCAACTTTTTTTAAATTTGCAAAATAATGGCTTGTTTGACTTTGGTAAATATTCCTTCGCACGTTCACTTGAGAATTTAATGTTATTCTCTTTAAAAGGTTTCTATCCGTAGGTCATTTTCATCATTAACATGTTTCAAGTACGAATATCCATTTTTTTAAAACATGTGTAGAAAAATCTCTTTCTTATCAAATTCCGAGCAATTAGGGTTGCACTAGTAAAATTTCTCAAACATGGATAACAAAAATTTTGTGTTCATTTGTGGTGTGTCAATAAATTTTATTTACTTAAATTTGTTTATTGCTTTAAATTCTTTCCATACATAACCTCTAAAATTTTAATTTTTTGTGATCTATTTGCTTTTTTATCTCTTTTTGTTTTTGTTTACGAGAAGAAGAGAAAGTGAAAACTCAAGTTTTGATTTAAGAAAAAAACATACATCTAAAATGGAAATGCACAATGCACAAATGTAGAGAGATATAATTCCAAAAAATTTCTATAATTTTTAGGGATTGTAAACTCTTTGTTGTTTTTATTTATCACATTCTGCAATCGTCGAAAAAGGGGGAGACGGGGGATTTTTAATGAAGTGTTGACTCCCAATCCATAAGTCTTTCCTTAAAAAATTATAGCCCGTTACGCATGATAAATAACTTTACAATCATCTATGATTGTTAGGTCAGCTTTTTGTAAATATACGAAATATGGGCTTGTTTGACTCGCGTAAATATCCCACCACACGTTCACTTGAGAATTTAATGTTATTCTCCTTAAAAGGTTTGGATCCATAGGTCATTTGCATCTTGAACATGTTTCAAGCATGCATATCCTTTTTCTAAAACATTTTAAAAAAAATCTCTTTCTTGTAAAATTCAGAGCTATTAGGGTTGATCAAGTGGAATTACCCAAACATGGATAAAAAAACTTTTGTGTTCAATTGTGGTGTGTGAATAAATTTTCGTTACTTATATTTGTTTATTGATTTAAAATCTTTCCATACATCCACTGTAAAAATTTCATTTTGTTGTGATCTATTTTCCTATTATCTTGTTTTTTCTATACGAGTTGAAGGGAAAGTGAAAACTCATGTATTGATTTAAGAAAAAAGTATACATCTATAATGGAAATCCACAATGCACAAATATAGAGAGAGATAATTCCAAAAAGTGTCTGTAATTTTTAGGGATTGTTAACTATTTATAGTTTTTATATATCAGGTTCTGCAAACGTCGGGAGAAGGGGGAGGTGGGGGATTTTTAATTGAGTGTTGACTCCCAATCCATAAGACATTAATTAAAAAATTATAACCTTTAATGCATGATAAATCACAACAAAAAATATAGCCTGTGACGGAAGATAAATCATATTACAATCATCTATGATCGTTAGGTCATCTTTTTGTAAATGGGCAAAATAATGGCTTGTTTGACTCGGGTAAATATCCCACCGTACATTCACTAGAGAATTTAATGTTATTCTCTTTAAAAGGTTTGGATCCATTGGTCCTTTGCATCTTTAACATCTTTCAAGCATGCATATCCAATTTTAAAACATGTGTAGAAAAATCTCTTTCTTATAAAATTCCGAGCTATTAGGGTTGAACCGACCTCAAATGAACACAAAAGTTTTGTTATCCGAGTTTGGGAAATTCCACTAATTCAACCCTAATAGCTTGGAATTTTATAAGAAAGAGATTTTTCAACACATATTTTATAAAATGGATATGCATCCTTAAAACATGTTAAAAATGCAAATGACCTATGGATCAAAACATTTTAAAGAAAATAACAATCGTTCATTAAATTCTCTAGTTAACGTGTAGTTGGGTATTTACCACAATCAAACAAGCCAATTTTTTGCCCATTTAGAAAAAGTTGACCTAACGACCATATATGATTGTATAATGATTTATCATGTGTAACGGGGTATATTTTTTTAAGGAATGACTTATAGATTGGTAGTTAACACTCAGTTAAAAATCCCCCGTCTCCTCCTTTTCCCGACGATTGCAAAACTTAATATATAAAAACTAAAAAGAGTTTAAAATCCATAAACATTATAGACATTTTTGGAATTATCTCTCTCTAAATTTTTTCATTGAGCATTTCCATTTTAGATGTATACTTCTTTATTAAATCAAAAGTTGTGTTTTCACTTTCCTTTTATCTCGTAAACAAAAAAGAGATAAAAGGCAAATAGATCACAACAAAATGAAACTTTTAGAGTTTATGTATGGAAAAAATTTAAAGCAATAACAAATGTAAGTAAATAAAATTTATTCTCTCACCTCAAATGAAAAAAAATATTTTGTTATTTGAGTTTGGGAAATTCCACTAGTTCAACCCTAATAGCTTGGAATTTTATAAGAAAGAGATTTTTCAACACATATTTTATAAAATAGATGTGCATGCTTAAAACACGTTAAAAATGCGAATGACCTATGGATCCAAACATTTTAAAGAAAATAACAAACGCTCATTAAATTCTCTAGTGAACGTGCAGTTGGATATTTACCTGAGTCAAACAAGCCAATTTTTTGCCCATTTACAAAAAGCTGACCTAACGATCATAGATGATTGTAAAGTGATTTATCATGTGTAATGGGCTATATTTTTGTAAGGAATGACTTCTGGATTGGGAGTTAAAACTCAGTTAAAAATCACCCGCCACCCCTTTTTCCCAACGATTGTAAAACCTAACATATAAAAACTTAAAAGAGTTTAAAATCCCTAAAAATTACAGACATTTTTGTAATTATCTCTCTCTACATTTTTGCATTGTGCATTTCCATTTTAGATGCATACTTCTTTATTAAATTAAAACTTGTGTTGTTCAGTTTCCCTTTATCTCATAAACAAAAAAGAGATAAAAGGAAAATAGATCACAACAAAATGAAAATTTTTGAGTTTATGTATGGAAAAAATTTAAAGCAATAACAAATGTAAGTAAAGAAAATTTATTCACACACCACACATGAACACAAAAGTTTTGTTATCCAAATTTGGGAAATTCCATTAGTTCAACCCTAATAGCTTGGAATTTTATATGATAGAGATTTTTCTAAGCATATTTGAAAAAAAGGATATGCATGTTTGAAACATGTGAAAGATGCAAATGACCTATGGATCCAAACCTCTTAAAGAGAATAGCAAAAGCTCATTAAATTCTCAAGTGAACGTGCAGTGGGATATTTACCTGAGTTAAACAAGCCATTATTTTGCCCACTTAAAAAAAGCTGACCTAACGATCATAGATGAATGTAAAGTGATTTATCATGCGTAACGGGCTATAGTTTTGTAAGGAATGACTTATGGATTGGGAGTTAACACTCAGTTAAAAATCACCCGCCACCCCCTTTTTCCCGACGATTGCAAAACCTAATAAATAAAAACTAAAAAGAGTTTAAAATCCCTAAAAATTACAGATATTCTAGGAATTATCTCTCTCTAAATTTTTGCATTATGCATTTACATTTTAGAAGTATACTTTTTTATTAAATCAAAACTTGTGTTTTCAGTTTCCTTTTGTCTCGTAAAAAAAAGAGATAAAAGGCAAATAGATCACAACAAAATGAAAATTTTATAGTTTATGTATGGAAAAACATTAAAGAAATAAAAAATGTAAGTAAAGAAAATTTCTTCACAGACGACAAATGAACACCAAAAGTTTTGTTTTCCAAGTTTCAGAAATTCCACTTGTTCTACCCTAATTGCTTGGAATTTTATAAGAAAGAGATTTTTCTACACATGTTTTAAAAATGGATAAGCATGCTTGAAACTTGTTAAAAATAAAAATGAAATATGGATCCAAACCTTTTAAATAGAATATCAAACGCTCATTAAATTCTCAAGAGAATGTGCAGTGGGATATTTACCCAAATCAAACAAGCCACTATTTTGCCCATATACAAAAGGCTGACCTAACTATTATAGATGATTGTAAAGTGATTTATCATGCGTAACGGGCTATATTTTATAAGGAATGACTTATGGATTGGGAGTTAACACTCAGTTAAAAATCCCCCGGCTCCCTCTTTTCCCGACTATTGCAAAAGAAAACATATAAAAACTAAAAAGAGTTTTCTATCCCTTTGAATAGCAGACACTTATGGATTTATTGCTCTCCACATTTGTGAATTATGCATTTCCTTTTTAGATGTATACATTTTTCTTTAATCAAAACTTGAGTTTTAACTTTCCCTTCATCTCGTGAACAAAAAAGAGATAAAAGGCAAATAGATCACAAAAGAAATAAAAATTTTAGAGTTTATGTATGGAAAAAATTTAAAAGAATAACAAAAGTTAGTAAAGAAAATTTATTGACACACCACATATGAACACAAAAGTTTTGTTATCCAGGTTTGGTAAATTCCACTAGTTCAACCCTAATAGCTTGGAATTATATAAGAAAGAGATTTTTCTATACATGTTTTAAAAAATGGATATGCATGCTTGAAACATGTTAAAGATGAAAATGACCTTTGGATTCAAAACTTTTAAAGAGAATAACAAATGCACATAAAATTCTCAAGTGAACGTGCGGTGGGATATTTACCCGAGTCAAACAAGCCATAATTTTGCCCATTTACAAAAAGCTGATGTAATGATCATAAATGATTATAAAGTGATTTATCATGCGTAACGGGCTATATATTTGTAAGGAATGACTTATGGATTGGCAGTCGACACTCAGTTAAAAATCCCTACCTCCCCCTTTTCCCGCCTATTGCAAAACCTAATATATAAAAACATAAAAGAGTATTCAATCCCTAAAAATAACAGACACTTTTCGGAATGATCCCTCTCTACATTTGTGTATTGAAGATGATTGTAAAGTGATTTATCATGTGTAACTGGCTATATTTTTGTAAGGAATGACTTCTAGATTGACTTCTGGCTATATTTTTGTAAGGAATAACTTCTGGATTGACTTCTGCCTATATTATCTGTATTGTACATTTCCATTTTAGATGTATATTATTTTTTTCAATCAAAAATTGAGTTTTTGCATTCCCTTCATCTTGTAAACAAAAAAGAGATAAAAGGCAAATAGATCACAACAAAACAAAAATTTTAGAGTTTATGTATGGATAAAATTTTAAGCAATAACAAATGTAAGTAATGAAAATTTATTCACACACAAAAAATGAACACAAAATTTTTGTTATCAAAGTTTCGAAAATTTCACTATTTCAACCCTAATTGCTTGGAATTTTATAAGAAAGAAATTTTTGTACACATGTGGATCCAAACCTTTTAAAGAGAATAGCAAACGCTCATTAAATTCTCAAGTGAACATGCTGTGGGATATTTACCCAAGTCAAACATGCCATTATTTTGACCATTTACAAAAAACTAACCTCACGATCATAGATGATTGTAAAGTGATTTATCATGCGTAACGGGCTATATTTTTTTAAGGAATTACTTATGGATTGGGTGTCAACACAGTTAAAAATCCCTCGCCTCCCCCTTTTCCTGACGATTGCAAAACTTAATATAAAAATATAAAAAATAGTTTACAATCCCTAACAATTACACACCATTTTTTGATTTATCTCTCTCTACATTTGTTCATTGTGCATTTCAATTATAGATGTATACTTTTTTCATAAATCAAAACTTGAGTTTTCACTTTCCCTTCATCTCGTAAACAAAAAAGAGATAAAAAACAAGTTAAAAATGCAAATGACCTATGGATCCAAACATTTGAAAGAGAATAAAAAATGCTCATTAAATTCTCAAGTGAATGTGCGGTTGGATATTTACTCGAGTCAAACAAGCCAAATTTTTGCCCATTTACAAAAGCTGACCTAACGATCATAGATGATTGTAAAGTGATTTATCATGTGTAACGGGCTATATTTTTTTAAGGAATGACTTCTGGATTGGGAGTTAACACTCAGTTCAAAATCCCCCGCCTCCTCCTTTTCCCGACGATTGTAAAACCTAATATATAAAAACTAAAAAGAGTTTAAAATCCCTAAAAATTAGAGTCATTTTTTTAATTATAACTCTCTACATTTTTGCATTGCGAATTTCAATTTTAGATGGATACTTCTTTATTAAATCAAAACTTGAGTTTTCACTTTCCCTTATCTCGTAAAAAAAAAGAGATAAAATGCAAATAGATCACAACAAAATGAAAATTTTAGAAATTATGTATGGAAAAAAATTAAAGAAATAACAAATGTAAGTCAATAAAATTTATGCACACACCACAAATTAACACAAAAGTTTCAAAAATTCCACTACTTCAACCCTAATAGCTTGGAATTTTATAAGAAAGAGATTTTTCTACACATATTTTAAAAAATAGATATGCATGCTTGAAACATGTGAAAGATGCAAATGACCTATGGATCCAAACCTCTTAAAGAGAATAGAAAATGCTCATTAAATTCTCAACTGAATGTGCAGTGGGGATATTTTCCCGAGTCAAACAAGCCATTATTTTGCCCATTTACAAAAAACTCTCCTAACGATCATAGATGATTGTAAAATGATTTATCATGCGTAACGGGATAAATTTTTGTACGGAAGGACTTATGGATTGGGTGTCAACACTCAGTTAAAAATCCTAATATCACGGAATTTTATAAGAAAGAGATTTTTCTACACATGTTTTAAAAAATGGATATGCATGCTTGAAACATGTTAAAGATGTAAATGACCTATGGAGCAAAACCTTTAAAAGAGAATAACAAAAGCTCATTAAATTCTCAAGTAAACGTGCGGTGGGATATTTACCCGAGTCAAACAAACCATTATTTTGCCCATTTACAAAAATTTGACCTAACGATCATAGATGATTGTAAAGTGATTTATCATGGAGAATGGGCTATATTTTCGGAAGGAATAACTTTTGGATTGGGAGTCAACACTCAGTTAAAAATTCCCCAACTTCCTTTTCTCCCGACGATTGCAAAACCAAAAATATAAAAACTAAAATGAGTTTTCAATCCCAAAAAATTACAGACACTTTTTGGAATTATCCCTCTCTACATTTTTGCATTGTGTATTTCCTTTTTAGATGCATACTTTTTTCTTAAATCAAAACTTGAGTTTTCACTTTCTTTTCATCTCGTAAACAAAAAAGAGATAAAAGGCAAATAGATCACAACAAAATAAAAATTTTAGAGTTTATGTATGGAAAAAATTTAAAGCAGTACCAAATATAAGTATAGAAAATTTATTAACACACCACAAATGAACACAAAAGTTTAGTTATCCAAGTTTGGGAAATTCCACTAGTTCAACCCTAATAGCTTGGAATTTTATAAGAAAGAGATTTTCTATAAATGTTTTAAAAAATGGATATGCATGCTTGAAACATATTAAAGATGCAAATGACCTATGCATCAAAACCTTTAAAAGAGAATAACAAACGGTCATTAAATTCTCAAGTCAACGTGCGGTGTGATATTTACCTATGTCAAACAAGACATTATTTTTCCCATTTAAAAAAAGCTGACCTAACGATCATAGATGATTGTAAAGTGATTTATGATGCATAATGGGCTATATTTTTGAAAGGAATGTCTTATGGATTGGGAGTCAACACTCAGTTAAAAATCCCCCTCGTCCCCCTTTTCCATACGAATGCAAAACAAAAAATATAAGCACTAAAAATAGTTTTCAATCCCTAAAAATTACCGATACTTTTTGGAATTATCTCTCTCTACATTTTTGCATTGTGCATTTCCTTTTTACATGTATACTTTTTTCTTAAATCAAAACTTCAGTTTTCACTTTCCCATCATCTCGTAAACAAAAAAGGGATAAAAGCAAACAAGCCATTATTTTTCCCATTTACAAAAATCTCACGCAACGATCGTAGATGATTGTAAAGTGATTTATCATACGTAACGACTACATTTTTGGAAGGAATGACTTATGGATTGGTAGTCAACACTCAATAGAAAATCCCCCACCTCCCCTTTTTCCCGACGATTGCAAAACTTAATATATAAAAACTAAAAGGAGTTTACAATCCCTAAAAATTACACACAATTTCCCTTTTAGATGTATACTTTTTTCAAAAAGAAAAACTTGAGGTTTCGCTTTTGCTCTTTCTCGTAAACAAAAAAGAGATAAAAGGCAAATAAATCACAAAAAAATAAAAATTTGAGAGTTTATGTATGGAAAAAATTTAAAGCAATAAAAATGTAAGTAAAGAAAATTAATTCACACACCACAAATGAACACAAAATTTTTGTTATCCATGTTTCGGAAATTCCACAAGTTCAACCCTAATAGCATGGAATTTTATAAGAAATTGATTTTTCTACACATGTTTTAAAAAATTGATATGCATGCTTGAAACATGTTAAAGATGCAAATGACCTATGGATCCAAACCTTTTAAAGAGAATAAGAAACGCTCATTAAATTCTCAAGTGAATGTGCGTTGGGATATTTACCAGAGTCAAACAAGACATTATTTTGCCCATTTAAAAAAATCTGACCAAATGATCATAAATTATTTTAAAGTGATTTATGATATGTAACAGGCAATATTTTTGTAAAGAATGACTTATGGATTTGGAGTCAACACTTAGAAAAAAATCCCCTACCTCCCCGTTTTCCTGACGATTGTAAAACCTAATATATAAGAACTAAAAATCAGAACATGAGTTTTCGCTTTCCCTTCATCTCGTAAACAAAAATGAGATAAAAAGAAAATTGATCACAAAAAAATGAAAATTTTAGAGTTTATGTATGGAAAAAATTTATGCACTAAAAAATTTAACTAAAGAATATTTATTCACACACCAGAAATGAACACAAAAGTTTTGTTATCCATGTTTTGAAAATTCCACTAGTTCAAACCTAATAGATTGGAATTTTATATGAAAGAGATTTTTCTAAATATGCTTTAAAAAGGGGACATGGGGTGGGATATTTACTCGAGTCAAACAAACCATTATTTTGCCATGTACAAAAAGCTAACCTAACGATCATAGATGATTGGAAAGTGATTTATCATGCGTAATGGGCTATATTTTTTAAAGGAATGACTTATGGATTGGGAGTCAACACAGTTAAATATCCCCACCTTCCTTTTTTCCTGTTGATTTCAAAAACTAATATATAAAAACTAAAAAGCGTTTACAATATCTAAAAGTTACTGACAAGTTTTGGAATTGTCTCTCTCTCCATTTGTGCATTGTGCATTTCCATATTAGATGTATACTTTTTTCTTAAATCAAAACTTGAGTTTTCACTTTCCCTTCATCTCGTAAACCAAAAAGAGATAAAAGGCAAATAGATCACAAGAAAATGAAAATTTTAGAGTTTATGTATGGAAAAAATTTTAAGCAATAACAAATGTAAGTAAAGAAAATTTATTCACACACCACAAATGAACACAAAAGTTTTGTTATCTAAGTTTGGGAAATTCCACTAGTACAATATTGATAGCTTGGAATTTTATAAGAAAGAGATTTTTCTACACATGTTTTAAAAAATGGACATGCATGGTTGAAACGTGTTAAAGATGCAAATGACCTATGGATCCAAACCTTTTTAATAGAAAAACAAATGCTCATTAAGTTCTCAAGTGAACATGTGGTTGGATATTTACCCGAGTCAAACAAACCATAATTTTGCCCATGTACAAAAAGCTGACCGAACGATCATAGATGATTCTAAAGTGATTTATCATGCGTAATGGGCTATATTTTCGTAATGAATGACTTATGGATTGGGAGTCAACACTTTGTAAAAAACCCCCTGCCTCCCCTTTCTCCCGACGATTGGAAATGCTAGTATATAAAAACTAAAAAGAGTTTAAAATCCCTAAAAATTACTAACACGTTTTGGAATTATCTCTCTCTACATTTTTGCATTGTGCATTTCCATATTAGATGTATACTTTTTTGTTAAATCAAAACTTGAGTTTTCATTTTCCCTTCATCTCGTAAACAAAAAAGAGATCAAAGGCAAATACTTCACAACAAAATCAAAATTTAGAGTTTACATATGGAAAAAATTTAAAGCAATAAAAAATTTAAGTAAAGAAAATTTATTCACACACAAAAAATGAACACAAAAGTTTTGTTACCCAAGTTTGGGTAATTCCACTATGTCCACCCACCCTAAAAACTTGGAATTTTATAAGAAAGAAATTTTTCTACACAAGTTTTAAAAAATGGATATGCATGCATGAAACATGTTACAGGTGCAAATGTCCTATGGATCCAAACCTTTTTAGGAGAATAAAAAATGCTCATTAAATTCTCAAGTGAACATCTAGTGGGATATTAACTCGAGTCAAACAAGCCATTATTTTGCCCATTTAGAAAAAGCTAACCTAACTATCATAGATGATTGTAAAGTGATTTATTATGCGTAACGGGCTATATTTTTGTAAGGAATGACTTATGGATTCAGAGTCAACACCCAGTTAGAAATCCCCCACCACCCCCTTTTCCCAACGATTGCTAAACCTAATATCTAAAAACTGAAAAGAGTTTACAATCCAAAAAAATTAGAGACACTTTTTGGAATTATCTCTCTCTATATTTGTGCATTGTGGATTTTCATTTTAGATGTATTCTTTTTTCTGAAATCAAAACATGAGTTTTCACTTTTCCATCATCTCATAAATAAAAAAGAGATAAAAGGTAAATAAAAAAATAAAAAATTTAAGAATTTATGTAAGGAAAAAAATTTAAGACAATAACAAATGTAAGTAAAGAAACTTAATTCACACACCACAAATGAACACAAAGTTTTTGTTATCCAATTGTGGGAAATTCCACTACTTCAATCCTAGTAGCTTGGAATTTTATAAGAAAAATATTTTTCAACAAATGTTTTAAAAAATGGATATGCATGCTTGAAACATGTTAAATATGCAAATGACCTATGGATCCAAACCTTTTAAAGAGAATAACAAACGCTCATTAAATTCTCAAGTGAACATGCGGTGGGATATTTACCCGAGTCAAACAAGCCATTATTTTTCCCATTTACAAAAAGCTGACCTAACAATCTTAGACGATTGTAAATTGATTTATCATGCATAACGGGCTATACTTTTTGAAGGAATGACTTATCCATTGGGAGTCAACACTCAGTTAAAAATCCCCTGCCTCCCCCTTTTCCCGAACGATTGCGAAACCTAATATATAAAAACTTAAAAGAGTTTACAATAACTAAAAATTACAGACACTTTTTGGAATTATCTCTCTCTACATTTTTGCATGGTGCATTTCCATTTTAGATGTAAACTTTTTTTTTATATCAAAACTTGAGTTTTCGCTTTCCCTTCATCTCGTAAACTAAAAAGAGATAAAAGGCAAATATTTCACAACAAAATGAAAATTTTAGATTTTATGTATGGAAAAAATTTAAAGCAATAACAAATGTCTGTAAAGAAAATTTATTATCACACCACAAATGAAGACAAAAAAAATTTATCCAAGTGTGGGAAATTCACTTAGTACAACCCTAATAGCTTGGAATTTTATAAGAAAGAGATTTTTCTACACATGTTTTAAAAAATGGATATGTATGCTTGAAAAATGTTAAAGATGCAAATGACCTATGGATCCAAACCTTTTAAAGAGAATAAAAAATGCTCATTAAATGCTCAAGTTAACGTGCGATGGGATATTTACCCGCATCGAACAAGCCATTATTTTGCCCATTCAAAAAAAATTGACCTAACGATCATAGATGATTGTAAAGTGATTTATCATGCGTAACGACCTTTATTTTTGTAAGGAATTACTGATGGATTGGGAGTCAACACTCAGTTAAAAATCCCCCGCCTACCCCTTTTCTCGACGATTATGAAAGCTAATATATAAAAACTAAAAAAAGTTTAATATCCCTAAAAGTTATAGACACTTTTTCGAATTATCACTCTCTACATTTGTGTATTGTTCATTTCCATTTTAGATGTACATTTTTTTCTTAAATCAAAACTTGAGTTTTCTCTTTCCCTTCATCTCGTAAACAAAAAATAGATAAAAGCAAATACTCCACAAAAAATGTGAAATTTGGAGTTTATGAATGGTAAAAATTTAAAGCAATAATAAATGTAACTAAAGAAAATTTATTCACACACCAAAAATGAACAAAAAAAATTTGTTATCCAAGTTTGGGAAATTCCACTAGTTCAACCCTAATAGCTTGGAATTTTATAAGAAATAGATTTTTCTACACATATATTAAAAAATGGATATGCATGCTTGAAACATGTTAATGATGGAAATGACCTATGGATCCAAATATTTTAAAGAGAATAACCAACGCTCATTAAATTCTCAAGTGAACATGCAGTGGGATATTTACCAGAGCAAACAAGCCATTATTTTGCCCATTTACAAAAATCTGACCCAACAATCATACATGATTGGAAAGTGTTTTATCATACGTAACGGGCTATGTTTTTGTACGAAATTACTTATGGATTGGGATTCAACACTCAATTCAAAATCCCCCGCCTCCCCAGTTTCATGATGATTGCAAAAACTAATATATAAAAAATAAAAAAATTTTATCATCCATAAAAATTACAGACACGTGTTGGAATTATCTCTCTCAAAATTTGTGCATTGTGCATTTCCATTTTAGATGTATAATTTTTTCTTAAATCAAAACTTGAATTTTCTCATTCCCTTTATCTTGTAAACCGAAAAGAGATAAAAGGCAAATAGATCACAACGAAATGAAAATTTTAGAGTTTACGTATGGAAAAAATTTAAAGCAATACAAAATTTAAGTAAAGAAAATTTATTTACACACCACAGATGAACACAAAATTTTTGTTATCCAAGTATGGGAAATTCCACTAGTTCAACCCTAATAGCTTAGAATTTTATAAGAAAGAGATATTTCTACACATGTTTTAAAAAATGGATATGCATGCTTGAAACATGTGAAAGATTCAAATGAGTTATGGATCCAAACCTTTTAAAGAGAATAACAAACACTCATTAAATTCTCAAGTGAACGAGCGGTGGGATATTTAACCGAGTAAAACAAGCCATTATTTTGCCCATTTACAAAAAGCTCACCTAACAATCATATATGATTGTTAAGTGATTTATCATGCATAACGGGCTATATTTTTGTAACGAATGACTTATGGATTGGGAGCCAACACTCAGTTAAAAATCCCCCTCCTCCCCCTTTTCCCGACGATTGCAAAACATAATATTTAAAAACTAAAAATAGTTTAATATCCCTAAAAATTACTGACACGTTTTGGAATTATCTCTCTGTACATTTGTGCACTGTGCTTTTCCATTTTAGATGTATACTTTTTCCTAAATCAAAACTTGAGTTTTCACTTTCCCTTCATCTCGTCAACAAAAAATATATAAAAGGCAAACAGATCACAACAAAATGAAAATTTAGGAGTTTATGTGTGGAAAAAATTTAAAGCAATAACAAATTTAAGTAATGAAAATTTATTCTCACACCACAAATGGACAAAAAAGTTTTGTTATCCAAGTTTGGGAAATTTCCCTAATTCAACCCTAATAGCTTGGAATTTTATAAGAAAGATATTTTTCTACACACGTTTTTAAAACTGGATATGCATGATTGAAACATGTTAAAGATGCAAATGACCTATGGATCCAAACCTTTTAAAGAGAAGAACAAACGCTCAATTAATTTTGAAGTGAACAAAAAAGAGATAAAAGGCAAATAGATCAAAACAAAAAGAAATTTTTAGTGTTTATGTATGAAAAACATTTAAACCAATAAAAAATGTAAGAAAATAAAATATATTCACACACTAGAAAAGAACACAAAAGTTTTGTTATCCAAGTTTAGGAATTTCCACTATGTCAACACTAATAACTTGGAATTTTAAAGGAAAGAGATTTTTCTACACATGTTTTAAAAAATGGATATGCATGGTTGAAACATGTTAAACATGCAAATGACCTATGGATCCAAAGCTTTTAAAGAGAATAACAAAAGCTCAATTAATTCTGAAGTGAACGTGCGGTGAGATATTTAACCAATTCAAACAAGCCATTATTTTGCCCATTTACAAAAATCTGACCCAACGATCACTGATGATTGTGAAATGATTTATCATATGTAATGGCCTATATTTTTTTAAGGAATGACTTATGGATTGGGAGTCAACAATCAGTTAAAAATCCCTCGCCTACCCCTTTTTCCGACGATTTCAAAACCTAATAAATAAAAACTAAAATGATTTTACAATCCCTAAAAATTACAGACACTTTTTAGAGTCATCTCTCTCTACACTTGAGCATTGTGCATTTCCTTTTCAGATGTATTCTTTTTTCTTAAATCAAAACATGAGTTTTCACTTTCCCTTCATCTCGTAAACAAAAAAGAGATAAAAGGCAAATAGATCACAACAATATGAAAATTTTGGAGTTTATGTAGGGAAAAAATTTTAAGCAATAAAAAATGTAAGTAAAGAAAATTTATTCCCACGCCACAAATGAACACAAAAGTTTTGTTATACAAGTTCAGGAAATTACACAAGTTCAGCCCAAATAGCTTGGAATTTTATCAGAAAGAGATTTTTGTACACATGTTTTTAAAAATAGATATGCATGCTTGAAACAAGTTCACGATGCAAATGACCTATTGATCCAAACCTTTTAAAGAGAATAAAAAATGCTCAAAAAATTCTCAAGTGAACGTGTGGTGGGATATTTACCAAACAAGCTATTCTTTTGCCAATTTACAAAAATTTGACCCAACGATCATAGATGATTGTAAAGTGATTTATTATACATAATGGACTATATTTTATAAAGGAATTACTTATGGATTGGGTGTCAACACTCAGTTACAAATCCCTTTCCTCCCCGTTTTCTTGACGATTGCAAAACCTAATAAATAAAACCTAAAAAGAGTTTATAATCCCTAAAAATTACAAACACCTTTTGGAATTATATCTCTCTACATTTGTGCAGTGTGCATTTCTATTTTTCTTAAATCAAAATTTGATTTTTCGCTTTCCCTTAATCTCGTAAACTAAAAAGAGATAAAAGGCAAATAGTTCACAAAAAAATGAAAATTTTAGAGTTTATGCATGGAAAAACTTTTCAGCAATAACAAATGTATGTAAAGAAAATTTATTCACTCACCACAAATGAACAAAAAAGTTTTTTATCCATGTTTGGGAAATTCACTTAGTTCAACCCCAATAGCTTGGAATTATATGAGAAAGAGATTTTTCTACACATGTTTTAAAAAAAGGATATGCATGCTTGAAACATGGTAAAGATGCAAATGACTTATGGATCCAAACCTTTTAAAGAGAATGAAAAATGCTAATTAAATGCTCAAGTGAACGTGCGGTGGATTATTTACCTGGGTTAATCTTGCCATTATTTTGCCCATTTACTTAAAGCTGACCAAATGATCATAGATGATTGTAAAGTGATTTATCTTGCATAACGGGCTATATTTTTGTAAGGAATGAGTTATGGATTCGGAGCCAACACTCAGTTAAAAATTACCCCGAGTCAAATCTTGCCATTATTTTGCCCATTTACTTAAAGCTGACCAAACGATCATAGATGGTTGAAAAGTGATTTTTCATGCGTAACGGTCTATATTTTTTGGAGGAATGACTTATGGATTGGGAGTCAACACTCAGTTAAAAATCCCCAGCCTCACTCTTTTCCTGACGATTGCTAAACCAAAAATATAAAAACTAAAAAGAGTTTACAATCCAAAAAAATTCCAGACACTTTCCCTTCATCTCGTAAACAAAATAAGAGATAAAAGGCAAATAGATCACAATAAAATGAAAATTTTAGAGTTTATGCATGGAAAAAATTTAAAGCAATAAAAAATGTATGTAAAGAAAATTTATTCACACACCACAAATGAAGAAAAAAATTTTATTATCCAAGTTTGGGAAATCTACGACATCAAACCAAATAGCTTGGAATTTTACAAGAAAGAGATTTTTCTACACATGTTTTAAAAAATTGATATGCAATGTTAAATATGCAAATGACCTATGGATCCAAATCTTTTAAATAGAATAACAAACGCTCATTAAATTCTCAAGTGAACGTGCGGTGGGATATTTACCAGAGTCAAACAAGCCATTATTTTACAGATTTACAAAAAGCTGACCTAACGGTCATAGATGGTTTTAAAGTGATTTATCATGCGTAACGGGCTGTATTTTTGTGAGGAATGATCTATAGATTGGGAGTCAACACTCAGTTAAAAATCCCACACCTCCCCTTTTTTCAGACGATTGTAAAACCTAATATATAAAAAGTGAAAAGAGTTTACGATCCCTAAAAATTACAGAAACGTTTTGAAATTATCGCTCTTTTTACTTGTGCATTGTGCATTTCCATTTTAGATGTATACTTTTTTCTCACATAAAAACTTGATTTTTCACTTTCCCTTCATCCCGTAAACAAAAAAGTTATAAAAGGCAATTAGGTCACAACATAATGAAAATAAGAGAGTTTATGTATGGAAAAAATATAACGCAATAACAAATGTAAGAAAAAAAAAATTATTCACACACCACAAATGAACACAAAAGTTTTGTTACCCATATTTGGGAAATTCCACTAGTTTAACCCTAATAGCTTGAAATTTTATAAGAAAGAGATTTTTCTACACATGTTTTAAAAAATGGATAAGAATGCTTGAAACATGTTCAGGACGCAAATGACCTATGGATTCAGACCTTTTACGTAGAATAACTAATTCTCATTAAGTTCTCAAGTGAACGTGCGGTGGGATATTTACCAGAGTCAAACAAGCCATTATTTTGCCGATTTAAAAAAAGATGACATAACGGTCATAGATGGTAGTAAATTTATTTATCATGCGTAACGGGCTGTATTTTTGTCAAGAATGATCTATAGATTGGGAGTCAACACTCTGTTAAAAATCCCCCCCTTCTCCCTTTTTTAGACAATTGCAAAACCTAATATATAAAAAGTAAAAAGAGTTTACGATTTCTAAAAATTATAGAAATTTTTTGAAATTATCGCTCTCTTCATTTGTGCATTGTGCATTTCCATTTTAGATGTATACTTTTTTATTAAATCAAAACTTGATTTTTCACTTTCCCTTCATCTCGTAAACAAAAAAGAAATAAAAGGCAAAAAGATCACAACAAAATGAAAATTTTAGAGTTTATGTATGGAAAAAATTTAATGCATCAACAAATGTAAGTAAATAGAATTTATTTTCACTCCACAAATGAACACAAAAGTTTTGTTATCCATGTTTGGAAAATTCCACTAGTTCAACCCGAATAGTTTGGAATTTTAAAAGAAAGAGATTTTTCTACACATGTTTTAAAAAATGGATATGCATGCTTGAAACATGTTAAAGATACAAATGACCTATTGATCCCAACCATTTAAAGAGAATAACAAACACTCATTAAATTTTCAAGTGAACGTGGGGTGGGATTTTTACCTGAGTCAAACAAGACATTATTTTGCCCATTTTCAAAAACTTGACTTAACGATAATAGATGATTGTAATGTGATTTATCATACGTAATGGGCTATATTTATGTAAGGAATGACTTATGGATTGGGTGTCAACACTTAATAAAAATCCCCTGCCTCAACCTTTTCCCCACGTTTGCAAAACCTTATATATGAAAACTAAAAAGAGTTTACAATCCCTAAAAATTACAAACACTTTTTGGCATTATCTCTCTCTACATTTGTGGATTGTGCATTTCAATTTTAGATGTATACTTTTTTCTTAATTCAAAACTTGAGTTTTGACATTCCCTTCGTCTCGTAAACTAAAAAGAGATGAAAGGCAAATACATCACAACAAAATGAAAATTTTAGAGTTTATGTATAGAAAAATTTAAAGCAAGAACAAATGTAAGAAAAGAAAATTTATTCACACACACAAATGAACACAAAAGTTTTGTTATCCAAATTTGGGAAATTCCACTAGTTAAACTCTAATAGCTACTAATTTTATAAGAAAGAGATTTTTCTACACATGTTTTAAAAATGGATATGCATTCTTGAAAAATGTTCAAGATGAAAATGACATATGGATCTAAATCTTTTAACGAGAATAACAAATGCTCATTAAATTCTCAAGTGAATGTGCGGTGGGATATTTACCCAAGTCAAACAAGCCATTACATTGCCCATTTACAAAAAGTTGACCAAACGATCATAGAATATTGTAAAGTGATTTATCATGCGTAATAGCCTATATTTTTGTAAGGAATGACTTATGGATTGGGAGTAAACACTCAGTTAAAAATCCCTTGCCTCCCCCTTGTACCGACGATTGCAAGACCAAATATGTAAAAACTAAAAATAGTTTACAATCCCTAAAAATTACATACACTTTTTGGAATTTTCTCTCTTAACATTTGTTTATTGTGCATTTCCATTTCACATGTATACTTTTTTCTTAATTCAAAACTTGAGTTTTCACTATGCTTTCATCTCGTAAACATAAAATAGATCAAAGGTAAATAAATCACAAAGAAATGAAAATTTTAGAGTTTATGTATGGAAAACATTTAAAGTAATAACAAATGCAAGGAAAGAAAATTTATTCACACACCACAAATGAACAAAAAAGTTTTGTTACCCAAGTTTGGGAAATTCCACTACTTTAACCATAATTGCTTGGTATTTTATAAGAAAGAGATTTTTCAACACATGTTTTAAAAAATTGATATGCATGCTTGAAACATGTTAAAGATGCAAATGACCTATGGACCCAAAAATTTTAAATAGAATAACAAACTCTCAATAAATTCTCAAGTGAACGTGCGGTGGGATATTTACCCTAGTCAAACATGCCATTATTTTGCCCATTTACAAAAAACTGACCTAACGGTCATAGATGATTGTAAAGTGATTTAGCATGCGTAACGAGCTATATTTTTGGAAGGAATGACTTATGGATTGGGAGTCAACACTCAGTTAAAAAACCCCCACCTGCCCCTTTTCCCTACGCTTGCAAAACCTTATTTATAAAAACAAAAAAGAGTTTACAATGCCTAAAAATTATAGACACTTTTTAGAATTATTGCTCTCCACATTTGTGCATTGTCCATTTCCATTTTAGATGTATACTTTTTTCTTAAATCAAAACTAGAGTTTTCACTTTCCCTTCATCTCGTAAACAAAAAAGAGATAAAAGGCAAATAGATCACAACAAAATAAAAAATTTAGAGTTTATGTATGAAAAAAATTTAAAGCATTAACAAATCTTAGTAAAGAAAATTTATTCAACTCCACAAATGAACACAATAGTTTTGTTATCCAAGTTTCGGAAATTCCTCTAGTTCAACCCGCATAGCTTGGAGTTTTATAAGAAGGAGATTTGTACACATGTTTTAAATATGGATATGCATGCTTGAAACATGTTAAAGATGCAAATGACCAAAGGATCCAAACATTTTAAAGAGAATAACAAACGCTCATTAAATTCTCAAGTGAACGTGCGGTGAGATATTTACCCGAATCAAACATGCCATTATTTTTCTCTTTTAAAAAAAGTTGATCTAACGGTCATAGATGATTGTAAAGTGATTTAGCATGCATAACGGGCTATATTATTGGAAGGAATGACTTATGGATTGGGAGTCAACACTCAGTAAAAAATCGCCTGCATCCCCCTTTTCCCTACGTTTGCAAAACCTTATTTATAAAAACTAAAATGAGTTTACAATGCCTAAAAATTACAGAAACTTTTTAGAATTATCGCTCTCTACATTTGTCCATTGTCCATTTTCATTTTAGATGTATACATTTTTTTAAATCAAAACTAGAGCTTTCACTTTCCCGTCTTTTCTTAAACAAAAAAGAGATAAAAGGTAAATAGATCATTAAAAAATGAAAATTTTAGAGTTTATGCATGGACAAAGTTTAAAGTAGTAACAAATGTAAGTAAAGAAATTTTTTTCACACCCCACGAAAGCACACAAAAGTTTTGTTATCAAATTTTGGAAATTCCACTAGTTCAACCCTAATTGCTTGGAATTTTATAAGGAAGAGATTTTTCTACACATGTTTTAAAAAATGGATATGCATGCTTGAAAGAAGTTAAAGATGCAAATGACCAATGGATCCAAATTTTTTAAAGAGAATAACAACCGATCATTAAATTCTCAAGTGAACGTGTGGTGGGATATTTACCCGAGTCAAACAAGCCATTATTTTTCCCATTTACAAAAACTTGACCTAACTATCATAAATGATTGTAAAGTGATTTATGATATGTAACGGGCTACATTTATGTAAGGAATGACTTATGGATTGGGAGTCAACATTCAGTTAGAAATACCCCACCACCCCCTTTTCCCAACGATTGCAAAACCTAATATATAAAAACAAAAAAGAGTTTACAATCCCTAAAAATTACAGACACTTTTAAGAATTATCTCTCTCTACATTTGTGCAATGTGCATTTCCATTTTGGATGGTTACTTCTTTTTTTTAAATCAAAACTTGATTTTCACTTTCCCTTCATCTCATAAACAAAAAAGAGATAGAAGGCAAATAGATCAGAACAAAATGAGAATTTTAGAATTGATGAGTGAAAAAAATTCTAAAATTTGGGAAATTCCACTAGATCAACCCTAATAGCATGGAATTTTATAAGAAAGAGATTTTTCTACACAAGTTTTCAAAAATGGATATGCATGCTTGAAACATGTTAAAGATGCAAATGCCCTGTGCTTCAAAAACTTTTAAATAGAATTACAAACGCTCATTAAATTCTCAAATGCCCAAGTGAACGTTCAGTGCGATATTTACCAGAATCATAGCCATTATTTTGCCCATTTACAAAAAGCTGACCTAATGACCATAGATAATTGTAAAGTGAATTATTTTGCCTAATTGGCTAAATTTTTGTAAGGAATGACTTTTGGATTGGGATTCAACACTCAGTTACAAATCCCCTGCCTCCCCCGTTTCCCAACAATTGCAAAGCCTAATATATAAAAGTTAAAAAGAGTTTAAAATCCCTAAAAATTACAATCACTTTTTGGAACATATGTGCATTATGCATTTCCTTTTTAGATGTACACTGTTTTCTTAAATCAAAACTTGACTATTAACTTTCGCTTCATATCGGAAAAAAAAGAGATAAAAGGCAAATAGATCACAACAAAAAGAAAATTTTAGAGTTTATGTATGGAAAAAATTTTACGAAATAAAAATGTAAATAAAGAAAATTTATTCACACACCACAAATGAACACAAAAGTTTTGTTATTCAAGTTTTGGAAATTCCTCTAGTTCAACCTTAATAGCTTGAAATTTTATTAGAAAAAGATTTTTCTAGAATTGTTTTAAAAAAATCGATATGTAGGCTTGAAACATGTTAAAGATGCAAATGACCTATGGATCAAAACCTTTTAAAGAGAATAATAAACGCTCATTAAATTCTCTAGTGAACGTGCAGTGGGATATTTACCTGAGTCAAACAAGCCATTCTTTTGCACATTTACAAAAAGCTGACCAAACGGTCATAGATGATTGTAAAGTGATTTACTTGCGTAACGGGATATATTTTTTTAAGGAATGAATTATGGATTGGGAGTCAACACTCAGTTAAAATCCCCCGCCTCTCCCTTTTCCCGACGATTGCAAAACCTTAAATATAAAAACTAAAAAGAGTTTAAAATCCCTAAAATTTACAGGCACTTTTTGGAATTATCTCTCTCTTCATTTGTGCATTGTGCATTTCAATTTTAGATGTATAATTTTTTCTTAAATCAAAACTTGAGTTTTCACTTTCCCTTCATCTTGTAAACAAAAAAGAGATAAAAGGCAAATAGATCACAACAAAATGAAATATTAGAGTTTATGTAGGGAAAAAAATTTAATTAATAACTAATGTAAGTAAAGAAAATTTACTAAAACAACACAAAAGAACACAAAAGTTTTGTTAACAATGTTTGGAAAATTCCACTAATTCCACCCTAATAGCTTGGAAATTGATAAAAAAGAGATTTTTCTAGACATGTTTTAAAAAATGGATATGCATGCTTGAAACATGGTAAAGATGCAAATGACCTTTGGATCCAAACCTTTCAAAGAGAATAGCAAACGCTAATTAAATTCTCAAGGGAACGTGCGGTGGGATATTTACCCAAGTCAAACATGCCATTATTTTGCCCATTTACATAAAGCAGACCAAACAATCATCGATGATTGTAAAATGATTTATCATGTGTAACAGGCTATATATTTTTAAGGAATGACTTATGGATTGGAAGTCAACACTCAGTTCAAAATCCGCCTCCTGCCCCTTTTCCCTATGATTACAAAACCTAATATAGAAAAACTAAAAAGAGTTTCCACTCCCTAAAAATTACAGAACCTTTTTGGAATTATCTCTCTCTACATTTGTGCATTGTACATTTCCATTTTAGATGTATACTTTTTTCTTAAATCTAAACTTGAGTTTTCACTTTTCCTTCATCTCGTAAACAAAAAAGAGATAAAAGGCAAATAGATCAAAATAAAATTAAAATTTAAGAGGTTATATAAGGAAAAAAATTAAAGCAATAACAAATGTAAGGAAAGCAAGTTTATTCACACACCACTAATGGACATAAAATTTTTGTTATCAGTGTTTTTGAAATTCCACTAGTTCAACCCTATTAGCTTGGAATTTTATAAGAAAGATATTTTTCTACACAAGTTTTAAAAATTGGATATGCATGCTTGAAACAAGTTAAAGATGCAAATGACCTATGGATCCAAACCTTCTAAAGAGAATAAGAAATGCCAATTAAATTCTCAATTGAATGTACAGTGGGATATTTACCCGAGTCAAACAAGCTGTTATTTTTAGCATTTATATAAAGCTGACCTAACGATCATAGATGATTATAAAGTAATTTATCATGTGTTATGGATGACATTTTGGTGAGGAATAACTTATGGATTGGGAGTCAACACTCCGTTAAAAATCCCCCGACTGCCCCTTTCCCGACTATTACAAAACCTAATATATAAAAACTACAAAGAGTTTACAATCCCTAAAAATTACAAACAATATTTTGAATTATCTCTCTCTTCATTTGTGTATTGTGCATGTAAAATTTAAATGTATTATTTTTTCTTAAATCAAAACTTGAGTTTTCACTTTCCCTTCATCTTGTAAACTAAAAAGAGATAAAAGGTAAATAGTTCACATAGAAAATGAAAATTTTAGAGTTTATGTATGGAAAAAATCTAAATTAATAATAGATGTAAGTAAAGAAAATTTATTCAAACACCACAAATGAACACAAAATTTTTCCTATCCAAGTTTGGAAAATTCCACTAGTTAACCCCTAAGAGCTTGGAATTTTATAAGAAAGAGATTTGTCTACACATGTTTTAAAAAAATTGACATGCTTCCTAGAAACATGGTAAAGATTCAAATGACTTATGGATTGAAACCTTTTAAAGATAATGATAAATGCTAATTAAATTCTCAAGTGAATGTGTGGAGGGATATTTACCCGAGTCAGTCATGCCATTATTTTGCCCATTTACTTAAAGTTAACCTAACGATTGTAGATGATTGTAAAGTGATTTATCTTGCATAACGGGCTATATTTTTACAAGAAATTACTTATGGATTGGGAGTCCACACTCAGTTAAAAATCCCCCTTTTCCCGATGATTACAAAACCTAATATATAAAAACTCAAAAGAGTTTCCTATCCCTAAAAATTATAGACACTTTTTGGAATGTTCTCTCTCTACATTTGTGCATTGTGCATTTCCACTTTAGATGTATACTTTTTACGTAAATCTAAACTTGAGTTTTCACTTTCCCTTCATCTTGTAAACAAAAAAGAGATATACGGCAATTAGATCACGACAAAATGAAAATTTTAGAGTTTTTTTATGGAAAAAATTAAAGCAATAACAAATATAAGTAAAGAAAATTTATTCACATACCACTAATGAACAAAAAATTTTTGTTAACAGAGTTTGTGAAATTCCACTTGTTGAACCCTATTAGCTTGGAATTTTATAAGAAAGATATTTTTCTACACATGTTTTAAAAATTGGATATTCAGGCTTGAAACATGTTAAAGATGCAAATTACCTATGGATTCAAATATTTTAAAGCGAATAATAAATGGTCATTAAATTCTCAAGTGAACGTGCGGTGGGATATTTACCCGAGTCGAACAAGCCATTATTTTTTCGAGTTACAAGAAGCTGACCTAACGGTCATAGATGGTTGAAAGTGATTTATCATGCATAACAGGCTATATTTTTGTAAGCAATGACTTATGGATTGGAGTCAACACTTAGTTTAAAATGCGCCGCCTCCCCCTATTCTTGACGATTGCAAAACCTAATATTTAATAAATTAAAAGAGTTTACGATCCCAAAAAATTATAGAAATTTTTTTGAATTATCTCTCTCTACATTTGTGCATTGTGCATTTCTATTTTTAATGTATACTTTTTTCTTACATCAAAACTAGAGTTTTCACTTTCCCTTCATCTTGTAGACAAAAAAGAGATAAAAGGGAATTAGATCACAACATAATGAAATTTATAGAGTTTATGTATGGAAAAAAATTAAAGCAATAACAAATGGAAGAAAAGAAAATTTATTCACACACCACAAATGAAGACAAAAGTTTTGTTACCCAAGTATGGGAAATTCCACTAGTTTAACCCCAATAGGTTGGAATTCTATAAGAAAGAGATTTTTCTACACATGTTTTAAAAATTGAATATGCATGCTTGAAACATGTTAACAATGCAAATGACCTATGGATCCAAACCTTTTAAATAGAATAACAAACTCTCATTAAATTCACAAGTGAATGTGCGGAGGGATATTTACCCGAGTCAAACATGCCATTATTTTGCCCATTTACAAAAATATGACCTAACAACAATAGATGATTCTAAATTTATTTATGTTGCGTAATGGGTTAAATTTTTGTATGGAATGACTTATGGATTGGGAGTCAACACTCAGTTAAAAATCCCCCGCCTCACCCTTTTCCTGATGATTGTAAAACCTAATATATACAAACTAAAAAGAGTTTACAATCCCTAAAAATTACTAATACATTTTGGAATTATCTCGCACTACATTTGTACTTTGAGCAATTCCATTTTAGGTGAATTCTTTTTCTTAAATTAAAACTTGAGTTTTCAATTTCCATTCATCCCGTAGACAAAAAAGAGATAAAAGGCAAATAGATAACAACAAAATGAAAATTTTAGAGTTTATGGATGGAAAAAAATTGAAGCAATAACAATTTTAAGTAAAGAAATTTTATTCACACACCACAAATGAACACAAAATTTTTGTTATCCAAGTTTGGGAAATTCTACTAGTTCAAACCTAATAGCTTGGAATTTTAAAAGAAAGAGATTTTTCTACACAAGTTTTAAAAATGAATATGCATGCTTGAAAATTTTAAAAGATGCAAATGACCTAAGGATTCCAACCTTTTAAAGAGAATAACAAATGCCAATTAAATTCTCAGGTGAACATACAGTGGGATATTTACCTGAGTCAAACAAGTTGTTATTTTGCCCATTTAAAAAAAGCTGACCTAACTGTATTAGATGATTATAAAGTGATTTATCATGCATAATGGGCTATATATTTTTTATCGAATGACTTATGGATTGGGAGAGATAAAAATCCCGTGCCTCCCCCTTTTCCCGATGATTACAAAACCTAATATATAAAAACTAAAAAGAGTTTACAATCCCTAAAATTACATACACTTTTTTGAATTATCTCTCATTTCATTTGTGCATTGTGCATTTCAATTTTAGATGTATACTTTTTTCTTAAATTAAAACTTGAATTTTCACTTTCCCTTCATCTTGTAAACAAAAAAGAGATAAAAGGCTAATAGATCACAACAAAATGAAAATTTTAGAGTTTATGTATGGAAAACATTTAAATTAATAACAAATTTAAGCAAAGAAAATTTATTCAAACACCACAAATGAACATAAAAGTTTTGTTATCCAAGTTTGGGAAATTCCACTAGTTCAACCCTTATAACTTGAAATTTTATAAGAAAGAGATTTTTCTCCACGTGTTAAAAAATGGATATGGATGCTTGAAACATGGTAAACATGGCAAGTGACCTATGGATACAAACCATTTAAAGAGAATAACAAACGCTAATTAAATTCTCAAGTGAAAGTGCGGTGAAATTTTTACCTGAGTCAAACATGCCATTATTTTGCCCATTTACATAAAGCTGACCTAACGATTATATATGGTTGTAAAGTGATTTTTTCATGCACAACGAGCTATATTTTTTGAAGGAATGACTTATGGATTGGGAGTCAACACTTAGTTAAAAATCCCCCGCCTCACCCTTTTCCCGACGATTGATAAACCAATAACATAAAAACTAAAAAGTGTTTACAATCCCTAAAATTACAGACACTTTCCCTTCATCTCGTAAAAAAAATAAGAGATAAAATAAAAATAGTTCACAACAAAATGAAAGGTTTGGAGTTTATGCGTGGAAAATATTTAAAGCAGTAAAAATTTTCAGTAAAGAAAATTTATTCACACACCACAAATGAACACCAAAGTTTTGTTATCCAAGTTTGGGAATCTACTAGATCAAACCAAATAGCTTGGAATTTTATAAGAAAGAGATTTTTCTGCACATGTTTTAAAAAATGAATATGCAGGCTTGAAACATGTTAAAGATGCAAATGATCTATGGTTCCAAATCTTTTAAAGAGAATAACAAAGGCTCATTTAATTCTCAAGTGAACGTGCGGTGGGATATTTACCCGAGTGGAACAAGCCATTATTTTGCCGATTTACAAAAAGCTGACATAACGGTCATAGATGGTTGTGAAGTGATTTATCATGTGTAATGGGCTATATTTTTGTCAGGAATGACTTATAGATAGGGAGTCAACACTCAGTTAAAAATCCCCACCTCCCCTTTTTTCCGACAATTGCAAAACCTAATATATTAAAAGTTAAAAGAGTTTACGATCCCAAAAATTACAGACACTTTTTGGAATTACTCTATCTACATTTGTGCATTGTGCATTTCCATTTTAGATGTATACTTTTTTCTTATATAAAAACTTGAGTTTTGATTTTCCCTTCATCTCGTAAACAAAAAAGATATAAAAGGCAATTAGGTCACAACATAATGAAAATTATAGAGTTCAGGTATGGAAAAAATTTAAAGCAATAAAAATGTATGAAAAGAAAATTTATTCACACACCACAAATGAACACAAAATTTTTGTTACCCAAGTATGGGAAATTCCACTTGTTTAACCCTAATTGCTTGGAATTTTTTAAGAAAGAGATTTTTCTACCCTTGTTTTAAAAAATGGATAAGAATGCTTGAAACATGTTAAGGATGGAAATGACCTATGGATCCAGACCTTTTACATAGAATAATTAATTCTCATTAAATTCTCAAGTGAACGTTCGGTGGGATATTTACCCGAGTCAAACATGCCATTATTTTACCCATTTACAAAATGCTGACCTAACGGTCATAGATGATTGTAAAGTGATTTATCATGCGTAACGGGCTATATTTTTGGATGGAATGACTTATGGATTGGGAGTCAACATTCAATTCAAAATCCCCTCCCCCCTCCTTTTCCATCGATTTCAAAATCTAATTTATAAAAAATAAAAAGAGTTTACAATGTCTTAAAATTATAAACACTTTTTGGAATTATCTCTCTCTACATTTGTGCATTGTCCATTTCCATTTCATATGTATACTTTTTTATTAAATCTAAACTTGCGTTTTTTATTAAATCCAAACTTGAGTTTTCACTTTCCCTTCATCTCGTAAACAAAAAAGAAATAAAGGACAAAAAGATCACAACAAAATGAAAATTTTAGAGTTTTTGTAGGGAAACAATTTAATGCATCAACAAATGTAACTAAATACAATTTATTTTCACACCACAAATGAACTCAAAAGTTTTGTTATCCATGTTTTGAAAATTCCACTAGTTCAACCCAAATAGCTTGGAATTTTAAAAGAAAGAGATTTTTTTGCACATGTTTTAAAAAATGGATGTGCATTCTTGAAACATGTTAATGATACAAATGACCAATGGATCCCAACCATTTAAAGAGAATAAAAAACGCCCATTAAATTCTCAAGTGAACGTGGGGTGGGATATTTACCTAAGTGAAAGAAGACATAATTTTGCCCATTTTCAAAAAGTTGACCTAACGATAATAGATGAATGTAAAATAAATTATCTTATGTAATGGGCTATATTTATTTATGGAATGACTTATGAATTGGGTGTCAACATTCAGTTAAAAATCCCCCACCTCCCCCTTTTCCTAACGTTTGCAAAACCTAATATAGGAAAACTAAAAAGAGTTTATAATCCCTAAAAATTACAGACACTTTTTGGCATTATCTGTCTCATCATTTGTGGATTGTGCATTTCCATTTTAGATGTATACTTTTTTCTTAAATCAAAACTTGACTTTTCACTTTCCCTTCGTCACATAAACCAAAAAGAGATAAAATGCAAATAGATCACAACAAAATGAAAATTTTAGAGTTTATGTATGGAAAAAGTTAAACCAATAACAAATGTAAGAAAATAAAATTTTATTCACACACCACAAATGAACACAAAAGTTTTGTTATCCTAGTTTGGGAAATTCCACTAGTTCAACCCAAATAGATTGCAATTTTATACGAAAGATATTTTTTTACAATAGTTTTAAAAAATGGATATGCATGTTTGAAAAATGTTAAAGATGCAAATGACCTATGGATCCAAACCTTTTAAAGAGAACAACAAATGCTTATTAAATTCTCAAGTGAACGTGCGGTGGGATATTTACCCGAGTCAAACAAGCAATTTTTTTGCCCATTTAAAAAAAGCTGCCCAACGGTCATAGATGATTGTAAAGTGATTTATCTTGGATAACGGGTTATATTTTTGTAACGTAAGACTTATGGATTCGGAGTCAGCACTCAGTTAAAAAACCTCCGCCTCCCCCCTTTTCCTACGAATCGAAAACCTAAAATATAAAAACTAAAAAGAGTTTACAATCCCTAAAAATTACAGACACTTTTTTGAATTATCTCTCTCTACATTTGTGCATTATGCATTTCCATTTTAGATGTATACATTTTTCTTAAATCAAAATTTGATTTTTGACTTTGCTTTCATCTCGTAAACAAAAAATAGATAAAAGGCAAATAGATCACAACAAAATAAAAATTTTAGAGTTTTTATTTGAAAAATATTTCAAGCATTAACAAATTTAAGGAAAGAAAATTTATTTACACACCACAAAAAGAACCCAAAAGTTTTGCTATCCAAGTTTCAGAAATTCCACTAGTTCTACCCTAATAGCTTGGAGTTTTATAAGTAGGAGATTTCTACACATGTTTTAAATATGGATATGCCTGCTTGAATCATGTTAAAGAAGCAAATGACGTATGGATCCAAACATTTTAAAGAGAATAACAAACGCTCATTAAATTCTCAAGTGAACGTGTGGTGGGATATTTACCCGTGCCCAATAAGCCAATATTTTGCCCTTTGAAAAAGTTCTAACCTAAAGGTCATAGGTGATTGCAAAATGATTTATAATGTCTAACGGGCAATATTTTTCTAAGGAATGACTTATGGATTGGGAGTCAACACTCATTTAAAAATCTCCCGCCTCCCCCCTTTCCCTACTATTGGAAAACCTAATATATAAAAACTAAAAAGAGTTTACAATCCCAAAAACTTACAAACACCTTTTGGAATATTCTCTCTCTACATTTGTGCATCATGCGTTTCCATTTTAGATGTATACTTTTTTTTTAAATCAAAACTTGAGTTTTCTCTTTCCCCTCATCTCGTAAACTAAAAAGAGATAAAAAGCAAACAGATCATAACAAAATGAAATTTTTAGAGTTGATGTAAGGAAAATTTTTAAAGCAATAACAAACGTAAGTAAAGAAAATTTGTTCACACACGACAAATGCAAACAAAAGTTTTTTTTATCAAGTTTGGGAAAATCCACTAGTTTAACCCTAATTGCTTGGAATTTTATAAGGAAGCCATTTTTCTACACCTGTTTTAAAAAATGGATATGCATACTTGAAACATGTTAAAGATGGAAATGACCTATGGAATTCTCAAGTGAACGTGTGCTGGGATATTTACTGGAGTCAAACAAGCATTTATTTTGCCCATTTACAAAAAAAAGCTGACCTAGCGATCATAAATGATTGTAAAGTGATTTATCATACATAACGAGCTACATTTATGTAAGGACACTCAGTTTAAAATCCCCCGCCTCCCCCTTTTTCCGACGATAGCAAAACCTAATATATAAAAACTAAAAAGAGTTTAAAATCCCTAAAAATTACAAACACTTTTATGAATTATCTCTCTTTACGATTGTGCATTGTTCATTTCCATTTTTTATGTTTACTTTTTTCTTAAATCAAAACATGATTAATCACTTTCCCTTAATCTTGTAAACCAAAAAGCGATAAGAGCCTAATAGATCAGAACAAAATGAAAATTATAGAATTTATGTATGGAAAAAATTTAAAGCAATAACAAATGTAAGTAAAGAAAATTTATTCACACGCCACAAATGAACACAAAAGTTTGGTTATCCAAGTTTGGGAAATTCCACTAGTTCAACCCAAAAAGTTTTGAATTTTATAAGAAAGTGTTTTTCTACACATGTTTTAAAAAATGGATATGCATGCTTGAAACATGTTAAAGATGCAAATGATGTATGGATCCAAACACTTTAAAGAGAATAATAAACGTTCATTAAATTCTCAAGTGAACATGCGGTGGGATATTTACCCGATTCAAAGCCTTTATTTTGGCCATTTACAAAAAGCTGACCTAACGATCATAGATGATGGTAAAGTGAATTATCATGCATAACTGGCTATAGTTTTGTAAGGAATGACTTCTGGATTGGGATTCAACACTCAGTTAAAAATCCACCTTTTCCCAACAATTGCAAAACCTAAAATATAAAAATTAAAAAGAGTTTAATAACCTTAAAAATTACATACACTTTTCTAAACATTTGTGTGTTGTACATTTCCATTTTAGATGAATACTTTTTTCTTAAATACAAACTTGAGTTTTCACTTTCCCTTCATTTTGTAAACAAAAAAGAGATAAAAGGCAAATAGATCACATCAAAATGAAAATTTTAGAGTTTATGTATGGAAAAAATTTAAAGCAATAAAAAATGTTAGTAAAAAAAATTTATTCACACACCACAACTGAACACCAAAGTTTCATTATGCAAGTTTGGAAAATTCCACTAGTTCAACCCTAATAGCTTGGAATTTTATAAGAAAGTGATTTTTCTACAATTGTTTTAAAACATTGATATGCATGCTTGAAACATGTTAAAGATGCAAATGACGTGTGGATCCAAACCTTTTAAATAGAATAATAAACACTCATTAAATTCTCAAGTGAATATGTAGTGGGATATTTACCCGAGTCAAACAACCATTATTTTGTCAATTTACAAAAAGCTAACCTAACGGTCATAGATGATTGTAAAGTGATTTATCTTGCGGAAGGGGCTATATTTTTGTAAGGAATGACTTATGGATTGGGAGTCAACACTCAGTTAAAAATCCCCCGCCTCCCCCTTTTCCCGACGATTGCAAAACCTAATATACAAAAACTAAAAAGAGTTTGCAATCCCTAAAAATTATAAACACTTTTTGGAATTTTCTCTCTCTACATTTGTGCATTGTGCATTTCCATTGTAGTTGTATAGTTTTTTCTTAAATTAAAACTTGAGTTTTTACTTTCCGTTCATCTTGTAAAAAAAAATGAGATAAAACACAAATAGATCGCAACAAAATGAAAATTTTAGAGTTTATGTATGAAAAAAAATTAAAGCAACAACGAATGTAAGTAAAGAAAATTTATTCACACACCACAAATGTACACAAAATTTTTTTTATCCAAGTTTGGGAAATTCCACTAGTTCAACCCTAATAGCTTGGAATTTTATTAGAAAGAGATTTTTCTACACTTGTTTTAAAAAATGGAAATGGATGCTTGAAACATGTTAAAGATGTAAATGACCTATGGATCCAAACCTTTTAAAGAGAATAACAAACGCTCATTAAATTCTCAAGTGAACATGCGGTGGGATATTTACCAGAGTCAAACAAGCCATTATTTTGCGCATTTACAATAAGCTAACCTTACAGTCATAGATGATTGTAAAGTGATTTATCATGCGTAATCGGCTATGTTTTTGTAAGGAATGACTTATGGATTGGGAGAGTTAAAAATCCCTTGTGTCACCCTTTTCTGGACGATTGCAAAACCTAATATATAAAAACTAAAAATAGTTTACAATCCCTAAAATTACACTCACTTTTTGGAATTATTTCTCTCTTCTTTTGTGCATTGTGCATTTCGATTTTAGATGTATACTTTTTTCTTAAATCACTTCATCTCATAAATCAAAAAGAGAAAAATGGGAAATATATCACAACAAAATGAAAATTTTAGAGCTTATGTATGGAAAAGAATTTAATTAATAAAAAATTTAAGTAAAGAAAATTTATTCAAACACCATAAATGTACACAAAAGTTTTGTCATCCAAGTAAGGAAAATTCCACTAGTTCAACCCCAATAGCTTGGAATTTTATAAGAAAAATATTTTTCTACACATGTTTTAAAAAATGGATATGCATGCTTGAAATATGTTAAAGATGCAACTGACCTATGGATCCAAACCTTTTAAAGAGAATAACAAATGCTAATTAAATTCTCCAGTGAACGTACGGTGGGATATTTACCCAAGTCAAACAAGCCATTATTTCTCCCATTTACATAAAGCTGACCTAACGATCATAGATGATTGTAAAGTGATTTATCTTGCATAACGTGAAATATGTTTGTAAGGAATGTGTTATGGATTGGGAGTCAACATTCAGTTAAAAATCCCCCGCCACCACTTTTCCCGACGATTGTAAAACCTAATATATAAAAAATAAAAAGAGTTTACAATCCCTAAAAATTACAGAATCCTTTTTGAATTATCTGTCTCTACATTTGTTCATTGTGCATTTCCATTTAGGATGTATACTTTTTTCTTAAATCTAAACTTCAGTTTTCTCTTTCCCTTCATCTTGTAAACCAAAAAGAGATAAAAGGCAAATAGATTACAACAAAATGAAAATTTTAGAGTTTAAGTATGGAAAAAAATTAAAGCAATAACAATTGTAAGTAAAGAAAATTTATTCACACACCACAAATGAACGCAAAAGTTTTGTTATCAAAGTTTGTCAAATTCCACTAGTGCAACCCTAAAGCATGGAATTTTAAAAGAAAGATATTTTTCTACAAATGTTTTAAAAAAAGGATATGCAGGTTTGAAAATTGTTAAAGATGCAAATGAACTATGGATCCAAATATTTTAAAGAGAATAACAAACGCACATTAAATTCTCAAGTGAACGTGAGGTGGGATATTTACCCGAGTAAAACAAGCCATTATTTTGCCGATTTACAAATAGCTGACCTAACGGTCATAGATGGTTTTAAAGTGATTTATCATTTGTAACAGGCTACATTTTTGTAAGGAATGACTTATAGATTGGAAGTCAACACTCAGTTAAAAATCCCCCGCCTACCCATTTTCTCTACGATTGTAAAACCTAATATATAAAAAGTAAAAAGAGTTTACAATCCCCAAAATTTACTGACACTTGTTAGAATTATCTCTCTTTACATTTGTACATTGTGCATTTCCATTTTAGATGTATACTTTTTTCTTACATCAAAACTTGAGTTTTCACTTTCCCTTCATCTCGTAAACCAAAAAAATATAAAAGGAAATTAGATGACAACATAATGAAAATTTTAGAGTTTATGTATGGAAAAAATTTAATGCAATCAAAATGTAAGGAAAGAAAATTCGTTCACACACAACAAATGAACACAAAATTTTAGTTACCAAGTTTGTGAAAATCCACTAGTTGAACCCTAATAGCTTGGAATTATATAATAAAGAGATTTTTCTACACATGTTTTAAAAAATGGATATGCATGCCTGAAACATGTTACCGATGCAAATGACCTATGGATCCAAACCTTTTAAATAGAATAACAAACTCTCATTATATTCTCAAGTGAACCTGCGGTGGGATATTTACCCGAGTGAAACATGCCATTATTTTCCCATTTTCAAAAAGCTGGCCTAACGGTCATAGTTGATTTTAAAGTGATTTATCATGAGTAACGGGCTATATTTTTGGTAGGAATGACATATGGATTGGGAGTCAAGACTCAGTTAAAAATCCCCCGCCGCCCCCTTTTCCCTATGATTGTGAAACCAAATTTATAAAAATTAAAAAGATTTTAAAATGCCTAAAAATTATAGACACTTTTTGGAATTATCTCTCTATACATTTTTACATTGTCCATTTCCATTTTAGATGCATATTTTTTTCTTCAATCAAAACCTGAGTTTTCACTTTCCCTTCATCTCGTAAACAAAAAAATTATAAAAGACAAATAGATCATAAAAAAATGAAAATTTTAGAGTTTATGTATGGAAAAAATTTAATGCATTAACAAATGTAAGAAAATAAAATTTACTTTCACACCACAAATGAACACAAAAGTTTTGTTATCCATGTTTTGAAAATTGCACTAGTTTAATCCAAATAGCTTTCAATTTATAACAAAGAGATTTTTCTACACATGTTTTAAAAAATGGATATGCATGCTTGAAACATGTTAAAGATGCAAATGACCGATGGATCCAAACCATTTAAAGAGAGTAACAAACGCTCATTAAATTCTCATGTGAACGTGGGTGGGATATTTATCCGAGTCAAACAATCCATTATTTTGCCCATTTACAAAAAGCTGACCTAACGATAATAGATGATTGCAAAGAGATTTATCATAGGGAACGGGCTATATTTATGTAAGGAATGACTTATGGATTGGGAGTCAACACTCAGTTAAAAATCCCCCGCCTCCCCTTTTTCCGAACGATTGCCAAACCTAATATATAAAAACTAAAAAGAGTTTAGAATCCCTAAAAATTACAGACACTTTTTGGCATTATCTCTCTATACATTTGTGCATTGTGCATTTCCATTTTAGATGTATACTTTTTTCTTACATCAAAATTTGATTTTTCACTTACCCTCGTAAACAAAAAAGATATAAAAGGCAAATAAATCACAAAAAATCAAAATTTTAGAGTTTATGTATGGAAACAAATTAAAGCAATAAAAAATTTAAGTAAAGAAAATTTATTCACACACCACAAATGAAGACAAAATTTTTGTTATCCATGTTTGGAAAATTCCACAAGTTCAACCCTAATAGCTTGGAATTTTATAAGAAATAGATTTTTCTACACATGTTTTAAAAAATGGATATGCATGCTTGAAACATGTTAAAGATGTAAATGATCTAGGGATCCAAACCTATTTAAGAAAATAATAAACGCTAATTAAATTCTCAAGTGAACGTGTGGTGGGATATTTACTAGAGTCAAACAAGCCATTATTTTGCCCATTTGCAAAAAGCTAAGCTAACGATCATTGATAATTGTAAGGTTATTTATCATCTATAACGGGCTATATTTTTGTAAGGAATGACTTATCGATTGGGAGTCAACAATCATTTAAAAATCCTCCGCCTCCCCCTTTTTCCCGATGATTAAAAAACCTAATATATAAAACCTAAAAAGAGTTTACAATCGCATAAAATTACTAACACTTTTTGGAATTATCTCTCCCAACATTTGTGCATTATGCTTTTCCATTTTACTTGTATAATTTTTTCTTAAATCAAAACTTGAGTTTTCACTTTTGCTTCATCTTGTAAACAAAAAAAAAGGCTAATAGATCACAACAAAATGAAAATTTTAGAGTTTATGTATGGAAAAAAATTAAAGCAATAAAAAATGTGAGTAAAGAAAATTTATTCCCACACCTCAAATTAGCACAAAATTTTGTTATCCAAGTTTGGGAAATTCTACTAATTTAACCATAATAGCTTGAAATTTTATAAGAAAGAGATTTTTCTACAAATGTTTTAAAAAATTGATATGCATGCTTGAAAGATGTTAAAGATGCAAATGACCTATGGATCCAATCCTTTTAAAGAGAATAAAAAATGCTAATTAAATTCTGAAGTGAACGTGTGGTGGGATATTTACCTGAGTCAAACAAGTCATTATTTTGCCCATTTACAAAAAGCTTACCTAACGATGATAGATGATTGTAAAGTGATTTATCATGCGGAATGGGCTATATTTTTGTAAGGAATGACTTATGGATTGGGTGTCAACACTCCATTAAAAATCCATGCCTCCCCCTTTTCCCGACAATTGCAAAACTTAATATATAAAAACCTAATATATTACAAGGAAGGCCCTCAAGATGGGCCCAAGCCCATTAGAAGTAGGGCCCACAATGATTTCCAAGAGGTGACATCCTTATCACATCAGTTGGAAGTTCAAGAAGGACTCACAAAAGTATCTTTATCTTAGGGTGACGAACAAGAAGAGTTTTAGTTTAAGTTATATTTGTCTTTTATCAATATTGAGTTACCTAATTATGTTAGGACTTACCTTAAGTGTTAGAGTTTGGGTGTAATTGGGACAAGGGTAGTTTTATTGTAATTGGACTCTATTACCTTCCTCTATTATAAATAGAGGTTCATGTACTTTGATTAGAACAAATAGGTTTTATTTGGAAAGTACACTCAAATATCTTTTCGTCAATATATAATTTGAAATATAAAAAACTATGTATAGAGGTAAAAAAAATACAAAGCAAAACTATGGGTGTAGGGACTGAAAAGAAATAACTATGAACCTGGACTTTGGTTTTAGGGTTTAGAGAAAAGGATCACATTACCTCCATGAGTTGACCAAGTCAACTCACAAAACCTGCTCTGATACCAAAGTAAAAGAAGTACAAGAAAGAGGTAATTTATTAAGTAGAAGAAGTAGAAGAAAGAGGTATTTTATTCCTTATGTTGTGGATTAGTTTATGTGACCAAATTGTGTGAGTACCATCGCATAAAAAGATTTAAAAATAGATGGTATCTCAGAACGCTGCTTAAAAATAAACAACCAAGTTGTGCGAGTGAAATCATCAATAAAAGTGATAAAATATTTGGCCTGAAAAATATTAGAGACACTCAAAGGCCCCCAAACATCAATAAGAATCAACAAAAAATGAATGTTACTTTTGACTTCTAGCCAAGGAGAGTATGTACTCCTTTGATGTTTACATAACTGACATACCTCACAACTAAATTCTGACCTTATCTTAAGAGATGGAAACATATGATGAAGAGATTGTATAGAAGGATGTCTCAACCGATTGTGCTATAATCATGTCTGATTCTCAGTAGTAGACACCATATTGACCTTTGGCACGTCCAAGTAGTAGAGCCCCCCTTGTTCATGGCCTCCACCAATCACCTGCTTCATTATAAGATCCTGAAAAACACATGAAGTAGGTGTGAAGGTAACCTAGCAATTAAAATATTTTGTAAGCTGACTCACAAAGAGCAAGTTTAAAGGAAAGGAAGGGGTTCCACTTCTGTCACCCCATCACTTCCGCTCAATGATATTCTTTTTGTGCTCTCCCTTTCTTAAATATTTTGGTCACATAAACTTATCCAAAATATAAGGAATAAAATACCTCTTTCTTTTACTTCTTCTAATTTGGTATCAGAGCAGGTTCTGTGAGTTGATTTGGTCTATATATGAAAAGAGGTTCAAGCTGCAAGAGAAATCTTCAAATTCCAAGGTATTTTATGATATCAAGAAAGAGAATTTATATGGATAAATTTATATGAAAAGGAAAATACGTAAGTCTAGTTTCTTACCTATTCAACCAATTCTCAGTATGATTTTATTATAAGGAGATATTGATCTTTGAAGAGTCAATGGTCATTTTGGAAAAATAGGAGAAACAATATTTAGTTCTGCAAGATGAGAAAGACAGAAATATATCAGATTATTTATCTTCTCATAATTATACTTTATGAAGAGATGTTATACTTGGATGAAAGGTATTTAAGTCTAGTTTCATCCAAAGAAAATTTCATGTCAATCTGATCTATATTTAAAGATATATTCGCATTAGAAGAATCAAAGGTTATGCTGGTATTCTGTAGTATTGAAAAATCCGAATTTATGCCAATTGTTTGCGTCACTTTTTGAGTTAATATATCAGGAAAATATCTCACTTCTCCTTGATATGAAGCCTTTTTAATTCATCTTTTTTATTTTGGCTTATTTCTACCTCTATGATATTTTGTTCAAGCTGGGATCATTGCCATTACCTCCCAACTTGAGGGGGGAGAAGTAGAAGAAGTACAAGAAAGATGTATTTTATTATTTATGTTGTGGATTAGTTTATGTGACTAAAATATTCAAGAAAGGGAGAGAACAAAAGATGAAGCTTGTGCATCAAAGAAGAAATTTTTATATCGGATTCTTTCATGGGTTCTTTTGCAAAGTGTATTATTTGGTTGATGTTATATGTGTTGGAAGATGGCCGTGTTATATTCAAATGCAGCTATTATGTCTCTTTGGGGACATTATTATTGAAGAAGAGGTGGCCTCATGTCATCAATTATTTTACCCAATCAAAAAGATCAAAATTATTTGTGGTTGGGAGTCCATGACGGAGGAACTTCATCCCCGTCAAAAAGATGAAAATTTTTTGATGTTGGAAGTCCATAATGGAAGAACTTCATCCCCGTAAGAAAGATGCAAATTATTTGTGGTTTGAAGTCCATGATAGAGGAACTTATGATTACATCTATGTTATCCCCCCCCGTAATGTCTTTTATGTCTCCTACCACTTGAGAGTCGTTGTCCTGTGGAGGGACAAGGTGGTGGACACTTCAGAATAATGCCGATAGACACAATACCGATAGCAGTGGAGTGTGCCTTACATCTAGCATTAAGACTGGAGTATGAAGCAATGACTTACCGGCTAGGAGTGATTTTTCTTCTCACTTATAATGCTGCAGGGCCTCATGGAAGGACGCGATAGTGTGAGGGGGAATGTTGGAAGATGAAGGCATATTGGAAGATGTGCCATTTTATTATACAAAAATATTTTATACATGATTTGCAACAAGTTGGGAGTTCACATTGTTCTCTCACCCCCAGCTCGAGGGGGAGTGTTGGAAGATAAGCTCAAACCCAAATGACCAAGGAAGGCCCACATATGTAAGATTATTATAAGATGGGCCACATGACCAAGGAAGGCCTACAAGATGGGCCCAAACCCTTAAGAAGTAGGACCCACAATGATTACCAACAGCTGGCATCCTTATCAAATCAGTTGGAAGATCAAGAAGGACTTACAAAAGTATTTTTATCTTAGGGTCACGACCAAAAAGATTTTTAGTTTAAGTTATATTTGTTTTTTATCAATATTGAGTTGCCTAATTATGTTAGGACTTATCTTAAGTGTTAGAGTTTGGGTGTAATTGGGACAAAGGTAGTTTTATTGTAATTGGACTCTACTAACTCCCTCTATTATAAATAGAGGTTCATGTACTTTGATTACAACAAGTTATTGATGTCAATGAAGTATTTCACTTTTCCATAAATTCAATATTTCAATCCTTAAAAATTACAGACACTTTTTGGAATTATCTCTCTCTACATTTCTGCCTTGTGAATTTCCATTTCAGATGTATATCTTTTTCTTACCTCAAAATTTGTCTTTTCACTTTCCCTTCCTCTCATAAATAAAAAAGAGATAAAAGGCCAATAGATCACAACAAAATGAAAATTTTAGAGTTGATGTGTGGAAAAAATTTAAAGCAATAACAGATGTAAGTAAATAAAATTTATTCATACACCACAAATGAACACAAAATTTTTGTTATCCAAGTTTGGGAAATTCCTCTAGTTCAACCCCAATATCTTGGAATTTAATAAGAAAGATATTTTTCTACACATGTTTTAAAAAATCGATATCCATTCGTGAAACATGTTAAAGATGCAAATGACCTATGGATCCAAACCTTTTCAAGAGAATAACAAACGCTCATTAAATTCTCAAGTGAACATACGGCGGGATATTTACTAGAGTCAAACAAGCCATTATTTTGCCCATTTACAAAAAGCTGACCTAACAATCATAGATGATTGTAAAGTGATTTATCATGAGTAACGGGCTATACGTTTGTAGGGAATTACGTATGAATTAGGAGTCAACACTCAGTTAAAAATCCACCGCCTCCCCCTTTTCCCGACGATTACAAAACCTAATTTATCAAAACTAAAAAGAGTTTACAATCCATAAAAATTACAAACACTTTTCTGAATTGTCTCTCTCTACATTTTTGCATTGTGCATTTCCATCTTAGATGTATACTTTTTTCTTAAATAAAAACTTGAGTTTTCACTTTTCCTTCTTCTCGTGAAAAAAAAGAGATAAAAGGCAAATAGATCACAACATAATGAAAATTTTAGAGTTTATGTATGGAAAAATTTAAAGCAATAATAAATTTAAGTAAAGAAAATTTATTCACACATCACAAATGAACACAAAAGTTTTGTTATCCAAGTTTGGGAAATTCCACTAGTTCAACCCTAATAGCTTGAAATTTTATAAGAAAGAGATTTTTCTACACATGTTTTAAAAAAGAAATATGCATGCTTGTAACATGTTAAAGATGCAAAAGACCTATGGATCCAAACCTTTTAAAGAGAATAACAAACTCTCATTAAATTCTCAAGTGAACGTGCGGTGGGATATTTACCCGAGTCAAACAAGTCATTATTTTGCCCATTCACAAAAAGCTGACCTTACGGTCATAGATGATTGTAAAGTGATTTATCATGCGTAACATGCTATATTTTTGTCATGAATGACTTATGGATTGGGGGAGTTAAAAATCCCCCCGCCTTCTCCTTTTCCCGATTATTGCAACACCTAATATATAAAACCTAAAAAGAGTTTACAATCACTAAAAATTACAGTCACTTTTTTGAATTATATCTCTCTACATTTGTCCATTGTGCATTTCATTTTTAGATGTATACTATGTTCTAAAATCAAAACTTGAGTTTTCACTTCCCTTCATCTCGTAAACAAAAAAGATACAAAAGGCAAATAGATTACAACAAAATGAAAATTTTAGAGTTTATCTATGGAAAAAATTGAAAGCAATAACAAATTTAAGTAAAGAAAATTAATTCAAACACCACATATAAACACAAAAGTCTTGTTATCCAACTTTGGGAAATTCCAATAGTTCAACCCTTATAGCTTACAATATTATAAGAAATAGATTTTTCTACACGTTTTAAAAACTGGATATGCATGCTTGAAACATGATAAAGATGCAAATGATCGATGGATCCAAACCATTTAAAGAGAATAACAAACACTCATTAAATTCTCAAGTGAACCTGTGGTGGGATATTTACCCGAGTTAAACAAGCCATTATTTTTCCCATTTACAAAAACCATACATAACGGTCATAGATGATTGTAAAGTGATTTATCATGCGTAACGGGCTATATTTTTGTAAGGAATAACTTATGGATTGGGTGTCAACACTCAGTTAAAACTCGCTCGCCTCCCCCTTTTTCTGATGAATGCAAAACGAAATAAATAAAACCTCTTAAGAGTTTACAATCCCTCAAAATTATAGACACTTTTTGGAATTATCTCTCTCTTCATTTGTGCATTGTGAATTTCTATTTTAGATGTATACTTTTTTCTAGATGAAATAAAAGGCAAATAGATCACAACAAAATGAAAATTTTAGAGTTGATGTGTGGAAAAAATTTAAAGCAATAACAAATGAAAGTAAAGAAAATTTATTCACACACCACAAATCACCACAAAATGTTTTTTATTCAAGTTTGGGAAATTCCACTGGTTCAACCCCAATATCTTGGAATTTTATAAGAAAGAGATTTTTCTACACATATTTTAAAAAATGGATATGCTTTCTTGAGAATGCAAGTGACCTATGGCTCCAAACCTTTTAAAGAGAATAAAAAATGCTGATTAAATTCTCAAGTGAACATACAGTGGGATAATTACCCGAGTCAAACAAGCCATTATTTTGCCCATTTACAAAAAGCTGACCAAACGATCATAGATTATTGTAAAGTGATTTATCATGAGTAACGGGCTATATTTTTGTAAGGAATGACTTATGGATTGGGAGTCAAAACACTGTTAAAAATTCCCCACCTCCCCTTTTTCCCAACGATTACAAAAGCTAATGTATAAAAACTAAAAAGAGTTTACAATCCCTAAAAATTAGAAAGACTTTTTGGAATAATCTCTCTCTAAATTTGTGAATTTTGTGTTTCCATTTTAGATTGATACTTTTTTCTTAAATCAAAATTTGACTTTTCACTTTCCCTTTATCTCGTAAAAAACAAAGAGATAAAAGGCAAATACATCACAAAAAAATAAAAATTTTACAATTGAAGTATGGAAAAAATTTAAACGAGTACCCAATGTAAGTAAAGAAACGCTCTTTAAATTCTCATGTGAACGAGCGATGGGATACTTACCCGAGTCAAACAAGCCATTATTTTGCCCATTTAAAAAAAGTAGACCTAACGATCATAGATGATTGGAAAGTGATTTATCATGCTTAATGGGCTATATTTTTTAAGGAATGACTTATGGATCGGGAGTCAACACTCAGTTAAAAATCCCCCGCCTCCCCCTTTTCCCGACAATTGCAAAACCTAATATATAAAAACTAAAATGGGTTTAAAATCCATAAAAATTTAAGGCTATTTTTGGAATTATCACTCTCTACATTTGTGCATTGTGCATTTCCATTTTAGATGTATACTTTTTTCTTAAATCAAAATTTGAGTTTGCACTTTCCCTTCACCTCGTAAAAAAAAAAAGTGATCAAAGGCAAATAGATCACAACATAATAAAAATTTTAGAGTTTATGTATGGAAAAAATTTAAAGCAATAATAAATTTAAGTAAAGAAAAGTTATTCACACACCACAAATGAACACAAAATTTTTGTTATCCAAGTTTGGGAAATTCCACTAGTTCAACCCTAATACCTTGGAATTTTATAAGCAATAGATTTTTCTACACATGTTTTAAAAAAGGGATATGCATGCTTGAAACATGTTAAAGATCCAAATGACCTATGGATCAAAACCTTTTAAAGAGAATAAAAAAATCTCATTAAATTCTCAAGTGAACGTGCGGTGGGATATTTACCCGAGTCAAACAAGCCATTATTTTGCCCATTCACAAAATCTGACCTTACGGTCATAGATGATTGTCAAGAGTTTATAATCCATAAAAATTACTGATACTTTTTGGAAATATCTCTCACTTCATTTGTGCATTGTGCATTTCCATTTTAGATGTGTACTTTTTAATTAAATAAAAACATGAGTGTTCACTTTCCCTTCATCTCGTAAAAAAAAAGAGATAAAAGGCATATAGATCACAACAAAAACAAAATTTTAGAGTTTATGTGTGGCAAAATTTATAGCAATAACAAATGTAAGTAAAGAAAATTTATTCACACACCACAAATGAACACAAGTTTTGTTATCCAAGTATGGAAAATTCCACTAGTTCAACCCTAATAGCTTTCAATTTTATAAGAAAGATATTTTTCTACACATGTTTATAAAAATAGATATGCAAGCTTGAAACATGTTAAAGATGCAAATTACCTATGGATCCAAACCTTTTAATAAGAATAACAAAAAGTCATTAAATTCTCAAGTGAACGTGAGGTGGGATATTTACCAGAGTCAAACAAGGCATTATTTTCCCTATTTAATAAAAGTTGACCTAACGATCATAGATGATTTTAAAGAGATTTATCATGCGCAATGGGCTATATTTTTTTAAGGAATGACTTATGGATTAGGAGTCAACACTCAGTTAAAACTCCCCCGCCTCCCCTTTTCCAGAAATAAATAAAACTATAAATAGTTTACAATCCCTAAAAATTATAGACACTTTATGAAATTATCTCTCTCTACATTTGTGAAATGAGCATTTCCATTTTAGATGTATACTTTTTTCTTAAACGAAAACTTGAGTTTTCACTTTCCCTTCATCTTTTAAACAAAAAAGAGATAAAAGGCAAATAGATCACAACAAAATGAAAATTTTAGAGTTTATGTAGGGATAAAATTTAAACCAATAACAAATGTAAGTAAATAAAATTTATTCACACACCACAAATGATCACAAAATTTTGGTATCCAAGTTTGGGAAATTGCAGTAGTTCAACCCTAATAGCTCGGAATTTTATAAGAAAAATATTTTTCCACACATGTTTTAAAAAATGGATATCCATGCTTAAAAAATGTTAAAGATTCAAATGACATATGGATCCAATCCTTTTAAATAGAATAATAAATGCTCATTAAATTCTCAACTGAACGTGATGTGGGATATTTACCCGAGTCTAACAGCCAATTTTTTTTCCGTTTACAAAAAGTTGCCCTAACGACCATGAATGATTATAAAGTGATTTATCATGCATTACGGGCTATATTTTTGTAAGGAATGACTTATGATTGGGCGTCAACACTCATTTAAAAATTCTTCGCCTCCCCCTTTTCCCAACGATTGCGAAACCTAATATATAAAAACTAAAAAGAGTTTACAATCCCTAAAAGTTACAAACACTTTTTTGAAATATCTCTCCCTACTTTTGTGCATAGTGAATTTCCATTTTAGATGTATACATTTTTCTTAAATCAAAACGTGAATTTTCAGTTTCCCTTCTTCTCGTAAAAAAAAAAAAGAGATAAAAGGTAAATAGATCACAAAAAAATGAAAATTTTAGAGTTTATGTTTGGAAAAAATTCAAATCAATACCAAATGTAAGTAAAAAAAATTTATTCACACACCTCAAATGAATACAAAATTTTTGATATCCAAGTTTAGGAAATTCCACAAGTTCAACCATAATAGCTTGGAATTTTATAAGAAAGAGATTTTTCTACACATTTTTAAAAAAATTGAAATGCATGCTTGAAACATGTTAAAGATGAAAATGACCCATAGATGAAAATATTTTAAAGAGAATAACAAACGCTTATTAAATTCTCAAGTGAATGTGTGGCGGGATTTTTACCCGAGTCAAATGAGCCATTATTTTCCACTTTTAAAAAAAGCTGACCTAACGGTCATAGATGATTGTAATGTGATTTATCATACGTAACGGGCTATATTTTTGTAAGGAATGAATTATGGATTGGGTGTCAACACTTAGTTAAAAACCCCCCGCTTCCCCCTTTTCCCAACTATTGCAAGACCTTATAAATAAAAACTAAAAAGTGTTTACAATCCCTAAAAATTTCAGACACTTTTTGGAATTATCACTCTCGACATTTGTGCAATGTACATTTCCATTTTAGATGTATATTTGTTTCTTAAATCACAACTTGAGTTTGCACTTTCCCTTCATCTTGTAAACAAAAAATTGATGAAAGAAAAATAGATCACAAAAAATGAAAATTTTAGAGTTTATGTATGGAAAAAAATTTAAAAAAATAAAAAATGTGGTTAAAGAAAATTTATTCACACACCAGAAATGAATAGAAAAGTTTTGTTATACAAGTTTGGGAAATTTCACTAGTTCAACCCTAATAGCTTGAAATTTTAAGAAAGAGATTTTTTCTACATGGATATGCAAGCTTGAAACAAGTTAAAGATGCAAATTACCTATGGAACCAAACCTTTTAAAGAGAATAACAAATACTCATTAAATTCTCAAGAGAACATGCGGTGGTGTATTTACCCGTGTCAAACAAACAATTATTTTGCCTATTTAAAGAAAGCAGACCTAACGATTGTAGATGATTGTAAAGTGATTTATCATGCTTAACGGGCTATATTTTTGTCAAGAATGACTTATGGATTGGGTCTCAAAACTCAGTTAAAACTCCCCCGCCTCCCCCGTTTCCCGACATTTGAAAAACCTAATAAATAAAACCTATAAAGAGTTTACAATCCCTTAAAATTGCAGACACTTTTTTGAATTATCTCTCTCTACATTTGTGCATAGAGCATTTCTATTTTAGATGTATACTTTTCTCTTAAATGAAAACTTGAGTTTTCACTTTCCCTTCATCTCATTAACAAAAAAAGAGATTAAAGGCAAATAGATCACAAAAAATGATAATATTAGAGTTTATGTATGGAAAAAATTTAAAGCAATAAGAAATGTAAGTAAAGAAAATATATTCACACAGCAAAAATGAACACAAAATTTTTGTTATCCAAGTATGGGAAATTCCACTAGTTCGACCCTAATAGCTTGGAATTTTATAAGAAAGATTTTTCTACACATGTTTTATAAATGGATATGCAAGCTTTGAACATGTTAAAGATGTAAGTGACCGATGGATCCAAACCTTTTAAAGAGAATAAAAAATTCACATTAAATTATCAAGTGAAAGTGCGGTGGTATATTTACCTGAGTCAAACAAGCCATTATTTTGCCCATTTTAAAAAAAGCAGCCCTAACAATCATAGATGATTGTAAAGTGATATATCATGCATAACGGGCTATATTTTTTTAAGCAATGACCTATGGATTGGGAGTCAGAAATCATTTAAAAATTCCCTAGCCCACCCCCCCCCCCCCCCCCCTTTATTTCGCGACAATTCCAAAATGAAATATATAAAAAATAAAAAGAGTTTACAATTCCTAAAAATTATAGACACTTTTTGGAATTAACTCTCTCTACATTTGGGCATTGTGCATTTAAATTTTAGATGTATACTTTTTTATTAAATAAAAACTTGAGTTTTCACTTTCCCTTCATCTCGTAAACGAAAAGGATATAAAAGACAAATAGATCACTACAAAATGAAAATTTTAGAATTTATGTATGGACAAATTAAAGCAATAAAAAATGTAAGAAAAGAAAATTTATTGACACACCATAAATGAACACATAAGTTTTGTTATCCAAGTTTAGGAAATTCCACTAGTTCAACCCTAATTGCTTGGAATTTCATAAGAAAGAGAGTTTTCTACACATGTTCTAAAAAATGGATATGCATGTTTGAAACATATTAAAGATGCAAATGACCAATGGATCCAAAACTTTTAAAGATAATATAAGTAAATAAAATTTATTCACATACCACAAATGAACACAAAAGTTTTGTTATCCAAGTTTGGGAAATTCCACTAGTTCAACCCTAATAGCTTGGAATTTTATAAGAAAGAGATTTTTCTACACATGTTCTAAAAAATGGATATGCAAGCTTGAAACATGTTAAAGATGAAAATGACCTATGGATCCAAACCTTTTTTAAGAGAATAACAAACGCTAATTAAATTCTCAGGTGAATGTGAGGTGGGATATTTACCTGAGTCAAAAAAGCAATTATTTTGCCTATTTACAAAACACTAACCTAACGATCATAGATGATTATAAAGTGATTTATCATGTGTAACTTGGTAATTTTTTGTAAGGAATGACTTATAGATTGGGAGTAAACTCTCAATTAAAAATCCCCCGCCTCCCCCTTTTCCCAACGATGGCAAAACCTAATATATAAAAACTAAAAACTAAAAAGAGTTTACAATCCCTAAAAATTACAGAAACTTATGGAATTATCTCTCTCTACATTTGTGCATTGTGAATTTCCATTTTAGATGTATGCTTTTTTCTTAACTCTAAATTTGTGTATTCACTTTCCCTTCATCTTGTAAATAAAAAAGAGATAAAAGGCAAATAGATCACAACAAAATGAAAATTTTAGAGTTGGTGTGTGGAAAAAATTTTAAGCAATAACAAATGAAAGTAAAGAAAATTTATTGACACCACAAATGTATACAAATTTTTTGTTATTCAAGTTTGGGAAATTCCACTAGTTCAATCACAATATCTTGGAATTTTATAAGAAAGAGATTTTTCTACACATATTTTAAAAAATAGATATTCTTTCTTCAAACATGTTAAGGATGCAAATGACCTTTGATCCAAACCTTTTAAAGAGAATAACAAACACTCATTAAATTCTCAAGTGAACATATAGTGGGATATTTACTCGAGTCAAACAAGCCACTATTGTGCCCATTTACAAAAAGCTGACCTGAAGATCATAGATGATTTTAAAGTGATTTATCATGAGTAACGGGCTATATTTTTGTTAGGAATGACTTATAGATTGGGAGTCAAAAATCTGTTAAAAATCCCCCACCTCCCCCTTTTCCCGACGATTACAAAACCTAATATAAAAAAATAAAAGGGGTTTACAATCCCTAAAAATTACAAACACTTCTTGGAATTATCTCTGCCTACATTTGTGAATTGTGCCTTTCCATTTTAGATGTATGCTTTTTTCTAAGATAAAAACTTGAGTTTTCACTCTCCCTTCATCATGTAAACAAAAAAGAGATAAAAGGCAAATAGATCATGAAAAAATGAAAATTTTAGAGTTGATGTATGAAAAAAATTTAAAGCAATAACAAATGTAAGTAAAGAAAATTTATTCATACCCTACGAATGAGCTCAAAATCTTTGTTATCCAAGTTTTGGAAATTGCACTAGTTTTGGAATTTTATAAGAAAAAGCTTTTTCTACACATGTTTTAAAAAATGGATATGCATGCTTGGAACATGTTAAAGATGCAAATGACCTATGGATCCAAACATTTTAAAGAGATTAACAAACGCTCTTTAAAATCTTATGTGAACGAGCGGTGGGATATTTACCCGAGTCAAACAAGCCATTATTTTTCCCATTTACAAAAAGTGGACCTAACGATCGTAGATGATTGGAAAGTGATTAATCATGCGTAATGGATTATATTTTTGTAAGGAATGACTTATGGATTGGGAGTCAACACTCAATTAAAAATCCCCTGCCTCCCCCTTATCCCGACGATTGCGAAACCTAATACATAAAAAACTAAAAAGAGTTTACAATCCCTAAAAATTTAAGGCACTTTTTGGAATTATCACTCTCTACGTTTGTGCATTGTGTATTTCCATTTTAGATGTATACTTTTTTCTTAAATCAAATCTTGAGTTTGTACTTTTCCTTCATCTCGTAAACAAAAAAGTTATCAAAGGCAAATAGATCACATCAAAATAAAATTTTATGAGTTTATGGATGGAAAAAATTTAAAGCAATAACAAGTGTGAGTAAATAAAATTTATTCACACACCAGAAATGAACACAAAAGTTTTTTATACAAGTTTGGGAAATTGTACGACTTGAACCCTAATAGCTTGGAATTTTTAGAAAGATATTTTTCTACACAAGTTTATAAAATTGGATCTGCAAGCTTGAAACATGTTAAAGATGCAAACTACCTATGGATTCAAACCTTTTAAAGAGAATAACAAACGCTCAATAAATTCTCAAGTGAATGTGCGGTGGTTTATTTTCCAGTGTCAAACAAACAATTATTTTGCCTATTAAAGATAGCTTTCCTAACGATCATAGATGATTTTAAAGTGATTTATCATGATTAATGGGCAATAGTTTTATCAGGAATGACTTATGGATTGGGTGTCAACACTCAGTTAAAACTCCCCTGCCTCCCCCTTTTCCCGAAGATTACAAAACCTAATAAATAAAACCTCTAAAGAGTTTACAATGACAATAAATTACTGACACTTTTGGGAATTGTCTCTCTCTACATTTGTGCAATGAGCATTTCTATTTTAGATGTATACTTTTTTCTTAAATGAAAACTTGAGTTTTCACTTTCCCTTCATCTCGTAAACAAAAAAGAGATCAAAGGCAAATAGATCACAACAATGTATGGAAAAAATTTAAAGCAATTAAAAATTTAAGTAAATAAAATTTATTCACACACCACGAATGAACCCAAAAAGTTTGTTATCCAAGTTTGGGAAATTCCACTAGTAGCTTGGAATTTTATTAGAAAGAGACTTTTCTACACATGTTTTATAAATGGATATGCAAGCTTGGAACATGTTAAAGATGCAAATGACCTATGGATCCAAATCTTTTAAAGAGAATAACAAACACTCATTAATTTCTCAAGAAAACGTGCGGTGGGATATTTACCAGAGTTAAACAAGCCATTATTTTGCCTATTTAATAAAAGCTGACCTAACGGTCATTGATGATTGTAAAGTGATTTATCATGCACAACGGGTTATATTTTTTTATGGAATGACTTATGGATTGGGAGTCAACACTCAGTTAAAACTCCCCCGCGTCCTCCTTTCCTGACGATTGCAAAACCTAATAAATAAAAACTATAAAGAGTTTACAATCCCGAAAAATTACACACACTTTATGAAATTATCTCTCTCTAAATTTGTGCAATGAGCATTTCCATTTTAGATGTATACTTTTTTCTTAAATGAAAACTAGAGTTTTCACTTTCCCTTCTTCTCGTAAAAAAAAGGGATAAAAGGCAAATAAATCACAACAAAATGAAAATTTTAGTGTTTATGTTTGGAAAAAATTTAAAGAAATAACAAATGTAAGTAAATAAAATTTATTCACACACCCCAAATGAACACAAAATTTTTGTTATCCAAGTTTGGGAATTTCCACTTGTTCAACCCTAATAGCTTGGAATTATATAAGAAAAAGATTTTTCCACACATGTTTTAAAAAATGGATATGCATGCTTCGAACATGTTAAAGATTCAAATGACCAATCAAATCCTTTTAAAGAGAATAACAACATGCAATTTTCAAGTGAACGTGTTGTGGGATATTTACCCGATTCTAACAAGCCATTTTTTTGCCCACTTACAAAAAGCTGCCCTAACGATCATAGATGATTCTAAAGTGATTTATCAAGTGTAACGGGAAATATTTTTGTAAGGAATGACTTATGGATTGGGAGACAACACTCATTTAAAAATTCCTCGCCTCCCCCTTTTCCCAACGGTTGCAAAACCTAATCTATAAAAACTAAAAAGAGTTTACAATCCCTAGAAGTTACAGACACTTTTTGGAAATATCTCTCTCTACATTTGTGCATTGTGCATTTCCATTTTAGATGTATACTTTTTTCTTAAATAAAAACTTCACTTTTCACTTTCCCTTCATCTCGACAACCAAAAAGATATAAAAGGCAAATAGATCAGAACAAAATGAAATTTTTAGAGTTTAAGTATGGAAAAAATTTAAAGCAATAACAAATGTAAGTAAAGAAATTATATTCACACACCACAAATGAACACAAAATTTTTGTAATCCAACTTTCGAAAATTCCATAAGTTCAACCCTAATTGCTTGAAATTTTATAAGAAAGAGATTTTCTATACATGTTTTAAAAAATGGATATGCATGCTTGAAATATGTTCTCGGTGAAAATTACCTATGGATCCAAATATTTTAAATAGAATCACAAACACTCATTAAATTCTCAAGTAAACATGCGGTTGGATATTTACCGGAGTCAAACAAGCCATTATTTTTCCCATTTACTAAAAACTGACCTAACGGCCATAGATGATTGTAACGTGATTTATCGTGCGTAACGGGCTATATTTTTGTAAGGAATGACTTATGGATATGGAGTCAACACTCAGTTAAAAACCGCCTCCACCCCCTTTTCCCGACAATTGCAAAACCTGATATATAAAAATTAAAAAGAGTTTACAATCCCTAAAAATTATAGACACTTTTTGGAATTATATATCTCTACATTTGTGCAATGTGAATTTCAATTTTATAAGTATACTTTTTTCTTAAATCAAAACTTGAGTTTTCACTTTCCCGTCATCTCGTAAAAATAAAAAGAAATAAATGGCAAATAGATCACAAAAAATATTAAAATTTTAGATTTTTTGTGTGGAAAAATATTAAATATATAAGAAATTTAAGTAAAGAAAATTTATTCACACACCACAAAAGAAAATAAAAGTTTTGTTATCCAACTTAGGAAATTCCTCTAATTCAACCCTAATAGCTTGGAATTTTATGAGAAAAAGATTTTTCTAGACATGTTTTAAAAAATAGATATGCATGCTTGAATATTTTTAAAGATGCAAGTGACCTATCGATCCAAACATTTTAAAATGAATAACAAACGCTCATTAAAACTCATGTGAACGTGCGATGGGATATTAACCCGAGTCAAACAAACCATTATTTTCCCTATATACAAAAAGCTTACCTAACGATCATAGATGATTGTAAAGTGATTTACCATGCATAATGGGATATATTTTTGTAAGGAATGACTTATGGATTGGGAGTGAATAGTCAGTTAAAAATCCCCCACCTCCCCCTTTTCCTGACGATTGAAAAACCGAATATATATAAACTAAAAGTAGTTTACAATCCCTAAAATTACATACACATTTTTTGAAATATCTCTCTCTACATTTGTGCGTTGTGTATTTCCAATTTACATATATATTTTTTCTTAAATACAAACTTGAGTTTTCAATTTCCCTTCATCTCGTACACAAAAAACAAATAAAAGGTAAATAGATCACAACAAAATAAAAATTTTAGAGTGTATGTATGGAATAAATTTAAAACAGTAAATATTAGTAAAGAAAACTTATTCGAACACCACAAATAAACACAACTTTTTTGTTGTCCATCTTTGGGAAATTCCACTAGTTCAAACCTAATAGCTTGGAATTTTATAAGAAACAGATTTTTTTGCACATGTTTTAAAAAATAGATATGCATGCTTGAAACATCTTATAGATGAAAATGACCTATGGATCCAAAATTTTTAAAGAGAATAACAAACACTCAATGAATTTTCAAGTGAACGTACTGTGGTATATTTACCCGAGTCAAACAAGCCATTATTTTGCCCATTTACAAAAATATGACCTAACGACGATAGATGACTGTAAAGTGATTTATCATGCATAACAAGCTATATTCTTGTAAGGAATGACTTAGGGATTGTGAGTCAACACACAATTAAAAATCCCCCGCCTCCCCCATTTCCCGATGATTGCAAAACCTAATATCTAAAAGCTAAAAATAGTTTACAATCCCAAAAAATAACAGACACTTTTTGGAATTATCTCTCACTACATTTGTCTATTGTGCATTTCCAGTTTAGATGTATACTTTTGTCTTAAATCAAAACTTTTACTTTTCACTTTCCCTTCATCTCGAAAACAAAAAAGAGGCAAAAGGCAAAGAGATCACAACAAAATGAAAATTTTAGAGTTTATGTATGGAAAAAATTTAAAGAAATAACAAATGTTAGTAAAGAAAATTTATTCACTTTCCGCAAATAAACACAATTTTTTTAACCAAGTAGAAGAAATTCCACTACTTCCACCCTAATAGCTTCGAATTTTATAAGAAAGAGATTTTTCTACACTTGTTTTAAAAAATGGATATGCATGCTTGAAACATGTTAACAATGCAAATGACCTATGGATCCAAACCTTTTAAAGGGAATAACAAACACTCATTAAATTCTCAAACAAGCCATTATTTTCCCGTTCACAAAAAACAAATCTAACGATCATTGATGATTGGAAAGTAATTTATCATGTATAATGGGCTATATTTTTGTAAAGAATTACTTATGGTATGGGAGTCAACACTCACTTGAAAATCCCCCGCCTCCCCCTTTTCCCAAAGATTGCGAAACCTAAAATATAAAAACTAAAAAGAGTTTACAATCCCTAAAAATTACAGACACTTTTAGGAATTATCTCTCTTTACATTTTTTCATTGTGCATTTAAATTTTAGATGAATACTTTATTCTTTAATCAAAACTTGAGTTTTTACTTTCCCTTCATCTTATACAAAAAAAAGAAATAAAAGGCAAGTAGATCACAACAAAATAAAACTTTTGGAGTTTATGTATGGAAAAAATATCAAGCAATAAGAAATGTAAGTATATAAAATTTATTTACACACCGCAAATGAAAACAAAAGTTTTGTTATCCATGTTTGGAAAATTCCACTTGTTCAACCCTAATAGTTTTGAATTTTATAAGAAAGAGATTTTTCTACACATGTTATTAAAAATGGATATGCATGCTTGAAGTATCTTAAATATGTAAATGACCTATGGATCCAAACCATTTTAAGAGAATAACAAACGCTGAAGAAATTCTCAAGTGGACGCGTGGTGGGATATTTAGCCGAGTCAAACAAACCATTATTTTTCCGATTTACAAAAAGCTAACCTAATGATCATAGATTATTGTAAACTGATTTATCATGCGTAACGGACTATATTTTTGTAAGGAATGACTTATGGACTAGGAGTCAACACTCAGTTAAAAATCTCCAGCCATGCCCTTTCTTGACGATTGTAAAACCTAATATATAAAAACTAAAAAAATTTTACAATCCCTTAAAATTAGAGACACTTTTTGGAATTATCTCTCTCTACATTTGTGCATCGTGCATTTCCATTTAGGATGCATACTTTTTTCTTAAATCAAAACTTGAGTTTTCACTTTCGCTTCATCTCGTAAACAAAAAAGAGATAAAAGGCACATAGATCACAACAAAATGAAAATTTTAGAGTTTATATATGGAAAAAATTTAAAGCAATAACAAATGTAATTAAAAAAAATTTATTCACACACCGCAAATGAGCACAAAAGTTTTGTTGTCCAAGTTTGGGAAATTTGACTAGTTCAACCCTATTAGATTTTAATTTTATATGAAAGTAATTTTTCTACACATGTTTTAAAAAATTGATATGCATGCTTGAAACAAGTTAAACATACAAATGACCAATGGATCCAAACCTTTTTAAGAGAATAACAAACGCTCATTAAATTCTCAAGCGAACGTGTGGTGGGATATTTACTCGAGTCAAACAAGCCATTATTTTGCCCATTTAGAAAATGCTGACCTAACTATCACAAATGATTGTAAAGTGATTTATCATGCGTAACGGGCTATATTTTTGTAAGGAATGACTTATGGAATGGGAGTCAACACTCAGTTAAAAATCTCTTGCCTCCCCCTTTTCTTGACGTTTACAAAACCAAATATATAAAAACTAAAAATATTTTACAATCCCTAAAACTTTTAGATACTTTTTGGAATTATCTCTCTCTACATTTGAGCATTGTGCATTTCCATTTTAGATGTATACTTTTTTCTTAAATCAAATCATGAGTTTTCACTTTCACTTCATCTCGTAAACAAAAAAGAGATAAAAAGCAAATACATCACAAAAAATTAAAATTTAAGAGTTGATGTATAGAAAAATTTGAAAGAAATAAAAAATGTAAGTAAATAAAATTTATTCACAAATCACAAATTGACACAAAATTTTTGTTATCCAAGCCTGTGAAATTCCACTAGTTCAACCCTAATAGCTTGGAATTTTATACGAAAGAGATTTTTCTACACATGTTTTAAAAAGCAGATATGCATGCTTGAAACATGGTAAAGATGCAAATGACCTATGGATCTAAGAATTTTAAACAGAATAGCAAACTCTCATTAAATTCTCAAGCAAACGTCCAGTGAGATATTTACCTGAATCAAACAAGCCATTATTTTGCCCATTAAAAAAAAGCTGACCTAATGATCGTAGATGATTTTGAACTAATTTATCATGCATAACGGGCTATATTTTTGTAAGGAATGACTTATGGATCGGGAGTCTACACTCAGTTGAAAATCCCCCGCCTCCCTCTTTTCTCGATGATTGCAAAACCTAATATATAAAAACTTAAAAGAGTTTAAAATTTCTAAAAATGATAGACCCTTTTCGAATTATCTCTCTCTATATTTGTGCATTGTGCATTTCCATTTTTGGTGTATACTTTTTTCTTAAATCAAAACTTGTGTTTACACTTTCTCTTCATCTCGTTAACAAAAAAGAGATAAAAGGCAAATAGATCACAACAAAATGAAAATTTTAGAGTTTATGTGTGGAAAAAATTTAAAGTAATAATGAATGTAAGTAAAGAAAATTTATTCACAAACCACAAATGAAAACAAAAATTGGGTTGTCCAACTTCGGGAAATTCCACTAGTTCAACTCTAATAGCTTGGAATTTTTTAAGAAATACACATGTTTTAAAAAATGGATGTGCATGCTTGAAACATGTTAAACATGCAAATGACATATGGATCCAAACCTTTTAAAGAGAATAAAAAAACGCTCATTAAATTCTCAAGCGAACGTGCGGTGGGATATTTACCCGAGTCAAACAAGCCATTATTTTGCCCATTTACAAAAAGCTGACCTAACGATCATACATGATTGTAAAGTGATTTATCATGCGTAATGGGTTATAGTTTTGTATGGAATGACTTTTGGATAGGGTGTTAACACTCAGTTAAAAATCCCCGCTTTCTCCTTTTCCCGATTACAAAACCTAATATTTAAAAACTAAAATGAGTTTACAATCTCATAAAATTACAAACAGTTTATGGAATTATCTCTCTCTACATTTTTGCATTGTGCATTTCCATTTTAGATGTATACTTTTTTATGAAATCAAAACTTGAGTTTTCACTTTCCCTAGATCTCATAAACAAAAAAGAGATAAACAACAAATAGATCACAAAAAATTAAAATTTTAGAGTTTATGTATGGAAAAAATTTAAAGCAATAAAAAATGGATATAAATAAAATTTATTCACACACCCCAAATGAACACAAAAGTTTGTTATCCATGTTTAGGAAATTCCACTAGTTCAACCCTAATTGTTTGGAATTTTAAAAGAAAGAGATTTTTCTACACATGTTTTTAAAAATGGAAATGCATGTTTCAAATATGTTAACGATGCAAATGACCTACGGATCCAAACCTTTTATAGAGATTAACAAACGCTCAATAAATTCTCAAGCGAACATGCGGTGGGATATTTACCCGAGTCAAACTAGCCATTATTTTCCCCATTTAAAAAAAGTTAACCTAACGATCATAGATATTTTTAAAGTGATTTATCATATTAACAGGCTATTTTTTTCAGAAATAATCCCCCGCCTCCCCCTTTTCCCGATGATTTCAAAACCTAATATATAAAAACTGAAAAGAGTTTACAATCCCTAAAAATTATAGACACTTTTTGGAATTATGACTCTCTTCAGTTGTGCAATGTGAATTTCCATTTGAGATGTATACTTTTTTCTTATATCAAAACTTGTGTTTTCGATTTCCCTTCATCACGTCAAAAAAGAGATAAAAGGCAAAAAGATCACAAAAAAATTAAAATTTTAGAGTTTAGGTATGGAAAAAATTTTAAGCAATAACAAATGTAAGTAAAGAAAATTTATTCACACACCACAACTGAACCCAAAAGTGTTGTTATCCAAGTTTGGGATATTCCACGAGTTCAACCATAATAGTTTTGAATTTTATAAGCAAGAGATTTTTTTGCACACGTTTTTAAAAATGGAAATGAATGCTTGAACATTGTTAAAGATCGATATGACCTATGGATCCAAACCATTTAAAGAAAATAGCAAATGCTCATTAAATTCTCAAGTGAACATGCGGTGGGATATTTGCCCGAGTCAAACAAGCCATTATTTTGCCTCTTCTCAAAAAGCTGACCTAACGGTCATAGATGATTGTAAAGTGATTTATCATGCATAACGGGCTATATTTTTGTAAGGAATGACTTATGAATTGGGAGTTAACACTCAGTTAAAAATCCCCCGCCTCCCCTTTTCCCGACGATTGCAAAACCTTATATATAAAAACTAAAAAGACTTTACAATCCCTATGGATCCAAACTTTTTAAAGAGAATAACAAACGCTCATTAAATTCTCAAGTGAATGCGCGGTGGGATATTTACCTGAGTCAAACAAGCCATTATTTTTCCCATACACAAAAAGTTGACCTAACGATCATTGATGATTGTAAAGTGATTAATCATGCATAACGGGATATACTTTTGAAAGGAATGACTTATGGATTGGGAGTCTACAATCAGTTAAAAATGACACGCCTCCCCCTTTTCCTCACCATTGCAAAACCTAATATATAAAAACTAAAAAGAGTTGACAATCCCTGAAAATGACAGAGACTTTTGGGAATTATCTCTCTTTACATTTGTGCATTGAGCATTTCAATTTTAGATGAATACTTTTTTCTAAAATTGAAACTTGAGTTTTCACTTTCCCTTCTTCTTGTAAAAAAAAAAAGAGATAAAAGGCAAATAGATCGCAAAAAAAATGAAAATTTTAGAGTTTGTGTATGGAAAAAATTTAAAGCAATAAGAAATGAAAGTAAATAAAATTTATCCACACACCGCAAATGAACACAAAAGGTTTGTTGTCCAAGTTTGGGAAATTCCTCCCATTCAACCCTAATAGCTTGGAATTTTATAAGAAAGAGATTTTTCTACGCATGTTTTAAAAAATGGATATGCATGCTTGAAACATGTTAAAGATGCAAATGACCTATGGATCCAAACCTTTTAAAAAGAATAACAAACGCTCATTAAATTCTCAAGTGAACGTGAGGTGGGATATTTACCTGAGTCAAACAAGCCATTATTTTGCCCTTATAGAAAAAGCTGACCTAACGATCATTGATTATTGTAAAGTGATTTATCATGCGTAATGGGATATATTTTTGTAAGGAATGACTTGTGGATTTGGAGTCAACACTTAGGTAAAAATCCCCCGTCGTACCCTTTTCCCAACGATTGCAAAACCTAATATATAAAAACAAAAAAGAGTTAAAATTCCCTAAAAATTATAGATACTTTCTGGAATTATCTATTTCCACATTTGTGCATTGAGCATTTCCAATTTAGATGTATACTTTTTTCTTAAATCAAAACTTGAGTTTTCACTTTGCCTTCATCTCGTAAACAAAAAAGAGATGAATGGCAAATAGATCACAACAAAATGAAAATTTAAGAGTTTATGTATGGAAAACATTTAAAGGAATAACAAATGTTACTAAAAAAAATTAATTCACACACTACAAATGAACACAGAAGTTTTGTTGTCCAAGTTGGGAAAATTCCACTAGTTCAACCCCAATAGCTTAGAATTTTATAAGAAAGTGATTTTTCTACACATGTTTTAAAAAATGGATATGCATGCTTGAAAGATGTTCAACATGAAAATTACCTATGGATCCAAACCTTTTAAAGAAAATAACGAACTCTCATTAAATTCTCAAACGAACGTGTGGTGGGATATTTACTCGAGTCAAACAAGCCAATTTTTTGTCCATTTAGAAAAAGCTGACTTAATGATAATAGATGATTAGAAAGTGATTTATCATGCGTAACGGGATATATTTTGGTAAGGAATGACTTATGGATTGGAAGTCAACACTCAGTTGATAATTCCCCGCCTCCCCCATTTACAGACGATTACAAAACCTAATATATAAAAACTAAGAAGAGTTTACAATCTCTAAAAATAATAGACACTTTTTGGAATTATCTTTCTCTGCATTTGTGCATTGTGAATTTTCATTTTAGATGTATACTTTTTTCTTAAATTAAAACTTGAGTTTTCACTTTCCCTTCATCTCGTAAACAAAAAAGAGGTAAAAGGAAAATAGTTCACAAAAAATTAAAATTTTAGAGTTTAAGTTTGGAAACAATTTAAAGCAATAAAAATTGTAAGTAAAGAAAATTTATTCACACACCGCAAATGAACACAAAAGTTTTGTTATCCTAATTTTGGAAATTCCTGTAATTCAACCCTAATAGCTTGGAATTTTATAAGAAAGTGATTTTTTTACACATATTTTAAAAAATGGTTATGCAATTGCTTGAAACAGGTTAAACATGCAAATGACCTATGGATCCAATCCTTTTAAAGAGAATAGCAAACGCTCATTAATTTCACAAGCGAATGTGCGGTGGTATATCCGAGTCAAAAAAGCTATTATTTTGCCCATTTACAAAAAGCTGACATAACGATAATACATGATTGAAAATTGATTTATCATGCATAACGGGTTATATTTTTGTAAGGAATGACTTATGGATTGGGAGTCAACCCTCAGTTGAAAATCCCCCGCCTCCCCCTTTTACCGAGGATTCCAAAACGTAATATATAAAAACTAAAAAGAATTTACAATCTCTAAAAATTATATACACTTTTTGGAATTATCTCTCTACATTTGTGCATTGTGAATTTCCATTTTAGATGTATACTTTTTTCATAAATCAAAACTTGAGTTTTCACTTTCCCTTCATCTCGTAAACAAAAAGGAAATACAAGGCAAATAGGTCACAAAAAATAAAAACTTTAGAGTTTATATATGGAAAAAATTTAAAGCAATAACAAATGTAAGTAAAGAAAATGTATTCGCACACCGCAAATGAACACACAAGTTTTGTTATCAAAGTTTTGGAAATTTCCACTTGTTCAACCCTCATAGCTTTAAACTTTAAAAGAAAGATTTTTTTACAGATGTTTTAAAAAATGGATATGCATACTTGAAACATGTTAAAGATACAAATGACCTATGGATCCAAACCTTTTAAATAGAATAATAAACTCTCATTAAATTCTCAAGCAAATGTACACTGGGATATTTACTAGAGTCAAACATGCCATTATTTTGGCCATTTACAAAAAAACTGACCTAACGATCACAAATGATTTTAATTTGATTTATCATGCATAACAGGCTATATTTTTTTTTATGAAATGACTTATGGATTGGGAGTCTACACTCAGTCAAAAATCCCGTGCCTCCTCCTTTTCCCGACGATTTAAAAACCTAATTTAAAAAAATAAAATAGAGTTTACAATCCCTAAAAATTACTAACACTTTTTTGACTTATCTCTCTTTACATTTGTGTATTGTGCATTTCCATTTTAGATGTATACTTTTTTCTTAAATCAAACCTTGATTTTTCACTTTCCCTTCATCTCGTAAACAATAAAGAGATAAAAAGCAAATAGATCACTACAAAATGAAAATTTTAGAGTTTATGTATGGAAAAAATTTAAAGCAAAAAAAATGTAAGTTGAGAAAATTTATTCACACAACGGAAATGTACACAAAAGTTTTGTTGTCAAAGTTTGGGAAACTCCACTAGTTCAACCCTAATAGCTTGGAATTTTATATAAAATTGATTTTTGTACACATGTTTTAAAAAATGGATAAACATGTTTGAAACATGTTAAAATTTCAAATGACCTATGGATCCAAACCTTTTAAAGAGACATTCATTATATTCTCAAGTGAACATGAGGTGGGATATATACCCGAGTCAAACAAGCCATTATTTTTCCCATTTATAAAAAAATGCCCTAACGATCATAGATGATTGTAAACAAATTTATAATGTGTCACGGGCTATATTTTTGTAAGGAATGACTTATGGATTGGGAGTCAACACTTAGTTAAAAATCCCCCGCCTCCCCCTTTTCCTGACGTTTGAAAAACCTAATTTGTAAAAAGTAAAAATAGTTTATAATCCCTAAAAATTACAGACACTTTTTGGAATTATCTCCCTCTACATTTTTGCATTGTGCATTTCCTTTTTAGATGTATACTTTTATCTAAAATCAAAACTTGAGTTTTCACTTTCCCTTCGTCTCATAAACAAAAAGGAGATAAAAGGGAAAAAGATAACAACAAAATGAAAATTTTAGAGTTTATGTATGGAAAAAAATTTAAATAAAAAACAAATGTAAGTAAAGAAAATTTATTCATACACCACAAATGAACACAAAAGTTTTGTTATCCAAATTTGGGAAATTCAACTAGTTCAACCCTAAAAGCTTGGAATTTTAGTAGAAAGAGATTTTTCTACACGTTTTAAAAAATGGATATGCATGCTTGAAACATGTTCAAGATACAAATGACCTATGAATGGAAATCTTTTAAAGAGAATAAAAAACACTCATTAAATTCTCAACTGAACGTGCAGTTGGTTATTTACCCAAGTCAAACAAGTTAGTATTTTGGTTATTTATAAAAAAGCAGACCTGACGATCATAGATGATTGTAAAGTGATTTATCATTCGTAACAGGCTACATTTTTGTAAGGAATGACTTATGGATTAGGAGTCAACACTCAGTTAAAAATCCCCCATCTCCCCCTTTTCTCGACGATTGCAAAACCTAATATATAAAAAATAAAAACAGTTTACAATCCCTAAAAATTACAGACACTATTGGGAATAATCTCTCTGTGCATTTGTGCATTGTGCATTTCAATTATAAATGTATACTTTTTTCTTAAATCAAAACTTGAGTTTCAGTTTTCCTTAACTCGTAAGCAAAAAAAAGATAAAAGGCAACTAATCACAACAAAAAGAAAATTTTAGATTTTTGTATGGAAAAAATTTAAAGCAATAAAAAATGTAAGAAAAGAAAATTTATTCACACACCATAAAGGAACATAAAAGTTTTGTTATCCAAGTTTGCGAAATTCCACTAGTTCAACCCTAATAGTTTGGAATTTTATAAGAAAGAGATTTTTCTACAAATGCTTTAAAAAATGGGTATGCATGCTTTAAACGATGCAAATGACCTATAGATCTAAACCTCTTAAAGAGAATAAAAAATGCTCATTAAATTCTCAAGTGAACCTGCAGTGGGATATTTACCCGAGTCCAACGAGCCAATATTTTGCCCATTTACAAAACGCTGACCTAACGATCATAGATTATTTTAAAGTGATTTACCATTCGTAACTGGCAATATTATTGTAAGGAATGGCTTATGGATTGGGAGTCTACACTCAGTTAAAAATCCCCCGCCTCCTCCGTTTCCTGACGATTGCAAAACCAAATATTTAAAAACTAAAATAGTTTACAATCCCAAAAAATTAATGAAACTTTTTTGTATTATCTGTCTCTACATTTTTGCATTGTGCATTTCCATTTTAGATGTATACTTTTTTCTTAAATCAAAACATGAGTTTTCACATTCCCTTAATCTTCTAAACAAAAAAGAGATAAAAGGAAAATAGATAACAACAAAATGAAAATTTTAGAGTTTATGTAAGGAAAAAATTTAAAGCAATAATAAATGTAAGTAAAAAAATTTATTCACAAACCACAAATGAACACAAAATATTTGTTATCCAAATTGTGGAAATTCCACTAGTTCAACCATAATAACTTGGAATTTTATAAGAAAGAGATTTTTCTACACATGTTTTAAAAAATGGATATGCATGCTTGAAACATGTTAAAGATGCAAATGACCTATGGATCCAAACCTTTTAATGCGAATAACAAACGCTCCTTAAATTCTCTAGCGAATGTGCGGTGGGTTATTTACCCATGAGAAACAAGCTATTATTTTGGCCATTTACAAAAAGCGAACCTAACGATCATAGATGATTGTAAAGTAAGTTTTCATGCGTAATGCACTATATTTTTGTAAGGAATGACTTAACAGATTGGGAGTCAACACTCAGTTAAAAATCCCCCGCCTCCCCCTTTTCCTGACGATAGCAAAACCTACTATATAAAAACTAAAAAGAGTTTACAATCCCAAAAAATTACACACTTTTTGGAATTATCTCTCTCTACATTTTTGCATTGTGCATTTCCTTTTTAGATGTATACTTTTTTCTTAAATCAAAACTTGAGTTTTCACTTTGCTTCATCTCGTAAACAAAAAAGAAATAAAAGGCAAAAAGATAACAAAAAAATTGAAAATTTTAGAGTTTTGTAAGAAAAAAAAATGTAAGTAAAGAAAATTCATTCACACACCACAAATGAACACAAAAGTTATGTTATCCAAATTTGGCAAATTTTGGCAAATTTCACTTGTTCAACCCTAATGGCTTGAAATTTTATAAAAAAGAAATTTTTTTACACATGTTTTAAAAAATGGATATGCATGCTTGAAACATTTACTAGATGAAAATGACCTATGGATCAAAACCTTTTAAAGAGAATAACAAACGCTCATTAAATTCTCAAGTGAACGTGCAGTTCGATATTTATCTGAGTCAAAGATGCCACTATTTTGCCCATTTACAAAAAGCTTACCCAACGATCACATATGATTGTAAAGTGATTTATCAAGCGTAACGGGCTATATTTTTGGGAGGAATGACTTATGGCTTGGGAGTCAACACTCAGTTAAAAATCCCCCGCCTCCCCCTTTTCCCGATGATTGCAAAACCTAAAGAGTTTACAATCCCTAAAAATATAGACACATTTTGGAATTTTCTGTCTCTACATTTGTGCATTGTGAATTTCCATTTTAGATGGATTATTTTTTCTTAAATCTAAACATGATTTTTCACTTTTCCTTCATCTCGTAAACAAAAAAGAGATCAAAGGCAAATTGATCACAAAAAAATAAAAATTTAAGAGTATATGTATGGAAAAATTCTAAATCAATAACAAATGTAAGTAAATAAAATTTATTCACACATAAAAAATGAACACAAAAGTTTTGTTATCCAAATTTGGGAAATTCCACTAGTTCAACCTTAATAGCTTGAAATTTTGTAAGAAAGAGATTTTTCTACACTTGTTTTAAAAATGGAGATGTATGCTTGAAACATGTTCAAGATGCAAATGACCTATGGATCCAAAACTTTTAAAGAGAATAACAAACGCTGATTAAATTCTCAAGTGCACGTGCGGTGGGATATTTATCCGAGTCAAAAAAGCCATTATTGTGCCCATTTACAAAAAGCAGACCTAACGATCATAAATGATTGTCAAGTGATTTATAATGTGTAAAGGGCTATATTTTTGTAAGTAATGATTGATGGATTGGGATTCCACACTGAGTTAAAAATCCACCGCCACACCTTTTTCCCGACGATTGCAAAACCTAATATATAAAAACTAAAAAGAGTTTACAATCCCTAAAAATTACAGACAGTTTTTGGAATTATCTCTCTCTAAATTTTTGCATTGTGCATGTCCATTTTAGATGTATACTTTGTTATTAAATCAAAACATTTTTTTTCACTTTCCCTTCATCTCGTAATAAAAAAAGAAATAAACTGTAGAAAGATCACAACAAAATGAAAATTTTATATTTTATGTATGGAAATAATTTAAAGAAATAAAAACTTTAAGTAAAGAAAATTTATTCACACACTGCAAATGAACACAAAAGTTTTGTCAACCATGTTTGGAAAATTCCACTAGTTCAACCCTAATAGCTTGTAATTTTATAAGAAATAGATTTTTCTACGCATGTTTTAAAAAATGGATATGCATGCTTGAAACATGTTAAAGAAGCAAATGTCCTATGGCTCTAAACCTTTTAAAGAGAATAACAAACGCTCATTAAATTCTCAAGTGACATGCGGTGGGATATTTACCCGAGTCAAACAGGCCATTATTTTGCCCATTTAAAAAAAGCTGACCTAACGATCATATATGATTGTAAAGTGATTTATTATGCATAATGTGCTATATTTGTTTCTAAGGAATGACTTATGGATTGGGAGTCAAGATTCGTTTAAAAATCCCCCGCCTCCCCCTTTACCCGACAATTGCAAAACCTAAAATACAAGAACTAAAAAAAGTTTACAATCCCTAAAAAATTACACACACTTTTTTGATTTATCTCTCTCAAAATTTATCCATTGTGCATTTCCATTTTAGAAGTATACTTTTTTCTTAAATCAAAACTTGAGTTTTCACTTCCCCTTCATCTCGTAAACAAAAAAGAGATAAAACGCAAATAGATAACAACAAAATGAAAATTTAAGAGTTTATGTGTGGAAAAAATATAAAGCAAAAAAAATTTTTAGTAAAAAAAATTTATTCACAGACCACAAATGAACACAAAAGTTTTGTTATCCAAATTTGCGAAATTCCACTAGTTGAACCCTAATAGCTTGGAATTTTATAAGAAAGAGATTTTTCTACACATGTTTTAAAAAATGGATATGCATGCTTGAAACATGTACTAGATGCAAATAACCTATGGATCAAATCCTTTTAAATAGAATAAAAAACGCTCATTAAATTCTCAAGTGAACGTGCAGTTGGATATTTACCTGAGTCAAACATGCCATTATTTTGCCCATATACAAAAAGCAGACCTAACGATCATTGATGATTGTAAAGTGATTTAGCATGCGTAACAAGATATATTTTTGAATGGAATGACTTATGGATTGGGAGTCTACACTCAGTTAAAAATCCCTTGCCTCCCCTTTTTCCCACTTTTTCCCAACGATTGCAAAACCTAAGATATGAAAACAAAAAACAGTTTACAATCACTGAAAATTACGGACACTTTTTCGAATTATCTCTCTCTACATTTGTGCATTGTGTATTTTAATTTTAGATGAGTATTTTTTTCTTCAATTAAAACTTGATTTTGCACTTTCCCTTCATCTCGTAAAAAAATGAGAGATAAAAGGGAAATATGTCACAACAAAATGAAAATTTTAGAGTTTATGTATGGAAAAAATTTAAAGCAATAAGAAATGTAAGTAAATAAAATTTATTCACACACCGCAAATGAACAGAAAAGGTTTGTTATCCAAGTTTGGAAAATTCCTCTAATTCAACCCTAATATATTGGAATTTTATAAGAAAGATATTTTTCTACACATATTTTAAAAAATGGATATGCATGCTTGAAACATGTTAAATATGCTAATGACCTATGGATCCAAACCTTTGAAAGAGAATAACTAACGCTCATTAAATTCTCAAGTGAACCTGAGGTGGGATATTTACCGGAGACAAGCAAGCCATTACTTTTCCCATTTCCAAAAAAATGACCTAACGATCATAGATGATTGAAAAGTGATTTATCATGCCTAACGGGCTATATTTTTGTAAAGAATGACTTATGGATTGGGAGTCAACACTCAGTTAAAAATCCCCTGCCTCCCCCATTTCCCGACGATTGCAAAACCAAATATATAAAAACTAAAAAGAGTTTACAATCCCTTAAAATTACAGACATTTTTTGGAATTATCTCTCTCCACATTTGTGCATTGTGCATTTCCATTTTAGATGTATACTTTTTCCTTAAATCAAAACTTGAGTTTTCACTTTCCCTTCATGTCGTAAAAAAAAAAGAGATAAATGGCAAATAGATCAAAACAAAATGAAAATTTAATAGTTTATGTATGGAAAAAATTTAAAGCAAAAACAAATGTAAGTAAAAAAAAATTATTCACACACTACAAATGAACACAAAAGTTTGGTTTTCCATGTTGGGGAAATTCCACTAGTTCAACCCTAATAGCTTGGAATTTTATAAGAAAGTGATTTTTCTACACATATTTTAAAAAATGGATATGCATGCTTGAAACATGTTAAACATGCAAATGACCTATGGATCCAAACCTTTTAAAGAGAATAACAAACACTCATTAAATTCTCAAGCAAACATGTGGTGGGATATTTACCTGAGTCAAACAAGGCATTATTTTGCCCATTTACAAAAAGCTGACCTAACGATAATAGATGATTGGAAAGTGATTTATCATGTGTAACGGGATATATTTTTGGAAGGAATGACTTATGGATTGGGAGTCAACATTTAGTAAAAAATCCCCCGTTTCCTCCTTTTACCGAAGATTGCAAAAGCTAATATACAAAAACTAAAAAGAGTTTACAATTTCTAAAAATTACAAACACTTTTTGGAATTATCTCTCTCTACATTTGTGCATTGAGAATTTCCATTTTAGATATATACTTTTATCTTACCTCAAAACTTGAGTTTTTACTTTCCCTTCATCTCGTAAACAGAAAAGAGATAAAAGGCAAATAGGTCGCAAAAAATGAAAATTTTAGAGTTTATGTATGGAAAATTTTTAAAGCAATAACAAATATAAGTAAAGAAAATTTATTCACACATCGAAAATGAACACACAAGTTTTGTTATCCAAGTTTGGGAATTTTCAACTACTTCAACCCTAATAGCTTGGAATTTTATAAGAAGGAGATTTTTCTACAGATGTTTTAAAAAATTGATATGCATGCTTGAAACATGTTAAAGATACAAATGGCCTACGGATCCAAAAATTTTAAAGAGAATAACCAACTCTCGTTAAATTCTCAAGTGAATGTGCGGTGGGATATTTACTAGAGTCAAACATGGCATTATTTTGCCCTTTTACAAAAAGCTGACCTAACGATCATAAATGATTTTAAAGTGATTTATCATGCATAACAGGCTATATGTTTTTAAGGAATGACTTATGGATTGGGAGTCTATACTCAGTTCAAAATCCCCCAAATCCCCCTTTACCCGATGATTTAAATACCTTATTTAAAAAGTTAAAAAGAGTATACTATCCCAAAAAATTATTGACACTTTTTGGAATTATCTCTCTTTACATTTGTGTATTGTGCATTTCCAATTTGGATGTATACTTTTTTCTTAAATCAAACCTTGAGTTTTAACTTTCCCTTCATCTCGAAAACAAAAAAGAGATAAAAGGCAAAAAGATCACTACAAAATAAAAAATTTAGAGTTTATGTTGGGAAAAAAATTTAAAGCAATAAAAAATGTAAGACAAGAAAGTTTATACACACACCACAAATGAACACAAAAGTTTTGTTATCCAAGTTTTGGAAATTCCACTAGTTCAACCCTAATAGTTTGGAATTTTATAAGAATGAGATTTTTCTACACATGTTTTTTTAAAAAGGAAATGCATGCTTTAAACATGTTAAAGATGCAAATGACCTATGGATCTAAACATTTTAAAGAGAATAACAAACGCTGATTAAATTCTCAAGTGAACGCGCGCTGGGATATTTACCTGAGTCAAACAAGCCATTATTTTGCCCATATACAAAACGCTGACATAACGATCATTGATGATTGTAAAATATTTTATCATACGTAACGGGATATATTTTTGTAAGGAATGACTTGTGGATTGGGAGTCTATACTCAGGTAAAAATCCCTCGCCACACCCTTTTCCCAACGATTTCAAAACCAAATATATAAAAACTAAAAAGTGTTTACAATCCCTAAAAATTACTGACACTTTTCAGAATTATTACTCTCCACATTTTTGCATTGTGCATTTCCAATTTATATGTATACTTTTATCTTAAATCAAACCTTATGTTTTCACTTTCCATTAATCTTGTAAACAAAAAAGACATAAAAGGCAAATAGGTCACAAAAAATGAAAATTTTAGAGTTTATATATGGAAAAAATTTAAAGCAATAAACAATGTAAGTTCATAAAAATTATTCACACACCGCAAATGTACACCAAATTTTGTTGTCCAAGATTGGGAAACTCCACTAGTTCTAACCTAATAGCTTGGAATTTTATAAGAAAAATATTTTTGTACACATGTTTTAAAAAATGGATATGCATGCTTGAAACATGTTAAAAATGCAAATGACCTATGGATCCAAAACTTTTAAAGAGAATAAGAAACACTCGTTAAATTCTCAAGTGAACGTGTGGTGGGATATTTACCCGAGTCGAACAAGCCATTATTTTGCCCATTTACAAAAAAATGCCCTAACGATCATAGATGATTGTAAAGTGATTTATTATGCGTTACAGGCAATATTTTTTTAAGGAATTACTTATGGATTGGGAGTTGACACTAAGTTAAAAATCCCCCGCCTCCCCCTTTTCCCAAAGATTGTAAAACCTAATATGAAAAAAGTAAAAAGAGTTTACAATCCCAAAAAATTACAGACACTTTTTGGAATTATCTCCCTCTACATTTTTGCATTGTGCATTTCAATTTTAGATGTATACTTTTATCTAAAATCAAAAATTGCGTTTTCACTTTCCCTTCATCTCGTAAACAAAAAGGAGATAAAAGGCAAATAGATAACAAAAAAATGAAAAATTTAGAGTTTATGTATTGAAAAAAATTTAAATAAAAAACAAATGTAAAGAAAGAAAATTTACAAATGAACACAAAAGTTTTGTTATCCAAATTTGGGAAATTCCACTAGTTCAACCCTAATAGCTTTGGAATTTTATTAGAAAAAGATTTTTCTACACATGTTTTCAAAAATGGATAAGCATGCTTGAAACATGTTCAAGATGCAAATGACCTATGGATCAAAATCTTTTAAAGAGAATAACAAACGCTCATTATACTCTCATGTGAACGTGTGGTTGGTTATTTACCCGGGTCAAACAAGCCAGTATTTTGCCCATTTTAAAAAGAAGACCTGACGATCATAGATGATTGTAAAGTGATTTATCATGCATAACGGGCTAAGGAATGACTTATGGATTGGGAGTCAACACTCAGTTAAAAATCCCCCATCTCCCCCTTTTCCCGAAGATTGAAAAACCTAATATATAAAAACTAAAAAAAGTTTAAAATCCCTAAAAATTACTGAAACTTTTTGGAATAATCTTTTTCTGCATTTGTGCATTGTGCATTTCAATTTTAGATGTATACTTTTTTCTTAAATAAAAACTTGAGTTTTGACTTTTCCTTCAACTCGCAAGAAAAAAAGAGATAAAAGGCAAATAAATCACAACAAAAAGAAAATTTTATATTTTTCTATGGAAAAAATTTAGAGAAATAAAAAATATAATTAAAGAAAATTTATTTACACACCTTAAATGAACACAAAAGTTTTGATATCCAACTTTGGGAAATTCCACTAGTTCAACCTAATAGTTTGGAATTTTATAAGAAAGGGATTTTTCTACACATGTTTAAAAAAATGGATATGCATTATTTAAACATGATAAAGATTCAAATGACCTATGGATCAAACCCTTTTAAAGAGAATAACAAACGCGTATTAAATTCTCATGTGAACCTGCGGTGGGATATTCACCCAAGTCCAACAAGCCAATATTTTGCCCATTTACAAAAACCTGACCTAATGATCATAGATGATTTTAAAGTGATTTACTATACGTAACGGGCAATATTTTTGTAAGGAATGACTTAAGGATTGGGAATCTACACTCATTTAAAATCCCCCGCCTCCCCCGTTTCCCGATGAGTCTTTTTTCAATCCCTAAAAATTAATGAGTCTTTTTTGTATTCTCTTTCTACATTTCTTCATTGTGCATTTCTATTTTTGATGTATACTTTTTTCTTAAATCAAAACTTGAGTTTTCACTTTCCCTTAATCTTATAAAAAAAAAAGAGATAAAAGGAAAATAGATAACAACAAAATGAAAATTTTAGATTTTTTTAAGGAAATAATTGAAAGCAATAACAAATGTAAGTGAAAAAGTTTATTCACACGCAACAAATGAACACAAAAATTTTGTTATCCAAATTGTGGAAATTCCACTAGTTCAACCCTAATAATAGCTTGGAATTTTATAAGAAAGAGATTTTTCTACACATGTTTTAAAAAATGGATATGCATGCTTGAAACATGTTCACGATTCAAATGACCAATGGATCCAAACATTTTAAAGAAAATAACAAATGCTCATTAAATTCTCAAGTGCACGTGCGGTAGGATATTTACCCGTGTCAAACAAGCCATTATTTTTCCGATTTCAAAAAGCTGACCTAACGATCATAGATGATTGTAAAGTGGTTTATCATGCGTCACGGGTTATATTTTTGTGAGGAATGACTTATGGATTGGGTGTCAACACTGAGTTAAAAATCCCCCGCCTCACCATTTTCCCGACGATTGCAAAACCTAATATATAAAAACTAAAAAGAGTTTACAATCCCTAAAAATTTCACACACTTTTTGGAATTATCATTCTCTACCTTTGTGCATTGTGCATTTTCATTTTAGATGTGTACTTTTTTCTTAAATCAAAACTTGAGTTTTCACTTGAGATAAAAGGCAAAAATATCACAACAAATAGAAAATTTTAGAGTTTATGTATGGAAAAAATTAAAATCAATAACAAATGAAAGAAAAGAAAATTTATTCACACACTGCAAATGAATACAAAAGTTTTTTTATCCTTGTTTGGGAAATTCCACTTGTTCAACCCTAATAGCATGGAATTTTATAAGAAAAAGATTTTTCTGCACATGTTTTAAAAAATGGATATGCATGCTTGAAACATGTTAAAATGCAAATGATCTATGGATCCAAACCTTTTAATGAGAATAAAAAATGCTCCTTAAATTCACTAGCGAACGTGCGGTAGGTTATTTACCCAAGACAAACAAGCCATTATTATGGTCATTTACAGAAAGCGAACCTAACGATCATACATGATTGTAACATAATTTATCATGCGTAATGCACTATATTTTTGTAAGTAATGACTTATGGATTGGGAGTCAACACTCAGTTAAAAATCCTCCACGTCCCCCTTTTCCCGACGATAGCAAAACATAATATATAAAAATTAAAAAGAGTTTACAATCCCAAAAAATTACAGAAACTTTTTGGAATTATCTTTATCTATATTTTTGCATTGTGCATTTCCCTTTTAGATGTATACTTTTTTCTTAAATAAAAACTTGAGTTTTCACTTCGCTTTAGCTCGAAAAAAAAAGAATTAAAAGGCAAATATATAACAACAAAATGAAAATTTTAGAGTTTATGTAAGCAAAAAAAATTGTAAGTAAATAAAATTTATTCACACACCACAAATGAACACAAAAGTTGTTATCCAAATTTTGCAAATTGCAGTTGTTCAACCCTATTAACCTGGAATTTTATAAGAAAGAGATTTTTCTACACATGTTTTAAAAAATGGATATGCATGCATGAAACATTTACTAGATGCAAATGAGCAATGGATCAAAACCTTTTAAAGAGAATAAAAAACGCTCATTAAATTCTCATGAGAACATGCAGTTCGATATTTATCTGAGTCAAACACGCCATTTTTTTCCCATTTACAAAAAGTTGACCTAACGATCATAGATGATTGTAAAGTGATTTATCATGCGTAACGGGCTGTATTTTTGTGAGGAATGACTTATGGATTGGGAGTCAACACTCAGTTAAAAATCCCCCACCTCCCCCTTTTCCCGTCGATTGCAAAACCTAATATATAAAAACTGGAAAGAGTTTACAATCCCTAAAAGTTACAGACACTTTTTTGAATTATCTCTCTCTACATTTGTGCATTGCGCATTTCCATTTTAGATGGATAATTTTTTCTTAAATCTAAACATGATTTTTCACTTTCCCTTCCTCTCGTCAACAAAAAACATATAAAAAGCAAATAGGTCACAAAAAATGAAAATTTTAGAGTTTATGTATGGAAAAAATTTAAAGCAATAACAAATGTAAGCAAATAAAATTTATTCACACACCATAAATGAACACACAAGTTTTGTTATCCAAGTTTGGGAAATTTCATCTAGTTCAATCCTAATAGCTAGGAATTTTATAAGAAAGATATTTTTCTACAGATGTTTCAAAAGAATTATATGCAGGCTTGAAACATGTTAAAGATACAAATGACCTATGAATTCAAACCTTTTAAAGAGAATAAAAAACTCTCAATAAATTCTCAAGTGAATGTGCGGTGGGATATTTCTAGAATCAAACATGCTAATATTTTGCCCATTTACAAAAAGCTGACCTAACGATCATAAATGATTTTAATGTGATTTATCATGCATAACGGGCTATATTTTTATAAGGTATGACTTATGGATTGGGAGTCTACACTCAATTAAAAATCCCCCAAATTCCCCTTTTCCCGACGATTTAAAAACCTAATTTAAAAAATTAAATAGAATTTACAATCCCAAAAAATTATTGGCACTTTTTAGAATTATCTCTCTTTACATTTGTGTATTGTGCATTTCCATTTAAGATGTATACTTTTTTCTTAATTCAAACCTTGAGTTTTCACTTTCCCTTCATCTCGAAAACAAAAAAGAGATAAAAGGCAAATAGATCACTACAAAATGAAAATTTTAGAGTTTATGTTTGGAAAAAATTTTAAGCAATAAGAAATGTATGTGAAGTAAATTTAATCACCCACCGCAAATATACACATAAGTTTTGTTGTCCAAGTTTGGGAAACTCCACTAGTTCAACCTTAATAGCTTCGAATTTAATAAGAAAGAGATTTTTGTTCACATGTTTTAAAAAAATGGATATGCATGCTTGAAACATGTTAAAAATGCAAATGACCTATGGATCCAAACCTTTTAAAGAGAATAAAAAACACTCATTAAATTCTCAAGTGAATGTGAAGTGGGATATTTACCCGAGTCAAATAAGCCATTATTTTGCCCATCTACAAAAAAATGACCTAACGGTCATAGATGATTGTAAAGTGATTTATCAAGCGTAACGGACTATATTTTTGTTAGGAATAAATTTTGGATTGGGAGTCAACACTCAATTTAAAATCCCCCGCCTTCCCCTTGTCCCAACGATTTCAAAACCTAATATGTAAAAAGTAAAAAGAGTTTACAATCCCTAAAAATTATAAACTCTTTTTCGAATTATCTCCCTCTACATTTTTCCATTGTGCATTTCCATTTTAGATGTATTCTTTTATCTAAAATCAAAACTTGAGTTTTCACTTTCCCTTCATCTCGTAAACAAAAAGGAGATAAAAGGCAAATAGATAACAAAATAACGAAAATTTTAGAGTTTATGTATGGAAAAAATTTAAAGAAAAAACAAATGGAAGTAATGAAAATTTATTCACACACCACAAAGGAACACAGAAGTTTTGTTATCCAAATTTGGGAAATTCCACTAGTTCAACCCTAATAGCTATGAATTTTATAAGAAAATTTTTTTTCTACACATGTTTTAAAAAATGGATATGCATGCTTGAAACATGTTCAAGATGCAAATGACCTTTGGATAAATTTTATTTAAAGAGAATAACAAACACTCATTAAATTCTCAAGTGAACATGCGGTTGGTTATTTTACCCGAGTCAAACAAGCCAGTATAGCTGATTGTAAAGTGATTTATCATGCGTAACGGGCTAAATTTTGGTACGGAATGACTTATGGATTGTGAGTCAACACTCAGTTAAAAATCCCCCACTTCCCCCTTTTCCTGACTATTGTAAAACCTAATATATATAAACTAAAAACAGTTTACAATCCCTAAAAATTACTTACACTTTTTGGAATTATATCTCTCTGCATTTGTGCAATGAGGTTTTCAATTTTAGATGTAAGCTTTTTTCTTAAATGAAAACTTGAGTTTTCACTTTTTCTTCAACTAAAAAACAAAGAAGATATAAATGGAAAATAAATCACAACAAAAAGAAAATTTTAGAGTTTTGTATGGAAAAAATTTAAAACAATAACAAATGTAAGAAAAGAAAATTTATACACACACACACAAATGAACACAAAAGTTTTGTTATCCAAGTAGGGGAAATTCCACTAGTTCAACCCTAAGAGTTTGGAATTTTATAAGAAAGAGATTTTTCTACACATGTTTTTTAAAAATGGATATGCATGCTTTAAACATGTTCAAGATGCAAATGACCTACGGATATAAACATTTTAAAGAGAATAACAAACGGTCATTAAATTCTCAAGTGAACGCGCGGTGGGATATTTACCTCAGTCAAACAAGCCTTTATTTTGCCCATTTACGAAAACCTAACCTAATGATCATTGATGATTGTAAAGTGATTTATCATGCATATCAAGATATATTTTTGTAAGGAATGACTTGTGGATTGGGAATCAACACTCAGGTCAAAAATCCCCTGCCACACCCTTTTCCTAACGATTGCAAAACCAAAAATAGAAAAAACTAAAAAGAGTTTACAATCCCTAAAAATTACAGACACTTTTTGGAATTATCTCTCTCCACATTTGTGCATTGTGCTTTTCCAATTTAGATCTATACTTTTATCTTAAATCAGAACTTGAGTTTTCACTTTCCCTTCATCTCGTAAACAAAAAAGAGATAAATGGCAAATAGATCACAACAAAATGAAAATTTAAGAGTTTTTGAATTGCAAAAATTTTAAGCAATAACAAATTTAAATAAAAAAAATTTATTCACACACCAAAAATGAACACAAAAGTTATGTTGTCCAAGTTGGGGAAATTCCACCTAATAGCTTGGAATTTTATAAGAAAGTGATTTTTGTACACATGTTTTAAAAAAAGGATATGCATGCTTGAAACATGTTAAACATGCAAATGACCTATGGATCCAAACCTTTTAAAGAGAATAACAAAAACTCATTAAATTCTCAAGCAAACGTGCAGTGGGATATTTACCCGAGTCAAACAAGCAATTATTTTGCCCATTTACAAAAAGCTGATCTAACGATAATAGATTATTAGAAAATGATTTATCATGCGTAACAAGATATATTTTTGTAAGGAGTGACTTATGGATTGGGAGTCAACACTTAGTTAAAAATCTCCCGCCTCCCCCTTTTTCCGACGATTGCAAAACCTATACAAAAACTAAAAAGAGTTTACAATCCCTAAAAATTACAGACACTTTTTTGCAATTATCTCTCTCTTCGTTTATGAATTGCTCATGTCAATTTTAGATATATTCTTTTTTCTTAAATCAAAACTTGAGTTTTCACTTTCCCTTCATCTTGTAAACAAAAAAGAGATAAAAGGCAAATAGGTCACAAAATATGAAAATTTTAGAGTTTATGTATGGAAAAAATTTAAAGCAATAACAAATGTAAGTAAAGAAAATTAATCCACACACCGCAAATGTACACACAATTTTTGTTATCCAAGTTTGGGAAATTTCCAGTAGTTCAACCCCAATAGCTTGGAATTTTATAAGAAAGACATTTTTCTACAGATTTTTTTAAAAATTGATATGCAAGCTTAAAACATGTTAAATATAAAAATGACCTATCGATCTAAACCTTTTAAAGAGAATAACAAACTCTCATTAAATTCTCAAGCGAATGTGCGGTGGGATATTTACTAGAGTCATGCATGCCATTATTTTGCCCATTTACAAAAAGCTGACCTAAAAATCATAAATGATTATAAAGTGATTTATCATGCATAACGGGCTATATTTTTTTAATGAATGACTTATGGATTGGGAGTCTACACTCACTTAAAAATCCCCACCTCCCCCTTTTCCCGACGATTTAAAAACCTAATTTAAAAAATTAAAAAGAGTTTACAATCCCTAAAAATTACTGACACTTTTTGGAATTATCTCTCAATACATTTGTGTATTGTGCATTTCCATTTTAGATGTATACTTTTTTCTTAAATCAAACCTTGAGTTTTCACTTTCCCTTCATCTCGAAAACAAAAAAGAGATAAAAGGCAAACAAGTCACTACAAAATGAAAATTTTAGAGTTTATGTTTGGAAAAAATTTAAAGCAAAAAGAAATGTGAGTAAAGAAAATTTATTCACCCACCGCAAATGTACACTAAAGTTTTGTTGTCCAAGTTTGGGAAACTCTACTAGTTCAACCCTAATAGCTTCGAATTTAATAAGAAAGAGATTTTTCTGCACATTTTTAGAAAAATGGATATGCATGCTTGAAACATGTTAAAAATGCAAATGACCTATGGGTCAAAACCTTTTAAAGAGAATAAAAAACACTCATTAAATTCTCAAGTGAACGTGAGGTGGAATATTTACCCGAGTCGAATAAGCCAATATTTTGCCATTTACTAAAAAAATGACCTAATTATTATAGATGATTGTAAAGTCATTAATCATGTGTAACATGCTATATTTTTTTAAGGAATGATTTAAGGATTAGGAATGCTATATTTTTGTAACACTCATTTAAAAATCCCCCGCCTCCTCCTTTTCCCGACGATTGCAAAACCTAATATGTTAATAGTAAAACAATTTTACAATCCCTAAAAATTACAGACACTTTTTGGAATTATCTCCAACTACATTTTTGCATTGTGCATTTCCATTTTAGATATATACTTTCATCTAAAATCAAAACTTGAGTTTTCACATTTCCGTCATCTCGTAAGCAAAAAGGAGATTGAAGGCAAATAGATAACAACAAAATGAAAAATTTAGAGTTTATGTATGGAACAAATTTAAAGAAAAAATAAATGTAAGTAACAAAAGTTTACTCACACACCAAAAATGCACACAAAAGTTTTGTTATCCAAATTTGGGAAATTCCACTATTTCAAACCTAATAGTTTAGAATTTTATAAGAAAGAGACTTTTCTACACATGTTTTATAAAATGCATATGCATGCTTTAAACATTATAAAGATGCCAATGACCTATGGATCCAAACCTTTTAAAGAGAATAACAAATGCTAATTAAATTCTCAAGTGAACCTGCGGTGGGATATTTACCCAAGTCAAACAAGCCATTATTTTGCCCATTTACAAAAAGCTGACCTAACGATTATAGATGATTTTACAGCGATTTACCATGCGTAACAGGCTATATTTTGGTTAAGAATCAATTATGGATTGGGAGTCCGCACTCAGTTAAAATTCCCCCGCTTCCCCCTTTTCCCAATGATTTTAAAACCTAATATGTAAAAAGTAAAACGAGTTTACAATCCCTATAAATTACAGACACTTTTTGGAATTATCTCCCTCTACATTTTTGCATTGTGCATTTCTATTTTAGATGTATACTTTTATCTAAAATCAAAACTTGAGTTTTCACTTTCCCTTCATCTCGTAAACAAAAAGGAGATAAAAGCCAAATAGATAACAACAAAATAATAATTTTAGAGTTTATGTATGGAAAAAATTTAAAGGAAAAACAAATGAAAGTAAAGAAAATTTATTCACACACCACACAGGAACACAAAAGTTTTGTTATCCAAATTTGGGAAATTCCACTAGTTCAACCCTAATAGCTTGGAATTTTATAAGAAAGAGACTTTTCAACATATGTTTTAAAAAATGGATATGCATGCTTGAAACATGTTCAAGATGCAAATGACCTATGGATCAAAATCTTTCAAAGAGAATAACAAACGCTCATTAAATTCTCAAGTGAATGTGCGGTGGGATATTTACTCGAGTCAAACTAGCCATTATTTTGCCCATTTCCAAAAAGTTGACCAAACGATCATAAATGATTGTAAAGTGATTTATCATGCGTAACGGGCTATATTTTTGTCAAGAATGACTTATAGATTGAGAGTCAACACTCAGTTAAAAAGCCCTCGCCTCCCCCTTTTCTCGACGATTGCAAAACCTAATATATAAAAATTAAAAAGAGTTTACAATCACTAAAAATTATAGACACTTTTTGGAATTATCTCTCTGTACATTTGTGCATTGTGAATTTCCATTTTAGATGGATATTTTTTTCTTAAATCAAAACTTGAGTTTTCACTTTTCCTTCTTGTCCTAAACAAAAAAAGAGATTAAAAAAAATTTAAGAGTTTATGCATGGAAAAATTTTAAAGCAATAGCAAAAGTAAGTAAATAAAATTTATTCACACATAAAAAATGAACACAAAAGTTTTGTTATCCAAATTTGGGAAATTCCACTAGTTCAACCCTAATAGCTTGAAATTTTATAAGAAAGAGATTTTTCTACACTTTTTTTAAAAAATGGATATGCATACTTGAAACAAGTTCAAGATGTAAATGACCTATGAATCCAAACCTTTTAAAGAGAATAACAAACACTTATTAAATTCACAAGTGAACGTGCAGTGGGATATTTACACGAGTGAAAAAAGCCATTACTTTGCCCATTTACAAAAAGCAGACCTAAGAATCATAGATGATTGTCAAATGATTTAAAATACATAAAGGGCTATAATTTTTTAAGTAATGAACTTATGGATTGGGTTTACACACTCAGTTAAAAATCCACTGCCTCACCCTTTTCCCGATGATTGCAAAACCTAATATATAAAAACTCAAAAGAGTTTACAATCCCTAAAAATTACTGACACTTTTTGGAATTATCTTTCTCAACACTTGTGCATTGTGCATTACCATTTTAGATGTATAATTTTTTATTAAATCAAAAGGCAAATAGATCACAACAAAATCAAAGTTTTATAGTTTATATATGGAAAAAATTTAAAGCAATAAAAAATATAGGTGAAGAAAATTTATTTACACATCACAAATGAACACAAAAGTTTTGTTATCCATATTTGCGAAATTCCACTAGTTCAAACCTAATAGCTTGAAATTTTATAAGAAAGAGATTTTTCTACAAATATTTTAAAAAATTGATATGCATGATTGAAACATGTTCAAGAAGTGAATGACCTATGGATCCAAACATTTTAAAGAGAATAACAAACACTTATTAAATTCTCAAGTGAACGTGCGGTGGGGTATTTACCTGAGTCAAACAAACCGTTATTTTGCTCATTTACAAAAAGCTGACCAAACGATCATAGATGATTGTAAAGTGATTTATCATGCCTAACAGGCTATATTTTTGTAAGGAATGACTTATGGATTGGGATTCAACACTCAATTAAAAATCCCTTGCCTTACCCTTTTCCCGACAATTACCAAACCTAATATATAAAAACTAAAAAGAATTCACAATCCTTAGAATTACAGAAACTTTTTGGAATTATCTCTCTCTACATTTGTGCATTGCACATTTCCATTTTTGTTGTATACTTTTTTATTAAATCAAAACATGAGTTTTCACTTTCCCTTCATCTTGTAAAAAAAAAAGAGATTAAAGGCAAAATTATCACAAGAAAAAGAAAATTTTAGAGTTTATGTATGGAAAAAATTTAAATCAATAACAAATGTAAGTAAAGAAAATTTATTTACACACTTCAAATGAACCCAAAAGTTTTGCTAACCATGTTTGGAAGATTTCACTAGTTCAACCCTAATAGGTTGGAATTTCCTAAGAAAGAGATTTTTCTACACATGTTTTAAAAAATGGATATGCATGCTTGAAACATGTTAAAGAAGTAAATGACCTATGGCTTTAAACCTTTTAAAGAGAATAACAAATGCTCATTAAATTCTCAAGTGAACGTGTGGTGGGATATTTACCCGAGTCAAACAAGCCATTATTTTTCCCATTTACAAAAAGTTGACCTATGGATCATATATGATTGTATAGTGATTTATCATGTATAACGCGCCTCTCCTTTTGCCAACAATTGCAAAACCTAAAATATAAGAACTAAAAAAAGTTTATAATCCCTAAAAAATTACAGACACTTTTTTTGAGTTATCTCTCTCGACATTTATCCATAGTGAATTTCCATTTTAAATCAATACCTTTTTCTTATATCAAAACTTGAGTTTTCACCTTTCCTTCATCTCGTAAACAAAAAAGAGATAAAAGCCAAATAGATCACAACAAAATGAAACTTTTATAGTATATATATGGAAAAAATTTAAAGCAATAAAAAATATAAGTAAAGAAAATTTATTTACACATCACAAATGAACACAAAAGTTTTGTTATCCATATTTCTGAAATTCCACTAGTTCAACCCTAATACCTTGGAATTTTATAAGAAAGAGATTTTTCTACACATGTTTTAAAAAATGGATATGCATGCTTAAAACATGTTCAAGAAGCAAATGACCTATGGATCCATATATTTTAAAGAGAATAACAAACGCTCATTAAATTCTCAAGTGAATGTGCGGTGGGATATTTACTCGAGTCAAACAAGCCAATATTTTGCCCATTTCCAAAAAACTGACCTAACGATCATAAATGATTGTAAAGTGGTTTATCATGTGTAACGGATTATATTTTTGTGAGGAATGACTTATGGATTGGGTGTCAACACTGAGTTAAAAATCCCCCACCTCACCATTTTCCCGACTATTGCAAAACCAAACATATAAAAACTAAAAAGAGTTTAAAATCCAAAAAATTTTACACACTTTTTGGAATTATCATTCTCTACATTTGTGCACTGTGCATTTTAATTTTAGATGTATACTTTTTTCTTAAATCAAAACTTGAGTTTTCACTTGAGATAAAAGACAAATATATCACAACAAAATGAAAATTTTAGAGTTTAAGGATGGAAAATATTTAAAGCAATAAAAAATGTAAGTAAATAAAATTTATTCACACACCACAAATGAATACAAAAGTTTTGTTATCCATGTTTGGGAAATTCCACTAGTTCAACCCTAATAGAATGGAATTTTATAAGAAAGAGATTTTTCTACTCATGTTTTTAAAAATGGATTTCCATCCTTGAAACATGTTAAAGATGCAAATGACCTATGGATCCAAACCTTTTAAAGAGAATAAAAAATGATCCATAAATTCTCTAGCGAACGTGCAGTGCGTTATGTACCCAAGACAAACAAGCCATTATTTTGCCCACAAACAAAATGCTCACCTAACGAACATAGATGATTATAAAGTGGTTTATCATGCGTAATGGGCTATATTTTTGTAAAGAATAACTTATGGATTGGGAGTCAACACTCAGTTAAAAATCCCCTGCCTCCCCCTTTTCCAGATGATTGCAAAACCAAATATATGAAAAACAAAAAAAGTTTACAATACCAAAAAATTACAGACACTTTTTGGAATTATCTCTCTCTAATTTTTGCATTGTGCATTTCCATTTTAGATGAATACTTTTTTTTTAAATCAAAACTTGAGTTTTCACTTCGCTTCATCTCGTAAACAAAAAAGAAATAAAAGGCAAATAGATAACAACAAAATGAAAATTTTAGAGTTTATGTGTGGAAAAAATATATAGCAATAAAAAATGTAAGTAAACAAAATTTATTCACACACCACAAATAAACACAAAAGTTTTGTTATCCAAATTTGGCAAATTCCACTTGTTCAACCCTAATAGCTTGGAATTTTATATGAAAGAAATTTTTCTACACATGTTTTAAAAAATGGATATGCATGCTTGAAACATGTACTAGATGCAAATGACCTATGGATCCAAACCTTTTAAAGAGAATAACAAACGCTCATTAAATTCTCAAGTGAATGTGCCGTTGGATATTTACATGAGTCAAAGAAGCCATTATTTTGCCCATTTACAAAAATCTGACCTAACGATCATAGATGATTGTAAAGTGATTTATCATGTGTAACGGGCTATATTTTTGTCAGGAATGACTTATAGATTGGGAGTCAACACTCAGTTAAGAAACCCTTGCCTCCCCCTTTTCTTGACTGTTGCGAAACCTAATATATAAAAACTAAAAAGAGTTTACAATCAATAAAAATTATAGACACTTTTTAGAATTATCTCTCTCTACATTTGTGCATTGTGAATTTCCACTTTAGATAGATATTTTTTACTTCAATCAAAACTTGAGTTTTTACTTTATATTCTTCTCGTAAAAAAAAAAGAGATAAAAAGCAAGTAGATCACAACAAAATAAAAATTTAAGAGTTTATGCATAGAAAATTTTTAAAGCAATAACAAAAGTAAGTAAATAAAATTTATTCACACATAAAAAATGAACACAAAAGTTTTGTTATCCAAATTTTGGAAATTCCACTAGTTCGACCCTAATAGGATGGAATTTTATAAGAAAGAGATTTGTCTACACTTTTTTAAAAAAATGGATATGCAAGCTTGACACAAGTTCAAGATGTAAATGACCTATGAATCCAAACCTTTTAAAGAGAATAACAAACACTTATTAAATTCTCAAGCGAACGTGCGGTGGGATATTTACATGAGTGAAAAAAGCCATTATTTTGCCCATTTACAAAAACTAGAGCTAACTATCAAAGATAATTGTCAAATGATTTCAAATGCATAAAGGGCTATGTTTTCTTAAGTAATGAACTTATGGACTAGGTTTAAACACTCAGTTAAAAATCCACTACCTCACCCTTTTCCCGACGATTGCAAAACCTAATATATAAAAACTAAAAAGAGTTTACAATCCCTAAAAATTACCGACACTCTTTGAAATTATCTCTCTCTACACTTGTGCATTGTGCATTGTGCATTTCCATTTTAGATGTCTAATTTTTTATTAAATCAAAACTTGAGTTTTCACTTCTCCTTCATCTCGTAAACAAAAAAAGAGATAAAGGGCAAAAAGATCACAACAAAATCAAAATTTTAGAGTTTCTGTGTGGAAAAAATTTAAAGCAATAACAAATGTAAGTAAAGAAAATTTATTTACACACTGAAAATGAACATAAAAGTTTTGTTAACCATGTGTGGAAAATTCCATTAGTTCAACCCTAATAGCTTGGAATTTCCTAAGAAAGAGATTTTTCTACACATGTTTTAAAAAATGGATATGCTTGCTTGAAACATGTTAAAGAAGTAAATGACCTATGGCTCTAAACCTTTTAAAGAGAATAACAAACGCTCATCAAATTGTCAAGTGAACGTCCGGTTGGATATTTACCCGAGTCAAACAAGCCATTATTTTGCCCATTTACAAAAAGTTGACCTAAAGATCATATATGATTGTAAAGTGATTTATCGTACATAACGCGCCTCTCCTTTTGCCGACAATTGCATAACCTAAAATATAAAACTAAAAAACGTTTACAATCCCTAAAAAATTACAGACACTTTTTTTGAATTATCTCTCTCTACATTTATCCATTGTGCATTTTCATTTTAAATCCATACTGTTTTCTTAAATCAAAACTTGAGGTTTCACTTTTCCTTCATCTCGTAAACAAAAAAGAGATAAAAGCCAAATAGATCACAACAAATTGAAACTTTTAAAGTTTATTTATGGAAAAAATTTAAAGCAATAAAAAATATAAGTAAAGAAAATTTTTTTACACATCACAAATGAACACAAAAATTTTCTTATCCATATTTGCTAAATTCCACTAGTCCAACCCTAATAGCTTGGAATTTTATAAGAAAGAAATTTTTGTACACATGTTTTAAAAAATTGATATGCATGCTTGAAACATGTTCACGAAGCGAACAACCTATGGATCCAAACATTTTATAGAGAATAACAAACGCTTATTAAATTCTCAAGTGAACATGCGGTGGGGTATTTACCCGAGTCAAACAAGTCATTATTTTGGTCATTTACGAAAGGCTGACCAAATGATCATAGACGATTGTAAAGTGATTTATCATGTCTAATGGGCAATATTTTTGTAAGGAATGACTTATGGATTGGGATTCAACACTCAGTTAAAAATCCCCTACATTACCCTTTTCCCGACAATTACCAAACCTAATATATAAAAACTAAAAAGAGTTTACAATCCCTAAAACTACAGACACTTTTTGGAATTATCTCTTTCTACATTTGTAGATTGCACATTTCCATTTTTGATGTATACTTTTTTATTAAATCAAAACATGAGTTTTCACTTTCCCTTCATCTCGTAAACAAAAAAGAGATAAAAGGCAAAAAGATCATAACAAAAAGAAAATTTTAGAGTTTATGTATGGAAAAAATTTAAATCAATAACAATTGTAAGTAAAGAAAATTTATTCACACGCTGCAAATGAATACAAAAGTTTTGTTAACCATGTTTGGGAAATTCCACTAGTTCAACCCTAATAGCATGGAATTTTATAAGAAAGAGATTTTTATACACATGTTTTAAAAAATTGATATGCATGCCCGAAATATGTTAAAGATGCAAATGACCTATAGATCTAAACCTTTAAAAGAGAATAAAAAATGCTCATTAAATTCTCAAGTGAACGTGCGGTGGGATATTTACCCAAGGCAAACAAGCAATTATTTTTCCTATTTACAAAAAGCTGACCTAATGATAAGAGATGATTTTAAAGTGATTTATTATGCATAAGGTGCTACATATTTATAAGGAATGACTTATGGATTTGGAGTCTACACTCAGGTAAAAATCCCCTTCCTCACCCTTTCCCTAATGATTACAAACCCAGTATATTAAAACTAAAAAGAGTTTACAATCCCTAAAAAATACAAACACTTTTTTGAATTATATCTCTCTAGATTTGTGCATTGTACATTTCCATTTAAGATGTATACTTTTTTATTAAATCAAAACTTGAGTTTTCACTTTCCCTTCATCTCGTAAACAAAAAAATGATAAAAGGCAAATAGATCTCAACAAAATGAAAATTTTAGAGTTCATGTATGGAAAAAATTTAAAGCAATTAAAAATATAAGTAAATAAAATTTATTTACACTTCACAAATGAACACAAAAGTTTTTTATCCACATTTGCGAAATTCCACTATTTAAACCCAAATAGCTTGGAATTTTATAAGAAAGAGATTTTTCTACACATGTTTTAAAAAATGGATATACATGCTAGAAGCATGTTCAAGATGTAAATGACCAATGGAACTAAACCTTTTAAACACTGAGTTAAAAAATCCACCGCCTCACCCTTTTCCCAACGATTGCAAAACTTAATATATATAACCTAAAAAGAGTTTACAATCCCTAAAACATACAAACAGTTTTTGGAATTATCTCTCTGTATATTTTTGCATTGTCCATTTCCATTTTAGATGTATACTTTTTTCTTAAAGTAAAACTTGAGTTTTCACTTTCCCTTTATCTCGTAAACAAAAAAGAGATAAAAGGTAAAAAGATCGCAACAAAATGAAAATTTTAGAGTTTATGTATGGAAAAAAATTTAAGCAATAAAAAATGTATGTAGAGAAAATTTATTCACACACTGCAAATGAATACAAAAGTTTTGTAAACCATGTTTGGGAAATTCCATTAGTTCAACCCTTATAGCATGGAATTTTATAAGAAAGAGATTTTTCTACACATGTTTTAAAGAATGGATATGCATGCTTGAAACATGTTAAAGATGAAAATAACTTATTGATCTAACCTTTTAAAGAGAATAAAAAACGCTCATTAAATTCTCAAGTGAACGTGCGGTGGGATATTTACTCGAGTCAAACAAGTCATTATTTTGCTTGTATACAAAAAGCTGACCTAACGATCATAGACGACTGTAAAGTGACTTATGATGCATAACGCACTATATTTTTCTAAGGAATGACTTAAGGATTGGGAGTCAACACTCCGTTAAAAATCCCCCGCCTCCCCCTTTTCCCGACGATTAGCAAACCTAATATATAAAAACTAAAAGGAGTTTAAAATCAATAAAAAAAAACTGACAGTTTTTGGAATTATCTCTCTGTACATTTTTGCATTGTGCATTTCCATTTTAGATGTATACTCTTTTATTAAATCAAAACTTGAGTTTTCACTTTCCCTTCATCTTGTAAACAAAAAAGAGATAAAAGGCAAAAAAATCACTACAAATTGAAAATATTAGAGTTTACATATGGAAATAATTTAAAGAAATAAAAAATGTACGTAAAGAAAATTTTGTCACACACTGCAAATGAACAAAAAAGTTTAGTTATCCATGTTTGGGAAATTCCCCTAGTTCAACCGTAATAACATGGAATTTTATAAGGAAGAGATTTTTCTACACATGTTTTAAAAAATTTATGTGCATGCTTGGAACATGTTAAAGATGCAGATGACCTATGGGTTTAAACCTTTTAAAGAGAATAACAAAGGCTCATTAATTCTCAAATAAACGTGCGGTGGGATATTTACCCGAGTCAAACATGCCATTATTTTTACCATTAATAAAAAGCTGACCAAACGATCATAGATGATTGTAAAGTGATTTATCATGTGTAATGGGCAATTTTTTTTAAAGAATGACTTATGGATTGGGATTCAACACTGAGTTAAAAATCCCCTGCCTCACCCTTTTCCCGATGATTATCAAGCCTAATATATAAAAACTAAAAAGAGTTTACAATCCCTAAAAATTAAAGACACTTTTTTAATTATCTTTCTCTAAATTTATCCATTGTGCATTTCCATTTTAGATGTATACTTTTTTCATAAATCAAAACTTGAGTTTTCACTTTCCCTTCATCTCATAAACAAAAAAGAGATAAAAGGCAAATAGATCACAACAACATGAAAATTTTTGAGATTATGTATGGGAAAACTTTAAAGCTATAACAAATGTAAGTAAATAAAATTTATTCACACATAAAAAAGGAACACAAAAGTTTTGTTATCCAAATTTGGGAAATTCCACCAGTTCAACCGTAATAGCTTGGAATTTTATTAGAAAAAGATTTTCCTACACATGTTTTAAAAAATGGATATGCTTGCTTGAAACATGTTCAAGATGCAAATGACCTATGTATCCAAACCTTTTAAAGAGAATAAAAAATGCTCATTAAATTCTCAAGTGACATGCGGTGGGATATTTACCAGAGTCAAACAAGAATTACAAAAAGCTGACCAAACGATCATAGATGATTGTAAAGTGATTTATCATGTGTAATGGGCAATTTTTTTTAAAGAATGACTTATGGATTGGGATTCAACACTGAGTTAAAAATCCCCTACCTCACCCTTTTCCGGACGATTATCAAACCTAATATATAAAAACTAAAAAGAGTTTACAATCCCTAAAAATTACAGAAATATTTTGGAATTATCACTCTCTACATTTGTGCATTGTGCATTTCTATTTTAGATGTATACTTTTTAATTAAATCAAAACTTGAGTTTTCACTTATCCTTCATCTCGTAAACAAAAAAGCGATAAAAGGCAAAAAAAAACACAACAAAATGAAAATTTTAGAGTTTATCTATGGAAAACACTTAAAGAAATAAAAAATGTAAGAAAGAAAATTTAGTGACACACTGCAAATGGACACAAAAGTTTAGTTATCCATGTTTTGGAAATTCCACTAGTTCAACCCTAATAGCATGAAATTTTATAAGAAAGAGATTTTTCTACACATGTTTTTAAAAATGGATATGCATGCTTGAAACATGTTAAAGATGCAGATGACCTATGGATCTTAACATTTTAAAGAGAATAATAAACACTCATTAAATTCTCAAGTGAACGTGCAGTGGGATATTTACCCGAATCAAACAAGCCATTATTTTGCCCATTTACAAAAGGCTGACCTAACGATGAATATGATTGTAAAGTGATTTATCATGCATAATGCACTATATTTTTTTTAGGAATGACTTATGGATTGGGAGTCAACACTCAGTAAAACATCCCCTGCCACACCCTTTTTCTGACGTTTATCAAACCTAAAATATAAAAACTAAAAAGAGTTTACAATCCCTACAAATAACATACACTTTTTTGAATTATATCACTCTACATTTATCCATTGTGCATTTCCATTTTAGATGTATGCTTTTCTCTTAAATCAAAACTTGAGTTTTCCCTTTCCCTTCATCTCGTAAACAAAAAAGATATAAAAGGCAAATAGATCACAAAAAAATGAAAATTTTAGAGTTTATGTATGGAAAAAATTTAAAGCAATAAAAAATGTAAGTAAATAAAATTTATTCACACATAACAAATGAACAGAAAAGTTTTGTTATCCAAATTTGGGAAGTTCCACTAGTTCAACTATAATAGCTTGGAATTTTATACGAAAGAAATTTTCCTACACACGTTTTAAAAAATGGATACGCATGCTTGAAACATGTTCAAGATGCAAATGATCTATATATCCAAACCTTTTAAAGAGAATAAAAAACGCTCATTAAATTCTCAAGTGACGTGCGGTGGGATATTTACCAGAGTCAAACAAGCCATTATTTTGCACATTTACAAAAAGTTGACCAAACGATCATAGATGTTTGTAAAGTGATTTATCATGTGTAATGAGCAATATTTTTTAAAGAATGACTTTTGGATTGGGATTAAACACTGAGTTAAAAATCCCCTGCCTTACCCTTTTTCGGACGATTATCAAACCTAATATATAAAAACTAAAAAGAGTTTAAAATCCCTAAAATTTACAGAAATTTCTTAGAATCATCACTCTCTACATTTGTGCATTGTGCATTTTTATTTTAGTTGTATACTTTTTAATTAAATCAAAACTTGAGTTCTCACTTATCCTTCATCTCGTAAACAAAAAACTGATAAAAGGCAAAAAGAAAACACAACAAAATGAAAATTTTAGAGTTTATCTATGGAAAAAATTTAAAGAAATAAAAAATGTAAGAAATAAAATTTAGTGACACACTGCAAATGGACACAAAAGTTTAGTTATCCATGTTTGGGAAATTCCACTAGTTCAACCCTAATAGCATGGAATTTTATAAGATAGAGATTTTTCTACACATGTTTTAAAAAATGGAGATGCATGCTTGAAACATGTTAAAGATGCAGATGACCTATGGATCTAAACCTTTTAAAGAGAATAATAAACACTCATTAAATTCTCAAGTGAACGTGCAGTGAGATATTTACCCGAATCAAACAAGCCATTATTTTGCCAATTTACAAAAGGCTGACCTAACGATGAATATGATTGTAAAGTGATTTATCAAGCATAATGCACTATATTTTTTTTAGGAATGACTTATGGATTGGGAGTCAACACTCAGTAAAACATCCCCTACCGCACCCTTTTTCTGACGTTTATCAAACCTAAAATATAAAAACTAAAAAGAGTTTACAATCCCTAAAAATAACATACACTTTTTTGAATTATATCGCTCTACATTTATCCATTGTGCATTTCCATTTTAGATGTATACTTTTCTCTTAAATCAAAACTTGAGTTTTCACTTTCCCTTCATCTCGTAAACAAAAAAGAGATAAAAGGCAAATAGATCACAACAAAATGAAAATTTTAGAGTTTATGTATGGAAAAAATTTAAAGCAATAAAAAATGTAAGTAAATAAATTTATTCACACATCACAAATGAACAGAAAAGTTTTGTTATTCAAATTTGGGAAGTTCCACTAGTTCAACCATAATAGCTTGGCATTTTATACGAAAGAAATTTTCCTACACACGTTTTAAAAAATGGAATGCGTGCTTGAAACATGTTCAAGATGCAAATGGCCTATGGATCCAAACCTTTTAAAGAGAATAACAAACGATTCTCAAGTGAACGTGTAGTGGGATATTTACCCTTGTCCAACAAGCCATTATTTTGATCATTTGGGAAAAGCTGACCTAACGATCATAGATGATTGTACATTGATTTATCATGCATAACGTGCTATATTTTTCTAAGGAATGATTTATGGATTGGGAGTTAATATACAGTTAAAAATCTCCTGTCTCCCCCTTTTCTTGACATTTGAAAAACCTAAAATAGAAGAAATAAAAAGAGTTTACAATCCCTAAAAAATTAAAGACACGTTTTTGAATTATCTTTCTCTACATCCATTGTGCATGTCCCTTTTAAATGTGCACTTTTTTCTTAAATCAAAACTTGAGTTTTCACTTTCCCTTCATCTCGTAAAACAAAAAGAGATAAAAGGCAAAAAGATCATAAGGAAATGAAAAATTTAGAGTTTATGTATGGATAAAATTTAAATCAATAATAAATATAAATAAAAAAAATATTTACACATCACAAATGAACACAAAAGTTTTGTTATCCAAAATTTGGAAATTCCACTAGTTCAACCATAATAGCTTGGAATTTTATAAGAAAGAGATTTTTCTACACATGTTTTAAAAAATGGATATAGATGCTAGAAACATGTTCAAGATGCAAATGACCTATGGATCCAAACCTTTTAAAGAGAATAAAAAATGCTTATTAAATTCTCAAGGGTGCAGTGGGATATTTACCCGAGTCAAAAAAGTCATTATTTTGCCTTTTACAAAAAGCTGACCTAACGATCTTAGATGATTGTAAAGTGATTTATCATGCGTAACGGGCTATATTTTTGTAAGTAATGACTTATGCATTCGGATTCAACACTCAATTAAAAATCCACCACCTCACCCTTTTCCCGACGATTGTTAAAACTAATATATAAAAACTAAAATGAGTTTACAATCACTAAAAATTATAGACACTTTTTGGAATTATCTCTCTACATTTGCGCATTGTACATTTCCATTTTAGATGAATACTTTTTTCTTAAATCAAAACTTGAGTTTTCACTTTCCCTTCATCTCGTAAACAAAAAAGAGATACAAGGAAAAAAGATCACAACAAAATGAAAATTTTAGAGTTTATGTAAGGAAAACATTTAAAGCAATAACAAATGTAAGTAAAGAAATTTTATTTACACACCACAAATGAACACAAAAGTTTTGTTATCGAAGTTTGGGAAATTCTACTAGTTCAACCCTTATAGCTTGGAATTTTATAAGAAAGTGGTTTTTCTACACATATTTTAAAAAATGGATATGCATGCTGGAAACATGTTAAAGATGGATCCAAACTTTTTTAGGAGAATAACAAACGTTCATTAAATTCTCAAGTGAACGTGCGATGGGATATTTAACCAAGTCAAACAAGCTATTATTTTTCCCATTTACTAAAATCTAACCAAACGATTATAGATGATTGTAAAGTGATTTATCATGCGTAGCATGTAATATTTTTGAAAGGAATGACTGAAGGATTGGGATCAACACTCAGTTGAAAATCCCCTGCCTCCCTCTTTTTTCGACGATTGCAAAACCTAATATATAAAAACTAAAAACAGTTTATAATCCATAAAAATTAACGTAACTTTTTGGAAGAATTGTGCATTGTGCATTTCCATTTTAGATGTATACTTTTTTCTGAAATCAAAACATGAGATTTTACTTTCCTTCATCTCGTAAAAAAAAAAGAGATAAAAGGTACATATACAACAACAAAATGAAAATTTTAGAGTCTATGTATGGAAAAAATTTAAAGCAATAAAAAGTGTAAGAAAAGAAAATTTATTGACACACCAGAAATGAACACAATTTTTGTTATCCAAGTTTGGGAAATTCCACACGTTCAACCCTAATAGCTTGGAATTTTATAAGAAAGAGATTTTTCTACACATGTTTTAAAAATGGATATGCATGCTTGAAACATGTTAATGATGCCAATGACCTATGGATCCAAACCTTTTAAAGAGAATTAAAAACGCTCATTAAATTCTAAAGTAAACGTGATGTGGGATATTTAACCGAGTCAAACAAGCCATTATTTTGCCCATTTACAAAAAGCTGACCTAACGATCATAGATAATTGTAAAGTGATTTATCATGAGTAACCGGCAATATTTTTGTAAGGAATGACTTATGTATTGGGATTGAACACTCAGTTAAAAATCCCTTGCCTCACCCTTTTCACGACGATTACCAAACCTAATATATAAAAACTAAAAAGAGTTTACAATCCCTAAGAGCTACATAAAATTTTTGGAATTACCTCTCTCTACATGTGTGCATTGTACATTTCCATTTTAAATGTATACTTTTTTATTAAATCAAAACTTGAGTTTTCACTTTCCCTTCATCTCGTAAACAAAAAAGAGATAAAAGGCAAATAGATCACAACAAAATGAAAATTTTAGAGTTTATGTATGGAAAAAATTTGAAGCAATAACAAATATAAGTAAAATAATTTATTATACATCACAAATGAACACAAAAGTTTTGTTATTAGAATTTTCGAAATTCCACTAGTGCAACCCTAATAGCTTGGAATTTTATAAGAAAGAGAATTTTCTACACATGTTTTAAAAAATGGATATGCATGCTAGAAACATGTTCAAGTTACAAATGACCTATGGATCCAAACCTTTTAATGGTAATAAAAAAAATTTATTAAATTCTCAAGTGAACGTGCGGTGAGAGATTTACCCGAGTCAAAAAAGCCATTATTTTGCCCATTTACAAAAAGCAGACCTAACGATCATAGATGATTGTCAAGTGATTTATAATGTGTAAAGGGCTAAAATTTTGTAAGTAATGACTTATGGATTGTGATTCAACACTCAGTTAAAAATCCACCTCCTCACCCTTTTCCCGACGATTGCAAAACCTAATATATAATAACTAAAAACAATTTACAATCCCTAAAAATTACAAAAAGTTTTTGGTATTTTCTCTCTCTCAATTTTTTCATTGTGCATTTCAATTTTAGATGTATACTTTTTTCTTAAATCAAAACTTTAGTTTTCACTTTCCCTTCATCTCGTAAACAAAAAAGAGATAAAAGGCAAAAAGATCGCAACAAAATGATAATTTTAGAGTTTATGAATGGAAAAAATTTAAAGCAATAACAAATGTAAGAAAAAAAAATTTAGTCACACACAACAAATGAACACAAAAGTTTTGTTATCCAAGTTTGGGAAATTCTACAAGTTCAACCCTATTGGCTTGGAGTTTTATAAGAAAGATTTTTCTACACATGTTTAAAAAAATTGATATAATTACTTGAAACATTTTAAAGATGTGAACGACCTATGATCCAAACCTTTTAAAGAGAATAACAAACATTCATTAAATACTCAAGTGAACGTGTGGTGGGATATTTAACCGAGTCAAACAAGCCATTATTTTGTCCATTTACCAAAAGCTAACCTAACAATCATACATGATTGTAAAGTGAATTATCATGCGTAACAGATTATATTTTTGTAAGGAATGACTTATAGATTAGGAGTCAACACTTACTTAAAAATCCCCCACCTCCCCCTTTTCCCGACGATTGCCAAACCTAATATTTAAAAACTAAAAAGAGTTTACATTCCCTAAAAATTACAGACCCTTTTTGGAATTACCACTCTCTACATTTGTGCATTGTGAATTTCCATTTTAGATGTATACTTTTTTCTGAAATCAAAACTTGAGTTCTCACTTTCCCTCCATCTCATAAACGAAAAGAGTAAAAGGCAAAAAGATCACAAAAATGTAAGTAAAGAAAATTTATTCACACACCAACAATGAACACAAAAGTTATGTTATCCAAGTTTGGGAAATTCCACGAGTTCAACCTAATAGCTTGGAATTTTATAAGAAAGAGATGTTTCTACACATGTTTTAAAAAAATGGATATGCATGCTTGAAACATGTTAAAGATGCAAAAAACCTATGGATCCAAACCTTTTAAAGAGAATAACAAACGCACATTAAATTCTCAAGTGAACGTGCGGTGGGATATTTACACGAGTCAAACAAGCCATTATTTTGCCCATCTACAAAAAGTTGACCTAATGATCATAGATGATTTTGTAAAGTGATTTATCTTGAGTAATGGGCAATATTTTTTTACGGAATGACTTATGGATTGGGAGTCAACACTTAGTTAAAACCCACCTCCTCCCCCTTTTCCTGACAATTGAAAAACATAATATTTAAAAACTAAAAAGAGTTCACAATCCCTTAAAATTATAGACGCTTTTTGGAATTATCTCTCTCTTCATTTGTGCATTGTGCAATTCCATTTTAGTTGTATACTTTTTTCATAAATCAAAACTTGATTTTTCACTTTCCCTTCATCAGTTAACTAAAATGAGATAAAAGGCAAATTGATCACAACAAAATCAAAATTTTAGAGTTTTGATATGGAAAATTTTTTAAGCAAAAATAAATGTAAGTAAAGAATATATATTCACACACCACAAATGAACACAAAAGTTTTGTTATGCATGTTTGGGAAATTCTACTAGTTGAACCCTAATAGCTTAGAATTTTATAAGAAAGAGATTTTTCTTCACATGTTTTCAAAAATTGATATGCATGCTTGAAATATTTTAAAGGATAACAAACACGCATTGAATTCTATAGTGAATGTGCGGTGGGATATTTACCCGAGTCAAATAAGCCATTATGTTGCCCATTTACAAAAAGCTGCCATTACGATTTTAAGTGATTTATCTTGCATAATGGGCTATATTTTTGTAAGGAATGACTTATGGCTTGGGAGTCGACACTCAGTTAAAAATCCCCCACCTACCCTTTTCCCGATGATTGCAAAACCTAATATAAAAAAACTAAAAAGAGTTTACAAACCCAGAAAAATTGCAGACACTTTTTGGAATTATCTCTCTATATATTTGTGCATTGTGCTTTTCCATTTTAGATGTATACTTTTTTCTTAAATAAAAACTTGAGTTTTCACTTACCCTTCATCTCGTAAACAAAACAGAGATAAAAGGTGAAAAGATCACAACAAAATGAAAATTTTAGAGTTTATGTATGGAAAAACTTTAAAGCAATAATAAATGTAAGTAAAGAAAATTTATTCACCCACCACAAATGAACACAAAAGTTTTGTTATCCAAGTTTGGGAAATTCTACTAGTTCAACCCTAATAGCTTGGAATTTTATAAGAAAGAGATTTTTCTACACATCTTTTAAAAAATGATATGCATGCTTGAAACATGTTAAAGATGATACAAACCTTTTAAAGAGAATAACAAACATTCATTAAATTCTAAAGTGAATGTACTGTGGGATATATAGCCGAGTCAAACAAGCCAATATTTTGCCCATTTACAAAAAGCTGACCTAACATTCAAAGATGATTGAAAAGTAACTTGTCAAGCATAATAGGCTATATTTTTGTAAGGAATGACTTATGGATTGGGAGTCAACAACACTCAGTTAAAAATCCCCCGCCTCCCCTTTTTATGACAATAGCAAAACCAAATATATAAAAACTAAAAAGAGTTTACAATCCCCAAAAATAACAGACCCTTGTTAGAATTGTCTCTCTCTACATTTGTGCATTGTGCATTTCCATTTTAGATGTAGACTTTTTTTTTAAATCAAAACTTGAGTTCTCACTTGCCCTTCATCGTATAAACAAAAAGGAGATAAAAGCCAAATAAATCACAACAAAATGAAAATTTTTGAGTTTATGTATGGAAAAAATTTAAAGCAATAACAAATGTAAGTAAAGAAAATTTATTCACACACCACAAATGAACACAAAATTTTTTTTATCCAAGTTCTAGAAATTCCACTAGCTCAACCTAATAGCTTGGAATTTTATAAGAAAGAGATTTTTTTACACTTGTTTTTAAAAATGGATATGCATGCTTGAAACATATTAAAGATACAAACGACCTATGGATCCAAATGTTTTAAAGAGAATAACAAACGCTCATTAAATTCTCAAGTGAGCGTGCGGTGGGATATTTACCCGAGTCAATTAAGCCAATATTTTTCCCATCTACCAAAAGCTGACCTAACGATCCTAGATGATTATAAATTGATTTATCATGCGTAATGGGCTATATATTTCTAAGGAATGACTTATGGATTGGGAGTGAACACTCAGGTAAAAATCCCCCGCTTCCCTCTTTTCTCGACGATTCCAAAACATAATATATAAAAACTAAAAAGGGTTTACAAACCCTGAAAAATTACAGACACTTTTTGGAATGATCTCTCTATACATTTGTGGATTGTGCATTTCTATTTTAGATGTATACTTTTTTCAGAAATCAAAACTTGAGTTTTAACATTTCCTTCATCTTGTAAACAAAAAAGAGATAAAAGGCAAATAGATCACAACAAAATGAAAATTTTAGAGTTTATGTATGGAAAAAATTTAAAGCACTAACAAATGTTAGTAAAGAAAATTTATTCACACACCACAAATGAACACAAAATTTTTGTTATCCAAGTTCTGGAAATTCCACTAGTTCAACCATAATATCTTGAAATTTTATAAGAAAGAGATTTTTCTACACATGTTTTAAAAAATGGATATGCATGCTTGAAACATGTTAAAGATGCGAACTACCTATGGATCCAAACCTTTTAAAATGAATAACAAACGTTCATTAAATTCTAAAGTGAATGTGCAGTGGGATATTTAACCTATTCAAACAAGCCATTATTTTTCCCATTAACAAAAAGCTGACCTAACGATCATAGATGATTCAAAAGTTATTTATCATTCCCAACATGCTATATCTTTGTAAGGAATGACTTATAGATTGGGAGTCAATAATCAGTTAAAAATCCCCTGCCTCCCCTTTTTCTCAACGATTGTAAAACCTAATATATAAAAACTTAAGAGTTTACAATCCCTAAAAATTACAGACCCTTTTTGGAATTGTCTCTCTCTACATTTGAGCTTTATGCTTTTCCATTTAGATGTATACTGTTTTTCTAAAACCAAAACTTGAGTTCTCATTTTCCCTTCATCTCATAAACAAAAAAAAAGATAAAAGGCTAATAGATCACAACCAAATGAAAATTTTAGAGTTTAAGTATGGAAAAAATATAAAGCAATAACAAATGTAAGTAAAGAAAATTAATTCACACACCACAAATGAACACAAACGTGTTGTTATCCATGTTTGGGAAATTCCACTAGTTCAACCTTTGCTTGGAATTTTATAAAAAAGAGATTTTTAGAAAAATGTTTGAACACATTTTAAAAAATGGATATGCAAGCATGAAACATGTTAAAGATGCAAGCTACCTATGGATCCAAACCTTTTAAAAAGAAAGACATGTGCTCATTAAATTCCCAAGTGAACGTGTGGTGGGATATTTACCCGAGTCAAACAAGCCATTATTTTTCACATCTACAAAAAGTTGACATAACGATCATAGATGATTGTAAAGTAATTTATCATGCGTAACGGGCTATATTCTAGTAAGGAATGACTTATGGATTGGGATTCAACACTTAGTTAAAACCCCCCTCCTCCCCCATTTCCAGACGATTGAAAAACCTAATATATAGAAAATAAAAAGAGTTTACAAACCCTGAAAAATTAATCTCTCTCAAATTTTGTGCATTGTGCATTTCCGCTTTAGATGTATACTTTTTTCTGTAATATAAACTTGAGTTCTCACTGTCACTTCATCTCTTAAACATAAAAGAGATCAAAGGCAAATAGATCACAACAAAATGAAAATTTTAGAGTTTATGTATGGAAAAATTTAAATCAGTAACAAATGTAAGTAAAGAAAATTTATTCACACACCACAAATGAACACAAAAGTTTTGTTATCCAAGTTTGTGAAAGTCTACTAGTTCAACCCTAATAGCTTGGAATTTTATAACAAAGAGATTTTTCTACACATGTTTTAAAAAATGGATATGCATGCTTGGAACATGTTAAAGATGTGAACGACCTAAGGATCTAAGCCTTTTAAAGAGAATAAAAAACGTTCAATAAATTCTCAAGTGAATGTGTGGTGGGATATTTAACCGAGTCAAATAAGACATTATTTTTCCCATTTATAAAAAGTTACCCTAACGATCATAGATTATTGAAAAGTGATTTATCATGCGTAACAGGCTATATTTTTGTAAGGAATGGCTTATGGATTCGGAGTCTACACATAATTAAAAATCCCCCGCCTCCCCCTTTTCCCGATGATTGCAAAACCTAATATAAAAAAACAAAAAGAGTTTATAATCCCTAAAAATTACAGACCCTTTTTGGAATTATCTCTCTCTACATTTGTGTATTGTGCATTTCCACTTTAGATGTATACTTTTTTCTAAAATCAAAACTTGTGTTCTCATTGTCCCTTCATCTCTTAAAAAAAAAGAGATCAAAGGCAAATAGATCACAACAAAATGAAAATTTTAGAGTTTATGTATGGAAAAAATTTAAAACAATAACAAATGTAAATAAAGAAAATTTATTCACACACCACAAATGAACACAAATATTTTGTTATCCAAGTTTGGGAAATTCCACTAGTTGAACCTAATATTTAGGAATTTCATAAGAAGGAGATTTTTGTACACATGTTTTAAAAAATGGATATGCATGCTTAAAACATGTTAAAGATGCAAACGACCTATGGATCCAAACCTTTTAATGGGAATAACAGACCCTCATTCAATTCTCAAGTGCACTTGTGATGGGATATTTAGCCGAGTCAAACAAGCCATTATTTTGCCCATTTACAAAAAACTCACCTAATGATCATAGTTTATTGTAAAGTGATTTATCATGCGTAATCGACTACATTTTTGTAAGGAATATCTTATAGATTGGGAGTCAACACTCAGATAAAACACCTCTCCTCCCCCATTTCCCGACGATTGAAAAACATAATATTTAAAAACTAAAAAGAGTTTACAATCTCTAAAATTTAAAAACACTTTAAGAAATTATCTATGTCTTCATTTGCGCATTGTGAATTTCAATTTTAGTTGTATAATTTTTTCTTAAATCAAAACTTGAGTTTTCACCTTCCCTTCATCTCGTGAACTAAAAAGAGATAAAAGGCAAATAGATGACAACAAAATAAAAATTTAAGAGTTTAGATATTGAAAATTTTTAAAGCAATAACAAATTTAAGTAAAGAATATATATTCACAGACACAAATGAACACAAAAGTTTTGTTATCCATGTTTGGGAAATTCTACTAGTTGAACCCTAATAGCTTGGAATTTTAAAGAAAAAGAATTTTCTTCACATGTTTTAAAAAATTGATATGCATGCTTGAAATATGTTAAAGATGCAAATGACCTATGGATCCAAACCTTTTAAAAAGGTTCTCAAGTGAACGTGCGATGGGATATTTACTCAAGTCAAATAAGCCATTACTTCGCCCATTTATAGAAAGCTGCCATTACGATTATAGATGATTGTAAAATGATTTATCATGCTTAATGGGTTATATTTTTTTAAGGAATGAATTATGGCTTGGGATTCGACACTCAGTTAAAAATCGCCCGCCTACCCCTTTTCCCGACGATTGCAAAACCTAATATATAGAAACTAAAAAGAGTTTACAAACCCTAAAAAATTACAGACACTTTTTTGGAATTATCTCTCTCTACATTTGTGCATTGTCTTTTCCATTTTAGAAGTATACTTTTTTCTTAAATAAAAACTCGAGTTTTCACTTTCCCTGGATCTCGTAAACAAAAAAGAGATAAAAGGCGAAAAGATCACAACAAAAAGAAAATTTTAGAGTTTATGTATGGAAAAACTTTAAAGCAATAACAAATGTAAGTAAAGAAAATTTATTCACACACCACAAATGAACACAAAATTTTTGTTATCCTAGTTTGGGAAATTCTACTAGTTAAACCATAATAGCTTGGAAATTTATAAGAAAGAGATTTTTCTACCCATCTTTTAAAAAATGGATATGCATGCATGAAACATGTTGGAGATGCAAATGACCTATGGATCCAAAAATTTCAAAAAGAATGACATGCGCTCAATAAATTCCCAAGTGAACGTGTGGTGGGATATTTACCCGAGTCAAACAAGCCATTATTTTGCGCATCTACAAAAAGCTGACCTAATGATCATAGATGATTGTAAAGTAATTTATCATGCGTAATGGGCTATATTTTAGTTAGGAATGACTTATGGATTGGGATTCAACACTCAATTAAAACCCCCCTCCTCCCCCATTTCCTGACAATTGAAAACCCTAATATATAGAAAATAAAAAGAGTTTACAAACCCTGAAAAATTACAGACACTTTTTGGAATTATCTCTCTCTAATTTTGCGCATTGTGCATTTCCACTTTAGATATATACTTTTTTCTGAAATCAAAACATGAGTTCTCACTGTCCCTTCATCTCTTAAAAAAAAAGAGATCAAAGGCAAATAGATCACAACAAAGTGAAAATTTTAGAGTTTATATATGGAAAAAATTTAAAGCAATAACAAATGTAAGTAAAGAAAATTTATTCACACACCACAAATGAACACAAATGTTTTGTTATCCAAGTTTGTGAAATTCTACTAGTTCAACCCTAATATCTTGGAATTTTATAATAAAGAGAGTTTTCTACACATGTTTTAAAAAATGGATATGCATGCTTGAAACATGTGAAAGATGTGAACGACCTAAGCATCCCAACCTTTTAAAGAGAATAAAAAACATTCATTAAATTCTCAAGTGAATGTGAGGTGGGATATTTAACCGAGTCAAACAAGACATTATTTTGCCCATTTACAAAAAGTTGACCTAACGATCATAGATTATTGAAAAGTGATTTATCATTTGTTACAGGCTATATTTTTGTAAGGAATGGCTTTTGGATTTGGAGTCTACACTTAATTAAAAATCCCCCGCCTCCCCCTTTTCCCGACGATTGCAAAACCTAATATATAAAAACTAAAAGGAGTTTATAATCCCTAAAAATTACAGACCCTTTTTGGAATTATCCCTTTCTACATTTGTGCATTATGCATTTCCACTTTTGATGTATTCTTTTTTCTGAAATCAAAACTTGAGTTCTCACTGTCCCTTCATCTCTTAAACAAAAAAGAGATCAAAGGCAAATAGATTACATCAAAATGAAAATTTTAGAGTTTATGTATGAAAAAAATTTAAAGCAATAAAAAATGTAAGTAAAGAAAATTTATTCACACACCACAAATGAACGCAAATGTTTTGTTATCCAAGTTTGGGAAATTCCACTAGTTGAACCTAATATCTAGGAATTTCATACGATGGAGATTTTTGTACACATGTTTTAAAAATGGATGTGCATGCTTGAAACATGTTAAAGATGCAAATGACCTATAGATCCAAACATTTTAAAGAGAATAAAAGACATTCATTCAATTCTCAAGTGCACTTGCGATGGGATATTTACCCGGGTCAAACAAGCCATTATTTTGCCCATTTACAAAAACCTCACCTAACGATCATAGTTGATTGTAAAGTGATTTATCATGCATAACCGGATACATTTTTTTAAGGAATGACTTATAGATTGGGAGTCAACACTCTAATAAAACACCTCTCGTCCCCCGATTCCCGACGATTGAAAAACATAATATTTAAAAAATAAAAAGAGTTTACAATCTCTAAAAATTACAGACACTTTTAGGAATTATCTCTCTTCATTTTTTCATTGTGCATTTCCATTTTAGTTATATACTTTTTTCTTAAACCAAAAATTGAGTTTTCACTTTCCCTTCATCTTGTACTCTAAAAAGAGATAAAAGGCAAATAGAACACAACAAAGTCAAAATTTTAGAGTTTAGATAAGGAAAAAATTTAAAGCAATAAAAAATGTAAGTAAAGAATATATATTCACACCACAAATGAACACAAAAGTTTTGTTATCCATGTTTGGGAAATTCTACTAGTTGAACCCTAATAGTTTGGAATTTTATAACAAAGAGATTTTTCTTCACATGTTTTAAAAAATTGATATGCATGCTTGAAATATGTTAAAGATGCAAATGACCTATGGATCCCAACCTTTTAAAAAGGATAACAAACGCGCATTGAATTCTCAAGTAAACGTGCGGTGGGATATTTACTGGAGTCAAATAAGCCATTATTTTGCCCATTTACAGAAAGTTGCCATTACGATTATAGAAGATTGTAAAGTTATTTATTATGCGTCATGGGATATATTTTTGTAAGGAATGACTTATGGCTTGGGAGTCGACAGTCAGTTAAAAATCCCCCACCTACCCCTTTTCCCGACGATTGTAAAACCTAATATATAAAAACTAAAAGAGCTTACAATCCCTGAAAAATTACAGACACTTTTTGGAAATATCTCTCTCTACATTTGTGCATTGTGCTTATCAATTTTATTTGTATACTTTTTCCTTAAATAAAAACTTGAGTTTTCCCTTTCCCTTGATCTCGAAAACAAAAAAGAGATAGAAGGCGAAAAGATCACAACAAAATGAAATTTTTAGAGTTTAAGTATGGAAAAAATTTAAAGCAATAACAAATATAAGTAAATAAAATTTATTCACACACCACAAATGAACGCAAAAGTTTTGTTATCCAAGATTGGGAAATTCAACTAGTTCAACCCTCATAGCTTGGAATTTTATAAGAAAGAGATTTCTCTACACATCTTTTAAAAAATGGATACGCATGCTTGAAACATGTTAAAGATGCGAACGACCTATAGATACAAACCTTTTAAAGAGAATAATAAACATTCATCAAATTCTCAAGTGAATGTGCTGTGGGATATTTAACCGAGTCAATCAAGCCAATATTTTGCCCATTTACAAAAAGCTGATCTAACGCTCATAGTTGATTGAAAAGTAACATATCATGCGTAACATGCTATATTTTTGTGAGGAAGGACTTATGGATTGGTGTCAACAACAGTCAGTTAAAAATCCCCCGCCTCCCTCTTTTCATGACGATTGCAAAACCAAATACATAAAAACTAAAAAGAGTTTAAAATCCCTAAAAATTATTGGCCCTTGTTTGAATTATCTTTCTCTACATTTGTACATTGTGCATTTCTATTTTAGATGTATACTTTTTTTTTAGATCAAAACTTGAGTTCTCACTTGCCCTTCATCGTATAAACAAAAAAGAGATAAAAGACAAATAGATCACAAAAAAATGAAAATTTTAGGGTTTAGGTATGGAAAAAATTTAAAGCAATAACAAATGTAAGTAAAGAAAATTTATTCACACACCAGAAATGAACACAAAAGTTTTGTTATCCAAGTTCTGGAAATTCCACTAGTTCAACCTAATAGCTTGGAATTTTTTAAGAAAGAGATTTTTCTACACATTTTTTTTAAAAATGGATATGCATGCTTGAAACATGTTAAAGATGCAAACGACCAATGGATCCAAACGTTTTAAAGAGAATAACAAACGCTCATTAAATTCTCAAGTGAACTTGTGGTGGCATATTTACCCGAGTCAATTAAGCCAATATATTGCCCAACTACCAAAGCAGACCTAACGATCCTAGATGATTGTAAAGTGATTTATCATGCGTAATGGGCTATATATTTCTAAGGATTGACGTATGGATTGGGAGTGAACACTCAATTAAAAATCCCCCGCCTCCCCCTTTTCCCGATGATTGCAAAACCTAATATATAAAAACTAAAAAGAGTTTACAAACCCTGAAAAATTACAGACTCTTTTTTGAAATATCTCTCTATACATTTGTGCATTGTACATTTCTATTTTATATCTATACTTTTTTCTTAAATCAAAACTAGAGTTTTCACTTTCCCTTCATCTCGTAAACAAAAAAGAGATAAAAGGCAAATAGATCACAACAAACTGAAAATTTTGGAGTTTATGTATGGAAAATATTTAAAGCAATAACAAATGTAAGTAAAGAAAATTTATTCACACACCACACATGAACACCAAATTTTTGTTATCCAAGTTCTGGAAATTCTACTAGTTCAACCTTAATATCTTTGAATTTTATACGAAAGAGATTTTTCTACACATGTTTTAAAAAATGGATATGCATGCTTGAAACAAGTTAAAGATGTGAACGACCTATGGATCCAATTCTTTTAAAATGAATAACCAACGTTCATTAAATTCTCAAGTGAATGTGCAGTGGTATATTTAACCGAGTCAAACAAGCCAATATTTTTCCCATTTACAAAAAGCTGACCTAACAATCATAGATGATTGAAAAGTTATTTATCATGCTTAACATGCTATATTTTTGTAAGGAATAACTTATGGATTGGGAGTCAACAACCAGTTAAAAATCCCCCACCTCCCCATTTTCTCGACGATTGCAAAACCTAAAAGATAAAAACTTAAACGAGTTTACAATCCCTAAAAATTACAGACCCTTTTTGGAATTATCTCTCTCTACATTTATGCATTGTGCATTTCCATTTTAGATGTATACTTTTTTCTGAAATCAAAACTTGAGTTCTCATTTTCCCTTCATCTCATAAACAAAAAAAGAGATAAAAGGCAAATAGATCACAATAAAATGAAAATTTTAGAGTTTATGTATGCAAAAAATTTAAAGCAATAAAAAATGTAAGTAAAGAAAATTAATTCACACTCCACAAATGAACACAAAAGTGTTATTATCCATGTTTGGGAAATTCCACTAGTTCAACCTTTGCTTGGAATTTTATAAAATAGAGATTTTCAACACATCTCTTAAAAAATGGATATGCATGCATGAAACATGTTAAAGATGCAAACGACCTATGGATCCAAACCTTTAAAAGAGAATGACATGCTCTCATTAAATTCCCAAGTGAACGTGTGGTGGGATATTTACCCGAGTCAAACAAGCCATTATTTTGCCCATCTACAAAAAGTTGACCTAACGATCATAGATGATTGTAAAGTAATTTATCATGCATAATGGACTATATTTTAGTAAGGAATGACTTATAGATAGGGATTCAACACTCAGTTAAAACCCCCCTCCTCCCCCTTTTCCCGACGATTGAAAAACCTAATATATAAAAACTAAAAAGAGTTTACAAACCCTGAAAAATTATAGACACTTTTTGGAATTATCTCTCTCTAGATTTGTGCATTGTGCATTTCCACTTTAGATGTATACTTTTTTCTGAAATCCAAACTAGAGTTCTCATTGTCCCTTCGTCTCTTAAACAAACAAGAGATTAAAGGCAAATGGATCACAACAAAATGAAAATTTTAGAGTTTATGTATGAAAAAAATTAAAAGCAATAACAAATGTAAGTAAAGAAAATTTATTCACACACCACAAATGAACACAAAATTTTGGTTATCCCATTTTGGGAAATTCTACTAGTTCAACCCTAATAGCTTGGAATTTTATAACAAAGAGACTTTTCTACACATGTTTTAAAAAATGGATATGCATGCTTAGAACATGTTAAAGTTGTGAATGACCTATGGATCCAAACCGTTTAAAGAGAATAACAAACATTCATTAAATTCTCAAGTGAATGTGTGGTGGGATATTTAATCGAGTCAAACAAGACATTATTTTTCCCATTTACAAAAAGTTGACCTAACGATCATAGATTATTGAAAAGTGATTTATCTTGTGTAACAGGCTATATTTTTGTATGGAATGGCTTATGGATTTGGAGTCTACACTTAGTTAAAAATCCCCCGTCTCCCCCTTTTCCCGACGATTGCAAAACCTAATATATATACAAACACAGACCCTTATCGGAATTATCTCTCTCTAAATTTGTGCATTGTGCATTTCCATTTTAGATGTATACAAATAAAAACTTGAGTTCTCACTGTCCCTTCATCTCTTAAACAAAAAAGAGATCGAAGGCAAATAGATCACAACAAAATGAAAATTTTAGGGTTTATGTGTGGAAAAAATTTAAAGCAATAACAAATTTAAGTAAATAAAATTTATTTCACACACCACAAATGAACACAAATGTTTTGTTATCCAAGTTTGGGAAATTCCACTAGTTCAATCTAATATCTAGGAATTTCATAAGAAGGAGATTTTTGTACACATGTTTCAAAAAATGGATATGCATGCTTGAAACATGTTAAAGATACAAACGACCTATGGATCCAAGCCTTTTAAAGAGAATAACAGGCGCTCATTCAATTCTCAAGTCCACTTGCGATGGGATATTTACCCGACTCAAACAAGCCATTATTTTGCCCATTTACAAAAACCTTACCTAACGAACATAGTTGATTGTAAAGTGATTTATCATACGTAACCTGCTATATTTTTGTAAGGAATGACTTATAGATTGGGAGTCAACACTCAGATAAAACACCCCTCCTCCCCTATTTCCTGACGATTGAAAAACAAAATATTTAAAAGTAAAAAGAGTTTACAATCTCTAAAAATTACAAACTCTTTTAGGAATTATCTCTCTCTTCGTTTGTGTATTGTGAATTTCCCTTTTAGATATATACTTTTTTCTTCAATCAAAACTTGAATTTTCACTTTCCCTTCATCTTGTAAACAAAAAAGAGATAAAAGGCAAATAGATCACAACAAAATGAAAATTTTTTAGTTTATGTATGGAAAAAATTTAAAGAAAAACAAATATAAGTAAAGAATATTTATTCACACACCACAAATGAGCACAAAAGTTTTGTTATCCAAGTTTGGGAAATTCTACTAGTTGAATCCTAATAGCGTGGAATTTTATAAGAAAGAGATGTTTCTACACATGTTTTAAAAATTTGATATGAATGTTTGAAATATGTTAAAGATGCAAATGACCTATGGATCCAAACCTTTCAAAGAGAATAACAAACGCTCACTAAATTCTCAAGTGAACGTGAGGTGGGATATTTACCCAAGTCAAATATGCCATTATTTTGCCCATGTACAAGAAGTTGACCTAACCATCATAAATGGTTGTAAAGCAATTTATCATACGTAATGGGCTATATTTTTTTAAGGAATGACTTATAGATTGGGAGTCAACACTCAGTTAAAAATCCCCTGCCTCCCTCTTTTCCGATGATTCTAAAACCTAATATATAAAAACTAAAAAGATTTTACAATCCCTAAAAATTACAAACACTTTTTGGAATTATCTCTCTCTACATTTGTGCATTGTGCATTTCAATTTTAGATGTATACTTTTTTCTTAAATCAAAACTTGACTTTTCACTTTCTCTTCATCTCGTAAACTAAAAAGAGATTAAAAAAAAATCGACCACAACAAAATTAAAATTTTAGAGTTTATGTATGGAAAAAATTTAATGCAATAACAAACGTAACAAAGAAATTTTATTCACACACTACAAATGAACACAAAAGTTTTGTTATACAAGTTTTGGAAATTCCACAAGTTCAACCCTAATAGCTTGGAATTTTATAAGAAAGAGATTTTTCTACACATGTTTTAAAAATGGAAATACATGCTTGCAACATGTTGGAGATGACAATGACCTACAGATCAAAACCATTTAAAGATAATAACAAACGCTCATTAAATTCTCAAGTAAACATGCGGTGGGATATTTACCCAAGTCAAACAAGCCATTATTTTTCCCATTTAAAAAAACCTGACCTAACGATCATAGATGATTGAAAAGTGATTTATCATGCGTAATAGGCTATATTTTTGTAAGGAATGACTTATGGATTGGGAGTCTACAGTTAGTTAAAAATCCGCCGCCTCCCCCTTTTCCCACAGATTGCAAAACCTTAATATATAAAAACTAAAAATAGTTTGCAATTCCTAAAAATTACAGACACTTCTTGGAATTATCTCCCTCGACATTTGTGCATTGTGCAATTCCATTTTAGATGTATACTTTTTTTATTAAATCAAAACTTGAGTTTTCAGTTTCCTTTCATCTCATAAACAAAAATGAGATAAAAGACAAATAGATCACAACAAAATGAAAATTTTGGAGTTTATGTATGGAAAAAATTTATAGCAATAAAAAATGTAAGAAAGAATTTTTTTCACACACCCCAATTGAACACAAAAGTTTTGTTATCCAAGTTTGGGAAATTCCACTAGTTCAACGCTAATAGCTTGGAATTTTATAGGAAAGTGATTTTTCTACACTTGTTTTTAAAAATTGATATGCAAGCTTGAAACATGTTAAAGATACAGACGGCCTATGGATCCAAACCTTTTAAAGAGAAAAATAAATGCTCATTAAATTCTCAAGTGGACGTGTAGTGGAATTTTACCCGAGTGAAAGTAGCCAATATTTTGGCCTTTTACAAAAAGCTGACCTAACGATCATAGATGATTGTAAAGTGATTTATCATGCATAACGGGCTATTTTTATTTAAGGAATGACTTATGGATTGGGAGTCAACAATCACTTAAAAAACCCCTGCCTCCCCTTTTTCCCGACGATTGCAAACCTAATATTTAAAAAACTAAAAATAGTTTACAATCCCTAAAAATTACAGACACTTTTTGGAACATTTGTACATTTTGAATTTCGATTTTAGATGTATAATTTTTTCTTAAATCAAAACATGAGTTTTCACTTTCCCTTCATCTCGTAAACAAAAAAGAGATTATAGGCAAATAGATCAGAACAAAATGAAAATATTAGAGTTTATGTATGAAAAAAATTTTAAGCAAAAAAAATGTAAGTAAAGAAAATTTATTCACACACCACAAATGAACACAAAAGTTTTGTTATCCAAGTTTGGAAAATTCCACTTGTTCAACCCTAATAGCTTGGAATATTATAAGAAAATTATTTTTCTACTTATGTTTTAAAAATGGATATGCATGCTTGAAACATGTTAAAGATGGCAATGACCTATGAATCCAAACCTTTTAAAGAGAATAAAAAACACTCCTTAAATTTTCAATTGAGCGTGTGGTGGGATATTTACCCGAGTCAAACAAGCCATTATTTTACCCATTTACAAAAAGCTGACCTAACGATCATAGATGATTGTAAAGTGATTTATCATGTGTAATAGGCTATATTTTTGTAAGCAATTACTTATGGATTTGGTGCTAACACTCTCTTAAAAATCATCCGCCTCCCCCTTTTCCAAACGATTGCAAAAACAAATATATAAAAAATAAAATGAGTATACAATCCCCAAAAATTATTGAAACTTTTTGGAATTATCTCTCTCTACATTTGCGTATTTCCATTTTAGATGTATAATATTTTCTCAAATCAAAACTTGAGCTTTCACTATCCCTTCATCCCGTAAAAATTTTTGATAAGCCAAATATAGCTCACAACAAATTGAAAATTTTAGAGTTTATGTACAGAAAAAATTTAAAACAAAAACCAATTTAAGTAAAGAAAATTTATTCACACCACAAATGAACACAAAAGTTTTGTCATCCAAGTTTGGGAAATTCCACTATAATAGCTTGGAATTTTATAAGAAGGAATTTCTGTACATGTTTTAAATATGGATATGAATGCTTGCTACATGTTAAAGATGCAAATGACCTATGGATCCTAACCTTTTAAAGAGAATAACAAATGCTCATTAAATTCTCAAGTGAACGTATGGTGGGATATTTACCCGAGTCAAACAAGCCATTATTTTGCCCATTTATAAAAAGCTGACATAACAATCATAGATGTTTTTAAGGTGATTTATCGATCAATCATGCGTAACGGGCTATATTTTTTTTTTGAAAGATATGACTTATGGATTGGGAGTCAACACTCAATTAAAATTCCCCCACCTCCCCGTTTTTTCTCGACGACTGCAAAACCTAATTCATTAAAACTAAAAAGAGTTTATAATCCCTAAAAATTATAGTCTCTTTTTGGAATTATCTCACTCTACATTTGTGGATTTCCATTTAGATGTAAATTTTTTTCTTAAATCAAAACTTGAGTTTTCACTTTCCCTTCATCCCGTAAACAATTTTGATAAGCCAAATAGATCTCAACAAAAACAAAATTTTAGAGTTTATGTATGGAAAAAATTTAAAACAATAACAAATGTATGTAAAGAAATTTTATTGACACACCACAAATGAACACATAAGTTTTGTTATCCAAAATTTGGAAATTCCACTTGTTCAACCCTAATAGCTTGGAATTTTATAACTAGGAGATCTCTACACTTGTTTTGAATATGGATATGAATGCTTGAAACATGTTAAAGATGCAAATGACCTATGGATCTAAACCTTTCAAAGAGAATAACAAATGCTCATTAAATTCTCAACCGAACGTCCGGTGGCATATTTACCCGAGTCAATCATGCAATTATTTTACCGATTTACAAAAAGTTGACCTAACAATCATAGATGATTGTATGGTGATTTATCAGTCAATCATGCATAACAGGCCATATTTTGTTGTAAGAAATGACTTCTGGATTGGTAGTGAACACTCAGTACAAAATCCCCCGCCTCTCCCTTTTCCCAACGACTGCAAAACCTAATAAATAAAAACTAAAAGGAGTTTACAATCCCTAAAAATTATAGACACTTTTTGGAATTATCTCTTTCTAAATTTGTGGATTTCCATTTTAGATGTATACTTTTTTCTTAAATCAAAACTTGAGTTTTCACTTCCCTTGATCTGAAAACAATTTTGATTAGGAAAATAGATCTCAACAAAATGAAAAATTTAGAGTTTATGTATAGAAAAAATTTAAAAAAAATAACAAATGTAAGTAAAGAAAATTTATTCACACACCACAAATGAACACAAATGTTTTGTTATCCAAGTTTTGGAAAATCCACTAGTTCAACCCTAATCGCTTGGAATTTTATAAGAAGTAGATTTCTAAAATTGTTTTGAATATGGATATGCATGCTTCAAACATGTTAAATATGCAAATGACCTATGGATCCAAACCATTTAAAGAGAATAAAAAATGCTCATTAAATTCTCAAGAGAACGTGCAGGGGATATTTTCCCGATTCGAACATGCCATTATTTGGCCCATGTTAAAAAATCTGACCTAAAAATCATAGATGATAGTAAGGTGATTTATCGGTCAATTAAGCGTAACGAGTTATATTTTTTTTGAAAGAAATGATTTATGTGTTGGGAGTCAACACTCAGTTAAAAATCCCTTGCCTCCCCCTTTTTCCAATGATTGCAAAACCTCATATACAAAAACTAAAAAGAGTTTACAATCCCTAAAAATTACAGACACTTTGCACAGTTCTATTTTAGATGTATGCATTTTTTAAAATCATAACTTGAGTTTTCACTTTCCCTTCAACCCGTCAATAAAATTTGATTAGGCAACAAGATGACAACAAAATGAAAATTTTAGAGTTTCTATTTGGAAAAAAATTTAAAACAATAATAAATTTAAGTAAACAAAACTTATTCACACACCACAAATGAACACAATAGTTTTGTTATCCAAGTTTGGAAAATTCCACTAGTTCAACCCTAATAGCTTGGAATTTTATTAGAAGGAGATTTCTACACTTGTTTTAAATAAGGATATGCATGTTTGAAATATGTTAAAGATGCAAATGACCTATGGAACCAAACCTTTTAAAGAGAAGAATAAAAAAAGATCTTTAAATTCTCAAGTAAACGTGCGGTGGGATATTGACCCAAGTCAAACAAGCCATTATTTTGCCCCTTTACAAAAAGTGGAACAATCATATATGATTGTTAGGTGATTTATCGGTCAATCATGCATAATGGGCTATATTTTTTTTGTAAGAAATGACTTATGGATTGTGAGTCAACACTTAGTTAAAAATACCCAGCCTCCCCATTTTCCCGACGATTGCAAAACCTAGTATATAAAAACCAAAGAGAGTTTTCAATCCCATAAAATTATAGACTCTTTTGGAATTATCCTTCTGTACATTTGTGCATTTCCATATTAGATGTATACTTTTTTCTTAAATCAAAGCTTGAGTTTTCATTTTCCCTTCATCCCGTAAAAATTTTTGATAAGGCAAATATACCACAACAAAATGAAAATTTTAGAGTATATGTATGGGAAAAATTTAAAACAATAACAAATGTAAGTAAATAAAATTTATTCACACACCACAAATGAACACAAAATTTTTGTTATCCAAGTTTTAGAAATTCCCCTATAATAGCGTGGAATTTTTTAAGAAGGAGATTTCTACACATGTTTTAAATATGGATATGAATGCTTGAAACATGTTAAAGATGCAAATGACCTATGGATCCAAACATTTTAAATAGAATAACAAATGCTCATTTAAGTTCTCAAGTGAACGTGCGATGGGATATTTACCAGAGTCAAACAAGCCATTATTTTGCCCATTTACAAAAAGCTGACCTAATAATCATAGATGATTGTAAGGTGATTTATCTGTCAATCATGAGTAACAAGCAATATTGTTTTTGTAAGAAATGACTTATGGATTGGGAGTCAACACTCAGTTAAAAATCCCCCGCCTCCCCCTCTTTCACACGACTGCAAAACCTATTATATAAAAGCTAAAAAGAGTTTACAATCCCTAAAAATTACATACACATTTTGCAATTATCTCTCTCTACATTTGTGGATCCATTTTTGATGTATACTTTTTTCTTAAATCAAAACTTGATTTTTCACTTTTCCTTCATCCCGTAAACAATTTTGATAAGGCAAATAGATCACAACAAAATGAAAATTTTAGAGTTTATGCAAGGACAAAATTTAAAACAATAACAAATGTTAGTAATTAAAATTTATTCACACACCACAAATGAACACAAAACTTTTGTTATCCAAGTTTGAGAAATTCCACTAGTTCAACCCTAATAGCTTGGAATTATATAAGAAGGAGATTGCTACACTTGTTTTCAATATGGACATGAATGCTTCAAACTTGTTAAAGATGCAAATGACCCATGGATCCAAACCTTTTACAGAGAATAAAAAATGCTCATTAATTTCTCAAGTGAACGTGCGGTTGGATATTTACCCAAGTTGAACAAATCAATATTTATGCATGGAAAAAAATTTAAACAATAACAAATGTTAGTAAAGAAAATTTATTCACACACCACAAATGAACACAAAAGTTTTGTTATCCAAGTTTGAGAAATTCCACTAGTTCAACCCTAATAGCTTGGAATTTTATAAGAAAGAGATTTCTACACTTGTTTTGAATATGGATTTGAATGCCTCAAACATGTTAAAGATGCAAATGACCTATAGATCAAAACTTTTTAAAGAGAATAACAAATGCTCATTAACTTCTAGAGTGAACGTGCGGTGGGAAATTTACCTGAGTTGAACAAACCAATATTTTGCCCATGTACAAAAAGCTGACCTAACAATCATAGTGATTGTAAGGTGATTTATTTGTCAATCAAGCTTAATGAGTTATATTCTTTTTGAAAGAAATAACTTATGTATTGGGAGTTGACACTCAATTAAAAATCCCATGCCTCCCCCTTTTCCCAACGATTTCAAAACCTAATATATAAAAACTAAAAAGAGTTTACAATCCCCAAAAATTACAGAAACTTTTATCAATTATCTCTCTCTAAATTTGTGCAGTTCCATTTTAGATGTATACTTTTTTCTTGAGTCATAACTTGAGTTTTCACTTTCACTTCATCTCGTAAACAATTTTGATCAGGCAAAAAGATGACATGACAACAAAATGAAAATTTTAGAGCTTCTATATGGAAAAAAATTTAAAACAACAAGAAATGCAAGTAAATAAAATTTATTCACACACCACAAATGAACACCAAAGTTTTGTTATCCAAGTTCGGGAAATTTCACTTGTTCAACCCTAATAGGTTGGAATTTTATTAGAAGGAGATTTCTACACTTGTTTTAAATATGGATATGCATGCTTGAAACATGTTAAAGATGTAAATGACATATGGATCCGCACCTTTTAAAGAGAATAACAAATTCTCATTAAATTCTCAAGTGAACATGTGGTGGGATTTTTACCCGAGTCAAACAATCCATTATTTTGCCCATTTACAAAAAAGCTGACCTAACGATCATAGATGATTGTAAGGTGTTTTATCATTCAATCTTGCATAACGGTCTATATTTGTTTTGAAAGAAATGACTTATGGATTAGAAGTCAACACCCAGTTAAAAATCCCCCGCCTCCCCCTTTTTTCGACGATTGCAAAACCTAATATATAAAACCTAAAGAGAGTTTACAATCACTAAATATTATAGACACATTTTGGAATTATCTCTCTCTACATTTTTGCATTTGCATTTTAGATGTATACTTTTTTCGTCAATCAAAACTTGAGGTTTCACTTTCACTTCATCCCGAAAACAATTTTGATAAGGCAAATAGATCACAACAAAATGAAAATTTTAGAGTTTATGTGTGGAAAACATTTAAAACAATAACAAATGTAAGTAAAGAAAGTTTATTCACGCACCACAAATGAACACAAAAGCTTAATTATCCAAGTTTGGGAAATTCCACTATAATAGCTTGGAATTTTATAATAAGGACATTTCTACACATGTTTTAAATATGGATATGCATGCCTCAAACATGTTAAAGATGCAAATGACCTATGGATAAAAACCTTTTAAAAAAGAATAAAAATGCTCATTAAATTATCAAGTGAACGTGCGGCGGGACATTTACCCGAGTCAAACAAGCCATTATTTTGCTTGTTTACAAAAATCTCACCTAACAATCATAGATGATTGTATAGTGATTTATCGGTCAATCTCACATAACGGGCTTTATTAATTTGTCAGAAATGACTTATGGATTGGGAGTCAACACTCAGTTAAAAATCCCCCGCCTCCACCTTTTCATGATGATAGCAAAACCTAATATTTAGAAACTAAAAAGAGTTTACAATCCCTAAAAATTACCGAATTATTTTGAATTATCTCTCTCTACACTAGTGCAATTCCATTTAAGATGTATAGTTTTTTCTTCAATTAAAACTTGAGTTTTCACTTTCCCTTCTTCTCGTTAACAATTTTGATGAGGCAAATAGATCACAACACAATGAAAATTTTAAAGTTTATGTAAGGAAAAAATTTTAAACAACAAAAAATGTAAGTAAAGAACATTTTTTCGCACTGCACAAATGAACACAAAAGTTTTGTAATCCAAGTTTGAGAAATTCCACTTTAATAGCTTGGAATTTTATAAGAAGGAGATTTGTACAAAAAGTTTTAAAAATGGGTACGCATGCTTGAAACATGTTAAAGATGCAAATGACCTAGGGATCCAAACCTTTTAAAGAGAATAACAAATGCTTATTAAATTCTCAAGTGAACGTGCATTGGGATATTTACCGGAGTCAAACAAGCCATTATTTTGCCCTTTTAAAAATTGCGGACTTAACAATCATAGATGATTGTAAGGTGTTTATCGGTTAATCATGCATAACGGGCTATATTTTTTTTGTAAGAAATGACTTATGGATTGGGAGTCAACACATTGGTAAAAATCCCCCGCCTCCCCCTTTTCCCAATGATTGTAAAACCTAATATATCAAAACTAAAAAGAGTTTACAATCCCTAAAAATTATAGATACTTTTTGGAATTATCTCTCTCTACATTTGTGCATTTCCATTTTAGATGTACACTTTTTTCTTAAATCAAAACTTGAGTTTTTCCCTTCATCCCGTAAACAATTTTGATAAGGCATATGAATCACGACAAAATAAAAATTTTAGAGTTTATGTATGGAAAAAATATAAAACCATAAAAAATGTAAGTAAAGAAAATTTAATCACACACCACAAATGAAGACAAAATTTTTGTTATCCACGTTTGGGAATTTCCACTAGTTCAACCAGCTTGGAATTTTATAAGTTGGAGATTTCTACACATGTTTTAAATATGGATATGCATGCTCAAAACATGTTAAAGATGCAAATGACCTATGGATCCAAACCTTTTGAAGAGAATAAAATATGCTCATTAATTTCTCAAGTGAACATACGGTGGGATATTTGCAGGAGTCAAACAAGCCATTATTTTGCCCTTTTACAAAAAGCTGACCTAACAATCATAGATGATTTTAAGTGATTTATCAGTCAAGCATGCATAACAGGCTATATTTATTTTGTAAGAAATAACTTATGGTTTGGAGTCAACACTCATTTAAAAATCCCCTTCCCCCTACCCTTTTTCTCGATGGTTGAAAAATCGAATATATAAAAACTAAAAAGATTTTACTTTCCCTAAAAATTACAAACAATTTTTGGAATTATTTTTCACTAAATTTTGCGTTTCCATTTTAGATGTATACTTTTTTCTTAAATCATAAGTTGAGTTTTCACTTTTCCTTCATCCCGTAAACAATTTTGATAATGCAAATAGATAACAACAAAATGAATATTTTAGAGTTTATGTATGGAAACAATTTTAAACAATAACAAATGTAAGTAAAGAAAATTTATTCACACACCACAAATTAACACAAAAGTTTTGTTATCCAAGTTTGGGAAATTCCATTTTAATAGCTTGGAATTTTATAAGAAGGAGATTTCTACACATGTTTTAAATATTGACATGCAAGCTTGAAACAAGTTAAAGATGCAAATAACCTATGGATGCAAACATTTTAAAAAGAATAAAAAATGCTCATTAAATTCACAAGAGAACGTACGTTGGGATATTTACCTGAGTCAAACAAGCTATTATTTTGCCAATTTACAAAAAGCTGACGTACCAATCATAGATGATTGTAGGGTGATATATTGGTCAATTATGCGTGATGGGATATATTTTTTTTAAAATAAATTACTTATGGATATGGAGTTAACACTCAGGTAAAAATCCCCTACCTACCCCTTTTCACGACAATTGCAAAACTTAATATATAAAACCTAAAAAGAGTTTACAATCCCTAAAAATTACAGACACTTTTTAGAATTACCTCTCCAAATTTTTTATTTTCCATTTTAGATTTATACATTTTTCTTAAATCATAACTTGAGTTTTCACTTTGCCTTCATCCTGTAAACAATTTTGATAAGGCAAATAGATCACAACAAAATGAAAATTTTAGAGTTTATGTATGGAAAAAATTTAAAACAATAACATATATAAGTAAAGAAAATTTATTCACGCACCACAAATGAACACAAAAGTTTATAATCCAAGTTTGGGAAATTCCATTATAAAATCTTGGAATTTTATAATAAGGAGATTTCTACACATGTTTTAAATATTGATATGCATGCCTCAAACATGTTAAAGATACAAATGACCTATGGATCAAAACCTTTTAAAAAAGAATAACAATTGCTCATTAAATTATCAAGTGAACGTGCGGTGGGACATTTACCCGAGTCAAACAAGCCATTATTTTGCCCATTTACAAAAATCTCACCTAACAATCATAAATGATTGTATAGTGATTTATCGGTCAATCTTGCGTAATGGGCTATATTAATTTTTAAGAAATGACTTATGGATTGGGAGTCAACATTGAGTTAAAAATACCTCACCTCCCCTTTTTCACGACGATAGCAAAACCTAATATTTAGCAACTAAAAAGTGTTTACAATCCCAAAAAATCACTGATTTTTTTTTGAATTATCTCTCTCTACACTAGTGCAATTCCATTCTAGATGTATACTTTTTTCTTCAATAAAAACTTGAGTTTTCACTTTCCCTTCAGCTCGTAAACAATTTTGATAAGGCAAATAGATCACAACAAAATGAAAATTTTAAAGTTTATGTATGGAAAAACAATCAAAAAATATAAGTAAAGAAAATTTTTTCACACACTACAAATGAACACAAAATTTTTGTAATCCAAGTTTGGGAAATTTCACTTTAATAGCTTGGAATTTTATAAGAAGGAGATTTGTACACATGTTTTAAAAAATGGATATGCATGCTTGAAACATATTAAAGATGTAAATGACCTATGGATCCAAACCTTTTAAAGAGAATAAAAAATGCTTATTAAATTCTCAAGTGAACGTGCATTAGGATATTTACCAGAATCAAACAAGCCAGTATTTTGCCCATTTACAAATATCTGACCTAACAATCATAGATGATTGTACGGTTTTTATCGGTCAATAATGCGTAATGGGCTATATTTTTTTTGTAAGAAATGACTTATGGAATGGGAGTCAACACTCAGGTGAAAATCCCCCGCCTCTCCCTTTTCCCGATGATTGTAAAACCTAATATATCAAAACTAAAAAGAGTTTAAAATCTCTAAAAATTATAGATACTTTTTGGAATTATCTCTCTCTACATATTGCATTTCCATTTTAGATGTACACTTTTTTCTTAAATCAAAACTCGAGTTTTTCCCTTCATCCTATAAAAAATTTTGATAAGGCAAATAAATCAAAACAAAATAAAAAATTTAGAGTTTATGTATGGAAAAAATATAAAACCATAAAAAATTTAAGTAAATAAAATTTAATCACACACCACAAATGAACACAAATTTTTTTTTATCCAAGTTTTGGAATTTCCACAAGTTCAACCCTAATAGCTTGGAATTTTATAAGTTGGATATTTCTACACATGTTTTGAATATGTATATGCATGCTTGAAACATGTTAAAGATGCAAATGACCTATGGATCCAAACCTTTTTAAGAGAATAACAAATGCTCATTAATTTCTCAAGTGAACATGCAGTGGGATATTTACCGGAGTCAAACAAGCCATTATTTTGCCCGTTTACAAAAAGCTGACCTAACAATCATAGATGCTTTTAAGTGATTTATTGGTCAAGCATGCATAACGGGCTATATTTATTTTGTTAGAAATGACTTATGGTTTGGGAGTCAACACTCATTTCAAAATCCACTGCCTCCCCCTTTTCTCGACGATTGAAAAACCGAATATATAAAAACTAAAAAGATTTTACTATCCCTAAAAATTACAAAAAAAAATTGGAATTATCTTTCACTTAATTTTAGCGTTTCCATTTTAGATGTATGCTTTTTTCTTAAATTATAAGTTGAGTTTTCACTTTCCCTTCATCCTGTAAACTATTTTGATAACGCAAATAGATCACAAAAAAATGAATATTTTAGAGTTTATGTATGGAAACAATTTAAAACAACAACAAATGTAAGTAAAGAAAATTTATTCACACACCACAATTTAACACAAAAGTTTTGTTGTCCAAGTTTGGGTAATTCCATTTTAATAGCTTGGAATTTTATAAGAAGGAGATTTCTACACATGTTTTAAATATGGATTTGCATGCTTGAAACAAGTTAAAGATGCAAATAACCTATGGATGCAAACGTTTTAAAGAGAATAACAAATGCTCATTAAATTCTCAAGAGAACGTGCGTTGGGATATTTACCTAAGTCTAACAAGCTATTATTTTGCCCATTTTCAAAAAGTTGACGAAACAATCATACATGATTGTAGGGTGATTTATTGGTCAATCATGCATAATGGGATATATATTTTTTGAAATAAATTACTTATGGATAGGGATTTAACACTCAGGTAAAAATCCCCCGCCTCCCCCTTTTCCCGACAATTTCAAATTTAATTTATAAAACCTAATAGGAGTTTACAATCCCTAAAAATTACATACACTTTTTAGAATTATTTCTCTCTAAATTTTTTCTTTTCCATTTTAGATGAATACTTTTTTCTTAAATCATAACTTGACTTTTCACTTTGCCTTCATCCTCTAAACAATTTTGATAAGGCAAATAGATCACAACAAAATGAAAATTTTAGAGCCTCTGTTGGGAAATTTTTTTAAAACAATAACAAATGTAAGTAAATAAAATTTATTCACACACAATAAATGAACACAAAAGTTTTGGTACCAAAGTTTGGGAAATTCCACTAATTCAACCTTAATAGCTTGGAATTTTATTAGAAGGAAATTTTTACACTTGTTTTAAATATGGATATGCATGCTTGAAAAATGTTAAAGATTCAAATGACCTATGTATCCAAACATTTTAAAGAGAATAATAAAAGCTCATTAAATTCTCTAGTGAACGTGTGGTGGGATATTTACCAGAGTCAAACAAGCCATTATTTTTCCCATCTACAAAAAGCTGAACTTACAATCATAGATGATTGTAAGGTAATTTATCGGTCAATCATGTGTAATGGGCTATATTTGTTTTGTAAGAAATGATTTATGTATTGGGTGTCAACACTCAGGTAAAAATCCCCCGCCTCCCCCTTTTTCTGACAATTGCAAAACCTAATATATAAAAACTAATGTTGGAAGATAAGCTCAAGCCCACACGACCAAGGAAGGCCCACAGATCTAAGATTATTTTAAGATGGTCACACAACCAAGGAAGGCCCACACGATGGGCCCAAGCCCTTAAGAAGTTGGACCCATAATGATTACCATGAGTTGGCATCCTTATCACATCAATTGGAAGATCAAGAAGGACACAAAAGTATCTTTATCTTAGGGCCATGACCAAGAAGAGTTTTAGTTTGAGTTATGTTTGTCTTTTATCTATATTGAGTTATTAAATTATGTTAGGACATATCTTTCAGTGTTAGAGTTTGGGTGTAATTGGGATAAGGGTAGTTTTATTGTAATTGGACTCTACTACTTGGTCAACTCACGGAGGTAATGTGATCCTTTTCTCTAAACCCTAAACCCAAAGTCGAGGTTCGTAGTTATATTTTTTTAGTCCCAACATCTGTAGTTTTTGTTACTTTTTTACCTCTATATGTACTGTTTTATATTTCAAATTATCTATTGACGGAAATATATTTGAGTCTAATTTCCAAAAAAACCTATTTGTTCCAATCAGAGTTATCTATAGAGAGATATCGATATTTGAATAAGCAAAGGTCAGATTGAAAAAAGGTTCGAGCAACAACAGCAATCTTCAGATTCTGAGGTATTTTTTGCTATCAAGAACTAGACTTTATATGGATAAATTTATATCCAAAGAAATATTTGTAAGTTTATTTTTTTACCTATTCAACCAATTATTTATCTGAGTTCTCTATAAAGATAAATCGATATTTGAAGCAGAAAATGTCAGATTGAAAAAGAGGTTCAAAAGGCAGCAGAAAGTCTCAAATTCTGAGGTATTCGATGCTATAATTAAAGAGACTTTATATGGAAAATTATATATCAAAAGAAATATACGTAAGTCTATTTTCTTACCTATTCAACCAATCCTCAGTATGATATTTTTATAAGGACATATTGACCTTTGAAGAGTCAATGGTCATTCTGGGAAAATAGGAGAAACAATATTTAGTTCGGCTAGATGACAGAGACCGAAATATATCAGATTATTTATCTTCTGAAAATTATATTTTATGAAGTGGGGTTATACTTGGATGAAAGATATTTAAGTCTAAGTTCAGAATGAAAAAATCTCAAGTCAATCTGATCTATATTGAAAGATATATTCGAATTGGAAGAATCAAAGGTCATGTTGGTATTCTGTTACATTGAAAATCCGAATTTAAGCAGATTGTTTTGAGTCACTGTTTGAGTTGATATACACCTCTGGTTTGAGGGCTTATTTATACATCTCTGTTATTTTGGCTTATTTCTACATCTATGATATTTGATTCAAGTTGGGATCACTGCCATTACCTCCCAGCTTGAGGGGGAGACGTAGAAGAAGTACAAGAAAGAGGTATTTTATTTCATATACTGTGAATAAGTTTACGTGACCAAAATATTCAAGGAAAGGGGAGCACAGAAGATGAAGCTTGTGCATCTAAGAAGCAAATTTTATATCGGATTATTTCATGAGTTCTTTGACAAAGTTTATTATTTGGTTCGTGTTATATGTGTTGGAAGATGGTCGTGTTATATTCACCTGCAGCTATTATGTCTCTTTGGGAACATTATTATTGAAGAAGAGGTGGCCTCATGTCATCATTTATTTTACCCCATCCAAAAGATCAAAATTATTTGTGGTTGGGAGTCCATGACGGAGGAACTTCATCCCTATCGAAAAGATCAAAATTATTTGTGGTTGGAAGTTCATGACGGAGGAACTTATTATTACATAAATGTAATCCCCGCCGCCCTCCCTGTAATGGCTTTTATGTCTCCTACCACTTGAGAGACTTTTTCCTGTGGACGGACACAGTGGTGGACACTTCAGAGCAATGCCGATAGACACACTACCGATAGAAGACGAACTGTGCCCTACATCCAGCATTTGGACTGGAGTTTGAAACAATGGCTTACCAGCTAGGAGTGATTTTTACTCTCACTTATATAATCCCACAGGGCCTCAATGAAGGACGCAACAGCGTGGGGGGGAGTATTGGAAGATGAAGGCATATTGGAAGATGTGCCATTTTATAAAAAATATGCTATACATCATTTACAGCAAGTTGGGAGTTCATGTTGTTCTCTCACCCCCAGCTTGAAGGGGAGTGTTGGAAGATAAGCTCAAGCCCACACGACCAAGGCAGGCCCACATATCTAAGATTATTATAAGATGAGCCACACAACCAAGAAAGGCCAACAAGATGGGCCCAAGCCTATAAGAAGTAGGACCCACAATGATTACCATGAGTTGGCATCCTTATCACATATTTTGGAAGATCAAGAAGGACACAAAAGTATCTTTATCTTAGGGTCATGACCAAGAAGAGTTTTAGTGTAAGTTATGTTTGTCTTTTATCTATATTGAGTTATTTAATTATTAGGACTTTTCTTTTAGTGTTAGAGTTTGGGTGTAATTGGGACAAGGGAAGTTTTATTGTAATTGGACTCTAGCGCCTTCCTCTATTATACAAAGAGGTTCATGTACTCAGATTACAACAAGTTATTGATGTCAATGAAGTATTTCACTTTTCCATAAATTCAACAACTAAAAAGAGTTTACAATCCCTAAAAATTACAGACTTTTATTTGAATTATCTCTCTCTTCACAAGTGCATTTCCATTTTAGATGTATACTTTTTTCTTAAATAAAAAATTAAGTTTTCACTTTCCCTTCATCTCGTAAACAATTTTAATAAGGCAAATAAATCATAACAAAATGAAAATTTTAGAGTTTATGTATGGAAAAAATTTAAAACAATAACAAATTTACGTAAAGAAAATTTATTCACACACCACAAATGAACACAAAAGTTTTGTTATCCATGTTTGGGCAATTCCACTTTAACAACTTGGAATTTTATAAGAAGGAGATTTCAACACTTGTTTTAAATATGGATATGCATGCTTGAAACATGTTAAAGATGCAAATGACCTATGGTTCCAAACCATTGTAAGAGAATAACAAATGATCATTAAATTCTCAAGTAAACGTGCGTTGGAAAATTTACCCAAGTCAAACAAGCCATTATTTTGCCCATTTACAAAAAGCTGACCTAACAATCATAGATGATTCTAAGGAGATTTATCGGTCAATCATGCGTAACGACCTATATTTTTTTTGTAAGAAATGATTTATGGATTGAGAGTCAACCCTCAGGTAAAAATCCCCCGCCTCCCCCATTTCCCTATGATTACAAAACCTAATATATAAAAACTAAATAGAGTTTACAATCCCTAAAAGTTATAGACACTTTTTGGAATTATCTCTCTACATTTTTGCATTTCCATTTAAGATATATATTTTTTTCTTAAATCAAAACTTGAGTTTTAACTCTCCCTTCATCCCGTAAAACAATGTTGATAACGCAAATAGATCGCAATAAAATGAAAATTTTTGAGCTTATGTATGAAAAAAATATTAAACAATAACAAATTTAAGAAAAGAAAATTTATTCACACACCACAAATGAACACAAAAGTTTTGTTATCCAAGTTTTGGAAATTCCACTAGTTCAACCCTATTAGCTTGGAATTTTATAAGAAGGAGATTTCTACACATGTTTTGAATAAGTATATGCGTGCTTCAAACATGTTAAATATGCAAATGACCTACTGATCCAAACATTTTAAAGAGAATAACAAATGCTTGTTAAATTCTCAAGTGAACGTGTGGTGGAAATATTTTACATGAATCTAACAAGCCATTATTTTGTCCATTTACAAAAAGCTGACCTAACTATCATATATGAAGGTAAGGTGATTTATCAGTCAACCATACGTAACGGCCTATATTTTTTTTTTTAAGAAATGACTTATAGATTAGTAGTAATACTGAGCTCAAAATCACCCGCCTTCCCCTTTTTACGATGATTGCAAAACCTAATATATAAAAACTAAAAATTTTACTATCCCTTAAAATTATAGAAATTTTTTGGAATTATCACTCTCTACATTCTTGCATTTCCATTTTAGATGTATACTTTTTCTTAAATCAATACTTGAGTTTTCACTTTCCCTTCATCCCGTAAACAATTTTGATAAGCCAAATAGATCACAACAAAATGAAAATTTTAGAGTTTATGTATGGAAAAAATTTAAAACAATAACAAATGTAAGTAAAGAAAATTTATTTACACACCACAAATTAACACAAAAGTTTTGTTATCCAAGTTTGGGAAATTCCACTAGTTCAACCCTAATTGCTTGGAATTTTATAAGAAGGAAATTTCTACACATGTTTTAAATATGGATATGCATGCTTGAAACATGTTAAAGATGCAAATGACCTATGGATCCAAACCTTTTAAAGAGAATAACAAATGCTCATTAAATTCTCAAGTGAACGTGCGGTGGGATATTTACCTGATTCAAACAAGCCATTATTTTTCCCAATCATAGATGATTGTAAGGTTATTTATCGGTCAATCATGCGTAATGGGTTATATTTTTTTTGTAACAAATAACTTGTGGATTGGGTGTCAACACTTAGTTAAAAATCCCTAGCCTCCCTCTTTTCCCGACGATTGCAAAAAACTAATATATAAAAACTTAAAAGATTACAATTCCTAAAAATTACAGACACTTTTAGGAATTATCCCTCACTACATTTGTGCATTTCCAATTTAATGTATATTTTTATCTTAAATAAAAATTTGAGTTTTCTCTTTCCCTTCATCGAGTAAACAATTTTGATAACGCAAATAGTTGACAAAAAAATTAAAATTTTAGAGTTAACGTAAGGAAAAGATTTAAAACAATAAAAAAATTATGTAAAGAAAATGTATTCACACACCACAAATGAACACAAAAGTTTAGTTTCCCAGTTTGGGAAATTCCACTTGTTCAACCCAAATAGCTTGGAATTTTATAAGAAGGAGATTTTTACACATGTTTTAAATATGGATATGCATGCTTTAAACATGTTAAAGATGCAAATGACCTATGGATCCAAACCTTTTAAAGAGAATAACAAATGCACATTCAATTCTAAAGTGAACGTGTTGTGGGATATTTGCCCGATTCAAACAATCCACTATTTTGGCCATTTACAAAAAGCTAACCTAGTAATCATAAATGATTGTCAGGTGATTTAGCGGTCAACCATGCGTTACGGGCTATATTATTTTTGTAAGAAATGACTTATGGATCTGGAGTCAACACTCAGTTCAAAATCCCCTGTCTACCCTTTTTCTCGACGATTTCAAAAGCTAATAAATAAAAACTAAAATGATTTTATAATCCCTAAAAATTCCATAAAATTTTTGGAATTATCTTTCTCTACATTTCTGCATTTCCATTTTAGATGTATACATTTTTCTTCAATCAAAACTTGAGTTTTCACTTTCCTTTCATCCCGTAAACAATTTTCATAAGCCAAATAGATCCCAACAAAATTAAAATTTTAGATTTTATGTTTGAAAAAAATTTAAAACAATAACAAATGTAAGTAAAGAAAATTTAGTCACACAGCACAAATGAACTGAAAAGTTTTGTTATCCAAGTTTGGGAAATTCCACTATTTCAACCTTAATATCTTGGAATTTTATATGAAGGACATTGCTACACATGTTTTAAATATGGATATGCATGCTTGAAACAAGTTAAAGATGCAAATGACGTATGGATTTAAACCTTTAAAAGAGAATAACAAATGCTCATTAAATTCTCAAGTGAACGCGCGGTGGTATATTTAGCCGAGACAAACAAGCCAAAATTTTTCCATTTACAAAAAGTTGACCTAACAAACAAAGAAGATTGTAAGGTCATTTATCGGCCAATCCTGCGTAATGGGCCATATTTTTTTTGGTAAGAAATGACATATGGATTGGAAGTCAACACTCAGTTAAAAATCCCCCACCTCCCCCTTTTCCCGATGATTACAAACCCTAATATATAAAACTAAAAAGAGTTTACAATCCCTAAAAATTACAGACACTTTTTGGAATTATCTCTCTCTACATTTGTGCATTTCCATTTTAGATGTATACTTTTTTCTTAAATCAAAACTTGAGTTTTCACTTTCCCATCATGCCGTAAAAAATTTTGATCAGCCAAATAGATCACAACAAAATGAAAAATTTAGAGTTGATGTATGGAAAAGTTTTAAAACAATAAAAAATATAATTAAAGAAAATTTATTAACACACAACAAATGAACACAAAAGTTATGTTATCCAAGTTTGGGAAATTCCACTAGTTCAACCCTAATAGCTTGGAATTTTATTAGAAGGATAATTCTAGTCATGTTTAAAATATGGATCTGCATACTTGAAACATGTTAAAGATGCAAATGACCTATGGATCCAAACCTGTTGAAGAGAATAACAAATGCTCATTAAATTCTCAAGTGAACACGGTGCGATATTTACCCGAGTCAAACAAGCAATTATTTTGCCCATTTACAGAAAGCTGACCAAACAATCATAGATGATTGTAAGGTGATTTATCAGACAATCATACATAATAGGCTATATTTGTTTTTTAAGAAATGACTTATGCATTGGGAGTCAACTGTTAGTTAAAAATCCCATTCCTCCCCCTTTTCCCGACGATTGCAAACATAAAATATAAAAACTAAAAAGAGTTCACAATCCCTAAAAATTAAAGACATTTTTTTGAATTATCTCTCTCTACACAAGTGCATTTCCATTTTAGAGTTATACTTTTTCCTTCAATCAAAAGTTGAGTTTTCACTTTCCCTTCATCTCGTAAGCAATTTTGATAAGGCAAATAGATGACAACAACATAAAAATTTTAGAGTTTATGTATAGAAAATTTTAGAGTCAAACAAGCAATTATTTTGCCCATTAACAAAAAATTGACCAAACAATCATATATGATTGTATGGTGATTTATCGGCCAACCATGCGTAATGGACTATATTTTTTTTTTGTAAGAAATTATTTATGGATTAGGAGTCAACAATTAGTTAAAAATCCCCCACCTCCCCCTTTTTCCGATGATTGAAAAACCTAATACATAAAAAATAAAAAGAGTTTACAATCCCTAAAAATTACAAACAATTTTTGGAATTATCTATCTCTACATTCCTTGATTTCCATTTCAGATGTATACTTTTTTCTTATATCAAAACTTGAGTTTTCAGTTTTCCTTGATCCCGTAAACAATTTTGACAAGGTAAATAAATCACAACAAAATGAAAATTTTAGAGTTTATGTATAGAAAAAATTTAAAACAATAAAAAATGTAAGTAAACAAAATTTATTCACATACCACAAATGAACACAAAAGTCTTGTTATTCAAGTTTGGGAAATTCCATTATTTCAACCCTAATAGCTTGGAATTTTATAAGAAAGAGATTCCCTTGATCCCGTAAACAATTTTGATAAGGTAAATAAATCACAACAAAATGAAAATTTTAGAGTTTTTATATGAAAAAAATTTAAAACAATAAAAAATGTAAGTAAACAAAATTTATTCACAGACCACAAATGAACACAAAAGTCTTGTTATCCAAGTTCGGGAAATTCCATTATTTCAACCCTAATAGCTTGGAATTTTATAAGAAAGATATTTCTACACATGTTTTAAATATGGATATGCACGGTTGAAACATGTTAAAGATGCAAATGACCTATGGATCCAAACCTTTTAAAGGGAATAACAAATGCTCATTAAATTCTTAAGTGAACGTGTGGTGGGATATTTATCGGAGTCAAACAAGCCAATATTTTGCCTATTAACAAAACGCTGATCTAACAATCATAGATGATTGTAAGGAATTTATCGCCCAATCATACATAATGCGCTATAATTTTTTTGTTAGTAATTACTTATGAATTGGCAGTCAACAATCTGTTAAAAATACCTCGCCGCCCCCTTTTCTCAATGATTGCAAAACCTAATATATAAAAACTAAAATGAGTTTACAATCCCTAAAAATTATAGACACTTTTTGGAATTATCTCTCTCTACATTTGTGCAATTGTATTTTAGAAGTATACTTTTTTCTTAAGTCAAAACTTGAGTTTTAACTTTCCCTTCATCCCGTAAACAATTTTGATCAGGCAAATAGATCACAATAAAAATAAAAATTTAGAGTTTATGTATGGAAAAGATTTAAAACAATAAAAAAGGTAAGTTAAGAAAATTTATTCACATACCACATATAAACACAAAAGTTTTCTTATCCAAGTTTGGGAAATTCCAGTAGTTCCACCCTAATAGCCTTGAATTTTATAAGAAGGAGATTTCTACACATGTTTTAAATATGGAGATGCATGCTTGAAACATGTTAAATATGCTAATGACCAATGGATCCAAACCTTTTAAAGAGAATAACAAATGCTTATTAAATTCTCAAGTGAACGTGCAGTGCGATATTTACCCGAGTCAAACAAGCCATTATTTTTTCCATTTACAAAAAGCTTACCTAACAATCATAGATGATTGTAAGGTGATTTATCGGTCAATCATGCATAATGGGCAATATTTTTTTTTTTTTAAGAAATGACTTATGGATTTGGAGTCAACACTAAGTTCAAAATCCCCTGCCTCCCCTAGTTCCCTACGATTGCAAAACCTAATAAATAAAAACTAAGAGTTTACTATCCCAAAAAATTATAGACACTTTTCCTGATGATTGCAAAACCTAACATCTAACAACTAAAAAGAGTTTACTACACGTAAAAATTATAGACACCTTGTGAAATTATCTCTCTTTCTTAATTTAAGCATTTCCATTTTAGATGTATACTTTTTTCTTAAATCATAACTTGAGTTTTCACTTTCCCTTCATCCCGTAAACAATTTTGATAAGGCAAATAGATCATAACGAATTGAAATTTTTAGAGTTAATGGATGGAAAAGATTGAAAACAATAAAAAATGTACGTAAGGAAAATTTATTCACACAACACAAATGAACACAAAATTTTAGTTATCCGTGTTTGGGAAATTCCACTAGTGCTACCCAAATAACTTGGAATTTTATAAGAAGGAGATTTCTATACATGTTTTAAATATGGATATGCATGCTTGAAACTTGTTCAAGATGCAAATGACCTATGGATCCAAACCTTTTATAGAGAGTAACAAATGCTCATTAAATTCTCAAGTGAACGTGAGGTGGGATATTTACCCGAGTTAAACAAGCCATTATTTTCCCATTTAGAAAAAGCTGACCTATCAATCATAAATGATTATCAGGTGATTTACCAGTCAATCATGCGTAACGGGGTATATTATTTTGGTAAGTAATGACTGATGAATTGGGAGTTAACACTCAGTTCAAAATCCCCCGCCTCGCCCTTTTCCCAACTATTGGCAAACCAAATAGATAAAAGCTAAAAAGAGTTTAAAATCCCTAAAAATTATGACATTTTTTGGAATTATCTCTCTCTAAATTTGTTCATTTTCATTTTAGTTGTATACATTTTCTTTTATCAAAACTTGTGTTTTCAGTTTCCCTTCATCCCGCAAAGATTTTTGATAAGGCAAATAGATCACAAAAAAATAAAAGTTTAGACTTTATGCATGGAAAAAATTTTAAACAATAAAAAATATAAGTAAAGAAAATTTATTCACACACCACAAATGAACACAAAAGTTTTGTTATCCAAGTTTGGGAAATTTCACTAGTTCAACCCCAATAGCTTGGAATTTTATAAGAAAGAGATTTTTCTACGTATGTTTTAGAAAATGGATATGCACGCTTGAAACATGTTAAAGATGCAAATGAACTATGGATCTAAACCTTTTAAAGAGAATAACAAACGCTCATTAAATTCTCAAGTGAACGTGCGGTGGGATTTTTACTCGAGTGAAACAAGCCATTATTTTGACCTTTTACAAAAGGCTGACATGACGATAATAGGTGATTGTAAAGTGATTTTTCATGCGTAATTGGCAATATTTTTTTTAGGAATGACTTATGGATTTGGAGTCAATAGTCAGTTAAAAATCCACTATTATTTTTACCTCCCCCTTTTCCCGATGATTGTAAAACCTAATATAAAAAAACTAAAAAGAGTTTTCAATCCCTTAGAAATAAGGACAATTTTTGGTATTATCTCTCTCTACATTTTTGCATTTTGCATTTCCGTTTTAGTTGTATACTTTTTTCTTAAACCAAAACTTGAGTTTTCACTTTCTATTCATCTCGTAAACAAAAAAAAGATATAAAAGGAAAAGAGATAAAAACAATTTGAAAATTTTAGAGTTTATGTATGGAAAAAATTTAAAGAAATAAAAAATGTAAGTAAAGAAAATTTATTCACACCCCAAAAATGAACACAAAAGTTTTGTTATCCATGTTTTGGAAATTCCACTAGCTCAACCCTAATAGCTTGGAATATTACAGGAAAGGGATTTTTCTACACATGTTTTAAAAATTGGATATGGATGCTTGAAACATGTTAAAGATGCAAATGACCTATGGATGCAAATATTTTAAAGAGAATAACAAACGCTCATTAAATACTCAAGTGAACGAGCGGTGGGATGTTTACCCGAGTCAAAGAAGCCATTATTTTGCCCATTTACAAAAAGTTGACCTAAATATCATATATGACTTTTAAAACTTGAGTTTTCACTTTTCCTTCATCTCGTAAACAAAAAAGAGATAAAAGGTAAAAAGTTCACAACAAAATGAAAACGTTAGAGTTTATGAACGGAAAAACTTTTAAGCAATAACAAAGGTAAATAAAGAAAATTTATTCACACGCCACAAATGAACACAAAAGTTTTGTTATCCAAGTTTTGGAAATTCCACAAGTTCAACCCTTATAGCTTGGAATTTTATAAGAAAGGGATTTTTATACACATGTTTTAAAAAATGGATATACATTCTTGGAACATGTTAAGATGCAAATGACCTATGGATCCAAATCTTTTAAAGAGAATAACAAATGCTCATTAAATTCTCAAGTGAAGGTGCAGTGGGATATTTACCCGAGTCATACAATCCATTATTTTTCCCATTTACAAAAAGCTGAGTTAACGATCATAGATAATTTTAATGTGCTTTATCTTGTGTAACGGGCTATATTTTTGAAAGGAATGACTTATGGATTGGGAGTCAACACTCTGTTAAAAATCCCACTCCTCCCCCTTTTCTAGACGATTGCAAAACCTTATATATAAAAACTAAAAAGAGTTTACAATCCCTAAAAATGACAAACACTTTTTGGAATTATATCTCCCTACAATTGAGCATTGTGCATTTCCATTTTAGATGTATACTTTTTTCTAAAATCAAAACTTGATTTTTCACTTTCCCTTCATCTCATAAACAAAAAAGAGATAAATGGTAAATAGATCACAACAAAATGAAAATTTTAGAGTTTTTGTATGGAAAAATTTAAACCAATAACAAATGTAAGTAAAGAAAATTTATTCACAGACCACAAATGAACACAAAAGTTTTGCTATCCAAGTTTAGGAAATTCCACTTGTTCAACCCTAATAGCATGGAATTTTAGAAGAAAGAGATTTTTCTACACATTTTTCTAAAAATGGATATGCATGCTTGAAACATGTTAAAGATGCAAATGATCTATGGATCCAAACCTTTTAAAGAGAATAAAAAATGCTCATTAAATTCTCAAGTGAACGTGCGGTGGGATATTCACCCGAGTCCAACAAGCCATTATTTTGGCCATTTAGAAAAAGCTGACCTAACGATCATAGGTGATTTTAAAATGATTCATCATGCGTAATGGGCACATTTTTTAAGGAATGACTTATGGATTGGGAGTCGACGCTCAGTGAAAAATCTCCCACCTCCCCCATTTCCTAATGATTTCAAAACCTAATTTATAAACACTAAAAAGAGTTAACAATCCCTAAAAATTACAAACACTTTTTTGGAATTACCTCTCTTTACATTTGTGCATTGTCCATTTCCATTTTGGATGTATACTTTTTTCTTAAATCAAACGTTGAGTTTTAACTTTCCCTTCATCTCGTAAATGGATGTATACTCTTTTCTTAAATCAAAACTTGAGTTTTCACTTTCCCTTCTTCTCATTAACAAAAAAAGAGATAAAAGGCAAATAGATCACAACAAAATAAAAATTTTAGAGTTTATTCTTGGAAAAAAATTCAAGTAATAACAAATGTAAGTAAAGAAAATTTTTTTACCCATCACAATTGAACACAAAAGGTTAGTTATCCAAGTTTGGGAAATTCCACTAGTTCAACCCTAATAGCTTGGAATTTTATAAGAAAGAGATTTTTCTTCACATGTTTTACAAAATGGATATGCATTCTTGAAACTTGTTAATGATGAAAATGATCTATGGATCCAAACCTTTTAAAGAGAACAACAAACGCTCATTAAATTCTCATGTGAGCATGTGGTGGGATATTTACCCGAGTCAAGCAAGCCGTTATTTTGCCGATTTACAAAAAGCTGACCTAACGATCATAGATGATTGTAAATGATTTATTATGCATAACGGACTATATTTTTTTAAGGAATGACTTATGGATAGGGAGTCAACACTTAGTTAAAAATCCTCTGCCTCCCCCTTTTCCTGATGATTGTAAAACCTAATATATAAAAACTAAAAAGAGTTTACAAGCCCTAAAAATTGCAGACACTTTTTGGAATTATCTCCCTCCACATTTGTGTATTGAGTATTTTCATTTTAGATGTATACTTTTTTTGAAATCAAAATTTGAGTTTTCACTTTCCCTTCATCTCATAAACAAAAAAGAGATAAAAGGCAAATAGATCACAACAAAATGAAAATTTTAGAATTTATGTATGGAAAAATAACAAATGTAAGTAAAGGAAATTTATTAACACACCACAAATGAAAAAAAAATTTTTGTTATCCATGTTAGGGAAATTCCACTTGTCCAACCCTAATACCTTGGAATTTTATAAGAAAGAGATTTTTCTACACATGTTTTAAAAAATGGATATACGTGCTTGAAACATGTTTATTGGAAGATAAGCTCAAGCCCACACGACCAAGGAAGGGCCACATATCTAAGATTATTATAATATGGACCACACGTCCAAGGAAGGCTTACAAGATTGGCTCAAGACCATAAGAAGTAGGACCCACAATGATTACCATGTGCTGGCATCCTTATCACATAAGTTGGAAGATCAAGAAGGAGTAACAAAAGTATCTTATCTTATGGTCACGTCAAAGATGAGTTTTAGTTTGAGTGATGTTTGTCTTTTATCTATATTGAGTTATTTAATAATTTTAGGACTTATCTTTAAGTGTTAAAGTTTGGATGTAATTGGGACCAGGGTAGTTTTATTGTAATTGGACTCTACTACCTTCCTCTATTATAAATAGAGTTTCATGTACTCATATTACAACAAGTTATTAATGTGAATGAAATATTTTACTTTTCCATAAATTCAACATGGTATCAGAGCAGGTTTTGTGAATTGACTTGGTCAACTCATGGAGGTAATGTGATCATTTTCTCTAAACCCTAAACCCTAGGTCTAGGTTCGTAGTTGTTTTTTTTTTATCCCTTGACCCTCCAATTACTTTGATTTTTTTACCTCTATATGTACTTTTTCATATTTCAAATTATATATTGACGAAAATATATTTGAGTTTACTTTCCAAATAAAACCTTTTTGTTCCAATCGGAGTTATCTACAGAGAGATATCGATATTTGAATGAGCGAAGGTCAGATTGCAAAAAGGTTCGAGCATCAGCAACAATCTTCCGATTCCGAGGTATTTTTTGCTATCAAGAACTAGATTTTATATGGAGAAATATATATATCAAGATAAATATCTATAGTATATTCTTTTACCTATTCAACCAATTTTTTATCTGAGTTATCTACAAAGAGAAATCGATATTTGAAGCAGCAAAGGTCAGATTGAAAAGAGGAGTGGCAACAAAAAGCTTCAAATTCCAAGGTATTTTATGCTATAAAGAAAGAGACTTTATATGGAGAGTTATATATCAAAAGAAATATACGTAAGTCTATTTTCTTACCTATTCAACCAATCCTCAGTATGATAGTTTTATAAGGAGATATTGATCTTTGAAGAGTCAATGGTTATTCTGGAAAATAGGAGAAACGGTATTTAGTTCGGCCAGATGACAGAGACCGAATCCTATATTATATATAGAGGTTTATGTACTCTGATTATATATAGAGGTTTATGTACTCTGATTACAACAAGTTATTGAAGTCAATGAAGTCTTTCTCTTTTCCATAAATTCAACATGGTATTAGAGCAGGTTCTGTGAGTTGACTTGGTCAACTCACGAAGTTAATGTGATCCTTTTCTCTAAACCTTAAATTCTTAGTCTAGGTTCATAGTTATTATTTTTCAATCCCTACACCTGTATTTTTCTTTGCTATTTTTTACATTAATACTGAGTTTTTCATATTACGAAATATATATTGACGAAAAGATATTTGAGTCTACTTTCCATTAAAATGAAATATTTTTTCCAATCAAAGTTATGTATAGAGAGTTATAGATATTTGAATGAACGAAGGTCATATTGCAAAAAGGTTCGAGTAGCAACAACAATCTTCCGATTTCTAGGTATTTTTTGCTATTAAATAGACTTTAGATGGAGATTTATATATCAAAAGAAATATATGTATGTCTATTCTTTTACCTATTGAAACAATTTTTTATTTGAGTTATCTACAAAGAGAAATTGATATTTGAAGTAGCAAAGGTCAGATTGAAAAAGTTTTTCTAGAAGAAGCATAAAGCTTCAAGTTCCGAGGTATTTTTTGCTATGAAGAAAAGGACTTTATATGGAGAAATATATCAAAAAAAATATTTATAAGTATATTTTCTTACCTATTGAACCATTTCTCTGTATGATTTTTTTATAAGCAGATATTGATCTTGGAAGAGTCAATAGTCATTCTAGAAAAGTAGGAGAAACAATACTTAGTTCAGCCAGATGACAGAGACTGAATCCTATCATATTATTTATCTTCTGATAATTATATTTTATGAAGAGATATTATACTTGGATGAAAGGTATTTTAAGACTAGTTTTAGACAAAGAAAATTTTATGTCAATCTGATCTATATTTTAAGATATATTCACATTGGAAGAATCAAAGGTCATGCTGGTATTCAGTTACATTGAAAATCCAAATTTAAGCCGATTGTTTTACGTCACTGTTTGAATTGATATATCAGGAAAATATCTCACTTCTCCCTGGTTTGAGAGCTTATTTAAAAGTCTCTATTATTTAGGATTATTGCTACTTCTATGATATTTGGTTAAAGTTGGGATCACTGCCATTACTCCCAGCTTCAAGGGGAGAAGTAGAACAAGAACAAGAATGAGGTATTTTATTCCTTATTTTGTGGATAAGTTTATGTGACCAAAATATTCAAGAAAGGTGGAGCACAAAAAAAGAAGCTTGTGCATCAATGAATAAAATTTTATATCGGATTATTTCATGGGTTCCTTTACAAAGTTTATAATTTGGTTCATGTTATATGTGTTGGAAGAAGGTCGTGTTATATTCTGCTGAAGCTATTATATCTCGTTTCGGACATTATTATTGAATAAGAGGTGGCCTCATGTCATCATTTACTTCCATAAAAAAGATAAAAATTGTTTGTGTTTGGGAGTCCACGATGGAGGAACTTCATCCCAATCAAAAAGATGAAAATTATTTGTGGTTGGAAGTCCATTACGAAGGAACTTCATCCCTGTAAAAAAGATGAAAATTATTTGTGGTTGGGAGTCCACAACGGAGGGACTTCATCCCCATCAAAAAGATGAAAATTATTTGTGGTTGGAAGTCCATGACGGAGGAACTTATGATTACATCTATGTTATCCACCCCCCCCTCCCCCCTCCTCCCCCACTCCCCCATCCCCTTGTAATGGCTTTTATGTCTCCTACCACTTGAGAGTCGTTGTCTTGTGGAGGGACACGGTAGTGGATACTTCAGAGCAATGCCGATAGACACTACCAATAATAGTGGAGTGTACCCTACATCCAACATTAAGACTGGAGTATGTAACAATGGCTTACCGGCTAGGAGTGATTTTTACTCTCACTTATAATGCCGCACGGTCTCATGGAAGGACGCAACAGCGTGAGGGGAAATGTTGGAAGATGAAGGCATATTGGAAGTTGTGCCATTTTATACAAAAATAATTTATGCAACATTTGCAGCAAGTTGGGAGTTCATGTTGTTCTCTCACCGCAGCTTGAGGGGGAGTGTTGGAAGCTAAGATGAAGCCCAAATGACCAAGGAAGGCCCACATATGTAAGATTATTATAAGATGGGCCACATGACCAAAGAAGGCCCACAAGATGGGCCCAAGGCCATAAGAAGTAGGACCCACAATGATTACTAAGAGCTGGCATCCTTATCACATCAGTAGGAAGATCAAGAAAGACTCAAAAATGTATCTTTATCTTAGGGTCACGACCAAGAAGAGTTTTAGTTCAAGTTATATTTGTCTTTTATCAATATTGAGTTACCAAATTATGTTATGACTTACCATAAGTGCTAGAGTTTGGGTGTAATTGGGACAAGGGTAGTTTTATTGTAATTGGATTCTACTATCTTCCTCTATTATAAATAGAGGTTCATATACTCGTATTACAATGAGTTATTGAAGTCAATGAAGTATTCCTCTTTTCTATAAATTCAACATTTATATATACTGAGTTATTTAATAATGTTAGGACTTTAAGTGTTAGAGTTTGGGTGTAATTGGGACAACGGTAGTTTTATTATAATTGGCTTCTACTACCTTCCTCTATTCTAAATAGAGGTTCATGTACTCATATTACAAAGAGTTATTGATGTCAATGAAGTATTTTAACTTTCTATAAATTCAACAATGTTAAAGATGCAAATGACCTATGGATCCAAACCTTTTAAAGAGAATAACAAACGCTCACTAAATTCTCAAGTGAACGTGCGGTGGGATATTTACCCGAGTCAAACAACCATTATTTTGCCCATATACAAAAATTTGACCTAACGATCATAGATAATTGTAAAGTGATTTATCATGTGTAACAGGCAATATTTTTATAAGGAATGACTTATGGATTGGGAGTCAACACTCAGTTAAAAATCCCCCGCCTCCCTCTTTTCGCGACGATTGCAAAACCTAATATATAGAAACTAATAAGAGTTTAAAATCCTTAAAAATTATGGACACATTTTGGAATTATCTCTCTCTACATTTTTAATTTGTACATTTCCATTATAGATGTATACTTTTTTCTTAAATCAAAACTTGAGTTTTCACTTTCCCTACGTCTTGTAAACAAAAAGAGATAAAAGCCAAATAGATCACAACCAAATGAAAATATTAAAGTTTATGTTTCGAAAAAATTTAGCGCAATAACAAATTTAAGTAAATAAAATTTATTCATATACCACAAATGGACAAAAAAGTTTTGATGTCCAAGTTTGAGAAATTCCACTAGTTCAACTCTAATAGCTTGGAATTTTATAAGAAAGAGATTTTTCTACACATGTTAAAAAAATGGATATACATGCTTGAAGCATGATAAAGATACAAATGACCTATGGATCCAAACCTTTTAAAGAGAATAACAATAGCTCATTAAATTCTCAAGTGAACGTGCGGTAGGACATTTACCGAGTCAAACAAGCCATTATTTAACCCACTTAAGAAAAGCTGACCTAACGATCATAGATGATTGTAAAGTGATTTATCTTGCGCACCGGGCTATATTTTTGCAAGGAATGAGTTATGGATTGGGAGTCAAAACTCAGCTAAAAATCTCCCACCTCCCCCATTTCGTGACGATTGCAAAACCTAAAATATAAAAACTAAAAGGAGTTTACATTCCCTAAAAATTAAAAATCCTTAAAAATCCTTAAAAATTACAGACACTTTTTAAATTTGTTTTCTTTTGTTTTCACTTTTTAAAAATTTGTGTTTTCAGATACTTTTGGGAACTATCGCTCTCAACATTTGTGCATTTCCATTTTGTTTAAAATCCTTCAAAAGTACAGACACTTTTTGGAATCATTTCTCTCTTCATTTGTGCATTGTGCATTTCCATTTTAGATGTATACATTTTTCTTAAATCAAAACTAGTGATGTTCAAATTTGTTTCCAAATCCAAACTTGAGTTTTCACTCTCCCATTTTTCTCGTAAACAAAAAATATATAAGGCATAACTAAATGAAAATTTTAGAGATCATTCATGCAAAAAAAAATTGAAAATTATTTCACGCACTAAAATTTAACTCCAAGGTTTTGTTATCCATTTTTGGGAAATTCCACTAGTACAACCCCTTATAATAAGCTTGGTGGAATTTTATAGGAAAGGGACTTCTACCAGATCCTAAAATGTTATAAATGTGGTGGATATGCATGCTAGAAACATGTTGAGGATGCAAGTGGTCGTAATGATCCAAAAATTTCAAGGAGTAGAAAAGATCAAATTCTGAAGTGGTTGGATATTTACTAGAACCAAACAACCCACCTTTTGCCTATCCTTAAAAATCACAGATACTTTTTGGAACTATCTCTCTCAGCATTTATGCATTTCCATTTTGGATGTTCAAATTTGTTTTCAGATCCAAACTTGAGTTTTCACTCTCCCATTTTTCTCGTAAACATAAATGATATTAGGCACAACAAATTAAAATTTTAGAGTTCATGTACACAAAAAAAAATTTGAAAATTATTTCACGCACTAAAAATGAATTCCAAGGTTTTGTTATCCATGTTTTGGAATTCCACTAGTAAAACCCCTAATAATAAGCTTGGTGGAATTTTATAGGAAAGGGACTTCTAACTGATCCTAACATGCTTTAAGTGTGGTGGATATGCATGCTAGAAACATATTGAGGATGCAAGTGGACCTAATGATCCAAAAATTTCTAGGAGTAGAAAAAATCAAATTCTCCAGTGGGGTGATATTTACTTGGGCCAAACAACCCACTTTTTGCCTATACTTAAAAATCACAGATACTTTTTGGAACTATTTCTCTTAGCATTTGTTCATTTTCATTTTGGTTGTTCAAATTTGTTTTCAGATCCAAACTTGAGTTTTCACTCTCCCATTTTTCTTGTAAACAAAAAAGATTAAAGGCATAACAAAATGAAAATTTTAGAGTACATGTATGCAAAAAAAATTTGAAAATTATTTCACGCACTAAAAATGAACTCCAAGGTTTTGTTATCCATGTTTGGGAAATTCCACTAGTACAATCCCTAATAAAAAGCTTGGAGGAGTTTTATAGGAAAGGGACTTCTAACTGATCCTAACTTGCTTTAAGTGTGGTGGATATGCATTCCACAAACTTGTTGAGGATGCAAGTGGACCTAATGATCCAAAAACTTCAAGGAGTAGAAAAAATCAAATTCTCAAGTGGTTGGATATTTACCAGGGCCAAACAACCCACTTTTTGCCTATCCTTAAAAATGACAGATATTTTTTGGAACTATGTCTCTCAACATTTATGCATTTCCATTTTGGATGTTCAAATTTGTTTTCAGTTCCAAACTTGAGTTTTCACTCTCCAATTTTTCTCGTAAACAAAAAAGATATCAGGCACAATAAAATATAAATTTCTGAGTTCATGAATGCAAAAAAAATATTTGAAACTTATTTCACGCACTAAAAATGAACTACAAGGTTTTGTTATCCATGTTTGGGAAATTCCACTAGTACAACCCCTAGTAATAAGCTTGGTGGAATTTTATAGGAAAGGGACTACAAACTTATCCTAACATGCTTTATGTGTAGTGGATATGCATGCCAGAAACATGTTGAGGATACAAGGGGACCTAATGATCCAAAAATTTATAGAAGTAGAAAAAATCAAATTTTCCAGTGGTTGGATATTTACTAGGGCCAAACAACCCACTTTTGGCCTAGCCTTAAAAATCACAGATACTTTTTGGAACTATCTCTCTCAGCATTTAGACATTTCCATTTTCGATGTTCAATTTTTTTTTCCGATCCAAACTTGAGTTTTCACTCTCCCATTTTTCTCGTAAACAAAAAAGATATAAGGCATTACAAAATGAAAATTTTAGAGTTCATGTATAAAAAAAAATTTGAAAATTATTTCACGCACTAAAAATGAACTCCAAGGTTTTGTTATCCATGTTTGTGAAATTCCAATTGTACAACACCTAATAATAAGCTTGGTGGAATTTTATTGGAAAGGGACTTCTAACCAATCCAAACATGCTTTAAGTGTGGTGGATATGCATGCCAGAAACATGTTGAGGAAGCAAGTGGACCTAATGAACCAAAAATTTCAAGAAGTAGAAAAAATCAAATTCTCAAGTGGTTGAATATTTACCAAGGCAAAACAACCCACTTTTTGCCTATCCTTAAAAATCACAGATACTTTTTGGAACTATCTCTCTCAGCATTTATGCATTTCCATTTTGGATGTTCAAACTTGTTTTCAGAGCCAAACTTGAGTTTTCACTCTCCCATTTTTCTCATAAACAAAAAAGATATAAGGCATTACAAAATGAAAATTTTAGAGTTCATCTATACAAAAAAAAATTTGAAAATAATTTCACGCACTAAAAATGAACTCGAAGGTTTTGTAATCTATGTTTGGGAAATTCCATTAGTACAACCCCAATAATAAGCTTGGTGGAATTTTTTAGGAAAGGGATTTCTAACTGGTCCTAACATGCTTTAAGTGTGGTGGATATGCATACTAGAAACATGTTGAGGATGCAAGTGAACCTAATGATCCAAAAGTTTCATGGAGTAGAAAAAATCAAATATTTAAGTGGTTGGATATTTACCACGTCCAAACCACCTAGTTTTTACCTATCCTTAAAAATCACAGATACTTTTTGGAACTATCGCTCTTAGCATTTCTGCATTTCCATTTGGGATTTTCAAATTTGTTTTCAGATCAAAACTTGAGTTCATGTATAACAGAAAAATTTTAGTGTTCATGTATGCAAAAAAAATTTTGAAACTTATTTCACACACTAAAAATAAACTCCATGGTTTTGTTATCCATGTTTGGGAAATTCCACTAGTACAACCCCGAATAATAAGCTTGGTGGAATTTTATAGGAAAGGGACTTCTAACTGATCCTAACATGCTCTAAATGTGGTGGACATGCATGCTAGAAACTTGTTTTGGATGCAAGTGGACCTAGTGATCCAAAAATATTTAGGAGTAGACAAAATCAAATTCTCAAGTGGTTGGATATTTACTAGGGCCAAACAACCCACTTTTTGCCTATCCTTAAAAATCACAAATACTTTTTGGAGCTATCTCTCTTACATTTGTGCATTTCCATTTTGGATGTTCAAATTTGTTTTCTGAACCAAAGTTGAGTTTTCACTCTCCTATTTTACTCGTAAACAAAAAAGATATAGGATATTACAAAATGAAAATTTTAGAGTTCATGTGTGCAAAAAAAATTTTGAAAACGATTTCACTCAATAAAAATGAATTCCATGGTTTTTTTTCCATGTTTGGGAAATTCCACTAGTAGAACCCCTAATAATAAGCTTGGTGGAATTGTATAGGAAAGGGACTTCTAACTCATCCTAACATGCTTTAAGTGTGGAGGATATGCATGCAGAAAACATGTTGAGGATGCAAGTAGACCTAATGATCCAAAAATGTCAAGGAGTAAAAAAAATCAAATTCTCATGTGGTTGGATATTTACCAGGGCCAAAAGAACCCACTTTTTGCCTATCCTTAAAAATCAAAGATACTTTTTGGAAGTATCTCTCTCAGAATTTGTGCATTTCCATTTTGGATGTTCAAATTTGTTATCAGATCCAAACTTGAGTTTTCACTCTCCATTTTTTCTCGTAAACAAAAAAGATATAAGGCATTACCAAATGAAAATTTTAGAGTTCATGTATACAAAAAAAAATTTCAAAATTATTTCACGCACTAAAAAATGAACTCCAAGGTTTTGTTATCTATCTTTGGGAAATTCCACTAGTACAACCCCTAATAATAAGCTTGGAGGAATTTTTTAGCAAAGGGACTTCTAACTGGTCCTAACATGCTTTAAGTGTGGTAGATATGCATACTAGAAACATGTTGAGGATGCAAGTGGACCTAATGATACAAAAATTTCAAGGAGTAGAAAAAATCAAATATTTAAGTGGTTGGATATTTACCACGTCCAAACCACCCACTTTTTGCCTATCCTTAAAAATCACATATACTTTTTGGAACTATCTCTCTTAGCATTTGTGCATTTCCATTTGGGGATTTCAAATTTTTTTCAGATCCAAACTTGAGTTTTCACTCTCCCATTTTTATTGTAAACAAAAAAGATATTAGGTATAACAAAATAAAAATTTTAGACTTCATGTACGGAAAAAAAATTTTGAAACTTATTTCACGCATTAAAAATAAACTCCATGGTTTTGTTATCCATGTTTGGGAAATTCCACTAGTACAACCCCTAATAATAAGCTTGGTGGAATTTTATAGGAAAGAGACTTCTAACTGATCCTAACATGCTTTATGTGTGGTGGATATGCCTGCCAGAAACATATTTTGGATGCAAGTGGACCTATTGATCCAAAAATTTCTAGGAGTAGAAAAAATAAAATTCTCAAGTGGTTGGATATTTACCAGGGCCAAACAACCCACTTTTTGCCTATCCTTAAAAATCACAAATACTTTTTGGAACTATGTCTTTCAGCATTTGTGCATTTCCCTTTTCGATGTTCATATTTCTTTTCTGATCCAAAGTTGAGTTTTCACTCTCCCATTTTACTCGTAAACAAAAAAGGTAAAGGATATAACAAAATGAAAATTTTAGAGTTCATGTATGCAAAAAAAATTTTGAAAACTATTTCACACAATAAAAATGAACTCCAAGGTTTTGTTTTCCATGTTTGGGAAATTCCACTAGTAGAACCCCTAATAATAAGCTTGGTGGAATTGTATAGGAAAGGGACTTCTAACTCATCCTAACATGCTTTATGTTTGGTGGATATGCTTGCCAGAAACATATTGAGGATGCATGTGGACCTAATGATCCAAAAATTTCAAGGAGTAGAAAAAATCAAATTCTCAACTGGTTGGATATTTACCTGGGCCAAACAACCCACTTTTTCCCTATCCTTATAAATCACAGATAATTATTGGAAGAATCTCTGTCAGCATTTGTGCATTTCCATTTTGGATGTTCAAGTTTGTTTTTCAAATCCAAACATGTGTTTTCACTCTCCCATTTTTCACGTAAACAAAAAAGATATAAGGCATAACAAAATGACAATTTTAGAGTTCAAGTATGCAACAAAAAATTGAAAATTATTTCACGCACTAAAAATGAACTCCAAGGTTTTGTTATCCACGTATGGGAAATTCCACTTCTACAACCACTAATAATAAGCTTGGATGTATTTTATAGGAAAGGGACTTCTAACTGATCCTAACATGCTTTACGTGTGGTGGATATGCATGCCAAAAATATGTTGAGGATGCACGTGGACCAAATGATCCAAAAATTTCAAGGAGTAGAAAAAATCAAATTCTCAACTGGTTGGATATTTACCTGGGCCAAACAACCCATTTTTTGCCTATCCTTAAAAATCACACATACTTTCTGGTACTATCTCTCTCAGCATTTGTGGATTTCCATTTTGGATTTTCAAAAAAATTTTAATATCCAAACTTGAGTTTTCACTCTCCCATTTTTCTCAGAAACAAAAAATATATTAGACATAACAAAATGAAAATTTTAGGATCATGGATGCAAAAAAAATTTGAAAATTATTTGACGCACTACATATGAACTCCAAGGTTTTGTTATCCATGTTTGGGAAATTCTACTAGTACAAACCCTAATAATAAGCTTGTTGGAAGTCTATAGGAAAAGGACTTCTAACTGATCCTAACATGCTTTAAGAGTGGTGGATATGCATGCCAGAAACATGTTGAGGATGCAAGTGGACCTAATGATCCAAAAATTTCAAGTAGTAGAAAAAATCTAATTCTCAAGTGGTTGGATATTTACATGGGCCAAACAAACGCACTTTTTGCCTATCCTTAAAAATCACAGATACTTTTTGGAACTATCTCTCTCAGCATTTGTGCATTTTCATTTTGAATGTTTAAATTTGTTTTCAGATCCAAACTTGAGTTTTCACTCTCCCATTTTTCTCGTAAACAAAAAAGATGTATGATATAACAAAATGAAAATTTTAGAGTTCATGTAAGCAAAAAAAAATTGAAAATTATTTTACACACTAAAAATGAACTCCAAGGTTTTGTTATCTATGTTTGGGAAATTCCACTAGTACAACCCCAAATAATAAGCTTGGTGGAACTTTAAAGGAAAGGGACTTCTAACTGATCCTAACATGCTTTAAGAGTGGTGGATATGCATGCCAGAAACATGTTGAGGATGCAAGTGGACCTAATGATCCAAAAATTTCTAGGAGTAGAAAAAATCAAATTCTCAAGTGGTTGGATATTTGCAGGGGCCAAACTAACACACTTTTTGCCTATGCTTAAAAATCACAGATACTTTTTTGAACTATCTCTCTCAGCATTTGTGCATTTTCATTTTGGATGTTCAAATTTGTTTTCGGATCCAAACTTGAGTTTTCAAACTCCCATTGTTCTCGTAAACAAAAAAGATGTAAGGCATAACAAAATGAAAATTTTAGAGTTCGTGTAAGCAAAAAAAAAAAAATGAAAATTATTTTACACACTAAAAATGAACTCCAAGGTTTTGTTATCCATGTTTGGGAAATTCCACTAGTACAACCCCTAATAATAAGCTTGGTGGAATTTTATAGGAAAGGGACTTCTAATTGACCCTAACATGCTTTAAGTGTGGTGGATATGCATGCCAGAAACATGTTGAGGATGCAAGTGGACCTAATGATCCAAAAATTTTAGGGAGTAGAAAAAATCAAATTCTCAAGTGGCTGGATATCTACCAGGGCCAAACAATCCACTTTTTGCCTATCACATATACTTTTTCGAACTATCTCTCTCTGAATTTGTGCATTTCCTTTTTGGATGTTCTAATTTGTTTTCAAATGCAAACTTGAGTTTTCACTCTCCCATTTTTCTTGTAAACAAAAAAGATACAAGGCGTAACAAAATGAAAATTTTAGAGTTCATGTTAACAAAAAAAATTTGAAAATTATTTCAAGCACTAAAAATGAACTCCAAGGTTTTGTTATCCATGTTCGGGAAATTCCACCAGTACAACCCCTAATAATAAGATCGGTGGAGTTTCATAGGAAAGGGACTTCTAACTGATCCTAACCTGCTTTTAGTGGATATGCATGCTAGAAACTTGTTGAGGATCCAAGTCAACCTAATGATACAAAAATTTGACGAAGTAGAAAAAATGAAATTCTCAAATGGTTGGATATTTACCATGGCCAAACAACCCACTTTTTGCCTATCCTTAAATATCACAGATACTTTTTGGAACTATCACTCTCAGCATTTGTGCATTTCCATTTTGGATGTTCAAATTTGTTTTCAGATCCAAACTTGAGTTTTCACACTCCCGTTTTTCTCGAAAAAAAAAAAAAGATACAAGGCATAACAAAAATAAAATTATAGACTTCATATATGCAAAAAAAATTTCAAAATTATTTAACGCACCAAAAATGTACTCCAAGGTTTTGTTAACTATGTTTGGGAAATTCCACCAGTACAACCCCTAATAATAAGATCAGTGGTGTTTTAAAGGAAAGGGACTTCTAACTGATCCTAACATGCTTTTAGTGTGGTGGATATGCATGCCAGAAACTTGTTGACGATCCAAGCGAACCTAATGATACAAAACTTTCACGAAGTAGAAAAAACGAAATTCTCAAATGGTTGGATATTTACCAGGGCCAAACAATCCACTTTTTGCCAATCCTTAAATATCACAGATACTTTTTGGAACTATCACTCTCAGCATTTTTACATTTCCATTTCGGATGTTCAAATTTCTTTTCAGATCCAAACTTGAGTTTTCACACTCCCGTTTTTCTCATAAACAAAAAAGATATATGGCATACGAAAATCAAAATTTAGAGTTCATGTAAGCAAAAAAAAATTAAAAATTATTTCACGCACTAAAAATGAAATCCAAGGTTTTCTTATCCATGTTTGGGAAATTCCACCAGTACAACCCCTAATAAAATTTTATAGGAAGGGGACTTCTAACTGATCCAAACATGCTTTAAGCGTGGTGGATATGCATCCCAGAAACATGTTGAGGATGCAACTAGACCTAATGATCCAAAAATTTCAAGGAGTAGAAAAAATTAAATTCTCAAGTGGTTGGATATTTACGAGGGCCAAACAACCCACTTTTTGCTTGTCCTTAAAACTCATAGATACTTTTTGGAACTATCTCTCTCCGCATTTGTGCATTTCCATTTTAGATGTTCAAATTTGTTTTCAGATCCAAACTTGAGTTTTCACTCTCCCATTTTTCTCGTAAACAAAAAAGATATAAGGCATAACAAAATGAAAATTTAAGAGTTCATGTATGCAAAAAAAATTTCAAAATTATTTCACGCTCTAAAAAGGAACTCCAAGGTTTTGTTATCCATGTTTGGGAAATTTCACTACTACAACCCCTAATAATAAGCTTGGAGGAATTTTATTGGAAAGGGACTTCTAACTGATCCTAACATGCTATAAGAGTGGTGGATATGCATGCCAGAAACATGTTGAGGATGCAAGTGGAACTAATGATCCAAAAATATTTAGGAGTAGAAAAAATCAAATTCTCAAGTGGTTGGATATTTACATGGGCCAAACAAACGCACCTTTTTCCTATCCTTAAAAATCATTGATACTTTTAAGAACTATCTCTCTCAGCATTTGTGCATTTCCATTTTGGATGTTCAAATTTGTTTTCAGATCCAAACTTGAGTTTTCACTCTCCCATTTTTCTCATAAACAAAAAATATATAAGGCATAATAGAATGAAAATTTTAGAGTTCATGTATGCAAAAAAAAATTTGAAAATTATTTCACGCACTAAAAATGAACGCTTTGTTATCCATGTTAGGGAAATTCCACTAGTACAACCCCTAATAATAAGCTTGGTGGAATTTTATAGGAAAGGGACTTCTAACTAATACTAACATGCTTTAAATGTGGTGGATATGCATGCCAAAAAATTGTTGAGGATGCAAGAGGACCAAGTGATCCAAAAATTTCAAGGAGTAGAAAAAATCAAATTCTGAAGTGGTTGGATATTTACCAATCCAAACAACCCAATTTTTGCCTATCCTTAAAACTCACAGTTACTTTTTGGAACTATCTCTCTCAGCATTTGTGCATTTCCATTTCGGATGTTCAAATTTGGTTTCATATCCAATCTTGAGTTTTCACTCCCCCATTTTTCTCATAAACAAAAAAGGTATAAGGTATAAGAAAATAAAAATTTAGAGTTCATGTATGCAAAAAAAATTAAAAATTATTTCACGCACTAAAAATGAACTCCAAGGTTTTGTTATCCATGTTTGGGAAATTCCACCAGTACAACCCCTAAAAATTTTTTATAGGAAAGGGACTTCTCAATGATCCTAACATGCTTTAAGTGTGGTGGAAATGCATGCCAGAAACATGGTTAGAATGCAAGTTGACCTAATGATCCTAAAATATCAAGGAGTAGAAAAAATCAAATTCTCAAGTAGTTGGATATTTACCAGGGCCAAACAACCCACTTTTTGCATATCCTTAAAAATCACAGATACTTTTTAGAAATATCTCACTCTGCATTTGTGCATTTCCATTTTGGATGTTCAAATTTGTTTTCAGATTCAAACTTTAGTTTTCACTCTCCCATTTTTCTCGTAAACAAAAAAGATAAGGCATACAAAAATGAAAATTGTTGAGTTCGAGTATGCAAAAAAAAATTAAAAATTATTTCACGCACTAAAAATGAACTCCAAGGTTTTGTTATCCATGTTTGGGAAATTCCACTATGGCAATCCCAAATAATAAGCTTCGCGGAATTTTATAGGAAAGGTACTTCTAACTGATCCTAACATGCTTTATGTGTGGTGGATATGCATGCAAGAAACATGTTGAGAATGCCAGGGGACCTAATGATCCAAAACTTTCAAGGTGTAGAAAAAATCAAATTCTCAAGTGGTTGGATATTTACCAGGGCCAAATAACCCACTTTTATCCTATCCTCATAAATCACAGAAACTTTTTGGCACTATCTCTCTCAGCATTTGTGCATTTCAATTTTGGATGTTCAAATTTCCTTTCAGATCCAAACTTGAGTTTTCACTCTCCCATTTTTCTCATAAACAAAAAAGAAATAAGGAATAAGCAAATGAAAATTTTAGAGTTCAAGTGAGCAAACAAAATTGAAAAGTATTTCATACACTAAAAATGAAGTCCAAGGTTTTGTTATCCATGTTGGGAAATTCCACTAGTACAACCCGTAATAATAAGCATGGTGGAATTTTATAGGAAAGGGACTTCTAACTGATCCTAACATGCTTTAAGTGTGGTGGATATGCATGCCAGAAACATGTTGAGGATGCAAGAGGACCAAATGATCCAAAAATTTCAAGGAGTAGAAAAAATTAAATTCTCAAGTGGTTGAATATTTTCCAGGGCCAAACAACCCACTTTTTGCCCATCCTTAAAACTCACATTTACTTTTTGGAACTATCTCTCTCAGCATTTGTGCATTTCCATTTTGGATGTTGAAATTTGTTTTCATATCCAAACTTGACTTTTCACTCTCCCATTTTTCTCGTAAACAAAAAAGATATAAGTCATAACAAAAAGAGTTCATGTATGCAAAAAGAATTTGAACATTATTTTACGCACTAAAAATGAACTCCATGGTTTTGTTATCCATGTTAGGGAAATTCCACTAGTACAACCCCTAATAATAAGCTTGGTGGAATTTTATAGGAAAGGGACTTCTAACTCATCCTAACATGCTTTAAGTGTGGAGGATATGCATGCAAGAAACATGTTGAGGATGCAAGTAGACCTAATGATCCAAAAATTTCAGGGAGTAGAAAAAATCAAATTCTCAAGTGGTTGGATATTTACCAGGGCCAAAAGAACCCACTTTTTGCCTATCCTTAAAAATCAAAGATACTTTTTGGAACTATCTCTCTCAGCATTTGTTCATTTCCTTTTTGGATGTTCAAATTTGTTTTCAGATCCAAACTTGAGTTTTCACTCTCCCATTTTTCTCGTAAACAAAAAAGATAATAGGCATACCAATATGAAAATTTTAGAGTTCATGTATGCAAAAAAAATTTTGAAAATTATTTCACGCACTAAAAACGAACTCCGAGGTTTTGTTAGCCATGTTTGGGAAATTCCACTAGTGCAATCCCAAATAATAAGGTTGGTGGAATTTTATAGGAAAGGAACTTCTAACTGATCCTAACAAGCTTTATGTGTGGTGGATATGCATGCGAGAAATATGTTGACGATGCAAGAGGACCTAATGATCCAAAAATTTCAAGGAGTAGAAAAAATCAAATGCTCAAGTAGTTGGATATTTACCAGGGCCAAACAACCCACCTTTTGCTTGTCTTTAAAAACTCGCAGATACTTTTTGGAACTATCTCTCTCAGCATTTTTGCATTTCCATTTTGGATGTTCAAATTTGTTTTCATATCCAAACTTGAGTTTTCACTCTTACATTTTTCTCTTAAAAAAAATATATCAGGCATAACAAAATGAAAATTTTAAAGTTCAAGTATGCAAAAAAAAATTGAAAATTATTTCACACACTAAAAATGAACTCCAAGGTTTTGTTACCCATGTTTGGGAAATTCCACTAGTACAACCCCTAATAATAAGCTTGGTGGAATTTTATAGGAAAGCGACTTCTAACTGATCCTAACATGCTTCAAGTGTGGTGGATATGTATGCCAGAAACATGTTGGGGATGCAATTGGACCTAATGATCCAAAAATTTCAAGGAGTAGAAAAAATCAAATTCTCAAGTGGTTGGATTTTTACCTGGGCCAAACTACCCACTTTTTTCCTATCCTTAAAAATCACCGATACTTTTTGGAACTATCTCTCTCAGTATTTGTGCATTTCCATTTTGGATGTTCAAATTTGTTTTCAAATCCAAACTTGAGTTTTCACTCTCCCATTTTTTCTTCTAAACAAAAAAGATATAAGGCATAACAAAATGAAAATTTTAGAGTTCATGTATGCAAAAAAAAATTGAAAATTCTTTCACGCACTAAAAATGAACTCCAAGGTTTTGTTATCCATGTTTGTAAAACTCCACTAGTACAACATCTAATAATAAGCTTGGTGGAATTTTATAGGAAAGGCACTTCTAACTGATCCTAACATGCTTTAAGTGTGCTGGATATGCATGCCAGAAACATGTTGAGCATGCAAGTGGACATAATGATCCAAATATTTCGAGTAGAAAAACAAAATTCACAAGTGGTTGGATATTTACGAGGGCCAAACAACCCACTTTTTGCCTATCCTTAAAAGTCACAGATACTTTTTGGAACTATCTTTCTCAGCATTTGTGCATTTCCATTTTGGATGTTCAAATTTGTTTTCAGATCCAAACTAGAGTTTTCACTCTCCCATTTTTCTCGTAAAAAAAAAAGATATAAAGCATAACAAAGTGAAAATTTTAGAGTTCATGTATGCAAAAACTAAATTGAAAATCATATCATGCACTAAAAATGAACTCTATAGTTTCGTTATCCATGTTTGCGAAATTCCACTAGTACAACCCCTAATAATAAGCTCGATGGAATTTTATAAGAAAGGGACTTCTAACTTTTCCTAACACGCTATAAGTGTGGTGGATATGCATGCCAGAAACATGTTGAGGATGCAAGTGGACCTAATGATCAAAAAATTTCAAGGGGTAGAAAAAATCAAATTCTCAAGTGGTTGGATATTTACCAGTGCCAAACCACCCACTTTTTGCCGATCCTTAAAACTCAAAGATACTTTTTGGAACTATCTCTGTCAGCATTTGTGCATTTCCATTTTGGATGTTCAAATTTGCTTTCATATCCAAACTTGTGTTTTGACTCTCCCATTTTTCTCGTAAACAAAATAGATATAAGGCATAAATAAATGAAAATTTTAGAGTTCATGTATGCAAAAAAAATTTGAAAATTATCTCACGTACTAAAAATGAACTCAGGGGTTTTGTTATCTATGTTTGGGAAATTCAACCTGTAAAAACCCTAATAATAAGCTTGGTGGAATTTTATTGGAAAGAGACTTCTTACTTATCCTAACATCCTTTAAGTGTGGTGGATATGCATGCCAGAAACATGTTGAGGATGCATGTGGACCTAATGATCCAAAAATTTCAAGGAGTAGAAAAAACCAAATTCTCAAGTGGTTGGATATTTACCAGGGCCAAACAACCCACTTTTATACTATCCTTAAAAATCACATATACTTTTTGGAACTATCTCTCTCAGCATTTGTGCATTTCCATTTTGGATGTTCAAATTTGTTTTCAGAACCAAAACTTGAGTTTTTACTCTCCCATTTTTTCGAGTAAACAAAAAGATATAAGGCATAACGAAATGAAAATTTTAAAGTTCATGTAAGCAAAAAAAAATTGAAAATTATTTCACACACTAAAAATGAACTCCAAGGTTTTGTTATTCATCTTTGGGAAATTCCACTTGTACAACCCCTTATAATAAGCTTGGTGGAATTTTATAGGAAAGGGACTTCTAACTGATCCTAACATGCTTGAGGTGTGGTGGATACGCATGCCCGAAACATGTTGAGGATGCAAGTGGACCTAATGATCCAAAAATTTCAAGGAGTAGAATAAATAAAATTCTCAAGTGGTTGGATATTTACCAGGGCCAAACAACCCACTTTTTGCCAAACCTTAAAAATCACATATAGTTTTTGGAACTATCTCTCTCAGCATTTGAGCATTTCCATTTTGGATGTTCAAATTTGTTTTCAGAACCAAAACTTGAGTTTTCACTCTCCCATTTTTCTCATAAACAAAAAAAGATATAAGGCATAACAAAAAAAAAATTTAGAGTTCATGTATTCATAAAAAATTTGAAAATTATTTCACGCACTAAAAATGAACTACCAGGTTTTGTTGTCCATTTTTGGGAATTCCACTAGTACAACCCCTAAGAATAAGCTTGGTGGATTTTATAGGAAAGGGACTTCTAACTGATCCTAACATGCTTTAAGTGTGGTGGATATGGATGCCAGAAACATGTTGAGGATGCAAGAGGACCTACTGATCCAAAAATTTCAAGGAGTAGAAAAAATAAAATTCACAAGTGGTTGGATATTTACCAGGGCCAAACAACCCACTTTTTGCCTATCCTTAAAACTCAAAGATACTTTTTGGAACTATCTCTCTTAGTATTTGTGCATTTCCATTTTGGATGTTCAAATTTGTTTTCATATCCAAACTTGAGTTTTCATTCTCCCATTTTTCTAGTAAATAAAAAAGATATGAGGCATAACAAAATAAAAATTTTAGAGTTCATGTATGCAAAAAAATATGAAAATTATTTCACACACTAAAAATGAACTCCAAGGTTTTGTTATCCATGTTTGGAAAATTTCACTAGTACAACCTCTACTAATAAGCTTGGTGGAATTTTAAAGGAAAGGGACTTCTAACTGATCCTAACATGCTTTAAGTGATGTGGATATGCATGCCAGAAACATGTTGAGAATGCAAGTGGACCTAATGATCAAAAAATTTCGGGTAGAAAAAATCAAATTCTCAAGTGGTTGGATATTTACCAGGGTCAAACAACCCACTTTTTGGCTATCCTTAAAAATCACTGATACTTTTTGGAACTATCTCTCAGCATTTGTGCACTTCAATTTTGGATTTTCAAATTTGTTTTCAGATCCAAACTTGAGTTTTCTCTCTCCTTTTTTTCTAGTAAACAAAAAATATTTAAGGCATAATAAAATGAAAATTTAGAGGTCATGAATGCAAAAAAAATTTGAAAATTATTTCACGCACAAAAAATGAACACCAAGGTTTTGTTATGCCTGTTTGGGAAATTCCACCAGTACAACCCCTACTAATAAGTTTGGTGGAATTTTATAGGAAAGCGACTTCTAACTAATCCTAACATGCTTTAATTGTGGTGGATATGCATGCCAGAAAGTTGTTGAGGATGCAAGTGGACCTAATGGTCCAAAAATTTCAAGGAGTAGAAAAAATCAAATTCCAAAATGGTTGGATTTTTCCCGGGCCAAACACCCCACTTTTTGCCTATCCTTGAAAATCACAGATACTTTTTGGAACTATCTCTCTCAGCATTTGTGCATTTCCATTTTGGATGTTCAAATTTGTTTTCAGATCCAAACTTGAGTTTTCACTCTCCCATTTTTCTCGTAAAAAAATGACATAAGGCATAACAAATTAGAAAATTATTTCACGCACTAAAAATGAACTCCAAGTTTTTGTTATTCATGTTTGGGAAATTCCACTAGTACAACCCCTAATAATAAGCTTGGTGGAATTTTATAGGAATGGGACCTCTAAAGTATCCTAACATGCTTTAAGTGTGGTGGATATGCATGCCAGATACATGTTCAGGATGCAAGTGGACCTAATGATCAAAAAATTTCAAAGAGTAGAAAAAATAAATGCTCAAGTGGTTGTATATTTACCAGGGCCAAACAACCCACTGTTTGCCCATCCTTAAAAATCACAGATACTTTTTGGAACTATCTCTCTCAGCAATTGTGCATTTCCATTTTGGATGTTCAAATTGTTTTTCAGATCCAAACTTGAGTTTTCACTCTCCCATTTTTCTCGTAAACAAAAAAGATATAAGGCATAACAAAATGAAAATTTTAGATTTCATGTATGTAAAAAAAAATTTAAATTGTTCCACGCACTAAAAATGATATCCAAGGTTTTGTTATCGATGTTTGGGAAATTCCACTAGTACAACCCCTAATAATAAGTTTCATGGAATTTTATACGAAAGGGACTTCTAACGGATCCTAACATGCTTTATGTGTGGTGGATATGCATGCCAGAAACATGTTGAGGATGCAAGTGGACCTAATGATCTAAAATTTTCAAAGAGTAGAAAAAATCAATTTCTCAAGTAGTTGGATATTTACCAGGGCCATACAACCCACTTATTGCCTATCCTTAAAAATCACATATACATTTTGGAACTATCACTCTTAGCATTTGTGTATTTCCATTTTGGATGTTCAAATTTGTTTTCAGATCCAAACTTGAGTATTCACTCTCCCATTTTTCTCGTAAACAAAAAAGATATAAGGCTTAACAAAATGAAAGATTTAGAGTTCATGAATGCAAACAAAAATTGAAAATTATTTCGCTCACTAAAAATGAATTCCAATGTTTTGTTATCCATATTTGGGAAATTGCACTAGTACAACCGCAAATAATAAGCTTGGTTGAATTTTATAGATAAGGGACTTCTAACTGATCCTAACATGCTTTGAGTGTGGTGGATATGAATGCCAGAAACATGTTGAGGACGCAAGTAGACCTAATGTTCCAAAAATTAGAAGGAGAAGAAAAATTCAAATTCTCAAGTGGTTGGATATTTACAACGGCCAAACAACCCACTTTTTGCCTATCCTTAAAAATCACTGATTTTTTTGGAACTATCTCTCTCGGCATTTGTGCATTTACTTTTTGGATGTTCAAATTTGTTTTCAGATTTAAACTTGATTTTTCACTCTCCAATTATTCTCGTAAATAAATGAAAATTTTAGAGTTCATGTATGCAAAAAAAATTTGAAAATTATTTCACGCACTAAAAATGAACTCCAATGTTTTGTCATCCATGTTTGGGGAATCCCCTAGTACAACCCCTAATAATAAGCTTGGTGGAATTTTATAAGAAAGGGACTTCTAATTTATCCTAACATGCTTTTAGTGTGGTGGATATGCATGCCAAAAACATGTTGAGGATGCAAGTGGACCTAATGATCTAAAAATTTCAAGGCGTAGAAAAAATCAAATTCTCAGGTGGTTTGATATTTACAAGGGCCCAAAAACCCACTTTTAGCCTATCCTTAAAAATCACAGATACATTTTGGAACTATCTCTCTCATCATTTTTGTATTTCCATTTTCGATGTTCAAATTTGTTTTCAGATCCAAACTTGATTTTTCACTCTCCCATTTTTCTCATAAACAAAAAAGATAAAAGGCATAACAAAATGAAAGTTTTAGAGTTCATGTATGCAAAAAAAAATTGGAAATTATTTCACGCACTAAAAATGAATTACAAGGTTTTGTTATCCTTGTTTTGGAAATTCCACTAGTTCAACCGCGAATAAAAAGCATGGTGGAATTTTATAGGAAAGGGACTTCTAATTGATCCCAACACGCTTTTAAGTGTGGTGGATATGCATGCCAGAAACATGTTGAGGATGCAAGTGGACCTAATGATCCAAAAATTTCAAGAAGTAGAAATAATCAAATTCTCAAGTGGTGTGATATTTACTAGGGCCAAACAACCCACTTTTTGGCCTATCCTTAAATATCACAGATACTTTTTGGAACTATCCCTCTCAGCATTTGTGCATTTCCATTTCGGATGTTCAAATTTGTTTTTAGATCCAAACTTGAGTTTTCTCTCTCCCATTTTTCTCGTAAAGAAAAAAGATATAAGGCATAAAAAAATTATAATTTAAGAGTACATGTATGCAAAAAGAATTTGAAAATTATTTCACGCACTAAAAATGAACTCCAAGGTTTTGTTATCCTTGTTTGGGAAATTCCACTAGTACAACCCCTAATAATAAGCTTGGTGGAATTTTATAGGAAGGGGACTTCTAACTGATCCTAACATGCTTTAAGTGTGGTGGATATGTGTTGGAAGATGGGCTCAAGCCCACAAGCTCAAGACAAGAAACCCACACGTCAAAGGAGTGACATATGTATAAAATATGGTACTTTCCATAAAGATGGCATAGAAGTATAAATATGTGTTCCTTTTATGTGTTTTGTTTTATAAAGTTGTAGCCCTAAGGGTATTATAAAACTATAAATAAAGGCATTGGCTAAGAGGTAGGGCATTGAAGCACTCTCCTCTCTTTCCACAAATTCGTCCAGCCCTCATTTTTCTTTTTGATGCAACCCTCTTCTCCCTTAATCCAAACTCTCTTCTTCCACATTCTTCTTCTTCTCTTCTCCTTCTCTCTTCTTCTTCTTCTTATTTCTTGTTGATCTAAAGTTTCTTTCATGAGATCCTAAATTCTACATGGTATCAGAGCAAGGATTTTAGGATCTCTTCATGGAGTTATTATGAAATCTGTTCAAGAAGTTGTAAAAGGAGTTCAGTCATAAAGAGATAAGTTCATCATCTTCTTAGTTACCTTTTTTTTTTGTTTCCTTTTCTTATTTACATACTCCTTTTTACTGTGTTTCTTTACTTCTTGAATTTTTAGTCACATCAAGTTTAGATAAATCTTTATATGTTGTAAAGATTTATTTCTATGACTAAATTGATGTTATAATCGTGACTCCTTGTAAATCAATTGCAAGAGTGATCAAGATCATTTGCTGTTTGCATCTTATTAAGATTGATGGGTGAAATTCAATTACCTTTATGTAATTTGGATCCATCTCATTTGAGGTAGAATTCCAGCACATGTTGTTGTATCTTCTCCTACTTTAGGTTGCTCATGGGTTTGTGTTGTGTTGTTGGATGCCCATTACATGTTTGATGAAATGACAACAGCCATTTACCCTTTGTAGTTCCGTTTTTTTTAACTTCAACAATTGAATTTTTTCTTACATTGAACTCTCCCATGGGCTGAAGATAAATCTCTTCCAAGTGTCTTGGTTTGTCGTTAAGTCTTCTCTAAATTTTTGTCTATTGCTCGTTTGTGTTGGAGTTTGGATTAAGGCCTAATCGGTTGCATCTACTTTCTTCTCTTTGTTTTTATGAATACAAGAGAAGTTGAGTGTTGGCTGGATATTATTATCACTTTCTAAAGGCACAAATTTTTGATAATTTGGTGCTTGCCCTTGTGAAAGAAATTGGTTCTTGTTCTCTTTTGTTGGTGATTGATTTGGTCTACGGGTTCTTCAAATTACATAGAGTAATTGTTCTTTGAAGAAGGCCTTTTTCCTTGACCTCCATATTTTATTTGCCTCATCATGGAGATTGGATACAATAGTAATAAGAGTGATATTCTCCGTATTACTACAATTCCACTTAGAGGTCTCTCCAATTACATGAGCTGGTCACAATCAGTTCGGAGGGTTTTTATTACTCATGACCTCTTGAGCCACGTTGTTAACTTTCCTCCTCCGATTGATGATGAAGATGCGTCCTACCACAAGTGGGTTAAGGATGATAACATGGTGATAAGTTGGCTCATTAATAGCATGGAAGAGCAGGTAACCAACAATGTGGTCCACTTGGAAACCGCCAAGAACATATGGGACACTTGTGCCAAGCTTTACTCAAGCACTGCTTCATTACAAAAAATATATGATGTCTTACAAAACATGCTGCATACGAAACATGGAGATAATATTCATGAATTTTTGGCACGATTTCGCGGTCTTCTTCAAGAATGGAAACTAGCTCAGTCATATTCCACTGATATTGCCATTCAAGAACGACAAAGAGAAGCTTTGGTAGCAGCCATTTGCTTATCGAATATTAAACCATACCTTGAGGTGGCCAAAACTCAACTTCTAAGTTCTTCTGCTCTTCCATCCTTCGATGATATTAGTGCTACATTACTTAGGATACCGGATCCATCCCCTCCTTCTCCTATTGATGCTCCATCGGTGATGTTCTCTGGAAATCGGGGAACTATGAGAGGGGGCTGAAAATAGAGGTGGTAGAATGGGTCAGAATTCTTTTTGTACTGAACCTCAACTTTGCACTTATTGTGGACGTCAAAACCACCTTGTGGCATCATGCTGGAAACTTCATGGCAAGCCTGATTGGGCCACAGCTAACCCAGTCTCAGTTAACGTTGAGAAAAATGAAGATAAGGCTGAATCATCATCCGGAAATGTGACTCTTATATCTGAGGACTGTGCTGCATTTCAGAAAATGAAGTCCTTCATGGAATCATCTATTCCCTCATCATCTACTGCTGCCACAACTTTTGCCTCAGGTATGCTTTCTTCCTCTTCTTCCTCTTCCTCTTGGAGCATCGACTCCGGGGTCTCTGAACATCTATTAGGTAACAAACACTTGTTGCAGTCCTTATCTACTTGTTATTCTCATAAATTCGTTACTACTGCTGATGGTACCCAAACCAAGGTCCTTGGCAAAGGTTCCTCCTCTCTTACTTCATCTATTCCCCTTCAAGATGTTTTGTTTGTTCCTCAATTTCCTTTAAATTTTCTCTTGGTTAGCCAATTGACCAAACAATTAAATTGCTCTATCACCTACTCACCGTCTTCTTGTGTCTTTCAGGATCTCACTACGAAGCGAGTGATTGGTGGCGGCCATGAAAAGGGGGGTTTTTACTACTTCACTCTTCCACCATTAGCTGCATTATCGTCCACTACATCTGAGGCCCAACTTTGGCACAACCGACTTGGTCATCCATCTACCCCTTCACTTCGTTCTTTGGTTCCTTCTTTAAAAGGACTTTCTAATATCAGTTGTGAGGTTTGTCAATTAAGTGAACATGTCAGGAGTACATATTCTCCTCGTCTTACAACTACAAGTACTGCTCCGTTTGAGCTAATACATTCTGATGTATGGGGCCCTTTATGTGTCTCAAATATTTCCCAAGTTAAATATTTTGTCATTTTTGTTGATGATTTTACTCGAGTGACTTGGTTATTTCTATTTAAAGAGCGTTCCGAAATTCTTTCTTTGTTTAAAAATTTTCATGCTATGGTCTTGACACAATTTGGGAAGAAAATTCAAACCCATAGATTTGGGAATACATGTCTCATGACTTCAAATCATTTTGTGAGAGTAATGGGCTTATTCATCAAACATCATGTGCCTATACTCCTCAACAAAATGGTGTTCCTGAAAGGAAGAATCGTCATCTTCTTGAAGTTGCTCGAGGCCTCCTCTACTCCATGAAGGTACCCTATTTCTATTGGCCTCATGCTATACTTACAACATGTTTTCTCATTAATAGGTTACCTTCATCTATCCTTCATCATAAAACTCCTTACTCTGTGTTATTTAATGGTGAAGATCCTTTTTCTCTTCCTTTGAAAGTGTTTGGATGTACGTGTTTTGTTCATGTTACATCCTCACATAAAAATAAACTTGATCCTCGGTCTATGAAGTGCATTTTTTTGGTATACTCTCACACCCAGAAAGGTTATGTCTGTTATAATCCTATCCTTCGGAGGATGTTTATCTCTAGGGACGTGACTTTCTTTGAGGACACTCCCTTCTACTCCTCCCATGATGCTCCTCCAGGATGGACTTGTCCTTCTACTACTCCTTGTCCACTTGTGCCGTTCAATCTTGAAGTGGATCCATCCCTTGATGCACCGGCCATACCTTCACCTGTGGAGTTGTCAGATCCACCTGAGTTAAGTCCTTCTCCTCCCATGTATGGGCCTGAATTTGATACTCGGCCTATTGCTTGAAGAAAAGAACATCGCTCCTGTACTACTTCGCATCCTATCTCAAATTTTATGTCTCACCATCGCTTGTCTTCCGAGTGTTTTTAGTTTCTTGTGTCCCTTTCTTCTACTTCCATTCCACAGTCGTATTAGGAGGCCCTAAGACATCTAGGATGGAAGGCCGCTATGGATGAAGAAATGGACGCCTTATATGAAAATCAAACCTAGTACTTAACATAACTCCCAAAAGGTAAAAGACCGATTGGTTGTAGATGGTTTTTTTTGGTGAAACATCATCCGGATGTATCAGTTGCTCGTCTTAAAGCTCGACTAGTTGCTAAGGGCTATACGCAGTGCTATGGGATAGATTATGAGGAGACCTTCTCTCCTATTGCAAAATTGAATTCGGTACGCATCATCTTATCTATTGCTGCTAACTCTTCATGGCCCGTCTATTAGTTGGATGTTAAAAATGCTTTTTTAAATGGTGATATCAGTGAGGAAATTTATATGGTTCAACCACCTGGTTATGTGGTTGAGGGGCAGTTAGTATGCCGATTAAAAAAGTCTTTATATGGACTTAAGCAATCCCCTTGGGCTTGGTTTGATAAATTTAGTCAAACACTCCTACGGTTTGGTTTTCATCGGTGCTCAGTTGATCATTCCGTATATTATAAAGATACAGACAAAGGGAAAATATTATTGGCCATATACGTGGATGATATTATCTTAACCGGTGATGATGTTTTGAGCATACAAGAGGTGAAACAGATGGTATGTCAGGAATTCAAGAATAAAGACCTTGGTATGCTTAAATATTTTTTGGGTATAGAAGTTCTTCAATCCAAACATGGGATAATATTGTCTCAAAGGAAATATGTCTTGGATCTCCTTGAAGAAACAGGAATAAAGGGTTGTAGACCAGTTGACACACCTATGGATACAAATGTAAAATTATGTGCCACAAATGAAGAAAATATTGATATTGGAAAATATCAAAGACTCATGGGAAAATTGATTTATCTCACGGTAACTAGGCCAGACATATCATATGCTGTAAGTGTGGTGAGTCAATTCATGCACAAACCACAAATTACCCACTGGCAGGCTTTAGAGAGAATATTACATTTATCTAAAAGGAGCTTCAGGAAGAGGATTGCTGTATAAAAAACATGGGCACTTCAATATAAAAGGCTTCTCAGATGCAGATTGGGCTGGATCTCCTGATGATAGAAAATCTACATCAGGATATTGTTCTCTGGTTGGGGAAAACTTGGTTACATGGAAAAGTAAGAAGAAAAATGTGGTTGCAAGATCTAGCACCGAAGCAGAATATAGAGCTATGGCCCATACTGTTAGTGAACTTTTATGGATTAGGACCCTTCTTACTGAACTAGGTTTTTAAAGAAAGGGGTCCATGAATCTGCATTGTGATAATCAAGCAGCTATTCGTATCACTTCAAATCCAGTTTTTCATGAAAGAACTAAACATATTGAGGTGGATTGTCATTTTATACGGGAGAAGTTTCAAGCAGGAATAATCTCTCTCAAACATGTGTCATCTCAAGAGCAAGTAGCTGATATTCTCACTAAACCCGTTACATCTAAAATCTTATCGTTTATATGTGGCAAGCTTGGTATTTATGATGTCTTTTCTCCTCCAGCTTGAGGGGGAGTGTTGGAAGATACGCTCAAGCCCACAAGCTCAAGACAAGAAGCCCACATGTCAAAGGAGTGGCATATGTGTAAAATATGGTACTTTCCATAAAGATGGCATAGAAGTGTAAATATGTGTTCCTTTTATGTCTTTTGTTTTATCAAGTTGTAGCCCTAACGGTATTGTGAAACTATAAATAAAGGAATTGGCTAAGAGGTAGGGCATTGAAGCACTCTCCTCTCTTTCCACAAATTCGTCCAGCCCTCAATTTTCTTTTTGACGCAACCCTTTTCTCCCTTAATCCGAACTCTCTTCTTCCACGTTCTTCTTCTTCTCTTCTCCTTCTCTGTTCTTCTTCTCCTTCTTCCTTGTTGATCTAAAGTTCCTTTCATGAGATCCTAAATTCTACAATATCCATGCCAGAAACATGTTGAGGATGAGAGTTGACCTAATGATCAGAAAATTTCAAGGAGTAGAAAAAATCAAATTCTACAGTGGTTGGATATTTACTAGGGCCAAACAACCCACTTTTTGCCTATCCTTAAAAATCACAGACACTTTTTGGAACTATCTCTCTCAGCATTTGTGCATTTCAATTTTGGATGTTCAAATTTTGTTTCAGATGCAAACTTGAGTTTTCACTCACCCATTTTTCTCGTAAACAAAAAAGATATAAGGCATAACAAAATGAAAATTTAAGAGTTCATGTATGCAAAAAAAATTGAAAATTATTTAACGCACTAAAAATGAACTCCAAGGTTTTCTAATCCATGTTTACGAAATTCCACTAGTACAACGCCGAATAATAAGCTTGGTGGAATTTTATAGGAAAGGGACTTCTAACTGATCCTAACATGCTTTAAGTGTGGTGGATATGCATGCCAGAAACATGTTGAGGATGCAAGTGGACCTAATGATCCAAAATTTTCAAGAAGAAGAAAAAATCAGCTTCTCAAGTGGTTGGATATGTACCAAGGCCAAACAACCCACTTTTTGCCCATCCTTAATATCACAGATAATTTTTGGAATTATCTCTCTCACCATTTGTGCATTTCTATTTTGGATAATCAAATTTGTTTTCAGATCCAAACTTGAGTTTTCACTCACCCATTTTTCTCGTAAACAAAAAAGATATAAGGCATAACAAAATGAAAATTTTAGAGTTCATGTATGCAAACAAAATTTGAAAATTATTTCACGCACTAAAAATGAACTCCAAAGTTTTGTTATCCTTGTTTAAGAAATTCCACTAGTACAACCCTAAACAATAAGCTTGGTGGAATTTTAAATGAAAGGGACTTGTAACTGATCCTAACATGCTTTAAGTTTGGTGGATATGCATGCCAGAAATATGTTAAGGATGCAAGTGGACCTCATGATCCAAAAATTTCAAGGAGTAGAAAATATCAAATTCTCAAGTGGTTGGATATTTACCAGGGCCAAACAACCCACTTTTTTCCCATCCTTTAAATCACAGATACTTTTTGGAACTATCTCGCTCAGCATTTGTGCATTTCTATTTTGGATGTTCAAATTTCTTTTCAGATCCAAACTTTACTTTTCACTCTCCCATTTTTCTCGTAAACAAAAAAGATATAAGGCATAACAAAATGAAACTTTTAGAGTTCATGTCTGCAAAAAAAATTGGAAAATTATTTCACGCACTAAAAATGAACTCCAAAGTTTTGTTATCCTTCTTTACGAAATTTCACTAGTACAACCCCAAATAATAAGCTTGGTGGAATTTTAAATGAAAGGGACTTCTAACCGATCCTAACATGCTTTAAGTGTGGTGGATATGCATGCCAGAAACATGTTGAGGATGCAAGTGGACCTAATGATCAAAAAATTTTGAGTAGAAAAAATCAAATTCTCAAGTGGTTGGATATTTACCTGGACCAAACCACCCACTTTTTGCCCATCCTTTAAATCACAGATACTTTTTGGAACTATCTCGCTCAGCATTTGTGCATTTCTATTTTGGATGTTCAAATTTCTTTTCAGATCCAAACTTGACTTTTCACTCTCCCATTTTTCTCGAAAACAAAAAAGATATAAGGCATAACAAAATGAAAATTTTAGAGTTCATGTATGCAAAAAAAATTTGAAAATTATTTCACGCACTAAAATTGAACTCCAAGGTTTTGTTATCCATGTTTGGGAAATTCCACTAGTACAACCCATAATAGTTAGCTTGGTGAAATTTTATAGGAAAGGGAGTTCTAACTGATCCTAACATGCTTTAAGTGTGGTGGATTTGCATGCCAGAAACATGTTGAGGATGCAAGTGGACCTAATGATCAGAAAATTTCAAGGAGAAGAAAAATTCAAATTCTGAAGTGGTTGCATAATTACCAGGGCCAAACAACCCACTATTTGCCTATCCTTAAAAATCTCAGATACTTTTTGGAACTATTTCTCTCAGCATTTGTGCATTTCCATTTTGGATGTTCAAATTTGTTTTCAGATCCAAACTTGAGTTTTCGTTGTCCCATTTTTCTCGCAAAAAAAAAAAAAGATATAAGGCATAACAAAAAGAAAATTTTAGAGTTCATGTATGCAAAAATTATTTGAAAATTATTTCAAGCCCTAAAAATGAACTCCAAGGTTTAGTTATCCATGTTTGGGAAATTCCACTAGTACAAACCCGAATAATAAGCTTGGTCGAATTTTATAGGAAAGGGACTTCTAACTGATCCTAACATGCTTTAAGTGTCATGGATATGCATGCCAGAAACAACTCTAGGATGCAAGTGGACCTAATGATCCAAAAATTTCAAAGAGTAGAAAAAATCAAATTCTCAAGTAGTTGGATACTTACCAGGGCCAAACAATCCACATTTTGCCCATCCTTAAAAATCATAGATACTTTTTGGAACTATCTCTCTCAGCATTTTTACATTTCCATTTTGGATGTCCCTATTTGTTTTCAGATCCAAACTTGAGTTTTCACTCTCCCATTTTTCTCGGAAACAAAAATGATATAATGCATAACCAAAAGAAAATTTTAGAGTTCATGTATGCTAAAAAAATTTGAAAATTATTTCACGAACTAAAAATGAACTCATAGGTTTTGTTATCCATATTTGGGAAATTCCACTAGTACAAACCCTAATAATAAGCTTGGTGGAATTTTATAGGAAAGGGACTTGTAACTGATCCTAACATGCTTTTAGTGTGGTGGATATGCATGCCTGAAACATGCTGAGGATACAAGTGGTCCTAATGATCAAAAAATTTCAAGGAGTAGAAAAAATTAAATACTCAAGTTGTTGGATATTTACCGGGGCCAAACAACCCACTTTTTGCCTATCCTTAAAAATCAAAGATACTCTTTGGAACTATCTCTCTCAGAATTTGTGCATTTCCATATATGATGTTCAAATTTGTTTTCAGATCCAAACTTGAGTTTTCACACTCCCATTTTTCTCGTAAACAAAAAAGATATAAGGCATAACAAAATGAAAGTTTTAGAGTTCATGTATGCAAAAACAATTTGAAAATTATTTCACGCACTAAAAATGAACTCTAATGTTTTGTTATCCTTGATTGGGAATTCCACTAGTAAAACCCCGAATAATAAGCTTGGAGGAATTTTATAGGAAAGGGAGTTCAAACTGATCCTAACATGCTTTATGTATGGTGGTTATGCATGGGAGAAACATGTTGAGGATGCAAGTGGACCTAATGATCCAAAAATTTCAAGGAGAAGAAAAATTCAAATTCTGAAGTGGTTGGATATTTTCCAGGGCCAAACAACCCACTTTTTGCCTATCCTTAAAAATCATAGATTCTTTTTGGAACTATCTCTCTCAGTATTTGTGCATTTCCATTTTGGATGTTCAAATTTGTTTTTAGATCCAAACTTGAGTTTTCACTCTCCCATTTTTCTCGTAAACAAAAAAGATATAAGGCATAACAAAATGAAAATTTTAGAGTTCATGTATGCAAAAAAAATTTGAAAATTATTTCAAGCACTAAAAATGAACTCCATGGTTTTGTTATCCATGTTTGGGAAATTCCACTGGTAAAACCCCTAATAATAACCCTGGTGGAATTTTATAGGAAAGGGACTTCTAATGGATCCTAAAATGCTTTAAGTTTGGTGGATATGCATGCCAAAAACTTGTTGAGGATGCAAGTGGACCTAATGATCAAAAAATTTCAAGAAGTAGCAACTATCAAATTCTCAAGTGGTTTGATATTTACCAGGGCCAAACAACCCACTTTTTGCCTATCCTTAAAAATCACAGATACTTTTTGGAACTATCTCTCTCAACATTTGTACATTTCTATTTTGGATGTTCAAATTATTTTTCAGATCCAAACTTGAGTTTTCACTCTCCCATTTTTATCGTAAGCAAAAATGATATAAGGCCTAACAAAATGAAAATTTTGGAGTTCATGTAAGCAAAAAGAAATTTGAAAATTATTTCATGCAAACAAAATGAACTCCGAGGTTTTATTATCCTTGTTTGGGAAATTCCACAAGTACAACCCCTAATAATAAGCTTGGTGGATTTTATAGGAGAGGGACTTCTAACTGGTCCTAACATGGTTTAATTGTAGTGGTTATGCATGCCAAAAACATGTTGGGAATGCATGTGGACTTAATGATCCAAAAATTTCAAGCATAAGAAAAATTCAAATTCTGAAGTGGTTGGATATTTACCAGGGCCAAAGAACCCACTTTTTGCCTATCCTTAAAAATCACAGATTCTTTTTGGAACTATCTCTCTCAGTATTTGTGCATTTCCATTTTTGATGTTCAAATTTGTTTTCTGATCCAAACTTGAGTTTTCACTCTCCCATTTTTCTCATAAACAAAAAATATATAAGGCATAACAAAATGAAAATTTTAGAGTTCATGTATGCAAAAAAAAATTGAAAATTATTTCACGCACAAAAAATGAACTCCAAGGTATTGTTATCCTTATTTGGGAAATTCCACTAGTACAAACCCTAATAATAAGCTTGGTGGAATTTTATAGGAAATGGACTTCTAACTGATCCTAACATGCTTTAAGTGTGGTGGATATGCATGCCAGATATATGTTGACGATGCAAGTGGACCTAATGATTGAAAAATATCAAGGGGTAGAAAAAATCAAATTCTCAAGTGGTTGGATATTTAGAAGGGCAGAAAAACCCACTTTTTGCCCATCCATAAAAATCACAGATACTTTTTGGATCTATCTCACTCAGCATTTGTGCTTTTCCATTTTGGATGTTCAAATTTGTTTTCAGATCCAAACTTGACTTTTCATGCTCCCATTTTTCTCGTAAACAAAAAAGATATAAGGCATAACAAAATGAAAAGTTAAGCGTTCGTGTATGCAAAAATAAATTTGAAAATTATTTCACGCGCTAAAAATGAACTCCAAGGTTTTGTTATCCATTTTTGCGAAATTCCACTAGTACAACCCCTAAAAAGAAGCTTGGTGAAATTTTATAGGAAAGGGACATCTAACTGATCCTAACATGCTTTAAGTGTGGTGGATATGCATGCCAGAAACATATTGAGGATGCAAGTGGACCTAATCATCCAAAAATTTGAAGGAGTAGAAAAAATCAAATTCTCAAGTGGTTGGATATATTACCAGGGCCAAACAACCCATTTTTTGCCTATCCTTAAAAATCACAGATACTTTTTTGAACTATCTCTCTCAGTATTTGTGCATTTCCATTTTTAATGTTCAAATTATTTTTCAGATTCAAACTTGAGTTTTCACTCTCCCATTTTTCTTGTAAACAAAAAAGATATAAGGCATAACAAAATGAAAGTTTTAGAGATCATGGATGCAAAAAAAAAATTGAAAATTATTTCACGCGCTAAAAATGAACTCCAAGGTTTTGTTATCCATGTTTTGGAAATTCCACTAGTAAAACCCCCAATAATAAGCTTGGTGGAATTTTATAGGAAAGGGACTTCTAACTGATCCTAACATGCTTTAAGTGTGGTGGATAAGCATGCCAAAAACATCTCTAGGATGCAAGTGGACCTAATGATCCAATAATTTCAAGGAGTAGAAAAAATATAATTCTCAAGTGGTTGGATATTTTACCAGGGCCAAACAACCCACTTTTGGCCTATCCTTAAAAATCACTGATACTTTTTGGAACTATCTCTCTCTGCATTTGTGCATTTCCATTGTGGATGTTCAAATTTGTTTTCAGATCCAAACTTGAGTTTTCACTCTCCAATTTTTCTCGTAAACAAAAAGATATAAGGCATAATAAAATGAAAGTTTTAGAGTTCATTTAAGCAAAAAAGAGTTTGAAACTTACTTCATGCACTAAAAATGAACTCCAAGTTTTTTTTATCCATGTTTGGGAAATTCCACTAGAACAACCCCGAATAATAAGCTCGTTGGAATTTTATTGGAAAGGGACTTCTAAATGATCCTAAGATGCTTTAAGTGTGGTGGATATGCATGCCAAAAACATCTCTAGGATGCAAGTGGACTTAATGATCCAAAAATTTCAAGGAATTTCAAGGAGTCAAAAAAATCAAATTGTCAAGTGGTTGGATATTTAGCAGAACCAGACAACCCACTTCTAGCATATCCTTAAAAATCATAGATACTTTTTGGAACTATCTCTCTCAGCATTTGTACATTTCCATTTTGGATTTTCAAATTTGTTTTGAGATCCAAACTTGAGTTTTCACTCTCCCATTTTTCTGGTAAACAAAAAAGATATAAGGCATAACAAAATGAAAATTTTAGAGTTCATGTATGCAAAATAAATTTGAAAATTATTTCACACACTAAAAATGAACTCCATGGTTTTGTTATCCATGTTTGGGCAATTCCAGTAGTACAACCCCCAAAAATAAGCTTGGTGGAATTTTATAGGAAAGGGATTTCTAACAGATCGTAACATGCTTTAAGTGTGGTGGATATGCATGCCAAAAACATGTTGAGGATGCAAGTGAACCTAATGATCAAAAAATTTAAAGGAGTAGAAAAAATCAAATTCTCAAGTGGTTGCATATTTAGGAGGGCTAAACAACCCACTCTTTGCCTATCCTTAAAAATCACAGATACTTTTTGGAACTATTTTTCTCAACATTTGTGCATTTCCATTTTGGATGTTCAAATTTTTTTTCAGATCCAAACTTCGAGTTTTCGCTGTCCCATTTTTCTCGTAAAAAAAAAGATATAAGGCATAACAAAAAGAAAATTTTAGAGTTCATGTATGCAAAAAAAAATTTGGAAATTATTTCAAGCACTAAAAATGAACTCCAAGGTTTTGTTATCCATGTTTGGGAAATTCCACTAGTACAAACCCGAATAATAAGCTAGGTGGAATTTTATTCGAAAGGGACTTCTAATTGATCCTAACATGCTTTAAGTGTCATGGATATGCATGCCAGAAAGAACTCTAGGAAGCAAGTGGACCTAATGATCCAAAAATTTCAAAGAGTAGAAAAAATCAAATTCTCAAGTAGTTGGATACTTACCAGGGCCAAACAATCCACTTTTTGCCTATCCTTAAAAATCACAGATACTTTTTCGAACTATCTCTCTCAGCATTTGTACATTTCCATTTTGGATGTTCAAATTTGTTTTCATATCCAAACTTGAGTTTTCACTCTCCCATTTTTCTCGGAAACAAAAAAGATATAATGCATAACCAAATGAAAATTTTAGAGTTCATGTATGCAAAATAATTTGAAAATTATTTCACGCACTAAAAATTAACTCAAAGGTTTTGTTATCCATGTTTGGGGAATTCCACTAGTACAAACCCCAATAATAAGCTTGGTGGAATTTTATAGGAAAGGGACTTCCAACTGATCCTAACATGCTTTTAGTGTGGTGGTTATGCATGCCAGAAACATGTTGAGAATGCATGTGGACTTAATGATCCAAAAATTTCAAGGAGAAGAAAAATTCAAATTCTGAAGTGGTTGGATATTTACCAGGGCCAAACAACCCACTTGTTACCTATCCTTAAAAATCACAGATTGTTTTTGGAACTATCTCTCTCAGTATTTCTGCCTTTCCTTTTTTGATGGTCAAATTATTTTTCCGATCCAAACTTGAGTTTTCACTCTCGCATTTTTCTCGTAAACAAAAAAGATATAAGGCATAACAAAATGAAAATTTTAGAGTTCATGTATGCAAAAAAAATTGGAAAATTATTTCACGCACTAAAAATGAACTCAAAGGTTTTGTTATCCATGTTTGGGAAATTCCACTGGTAAAACCCCTAATAATAATCTTGGTGGACTTTATAGGAAAGGGACTTCTAACTGATCCTAACATGCTTTAAGTGTGGTGGATATGCATGCCAGAAAAATTTTGAGGATGCAAGTAGACCTAATGATTAAAAAATTTAAAGAAGAAGAAACAATCAAATTTTCAAGTGGTTGGATATTTACCAGGACCAAACAACCCACTTTTTGCCTATCCTTAAAAATCACAGATTCTTTTTGGTACTATCTGTCAGAGCATTTGTGCATTTCCATTTTGGATGTTCAAATTTGTTTTCAGATCCAAACTTGAGTTTTCACTCTCCCATTTTTCTCGTAAACAAAAAAGATATAAGATATAACAAAACAAAAAATTTTAGAGTTCTTGTATGCAAAAAAAAAATTTCAAAATTATTTCACACACTAAAAATGAACTCCAAAGTTTTGTTATCCATGTTTTGGAAATTCCACTAGTACAACCCCTATTAATAAGCTTGGTGAAATTTTATAGGAAAGGGACTTCTAACTGATCCTAACATGTGTTAAGTGTTGTCAGTGTGCATGCCAGAAACATGTTGAGGATGCAAGCGGACCTATTGATCCAAAAATTTCAATGAGTAGAAAAAATCAAATTCTCTAGTGGTTGGATATTTACCAGGGCCAAACAACCCACTTTTTTCCTATCCTTAAAAATCACAGATACTTTTTGGAACTATCTCTCTCAGCATTTGTGCATTTCCATTTTGGATGTTCAAATTAGTTTTCAGATCCAAACTTGAGTTTTCACTCTCCCATTTTTCTCGTAAACAAAAAAGATATAAGGCATAACAAAATGAAAATTTAAGGGTTCAAGTTCGCAAAAAAAATTTTGAAAATTATTTCATGTGCAAAAAATTACTTTAAGGTTTTGTTATCTATGTTTGGGAAATTCCACTACTACAACCCATAATAATAAGCTTGGTGAAATTTTATAGGAAAGGGACTTCTAACTGATCCTAACATGCTTTAAGTGTGGTGGATATGCATGCCAGAAACATGTTGAGGATGCAAGTGGACCTAATTATCCAAAAATTTCAAGGAGTAGAAAAAATGAAATTCGGAAATGGTTGGATATTTACCTGGGCCAAATCGAACCCACTTTTTGCCAATCCTTAAAAATCACAGATACTTTTTGGGACTTTCTCTCACTGCATTTGTGCATTTCCATTTTGGAAGTTCAAATTTGTTTTCAGATCCAAACTTGTGTTTTCAATCTCCCATTTTTCTCGTAAACAAAAAAATGTAAGGCATAACAAAATGAAAAGTTTAGAGTTCATGTATGCAAAAAAAAATTGGAAAATTATTTCTCGCACTAATAATGAACTCCAAGGTTTTGTTATCCATGTTTGGGAAATACCACTAGTACAACCCCTAATAATAAGTTTGGAGGAATTTTATTGGAAAAGGACTTCTAACTGATCCTAACATGCTTTAAATGTGGTGGATATGCATGCGTGAAACATGTTGAGGATGCAAGTGGACCTAATGATCCAAAAATTTCGAGTAGAAAAAATCGAATTCTCAGGTGCTTGGATATTTACCAGGGCCAAACAACCCACTTTTTGGCTATCCTTAAAAATTACAGATACATTTTGGAACTGTCCCCCTCAGCATTTGTGCATTTCCATTTTGGATGTACAAATTTATTTTTAGATCCAAACTTGAGTTTTCAATCATCCATTTTTCTCGTAAAAAAAAAATATATTAGGCATAACAAAATGAAAATCTTAGAGTTCATATATGCAAAAAAAATTTGAAAATTATTTCACGCATTATAAATGAACTCCAAGGTTTTGTTATCCATGGTTGCGAAATTCCACTAGTACAACCCCTAATAATAAGCTTGGTGGAATTTTATAGGAAAGGGACTTCTAACTGATCCTAACATGCTTTAAGTGTGGTGGATATGCATGCTAGAAACATGGTGAGGATGCAAGGGGACCTAATGATCCAAAAATTTCAAGGCATAGAAAAAATCAAATTCTCAAGTGTTTGGATATTTACCAGGGCCAAACAACCCACTTTTTGCCTATCCTTAAAAATCTCTGATACTTTTTCAAGCTATCTCTCTCAGCATTTGTGCATTTCCATTTTGGATGTTCTAATTTATTTTCAGATCCGAACTTGAGTTTTCTCTCTCCCATTTTTCTCGTAAAAAAAAAAGATATAAGACATAACAAAATAAAAATTTTCGAGTTCGAGTATGCAAAAAAATTTGAAAGTTATTTCACGCACTAAAAATGAACTCCAAGGTTTTGCTATCCATGTTTGAGAAATTCCACTAGTACAACCCCTAATAATAAGCTTGGTGGAATTTTATTGGAAAGGGACTTCTAACTGATCCTAACATGCTTTAAGTGTGGTGGATATGCATGGCAGAAACATGTTGATGATGCAAGCAGACCTAATGATCCCAAAATTTCAAGGATTCAAAAAATTAAAATTCTTAAGTGGTTGGATATTTACCAGGGCCAAACAACCCACTTTTTTCCTATGCATAAAAATCACAGATAGTTTTTGGAACTATCTCTCTGAGTATTTGTGCATTTCCATTTTGGATGTTCAATTTTTTTCCAGATCCAAACTTGAGTTTTCACTCTCCAATTTTTCTCGTAAACTAAAAAGTTCTAAGGCATAACAAATGAAAATTTTATAGTTCATGTATGCAAACAAAATTTGAAAATTATTTCACGCACTTAAAATGAACTCATGGTTTTGTTATCCATGTTTGGGAAATTCCACGAGTACAACCCCTAATAATAAGCTTGGTGGAATTTTATAGGAAAGGGACTTCTGACAGATCCCAACATGCCAAAAACAAGTTGAGGATGCAAGAGGACCTAATGATCCAAAAATTTCAAGGAGTAGAAAAAATCAAATTCTCAAGTGGTTGGATATTTACCAGGGCCAAACAACCCACTTTTTGCCTATCCTTAAAATCACAGATACTTTTTTGAACTATCTCTCTCAGCATTTGTGCATTTCCGTTTTGGATGTTCAAATTTGTTTTCAGATCCAAACTTGAGTTTTCACTCTCCCATTTTTCTCATAAACAAAAAAGATATAAGGCATAAGAAAACCAAAATTTTAGAGTTCATGTATGCAAAAAAAAATTGAAATTTATTTCATGCACTAAAAATAAACTCCAAGGTTTTGTTATCCATTTTTTTGAAATTCCACTAGTACAACCCTTAATAATAAGCTTGGTGGAATTTTATAGGAAAGGGACTTCTAACTGATCCTAACATGCTTTAAGTGTGGTGGATATGCATGCAAAACACATGTTGAGCTTGCAAGAGGACCTAATGATCCAAAAATTTCAAGGAGTAGAAAAAATGAAATTCTCAAATGTTTGAATATTTACCAAACAACCCACTTTTTGCCTATCCTAAAAAGTCACAGATAGTTTTTGGAACTATCTCACTCAGCATTTGTGCATTTCCATTTTGGATCTTCAAATTTTTTTTCAGATCCAAACTTGAGTTTTCATTCTCCAATTTTTCTCGTAAACAAAAATGATATAAGGCTTAAAAAAATGAAAATTTTAGATTTCATGTACGCAAAAAAAAATTGAAAATTATATCACGCTCTAGAAATGAACTCCAAGTATTTTTTATCCATGTTTGGGAAATTCCACTAGTACAACCCCCAGTAACAAAATTGGTGGAATTTTATAGGAAAGGGACTTCTAACTTATCCTAACATTCATTAAGTGTGGTGGATATGCATGCCAGAAACATGTTGAGGATGCAAGTGTACCTAATGATCCAAAAATTTCTAGAAGTAGAAAAAATCAAATTCTCTAGTAGTTGGATATTTACCTGGGCCAAACAACCTACTTTTTTCCTATCCTCAAAAATCACAGATATTTTTTGGAACTATCTCTCTCACATTTGTGCATTTCTGTTTTGGAAGTTCAAATTTGTTTTCAGATTCAAACTGGAGTTTTCACTCTCCCATTTTTGTCGTAAACAAAAAAGATAAAAGGCAGAAAAAATTAAAATTTTAGAGTTCACGTAAGGAAAAAAAATTTTGAAAATTATTTCACGCACTAAAAATTAACTCCTCAAGGTTTTTTTATCCATGTTTGGGAAATTCCATTAGTACAACCCCTAATAATAAGCTTCGTGGAATTTTATAGGAAAGGGGCTTCTAACTGATCCTAACCTGCTTTAAGTGTGTTGGATATGCATGCCATAAACATGTTGAGGATGCAAGTGGACCTAATGATCCATAAATTTCAAGGAGTAGAAAAAATCAAATTCTCAAGTGGTTGGATATTTACCAAGGCCAAACAACCCACTTTTTGCCTATCCTAAAAACTCACAGATACTTTTTGGTACTATCTCTCTCAGCGTTTGTGCATTTCTATTTTGGATGTTCAATTTTGTTTTCATATCGAAACTTGAGTTTTAGCTCTCCAATTTTTCTCGTAAAGAAAAAAGATATAAGGCATAACAAAATAAAAATTTTAGAGTTCATGAATGCAAAAAAAATTTGAAAATTAATTCACGCACTAAAAATGAACTCCAAGGTTTTGTTATCCATGTTTTGGAAATTGCACTAGTGCAACCCCTAATAATAAGCTTGGTGGAATTTTATAGGAAAGAGACTTCTGACCAATCCTAACATGCTTTAAGTATGGTGGATATGCATTCCAGAAACATGTTGAGGATGCAAGTGGACCTAATGATCCAAAAATTTCAAGGAGTAGAAAAAATCAAATTCTCAATGGGTTGGTTATTTACGAGCGCCACACAACCCACTTTTTGCCAATCCTTAAAAATCACAGGTACTTTTTGGAACTATCACTCTCAGCATTTGTGCATTTCCATTTTGGATGTTCAAATTTGTTTTCAGATCCAAACTTAAGTTTTTACTCTCCCTTTTTTCTCATAAACAAAAATGATATAAGGCATAACAAAATGAAAATTTTAGAGTTCATGTATGCAAAAAAAAATTTGAAAATTATTTCACGCACTTAAAATGAACTCCAAGGTTTTGTTAACCAAGATTTGGAAAATTCCACTAGTACAATCCCTAGTAATAAGCTTGGTGGAATTTTATAGGAAGGGGACTTCTAACTCATCCTAACATACTTTAAGTGTGGTGGATATGCATGCTACAAACATGTTGAGGATGCAAGGGGACCTAATGATCCAAAAATTTCACGGCGTAGAAAAAATCAAATTTTCAAGTGTTTGGGATATTTACCAAGGCCAAACAACCCACTTTTTGCCTATCCTTAAAAATCTCAGATACTTTTTTGAACTATCTCTCTCAGCATTGATGCATTTCCATTTTGGATGTTCAAATTTGTTTTCAGATCCGAACTTGAGTTTTCACTCTCCCATTTTTCTCGTAAATAAAAAAGATATAAGGCATAACAAAATGAAAATTTTTGACTTCGTGTATGCAAAAAAAATTTGAAAGTTATTTCACGCACTAAAAATGAACTCCAAGGTTTTGTTATCCATGTTTGGGAAATTCCACTTGTTCAACCCCTAATAATATGCTTGGTGGAATTTTATAGGAAAGGGACTTCTAACTGATCCTAACATGCTTTAAGTGTGGTGGGTATGCATGCCAGAAACATATTGACGATGCAAGTGGACCTAATGATCCAAAAATTTCTAGGAGTAGAAAAAATCAAATTCTCCAGTGGTTGGATATTTAACTGGGCCAAACAACCCACTTTCTGCCTATCCTTCAAAATCACAGATACTTTTTGGAACTATTTCTCTCAGTATTTTTTCATTTCCATTTTGAACGTTCAAATTTGTTTTCAGATCCAAACTTGAGTTTTCACTCTCCCATTTTTCTTGTAAATAAAAAAGATATAAGGCGTAACAAAATGAAAATTTTAGAGAACATGTATGCAAAAAAAAATTTGAAAATTATTTCACGCACTAAAAATGAACTCCAAGGTTTTGTAATCCATGTTTGGGAAATTCCACTAGTTCAACCCCTAATAAAAAACTTGGTGGAATTTAATAGGAAAGGGACTTCTAACTGATCCTAACATGGTTTCGGTGTGGTGGATATGCATGCCAGAAACATGTTGAGGATGCAAGTGGACCTATTGATCCAAAAATTTCAAGGAGTTGAAAAAATCAAATTCGGAAATGGTTGGATATTTTCGAGGGCCAAACAACCCACTTTTTGCTTATCCATAAAAATCGCAGATACTTTTTGCAACTATCTCTCTCAGCATTTGTGCGTTTCCATTTTGGATGTTTAAATTTGTTTCCAGATCCAAACTTGAGTTTTCACTCTCCCATTTTTCTCGTAAACAAAAAAGTTATAAGGCATAACAAATGAAAATTTTACAGTTCAAGTATGCAAAAAAAATTGAAAATTATTTCACGCACTTAAAATGAACTCATGGTTTTGTTATCCATGTTTGGGAAATTCCACGAGTACAATCCCTAATAATAAGCTTGGTGGAATTTTATAGGAAAGGGACTTCTAACAGATCCCAACATGCTTTAAGTGTGGTGGATATGCATGCCAGAAACAAGTTGAGGATGCAAGAGGACCTAATGATCCAAAAATTTCCAGAAGTAGGAAAAATCAAATTCTCAAGTGGTTGGAAATTTACCAGGGCCAAACAACCCACTTTTTGCCATTCCTTAAAAATCATAGATACTTTTTCGAACTATCTCTCTATGCATTTGTGCATTTGCATCTTGGCTGTTCAAATTTTTTTCAGATCCAAACTTGATATTTTAATCTCCCATTTTTCTCGTAAACAAAAAAGAAATAAGGCCTAACAAAATAAAAATTTTAGAGTTCATGTAGGCAAAAAAAATTTGAAAATTATTTCACGCTCTAAAAGTGACCTTCAAGGTTTTGGTCTCCATGTTTGGGAAATTCCACTAGTACAACCCCTAATAATAAGCATGGTGGAATTTTATAGGAAAGGGACTTCTAACTGATCCAAACATGTTTTAAGTGTGGTGGATATGCATGCCAGATACATGTTGAGGATGCAAGTGGACCTAATGTTCCAAAAATTTCATGGAGTAGAAAAAATTAAATTCTCAAGTGGTTGGATATTTACCAGGGCCAAACAACCCACTTTTTGCCCATCCTTAAAAATCACAAATACTTTTTGGAACTATCTCTCTCAGCATTTGTACATTTCCATTTTACATGTTCAAATTTGATATCAGATCCAAACTTGACTGTTCATTCTCACATTTTTCGCGTAAACAAAAGAGATATAAGGCATAAAAAAATGAAAATTTTAGAGTTTATGTATGCAAAAAAAATTTGAAAATTATTTCACGCGCTAAAAATGCACTCCAAGGTATTGGTATCCTTGTTTGGGAAATTCCTCTAGTACAACCCCTAATAATAAGCATGGTGGAATTTTATAGGAAAGGGACTTCTAACTGATCCTAACATGCTTTAAGTGTGGTGGATATGCATGCCAGAAACAAGTTGAGGATGCAAGTGGACCTAATGATCCAAAAATTTCAAGGAGTAGAAAAAATCAAATTCGCAAGTGGTTGGATATTTACCAGGGCCAAACAACCCAATTTTTGCCTTTGCTTAAAAATCACAGATACTTTTTTGAACTATCTCTCTCAGCATTTGTGCATTTCCATTTTGGATGTTCAAATTTGTTTTCAAATCTAAACTTGATTTTTCACTCTCCCATTTTTCTCGTAAACAAAAAAGATATAAGGAATAACAAAATGAAAGTTTTAGAGATCATGGATGCAAAAAAATATTTGAAATTTTTTTCACGCGCTAAAAATGAACTCCAATGTTTTGGTATCCATGTTCTGGAAATTCCACTAGTACAACCCCTAATAATAAGCTTGGTGGAATTTTATAGGAAAGGGACTTCTAACTGATCCTAACATGCTTTAAGTGTGGTGGATATGTGTTGGAAGATGGGTTCAAGCCCACAAGCTCAAGACAAGAAGTCCACACGTCAAAGGAGTGCCATATGTGTAAAATATGGTACTTTCCATAAAGATGGCATAGAAGTGTAAATATGTGTTCCTTTTATGTCTTTTGTTTTATCAAGTTGTAGCCCTAAGGGTATTGTAAAACTATAAATAAAGGCATTGGCTAAGAGGTAGGGCATTGAAGCACTCTCCTCTCTTTCCACAAATTCGTCCAGCCATCATTTTTCTTTTTGACGCAACCCTCTTCTCCCTTAATCCAAACTCTCTTCTTCCACGTTCTTCTTCTTCTCTTCTCCATCTCTCTTCTTCTTCTCCTTCTTTCTTGTTGATCTAAAGTTCCTTTCATGAGATCCTAAATTCTACAATATCCATGCCAGAAACATGTTGAGGATGAGAGAGGACCTAATGATCAGAAATTTTCAAGGAGTAGAAAAAATCAAATTCTCCAGTGGTTGGATATTTACCAGGGCCAAACAACCCACTTTTTGCCAATCCTTAAAAATCACAGACACTTTTTGGAACTATCTCTCTCAGCATTTGTGCATGTCCATTTTAGATGTTCAAATTTTTTTTCAGATCCAAAATTGAGTTTTCACTCTCCCATTTTTTTCGTAAATAAAAAAGATATAAGGCATAACAAAATGAAAATTTAAGAGTTCATGTATGCAAAAAAAATTGAAAATTATTTAACGCACTAAAAATGAACGCCAAGGTTTTGTTATCCATGTTTTCAAAATTCCATTAGTACAACCCCAAATAATAAGCTTGGTGGAATTTTATAGGAAAGGGACTTCTAACTGATCCTAACATGCTTTAAGTGTGGTGGATATGCATGTCAGAAACATGTTGAGGATGCAAGTGGACCTAATGATCCAAAAATTTCAAGAAGAAGAAAAAATCAGCTTCTCAAGTGGTTGGATATTTACTGGGGCCAAACAACCCACTTTTTGCCCATCCTTAATATCACAGATACTTTTTGGAACTTTCTCTCTCACCATTTGTGCATTTCTATTTTGGATAATCAAATTTTTTTTCAGATCCAAACTTGACTTTTCACTCTCCCATTTTTCTCTTAAACAAAAAAGATATAAGGCATAACAAAATGAAAATTGTAGAGTTCATGTATGCAAACAAAATTTGAAAATTATTTAACACACTAAAAATGAACTCCAAGGTTTTGTTATCCATGTTTGGGAAATTCCACTGGTAAAACCCCTAATAATAAGCTTGGTGGAATTTTACACGAAATGGACTTGTAACTGATCCTAACATGCTTTAAGTGTGGTGGATATGCATGCCAGAAACATGTTGAGGATGCAAGTGGACCTCATGATCCAAAAATTTCAAGGAGTAGAAAAAATCAAATTCTCAAGTGGTTGGATAATTACGAGGGCCAAACAACCCACTTTTTGCCCATCCTTTAAATCACAGATACTTTTTGGAACTATCCCTCTCAGCATTTGTGCATTTCTATTTTGGATGTTCAAATTTCTTTTCAGATCCAAACTCCACTTTTCACTCTCCCATTTTTCTCGTAAACAAAAAAGATATAAGGCATAACAAAATGAAAATTTTAGAGTTCATGTCTGCAAAAAAAATTTGAAAATTATTTCACGCACTAAAAATGAACTCCAAAGTTTTGTTATCCTTGTTTACGAAATTCCACTAGTACAACCCCAAATAATAAGCTTGGAGGAATTTTAAATGAAAGGGACTTCTAACTGATCCTAACATGCTTTAAGTGTGGTGGATATGCATGCCGGAAACATCTCTAGGATGCAAGTGGACCTAATGATCCAAAAATTTCAATGAGTACAAAAAATCAAATTCTCAAGCACTTTTTGCCTATCCTTAAAAATAACAGATACTTTTTGGAACTATCTCTCTCAGCATTTGTGCATTTCCAATTTGGATGTTCAAATTTGTTTTCAGATCCAAACTTGAGTTTTCACTCTCCCATTTTTCTCGTAAACAAAAAATATATAAGGCACAAAATGAAAATTTTTGAGTTCATGTATGCAAAGAAAATTTTTAAAATTATTTCACGCACCAAAAATGAACTCCAAGGTTTCGTTATCCATGTTTTGGAAATTCCACTAGTAGAACCCCAAATAATAAGCATGGTGGAATTTTATAGGTAAGGGACTTCTAACTGATCCAAACATGCTTTAAGTGTGGTGGATATGCATGCCGGAAACATCTCTAGGATGCAAGTGGACCTAATGATCCAAAAATTTCAAGGAGTAGAAAAAATCAAATTCTGAAGAGGTTGGATATTTACCAGGGCCAAACAACCCACTTTTTGCCTATCCTTAAAAATCACAGATACTATTTGGAACTATCTCTCTCAGCATTTGTGCATTTCCATTTTGGATGTTCAAATTTGTTTTCAGATCCAAACTTTTCTTTTCGTTCTGCCATTTTTCTCGTAAACAAAAAAGATATAAGGCATAACAAAATGAAAATTTTATACTTCATGTATGAAAAATAAATTTGAAAATTATTTCACGCACTAAAAATGAACTCCAAGGTTTTGTTATCCTTGTTTGGGCAATTCCAGTAGTACAACCCCCAATAATAAGCTTGGTGGAATTTTATAGGAAAGGGATTTCCAACATATCCTAACATGCTTTAAGTATGGTGGAAATGCATGCCAAAAACATGTTGAGGATGCAAGTGGACCTAATGATCCAAAAATTTCAATGAGTAGAAAAAATGAAATTCTCAAGTAGTTGGATACTTACCAGGGCCAAACAATCCACTTTTTGCCTATCCTTAAAAATCACTGATACTTTTTGGAACTATCTCTCTCAGCATTTGTACATTTCCATTTTGGATGTTCAAATTTGTTTTCAGATCCAAACTTGAGTTTTCACTCTCCCATTTTTCTCGGAAACAAAAAAGATATAATGCATAACCAAATGAAAATTTTAGAGTTCATGTATGCTAAAAAAATTTGAAAATTATCTCACGCACTAAAAATGAACTCAAAAGTTTTGTTATCCATGTTTGGGAAATTCCACTAGTACAAACCCTAATAATAAGCTTGGTGGAATTTTATAGGAAAGGGACTTCTAACTGATCCTTATAGGCTTTTAGTGTGGTGGATATGCATGCCTAAAACATGCTGAGGATACAAGTGGTCCTAATGATCCAAAAATTTCAAGGAGTAGAAAAAATCAAATTCTCAAGTTGTTGGATATTTACCGGGGCCAAAGAACCCACTTTTTGCCTATCCTTGAAAATCACGGATACTTTTAGGAACTATCTCTCTCAGCATTTGTGCATTTCCATTTATGATGTTCAAATTTGTTTTCAGATCCAAACTCGAGTTTTCACTCTCCCATTTTTCTCGTAATAAAAAAAGATATAAGGCATACCAAACTGAAAGTTTTAGAGTTCATGTATGCAAAAAAAATTTGAAAATTATGTCACACAGTAAAAATGAACTCCAATGTTTTGTTATCCATGTTTGGGAAATTCAACTAGTAAAACCCAGAATAATAAGCTTGGTGGAATTTTACAGAAAATGGACTTCTAACTGATCCTAACATGCTTTAAGTGTGGTGGATATGCATGTCAGAAACATGTTGAGGATGCAAGTGGACCTAATGATCAAAAAATTTCAAGAAGTAGAAACAATCAAATTCTCATGTGGTTCGATATTTACCAGGACCAAACAACCCACTTTTTGCCTACCCTTAAAAATCACAGATACTTTTTGGAACTATCTCTCTCAGCATTTGTACATTTCTATTTTGGATGTTCAAATTTGTTTTCAGACCCAAACTTGAGTTTTCACTCTCCCATTTTTCTCGTAAACAAAAAAGATATAAGGCATAACAAAATGAAAATTTTAGAGTTCATGTATGCAAAAAAATTTGAAAATTATTTCACGCACAAAAAATGAACTCCAAGGTTTTGTTATCCTTGTTTGGGAAATTCCACTAGTACAACCCCTAATAAAAAGCTTGGTGGCATTTTATAGGAAAGGGACTTCTAACTGATCCTAACATGCTTTAAGTCTGGTGGATATGCATGGCAGATACATGTTGAGGTTGCAAGTGGACCTAATGATCGAAAAATATCAAGGGGTAGAAAAAATCAAATTCTCAAGTGGTTGGATATTTACATAGGCCAAAAAACCCACTTTTTGCCCATCCATAAAAATCACAGATACTTTTTGGAATTATCTCACTTAGCATTTGTGCATTTCCATTTATGATGTTCAAATTTGTTTTCAGATCCAAACTTGAGTTTTCATGCTCCCATTTTTCTCGTAAACAAAAAAGATATAAGGCATAACAAAATGAAATGTTAAGCATTCGCGTATGCTAAAAAAATTTGAAAATTATTTCATGCGGTAAAAATGAACTCCAAGGTTTTGTTATCCATTTTTGGGAAATTCCACTAGTTCAACTGCTAATAAGAAGCTTCGTGAAATTTTATAGGAAAGGGACATGTAACTGATCCTAACATTCTTTAAGTGTGGTGGATATAGATGCCAGAAACATGTTGAGGATGCAAGTGGACCTATTCATCCAAAAATTTGAACGAGTAGAAAAAATCAAATTCTCATGTGGTTGGATATTTACCGGGCCAAACAACCCTTTTTTTGCCTATCCTTAAAAATCACAGATACTTTTTTGAACTATCTCTCTCAGCATTTGTGCATTTCCATTTTTAATGTTCAAATTTGTTTTCAGATCCAAACTTGAGTTTTCACTCTCCCATTTTTCTCGTAAACAAAAAAGATATAAGGCATAACGAAATGAAAGTTTTAGAGATCATGGATGCAAAAGAAAATTTGAAAATTATTTCACGCGCTAAAAATGAACTCCAAGGTTTGGTTATCATGTTTGGGAAATTCCACTAGTACAACCCCCAATAATAAGGTTGGTGGAATTTTATAGGAAAGGGACTTCTAACTGATCCTAACATGTTTTAAGTGTGGTGGATATGCATGCCAAAAACATCTCTAGGATGCAAGTGGACCTAATGATCCAAATATTTCAAGGAGTAGAAAAAATATAATTCTCAAGTGGTTGGATATTTTACCAGGGCCAAACAACCCACTTTTGGCCTATCCTTAAAAATCACAGATACTTTTTGGAACTATCTCTCTCTGCATTTTTGCATTTCCATTTTGGATGTTAAAATTTGTTTTCAGATCCAAACTTGAGTTTTCACTCTCCAATTTTTCTCGTCAACAAAAAAGATATAAGGCACAAAAAAATGAAAGTTTTAGAGTTCATTTAAGCAAAAATAAAATTTGAAAATTAGTTCATGCACTAAAAATGAACTCCAAGGTTTTTTTGTCCATGTTTGGGAAATTCTACTAGTACAACCCCGAATAATAAGCTTGTTGGAATTTTATTGGAAAGGGACTTCTAACTGATCCTATCATGCTTTAAGTGTGGTGGATATACATGCCAGAAACATCTCTAGGATGCAAGTGGACCTAATGATCCAAAAATTTCAAGGAGTCGAAAAAATTAAATTGTCAAGTGGTTAGATATTTAGCAGGACTAGACAACCCACTTCTTGCCTATCCTTAAAAATCATAGATACTTTTCGGAACTATCTTTCTTAGCATTTGTATATTTCCCTTTTGGATGTTCATGTTTTCAGATCCAAACTTGAGTTTTCACTCTCCCATTTTTCTCGTAAACAAAAAAGATATCAGGCATAACAAAATGAAAATTTTAGAGTTCATGAATGCAGAAAAAATTTGAAAATTATTTCACGTACAAAAAATTAACTCCAAGGTTTTGTTACCCTTGTTTGGGAAATTCCACTAGTACAACCCCTAATAATAAGCTTGGTGGATTTTGTAGGAAAGGGACTTCTAACTGATCCTAACATGCTTTAAGTGTGGTGGTTATGCATGCCAAAAACATGTTGAGGATGCAAGTGGACTTAATGATCCAAAAATTTCTAAGGAGAAGAAAAATTCAAATTCTGAAGTGGTTGGATATTTACCAGGGGCAAACAACCCACTTTTTGCCTATCCTTAAAAATCTCAGATTCTTTTTGGAACTATCTCTCTCAGTATTTGTGCATTTCCATTTATTATGTTCAAATTTGTTTTCAGATCCAAACTTGAGTTTCCACTCTCCCATTTTTCTCGTAAACAAAAAAGATATAAGGCATAACAAAATAAAAATTTTAGAGTTCATGTATGCAAAAAAAATTTGAAAATTATTTCACGCACTACAAATGAACTCCAAGGTTTTGTTATCCATGTTTGGGAAATTCCACTGGTAAAACCCCTAATAATAAGCTTGGTGGAATTTTATAGGAAAGGCACTTCTAACTGATCCTAACATGCTTGAAGTGTGGTGGATATGCATGCCAGAAACATGTTGAGGATGCAAGTGGAACTAACGATCAAAAAATGTCAACGAGCCAAACAACCCACTTTTTTCCTATCCTTTAAAATCACAGATACTTTTTGGAACTATCTCTCTCAGCATTTTTGCATTTCCATTTTGGATGTTCAATTTTTTTTTCAGATCCAAACTTGAGTTTTCACTCTCCCTTTTTTCTCGTAAATAAAAAAGGTAGAAGGCATAAAAATTTAAAATTTTAGAGTTCATGTATGGAAAAAAAATTTTGAAAATTATTTGATGCACTAAAAATGAACTCACAGGTTTTGTTATCCATGTTTGGGAAATTCCACTAGTACAACCCCTAATAATAAGCTTGGTGGAATTTTATAGGAAAGGGACTTCTAACTGATCCTAACATGCTTTAAGTGTGGTGGATGTGCATGCCCGGAACATGTTGTGGATGCATGTGTACCAAATGATCCAAAATTTTGAAGGAGTAGAAAAAATGAAGTTCTCAAGTTGTTGAATATTTACCAAGGCCAAACAACCCACTTTTTTCCTATCCTTAAAAATCACAGATACATTTTGGAACTATCTCTCACAAAATTTGTGCATTTCCATTATGGATGTTCAAATTTGTTTTCAGATCCAAACTTGTGTTTTCTCTCTCCCATTTTTTTCGTAAACAAAAAAGATATAAGGCATAGCAAAATAAAAATTTTAGAGTTCATGTATTCAAAAAAAATTTGAAAATTATTTCACGCACTAAAAATGAAATCCAAGGTTTTGTTATCCATGTTTGGGAAATTCCACTAGTACAACCCCGAATAATTAGCTTGGTGGAATTTTAGAGGAAAAGGACTTCTAACTGATCCTAACATGCTTTAAGTGTGGTGATAATGCATGCCAGAAAAATGTTTAGGATGCAAGTGGACCTAATGATCCAAAAATTTCACGGAGTAGAAAAAATCAAATTCTCAAATGATTGGATATTTAACAGAGCCAAAACACCCACTTTTTGCCTATCCCTAAAAATCACACATACTTTTTAGAATTACCTCTCTAAGAATTTGTGCATTTCCATTTTGGTTGTTAAATTTTGTTTTCAGATCCAAACTTGAGTTTTCACTCTCCCGTATTTCTCGTAAACAAAAAAGATATAAGGCATAACAAAATGAAAATTTTAGAGTTCATGTATGCAAAAAAAAATTTAAAATTATTTCATGCACTATAAATGAACTCCATGGTTTTGTTATCCATGTTAGGGAAATTACACTAGTACAATCCCTGAAAATAAGATTGGTGGAATTTTATTGGAAAGGGACTTCTAACTTATCCTAACATGCTTTAAGTGTGGTGGATATGCATGCCAGAAACATGTTGAGGATACAAGTGAACCTAATGATCCAAAAATTTCAAGGAGTTGAAAAATTCAAATTCACAAAGTTGTTCGATATTTACGAGGGCCAAACAACCTACTTTTGGCCTATCCTTAAAAATCACAGATACTTTTTGGAACTATCTCTCCCAGCATTTGTGCATTTCCATTTTGGATGTTCAAATTTGTTTTCAGATCCAAACTTGAGTTTTCACTCTCCCATTTTTCAAGTAAACAAGAAAGATATAAGGCATAACAAAATGAAAATTTTAGAGTTCATGTCAGCAAAAAAAAATTTTAAAATTATTTCACGCTCTAAAAATGAACTCCAAGGTTTTGTTATCCATTTATGGGAAATTTCACTAGTACAACCCCTTATTATAAGCTTGGGGGAATTTTATTGGAGAAGGACTTCTAACTGATCCTAACATGATTTAAGTGTGGTGGATTTGCATGCCAGAAACATGTTTGATGGAAGTGGACCGAATGATCCAAAAATTCCAAGGAGTAGAAAAAATCAAATTCTCAAGAGGTTGGATAATTACCAGGGCCAAAAAACCCACTTTTTGCCTATCCATAAAAATCATAGATACTTTTTGGAACTATCTCTCTCAGCATTTTTGCATTTCCATTTTGGATGTTCAAATTTGTTTTCAGATCCAAACTTGAGTTTTCACTCTCCCATTTTTCAAGTAAACAAAATAGATATAAGGCATAACAAAATGAAAATTTTAGAGTTCATGTAAGCAAAAGAAAATTTTAAAATTATTTCACGCTCTAAAAATGAACTCCAAGGTTTTGTTATCCATGTATGGAAAATTTCACTAGTACAGCCCCTTATTATATGCGTGGGGGAATTTTAAAGGAAAAGGACTTCTAACTGATCCTAACATAATTTAAGTGTGGTGGATTTGCATGCCAGAAACAAGTTTGATGTAAGTGGACCGAATGTTCAAAAAATTCCAAGGAGTAGAAAAAATCAAATTCTCAGGAGGCTGTATATTTACTAGGGCCAAAAACCCCACTTTTTGCCTATCCTTAAAAATCATAGATACTTTTTGGAACTATCTCTCTCAACATTTGTGCATTTCCATTTTGGATGTCCAAATTTGTTTTCAGTTCCAAATTTGACTTTTCTTTCACCCATTTTTCTCGTCAACAAAAAAGATATAAGGCATGACAAAATGAAAATTTTAGAGTTCATGTGTGCAAAAAAATAAATTGAAAATTATTCCACGCATTAAAAATGAACGCCAAGGATTTGTTATCCATGTTATGGAAAACCCACTAGTACAACCCCTAAAAATAAGCTTGGTGGAATTTTATACGAAAGGGACTTCTTACTGATCCCAACATGCTTTAAGTGTGGTGGATATTCATGCCAAAAACATGTTGAGGATGCAAGTGGACCTAATGATCCAAAAATTTCAAGGAGAAGAAAAAATCAAATTCTCAAGTGGTTGGATATTTACTTGGGCAAACAACCCACTTCTTGCCTATCCTTTAAAATCACAGATTCTTTTTGGAACTATCTCTCTCAGAATTTGTGCTTTTCCATTTTGGATGTTCAAATTTGTTTTCAGATCCAAACTTGAGTTTTCACTCTCCCATTTTTTTCGTCAACAAAAAAGATATAAGGATGACAAAATGAAAATTTAAGTGTTCATGTATGCAAAAAATATTTGAAAATTATTTCACGTACTAAAAATGAACTCCAAGGTTTTGTTATCCATGTTTGGGAAATTCCACTAGTACAACCCCTAAAAATTTAAGGAGTAGAAAAAATTAAATTCTCAAGTGGTTGGATATTTATCAGGGCAAAACAACCAACTTTGGGTGTACCCTTAAAAATCACAAATACTTTTAGGAACTATCTCTCCCAGCATTTGTGGATTTCCATTTTAGATGTTCAAATTTGTTTTCAGATCCAAACTTGAGTTTTCACTCTACCATTTTTCTCATACACAAAAAATAACTCAGGCATAACAAAATGAAAATTTTAGAGTTCATGTATGCAAAAAAAAATTTGAAAATTATTTCACGCACTAAAAAAGAACTCCACGGTTTTGTTATCCATGTTTGGGAAATTCCACTAGTACAACCCCTAATAATAAGCTTGGTGGAATTTTTTGGAAAGAGACTTCTAACTGATCCTAAGATGCTTTAAGTGTGGTGGATAAGCATGCCAAAAACATGTTGCGGATGGAAGTGGACCTAATGATCCAAAAATTTCAAGTAGTGGAAAAAATCAAATTCTCAAGTGGTTGGATATTTCCAGGGCCAAACAATCCACTTTATGCCTATCCTTAAAAATCACAGAAACTTTTTGGAACTATCTCTCACAGCATTTGTGCATTTCCATTTTGGATGTTCAAATTTGTTTTCACATCCAAACTTGACTTTTCGTTCTTCCTTTTTTCTCGTAAAAAAAAAAAGATATAAGGCATAACAAAATGAAAATTTTAGACTTCATGTATGCAAAATTAATTTGAAAATTATTTCACGCACTAAAAATGAACTCCAAGGTTTTGTTATCCATGTTTGGGCAATTCCAGTAGTACAACCCCCAATAATAAGCTTGGTGGAATTTTATAGGAAAGGGATTTCTAACATATCCTATCATGCTTTAAGTGTGGTGGAAATGCATGCCAAAAACATGTTGAGGATGCAAGTGAACCTAATGATCAGAGAATTTGAAGGAGTAGAAAAAATCAAATTCTCAACTGGTTGCATATTTACCAGGGCCAAATAACCCACTTTTTGCCTATCCTTAAAAATCACAGGTACTTTTTGGAACTATTTCTCTCAGCATTTGTGCATTTCCATTTTGGATGTTCAAATTTGTTTTCAGATCCAAACTTGAGTTTTCGCTGTCCCATTTTTCTCGAAAAAAAAGAGATATAAGGCATAACAAAAAGAAAATTTAAGAGTTCTTGTATGCAAAAAAAAAATTGAAAATTATTTCAAGCACTAAAAATTAACTCCAAGGTTTTGTTATCCATGTTTGGGAAATTCCACTAGTACAAACTGGAATAATAAGCTATGTGGAATTTTATAGGAAAGGGACTTCTAACTGTTCCTAACATGCTTTAAGTGTCATGGATACGCATGCCAGAAACAACTCTAGGATGCAAATGGACCTAATGATCCAATAATTTCAAAGAGTAGAAAAAATCAACTTCTCAAGTAGTTGGATACTTACCAGGGCCAAACAATCCACTTTTTGCTTATCCTTAAAAATCACAGATACTTTTTGGAACTATCTCTCTCAGCATTTGTACATTTCCATTTTGGATGTTCAAATTTGTTTTCAGATCCAAACTTGAATTTTCACTCTCCCATTTTTCTCGGAAACAAAAAAGATCTAATGCATAACAAAATGAAAATTTTAGAGTTCATGTATGCTAAAAAAATTTGAAAATTATTTTACGCACTAAAAATGAACTCAAAGGTTTTGTTATCCATGTTTGGGAAATTCAACTAGTACAAACCCTAATAATAAGCTTGGTGGAATTTTATAGGAAAGGGACTTCTAATTGATCCTAACAGGCTTTTAGTGTGGTGGATATGCATGCCTGAAACATGCTGAGGATGCAAGTGGTCCTAATGATCCAAAAATTTCAAGGAGTAGAAAAAATCAAATTCTTAAGTTGTTGGATATTCACCGGGGCCAAAAAAAGAACCCACTTTTGGCCTATACATGAAAATCACAGATACTTTTTGGAACTATCTCTCTCAGCATTTGTGCATTTCCATTTATGATGTTCAAATTTGTTTTCAGATCCAAACTTGAGTTTTCACTCTCCCATTTTTCTCGTAAACAAAAAAGATATAAGGCATAACAAAATGAAAGTTTTAGAGTTCATGTATGCAAAAAAAAATTGAAAATTATTTCACGTAGTAAAAATGAACTCCAATGTTTTGTTATCCATGTTTGGGAAATTCAACTAGTAAAACCCAGAATAATAAGCTTGGTGGAATTTTATAGGAAAGGGACTTCAAACTAATCCTAACATGCTTTAAGTATGGTGGTTGTGCATGCCAGAAACATGTTGAGGATGCAAGTGGACTTAATTATCCAAAAATTTCAAGGAGAATTCTGAAGTGGTTGGATATTTACCAGGGCCAAACTACCCACTTTTTTCCTATCCTTAAAAATCATAAATTCTTTTTGGAACTATCTCTCTCAGTATTTGTGCATTTCCATTTTGGATGTTCAAATTTGTTTTCCGATCCAAACTTGAGTTTTCACTCTCCAATTTTTCTCGTCAACAGAAAAGACATAAGGCATAACCAAATGAAAATTTTAGAGTTCATGTATGCAAAAAAAATTGCAAAATTATTTCATGCACTAAAAATGAACTCCAAGGTCTTGTTATCCATGTTTGGGAAATTCCACTTGTAAAACCCCTAATAATAAGCTTGGTGGAATTTTACAGGAAATGGACTTCTAATTGATCCTAACATGCTTTAAGTGTGGTGGATATGCATGTCAGAAACATGCTGAGGATTCAAGTTGACCTAATGATCAAAAAATTTCAAGAAGTAGAAACAATCAAATTCTCATGTGGTTCGATATTTACTAGGACCAAACAACCCACTTTTTGCCTACCCTTAAAAATCACAGATACTTTTTGGAACTATCTCTCTCAGCATTTGTACATTTCTATTTTGGATGTTCAAATTTGTTTTCAGATCCAAACATGAGTTTTCACTCTCCCATTTTTCTCGTAAACAAAAAAGATATAAGGCATAACAAAATGAAAATTTTAGAGTTCATGTATGCAAAAAAAATTTGAAAATTATTTCACGCACAAAAAATGAACTCCAAGGTTTTGTTATCCTTGTTTGGGAAATTCCACAAGTACAACCCCTAATAATAAGTTTGGTGGCATTTTATAGGAAAGGGACTTCTAACTGATCCTAACATGCTTTAAGTGTGGTGGATATGCATGGCAGATACATGCTGAGGTTGCAAGTGCACCTAATGATCGAAAAATATCAAGGGGTAGAAAAAATCAAATTCTCAAGTAGTTGAATATTTACTAGGGCCAAAAAACCACTTTTTGCCCATCCATAAAAATCACAGATACTTTTTGGAACTATCTCACTTAGCATTTGTGCATTTCCATTTTGGATGTTCAAATTTGTTTACAGATCCAAACTTGACTTTTCATGCTCCCATTTTTCTCGTAAACAAAAAAGATATAAGGCATAACAAAATGAAATGTTAAGCATTCGTGTATGCAAAAAAAATTTGAAAATTATTTCACGCGCTAAAAATGAACTCCAAGGTTTTGTTATCCATTTTTGGGAAATTCCACTAGTACAACTACTAATAAGAAGCTTCGTGAAATTTTATAGGAAAGGGACATCTACATGATCCTATCATTCTTTTTAAGTGTGGTGGATATGCATGCCAGAAACTTGTTGAGGATGCAAGTGGACCAAATCATCCAAAAATTTGAAGGAGTAGAAAAAATCAAATTCTCAAGTGGTTGGATATTTACCAGGGCAAAACAACCCACTTTTTGCCTATCCTTAAAAATCACAGATACTTTTTTGAACTATCACTCTCAGCATTTGTGCATTTCCATTTTTAATGTTCAAATTAGTTTTCTGATCCAAACTTGAGTTTTCACTCTCCCATTTTTCTCTTAAACAAAAAAGATATAAGGCATAACAAAATGTAAGTTTTAGAGATCATGGATGCAAAAAAAAAATTGAAAATTATTTCACGCGCTAAAAATGAACTCCAAGGTTTGGTTATCCATGTTTGGGAAATTCCACTAGTACAACCCCCAATAATAAGCTTGGTGGAATTTTATAGGAAAGGGACTTCTAACTGATCCTAACATGCTTTAAGTGTGGTGGATATACATGCCAAAAACATCTCTAGGATGCAAGTGGACCTAATGATCCAAAAATTTCAAGGAGTAGAAAAAATATAATTATGAAGTGGTTGGATATTTTACCAGGGCCAAACAACCCACTTTTGGCCTATCCTCCAATATCACAGATACTTTTTGGAACTATCTCTCTCTGCATTTGTGCATTTCCATTTTGGATGTTAAAATTTGTTTTCAGATCCAAACTTGAGTTTTCACTCTCCAATTTTTCTCGTCAACAAAAAAGATATAAGGCATAACAAAATGAAAGTTTTAGAGTTCATTTAAGCAAAAAAAAATTTGAAAATTAGTTCATGCACTAAAAATGAACTCCAAGGTTTTTTTATCCATGTTTGGGAAATTCCACTAGTACAACCCCGAATAATAAGCTTGTTGGAATTTTATTAGAAAGGGACTTCTAACTGATCCTAACATGCTTTAAGTCCGGTGGATATGCATGCCAGAAACAACTCTAGGATGCAAGTGGACCTAATAATCCAAAAATTTCAAGGAGTTGAAAAAATCAAATTGTCAAGTGGTAGATATTTATCAGGACTAGACAACCCACTTCTTGCCTATCCTTAAAAATCAAGGATACTTTTCGGAACTATCTCTCTCAGCTTTTGTACATTTCCATTTTGGATGTTCAAATTTGTTTTCAGATCCAAACTTGAGTTTTCACTCTCCCATTTTTCTCGTAAACAAAAAAGATATAAGGCATATCAAAATGAAAATTTTAGAGTTCATGAATGCAAAAAAAATTTGAAAATTATTTCACGTACAAAAAATTAACTCCAAGGTTTTGTTATCCTTGTTTGGGAAATTCCACTAGTACAACCACTAATAATAAGCTTGGTGGGTGGTTATGCATGCCAGAACCGTGTTGAGGATGCAAGTGGACTTAATGATCCAAAAATTTCTAAGGAGAAGAAAAATTCAAATTCTGAAGTGGTTGGATATTTACCAGGGCCAAACAACCAACTTTTTGCCTATCCTTAAAAATCACAGATTCTTTTTGGAACTATCTCTCTCAGTAGTTTGTGCATTTCCATTTTTGATGTTCAAATTTGTTTTCAGATCCAAATTTGAGTTTCCACTCTCCCATTTTTCTCGTAAACAAAAAAGATATAAGGCATAACAAAATGAAAATTTTAGAGTTCATGTATGCAAAAAAATTTTGAAAATTATTTCACGCACTAAAAATGAACTCCAAGGTTTTGTTATCCATGTTTGGGAAATTCCACTGGTAAACCCCTAATAATAAGCTTGGTCGAATTTTATAGGAAAGGGACTCCTAACTGATCCTAACTTGCTTTAAGTGTGGTGGATATGCATGCCAGAAACATGTTGAGGATGCAAGTGGACCTAATGATCAAAAAACTTCAAGAAGTAGAAACAATCAAATTCTCAAGTGGTTGGATATTTACCAGGACCAAACAACCCACTTTTTGTTATCCTTAAAAATCACAGATACTTTTTGGAATTATCTCTCTCAGCATTTGTTCATTTCTATTTTGGATGTTCAAATTTGTTTTCAGATCCAAACTTGAGTTTTAACTCTCCCATTTTTCTCGCAAACAAAAAATATATAAGGCATAACAAAATGAAAATTTTAGAGTTCATGTATGCAAAAAAATTTTGAGAATTATTTCACGAACAAAAAATGAACTCCATGGTTTTGTTATCCTTGTTTGGGAAATTCCACTAGTACAATGCCTAATAATAAGCTTGGTGGAATTTTATAGGAAAGGGATTTCTAACTGATCCTAACATGCTTTAAGTGTGGTGGATATGCATGCTAGATACATATTGAGGATGCAAGTGGGCCTAATAATCCAAAAATTTGATGGAGTTGAAAAAATCAAATTCTCAAGTGGTTGGATTTTACCAGGGCCAAACAACCCACTTTTTGCCTATCCTTAAAAATCACAGAGACTTTTTTGAACTATCTCTCTCATCATTTGTGCATTTCCATTTTTAATGTTCAAATTAGTTTTCTGATCCAAACTTGAGATTTCACTCTCCCATTTCTCTCGTAAACAAAAAAGATATAAGGCATAACAAAATGAAAGTTTTTGAGATCATGGATGCAAAAAAAAATTTGAAAATTATTTCATGCGCTAAAAATGAGCTCCAAGGTTTTGTTATCCATGTTTGGGAAATTGCACCAGTACAACCCCTAATAAAATTTTATAGGAAAGGGACTACTAACTGATCCAAATATGCTTTAAGTGTGGTGAATATGCATGCCAAAAACATCTCTAGGATGCAAGCGGACCTAATGATCCAAAAATTTCAAGGAGTAGAAAAAATATAATTCTCAAGTGGTTGGATATTTTACTAGGGCCAAACAACCCACTTTTGACCTATCCTTAAAAATCACAGATACTTTTTGGAACTATCTCTCTCTGCATTTGTGCATTTCCATTTTGGATGTTCAAATTTGTTTTCAGATCCAAACTTGAATTTTCACTCTCCAATTTTTCTCGTAAACAAAAAACATATAAGGCATAACAAAATGAAAGTTTTAGAGTTCATTTAAGCAAAAAAATATTTGAAAATTAGTTCATGCACTAAAAATGAACTCCACGGTTTTTTTATCCATGTTTGGGAAATTCCACTAGTACAACCCCGAATAATAAGCTTGTTGGAATTTATTGGAAAGGGACTTCTAACTTATCCTAACATGCTTTAAGTGTGGTGGATACGCATGCCAGAAACATCTCTAGGATGCAAGTGGACCTAATTATCCAAAAATTTGAAGGAGTCGAAAAAATCAAATTGTCAAGTGGTTGGATATTTAACAGGACCAGACAACCCACTTTTTGCCTATCCTTAAAAATCACATATACTTTTCGGAACTGTCTCTCTCAGTATTTTTACATTTCCATTTTGGATGTTCAAATTTGTTTTCAAATCCAAACTTGAGTTTTCACTCTCCCATTTTTCTCGTAAACAAAAAAAATATAAGGCATAACAAAATTAAAATTTTAGAGTTCATGAATGCAAAAAAAATTTTAAAATTATTTCACACACTAAAATTGAACTCCAAGGTTTTGTTATCCATGTTTGGGAAATTCCGCATGTAAAACCCCGAATAATAAGCTTGGTGGAATTTTATAGGAAAGGGACTTCTAACTGATCCTAACATGCTTTAAGTGCGGTAGATATGCATTCCAGAAACATGTTGAGGATGCAAGTGGACCTAATGATCCAAAAATTTCAAGGAGAAGAAAAAATCAAATTCTCAAGTGGTTGGATATTTACTTGGGCCAAATAACCCACTTTTTGCCTATCCTTAAAAATAACAGATACTTTTTGGAACTATCTTTCTCAGCATTTGGGCATTTCCATTTTGGATGTTCAAATTTGTTTTCAGATCCAAACTTGTGTTTTCACTCTCCCATTTTTTTCGTAAACAAAGAAGTTATAAGGCATAGCAAAATAAAAATTTTAGAGTTCATGTATGCAAAAAAAATTTGAAAATTATTTCACGCACTAAAAACTGAACTCCGAGGTTTTGTTATCCATGTTTGGGAAATTCCACTAGTACAACCCCCGAATAATAAGCTTTGTGGAATTTTAGAGGAAAGGGACTTCTAACTGATCCTAACATGCTTTAAGTGCGGTGAAAATGCATGCCAGAAACATGGTTAGGATGCAAGTGGACCTAATGATCCAAAAATTTCAAGGAATAGAAAAAATCAAATTCTCAAGTGGTTGGCTATTTAACAGAACCAAACAACCCACTTTTTGCCTATCCTTAAAAATCACACATACTTTTTGGAACTGTCTCTCTCAGCATTTTTACATTTCCATTTTGGATGTTCAATTTTGTTTTCAGATCAAACTTGAGTTTTCACTCTCCCCTATTTCTCGTAAACAAAAAAGATATAAGGCATAACAAAATGAAAATTTAAGAGTTCATGTATGCAAAAAAAAAAATTGAAAATTATTTCATGCACTAAAATTGAACTCCAAGGTTTTGTTATCCATGTTAGGGAAATTCCACTAGTACAACCCCTGAAAATAAGCTTGGTGGAATTTTATTGGAAAGGGACTTCTAACTTATCCTAACATGCTTTAAGTGTGGTGGATATGCATGCCAGAAACATGTTGAGGATACAAGCGGACCTAATGATCCAAAAATTTCAAGAAGTTGAAAAAATCAAATTCTCGAAGTGGTTGGATATTTACCAGGGCCAAACAACCCACTTTTTGCCCATCCTTAAAAATCACAGATACTTTTTGGAACTATCTCTCCCAGCATTTGTGCAATTCCATTTTGGATGTCCAAATTTGTTTTCAGATCCAAACTTGAGTTTTCACTCTCCCATTTTTCTCGTAAACAAAAAAGATATAAGGCATAACAAAATGAAAATTTTAGAGTTCATGAATGGAAAAAAAAATTGAAAATTATTTCACGCACTAAAATTGAACTCCAAGGTTTTGTTATCCATGTTGGGGAAATTCCACAAGTAAATCCCCGAATAATAAGCTTGGTGGAATTTTATAGGAAAGGGACTTCTAACTGATCCTAACATACTTTAAGTGTGGTGGATATGCTTGCCAGAAACATTTTGAGGATGCAAGTGCACCAAATGATCCAAAAAATTCAAGGAGAAGAAAAAATCTAGTTCTCAAGTGGTTGGTTATTTACTTGGGCCAAGCAACCCACTTTTTGCCAATCCTTAGAAATCACAGATACTTTTTGGAACTATCTCTCTCAGCATTTGTGCATTTCGATTTTGGATGTTCAAATTTGTTTTCAGATCCAAACTTGCGTTTTCACTCTCCCATTTTTCTCGTCAACAAAAAAAGATATAAGGCATGACAAAATAAAATTTTAGAGATCATGTCTGCAAAAAAAAATTTGAAAATTATTCCACACACTAAATATGCACTCAAAGGTTTTGTTATCCATGTTTTGGAAAATCCACTAGTACAACCCCCAATAATAAGCTTGCTGGAATTTTATAGGAAAGGGACTTCTAACTGATCCTAACATACTTTAAGTGTGGTGGATATGCCTGCTAGAAACATGTTGAGGTTGCAAGTGGACCTAATGAACCAAAAATTTAAGGAGTAGAAAAAATCAAATTCTCAAGTGGTTGTTTATTTCCCTGGGCCAAACAACCTACTTTTGGCCTATCCTTAAAAATCACAGATAATTTTTGGAACTATCAAACTCAGCATTTGTGCATTTCCATTTTGGATGTTCCAATTTGTTTTTAGATGCAAACTTGAGTTTTCACTCTCCAATTTTTCTTGTAAACTAAAAAGATATCAGGCATAGCAAAATGAAAATTTTAGAGTTCAAGTATGCAATAAAAAATTTGAAAATAATTTCACGCACTTAAAATGAATTCCAAGGTTTGGTTATCCATGTTTGGGAAATTCCACTAGTACAACCCCTAATAATAAGCTTGGTGGAATTTTATAGGAAAGGGACTTCTAACAAATCCAAACATGCTTTAAGTGTGGTCGATATGTCAGCCAAAAACATGTTGAGGATGCAAGTGGAACTAATGACCCAATAATTCAAGGAGTAGAAAAAATAAAATTCTCAAGTGGTTGGATATTTACCTGGACCTATCTCTCTCAGCATTTGTGCATTTTCATTTTGGATGTTCAAATTTGTTTTCAGATCCAAATTTGACTTTTCTTTCGCCCATTTTTCTCATAAACAAAAAAAATATAAGGCACAACAAAAAGAAAATTTTAAAGGTCTTGTATGCCAAAAAAATTTGAAAATTATTTCACGCGCTAAAAATGAACTCCAAAGTTTAGTTATCCATTCTTGGGAAATTCCACTAGCACAACCCCTAATAATAAGCTTGGTGGAATTTTATACGAAAGGGACTTCTAACTGATCCTAACATGCTTTAAGTGTGGTGGGTATGCATGCCAAAAACAAGTTGAGGATGCAAGTGGACCTAATGATCCAAAATTTTCAGGGAGAAGAAAAAATCAAATTCTCATGTGGTTGGATAATTACTTGGGCCAAACAACCAAGTTTTTTCCTTGCCTTTAAAATCAAATATACTTTTTGGAACTATCTCTCTCAGCATTTTTGCTTTTCATTTTTGGATGTTCAAATTTTTTTTCAGATCCAAACTTGAGTTTTCACTCTCCCATTTCTCTCATCAACAAAAAATATATACGGCATGACAAAATGAAAATTTTAGAGTTCATGTATGCAAAAAAAAAAAATTTGAAAATTATTCCACGCACTAAAAATGAACTCCAAGGATTTGTTATCCATGTTAGAGAAAATCCACTAGTACAACCCCTAATAATAAGCTTGGTGAAATTTTATAGGAAAGGGACTTCTTACTGATCCCAACATGCTTTAAGTGTGGTGGATATGCATGCCAAAAACATGTTGAGGATGCAAGTGGACCTAAGGATCCAAAAATTTCATGGGGAAGAAAAAATCAAATTCTCAAGTAGTTGGATATTTACTTGGGCCAAACAACCTACTTTTTGCCTATCCTTTAAAATCACATATACTTTTTGGAACTATCTCTCCCAGCATTTGTGCTTTTCTATTTTGGATGTTCAAATTTGTTTTCAAATCCAAACTTGAGTTTTCACTCTCCCATTTTTCTCGTCAACAAAAAAGATTTAAGGCATGAAAAAATGAAAATTTTAGTGTTCATGTATGCAAAAAAAATTTGAAAATTATTTCACACACTAAAAATTGACTCCAAGGTTTTGTTATCCATGTTTGGGAAATTCCACTTATACAACCCTAATAATAAGTTTGGTGGAATTTTATAAGAAAGGGACTTCTAACTGATCCTAACATGCTTTAAGTGTGATGGATATGCATGCCAAAAACATGTTGAGGATGCAAGTGGACCTAATGATCCAAAAATTTGAGTAGAAAAAATCAAATTCTCAAGTGGTTGGATATTTACCTGGGCCAAACAACCTACTTTTCTGGAACTATCTCTCCCAGCATTTGTGCATTTCCATTTTGGATGTTCAAATTTGATTTCAGACCCAAACTTGAGTTTTCACTCTCCCATTTTTCAAGTAAACAAAAAAGATATAAGGAATAACAAAATGAAAATTTTAGAGTTCATGTATGCTAAAAAAAAATTTTAAATTATTTCAAGCTCGAAAAATGATCACCAAGGTTTTATTGTCCACGTATGTGAAATTTCACTAGTACAACCCCTTATTATATGCTTGGGGGAATTTTATAGGAAAAGGACTTCTAACTGATCCTAACATGATTTATGTGTGGTGGATATGCATGCCAGAAACATGTTGAGGATGGAAGTGGACCGAATGATCCAAAAAGTTCAAGAAGTAGAAAAAATCAAATTCTCAAGTGGTTGGATATTTACCTGGGCCAAACAACCCACTTTTTGCCTATCCTTAAAAATCATAGATACTTTTTGGAACTATCTCTCTCAGCATTTGTGCATTTCCTTTTTGGATGTTCAAATTTTTTTTCAGATCCAAATTTGACTTTTCTTTCTCCCATTTTTCTCGTAAACAAAAAAGATATAAGGCATAACAGAATGAAAATTTTAAAGTTCATGTATGCAAAAAAAATTCGAAAATTATTTCACACGCTAAAAATGAACTCCAAAGTTTTGTTATCCATGCTTGGGAAATTCCACTAGTACAACCCCTAATAATAAGCTTGGTGGAATTTTATACGAAAGGGACTTCTAACTGATCCTAACATGCTTTAAGTGTGGTGGATATGCATGCCAAAAACACATTGAGGATGCAAGTGGACCTAATGATCCAAAAATTTCATGGAGAAGAAAAAATCAAATTCTCATGTGGTTGGATAATTACTTGGGCCAAAAAACCCACTTTTTGCCTATCCTTTAAAATCACAGATACTTTTTGGAACTATCTCTCTCAGCATTTGTGCTTTTCCATTTTGGATGTTCAAATTTTTTTTCCGATCCAAACTTGAGTTTTCACTCTCCCATTTTTCAAGTAAACAAAAAAGATATCAGGCATAACAAAATGAAAATTTTAGAGTTCATGTATGCAAAAAAAAAAAAATTAATTATTTCACAATCTAAAAATGAACTCCAAGGTTTTGTTATCCATGTATAGGAAATTTCACTAGTACAACCCCTTATTATAAGCTTGGGGGAATTTTATAGGAAAAGGACTTCTAACTGATCCTAACATGATTTAAGTGTGGTGGATATGCATGCCATAAACATGTTGAGGATGCAAGTGGATCTAATGATCCAAAAATTTCAAGTAGCGGAAAAAATCAAATTCTCAAGTGGTTGGATATTTACCAGGGCCAAACAACCCACTTTATGCCTATCCTTAAAAATCACAGATACTTTTTGGAACTATCTCTCTCAGCACTTGTGCATTTCCATTTTGGATGTTCAAATTTGTTTTCAGATCCAAACTTGACTTTTCGTTCTCCCATTTTTCTCGTAAACAAAAAAGATATAAGGCATAACAAAATGAAAATTTTAGAGTTCATGTATGCAAAAAAGAATTGAAAATTATTACACGCGCTAAAAATGAACTCCAAGGTTTTGTTCTCCGTGTTTGGAAAATTCCACTAGGACAACCCCTAATAATAAGCATGCGGGAATTTTATAGGAAAGAGACTTCTAACTGATCCTAACATGCTTTAAGTGTGGTGGATATGCTTGCCACAAACACGTTGCGGATGCAAGTGGACCTAATGATCCTAAAATTTCAAAGAGTAGAAATAATCAAAATCTCAAGTCGTTGGATATGTACCAGAGCCGAACAACCCACTTTTTGCCTATCCTAAAAAGTCACATTTACTTTTTGGTACTATCTCCCTCAGCATTTGTGCATTTCCATTTTAGATATTCAAATTTGTTTTCAGCTCCAAACTTGAGTTTTCATTCTCCCATTTATCTCGTAAACAAAAAAGTTATAAGGCATAACAAAATGAAAATTTTAGGGTTCATGTATGCAAAAAAAAATTTGAAAATTATTTCACACACAAAAAATGAACTCCATGGTTTTATTAACCATGTTTGGGAAAATCCACTAGTACAAACCCAATTAATTAGCTTGGTGGAATTTTATAGGAAAGGGACTTCTAACTGATCCTAACATGCTTTAAGTGTGGTACATATGCATGCTAGAAACATGTTGAGGATGCAAGTGGACCTAATGATCCAAAAATTTGAAGGAGTAGAAAAAATCAAATTCTCAAGTGGTTGGATATTTACCAGGGCCAAACAACCCACTTTTTGCCTATCCTTAAAAATCACAAATACTTTTCGGAACTATCTCTCTCAGCATTTGTGCATTTCCATTTTGGATGTTCAAATTTGTTTTCAGAACCAAACTTGAGTTTTCACTCTCCCATTTTTATTGTAAACAAAAAAGATATAAGGCATTACAAAATGAAAATTTTAGAGTTCATGTATGCAAAATAAAATTTGAAAATTATTTCACGCACTAAAAATGAACTCCAATGTTTTGTTATCCATGTTTGGGAAATTCCACTAGTACAACCCCTAATAATTAGCTTGGTGGAATTTTATTGGAAAGGGACTTCTAAATGATCCTAACATGCTTTAAGTGTGGTGGATAAGCAGGCCAGAAACATGTTGAGGATGCAAGTGGAACTAATGATCCAAAAATCAAGGAGTAGAAAAAATAAAATTCTCAAGTGGTTGCATATTATTTACAATAGCCAAACAACCCACTTTTTGCCTATCCTTAAAAATCACAGATAATATTTGGAACTATCTCTCTCAGCATTTGTGTATTTCTATTTTAGATGTTCAAATTTGTTTTCTGATCCAAACTTGAGTTTTCACTCACCCATTTTTCTCGTAATAAAAAAAGATATAAGGCAATTTGATCGCAACAAAATGAAAATTTTAGAGTTCATGTATGCAAAATAAAATTTGAAAATTATTTCACGCACTAAAAATGAACTCCAAGGTTTTGTTTTCCATGTTTGGGAAATTCCACAAGTAAAACCCCGAATAATAAGCTTGGTGGAATTTTAGAGGAAAGGGACTTCTAACTTATCCTAACATGCTTTAAGTGCGGTGAAAATGCATGCCAGAAAAATGTTTTAGGATGCAAGTAGACCTAATGATCCAAAAATTTCAAGGAGTAGAAAAAATCAAATTCTCAAGTGGTTGGATATTTAACAGAGCCAAAACACCCACTTTTTGCCTATCCTTAAAAATCACACATACTTTTTGGGACTATCTCTCTAAGAATTTGAGCATTTCCATTTTGTTTGTTAAAATTTGTTTTCAGATCCAAACTTGAGTTTTCACTGTCCCATTTTTCTCGTAAACAAAAAAGATTTATGGCATAACAAAATGAAAATTTTAGAGTTCGTGTATGCAAAAAAAATTTGAAAATTATTTCACGCACTAAAACTGAACTCCAACATTTTGTAATCCATGTTTGGGAAATTCCACTAGTACAACCCCTAATAATAAGCTTGGTGGAACTTTATAGGAAAGGGACTTCTAACTGATCCTAACATGCTTTAAGGGTGGAGGATATGCATGCCAGAAACATGATGAGGATGCAAGTGGACCTAATGATCCAAAAAATTCAAGAAGTAGAAAAAATCAAATTCTCAAGTGGTTGGAAATTTACCAGGGCCAAACAACCCACTTTTTGCCTATCCTATAAAATCAAAGATACTTTTTGGAACTATCTCGCTCTGCATTTGAGCATTTCCACTTTGGATATTCAAATTTGTTTTCAGATCCAAACTTGAGTTTTCACTTTTCCATTTTTCTCGTCAACAAAAAAGATATAAGACATAACAAAATGAAAATTTTAGAGTTCACATATGCAAAAAAATATTTGAAAATTATTTCATGTACTAAATATTAACTCCATCGTTTTGTTATCCATGTTTGGAAATTCGAGTAGTACAACCCCTAATAATTAGATTGGTGGAATTTTATAGGAAAGGGACTTCTAACTGATCCTAACATGCTTTTTGTGTGGTGGATATGGATGCCAGAAACATGTTGAGGATGCAAGTGGACCTAATGATCCTAAAATTTCAAGGAGTAGAAAAAATCAAATTCTTAACTGGTTGGATATTTACTAGGGCCAAACAACCCACTTTTTGCCGATCCTTAAAAATCACAGATACTTTTTGGAACTATCCCTCTCAGGATTTGTCCATTTCCATTTTGGATGTTCAAATTTGTTTTCAGATTGAAACTTGAGTTTTCACCCTCTCATTTTTCTCCTAAACAAAAAAGATATAAGGCCTAACAAAATAAAAAATTTAGGCTTCATGTATGCAAAAAACAAATTTTAAATTATTTCACGGACTGAAAATGAATCCAAGGTTTTGTTATCCTTGTTCGGGAAATTCCAGTAGTACAACCCCTAATGATAAGCTAGGTGGAATTTTATAGGAAAGTGACTTCTAACTGATCATAACATGCTTCAAGCGTGGTGGATATGCATGCAAGATACATGTTGAGGATGCAAGTGGACCTAATGATCCAAAAATTTCAAGGGGAAGAGACAGTCAAATTCTCAAGAGGTTGGATATTTATTAGGGCCAAACAACCCACTTTTTGCCTATCCTTAAAAATCACAGATACTTTTTGCAACTATCTCTCTCAATATTTGTGCATTTCCATTTTGGATGTTCAAATTTGTTTTCAAATCCGAACTTGAGTTTTCACTCTCTCTTTTTTCTCGTAAACAAAAAAGATATAAGGCATAACAAAATAAAAATTTCAGAGTTCATGTATGCAAAAATAATTTTGAAAATTATTTCACGCACTAAAAATGAACTCCAAGGTTTTGTTATCCATGTTTGGGAAATTCCACTAGTTCAATGCCTAATAATAAACTTGGTGAAATTTTATAGGAAAGGGACTTCTAACTGATCCTAACATGCTTTAAGTATGGTGGATATGCATGCCAGAAACATATTGAGGATGCAAGTGGACCTAATGATCCAAAAATTTCAAGGAGTAGAAAAAATCAAATTCTCAAGTGGTTAGATATTTACCAGGGCAAAAAAACCCACTTTTTGCCTATCCTTAAGAATCACCGATAATTTTTGGAACTATCTCTCTCAACATTTGTGCATTTCCATTTTGGATGTTCAAATTTGTTTTCAGATCCAAACTTGAGTTTTCACTCTCCCATTTTTCTCGTAAAAGAAAAAGATACAAGGCATGAAAAAATGAAAATTTTAGAGTTCATGTATGCAAAAAAAAATTTTAAATTATTTCACGCACTAAAATTTAACTCCAAGGTTTTGTTATCCGTGCTTAGGAAATTCCACTAGTACTACCCCTAATAATAAGCTCAGTGGAATTTTATAGGAAAAGGGACTTCTAACTGATCCTAACATGCTTTTAAGTGTGGTGGATATGCATACCATAAACATGTTGAGGATCCAAGTATACCTAATGATCCAAAAATTTCAAGGAGTGGAAAAAATCAAGTTCTCAAGTGGTAGGATATTTACCAGGGCCAAACAACCTACTTTTTTCCTATCCTTAAAAATCACAGATACTTTTTTGAACTATCTCTCTCAGCATTTCTGCATTTCCATTTTGGATGTTCAAATTTGTTTTCAGATCTAAACTTGATTTTTCACTCTCCCATTTTTCTCGTAAACAAAAAAAGATATAAGGCATCTCAAAATGAAAATTTAAGAGTTCATGTATGAAAAAAAATAATTTTAAATTGTTTCACGCAATAAAAATGAACTCCAAGATTTTGTTATCCATGTTTGGGAAATTCCACTTGTACAACCCCTAATAATAAGTTTGGTGGAATTTTATAGTAAAGGGACTTCCAACTGATCCTAACATGCTTTAAGTGTGGTGGATAAGCATGCCAGAAACATGTTGAGGATGCAAATGGACCTAATGATCCAAAAATTTCAAGGAGTAGAAAAAATCAAATTCTCAAGTGGTTGGATATTTACCAGGGACAAATAACCCACTTTTTGCCTATGCTTAAAAATCACAGATACTTTTTTGAACTATCTCTCTCAGCATGTGAGCATTTCCATTTTGGATGTTCAAATTTGCTTTCAGATCCAAACTTGTGTTTTCACTCTCCAATTTTTCTCTTAAAAAAAATACATATAAGGCATAACAAAATGAAAATTATAGAGTTCATGTATGCAAAAAAAATTTTGAAAATTTTTTCACGCATTAAAAATAAACTCCAAGGTTTTTTTATCCTTGTTTGGGAAAATCCACTAGTACAACCCCTAATAATAAGCTTGGTGGAATTTTATTGGAAAGGGACTTCTAACTGATCCTAACATGCTTTAAGTTTGGGGGATATGCATGCCAGAAACATGTTGAGGATGCAAGTGGACCTAATGATCCAAAAATTTCGAGTAGAAAAAATCAAATTCTCAAGTGGTTGGATATTTACCAGGGCCAAACAACACACTTTTTGCCTATGTTTAGAAATCATTTATACTTATTGGAACTATCTCTCTCACCATTTGTGCATTTCTATTTGGGATGTTCAAATTTGGTTTCATATCCAAACTAGAGTTTTCACTCTCCCATTATTCTCGTAAACAAAAAAGATATAAGGAATAACAAAATGAAAATTTTAGAATTCATGTATGCTAAAAAAAATTTGAAAATTATTTCACGCCCTAAGAAAGAACTCCAAGGTTTTGTTATCCATGTTTGGGAAATTCCACTAGTACAACCCCTAATTATAAGCTTGGTGGAATTTTATACGAAAGGGACTTCTAACTGATCCTAACATGCTGTAAGTGTGGTGGATATGCATGCCAGACACATGTTTAGGATGCAAGTGGACCTAATGATCCAAAAATATCAAGGAGAAGAAAAAATCAAATTCTTCAGTGGTTGGATATTTACTAGGGCCAAACAACCCACTTTTTGCCGATCCTTAAAAATCACAGATTCTTTTTGGAAGTATCTCTCTCAGCATTTGTGCATTACCATTTTGGATGTTCAAATTTGTTTTCAGATCCAAACTTGAGTTTTCACTCTCCCATTTTTCTCGTAAACAAAAAAGATATAAGGCATAAAAAAATTAAAATTTATAGTTCATGTATGGAAAAAAAATGTGAAAATTATTTCATGCACTAAAAATGAACTCCATGGTTTTGTTATCCATTTTGGGAAATTCCACTAGTACAACCCCTAATAATAAGCTTGGTGGAATTTTATAGGAAAGGGACTTCTAACAGATCCTAACATGCTTTTACTGTGGTCGATATGCATGCATGAAACATGTTGAGGATGCAAGTGGACCTAATGATTCTAAAATTTCAAGGAGAAGAAAAAATCAAATTCTCAAGTGGTTGGATATTTACCAGGGCCAAACAACCCACTTTTCCCCTATCTTTAAAAATCACAGATACTAATTGGAACTATCTCTCTCAGCATTTGTTCATTTCCATTTTGGATGTTCAAATTGGTTTACAGATCCCAACTTGAGTTTTCACTCTCCCATTTTTCTCGTAAAAAAAAAAAAGATATACGGGATAACAAAATGAAAATTTTAGAGTTCATGTATGCAAAAAAAAATTGAAAATTATTTCACTCACTAAAAATGAACAACAAGGTTTTGCTATCCATGTTTGGGAAATTCCACTAGTACAACCCCTAATAATAAGCTTGGTGGAATTTTATCGGAAAGGGACGTCTAACTGATCCTAACATGCTTTAAGTGTGGTGGATATGCATGCAAGAAACATATTGAGGATGCAAGTGGTCCTAATGATCGAAAAATGTTAAGGAGTAGAAAAAATCAAATTCTCAAGTGGCAAGAAATTTACCTGGACCAAACAACCAAATTTTTGCCGATCCTTAAAAATCACAAATACTTTTTGGAACTATATCTCTCAGCATTTGTACATTTCCATTTCGGATGTTCAAATTTGGTGGAATTTTATAGGAAAGGGACTTCTAACTGATCCTAACATGCTTTATGTGTGATGGATATGCATGCCATAAACATGTAGAGGATGCAAGTGGACCTAAAGATCCAAAAATTTCGAGTAGAAAAAATCAAATTCTAGTGTGGTTGGATATTTTCCATGGCCAAACAACCCACTTTTTGCCTATCCTTAAAAATCACAGATACTTTTTGGAACTATCTCTCTCAGCATTTCTGCATTTCCATTTTGGATGTTCAAATTTGTTTTCAGATCCAAACTTGAGTTTTCACTCTCCCATTTTCTCGTAAACAAAAAAAGATCTAAGGCATCTCAAAATGAAAATTTAAGAGTTCATGTATGCAAAAAAAAATTTTAAAATTATTTCACGCAATAAAATGAACTCCAAGATTTTTTTATCCATGTTTGGGAAATTCCACTTGTACAACCCCTAATAATAAGTTTGGTGGAATTTTATAGGAAAGGGACTTCTAACTGATCCTAATATGCTTTAAGTGTGGTGGATAAGCATGCCAGAAACATGTTGAGGATACAAGTGGACCTAATGATCCAAAAATTTCAAGGACTAGAAAAAATCAAATTCTCAAGTGGTTGGATATTTACTAGGGACAAACAACCCATGTTTTGCCTGTACTTAAAAATCACAGATACTTTTTTGAACTATCTCTCTCAGCATTTGAGCATTTCCATTTTGGATGTTCAAATTTGTTTTCACATCCAAACTTGTGTTTTCACTCTCCCATTTTTCTCGTAAACAAAAAACATATAACGCATAACAAAAAGAAAATTATAGAGTTCATGTATGCAAAAAAAATTTTGAAAATTTTTTCACGAATTAAAAATGAACTCCAAGGTTTTATTATCCATGTTTGGGAAAATCCACTAGTACAACCCCTAATAATAAGCTTGGAGGAATTTTATAGGAAAGGGACTTCCAACTGATCCTAACATGCTTTAAGTGTGGTGGATATGCATGCCAGAAACATGTTGAGGATGCAAGTCGACCTAATGATCCAAAAATTTCAAGGAGTAGAAAAAATCAAATTCTCAGGTGGTTGGGTATTTACCAGGGCCAAACAACCCACTTTTTGCCTATGCTTAGAAATCACTTATAATTTTTGGAACTATCTCTCTCACCATTTGTGCATTTCCATTTGGGATGTTCAAATTTGTTTTCAGATCCAAACTATAAGGAATAACAAAATGAAAATTTTAGAGTTCATGTATGCAAAAAAAATTTTGAAAATTAGTTCACGCCCTAAGAAAGAAATCCAAGGTTTTGTTATCCATGTTTGAAAAATTCCACTAGTACAACCCCTACTTATAAGCTTGGTGGAATTTTATTGGAAAGGGACTTCTAACTGATCCTAACATGCTTTAAGTGTGGTGGATATACAAGCTAGAAACATGTTGAGGATACAAGAGGACCTAATGATCCAAAAATTTCAAGGATAAGAAAAAATCAAATTGCCAAGTGGATGAATATTTACCGGTGACAAACAACCCACTTTTTGCCTATCCTTAAAAATAACAGATACTTTTTTGAACTATCTCTCTCAGCATTTGTGCATTTCCATTTTGGATGTTCAAATTTTTTTAGATCCAAACTTGAGTTTTCACTCTCCCAGTTTTCTCGTAAACAAAAAAGATATAAGGCATAACAAAATGAAAATTTTACAGTTCATGCATGCAAAAAAAAATTAAAAATTATTTCACTCTCTAAAAATGAACTCCAAGGTTTTTTTATCCATGTTTGGGAAATTCCACTAGTACAACCCGTAATAATAAGCTTGGAGGAATTTTAAAGGAAAGGGACTTCTAACTGATCCTAACATGCTTTAAGTGTGGTGGATATGCATGCCAGACTCATGTTGAGGATGCAAGTGGACCTAATGGTCCAAAATTTTTAAGGAGTAAAAAATCACATGCTCAACTGGTTGGATGTTTACCATGGCCAAACAACCCACTTTTTGCCTGTCGTTAAAAATCACAGATACTTTTTGGAACTATCTCTCTCAGCATTTGTTCGTTTCCATTTTGGATGTTCAAATTGGATTTCAGATCCAAACTTGAGTTTTCACTCTCCCATTTTTATGGTAAAAAAAAAAAGATATAAAGGATAACAAAATGAAAATTTTAGATTTCATGTATGCAAAAAAAAAAATTGAAAATTATTTCACTCTCTAAAAATGAACTCCAAGGTTTTGTTATCCACGTTTGGGAAATTCCACTAGTACAACCCCTAATAATAAGCTTGGTGTAATTTTATAGGAAAGGGACTTCTAACTGAGCCTAACATGTTTTAAGTGTGGTGGATATGCATGCCAGAAACATGTTGAGGATGCAAGTGGACCTAATGATCAAAAAATTTCAAGGACTAGAAAAAATCAAATTCTCAAGTGGATGGAAATTTACCTGGCCAAACAACCCAATTTTTGCCGATCCTTAAAAATAACAGATACTTTTTGGAACTATATCTCTCAGCATTTCTGCATTTCCATTTTGGATGTTCAAATTTTTTTTCAGATCCAAAGTTGAGTTTTCACTCTCCCATTTTTCTCATAAAAAAAAGATATAAGGCATAAAATAATGAAAATTTTAGAGTTCATGTAAGCAAAAAAAATTATGAAAATTATTTCACGCACTAAAAATGAACTCCAAGGTTTTGTTATCCTTGTTTGGTAGATTCCACTAGTACAACCCCTAATAATAAGCTTGGTGGAATTTTATACGAATGGGACTTCTAACAGATCGTAACATGCTTTTAGTGTGGTCGATATGCATGCAGGAAACATGTTGAGGATGCAAGTGGACCTAATGATCCAAAAAATTCAAGGAGAAGAAAAAATCAAATTCTCAAGTGGTTGGATATTTACCATGGCCAAACAACCCACTTTTTGCCTATCTTTAAAAATCACATATACTTTTTGGAACTATGTCACTCAGCATTTGTGCATTTCCATATTGGATGTTCAAATTTGTTTTCAGATCCAAACTTGACTTTTCACTCTTCCATTTTTCACGTATACAAAAAAGATATAAGGCATAAAAAAATGAAAATTTTAGAGTTCAGGTATGCAAAAATAAAATTTAAAGTTATTTCACGCACTAGTACTATCCCTAATAATAAGCTCGGTGGAATTTTATAGGAAAAGGGACTTCTAACTGATCCTAACATGCTTTAAGTGTGGTGGATAGGCATACCAGAAACATGTTGATGATGCAAGTGGACCTAATGATCCAAAAATTTCAAGGAGTAGAAAAAAATCAAATTCTCAAGTGGTTGGATAATTACCAGAGCCAAACAACCCACTTTTTGCCTATCCTTAAAAATCACAGATACTTTTCAGAACTATCTCCCTCAAAATTTTTGCATTTCCATTATGGATGTTCAAATTTGTTTTTAGATCCAAACTTGAGTTTTCACTCTCCCATTTTTTTCGTAAACAAAATAGATATAAGGCATCACAAAATGAAAATTTTAGAGTTCATGCATGCACAAAAAAATTTGAAAATTATTTCATGCCATAAAAATGAACTCGAAGGTTTTGTTATCCATGTTTGGGAAATTCCACTGGTAAAACCCCTAATAATAAGTTTGGTGGAATTTTATAGGAAAGGGACTTCTAACTAATCCTAACATGCTTTAAGTGTGGTGGTAAGCATTCCAGAAACATGCTGAGGATGCAAGAGGACTTAATGATCCAAAAATTTCAAGGAGTAGAAAAAATCAAATTGTCAAGTGGTTGGATATTTACCAGGGACAAACAACCCACTTTTTGCCTATCCTTAAAAATCACAGATACTTTTTTGAACCATCTCTCTCAACATTTCTGCATTACCATTTTGGATGTTCAAATTTGTTTTCTGATCCAAACTTGAGTTTTCACTCTCCAATTTTTCTCATAAACAAAAAAAGATATAAGGCATCTCAAAATGAAAATTTAAGAGTTTGTGTATGCAAAAAAAATTTTGAAAATTATTTCACGCAATAAAAATGAACTCCAAGATTTTCTTATCCATGTTTGGGAAATTCCACTTGTACAACCCCTAATAATAAGTTTGGTGAAATTTTATAGGAAAGGGACCTCTAACTGATCCTAACATGCTTTAAGTGTGGTGGATAAGCATGCCAGAAACATGTTGAGGATGCAAGTGGACCTAATGATCCAAAAATTTCAAGGAGAAGAAAAAATCAAATTCTCAAGTGGTTGGATATTTACCAGGGACAAACAACCCACTTTTGCCTATCCTTAAAAATCACAGATACTTCTTTGAACTATCTCTCTCAGCATTTGAGCATTTCCATTTTGGATGTTGAAATTTGTTTTCAGATCCAAACTTGAGCTTTCACTCTCCCATTTTGATCGTAAACAAAAAACATATAAGGCATAACAAAATGAAAATTATAGAGTTCATGTATACAAAAAAAATTTTGAAAATTATTTCAACCATTAAAAATGAACTCCATGGTTTTGTTATCCATGTTTGGGAAATTCCACTAGTACATCCCCTAATAATAAGCTTGGTGGAATTTTATTGGAAAGGCACATCTAACTGATCCTAACATGCTTTAAGTGTGGTGGAAATGCATGCCAGAAACATGTTGAGGATGCAAGTGGTCCTAATGATAAAAAAATTTTAAGGAGTAGAAAAAATCAAATTCTCAAGTGGCAAGAAATTTACCTAGGCCAAACAACCAAATTTTTGCCGATCCTTAAAAATCACAAATACTTTTTGGAACTATATCTCTCAGCATTTGTGCATTTCCATTTTGGATGTTCAAATTTGTTTTTAGATCCAAACTTGAGTTTTCACTCTCCCATTTTTCTCGTAAACAAAAAATATATGAGGCATTACAAAATGAAAATTTTAGAGTTCATGTATGCAAAAACAATTCTGAAAATTATTTCACGCACTAAAAATGAACTCCAAGGTTTTGTTATCCATGTTTGGGAAATTCCACTAGTACAACCCCTAATAATAAGCTTGGTGGAATTTTATAGGAAAGGGACTTCTAACTGATCCTAACATACTTTATGTGTGGTGGATATGCATTCCAGAAACATGCTGAGGATGCAAGTGGACCTAAAGATCCAAAAATTTCAAGGAGCAGAAAAAATCAAATTCTCAGGTGGTTGGATATTTTCCAAGGCCAAACAACCCACTTTTTGCCTATCCTTTAAAATCACAGATACTTTTTGGAACTATGTCACTCAGCATTTGTGCATTTCCATTTTGGATGTTCCAATTGGTTTTCAAATCCAAACTTGAGTTTTCACTCTCCCATTTTTCTCGTATACAAAAAATATATAAGGCATAAAAAAAAACATTTAAGAGTTCAGGTATGCAAAAAAAAAATTTTTAAATTATTTCACGCAATAAAATTTAAATCCAAGGGACAAACAACCCACTTTTTGCCCATCCTTAAAAATCAAAGATACTTTTTTGAACTATCTCTCTCAGCATTTGAGCATTTCTATTTTGAATGTTGAAATTTGTTTTCATATCCAAACTTGAGTTTTCACTCTCCCATTTTTCTCGTAAACAAAAAACATATAAGGCATAACAAAATGAAAATTAAAGAGTTCATGTATGCAAAAAAAAATTTTAAAATTATTTCACACCCTAAGAAAGATTGCCAAGGTTTTGTTATCCATGTTTGGGAAATTCCACTAGTACAACCCCTACTAATAAGCTTGGTGGAATTTTATTGGAAAGGGACTTCTAACTAATCCTAACATGCTTTAAGTGTGGTGGATAAGCATGCCAGAAACATGTTGAGGATGCAAGTGGACCTAATGATCCAAAAATTTCAAGGAGTAGAAAAAATCAAATTCTCAAGTGGTTGGATATTTACCAGGGCCAACCAACCCACTTTTATCCTATCCTTAGAAATCATAGATACTTTTTGGAACTATCTCTCTCATCATTTGAGCATTTCCATTTTGGATGTTGAAATTTGTTTTCGGATCCAAACTTGAGTTTTCACTCTCCCATTTTTCTCGTAAACAAAAACATTATAGAGTTCATGTGTGCAAAAAATATTTTGAAAATTATTTCACGCATTAAAAATGAACTCCAAGGTTTTGTTATCCATGTTTGGGAAATTCCACTAGTACATCCCCTAATAATAAGATTGGTAGATTTTTATTAGAAAGGGACTTCCAACTGATCCTAACATGCTTCAATTGTGGTGGATATGCATTCTAGAAACATGTTGAGGATGCAAGAGGACCTAATGATCCAAAATTTTCAAGGAGTAGAAAAAATCAAATTCTCAAGTGGTTGGATATTTACCAGGGCCAAACAACCCACTTTTTGCCTATGCTTAGAAATCACTTATACTTTTTGGAACTATCTCTCTCACCATTTGTGCATTTCCATTTGGGATGTTCAAATTTGTTTTCAGATCCAAACTAGAGTTTTCACTCTCCCATTTTTCTCGTAAAAAAAAAACATATAAGGAATAACAAAATGAAAATTTTAGAGCTCAGGTATGCAAAAAAAAATTTGAAAATTATTTCATGCCCTAAGATAGAACGCCAAGGTTTTGTTATACATGTTTGGGAAATTCCACTAGTACAACCCCTACTAATAAGCTTGGTGGAATTTTATTGGAAAGGGACTTCTAACTGATCCTAACATGCTTTAAGTGTGGTGGATATGCAAGCCAGAAACATGTTGAGGGTACAAGTGGACCTAATGATCCAAATATTTCGAGTAGAAAAAATCAAATTCTCAAGTGGTTGGATATTTCCCATGGCCAAACAACCCACTTTTTGCCTATTCTTAAAAATCACAGATACTTTTTGGAACTATCTCTCTTAGCATTTGTGCTTTTCCATTTTGTATTTTCAAATTTGTTTTCAGATCCAAACATGAGTTTTCGCTCTCCCAGTTTTCTCGTAAACAAAATAGATATAAGGCATAACAAAATGAAAATTTTACAGTTTATGGATGCAAAAAAAAATTGAAAATTTTTTCACTCTCTAAAAATGAACTCCAAGGTTTTTTATCCATGTTTGGGAAATTCCACTAGTACAACCCGTTATAATAAGTTGGAGGAATTTTATAGGAAAGGGACATCTAACTGATCCTAACATGCTTTAAGTGTGGTGGATATGCATGCCAGAAACATGTTGAGGATGCAAGTGGACCTAATGATCCAAAATTTTCAAGGAGTAGAAAAAATCAAATTCTCAAGTGGTTGGATATTTACCATGGCCAAACAACCCACATTTTGCTTATCCTTAAAAATCTCAGATAGTTATTGGAACTATCTCTCTCAGCATTTGTTCATTTCCATTTTGGATGTTCAAATTGGGTTTTCAGATCCAAACTTGAGTTTTCGCACTCCCATTTTTCTGGTTAAAAAAAAAGATATATGGGATAACAAAATGAAAATTTTAGAGTTTATGTATGCAAAAAAAAATTGAAAATTATTTCACTCACTAAAAATGAACTCCAAGGTTTTGTTATCCATGTTAGCGAAATTGCATTAGTACAACCTCTAATAATAAGCTTGGTGGAATTTTATAGGAAAGGGACTTCTAACTGAGCCTACCATGCTTTAAGTGTGGTGGATATGCATGCCAGAAACATGTTGAGGATGCAAGTGGACCTAATGATCAAAAATTTTCAAGGAGTAGAAAAAATCAAATTCTCAAGAGGCTGGAAATTTACCAGGGCCAAACAACCCAATTTTTGCCGATCATTAAAAATAACAGATACTTTTTGGAACTATATCTCTCGGCATTTGTGCATTTCCATTTTGGATGTTCAAATTTGATTTCAGATCCAAACTTGAGTTTTCACTCTCCCATTTTTCTCATAAAAAAAAAAGATATAAGGCATAACAAAAAGAAAATTTTAGAGTTCATGTATGCAAAAAAAATTATGAAAAATATTTCATGCACTTAAAATGAACTCCAAGGTTTTGTTATCCATGTTGGGCAGATTCCACTAGTACAACCCCTAATAATAAGCTTGGTGGAATTTTATACGAAAGGGGCTTCTTACTCATCCTAACATGCTTTAAGTGTGGTGGATATCCATGCCAGAAACATGTTGAGGATGCAAGAGGACCTAATGATCCAAAAATTTCAAGGAGAAGAAAAAATCAAATTCTCAAGTGGTTGGATATTTACTAGGGCCAAGCAACCCACTTTTTGCCGATCCTTAAAAATCACAGATTCTTTTTGGAAGTATCTCTCTCAGCATTTGTGCATTACCATTTTGGATGTTCAAACTTGTTTTCGGATCCAAACTTGAGTTTTCACTCTCCCATTTTTCTCGTAAACAAAAGAGTTGAAAGGCATAAAAAAATTAAAAATTTAGAGTTCATGTATGGAAAAAAAAATGTGAAAATTATTTCATGCACTAAAAATGAACTCCATGGTTTTGTTATCCATTTTGGGAAAATCCACTAGTACAACCCCTAATAATAAGCTTGGTGGAATTTTATAGGAAAGGGACTTCTAACTGATCCTAACATGCTTTTAGTGTGGTCGATATGCATGCATGAAACATGTTGAGGATGCGGGTGGACCTAATCATCCAAAAATTTCAAGGACTAGAAAAAATCAAATTCTCAAGTGGTTGGATATTTACCATGGCCAAACAACCCACTTTTTGCCTATCATTAAAATCACAAATACATTTTGGAACTATCTCTCTCAGCATTTGTTCATTTCCGTTTTGGATGTTCAAATTGGTTTTCAGATCCCAACTTTAGTTTTCACTCTCCGATTTTTCTCGTAAAAAAAAAATGATCTACGGATAACAAAATGAAAATTTTAGAGTTCATGTATGCAAAAAAAATTGAAAATTATTTCACTCAGTAAAATTGAACTCCAAGGTTTTGTTATCCATGTTTGGGAAATTCCACTAGTACAACCCCTAATAATAAGCTTGGTGGAATTTTATAGGAAAGGGACTTCTAACTGATCCTAACATGCTTTAAGTGTGGTGGATATGCATGCTAGAAACATATTGCGGATGCAAGTGGACCTAATGATCAAAAAAATTCAAGGAGTAGAAAAAATCAAATTCTCAAGTGGTAGGAAATTTATCAGGGCCAAACAACCCAATTTTTGCCGATCCTTAAAAATCACAAATACTTTTTGAAACTATATCTCTCAGCATTTGTGCATTTCCATTTTGGATGTTCAACTTTGTTTTTAGATCCAAACTTGAGTTTTCATTCTCCCATTTTTCTCGTAAACAAAAAAGACATAAGGCATAACAAAATGAAAATTTTAGAGTTCATGTAAGCAAAAAAAATTATGAAAATTATTTCACGCACTAAAAATGAACTCCAAGGTTTTGTTATCCATGTTTGGGAAATGCCACTAGTACAACCCCTAATAATAAGCTTGGTGGAATTTTATAGGAAAGGGACTTCTAACTGATCCTAACATGCTCTATGTGTGGTGGATATGCATGCCAGAAACATGTTGAGGATGTAAGTGGACATAAATATCCAAAAATTTCATGGAGTAGAAAAAATCAAATTCAGTGGTTGGATATTTTCCATGGCCAAACAACCCACTTTTTGCGTTTCCTGAAAAATCACAGATACTTTTTCGAACTATGTCACTCAACATTTGTGCATTTCCATTTTGGATGTTCAAATTTTTTTCAGATCCAAACTTGAGTTTTCACTCTCCCATTTTTCTCGTAAACAAAAAAGATATAAGACATAAAAAAATAAAAATTTTAGAGTTCAGGTATGCAAAAAAAAATTTTAAAATTATTTCACGCACTAAAATTTTATTCAAACTTGAGTTTTCACTCTCCCATTTTTCTCGTAAACAAAAAAGATATAAGGCAAAACAAAATGAAATTTTTTAGTTCATGTATGCAAAAACAATTTGAAATTTATTTCATACACTGAAAATGAACTCCAAGGTTTTCTCATCCATGTTTGGGAAATTCCACTAGTACTACCCCTAATAATAAACTCGGTGGAATTTTTTAGGAAAGAGACTTCTAACTGATCCTGACATGCTTTAAGTGTGGTGGATATGCATGCCAGAAACATGTTGAGGATGCATGTGGACCTAAAGATCCAAAAATTTCAAGGAGTAGAAAAAATCAAATTCTCAAGTTGTTGGATATTTACCAGGGCCAAACAACCCACTTTTTGCCTATCCTTAAAAATCAAGATACTTTTTGGAACTATCACTCTCAGCATTTCTGCATTTCCCTTTTGGATGTTCAAATTTGTTTTCTGATCCAAACTTGAGTTTTCACTCTCCCATTTTTCTCGTAAACAAAAAAGATATAAGGCATCACAAAATGAAAATTTTAGAGATCATCTATGCAAAAAAAAATTTTGAAAATTATTTCACGCCATAAAAATGAACTCTAAGGTTTTGTTATCCATGTTTGGGAAATTCCACTGGTACAACCCCTAATAATAAGTTTGGTGGAATTTTATAGGAAAGGGACTTCTAACTGATCCTAAAATGCTTTAAGTGTGGTGGTAAGCATGCCAGAAACCTGTTGAGGATTCAAGAGGCTCTAATGATCCAAAAATTTCAAGGAGTAGAAAAAATCAAATTGTCAAGTGGTTGGATATTTACCAGGGACAAACAACCTACTTTTTGCCTATCCTTAAAAATCACAGATACTTTTTTGAACCATCTCTCTCAGCATTTGTGCATTTCCATTTTGGATGTTCAAATTTGTTTTCAAATCCAAACTCCAGTTTTCACTCTCCTATTTTTCGCATAAACAAAAAATATATAAGGCATAACAAAATGAAAATTATAGAGTTCATGTATGGAAAAAAAATTTTGAAAATTATTTCACGCATTAAAAATGAACTCCATGGTTTTTTATCCATGTTTGGGAAATTCCACTAGTACAACCCATAATATTAAGCTTGGTGGAATTTTATAGGAAAGGGACTTCTAACTGATCCTAACATGCTTTTAGTGTGGTTGATATGCATGCATGAAACATGTTGAGGATGCAAGTGGACCTAATGATCCAAAAATTTCAAGGAGTCGAAAAAATCAAATTCTCAAGTGGTTGCATATTTACCATGCCCAAACAACCCACTTTTTGCCTATCTTTAAAAATCATAGATACTTTTTGGAACTATCTCTCTCAGCATTTGTTCATTTCCATTTTGGATGTTCAAATTGGTTTGCAGATCCAAACTTGAGTTTTCACTTTCCCATTTTTCTCAAAAAAAAATAAAAGATATAAGGGATAACAAAATGAAAATTTTAGAGTTATTGTATGCAAAAGAAATTGAAAATTATTTCATTCACTAAAAATGAACTCCAAGGTTTTGTTATCCATGTTTGGGAAATTCCACTAGTACAACCCGTAATAATAAGCTTGATGGAATTTTATAGGATAGGGACTTCTAAATTATCCTAACATGCTTTAAGTGTGGTGGATATGCAAGCCAAAAACATGTTGAGGATACAAGTTGACCTAATGATCCAAAAATTTCAAGGAGTAGAAAAAATCAAATTCTCAAGTGGTTGGATATTTACCATGGCCAAACAACCCACTTTTTGCCTATCCTTAAAAATCACAGATACGTTTTGGAACTATGTCTCTCAGCATTTGAGCATTTTCATTAAGGATGTTGAAATTTTTTTTCCTATCCAAACTTGAGTTTTCTCTCTCCCATTTTTCTCGTAAACAAAAAAGATATAAGACATAACAAAACTAAAATTTTAGAGTTCAAGTGTGGAAAAAAAAATTTGAGAATTATTGCACGCCCTAAAAATGAACTCCAAGGTTTTGTTATCCATGTTTGGGAAATTCCACTAGTACAACCCCTAATAATAATCTTGGTGGAATTTTATAGGAAAGGGACTTGTAACTAATCCGAACATGCTTTAAGTGTGGTGGATATGCATGCCAGAAACATGTTGAGGATGCAAGTGGACCTAATTATCCAAAAATTTCAAGGAGTAGAAAAAATCAAATCCTCAACTAGTTGGATATTTACCAGGGCCAAACAACCCAGATTTTGTCTATCCTTAAAAATCACAGATTCGTTTTCGAACTGTCTACCTCAACATTTGTGCATTTCCATTTCGGATGTTCAACCTTTTTTTCAGATCAAAACTTGAGTTTTCACTCCCCCAATTTTCTCGTTAATAAAAAAGATATAAGGCATAACAAATTTAAAATTTTAGAGCTCATGTATGCAAAAATAATTTTGAAAATTATTTAGCACACTAAAAATAAACTCGAAGGTTTTGTTATCCATTTTTGGGAAATTTCACTAGTACAACCCCTAATAATAAGCTTGGTGGAATTTTATAGGAAAGGGACTTTTAACTGATCCTAACATGCTTTAAGTGTGGTGGATATGCATCCTAGAAATATGTTGAGGATGCAAGCGGACGTATTGATCCAAAAATTTCAAGGAGTAGAAAAAATCAAATTCTCAAGTTGTTGGATATTTACCAAGGCCAAACAACCCACTTTTTGCCTCTCCTTAAAAATCACAAATACTTTTTGGAACTATATCTCTCAGCATTTCTGCATTGCCATTTTGGAGGTTTAAATTTGTATTCAGATCCAAACTTGAGTTTTCACTCTCCCATTTTTCTCGTAAACAAAAAAGATATAAGGCATTACAAAATGAAAATTTTGGACTTCATGTATGCAAAAAAAATTTGAAAATTATTTCACACACTAAAAATGAAAAAAAAGATATAAGGCATAACAAAATGAAAATTTTGGACTTCATGTAGGAAAAAAAAATTAAAAAATTATTTCACGCACTAAAAATGAACTCCAAGGTTTTGTTATCCATGTTTGGGAAATTCCACAAGTACAACCCATAATAATAAGCTTGGTGGAATTTTATAGGAAAGGGACTTCTAACTGATCCTAACATGCTTTTCGTGTGGTTGATATGCATGCATGAAACATGTTGAGGACGCAAGTGGACCTAATGATCAAAAAATTTCAAGGAGTCGAAAAAATCAAATTCTCAAGTGGTTGCATATTTACCATGCCCAAACAACCCACTTTTTGCCTATCTTTAAAAATCATATATACTTTTTGGAACTATCTCTCTCAGCATTTGTTCATTTCCATTTTGGATGTTCAAATTGGTTTTCAGATCCAAACTTGAGTTTTCACTCTCCCATTTTTCTCAAAAAAAATAAAAGATATAAGGGATAACAAAATGAAAATTTTAGAGTTATTGTATGCAAAAAAAAATTGAAAATTATTTCATTCACTAAAAATGAACTCCAAGGTTTTGTTATCCATGTTTGGGAAATTCCACTAGTACAACCCGTAATAATAAGCTTGATGGAATTTTATAGGATAGGGACTTCTAAATTATCCTAACATGCTTTAAGTGTGGTGGATATGCAAGCCAGAAACATGTTGAGGATACAAGTTGACCTAATGATCCAAAAATTTCAAGGAGTAGAAAAAATAAAATTCTCAAGTGGTTGGATATTTACCATGGCCAAACAACCCACTTTTGGCCTATCCTTAAAAATCACAGATACGTTTTGGAACTATGTCTCTCAGCATTTGAGCATTTTCATTAAGGATGTTGAAATTTTTTTTCATATCCAAACTTGAGTTTTCTCTCTCCCATTTTTCTCGCAAACAAAAAAGATATAAGGCATAACAAAATGAAAATTTTAGAGTTCAAGTGTGGAAAAAAAATTTGAAAATTATTTCACGCCCTAAAAATGAACTCCAAGGTTTTGTTATCCATGTTTTGGAAATTCCACTAGTACAACCCCTAATAATAAGCTTGGTGGAATTTTATAGGTAAGTGACTTGTAACTAATCCGAACATGCTTTAAGTGTGGTGGATATGCATGCCAGAAATATGTTGAGGATGCAAGTGGACCTAATGATCCAAAAATTTCAAGGAGTAGAAAAAATCAAATTCTCAACTAGTTGGATATTTACCAGGGCCAAACAACCCAGATTTTGTCTATCCTTAAAAATCACAGATTCTTTTTGAACTGTCTACCTCAACATTTGTTCATTTCCATTTCGGATGTTCAAACTTTTTTTCAGATCCAAACTTGAGTTTTCACTCTCCCAATTTTCTCGTAAACAAAAAAGATATAAGGCATAACAAAATTAAATTTTTAGTGTTCATGTATGCAAAAATAATTTTGAAAATTATTTAGCGCACTAAAAATAAACTCCAAGGTTTTGTTATCCATTTTTGGGAAATTTGACTAGTACAACCCCTAATAATAAGCTTGGTGGAATTTTATAGGAAAGGGACTTTTAATTGATCCTAACATGCTTTAAGTGTGGTGGATATGCATGCTAGAAATATGTTGAGGATGCAAGTGGACGTAATGATCCAAAAATTTCAAGGAGTAGAAAAAATAAATTTCTCAAGTTGTTGGATATTTACCAGGGCCAAACAACCCATTTTTTGCCTCTCCTTAAAAATCACAAATACTTTTTGGAACTATCTCTCTCAGCATTTCTACATTGCCATTTTGGAGGTTTAAATTTGTATTCAGATCCAAACTTGAGTTTTCACTCTCCCATTTTTCTCGTAAACAAAAAAGATATAAGGCATAACAAAATGAAAATTTTGGACTTCATGTATGCAAAAAGGATTTGAAAATTATTTCACGCACTAAAAATGAAAAAAAAGATATAAGGCATAACAAAATGAAAATTTTGGACTTCATGTTTGCAAAAAAAATTTGAAAATTATTTCACGCACTAAAAATGAACTCCATGGTATCCATGTTTGGGAAATTCCACTAGTATAATCCCTAATAATAAGCTTGGTGGAATTTTATAGGAAAGAGACTTCTAACAGATCCGAACATGCTTTAAGTGTGGTGGATAAGCATGCTAGAAATATGTTGAGGATGCAAGTGGACGTAATGATCCAAAAATTTCAAGGAGTAGAAAAAATCAAATTCTCAACTAGTTGGATATTGACCAGGGCCAAACAATCCAGATTTTGTCTATCCTAAAAAATCACAGATTCTTTCTGGAACTGTCTACCTCAACATTTGTGCATTTCCATTTCGGATGTTCAAACCTTTTTTCAGATCCAAACTTGAGTTTTCACTCTCCCAATTTTCTCGTAAACAAAAAAGATATAAGGCATAACAAAATTAAAATTTTAGTGTTCATGTATGCAAAAATAATTTTGAAAATTATTTAGCGCACTAAAAATAAACTCCAAGGTTTTTTTATCCATTTTTGGGAAATTTCACTAGTACAACCCCTAATAATAAGCTTGGTGGAATTTTATAGGAAATGGACTTTTAACTGATCCTAACATGCTTTAAGTGTGGTGGATATGCATGCTAGAAATATGTTGAGGATGCAAGTGGACGTAATGATCCAAAAATTTCAAGGAGTAGAAAAAATAAATTTCTCAAGTTGTTGGATATTTACCAGGGCCAAACAACCCACTTTTTGCCTCTCCTTAAAAATCACAAATACTTTTTGGAACTATCTCTCTCAGCATTTCTACATTGCCATTTTGGAGGTTTAAATTTGTATTCAGATCCAAACTTGATTTTTCACTCTCCCATTTTTCTCGTAAACAAAAAAGATATTAGGCATAACAAAATGAAAATTTTGGACTTCATGTATGCAAAAAAAATTTGAAAATTATTTCACGCACTAAAAATGAAAAAAAAAGATATAAGGCATAACAAAATGAAAATTTTGGACTTCATGTATGCAAAAAAAATTTGAAAATTATTTCACGCACTAAAAATGAACTCCATGGTTTTGTTATCCATGTTTGGGAAATTCCACTAGTATAATCCCTAATAATAAGCTTGGTGGAATTTTATAGGAAAGGGACTTCTAACAGATCCTAACATGCTTTAAGTGTGGTGGATAAGCATGCAAGAAACATATTGAGGATGCAAGTGGAACTAATGATCCAAAAATTTCAAGGAGTAGAAAAAATGAAATTCTAAAGTGGTTTGATATTTACCAGGACCAAACAACCCACTTTTTGCCGATCCTTAAAAATCACAGATAGTTTTTGGAACTATCTCTCTCAGAGCATTTGTGCATTTCCATTTTGGATGTTCAAATTTGTTTTTAGATCCAAACTTGAGTATTCACTCTCCCATTTTTCTCGTAAACAAAAAAGATATAAGGCATACCAAAATGAAAATTTTAGAGTTCATGTATGCAAAAAAAATTTTGTACATTATTTCACGCACTAAAAATGAAGTCCAAGGTTTTGTTTTCATATTTCGGAAATTCCACTAGTGCAACCCGAATAATAAGATTGGTGGAATTTTATAGGAAAGGGACTTCTTACTGATCCCAACATGCTTTAAGTGAGGTGGATATGCGTGCCAGAAACATATTGATGAGGCAAGTGGAGCTAATGATCCAAAAATTTCAAGGAGTAGAAAAAATCAAATTCTCAAGTGGTTTAATATTCACTAGGGCCAAACAACCCACTTTTTGCTTATCCTAAAAAATCACAGATACTTTTTGGAACAATCTCTCTCAGCATTTGTGAATTTCCATTTTGGATGTTCAAATTTGTTTTCAGATCCAAACATGAGTTTTCACTCTCCCATTTTTCTCGTAAGCAAAAATGATATATGGCATAACAAAACGAAAATTTTAGAATTCATGTATGCAAAAAAAATTTTGAAAATTATTTCACACACTAAAAAAGAATTCAAAGGTTTTGTTATCCATGTTTCGGAAATTCCACTAGTACAACCCCTAATAATAAGCTTGATGGAATTTTATAGGAAAGGGACCTCTAACTGATCCGACCATGCTTTAAGTGTGGTGGATATGCATGCTAGAAACATGTTGAGGATGGAAGTGGACCTAATTATCCAAAAATTTCAGGGACTAGAAAAAATCAAATTCTCAAGTTGTTGGATATTTACCCGGGCTGAACAACCCACTATTTGCTTCTCCTTAAAAATCACAGAAAATTTTTGGAACTATCTCCGTTAGTATTTGTGCATTTCCATTTTGGATGTTCAAATTTGTTTTCAGATCCAAAGTAGAGTTTCCACTCTCCCATTTTTCTCGTAAAGAAAAAAAATAAGGCATAACAAAATGAAAATTTAACAGTTCATGTATGCAAAAAAAATTTTAAAATTATTTCACGCACTAAAAATGAACTCCAAGGTTTTGTTATCCAAGTTTCAAAAATTCCACTAGTCCAATCCCTAATAATAAGCTTGGTGCAATTTTGTAGGAAAGGGACTTCTAACTGATCCTAACATTCTTTAAGTGCGATGGATATTCATGCCAAAAACATGTTGAGGATGCACGCGGACCTAATGATCCAAAAATTTCAAGGAGAAGAAAAAATCAAATTCTGAAGTGGTTGGATATTTACCAGGGCCAAACAACCCGCTTTTTGCCTATCCTTAAAAATCATAGATAGGTTTTGGAACTATCTCTCTCAGCATTTGTGCATTTCCATTTTGGATGTTCAAATTTGTTTTCAGATCCAAACTTGAGGTTTCACTCTCCCATTTTTCTGTTAGAAAAAAAAGATATAAGGCATAACAAAATGAAAATTTTAGAGTTCATGGATGCAAAAAAAATTTAAAATTATTTCACGCAAAAAAAATGAACTCCAAGGTTTTGTTATCCATGTTTATGAAATTCCACTAGTACAACCCCTAATACTAAGCTTGGTGGAATTTTATAGGAAAGGGACTTCTAACTGGTCCAAACATGCTTTAAGTGTGGTGGATATGCATGCCAGAAACATGTTGCGGATGAAAGTGGACCTAATGATCCAAAAATTTCAAGGAATAGAAAAAATCAAATTCTCAAGTGGTTGGATATTTACCAGGGCCAAACAACCCACTTTTTGGAACTATCTCTCTCAGCATTTGTGCATTTCCATTTTGGTTGTCCAAATTTGTTTTCAGATCCAAACTTGAGTTTTCACTCACCCATTTTTCTCCTAAACAAAAAAGATATACAGCATAAAAAAATGAAAATTTTAGCATTCATGTATGCAAAAAAAAATTTGACAATTATTTCACCCACTAAAAATGAACTCCTTGGTTTTGTTATCCATGTTTGGGAAATTCCACTAGTACAACCCCTAAGAATAAGCTTGGTGGAATTTTATAGGAAATGGACTTCAAACTGATACGTACATGCTTTAAGTCTTGTGGTTATGTATGCGAGAAACATGTTGAGGAAGGTAGTGGACCTAATGATCCACCAATTTCAAGGAGTAGAAAAAATCAAATTCTCATGTGGTTGGATATTTACCAGGGCCAACCAACCCACTTTTTGCCTCTCCTTAAAAATCATAGATACTTTTTGGAACTATCTCTCTCAGTATTTGTGCATTTCAATTTTCGATGTTCAAATTTGTTTTCAGATCCAAACTAGAGCTTTCACTCTCCCATTTTTCTCGTAAACAAAAAAGATATAAAACATAACCAAATGAAAATTTTAGAGCTCATGTAAAAAAAGATTTGAAAATTATTTCACGCACTGAAAATGAACTCCACGGTTTTGTTATCGATGTTTGGAAAATTCCACTAGTACAACCCCTAATAATAAGCTTGGTGCAATTTTATAGGAAAGTGACTTCTAACAGATCCTAACATTCTTTAAATGTGATGGATATTCATGCCAAAAACCTCTTTAGGATGCAAGTGGACCTAATGATCCAAAACTTTCAAGGAGTAGAAAAAATCAAATTCTCAAGTGGTTGGATATTTACCAGGGCTAAACAACCCACTTTTTGCCTATCCTTAAAAATCACATATACTTTTTGGAACTATCTCTCTTAGCATTTGTGCATTTCCATTTTGGATGTTCAAATTTGTTTTGATATCCAAACTTAAGTTTTCACTCTTCCATTTTTCTCGTAAACAAAAAAGATATAAGGCATAACAAAATGAAAATTTTAGAGATCATCTATGCAAAAAAAAAATTGACAATTATTTCACGCACTAAAAATGAACTCCTAGGTTTTGTTATCCATGTTTGGGAAATTCCACTAGTACAACCCCTAATAATAAGCTTGGTGGAATTTTATAGGAAAGGGACTTCTAACTAATCCCAACATGCTTTAAGTTCGGTGGATATACATGCCAGAAACGTGTTGATGAGGCAAGTGGACCTAATGATCCAAAAATTTAAAGGAGTAGAAAAAATCAAATTCTCAAGTGGTTGGATATTTACCAGGGCGAAACAACCCACTTTTTGCTAATCCTTAAAATCATAGATAGTTATTGGAACTATCTCCCTTGGCATTTGCGCATTTCCATTTTGGATGTTCAAATTTGTTTTCAGATCCAAACTTGAGTTTTCACTCTCCCATTTTTCTCGTAAACAAAAAAGATATAAGGCATAACAAAATGAAAATTTAGAGTTCAAGTATGCCAAAAGAATTTTGGAAATTATTTCACGCACTAAAAATGAACTCCAAGGTTTTGTTATCCATGTTTCGGAAATTCCACTTGTGCAACCCTAATAATAAGCTTGGTGGAATTTTATAGGAAAGGGACTTGCAACTAATCCTAACATGCTTTAAGTGTGGTGGATATGCATGCCAGAAACTTGTTGAGGATGCAACTGGACCTAATCATCCTAAGTTTTCAAGGAATAGGAAAAATCAAATTCTCAAGTGGTTGGATATTTACCAGGGCCAAACAACCCACTTTTTGGAACTATCTCTCTCAGCATTTGTGCATTTCCATTTTGGATGTCCAAATTTGTGTTCAGATCCAAACTTGAGTTTTCACTCACCCATTTTTCTCCTAAAAAAAAAGATATACAGCATAAAAAAATGAAAATTTTAGCATTCATGTATGTAAAAAAAATTTGAAAATTATTTCACCGACTAAAAATGAACTCCATGGTTTTGTTATCCATGTTTGGGAAATTCCACTAGTACAACCCCTAAGAATAAGCTTGGTGGAATTTGATAGGAAATGGGACCTCTAACTGATCCCAACATGCTTTAATTGTGGTGGATATACATGCCAGAAGCATGTTGAAGATGCAAGATGACCTAATGATCCAAAAATTTCAAGGAGTAGAAAAAATCAAATTCTCAAGTGGTTGCATATTTACCAGGGCCAAACAACCCACGTTTTGCCTATCCTTAAAAATCACAGATACTTTTTGGAACTATGTCACTTAGCATTTGTGCATTTCCATTTTGGTTGTTCAAATTAGTTTTCATATCCAAACTTGAGTTTTCACTCTCCCATTTTTCTCGTAAACCAAAGAGATATAAGCCAAAAAAAATTAAAATTTTAGAGTTCAAGTATGCAAAAAAATAGTTGAAAATTATTTCCTGCTCTAAAAATGAACTCCAAGGTTTTGTTATCCATGTTTGGGAAATTCCATTAGTACAACCCCTAATAATAAGCTTGGTGGAATTTTATAGAAAAGGGACTTCTAACTGATCCTAACATGCTTTTAGTGTGGTTGATATGCATGCATGAAGCATGTTGAGGATGCAAGTGGACCTAATGATCCAAAAATTTCGAGTGGAAAAAATCAAAATCTCAAGTGGTTGGATATTTACCAGGGCCAAACAACCCACTTTTTGACGATGCTAAAAAATCACAGATACTTTTTGGAACTATCTCTCTCAGCATTTGTGCAATTCTATTTTGGATGTTCAAATTTGTTTTCAGATCCAAACTTGACTTCTCACTCTCCCATTTTTCTTGTAAACGAAAAATATTTAAGGCATAACAAAATGAAAATTTTAGAGTGCATGTATGCAAAAAAATATTGAAAATTATTTCACGCACTTAAAAAGAACTCCAAGGTATTTTTATTCATGTTTGGGAAATTCCACTAGTAGAACCCCTAATAAAAAGCTTGGTGGAATTATATAAGAAAGGGACTTCTAACTGATCCTAACATGCATTATGTTTGGTGGATATGCATGCCAGAAACATGTTGAGAATCCAAGTGGACCTAATGATCCAAACATTTCAAGGAGTAGAAAAAATCAAATTCTCCAGTGGTGGGAAATTTACCAGGTCCAAACAACACACTTTTTGCAGATCCTTAAAAATCACAGATACTCTATGGAACTATCTCTGTTAGCATTTGTGCATTTCCATTTTGGATGTTCAAATTTGTTTTTAGATCCCAACTTGAGTTTTCACTCTCCCAATTTTCTCATAAAAAAAAAGATATAAGGCTTAACAAAATCAAAATTTTAGAGTTCATGTACACTAAAAAAATTTTGAAAATTATTTCATGCACAAAAATGAATTCCAAGGTTTTGATATCCATGTTTGTGAAATTCCACTAGTACATCCCCTAATAATAAGCTTGTTGGAATATTTTAGGAAAGGGACTTCTAACTGATCCTAACATGCTTTAAGTGTGGTGGATATGCATGCCACAAACATGTTGAGGATGCAAGTGGACCTAATGATTCAAAAATTTCAAGGAGTAGAAAAAATTATATTCACAAGTGGTTGGATATTTACCAAGGCCAAACAACCCACTTTTTCCCTATCCTTGAAAATCACAGATACTTTTTGGAACTATCTCACTCAGCATTTGTGCATTTCCATTTTGGATGTTCAAATTTGTTTTCAGATCCAAACTTGAGTTTTCACTCTCCCATTTTTCTTGTAAACAAAAAAGATAAAAGGCATACCAAAATGAAAATTTTAGAGTTCATGTTTGCAAAAAAAAATTTGAAAATTATTTCACGCACAAAAATGAACTCCAAGTTTTTGCTATGCGTGTTTGGGAAATTCCACTAGTACATCCCCTAATAATAAGCTTGTTGAAATTTTTTCGGAAAGGCACTTCTAACTGATCCTAACATGCTTATAGTGTGGTGGATATGCGTGCCACAAACATGTTGAGGATGCAAGTGGACCTAATGATTCAAAAATTTCAAGGAGGAGAAAAAATCAAATTCACAAGTGGTTAGATATTTACCAGGGCCAAACAACCCACTTTTTGCCTATCCTTAAGAATCACATATACTTTTTGGAACTATCACTCTCAGCATTTGTGTATTTCCATTTTGGATGTTCAAATTTGTTTTCAGATCCAAACTTGAGTTTTCACTCTTCCATTTTTCTTGTAAACAAAAAAAAAAAATAAGGCATAACAAAATGAAAATTTTCGAGTTCATGTTTGCAAAAAAAAATTTGAAAATTATTTCATGCACTAAAACTGAACTCCAAGGTTTTGTTATCCATGTTTGGGAAATTCCACTAGCACAACCCCTAATAATTTTCTTGGTGAAATTTATGGGAAATGGACTTCATACTGATCCTAACATGCTTTAAGTGTGGTGGATATGCATGCCAGAAACATGTTGAGCATTCAAGTGGACCTAATGATCCTAAAATTTCAAGGAGTAGAAAAAATTTAATTCTCATGTGGTTGGATATTTAGCAAGGCCAAATAACCCACTTTTTGCCTATCCTTAAAAATAACAGATACTTTTTGGAACTATCTCTCTCAGCATTTGTGCATTTGCCTTTTGGATGTTTAAATTTTTTTTCAGATCCAAACTTGAGTTTTCACTCTCCCATTTTTCTCGTAAACAAAAAAGAAATAAGGCATAACAAAATGAAAATTTTAGAGTACATGTATGCAAAAAACAATTTGAAAATTATTTCATGCACTAAAAATTAACTCCAACGTTTTGTTATCAATGTTTGGGAAATTCACTAGTACAAACCTTAACAATAAGCCCAGTGGAATTTTATAGGAAATTGACTTGTAACTGATCCTAACATGCTTTAAGTGTGGTGGATATGTATGCCAGAAACATGTTGAGGATTCAAGTGGACCTAATGATCCTAAAATTTCAAGGAGTAGAAAAAATTTAATTCTCATGTGGTTGGATATTTACCAAGGCCAAATAAACCACTTTTTGCCTATCCTTAAAAATAACACATACTTTTCCGAACTAGCTCTCTTAGCATTTGTGCATTTCCATTTTGGATGTTTAAATTTTTTTTTAGATCCAAACTTGAGTTTTCACTCTCCCATTTTTCTCGTAAACAAAAAAGAAATAAGGCATAAGAAAATGAAAATTTTAGAGTTCATGTATGCAAAAAAATATATGAAAAATATTTCATGCACTAAAAATTAACTCCAACATTTTTTTATCCATGTTTGGGAAATTCCACTAGTTCAACCCCTAATAATAAGCTGGGTGGAATTTTATAGGAATGGGACTTCTAACTGATCCTAACATGCTTTAAGTGTGGTGGATATGCATGCCAGAAACATGATGAGGATGCAAGTGGACCTAATGATCCAAATATTTCAAGGAGTAGAAAAAATTTAATTCTCATGTGGTTGGATATTTAGCAAGGCCAAATAACCCACTTTTTTCCTATCCTTGAAAATAACAGATACTTTTTGAAACTATCTCTCTCAGCATTTGTACATTTCCATTTTGGATGTGTAAGTTTTTTTTCCGATCCAAACTTGAGTTTTCACTCTCTCATTTTTCTCGTAAACAAAAAAGAAATAAGGCATAACAAAATGAATATTTTAGAGTTCATGTAGGCAAAAAACAATATGAAAAATATTTCATGCACTAAAAATTAACTCCAACGTTTTTTTATCCATGTTTGGGAAATTCCACTAGTTCAACCCCTACTAATAAGCTTGGTGGAATTTTATAGGTAAGGGATTTCTAAGTGATCCTAACATGCTTTAAGTGTGGTAGATATGCATGCCAGAAACATGTTGAGGATTCGAGTGGACCTAATGATCCTAAAATTTTAAGGAGTAGAAAAAATTTAATTCTCATGTGGCTGGATATTTAGCAAGGCCAAATAACCCACTTTTTTCCTATCCTTGAAAATAACAGATACTTTTTGGAACTATCTCTCTCAACATTTGTACATTTCCATTTTGGATGTTTAAATTTTTTTTCCGATCCAAACTTGAGTTTTCACTCTCCCATTTTTCTCGTCAACAAAAAAGAAATAAGGCATAACAAAATGAATATTTTAGAGTTCAAGTAGGCAAAAAACAATTTGAAAAATATTTCATGCACTAAAACTTAACTCCAACTTTTTTTATCCATGTTTTGGAAATTCCACTAGTTCAACCCCTATTAATAAGCTTGGTGGAATTTTATAGGAAAGGGACTTCTAACTGATCCTAACATTCTTTAAGTGTGGTGGATATGCATGCCAGAAACATGATGAGGATGCAAGTGGACCTAATGATCCTAAAATTTCAAGGACTTGAAAAAATTTAATTCTCATGTGGTTGGATTTAGGGCCAAATAACCCACTTTTTGCCTATCCTTAAAAATAACAGATACTTTTTGGAACTATCTCTCTCAGCATTTGTGCATTTCCATTTTGGATGTTTAAATTTTTTTTTCAGATCCAAATTTGAGTTTTCACTCTCCCATTTTGGTCATAAAAAAAAAAAAAATAAGGCATAATAAAATGAAAATTTTAGAGTTCATGTATGCAAAAAACAATTTGAAAAATATTTCATGCACTAAAAATTAACTCCAACGTTTTTTTATCCATGTTTGGGAAATTCCACTAGTTCAACCCTAATAATAAGCTTGGTGGAATTTTATAGGAAATGGACTTCTAACTGATCCAAACATGCTTTAAGTGTGGTGGATACGCATGCCAGCAACATGATGAGCATGCAAGAGGACCTAATGATCCAAAAATTTCAAGGAGTAGAAAAAATCAAATTCTCATGTGGTTGGACATTTACAAGGGCCAAACAACCGACTTTTTGCCTATCCTTAAAAATCACAGATTCTTTTTGGAACTATCTGTCTCATCATTTCTGCATTTCCATTTTGGATGTTTAAATTTTTTTTCAAATCCAAACTTGAGTTTTCACTCTCCCATTTTTCTCGTAAACAAAAAAGAAATAAGGCATAATAAAATGAAAATTTTAGAGTTCATGTATGCAAAAAACAATTTGAAAAATATTTCATGCACTAAAAATTAACTCCAACGTTTTTTTATCCATGTTTGGGAAATTCCACTAGTTCAACCCCTAATAATAAGCTTGGTGGAATTTTATAGGAAAGGGACTTCTAACTGATCCTAACATGCTCTAAGTGTGGTGGATATGCATGCCAGAAACATGAAGAGGGTGGACCTGATGATCCAAAAATTTCAAGGAGTAGAAAAAATCAAATTCTCATGTGGTTGGATATTGACAAGGGCCAAACAACCCACTTTTTGCCTATCCTTACAAATCACATATTCTTTTTGGTACTTTCTCTCTCAGCATTTCTGCATTTCCATTTTGGATGTTCAAATTTGTTTTCCGATCCAAACTTGAGTTTTCACTCACCCATTTTTTTCGTAAACAAACAAGATATAAGGCATAACAAAATGAAAATTTTAGAGTTCATGAATGCAAAAAAAAAAATTGAAAATTATTTCACGCACTAAAATTGAATTCGGTTTTGTTATCCATGTTTGGGAAATTCGACTAGTATAACCCCTAATAATATGGTTGGTCAAATTTTAAAGGAAATGGACTTCTAACTGATCTTAACATGCTTTAAGTGTGGTGGATATGCATGATAGAAACATGTTGAGGATTCAAGTGGACCTAATGATCCTATAATTTCAAGGAGTAGAAAAAATTTAATTCGCATGTGGTTGGATATTTACCAGGGCCAAATAACCCACTTTTTGCCTATCCTTAAAAATAACAGTTTCTTTTCGAAACTATCTCTCTCAGCATTTGTGCATTTCCATTTTGGATATTTAAATTTTTTTCAGATCCAAACTTGAGTTTTCACTCTCCCATTTTTCTCGTAAACAAAAAAGATGTAAGGCATAACAAAATAAAAACTTTAGAGTTCATGTATGCAAAAAACAATTCGAAAATTATTTCATGCACTAAAAAGTAACTCCAACGTTTTGCTATCCATGTTTGGGAAATTCCACTAGTACAACCCCTTATAATAAGCTTGGTGGAATTTTATAGGAAAGAGAGTTCTAACTGATCCTAACATGCTTTAAGTGTGGTGGATATGCATGCCAGAAACATGATTAGGAAGCAAGAGGACATAATGATCCAAAATTTTGAAGGAGTAGAAAAAATAAAATTCTCAAGTGGTTGGATATTTACCAGGGCCAAACAACCCACTTTTTGCCTATCCTTAAAAATCACAGATTCTTTTTGGAACTATCTCTCTCAGCATTTATGTATTTCCATTTTGGATGTTCAAATTTGTTTTCCGATCCAAACTTGAGTTTTCACTCTCCCATTTTTCTCGTAGACAAAAAAGATATAAGGCATTACAAAATGAAAATTTTAGAGTTCATGTATGCAAAAAAAAAAAATTTAAAACATTTCACGCACTATAATTTTACTCCAAGGTTTTTTTATCCATGTTTAGGAAATTCCACTAGCACAACCCATAATAATAAGCCTGGTGGAATTTTATAGGAAATGGACTTCTAACTAATCCTAACATGCTTTAAGTGTGGTAGATATGCATGCCAGAAACATGTTGAGGATGCAAGTGGACCTAATGATCCAAATATTTCAAAGAGTAGAAAAAATCAAATTCTCAAGTTGTTGGATTTTTACCAGGGCCAAACAACCAAGTTTTTGCCTATCCTTAAAATTCACAGATACTTTTTGAAACTATCTCTATCAGCGTTTGTGAATTTCCATTTTCGATGTTCAAATTTGTTTTCAAATCCAAAGTTGAGTTTTCACTCTCCCATTTTTCTCGTAAAGAAAAAAGATACAAGGCATAACAAAATGAAAATTTTAGAGTTCATGTATGCAAAAAAAAATTAAAAATTATTTCACTCACTAAAAATGAACTGCATGGTTTTGTTATCCATGTTTGGGAAATTCCACTAGTAGAACCCCTAATAATAAGTTTGGTGGAATTTTAATTGAAAGGGACTTCTAACTGATCCTAACACACTTTATGTGTGGTGGATATGCATGCCAAAATCATTTTGAGGATGCAAGTGGACCTAATGATCCAAAAATTTCAAGGAGTAGAAAAAATCAAATTCTCAAGTGGTTGGAAATTTACCAGGGCCAAACAGCCCACTTTTTGCCGATCCTAAAAAATCACAGATACTCTTTGGAACTATCTCTCTTAGCATTTGTGCATTTCCATTTTGGATGTTCAAATTTGTTTTCAGATCCAAACATGACTTCTCACTCTCCTATTTTTCTCGTAAACAAAAAAGGTCTAAAGCATAACAAAATGAAAATTTTAGAGTTCATGTATGCAAAAAAAAATTGAAAATTATTTCACTAACTAAAAATGAACTCCAAGGTTTTGTTATCCATGTTTGGGAAATTCCACTAGTACAACCCCTAATAATAAGCTTGGTGGAATTATATAAGAAAGGGACTTCTAACTGATCCTAACATGCATTATGTTTGGTGGATATGCATGCCAGAAACATGTTGAGGATCCAAGTGGACCTAATGATCCAAACATTTCGAGTAGGAAAAATCAAATTCTCCAGTGGTGGGAAATTTACCAGGGCCAAACAACACATTTTTTACCGATCCTTAAAAATCACAGATACTCTATGGAACTATCTCTCTTAGCATTTGTGCATTTCCATTTTGGATGTTCAAATTTTTTTTTAGATCCCAAGTTGGGTTTTCACTCTCCCATTTTTCTCCTAAAAAAAAAAAAAGATATAAGGCTTAACAAAATGAAAATTTTAGAGTTCATGTACACTAAAAAAATTTTGAAAATTATTTCACGCACAAAAATGAACTCCAAGGTTTTGATATCCATGTTTGGGAAATTCCACTAGTACATCCCCTAATAATAAGCTTTTTGGAATTTTCTAGGAAAGGGATTTCTAACTGATCCTAACATGCTTTAAGTGTGGTGGATATGCATGCCACAAACATGTTGAGGATGCAAGTGGACCTAATGATTCAAAAATTTCAAGGAGTAGAAAAAATTATATTCACAAGTGGTTGGTTTTTACCAGGGCCAAACAACCTACTTTTTCCCTATCCTTAAAAATCACAGATACTTTTTGGAACTATCTCACTCAGCATTTGTACATTTCCGTTTTGGATGTTCAAATTTGTTTTCAGATCCAAACTGGAGCTTTCACTCTCCCATTTTTCTTGTAAACAAAAAAAATATAAGGCATAACAAAATGAAAATTTTAGAGTTCTTGTTTGAAAGAAAAAATTTGAAAATTATTTCACGCACAAAAATGAACTCCAAGGTTTTGCTATGCATGTTTGGGAAATTCCACTAGTACATCCCCTAATAATAAGTTTGTTGGAATTTTTTTGGAAAGAGACTTCTAACTGATCCTAACATGCTTTAAGTGTGGTGTATATGCATGCCACAAACATGTTGAGGATGCAAGTGGACCTAATGATTCAAAAATTTCAAGGAGTAGAAAAAATCAAATTCACAAGTGGTTGGATATTTACCAGGGCCAAACCACCCACTTTTTGCCTATCCTTAAAAATCACAGATACTTTTTGGAACTATCACTCTCAGCATTGGTGCATTTCCATTTTGGATGTTCAAATTTGTTTTCAAATCCAAACTTGAGTTTTCACTCTTCCATTTTTCTTGTAAACAAAAAAGATATAAGGCATAACAAAATGAATATTTTAGAGTTCATGTTTGCAAAAAAAAATTATTTGATGAACTAAAAATGAACTCCAAGGTTTTGTTATCCATCTTTGGGAAATTCCACTTGTACAACCCGTAATAATAAGCTTGGTGGAATTTTATAGGAAAGGGACTTCTAACGGATCCTAATATGCTATAAGTGTGGTGGATATGCAAACCTGAAACATGTTGTGGATGCAAGTGGACCTAATGATCCAAAATTTTCAAGGAGTAGAAAAAATCAAATTCTAAAGTGGTTGGATATTTACCAGGGCCAAACAACCCAGTTTTTGCCTATCCTAAAAAGTCACAGATACTTTTTGGAACTATCTCTCTCAGCATTTGTGCATTTCAATATTGGATGTTCAAATTTTTTTTCTGATCCAAACTTGAGTTTTCACTCTCTCTTTTTTCTCGTAAACAAAAAAAATATAAGGCATAACAAAATGAAAATTTTAGAGATCATGTTTGCAAAAAAAAATTTGAAAATTATTTCACGCACTAAAATCGAACTCCAAGGTTTTGTTATCTATGTTTGGGAAATTCCACTAGCACAACCCCTAATAATTTGCTTGGTGAAATTTTATGGGAAATGGACTTCTAACTGATCCTAACATGCTTTAAGTGTGGTGGATATGCATGCCAGAAACATGTTGAGGATTCAAGTGGACCTAATGATCCTAAAATTTCAAGAAGTAGAAAAAATTTAATTCTCATGTGGTTGGATATTTAGCAAGGCCAAATAACCCACTTTTTGCTTATCCTTAAAAATAACAGATACTTTTTGGAACTATCTCTCTTAGCATTTGTGCATTTGCATTTTGGATGTTTAAATTTTTTTTCAGATCCAAACTTGAGTTTTCACTCTCCCATTTTTCTCGTAAACAAAAAAGATATAAGACATAACAAAATGAAAATTTTAGAGTACATGTATGCAAAAAACAATTTGAAAATTATTTCATGCACTAAAAATTAACTCCAACGTTTTGTTATCCATGTTTGGGAAATTCCACTAGTACAACCCTTAACAATAAGCTTGGTGGAATTTTATAGGAAATTCACTTCTAACTGATCCTAACATGCTTTAAGTGTGGTGGATATGCATGCCAGAAACATGTTGAGCATTCAAGTGGACCTAATGATCCTAAAATTTCAAGGAGTAGAGAAAATTTAATTCTCATGTGGTTGGAAATTTACCAGGGCCAAATAACCCACTTTTTGCCTATCCTTAAAAATAACAGATACTTTTTGGAACTATCTCAAGTGACTGCAAATTTACCAAGGCCAAACAACCCACTTTTTGTCGATTCTTAAAAACCACAGATACTCTTTGGAACAATCTCTCTTAGCATTTGGGCATTTCCATTTTGGATGTTCAAATTTTTTTTCCGATCCAAACTTGAGTTTTCACTCCAATTTTCTCGTAAACAAAAAAGATACAAGGTGTAACAAAATGAATATTTTAGAGTTCATGTATGCAAAAAACATTGAAAATTATTTCACTCACTAAAAATGATCTCCAAGGTTTTGTTATCCAAGTTTGGGAAATTCCACTAGTAGAATCCCTAATAATAAGCTTGGTGGAATTTTATAGGAAAGGGACCTCTAACTGATCCTAACATGCTTTAAGTGTGGTGGATATGCATCCCAGAAACATGTTGTGGATGCAAGTGGACCAAATGATCCAAAATTTTCAAGGAGTAGAAAAAATCAAATTCTCAAGTGGTTGTATATTTACCGGTGACGAACAATCAACTTTTTGCCTATCCTAAAAAATCAGAGATACTTTTTGGAGCTCTCACTCTCAGCATTGGTGCATTTCCATTTTGGATGTTCAAATTTGTTTTCAGATCCAAAGATTTTTCACTCTCCCAGTCTTCTCGTTAACAAAAAAGATATAAGGCATAAAAAAATTAAAATTTTAGATTTCATGTATGCACAAAAAATATTTGAAAATTATTTCATGCACAAAAAATGAACTCCAATGTTTTGTTATCCATGTTTGGGAAATTCCACTAGTACAACCCCTAATAATAAGATCGGTGGAATTTTCTAGGAAAGGATCTTCCAAATGATCCTAAAATGCTTTAAGTGAGGTGGATATGCATGCCAGAAACATGTTGAGGATGTATGTGGAACTAATGATCCAAAACTATGGAGTAGAAAAAATCAAAATCTCAAATTTTTGGATATTTACCAGGGCCAAACAACCTACTTTTTGCCCATCCTTAAAAATCACAGATACTTTTTGGAACTATCTCTTTCAGCATTTGTGTATTTCCGTTTTGGATGTTCAAATTTGTTTTCTGATGCGAACTTGAGTTGTCACTCTCCCATTTTTCTCTCGTAAACAAAAAAGATATAAGGCATAACAAAATGAAAATTTTAGAGTTCATGAATGCAAAAAAAAATTTGAAAATTATTTCACGCACTGAAATTGAGCTCCAAGGTTTTGTTATCCATGTTTGGGAAATTCGACTAGTACAACCCCTAATAATATGCTTGGTGAAATTTTAAAGGAAATGGACTTCTAACTGATCCTAACATGCTTTAAGTGTTGTGGATATGCATGCCGGAAACATGTTGAGGATTCAAGTGGACATAATGGTCCTAAAATTTTGAAGGAGTAGAAAAAATTTAATTCTCATGTGGTTGGATATTTACCAGGGCCAAATAACCCACTTTTTGCCTGTCCTTAAAAATAACAGATTCTTTTTGGAACTATCTCTCTCAGCATTTGTAAATTTCCATTTTGGATGTTCAAATTTGTTTTCAAATCCAAACTTGAGTTTTCACTCTCCCATTTTTCTCGTTAACAAAAAAGATATACAACATAAAAAAAATAAAATTTTAGCATTTATGTATGCAAAAAAAAATTTGAAAATTATTTCACTCACTAAAAATGAACTCCAAGGTTTTTTTATCCATGTTTGGGAAATTTCACTAGGACAACCCCTAATAGTAAGCTTGGTGGAATTTTATAGGAAAGGGACTTTTAACTGATCCTAACATGCTTTAAGTGTGGTGGATATGCATGCCAGAAACATGTTGAGGATGCAAGTGCACTTAATCATCCAAAAATTTCAAAGAGTTGAAAAAATAAAATGCTCAAGTGGTTGGATATTTACCAGGGCCAAACAACCCACTTTTTCCCTATCTTTAAAAATCACAGACACTTTTTGGAACTATCTCTCTCAGCATTTGTGCATTTCCATTTTGGTTGTCAAATTTTTTTTCAGATGCAAACTTGAGTTTTCACTCTCCCATTTTTCTTGTAAACAAAAAAGATATAAGGCATAACAAAATGAAAATTTTAGAGTTCATGTATGTAAAACAAATTTGAAAATTATTTCACACACTACAAATGAACTCCAAGGTTTTGTTATCCATGTTTGGGAAATTCCACTAGTATAATCCCTAATAATAAGCTTGGTGGAATTTTTTTGGAAAGGGACTTCTAATTGATCCTAACATTTAAGTGTGGCGGATAAGCCTGCCATAAACATATTGAGGATGCAAGTGGACCTAATGATCTAAAAATTTCAAGAAGTGGAAAAAATCAAATTCTCAAGTGGTTGGATATTTACAAGGGCCAAACAACCCACCTTTTGCCGATCCTTAAAAATCACAGATGGTAATTGGAACTATCTCTCTCAACATTTGTGCATTTCCATTTTGGATGTTCAAATTTGTTTTCAGATCCAAACTTGAGTTTTCACTCTCCCTTTTTTCTCGTAAACAAAAAAGATATAAGGCATAACAAAATGAAAATTTTAGAGTTCATGTATGCAAAAAAAATTTTGAGAATTATTTCGCGCACTAAAAATGAACTCCAAGGTTTTGTTATCCATGTTTCGGAAATTCCACTAGTGCAACCCTAATAATAAGCTTGGTGGAATTTTATAGGTAAGGGACTTCAAACTGATCCTAACCTGCTTGAAGTGTGGTAGATATGCATGCCAAAAACTTATTGAGGATGCAAGTGGACCAAATGATCTAAAAATTTAAAGGAGTAGAAAAAATCAAATTCTCAAGTCGTTGGATATTTACCAGGACCAAACAACCCATTTTTTGCCTATCCATAAAAATCACAGATACTTTTTGGAACTATCTCTCTCAGCATTTGTGCATTTCCATTTTGGATGTTCAAATTTGTTTTCAGATCCAAACTTGAGTTTTCACTCTCCCATTTTTCTCGTAAAAAAAAAAGGTATACAGCTTAAAAAAATGAAAATTTTAGCATTCATGTATGCAAAAAAAAATTGAAAATTATTTAACTCACTAAAAATGAACTCCAAGGTTTTGTCATCCATGTTTGGGAAATTCCACTAGTTCAACCCCTAAGAATATGCTTGGTGGAATTTTATAGGAAATGGACTTCAAACTGATCCTTACATGCTTTAAGTGTGGTGGATATGCATGGCAGAAACATGTTGAGGAAGCTAGTGGAACTAATGATCCAAAATTTTCAAGGAGTAGAAAAAATCAAATTCTCAAGTCGTTGGATATTTACCAAGGCGAAACAACCCACTTTTTGCCTCTCCTTAAAAATGACAGATACTTTTTGGAACTATCACTCTCGGCATTTGTGCATTTCCATTTTGGATGTTCAAATTTGTTTTCAGATCCAAACTTGAGTTTTCACTCTCCCATTTTTCTCGTAAACAAAAAAGATATAAGGCATAACAAAATAAAAATTTTAGAGTTCATGTGTGCAAAAAAATTTGAAAATTATTTCACTCACTAAAAATTAACTCCAAGGTTTTGTTATCCATGTTTGGGAAATTCCACTAGTAGAACCCCTTATAATAAGCTTGGTGGAATTTTATAGGAAAGGGACTTCTAACTGATCCTAACATGCTTTTAGTGTTTTGGTTAAGCATGCCTGAGACATGTTGAGGATGCAAGTGGACCTAATGATCCAAAAATTTTAAGGAGTAGAAAAAATCAAATTCTCAAGTGGTTGCAAATTTACCAGGGCCAAACAATCCACTTTTTGCCGATCCTTAAAAACCATAGAGAGTTTTTGGAATTACCTCTCTGAGCATTTGTGCATATCCATTTTGGATGTTCAAATTTGTTTTCAGATCCAAACTTGAGTTTTCACTCTCTCTTTTTTCTCGTAAACAAAAAATATATAAGGCTTAACAAAATGAAAATTTTAGAGTTCATGTAAGCAAAAAAAATTTGTAAATTATTTCACGCACTAAAAATGAACTCCAAGGTTTTGTTATCCATGTTTCAGAAATTCCTCTAGTGCAACCCTAATAATAAGCATGGTGGAATTTTATAGGAAAGGGACTTCTAGCTGATCCTAACCTGCTTTAAGTGTGGTGGATATGCATGGCAAAAACTTGTTGAAGATGCAAGTGGACCTAATGATCTAAAAATTTCAAGGAGTAGAAAAAATCAAATTCTCAAGTCGTTGGATATTTACCAGGGCCAAACAACCCACTTTTTGCCTATCCATAAAAATCACAGATACTTTTTGGAACTATCTCTCTTAGCATTTGTGAATTTCCATTTTGGATGTTCAAATTTGTTTTCAAATCCAAACTAGAGTTTTCACTCTCCCATTTTTCTCGTAAAAAAAAAGATATAAGGCATAACAAAATGAAAATTTTTGAGTTCATGTATGCAAAAAAAATTTGAAAATTATTTCACACACTAAAAATTAACTCCAAGGTTTTGTTATCGATATTTGGAAAATTCCACTAGTACAACCCCTAATAATAAGCTTGGTGAAATTTTATAGGAAAGGGACTTCTAACTGATCCTTACATTCATTAAATGTGATGCATATTCATGCGAAAAACATGTTGAGGATGCAAGTGGACCTAATGATCCAAAACTTTTAAGGAGTAGAAAAAATCAAATTCTCAAGTGGTTGGATATTTACCAGGGCCAAACAACCCACTTTTTTCCTATCTTTAAAAATCATAGATACTTTTTGGAACAATCTCTTTCAGCATTTGCGCATTTCCATTTTGGATGTTCAAATTTGTTTTCAGATCAAAACTTGAGTTTTCACTCTCCGATTTATCTCGGAAGCAAAAATGATATAAGACATAACAAAATGAAAATTTTAGAGTTCATGTATGCAAAAAAGATTTGAAAATTATTTCACGTGAAAAAAATGAATTCCAAGGTTTTGATATACATGTTTGGGAAATTCCACTAGTACAGCCCCTAATAATATGCTTGGTGGAATTTTATAGGAAAGGGACTTCTAAAATATCCTAACATGCTTTAAGTGTGGTGGATATGCATGCCAGAAACATGTTGAGGATGCAAGTGGACCTAATAATCCAAAAATTTCAAGGAGTAGAAAAAATAAAATTCTCAAGTGGTGGATATTTACAAGGACAGAACAACCCACTTTTTGCCTCCCCTTAAAAATCACAGAAACGTTTTGGAACCATCTCTCTTAGCATTTGTGCATTTCCAATTTGGATGTTCAAATTTGTTTTCAGATCCAAACTAGAGTTTTCACTCTCCCATTTTTCTCGTAAACAAAAAAGTTATAAGGCATAACAAAATGAAAATTTAAGAGTTCATATATGCAAAAAAAAATTTAAAAATTATTTCACGCACTAAAAATGAACTCCAAGGTTTTGTTATCCATGTTTGGAAAATTCCACTAGTACAACCCCTAATAATAAGCTTGGTGCAATTTTATAGGAACGGGACTTCTTACTAATCCTAACATTCTTTAAGTGTGATGGATATTCATGCCAAAAACAAGATGAGGATGCAAGTGGACCTAATGATCCAAAATTTCAAGGAGTAGAAAAGATCAAATTCTAAAGTCGTTGGATATTTACCAAGGCCAAACAACCCACTTTTTGCCTTTCCTTAAAAATCACAGATAGTTTTTGGAACTATCTCTCTCGCAATTTGTGCATTTCCATTTTGGATCTTCAAATTTGTTTTGATATCCAAACTTTAGTTTTCACTCTCCCATTTTTCTCGTAAACCAAAAAGGTATAAGGCATAACAAGATGAAAATTTTAGAGTTCATGTATGCAAAAAAAAATTTGAAAATTATTTCACGCACTAAAAATGAACTCCAAGGTTTTGTTATCCATGTTTTGGAAATTGCACTAGTACAACCCCTAATAATAAGCATGGTGGAATATTATAGGAAATGGATTTCTAATTGATCCTAACATGCTTTAAGTGTAGTGGATATGCAGACCCGAAACATGTTGAGGATGCAAGTGGACATAAAGATCCAAAAAATTCAAGGAGTAGAAAAAATCAAATTCTCAAGTGGTTGGATATTTACCATGGCCAAACAACCCACTTTTTGCCGATCCTTAAAAATCACAGATAGTTTTTGGAACTATCTCTCTCAGCATTTGTGCATTTCCATTTTGGATGTTCAAATTTTTTTCAGATCCAAACTAGAGTTTGCACTCTCCCATTTTTCTCGTAAACAAAAAATATATAAGGCATAACAGAATGAAAATTTTAGTGCTCATGTATGCAAAAAAAAATTTGAAAATAATTCACGCACTAAAAATGAACTCCATGGTTTTGTTATCCATGTTTTGGAAATTCCACTAGTACAACCCCTAATAACAAGCTTGGTGGAATGTTATAGGAAGGGGACTTCTAAGTGATCCTAACATGCTTTAAGTTTTTTGGATATGCATGGCTGAGACATGTTGAGGAATAAAGTGGACCTAATGATCTAAAAATTTCAAGGCGTAGAAAAAATCAAATTCTCAAGTGGTTGGATATTTACCATGGCCAGACAACCCACTTTTTGCCTATCCTTAAAAATCACAGATACTTCTGGGAACTATCTCTCTCAGCATTTGTGCATTTCCATTTTGGATGTTGAAATTTGTTTTCAGATCCAAACTTTAGTTTTCACTCGCCCATTTTTCATGTAAAAAAAAAAGATATAAAGCATAACATAATGAAAATTTTGGAGTTCATGTATGCAAAAAAAATTGAAAATTATTTCACTCACTAAATATGAACTCCAAGGTTTTGTTATCCATGTTTGGGAAATTACTCTAGTAGAACCCCTTATAATAAGCTTGGTGGAATTTTATAGCAAAGGGACTTCTAACTGATCCTAACTTGTTTTAAGTGTTTTGGATATGCATGGCTGAGACATGTTGAGGATGCAAGTGGAGCTAATGATCCAAAAATTACAAGGAGTAGAAAAAATCAAATTTTCAAGTCGTTGGATATTTACCAGGGCCAAACAACCCACTTTTTGCCTATCCATAAAAATCACAGATACTTTTTGGAACTATCTCTCTCAGCATTTGTGCATTTCCGTTTTGGATGTTCAAATTTGCTTTCATACCCTAACTTGAGTTTTCACTCTCCCATTTTTCTCGTAAATAAAAAAGATATATTGCATAAAAAATGAAAAATTTAGCATTCATGTATGACAAAAAAAATTAGAAAATTATTTCACCCACTAAAAATGAACTCCAAGGTTATGTTATCCATGTTTTGGAAATTTCACTAGTACAACCCCTATGTATAAGCTTGGTGGAATTTTATAGGAAATGGACTTCAAACTGTTCCTTACATGCTTTAAGTGTGGTGGATATGCATGCCAGAAACATGTTGAGGAAGCTAGTGGACCTAATGATGCAAAAATTTCAAGGAGTAGAAAAAATAAAATTCTGAAGTGGTTAGATATTTACCAGGGCTAAACAACCCACTTTTTGCCTCTCCTTAAAAATCACAGATACTTTTTGGTACTATCTCTCTCAGCATTTGTGCATTTCCATTTTGGATAGTCAAATTTGTTTTCAGATCCAAACTAGAGTTTTCACTCTCCCATTTTTCTCGTAAAGAAAAAAGATATAAGGCATAACAAAATGAAAATTTTAGAGTTCATGTACGTAAAAAAAAATTTGAAAATTATTTCACGCACAAAAAATTAACTCCAAGGTTTTGTTATCGAAGTTTGGAAAATTCCACTAGTACAACCCCTAATAATAAGCTTGGTGCAATTTTATAGGAAAGGAACTTCTAACAGATCCTAACTTTCTTTAAATGTGATGAATATTCATGCCAAAAAAATATTGAGGATGCAAGTGGACCTAATGATCCAAAAATTTCAAGCAGTAGAAAAAATCAAATTCTCAATTGGTTGGATATTTACCAGGGCCAAACAACCCACTTTTTTCCTATCCTTAAAAATCACAAATACTTTTTGGAACAATCTCTCTCAGCATTTGCGCATTTCCATTTTGGATGTTCAAATTTGTTTTCAGATCCAAATGATATAAGGCATAACAAAATGAAAATTTTAGAGTTCATGTATGCAAAAAAAAAATTGAAAATTATTTCACGCACTAAAAATGAATTCCAAGGTTTTGATATACATGTTTGGGAAATTCCACTAGTACAACCCCTAATAATAAGCTTGGTGGAATTTTATAGGAAAGGGACTTCTAAAATATCCTAACATGCTTTAAGTGTGGTGGATATGCATGCAAAAAACATGTTGAGGATGCAAGTGGACCAAATGATCCAAAATTTTCAAGGAGTAGAAAAAATCAAATTCTCAAGTGGTAGGATATTAACAAGGGCCCAATAACCCACTTTTTGCCTCTCCTTAAAAATCACAGAAACTTTTTGGAACTATCACACTTAGCATTTGTGCATTTCCAATTTGAATGTTCAAATTTGTTTTTAGATCCAAACTAGAGTTTTCACTCTCCCATTTTCTCGTAAAAAAAAAGATTTAAGGCATAACAAAATGAAAATTTAAGAGCTCATGTATGCAAAAAAAAATTTTAAAATTATTTCACGGACTTAAAATGAACTCCAAGATTTTGTTATCCATGTCTGGAAAATTCCACTAGTACAACCCTTAATAATAAGCTTGGTGCAATTTTATAGGAAAGGCACTTCTAACTAATCCTAACATTCTTTAAGTGTGATGGATATTCATGCCAAAAACATGTTGAGGATGTAAGTGCACCTAATGATCCAAAATTTTCAAGCAGTAGAAAAAATCAAATTATGAAGTGGTTGGATATTTACCAGGGCCAAACAACCCATTTTTTGCCTATCCTTAAAAATCACAAATAGTTTTTGGAACTATCTCTCTCAGTATTTGTGCATTTCCATTTTGGATGTTCAAATTTGTTTTGATATCCAAACTTGAGTTTTCACTCTCCCATTTTTCTCGTAAACAAAAAAGATATAAGGCATAACAAAACGAAAATTTTAGAGTTCATGTATGCAAAGAAAAAAATTTGAAAATGATTTCACGCACTACAAATGAACTCTATGGTTTTGTTATCCTTGTTTTCGAAATTCCACTAGTACAACCCCTAATAATAAGCTTGGTGGAATTTTATAGGAAGGGGACTTCAAAGTGATCCTAACATACTTTAAGTGTGGTGGATATGCATGCCAAAAACATGTTGAGGATGCAAGTGGACCTAATGATCTAAACATTTCAAGGAGTAGAAAAAATCAAATTCTCAAGTGGTTGGCTATTTACTAGAGCGAAACAACCCACTTTTTGCCTATCATTAAAAATCACAGATACTTTTTGCAACTATCTCTCTCAGCATTTGTGCATTTCCATTTTGGAAGTTCAAATTTGCTATCAGATCCAAACTTGAGTTTTCACTCTCCCATTTTTCTCGTAAACAAAAAATATATAAGGCATAAAAAATGAAAATTTTAGAGTTCATGTATGCAAAAAAAAAATTTTAAATTATTTCACGCTTTAAAAATGAACTCCAAGGTTTTGTTATCCATGTTTAGGAAATTCCACTAGTACAACCCCTAATAATAAGCTTGGTGGAATTTTATTGGAAAGGGACTTCTAACTGATCCTAACATGCTTTACGTGTGGTGGGTATGCAGGCCAAAAACATGTTGAGGATGCAAGAGGACCGAATGATCCAAAAATTTCAAGGAGTAGAAAAAATAATTTCTCAAGTGGTTGGATATTTACCAAGGCCAAACAACCCATTTTTTCCCAATCGTTAAAAATCACAGATACTTTTTTGAACTATCTCTCTCAACATTTGTGCATTCCCATTTTGGATGTTCAAATTTGTTTTCATATCCAAAATTGATTTTTCACTCTCCCATTTTTCTCGTAAATAAAAAAGATATCAGGCATAAAAAATTGAAAATTTTAGACTTCATGTATGCGAAAAAAAATTTGAAAATTATTTCACGCACTGAAAATGAACTCCAAGGTTTTGTTATCCATGTTTTGAAAATTCCACTAGTACAACCCCTAATAATAAGCTTGGTGGAAGTTTATAGGAAAGGGACTTCTAACTGATCCTAACATGCTTTAAGTGTGGTGGATATCCATGCAAGGGGACCTAATGATCCAAAAATTTCAAGGAGTAGAAAAAATCAAATTCTCAAGTGGTTGGATATTTACCAGGGCGAAAACAACCCACTTTTTGCCTATCCATAAAAATCACAGATACTTTTTGCAACTATCTCTCTCAGCATTTGTGCATTTCCATTTTGGAAGTTCAATTTTTTTCTCAGATCCAAACTTGAGTTTTCACGCACCCATTTTTCTCGTAAACAAAAAACATATAAGGCGTAACAAAATGCAAATTTTGGAGTTCATGTATGCAAAACAAATTTTTAAAATTATTTCATGCACTAAAAATCAACTCCAAGGTTTTGTTATCCATGTTTGGGAAATTCCACATCTACAACCTCTAATAATAAGCTTGGTGGAATTTTATAGGAAATGGAGTACTAACTGATCCTAACATGCTTTAAGTGTGGTGGATATGCTTGCAAGAAATATGTTGAGAATGCAAGTGGACCCAATGATTCAAAAATTTCTTGGAGTAGAAAAAATCAAATTCTCATGTGGTTGGATATTTAACAGGGCCAAACAACCCACTTTTTGCCGATCCTTAAAAATCACAGATAATTTTTGGAACTATCTCTCTCAGCATTTGTGCATTTCCATTTTGGATGTTCAAATTTTTTTTCAGATCCAAACTTCAATTTTCACTCTCCCATTTTTCTCGTAAACAAAAAAGATATAAGGCATAACAAAATAAAAGTTTTAGAGTTCATGTATGCAAAAAAAAAAATTGAAAATTATTTCATGCGCTAAAAATGAACTCCAAGGTTTTGTTATCCATGTTTGGGAAATTCCACTAATACAACTCCTAATAATAAGCTTGGCGGATTTTTATAGGAAAGGGACATCTAATTGATCCTAACATACTTTAAGTGTGGTGGATATGCATGCCAGAAACATGTTGGAGATGCAAGTAGACCTAATGATACAAAAATTTTGAGTAGAAAAATTCAAATTCTCAAGTGGTTGGATATTTACCAGGGCCAAACAACCCACTTTTTAGCTATCCTTAAAAATCACAGATACTTTTTGGAACTATCTCTCTCAGCATTTGTGCATTTCCATTCTGGACGTTCAAATTCGTTTTCGCATCCAAATTTGAGTTTTTACTTTCCCATTTTTCTCGTAAACAAAAAAGATATAAGGCATGACAAAATACAAATTTAAGAGTTCATGTATGCAAAAATCCACTTTTTGCCTATCCTTAAAAAACACAGATTCTTTTTGGAACTATCTCTCCAGCATTTGTGCATTTCCATTTTGGATATTCAAATTTGTTTTCACATCCAAACTTGTGTTTTCACTCTCCCATTTTTCTAGAAAACAAAAAAGATCTAAGGCATAAGAAAATGAAAATTTTAGAGTACATGTACTCAAAAAAAATTTTGAAAAATATTTCACGCTCTGAAAATGAACTCCAAGGTTTTGTTATCCATGTTTTGGAAATTCCACTAGTACAACCCCTAATAATAAGCTTGGTGGAATTTTATAGGAAGGGGACTTCTAACTATTCCTAATATGCTTTAAGAGTGGTGCATATGCATGCCAGAAACATGTAGAGGATGCAAGTGGAACTAATCATCCAAAAATTTCAACGAGTACAAAAAATCGAATTCTAAAGTTGTTGGATGTTTACCAAAGCCAAACAACCCACTTTTTGCGTACCCCTAAAAATCACAGATGCTTTTTGGAAATATCTCTCTCAGCATATGTGCATTTCCATTTTGGATGTTCAAATTTGTTTTCAGATACAAACTTCAGTTTTCACCCTCCCATTTTTCTCGTAAACAAAAAAGATATAAGGAATAAATAACAAAACGAAAATTTTAAAGCTAATATATGCAAAAAAAAAATTGAAAATTATTTTACGCACTAAAAATGAACTCCAAGGTTTTGTTATCCATGTTTGGGAAATTCCACTAGTACAACCCCTAATAATAAGCTTGGTGGAATTTTATAGGAAAGGGACTTCTAACTGATCCCAACATACTTTAAGTGTGGTGGATATGCATGCCAGAAACATGTAGAGGATGCAAGTGGACCTAATGATCCAAAAATTTCAAGGAGTAGAAAAAATCAAATTCTCATGTGGTTGGATATTTACCTGGGCCAAACAACCCACTTTTTGCCTTCCCTTAAAAATCACAGATACTTTTTGGAACAATCTCTCTCAGCATTTGTGCATTTCCTTTTTGGATGATTAGAATTGTTTCAGATCCAAACTAGAGTTTTCACTCTCCCATTTTTCTCGTAAACAAAAAAGATATAAGGCATAACAAAATGAAAATTTTAGAGTTCATGTATGCAAAAAAAAATTTGAAAATTATTTCACGCACTAAAAATGAACTCCAAGGTTTTGTTATCAATGTTTGGAAAATTCCACAAGTACAACCCCAAATAATAAGCTTGGTGCAATTTTATAGGAAAGGGACTTCTAACGGATCCCAACATACTTTAAGTGTGGTGGATATGCATGCCAGAAACATGTAGAGGATGCAAGTGGACCTAATGATCCAAAAATTTCAAGGAGTAGAAAAAATCAAATTCTCATGTGGTTGGATATTTACCTGGGCCAAACAACCCACTTTTTGCCTTCCCTTAAAAATCACAGATACTTTTTGGAACAATCTCTCTCAGCATTTGTGCATTTCCTTTTTGGATGTTTAGATTTGTTTCAGATCCAAACTAGAGTTTTCACTCTCCCATTTTTCTCGTAAACAAAAAAGATATAAGGCATAACAAAATGAAAATTTTAGAGTTCATGTATGCAAAAAAAAATTTGAAAATTATTTCACGCACAAAAAATGAACTCCAATGTTTTGTCATCCATGTTTTGGAAATTCCACTAGTGCAACCCCTAATAATAAGATTGGTGAAATTTTATAGGAAAGGGACTTCTAACAGATCCTATCATGCTTTAAGTGTGGAGGATATGCATGCCAGAAACATGTTGAGGATCCAAGTGGTCCTAATGGTCCAAAAATTTCAAGGAGTAGAAAAAATCAAAATCACAAGTGGTTGGATATTTACCAGGGCCAAACAACCCACTTTTTGCCAATCCTTAAAAATCACAGAATCTTTTTGGAACTATCTCTCTCAGCATTTGTGCAGTTCCATTCTGGATGTTCAAATTTGTTTTCAGACCCTAACTTGAGTTTTCACTCTCCCATTTTTCTCGTAAACACAAAAGATATAAGGCATAACAAAATAAAAATTTTAGAGATTATGTATGGAAAAAAAATTTAAAATCATTTCACGCACTAAAAATGAACTCCAAGGTTTTGTTATCAATGTTTGGGAAATTCCATTAGTACATCCCCTAATAATAAGCTTGGTGGTATTTTATAGGAAAGGGACTTCTAACTGATCCTAACATGCTTTAAGTGTGGTGGATATGAATGCCAGAAACATGTTGAGGATGCAGGTGGTCCTAATGATCCAAAAATTTCAAGGAGTAGAAAAAATCAAATTCTCAAGTGGTTGGATATTTACCAGGGCCAAACAACCCACTTTTTGCCAATCCTTAAAAATCCCAAATACTTTTTGGAACTATCTCTCTCAGCATTTGTGCATTTCCATTTGGGAAGTTCAAATGTGTTTTCAAATCCAAAATTGAGTTTTCACTCTCCCATTTTTCTGGTATACAAAAAAGATATAAGACATAACTAAATGAAAAGTTTAGAGTTCTTGTATGCAAAAACAAATTTGAAAATTATTTCACGCACTAAAAGTGAACTCCAAGGTTTTGTTATCCATGTTTGGGAAATTCCACTAGCCCAACTCCTAATAATAAGCTTGGTGCAATTTTATAGGAAAGGGATTTCTAACTGATCCTAACATGCTATAAGTGTGGTGGATATGCTTGCAAGAAACATGTTGTGGATGCAAGTGGACCTAATGATCTAAAAATTTCAAGGAGTAGAGAAAATCAAATTCTCAAGTGGTGGGATATCTACCAGTGCCAAACAACCCACTTTTTGCCTATCCTTAAAAATAACAGATACTTTTTGGAACTATCTGTCTCAGCATTTGTGCATTTCAATTTTGGATGTTCAAATTTGGTTTCAGATCCAAATTTTAGTTTTTAGTCTCCTATTTTTCTCGAAACAAAAAAGATATCAGGCAAAACAAAATAAAAATTTTAGAGATTTTGTATGCAAAAAAAAAATATTTTAAATCATTTCACGCACTAAAAATGAACTCCAAGGTTTTGTTATGCATGTTTGGGAAATTCCATTAGTACATCCCCAAATAATAAGCTTGGTGGAATTTTATAGGAAAGGGACTTCTAACTGATCCTAACATTCTTTAAGTGCGGTGGATATTCATGCCAGAAACATGTTGAGGATGCAAGTGGACCTAATGATCCAAAAATTTCAAGGAGTAGAAAAAATCAAATTCTCAAGTGGTTGGATATTTACCAGGGCCAAACAACCCACTTTTTACATATCCTTAAAAATCACAGATTCTCTTTGGAACTATCTCTCTTAGCATTTGTGCATTTCCATTTTTTATGTTCAAATTTGTTTTCAGATCCAAACTTGTGTTTTCACTCTCCCATTTTCTTAGTAAAGATCTAAGGAATAACGAAACGAAAATTTTAGTGTACATGTACACAAAAAAAAATTTTAAAATTATTTCACACTCTAAAAATGAACTCCAAGGTTATGTTATCCATATTTTGGAAATTCCACTAGTACAACCCCTAATAATAAGCTTGGTGGAATTTTATAGGAAAGGGACTTCTAACCGATCCTAACATGCTTTAAGAGTGGTGGATATGCATGCGAGAAACATGTAGAGGATGCAAGTGGACCAAATCATCCAAAAATTTCAAGAAGTAGAAAAAATCAAATTCTCAAGTTGTTGGATATTTACCAGGGCCAAACAACCCACTTTTTGCCTATCCTTAAAAATCATAGATAGTTTTTGGAACTATCTCTCTCATCATTTATGCATTTCCAAGTTGGATGTTACAATTTTTTTTAAAATCTAAATTTGAGTTTTCACACTCCCAGTTTTTCTCATAAACAAAAAATATATAAGGCATAACAAAATGAAAATTTTAGAGTTAATGTATGCAAAAAAATTTTTGAAATTTATTTAACGCACTAAAAATGAACTCCAAGGTTTTGTTATCCGTGTTTGGGAAATTCCACTAGTACAACCCCTAATAATAAGCTTAGTGGAATTTTATAGGAAAGGGACTTCTAACTGGTCCCAACATGCTTTAAAAGTGGTGGATATGCATGCCAGAAACATGTTGAGGAGGCAAGTGGACCTAATGATCCAAAAATTTCAAGGAGTAGAAAAAATCAAATTCTCAAGTGGTTGGATATTTACCTGGGCCAAACAACCCACTTTTTGCCGATCCTTAAAAATCACAGATACTTTTTGGAACTATCTCTCTTAGCATTTGTGCATTTCCATTTTGGATGTTCAAATTTGTTTCAGATCCAAACTTGAGTTTTCACTCTCCTATTTTTCTCGTAAGCAAAAAGATATAAGGCATAACAAAATGAAAATTTGATAGATCATGTATGCAAAAAAAAATTTGAATATTATTTCACACACTAAAAATGAACTCCAAGGTTTTGTTATCCATGTTTGGGAAATTCCACAAGTACAACCCTACTAATAAGCTTGGTGGAATTTTAAAGGAAAGGGACTTCTAATTGATCCGAACATGCTTTAAGTGTGGTGGAAATGCATGCCAGAAACATGTTAAGGATGCAAGTGGACCTAATGATCCAAAAATTTCAAGGAGTAGAAAAAATCAAATTCTCAAGTGGTTGGATATTTTCAAGGAGTAGAAACCCACTTTTTGCCTATCCTTAAAAATCACAGATACTTTTTGGAACAATCTCTCTCAGCATTTGTGCATTTCCACTTTGGATGTTCAAATTTTTTTTCACATCCAAACTTGAGATTTCACTCTCCCATTTTTCTCGTAAGAAAAAAAGATATAAGGCGTAACAAAATGAAAATTTAGAGTTTATGTAAGCAAAAAAAATTGGAAATTTATTTCACACAATAAAAATGAATTCCAAGGTTTTGTTACCCATGTTTGGGAAATTCCACTAGTACAACCCGTAATAATAAGCTTGGTGGAATTTTATAAGAAAGGGACTACTAACATATCCTAAATGCTTTAAGTGTGGTGGATATGCTTGCCAGAAACATGTTGTGGATGCAAGTGGACCTAATGATCCAAAAACTTCAAGGAGTAGAAAAAAATCAAATTCCCAAGTGGTGGGATATTTACCAGGGCCAAACAAGCCACTTTTTGCCTCTCCTTAAAAATCACAGATACTTTTTGGAACTATATCTCTCAGCATGTGTGCATTTCAATTTTGGATGTTCCAATTTGTTTTCAGATCCAAATTTGAGTTTTTACTCTCCCATTTTTCTCGTTAACAAAAAAGATATCAGGCATAACAAAATAAAAAAATTAGAGATAATATATGCAAAAAAAAAAATTTTAAATCATTTGATTTACTAAAAATGAACTCCAAGGTTTTGTTATCCATGTTTGGGAAATTCCATTAGTACATCCCATAATAATAAGCTTGGCGGAATTTTATAGGAAAGGGACTTGTAACTGATCCTAACATGCTTTAAGTGTGGTGGATATGCATGCCAGAAACATGTTGAGGATGCAAGTGGACCTAATGATCCAAAAATTTAATGGAGTAGAAAAAATCAAATTCTCAAGTGGGTAGATATTTACTAGGGCCCAAACACCCACTTTTTGCCAATCCTTAAAAATCACTAATAGTTTTTCGAACTATCTGTCTCAGCATTTGTGCATTTCCATTTTGGAAGTTCAAATTTCTTTTCAAATCCAAAATTGAGTTTGCACTCTCCCATTTTTCTGGTATACAAAAAAGATATAAGGCATAACTAAATGAAAATTTTAGAGTTCATGTATGCAAAAAAAATTTTGAAAATTATTTCACGTGCTAAAAGTGAACTCCAAGGTTTTCTTATCCATCATTGGGAAATTCCACTAGCACAACTCCTAATAATAAGCTTGGTGAAATTTTATAGGAAAGGGAATTCTAACTGATCCTAACTTGCTTTAAGTGTGGTGGATTTGCATGCAAGAAACATGTTGAGGATGCAAGAGCACCTAATGATCCAAAAATTTCAAGGAGTAGAAAAAATCAAATTCTCAAGTGTTAGGATATTTACCAGGGCCAAACAACCCACTTTATGCCTATCCTTAAAAATCACAGATTCTTTTTCGAACTATCTCACTTAGCATTTGTGCATTTCCATTTTGGATGTTCAAATTTGTTTTCAGATCCACACTTGAGTTTTCACTCTGCCATTTTTCTAGTAAACAAAAAAGATCTAAGGAATAACAAAATGAAAATTTTAGAGTTCATGTACACAAAAAAAAATTTTGAAAATTATTTGACGCTCTAAAAATGAACTTCATGGTTTTGTTATCCATGTTTGGGAAATTCCACTAGTACAACCCCTAATAATAAGATTGGTGGAATTTTATAGGAAAGGGACTTCTAACTGATCCTAACATGCTTTAAGAGTGGTGGATATGCATGCCAGAAACATGTAGAGGATGCAAGTGGACCAAATCATCCAAAAATTTCAAGGAGTAGAAAAATCAAATTCTCAAGTGGTTGGATATTTATCAGGGCCAAACAACCCACTTTTTGCCTATCCTTAAAAATCACAGATACTTTTTAGAACTATCTCTCTCAGCATTTGTGCATTTCCATTTTGGATGTTCAAATTTGTTTTCAGATCCAAATTTGAGTTTTCACTCTCCCATTTTTCTCTTAAAAAAAAAGATATAAGGCATAACAAAATGAAAATTTAAGAGTTAATGTATGCAAAAAAAAATTTGAAAATTATTTAACGCACTAAAAATGAACGCCAAGGTTTTGTTATCCGTGTTTGGGAACTTCCACTAGTACAACACCTAATAATAAGCTTAGTGGAATTTTATAGGAAAGGGACTTCTAACTGGTCCCAACATGCTTTAAGTGTGGTGGATATGCATGCCAGAAACATGTTGAGGAGGCAAGTGGACCTAATGATCCATAAATTTCAAGGAGTAGAAAAAATCAAATTCTCAATTGGTTAGATATTTACCATGGACAAACAACCCACTTTTTGCCTCTCCTAAAAAATCACAGATACTTTTTGGAACTATCTCTCTCAGCATTTGTGCATTTCAATTTTGGATGTTCAAATTTGTATTCAGATTGGAACTTGAGTTTTCACTCTCCCATTTTTCTCGTAAACAAAAAAGATATAAGGCATAACAAAATGAAAATTTCATAGATCATTTATGCAAAAAAAATTTTGAAAATTATTTCACACACTAAAAATCAACTCCAAGGTTTTGTTATCCATGTTTGGGAAATTCCACTAGTACAACCCTAATAATAAGCTTAGTGGAATTTTATAGGAAAGGGACTTCTAATTGATCTTAACATGCTTAAGTGTGGTGGATATGCATGCCAGAAACATGTTAAGGATGCAAGTGGACCTAATGATCGAAAAATTTCAAGGAGTAGAAAAAATCAAATTCTCAAGTGGTTGGATATTTAGCAGGGCCAAACAACCCACTTTTTGCCGATCCTTAAAAATCACAGATACTTTTTGGAACTATCTTTCTCACCATTTGTGCATTTCCATTTTGGATGTTCAAATTTGTTTTCAGATCCAAACTAGAGTTATCACTCTCCCATTTTTCTCGTAAGCAAAAAAGATATAAGGCATAACAAAATAAAAATTTTAGAGTTCATGTATGTAAAAAAAATTGGAAAATTATTTCACACAATAAAAATGAATTCCAAGGTTTTGTTACCCATGTTTGGGAAATTCCACTAGTACAACCCCTAATAATAAGCTTGGTGGAATTTTATAAGAAAGGGACTTCTAACATATCCTAAATGCTTTAAGTGTGGTGGATATGCATGCCAGAAACAAGTTGTTGATGGAAGTGGACCTAATGATCCAAAAAATTCAAGGAGTAGAAAAAATCAAATTCTCAAGTAGTTGGATTTTTACCTGGGCCAAACAACCCACTTTTTGCCTTTCCTTAAAAATCATAGATACTTTTTGGAATTATCTCTCTCAGCATTTGTGCATTTCCTTTTTGGATGTTCAAATTTGTTTTCAGATACAAACTAGGGTTTTTGGTCTCCCATTTTTCTCGTAAACAAAAAAGATATAAGGCATAACAAAATGAAAATTTTAGAGTTCATCTATGCAAAAAAAAAATTTGAAAATTATTTCACGCACTAAAAATGAACTCCAAGGTTTTGTTATCAATGTTTGGAAAATTCCACTAGTATAGCCCCTAATAATAAGCTTGGTGCAATTTTATAGGAAAGGGACTTCTAACTGATCCCAACTTGCTTTAAGTGTGATGGATATTCATGCCAAAAACATGTTGAGGATGCAAGTGGACCTAATGATCCAAAAATTTCAAGGAGTTGAATAAATCAAATTCTCAAGTGGTTGGATATGTGATATTTACCAGGGCCAAACAACCCACTTTTTGCCTATCCTTAAAAATCACAGATACTTTTTGGAACTATCTCTCTTAGCTTTTGTACATTTCCATTTTGGATGTTCAAATTTGTATTCAGATCCAAAAATGATTTTTCACTCTCCCATTTTTCTCGTATACAAAAAAGATATAAGACATAACTAAATGAAAATTTTAGAGTTCATGTATGCGAAAAAAATTTGAAAATTATTTCACGCGCTATAAATGAACTCCAAGGTTTTGTTATCCTTGTTTGGGAAATTCCATTAGCACAACCCTTAATAATAAGCTTGGTGCAATTTTATAGGAAAGGGACTTCTAACTGATCCTAACATGCTTTAAATGTAGTGGATATGCATACAAGAAACATGTTGAGGATGCAAGCGGACCTAATAATCCAAAAATTTCAAGGAGTAGAAAAAATCAAGTTCTCAAGTGGTTGGATATTTACCAGGGCCAAACAACCCACTTTTTGCCTATCCTTAAAAATCACAGATACTTTTCGGAACTATCTCTCTCAGCATTTGTGCATTTCCATTTTCGTTGTTCAAATTTGTTTTCAGATCCAAACTAGAGTTTTCACTCTCCCTTTTTTCTCGTTAACAAAAAAGATTTAAGGCATAACAAAATGAAAATTTTAGAGTTCATGTATGAAAAAAAAAATTTGAAAATTATTTCAAGCACTAAAAATGAACTCCAAGATTTTGTTATCAATGTTTGGAAAATTCCACTAGTACAACCCCTATTAATAAGCTTGGTGCAATTTTATAGGAAAGGGACTACTAACTGGTCCTAACATTCTTTACGTGTGAAGGATGTGATGGATATTCATGCCAAAAAAATGTTGTGGATGCAAGTGGTCCTAATAATCCAAAAACTTAAAGGAGTAGAATAAATCAAACTCTCAAGTGGTTGGATATTTACCAGGGCCAAACAACTATCTTTTTGGAACTATATCTCTCAGCATTTGTGCATTTCCATTTTGGATGTTCAAATTTGGTTTTAGATCAAAACTTGAGTTTTCACTCTCCCGTTGTTCTCATAAACAAAAAAGATATAAGGCATAACAAAATGAAAAATTTAGAGGTCATGTATGCAAAAAAAATTCAAAAATTATTTCAAAAATTATTTCACGCACTAAAAATGAACTCCACGGTTTTGTTATCCACGTTTGGGAAATTCCACTAGTACAACCCTAATAATAAGCTTGGAGGAATTTTATTGGAAAGGGACTTCTAACTGATCCTAACATGCTTTTAAGTGTGGTGGATATGCATGCCAGAAACATGTTGAGGATGCAAATGGACCTAATGATCCAAAAATTTCAAGGAGTAGAAAAAATCAAATTCTCAAGTAGTTGGATAATCACGAGGGCCAAACAACCCAGATTTTGTCTATCCTTAAAAATCACAGATACTTTTTGGAACTATCTCTCTCAACTTTTGTGCATTTTCATTTTGGATGTTCAAATTTGTTTTCACATCCAAACTTGAGTATTCACTCTCCCATTTTTCTTGTAAACAAAAAGATATAAGGCATAACAAAATGAAAATTTTAGAGTTCATGTATGCAAAAAAAAAATTGAAAATTATTTCACGCACTAAAAATGAACTCCAAGGTTTTGTTATCCATGTTTGGAAAATTCCACTAGTACAACCCTAATAATAAGCTTGCTGGAATTTTATAGGAAAAGGACTTCTAACTGATCCTAACATGCTATAAGTGTGGTGGATATGCATGCCAGAAACAAGTTGAGGATGCAAGTGGACCTAATGATCCAAAAATTTCAAGGAGTAGAAAAAATCAAATTCTCATGTGGTTGGATATTTACAAGGGCCAAAGAACCCACTTTTTGCCTCTCCTTAAAAATCACAGATAGTTTTTGGAACTACCTCTCTCAGCATTTGTGCATTTCCATTTTGGATGGTCAAAGTAGTTTTCAGATCCAAACTAGAGTTTTCATTCTCCCATTTTTCTCATAAAGAAAAAAGATATAAGCCAAAACAAAATGAAAATTTAAGAGTTCATGTATACAAAAAAAAATTGCAAAATTATTTCACACACTAGAAATGAACTCCAAGGTTTTGTTATCCATGTTTGGAAAATTCCACTAGTACAACCCCTAATAATAAGCTTGGTGCAATTTTATAGGAAATGGACTTCTAACTGATCCTAACATTCTTTAAGTGTGATGGATATTCATGCCAAAAACATGTTGAGGATGCAAGTGGACCTAATGATCCAAAAATTTCAAGGAGTAGAAAAAATCAATTTCTCAAGTGGTTGGATATTTACCAGGGCCAAACAACCCACCTTTTGCCTATCCTTAAAAATCATAGATACTTTTTGGAACTATCTCTCTTAGCATTTGTGCATTTCCATTTTGGATGTAAAAATTTGTTTTCAGATCCAAACTTCAGTTTTCACTCTCCCATTTTTCTCGTAAACAAAAAAGATATATGGGATAACAAATTGAAAATTTTGGAGTTGATGTATGCAAAAAAAAATTTCAAAATTATTTCAAGAACTAAAAATTAACTCCAAGGTTTCGTTATCCAAGTTTTGGAAATTCCACTAGTACAACCCCTAATAATAAGCTTGGTGGAATTTTATAGGAAAGGGACTTCTAACTGATCCTAACATACTTTAAGTGTGGTGGATATGCATGCCAGAAACATGTCGCGGATGCAAGTGGACCTAATCATCCATAAATTTCAAGGAGTAGAAAAAATCAAATTCTCAATTGGTTAGATATTTACCATGGACAAACAACCCACTTTTTGCCTCTCCTAAAAAATCACAGATACTTTTTGGAACTATCTCTCTCAGCATTTGTGCATTTCAATTTTGGATGTTCAAATTTGTATTCAGATTGGAACTTGAGTTTTCACTCTCCCATTTTTCTCGTAAACAAAAAAGATATTAGGCATTACAAAATGAAAATTTAAGAGCTCATGTAGGCAATTAAAAATTTTAAATTTATTTCACGCACTAAAAATGAACTCCAAGGTTTTTTTAGCCATGTTTGGGAAATTCCACTAGTACATCCCCTAATAATAAGCTTCGTGGAATTTTATAGGAAAGGGACTTCTAAATGATCCTAACATGCTTTAAATGTGGTGGATATGCATGCCAGACACATGTTGAGGATGCAGGTGGACTTAATGATCCAAAAATTTCAAGGTGTAGAAAAAATCAAATTCTCAAGTGGTTGGATATTTACCAGGGCCAAACAACCCACTTTTTGCCTATCCTTAAAAATCACAGATACTTTTTGGAACTATCTCAATAAGCATTTGTGCATTTCCATTTTGGTTGTTCAAATTTGTTTTCAGATCCAAACATGAGTTGTCAATCTCCCATTTTTCTCGTAAACAAAAAAGATATAAGGCATAACAAAATGAAAATTTTGGAGTTCATGTATGCAAAAAAAATTTGAAAATTATTACTCGCACTAAAAATGAACTCCAAGGTTTTGTTGTCCATGTTTGGGAAATTCCACTAGTACAACCCCTAATAATAAGCTTGGTGGAATTTTATACGTAAGGGACTTCTAACAGATCCTAACGTGCTTTAAGTGTGGTGGATATGCATGCCAGAAACATGTTGAGGATGCAAGTGGACCTAATGATCCAAAAATTTTAAGGAGTAGAAAAAAATCAAATTCTCAAGTGGTTGGATATTTACCTGGGCCAAACAACCCACTTTTTGCCTATCCTTAAAAATCATAGATACTTTTTGGAACTATCTCTCTCAGCATTTGTGCATTTCAATTTTGGATGTTCAAATTTGTATTCAGATTGAAACTTGAGTTTTCACTCTCCCATTTTTCTCGTAAACAAAAAAGATATTAGGCATTAAAAAATGAAAATTTAAGAGCTCATGTAGGCAATGAAAAATTTTAAATTTATTTCACGCACTAAAAATGAACTCCAAGGTTTTTTTAGCCATGTTCGGGAAATTCCACTAGCACATCCCCTAATAATAAGCTTCGTGGAATTTTATAGGAAATGGACTTCTAAATGATCCTAACATGCTTTAAATGTGGTGGATATGCATGCCAGACACATGTTGAGGATGCAGGTGGACTTAATGATCTAAAAATTTCAAGGTGTAGAAAAAATCAAATTCTCAAGTGGTTGGATATTTACCAGGGCCAAACAACCCACTTTTTGCCTATCCTTAAAAATCACAGATACTTTTTGGAACTATCTCAATCAGCATTTGTGCATTTCCATTTTGGTTGTTCAAATTTGTTTCAGATCCAAACATGAGTTGTCAATCTCCCTTTTTTCTCGTAAACAAAAAAGATATAAGGCATAACGAAATGAAAATTTTGGAGTTCATGTTTGCAAAAAAAATTTGAAAATTATTACTCGCACTAAAAATGAACTCCAAGGTTTTGTTATCCATGTTTGGGAAATTCCACTAGTACAACCCCTAATAATAAGCTTGGTGAAATTTTATACGTAAGGGACTTCTAACAGATCCTAACGTGCTTTAAGTGTGGTGGATATGCATGCCAGAAACACGTGGAGGATGCAAGTGGACCTAATGATCCAAAAATTTCAAGAGTACAAAAAATCAAATTCTCAAGTGGTTGGATATTTACCAGGGCAATATAACCCAGTTTTTGCCTATCCTTAAAAATCACAGATACTTTTTGGAACAATCTCTCTCAGCATTTGTGCATTTCAATTTTGGATGTTCAAATTTGTTTTCGGATTGAAACTTGAGTTTTCACTCTCCCATTTTTCTCGTAAACAAAAAAGATATTAGGCATTACAAAATAAAAATTTTAGAGTTCATGTATGCATAGAAAAATTTTAAATTTATTTCACGCACTAAAAATGAACTCCAAGGTTTTGTTATCCATGTTTGAGAAATTCCACTAGTACAACCCATAATAAGAAGCTTGATGGAATTTTATAGGAAAGGGACTTCTAATTGATCCTAACATGCTTTAATTGCGGTGGATATGCATGCCAGAAACATGTTGAGGATGCAAATGGACCTAATGATCCAAAAATTTCAAAGAGTAGAAAAAATAAAATTCTCAAGTGGTTGCATATTATTTAGAAGAGCCAAACAATACACTTTTTGCCTATCCTTAAAAATCACAGATACTTTTTGGATCTATCTGTCTCAGCATTTGTGCATTTCCATTTTGGATGTTCAAATTTGTTTTCAGATGCGAACTTGTGTTTTCACTCTCCCATTTTTCTCGTAAACAAAAAAGATATAAGGCATAACAAAATGAAAATTTTAGAGTTCATGTATCCAAAAAAAAATTTGAAAATTAGTTCACTCCCTAAAAATGAACTCTAAGGTTTTCTTATCCTTGTTTGGGAAATTTCCACTAGTACTACCCCGAATAATAAGCTTGTTGGAATTTTATAGGAAAGGGGCTTCCAACTGATCCTAACATGCTTTAAGTGTGGTGGATATGCATGCCAGAAACATGTTGAGGATGCAAGTGGACCTAATGATGCAAAAATTTCAAGGAGTAGAAAAAATCAAATTCTCAAGTGGTTAGATATTTACCACGACCAACCAACCCAACTTTTGCCTCTCCTTAAAAACCACATATACTTTTTGGAACTATCTCTCTCAGCATTTGTGCATTTCCATTTTGGATGCTCAAATTTGTTTTCATATCCAAACTTGAGTTTTTACTCTCCCATTTTTATCGTAAACAAAAAAGATATAAGGCATAACAAAATGAAAATTTTAGAGTTCATGTATGCAAAAAAAAATTTGAATATTATTTCATGCACTGAAAATGAACTCCAAGGTTTTGTTATCGATGTTTTGGAAATTCCACTAGTACAACCCCTAATTATAAGCTTGGTGGAACTTTATAGGAATGGAACTTCTAACTAATCTTAACATGCTTTAAGTGCGGTGGATGCATGCCAAAAACAAGTTTAGGATGCAAGTGGACCTAATGATCCAAAAATTTCAAGGAGTAGAAAAAATCAAATTCTCAAGTGGTTGGATATTTACCTGGGCCAAACAACCCACTTTTTGCCGATCCTTAAAAATCACAGATACTTTTCGGAACTATCTCTCTCAGCTTTTGTGCATTTCCATTTTGGATGTTCAAATTTGTTTTCACATCGAAACTTGAGTATTCACTCTCCCATTTTTCTCGTAAACAAAAAGATATAAGGCATAACAAAATGAAAATTTTAGAGTTCATGTATGCAAAAAAAATTGAAAAATATTTCTCGTACTAAAAATGAACTCCAAGGTTTTGTTATCCATGTTTTTGAAATACAACTAGTACAACCCCTAATAATAAGCTTGGTGGAATTTTATAGGAAAGGGACTTCTAACTGATCCTAACATGGTTCAAGTGTTGTGTATATGCATGCCAGAAACATGTTGAGGATGCAAGTGGACCTAATGATCCATAAATTTCAAGGAGTAGAAAAAGTCAAATTCTCAAGTGGTTGGAGATTTACCAGGGCCAAACAACCCAGATTTTGCCTATCCTTAAAAATCACAGATACTTTTTGGAGGTATGCCTCTCAAAAATTTGTGCATTTCCGTTTTGAATGTTCAAATTTTTTTTCAGATCCAAACTTTATCTTTCACTCTCCCATTTTTCTCGTAAAAAAAAAGATATAAGGCAAAACAAAATGAAAATTTTAGAGTTAATGTATACAAAAAAGAATTTGAAAATTATTTCACGCACTAAAAATGAACTCCAAGGTTTTGTTATCCATGTTTGGGAAATTCCACTAGTACAACCCTCATAATAAGCTTGGTGGAATTTTATAGGAAACGGACTTCTAACAGATCCTAACATGCTTTAAGTGTGGTGGATATGCATGCCAAAAACATGTTGAGGATGCAAGTGGACCTAATGATCCAAAAATTTCAAGGAGAAGAAAAAATCAAAATCTCAAGTGGTTGGATATTTACCTGGGCCAAACAACCCACTTTTTGCCTATCCTTAAAAATCACAAATACTTTTTGGAACTATCTCTCTCAGCATTTGTGCATTTCCATTTTCGATGTTCTAATTTGTTTTGAGATCCAAACTTGAGTTTTCACACTTCCATTTTTCTTGAAAAAAAAAAGATATGTGGCATAACAAAATGAAAATTTTAGAGTACATCAACGCAAAAAAAAAATGAAAATTATTTCACGCACTAAAAGTGAACTCCAAGGTTTTGTTATCCAAGTTTTTGAAATTCCACTAGTACAACCCCTAATAATAAGCTTGGTGGAATTTTATAGGAAAGGGACTTCTAACTGATCCTAACATGCACTAAGTGTGGTGGATATGCATGCCAGAAACATGTTGAGGATGCAAGTGGACCTAATGATCTAAAAATTTCAAGCAGAAGAAAAAATAAAATTCTCGAGTGGCTGGATATTTACTAGGGCCAAACAACCCACTTTTTGCCTATCCTTAAAAATCACAGATACTTTTTGCAACAATCTCTCTCAGCATTTGTGCATTTCCATTATTGATGTTCAAATTTGTTCTCAGATCCAAACTTGAGTTTTCACTCTCCCATTTTTCTTGTAAACAAAAAAGATATAAGGCATAAAAAAATGAAAATTTTAGAGTTCATGCATGCAAAAAAAAAATTTAAAATTATTTCACGCACTAAAAATGAACTCCAAGATTTTGTTATCCATGTTTGGGAAATTCCACTAGTACAACCCCTAATAATAAGCTTGGTGGAATTTTACAGGAAATGGACTTCTAACTGATCCTTACATGCTTTAAGTGTGGTGGATATGCATGCCAGAAACATGTTGAGGATACAAGGGGACCTAATGATCCCAAAATTTCAAGGAGTAGAAAAAATCAAATTCTCAAGTGGTTGGATATTTACCAGGGCCAAAGAACCCACATTTTTCCTCTCCTTAAAAATCACAGATACTTTTTGGAACTATCTGTTGTGGACTCAATAGCACACCGAGTCACACAACGAAGAAGACAACAACAATTCACTCAATAGGATTTAATTCTTATATTTCTTTGAGTATGATTTATTTCTAATATTGTTTTAAGTAGGATTTATTTCTTATATTGTTTTAAGTAGGAGTTATTTCTAATTATTTTTTATGTAAGGGCATTATGGGGAATTATTGTAACCCTAACCCTAAAACTCCCTATTTAAGGGATAGGTATGAATGAAATAGGTAAGCTTTGAAATTTTAGAATAACCTAGTCTAAATAGGTTGGGATCACCTCTTGATCCCGAGTTTAGGGTTTACTCCAAAAATCCAAACTATCATTCACCCTCCATTGCCATCCATCTTCACCCAAATTCATCCACCATCATCCCTACTAAGAAAAGGAGCTTCCTGCCCCTTTTCCGAGCCCAAAGAGGAGGTCTATCCTCCTTCTCATCTGCAGCAGCAAGAGAGGCCCAATTCCTCCCTTACCAAGCAGCAAAGTGAGGATTTTTATCCTCAAATCTTGAGCAATTCCTGGTGCAACGTGGGAGCTGATCATAGCATCAAAGAAGAGGTATTACTCTATCCCAAACTCGTGTTTCAAGTTATTTAAGAAAGAAGGATTGCATTCTTAGCTAGAGCAGCAACAAAGAGGGTCCAACCCTCTTTGCCGTGACCAAGAAAAGAGAGCACCTTGCTCTAGCAAGGTCAGCATTGCTGTGGGGTCTTCTACCTAGCACAACAACTCGGTAGGACCCTCAAAAGAGGATCTTTCCTCCTGGCCAAGCATTGGTTAAGGAGAACTACTCATACACAGACCCTTGACATGAAGTGAGTAAATTCAGAGTGCTGGATTCACAAATCCCACGCCGTGTTACTCGATCCATGACCCGGGACCGTAACAACTTGGTATCAAAGCAGGGTAACATGGGGGATAATATCAGCAATGAAGAAATCCAAATCAGGATACAAAAGATAGAAGATAGCCTTGAAACGGCACAACCAGTGTTGGGAAAGGTTTGTGGTTTGGAAGAAGAGATGAGCTGAATCATTAGCATGCTACAGGAGTTGAGGACAGAGAGACATTAGAGTCCAGAGGTGAGTGAGGTTGCTCAACCATATCACAGAAGAGGGGAGAAGTGGCCTGGGCGCACTGCTGTCAAAGCACCTCAGCATGGAGGCACAATCCCAAGGTACACCAAGTTAGAGTTTCCCTCTTTCAATGGTTCTGTAGATCCCGTAATTTGGTTGCATAGATGTGAATTTTTTTTTTTGAACCAAGGGACTACTGAATGGGATAAGGTGCAACTAGCCTCTTTCCATATGACAGATGAAGCCATGTTATGGGTGACTCAAGTAGAGAAAGAGAGATCGGGAATGACTTGGGGAGAATTTAAAAATCTATGCACAGTTAGATTTGGGCCTCCCACCAACAGCAACCCCTTGGGAGAGTTAGTCCTATAGAGACAAACGGGTTCAGTGGAACACTATCAAAAACTCTTCTCGGAAAAGTTGGCTCGTGCTGGAGAGAGGGTATTGGTTGACCAGCAGGTCTCCTTATTCACAGCAGGTGTCAATGAGTATTTACGGCTAGAGGTAGAACTCCTTATGCCCACGGATCTAGCTCATGCCATGAATATGGCCCGAGCAATGGGACAACGACAACAGTTGCAGTAATGTAAGTCGGGTTGGTCGAGTGAGAGGAACACTTCCTCCACGTGGCAAGGGTGCCGCTATAATTCATCTCAGGGAGCATCTATAATAGCACCATCCAGACACACTCCGACTACGACTCGGGTAGCCGATCCCCGCCCTGGTAATTCCCTACCGAGCTTTATAAAAAAATTGACAAGTGCGGAGATGGCAGAAAGGCTTTCCAAAAATCTCTGTTATAACTACGATGAGCAGTATCGGGTCGGACACCAATGTAAACGATTATTTTGGCTCAAGATGGAGGATTCAGAGGATCCAGAGGAACCAGAGGATATTATCGAGGAGGAACCACCAGAGATATCCTTGCATGCTATTACTAGGCAGAAATCGCCTACTACAATGCAAGTCTGAGCTCATGTCATCGACCGAGAACTGGTGGGACTAGTCGACTCGGGGAGTACACACAATTTTCTGAGTTTGACAGCCGCACAGCATCTCCAGCTCCAGATACACACTCATCCGACAGCCACCGTCTCAGTGGCCAATGGCGAGAAGGTCCCTAACTATGGGATTAGTAAGGCGGTAACTTTTTCCATTGGATTTACTTCATTTAATGCAGAATTTTTTGTTATTCCCCTAGCGGGATTTGATATGTTTTAGGCATTAAATGGTTACAAACATTGGGGCCCATTCTATGGGACTTTTCGGCTTTAACCATGAGCTTTGATTTGGCCGGAAGTCGGGTGCTCTTACAGGGCTGTCAGGTGGACAGGGCCCACTGCATACACACTTTGCAGACACAGGATCAGCCTGACAGTACTAGTGATGGTCTGGTTGAGGAGTTCTATGACCTCTTCCAGGAGCGTTCGGGGTTGCCTCCCATGAGGCACTGTGACCACAGGATCTGTCTAAAACCATGTTCTGAGGTAGTGGTCGTGCGACCATACCGTTACCCACACCTTCAGAAGGACGAGATAGAGCGTCAGTGCCATGAGATGTTGAAACAAGGTCTTATTCGTCCCAGCCGCTCCCCGTTCTCTTCACCCGTCTTACTTGTGAAGAAACATGATGGGACATGGAGGTTCTGCGTGGATTATCGGGAGTTGAACGTGCAAACAGTAAAAGACAAGTTCCCAATTCCAGTAGTGGATGAGCTTCTGGATGAGTTACATGGTCGTGGTTATTCACTAAACTCGACCTCCGTTCGGGATACCATCAGGTCCGGATGCACCCCTCTGATATCAAGAAGATGGCGTTCCGCACGCACCATGGCCACTTTGAGTTCGTCGTCATGTCGTTCGGGTTATCCAATGCACCCTCCACTTTTCACGCTTTGATGAATGAGGTATTTATCCCCTATCTTCGAAAATTTGTTCTTGTATTTTTCGATGATATTTTGATATATAGCAAGTCGGTTGAGGAGCACTTGGCACACTTGAGGATTGTTTTCGACTTGTTAACAGCACATCAACTCTATTTGAAACACTCCAAGTGTTCTTTTGCGGCTTCACACGTGGGATATCTGGGACACATTATCTCACGTGAGGGGGTTACAGTGGATCCCGAGAAGATCCGAGCTATTCACGAGTGGCCACAACCACAGTCGTGTTCTGCATTACGGGGTTTTCTGGGTCTTGCGGGCTACTACCGTAAATTTATTCAGAACTTTGGGCCAGTGGCAGCACCATTGATGAGTTTACTCAAGAAAAATTCCTTTATTTGGAATGAGGGGCCCACCACGTCGTTTGTGGCACTCAAAGCTGCCCTCGCATCCGCGCCAGTATTACAACTTCCCAACTTCGACCAATTGTTCGTGGTAGAGTGCGACGATTCAGGCGTGGGCATGGGGGCCGTTTTACAGCAGCTGGGCCATCCTATTGCTTATTTTAGTAGACAGTTGGCAGTCCGCCATCATAAACTGGCAGCCTATGAGCACGAATTGATTGGGTTGGCCAAAGCGGTCTAACATTGGAGGCCTTATCTCTGGGGCCGGGCTTTTCTCATACGCACGGACCACTACAGCCTTAAATTCTTACTAGAACAGCGTTTGACGACGTCGCCACAACAGCACTGGATCAGTAAGTTGTTGGGGTTTGACTTCTCAATCGAGTATCGTGCAGGGAGATTAAATAAGGCGGCAGATGCCTTGTCACGGTGTTTTGAAGATCAGCAATCGGTCTATTCTATCAGCCAGCCGAGATTTCTCATTATGGACTTGGTGTGAGAAGCACATGCTACTAACCCTGCACTGCAGGAACTGCATCAGCAGATCTCAGAAGGGACAATGAATGTGAAGTGGTCCATCCAGGATTCACTTATTTATTATAAGCATCGGATTTTCCTTCCACCTGAGTCCGAATTGATTCCAGCTATTCTCTCGGCCTACCACGACAGTACACACGAGGGGATCCAGAAGACCTTGCACAGAATTCGAGCTGATTTTTACTGGCAAGCCATGTAAGCCTCTATTGCGACTTATGTTGGCGACTGTCTGGTATGCAAGTGCAACAAAGCCGAGCACTTGAGTCCAGCCGGTCTTCTCCAGCCTTTGGCCCTTCCAACGCAGGTTTGGGCCGACATTTCAATGGATTTTGTGGAAGGCCTACCCCTGTCAGCCGGCAAATCCGTACTTTTCATAGTGCTTGATCGATTCTCCAAGTACGGGCATTTTATACCAATGGCTCATCCGTATACAGCAACACGGGTTGCTTAGACTTTCCTGGAGCAGATAGTCCACTTACATGGCATTCCAGAATCCATTGTGAGTGACAGAGATGCAGTTTTCACGAGCACCTTTTGGCGGGAACTGTTTCTCTTGAGTGGGACAAAATTGAAGTTCTCCTCCGCCTATCATCCACAGACAGACGGGCAGACTGAGGTGGTGAACCGCACCATCGAGATGTATCTACGGTGCTTGGTGGGGGATCGTCCGCGGCAATGGGTTCAATGGCTTCCCTGGGCCGAATATTGTTACAACACTTCGTTCCACTCTGCATTGCAATCCACTCCTTTTCGGGTTATATATGGCCGGGATCCACCTCGCCTCCTCTCGTACAACCCAGGATCCACCCGTGTGGACACGATTGATCAGGCACTCATAGACAGGGATCTATTGCTACAGAATATCACAGAACGGCTACGACGTGCCCAAGCTCGGATGAAGGATGTAGACGACAGAGGCCATCGTGAGGTCTCTTTTGAGGTTGGAAAGTATGTGTGGCTACGGCTCCAGCCCTACCGTCAGCAGTCTCTAGCGGGACCTCCACGTCATAAGCTCTCACCCAGATTTTTTGGGCCGTTTCCCATTCTTCGACGCGTGGGACCAGTCGCCTATCAACTCAAATTACTGGACACAGCCAAAATTCACGATGTGTTTCATGTCTCTCTTTTGAAGCCGCATTCCGGAGCACAGCCTACATCCACTCCTTTCCTACCACCAGTTGATCATGGCGAGGTTATTCTTAACCCAGCTGCGGTGTTACGTGCACGGCTGACCGATGATCATTGGGAGATTCTCGTTCAGTGGACGGACACTGACCCTGACGCTGCAACATGGGAACGTGTGGACATCTTCAAACAAGTCTACCCAGCTTTTGAGCTTGAGGACAAGCTCTTTCTCCATGGGGAGGCAGATGTTGTGGACTCAATAGCACACCGAGTCACACAACGAAGAAGACAACAACAACTCACTCAATAGGATTTAATTCTTATAACTCTTTGAGTAGGATTTATTTCTAATATTGTTTTAAGTAGGATTTATTTCTTATATTGTTTTAAGTAGGAGTTATTTCTAATTACTTTTTATGTAAGGGCATTATGGGGAATTATTGTAACCCTAACCCTAAAACTCCCTATTTAAGGGATAGGTATGAATGAAATAGGTAAGCTTTGAGATTTTAGAAGAACCTAGTCTAAATAGGTTGGGATCACCTCTTGATCCCGAGTTTAGGGTTTACTCCAAAAATCCAACCTATCATTCACCCTCCGTTGCCATCCATCTTCACCCAAATTCATCCACCATCATCCCTACTAAGAAAAGGAGCTTCCTGCCCCTTTTCCGAGCCCAAAGAGGAGGTCAAAAAAAAAATTGAAAATTATTTCACGCTCTAAAAATGAACTCTGTTTTCTTATTCATGTTTGGGAAATTCCACTAGTACAACCCCTAATAATAAGCTTGGTGGAATTTTATAGGAAATGGACTTCTAATTGATCTTAACATGCTTTAAGTGTGGTGGATATGCATGCTAAAAAAATGTTGAGGATGCAAGTGGACCTAATGATCCAAAAATTTAAAGGAGTAGAAAAAATCAAATTCTAAAGTGGTTGGATATTTACCAGGGCCAAACAACCCCCTTTTTACCTATCCTTAAAAATCACAGATACTTTTTGGAACTATCTCTCTCAGCGTTTGTGCATTTCCATTTTCGATGTTCAAATTTGTTTTCAGCTCCGAGCTTGAGTTTTCACTCTCCCATTTTTTTCGTAAATGAAAAAGATATAAGGCATAACTAAATGAAAATTTTAGAGTTCATTTATGCAAAAAAAAATTTGAAAATAATTTCACGCACTAAAAATGAACTCCAAGGTTTTGTTATCCATGTTTGGGAAATTCCACTAGTAACACCCCTAATAATAAGCTTGGTGGAATTTTATAGGAAAGGGCCATCTAACTGATCATAACATTCTTTAAGTGTGGTGGATATTTATGCCAAAAATATGTTGAGGATGCAAGTGGACCTAATGATCCAAAAATTACAAGGAGTAGAAAAAATCAAATTCTCAAGTAGTTGGATATTTTACCAGGGCCAAACAACCCAGTTTTTACCTATCCTTAAAAATCACAGATACTTTTTAGAACTAACTCTCTCAGCATTTGTGCATTTCCATTTTGGATGTTCAAATTTGTTTTCAGATCCAAACTTGAGTTTTCACTCTCTCATTTTTCTTGTAAACAAAAAAGATATAAGGCATAACAAAATGAAAAATTTAGAGTTCATGTATGCAAAAAAAAATTTGAAAATTATTACTCGCACTAAAAATGAACTCCAAGGTTTTGTTATCCTGTTTTGGAAATTCCACTAGTACAACCCCTAATTATAAGCTTCGTGGAATTTTATAGGAAAGGGACTTCTAACAGATCCTAACGTGCTTTAAGTAAGGTGGATGTGCATGCCAGAAACATGTTGAGGATGCAAGTGGACCTAATGATCCAAAAAATTCAAGGAGTAGAAAAAATAAAGTTCTCAAGTGGTTGGATATTTACCAGGGCCAAACAACCCACTTTTTGCCTATCCTAAAAAATCACAGATACTTTTTGGAACTATCTCTCTCAGCATTTCTGCATTTCCATTTTGGATGTTCAAATTTGTTTTCAGCTCGAAACTTAAGTTTTCACTCTCCCATTTTTCTCTTAAACAAGAAAGCTATAAGGCATAACTAAATGAAAATTTTAGAGTTCATGTATGCAAAAAAAATTTTTAAAATTATTTCACGCACTAAAAATGAACTCCAAGGTTGTTATTCATGTTTGGGAAATTCCCCTAGTACGACCCCTAATAATAAGCCTGGTGGAATTTTATAGGAGAGGGATTTCTAACTGATCCTTTCATTCTTTAAGTGTGGTGGATATGCATGCCAGAAACATGTTGAGGATCCAAGTGGACCTAATGATCCAAAAATTTCAAGGAGTAGATAAAATCAAATTCTCAAGTGGTTGGATATTTTCGAGAGCAAAATAACCCACTTTTTGCCTATTCTTAAAAATCACAAAATACTTTTGGGAACTATCTCTCTCAGTATTTGTGCATCTCCATTTTGGATGTTCAAATTTGTTTTCGAATCCAAACTTGAGTTTTCACTCTGCCATTTTTCTTGAAAACCAAGAAGATAAAAGGCATAACGAAATGAAAATTTTAGAGTTCATCTATGCAAAAAAAATTGAAAATTATTTCACGCACAAAAAATGAACTCCAAGATTTTGTTATCCATGTTTGGAAAATTCTACTTGTACAACCCCTAATAATAAGCTTGGTGGTTTTTTATTGGAAAGGGACTTCTAACTGATCCTAACATGCTTTAAGTGTGGTGGATATGCATGCCAGAAACATGTTCAGGATGCAAGTGGACCTAATGATCCAAAATTTTCCAGGAGTAGAAAAAATCAAATTCTAAAGTGGTTGGATATTTACAAGAGCCAAACAACCCAGTTTTTGGCTATCCTTAAAAATCCCAGATGCTTTTTGGAACTATCTCTCTCAGCTTTTTTGTATTTCCATTTTAGATGTTCAAATTTGTTTCTAGATCCAAACTCCAGTTTTTAGTCTCCCATTTTTCTCGTAATCAAAAAAGATATTAGGCATAACAAAATGAAAAGTTTAGAGTTAATGTATGGAAAAAAAATTTGAAAATTATTTCACGCACTAAAAATGAACTCCAAGGTGTTGTTATCCATGTTTAGGAAATTCCACAAGTACAACCCCTAATAATAAGCTCGGTGAAATTATATAGGAAAGGGACTTCTAACTGATCCTAACATGCTTTAAATGTGGTGGATATGCATGACAGAAACATGTTGAGGATGCAAGTGGACCTAATGATCCAAAAATTTCAAAGAGTAGAAAAAATTAAATTCTCAAGTGGTTGGATATTATTTAGAAGAGCCAAACAACCCACATTTTGCCTATCCTTAAAAATCAAAGATACTTTTTGGAACTATCTCTCTCAGCATTTGTACATTTCCATTTTGGATGTTCAAATTTGTTTTCAGATCCAAACTCGAGTTTTCACTCTCCCATTTTTCTCGTAAACAAAAAAGATATAAGGCATAACAAAATGAAAATTTTAGAGTTCAAGTATGCAAAAAAAAATTGAAAATTATTTCATGCACTAAAAATGAACTCCAAGGTTTTGTTATCCTTGTTTGGGAAATTCCACTAGTACAACCCCTAATAATAAGCTTGGTGGAATTTTACAGGAAAGGGACTTCTAACAGACCTTAACATGCTTTAAGTGTGGTGGATACGCATGGCTGAAACATGTTGAGGATGCAAGTGGACCTAATGATCCAAAAATTTCCACGAGTAGAAAAAATCAAATTCTAAAGTAGTTGGATATTTACAAGAGCCAAACAACCCAGTTTTTGCCTATCCTTAAAAATCCCAGATGCTTTTTGGAACTATCTCTCTCAGCTTTTTTGTATTTCAATTTTAGATGTTCAAATTTGTTTTTAGATCCAAACTCCAGTTTTCAGTCTCCCATTTTTCTCATAATCAAAAAAGATATTAGGCATAACAAAATGAAAAGTTTACAGTTAATGTATGGAAAAAAAATTTGAAAATTATTTCACGCACTAAAAATGAACTCCAAGGTTTTGTTATCCATGTTTAGGAAATTCCACAAGTACAACCCCTAATAATAAGCTCGGTGAAATTATATAGGAAAGGGACTTCTAACTGATCCAAACATGCTTTAAATGTGGTGGATATGCATGACAGAAACATGTTGAGGATGCAAGTGGACCTAATGATCCAAAAAATTTCAAAGAGTAGAAAAAATAAAATTCTCAAGTGGTTGGATATTATTTAGAAGAGCCAAACAACCCACTTTTTGCCTATCCTTAAAAATCAAAGATACTTTTTGGAACTATCTCTCTCAGCATTTGTACATTTCCATTTTGGATGTTCAAATTTGTTTTCAGATCCAAACTCGAGTTTCCACTCTCCGATTTTTCTCGTAAACAAAAAAGATATAAGGCATAACAAAATGAAAATTTTAGAGTTCAAGTATGCAAAAAAATTTGAAAATTATTTCATGCACTAAAACTGAACTCCAAGGTTTTGTTATCCTTGTTTGGGAAATTCCACTAGTACAACCCCTAATAATAAGCTTGGTGGAATTTTACAGGAAAGGGACTTCTAACAGACCTTAACATGCTTTAAGTGTGGTGGATATGCATGGCTGAAACATGTTGAGGATGCAAGTGGACCTAATGATCCAAAAATTTCAAGGAGTAGAAAAAATCAAATTCTCAAGTGGTTGGATATTTACCAGGGCCAAACAACAAACTTTTTGCCTATCCTTAAAAATCACAAATACTTTTTGGAACTATGTCTCTCAACATTTGTGCATTTCTATTTTAGATTTTCAAATAATTTTTCAGATCCAAACTTGAGTTTTCACTCTCCCATTTTTCTCGTAAAAAAAATGATATAAGGCATAACAAAATTAAAATTTTAGAGTTTATGTATGCAAAAAAAATTTGAAAATTCTTTCACGCACTAGGAATGAACTCCAAGGTTTTGGTATCCATGTTGGGGAAATTATATAGGAAATGGACTTCTAACTGATCCTAACATGCTTTAAGTGTGGTGGATATGCATGCAAGAAACATGTTAAGGATGCTAGTAGACCTAATAATCCAAAAATTTCAAGGAGTATAAAAAATCAAATTCTGAAGTGGTTGGATTTTATTTAGAAGAGCCAAAAAAACCCCTTTTTGCATATCCTTAAAAATCACAGATACTTTTTGGAACTATCTATCTTTGCATTTGTGCATCTCCATTTTGGATGTTCAAATTTGTTTTCAGATCCAAAATTCAGATTTCACTCTCCCATTTTTCTCGTAAACGAAAAAGATATAAGGCATAACAAAATGAAAATTTAAGAGACGATGTATGCAAAAAAAATTTTGAAAATTATTTCACGCACAAAAAATGAACTCCTTCGTTTTGTTATCAATGTTTTGGGAAATTGCACTAGTACAACCCCTAATAACAAGCTCGGTGGAATTTTATAGGAAAGGGACTTCTAACTGATCTTAAAATGCTTTAAATGTGGTTGATATGCATGACAGAAACATGTTGAGGATGCAAGAGGACCTAATGATCAAAAAATTTCAAGGAGTAGAAAAAATCAAATTCTCAAGTGGTTGGATATTATTTAGAAGAGCCAAACAACCCACATTTTGCCTATCCTGAAAAACCACAGATACTTTTTGGAACTATCTCTCTCAGCATTTGTAAATTTCCATTTTAGAAGTTCAAATTTGTTTTTAGATCCAAACTTGAGTTTTCACTCTCCCATTTTTCTCGTAAACAAAAAAGAAATAAGGCATAACAAAATTAAAATTTTAGAGTTCATGTATACAAAAAAATTTGAAAATTATTTCACGCACTAAAAATGAACTCCAAGGTTTTGTTATCCATGTGAGAGAAATTCCACTAGTGCAACCCCTAATAATAAGCTTGGTGGGATTTTATAGGAAAGGGACTTCTAACAGACCTTAACATGCTTGAAGTGTGGTGGATATGCATGCCAAAAACATGTTGAGGATGTAACTGGACCTAATGATCCAAAAATTTCAAGGAGTAGAAAAAATAAAATTCTTAAGTGGATGGATATTTACCAGTGCCGAACAACAAACTTTTTGCCTCTCCTTAAAAATCACAGATACGTTTTGGAACTATCTCTCTTAGCATTTGAGCATTTCCATTTTAGATGTTCAAATTTGTTTCAGATCCAAACTTGAGTTTTCACTCTTCCATTTTTCTTGTAAAAAAAAAAATATAAGGCATACCAAAATTAAATTTTAAGAGTTCATGTATGGAAAAATAAATTTGAATATTATTTCACGCACTAAAAATGATCTCCAAGGTTTCGGTATCCATGTTTGGGAAATTCCACTAGTACAACCCCTAATAATAAGCTTGGTGGAATTTTTTAGGAAAGGGACTTCTAACTGATCCTAACATGCTTTAAGTGTGGTGGATATGCTTGCAAGAAACATGTTGAGGATGCAACTGGACCTAATAATTCTAAAATTTCAAGGATTAGAAAAAATCAACTTCTCAAGTGGTTGGATATTTACCAGGGCCAACCAACCCACCTTTTGCCTATCCCAAAAAATCACAGTTGCTTTTATGAACTATCTCTCTCTGCATTTGTGCATTTCCATTTTGGATGTTCAAATTTTTTTTCAAATCCAAACTTAGAGTTTTCACTATCCCATTTTTCTCGTAATCAAAAAAGATATCAGGTAAAACGAAATGAAAATTTTAGAGTTCATGTTTGGAAAACAAAAATTGAAAACTATTTCACGAACTAAAAATGAACTCCAAGATTTTGTTATCCATATATGGGAAATTCTACTAGTCCAACCCCTAATAATAAGCTTGGTGGATTTTTATAGGAAAGGGACTTTTAACTGATCCTAACATGCTTTAAGTGTGGTGGATATGCATGCCAAAAAATGTTGAGGTTGCAAGTGGACCTAATGATCCAAAAATTAAAAGGAGTAGAAAAAATCAAATTCTGAATTGGTTGGATATTTACAAGAGCCAAGCAACAAACTTTTTGCCTATCCTTAAAAATCCCAGATACTTTTTGGAACTATCTCTCTCATAATTTGTGTATTTCAATTTTAGATGTTCAAATTTGATTTTAGATCAAAACTTAAGTTTTCACTCTCCCATTTTTCTCGTAATCAAAAAAGATATAAGGCATAAAAAATGAAAATTTTAGAGTTAATGTATGCAAAAAAAATTTGAAAATTATTTCACCCACTAAAAATGAACTCCAAGGTTTTGTTATCCATGTTTAGGAAATTCCACTAGTACAACCCCTGGATTGCGAGACAACACTCACTTAAAAATCCCTTGCCTCCACCTTTTCCTGACAATTGCAGAACCTGATATATAAAAACTAAAAAGAGTTTACAATCCCTAAAAATTACAGACACTTTTTCGAATTAACTCTCCCTAAATTTGTGCATTGTGCATTTCCATTTTAGATGTATACTTTTTTCTTAAATCAAAACTTGAGTTTTCACTTTCCCTTCACCTCGGATACAAAAAAACGAGATTAAAGGCAAATAGATCACAACAAAATGAAAATTTTAGAGTCTATGTATGGAAAGAATTCAAAGCAATAAACAAATGTAAGTAGAGAAAATTTATTCACACACCACTAGTTCAACCCTAAGAGTTCAGAATTTTATAAGAAAGAGATTTTTCTACAAATGTTTTAAAAAAATGGATATGCATGCTTGAAACCTATTAAAGATGCAAATGACCTATGGATCCAAACCTTTTAAAGAGAGTAACATTAACTTCTCAAGTGAACGTGAGGTGGATATTTACCCAAGTCAAACAAGCCATTATTTTGCCCATTTTCAAAAAGCTGACCTAACGATCATAGATGATTGTAAAGTAATTTATCATGTGTAACGGGCTATATTTTTCTAAGGAATGACTTATGGACAGGGAGTCAACACTCGATTAAAAATCCCCTGCCTCCCCCTTTTTCTGCCGATTGCTAAATCTCATATATAAAAACTAAAAAGAGTTTACAATCCCTAAATATTACTGACACTTTTTGGAATTATCTCTCTCTACATTTGTGCATTGTGCATTTCAATTTAAGATGTATACTTTTTTCTTAAATACAAACTTGAGTTTTCACTTTCCTTTCATATCGTAAAGAAAAAAAAAAAGATAAAAGGCAAATAGATCACAACAAAATGAAAATTTTAGAATTTATGTATGGAAAAATTTAAAGCAATAAACAAACTTAAGTAAAGAAAATTTATTCACACACCACAAATGAACACAAAAATTTTGTTATCCATGTTTGGGAAATTCCACTAGTTCAACCCTAATAGCACAGAATTTTATTAGAAAAGAATTTTTCTACACATGTTTTAAAAAAGAGATAAGCATGCTTGAAACATGTTAAAGATGAAAATTACCAATGGATCAAAACCATTTAATGAGAATAACATTAAATTCTCAAGTGAACGTGCGGTGGGATATTTACCCGAGTCAAACAAGCCCTTATTTTGACCATGACCTAAAAATCATAGAAGATTGTAAAGTGATTTATCATGCATAACGGGCTTTATTTTTGTAAGGAATGACTTTGGGATTGGGAGTCAACACTCAAGTAAAAATCGCTTGCCTCCCCCTTTTCTCGACAATTGCCGAACATGACATATAATTACTAAAAAGTGTCTAAAATCCCTAAAAATTTCAGAAACTTTTTGGAATTATCTCTCTCTACATTTGTGCATTGTGCATTTCCATTTAAGATGTATACTTTTTTCTTAAATCAGAACTGGAGTTTTTACTTTCCCCTCATCTTGTAGAAGAAAAAAGAGTTAACAGGAAAATAGATCACAACAAAATGAAAATTTTAGAATTTATGTATTGAAAGAATTTAAAGCAATAAACAAATTTAAGTAAAGAAAATTTATTCACACAACACAAATGAACGCAAAATTTTTTTATGGAAGTTTGGGTAATTCCTCTTGTTCAACCCAAATACCTCGGAATTTTATAAGAAAGAGATTTTTCTAAAAAATTGTTAAAAAATAGATATGCATGCTTGAAAGAAGTTAAATATTCAAATGAGGTTGGATCCAAACCTTTTAAAGAGAACAACTTTAAATTCTCAAGTGAACGTGCGGTGGGATATTTACCCGAGACAAACAAGCCATTATTTTGCCCATTTACAAAAAGCTGACCTAATGATCATAGATGATTGTAAAGTGATTTATCATGGGTAACGGGCAATGTTTTTGTAAGGAATGACTTATGGATTGGGAGTCAACACTCACTTAATGATCCCCCGCCTCCCTCTTTTCCCGACGATTGTAGAACCAGATATGTAAAAACTAAAAAGAGTTTACAATCCCTAAAAATTACTAACACATTTTGGAATGATTTCTCTCTACATTTGTGCATCGTGCATTTCCAATTTAGATGTATAATTTTTTCTTAAATAAAAACTTGTGTTTTCACTTTCCTTTCATCTCGTAAACAAAAAAAATGAGATAAAAGGCAAATAGATCACGACAAAATGAAAATTGTAGAGTTTATGTATGGAACGAATTTAAAGCAATAAACAAATATAAGCAAAGAAAATTTTCACAGACCAAAAATGGACACAAAACTTTTGTTATCCAAGTTTGGGAAATTTCACTAGTTCAACCCTAATAGCATGGAATTTTTTAAGAAAGAGATTTTTCTACACATGTTTTAAAAAATGGATATGCAAGCTTGAAACATGTTAATGATGAAAATCACCAGTGAATCCAAACCTTTTAAAGAGAATAACATTAAATTCTCAAGTGAATGTGCGATGGGATTTTTACCCGAGTCAAACAACCATTAATTTTTCCCATTTACAAAAATTTTACCTAACGATCATTGATCATTGTAAAGTGATTTATCATGTGTAACGGGCTATATTTTTGTAAGGAATGACTTATGGATTTGAAGTCAACACTCAGTTAAAAATTCCCCACCTCCCCCTTTTGCCGACAATTGCAGAACCTGATATATAAAAACAAAAAAGAGTTTACAATCCCTAAAAATTACTGACACTTTCTGGAATTATCTCTCTCTAAAATTTTCTTTTGTGCATTTCCATTTTAGATGTATACTTTTTTCTTAAATCAAAACTTGAATTTTCCCTTTCCCATCATCTCGGATACAAAAAAAAAGAGATAAAAGGCAAATAGATCACAACAAAATGAAAATTTTAGAGTTTATGTATGGAAATAATTTAAAGGAATAAACAAATGTAAGTAAAGAACAAAAAAGTTTTGTTGTCCAAGTTTGGCAAATTCCACTATTTCAACCCAAATAGCTTGGAATTTTATAAGAAAGAGATTTTTCTACACATTGTTTTAAAAAATGGATATGCATGCTTGAAACATGTTAATGATGTAAATCACCTATGAATCCAAACCTTTTAAAGAGAATAAAATTAAATTCTCTAGTGAACGTGCGGTGGGATATTTACCCAAGTCAAACAAGCCATTATTTTGCCCATTTTCAAAAAGCTGACCTAACGATCATAGATGATTGTAAAGTGATTTATCATGTGTAACGGGCTATATTTTTCTAAGGAATGACATATGGATTGGGAGTCAACACGGAGTTAAAAATCCCCCACCTCCCCTTTTTCCCGACGATTGGAGTTTACAATCCCTAAAAATTACTGACAGTTTTTTGAATTATCTCTCTCTACATTTGTGCATTGTGCACTTCCATTTTAGATGTATCCTTTTTTCTTAAATACAACCTTGAGTTTTCACTTTCCTTTCATCTCGTAAAGAAAAAAAAAAGAGATAAAAAGCAAATAAATCACAACAAAATGAAAACTTTAGTGTTTATGTATGGAAAGAACTTAAAGCAATAAACAAACAAAAGTAAAGAAAATTTATTCACACTCCACAAATGAACACAAAACTTTTGTTATCGGAGTTTGGGAAATTCCACTAGTTTAACCCTAATAGCTCGGATTTTTACAAGAAAGAGATTTTTCTACACATGTTTTAAAATATGGATATGCATACTTGAAACATGTTAAAGATGGAAATGACCCATGGATCCAAACCTTTTAATGAGAATAACATTAAATTCTCTAGTGAATATGCGGTGGAATATTTACCGGAGTCAAACAAACCCTTATTTTGCTCATTTGCAAAAGGCTGACCTAACGATCATAGATTATGGTAAAGTGATTTATCATAAGTAACGGGCTATTTCTTTTAAGGAATAACTTATGGATTGGGATTCAACACTCAAGTAAAAATCCCCCGCCTACCCCTTTTCCCGACGAATGCAGAACCTGATATATAAAAACTAAAAAGAGTTTACAATCCCTTAAAATTACAGACACTTCTTGGAATTAACTCTCTCTACATTTTTACATTTTCCATTTCCATCTCGTAAACAAAAAATAAGAGATAAAAGGCAAATAGATCACAACAAAATAAAAATTTTAGAGTTTATGTATGGAAAGAATTTAAAGCAATAAAAAAATATATGTAAATAAAATTTATTCACACACCACAAATGATCACAAAACTTTTGTTATCCATGTTTAGGAAATTCCACTAGTTCAACCCTAATAGCTCAAAATTTTATATGAACGAGATTTTTCTACACATGTTTTAAAAAATGGATATGCATGCTTGAAACTTGTTAAAGATGCAAATCACCAATGGATCCAAACCTGTTAAAGAGAATAACATTAAATTCTCAAGTGAACGTGCGGTGGAATATTTACCCGAGTCAAACAAGCCATTATTTTCCCCATTTTCAAAAAGCTGACCTAACGATCATAAATCAATGTAAAGTGATTTATCATGTGTAACGGGTTATATTTTTTCAAGGAATGACTTATCGATTGGGAGTCAACGCTCAATTAAAATTCCCCCGCCTCCCCTTCTTCCTGACAATTATAGAACCTGATATTTAAAAACTAAAAAGAGTTTACAATCCCTAAAAATTACATACACTTTTTGGAATTATCTCTCTCTACATTTGTGCATGGTGCATTTCAATTTTAGATGTATACTTTCCCTTCATCTCGTAAACAAAAATAGTGATAAAAGGCAAAAAGATCAAAACAAAATAAAAAATTTTGAGTTTATTTATGGTTAGAATTTAAAGCAATAAACAAATGTAAGTAAAGAACATTTATTAACACAGCACAAACGAACAAAAAAGTTTTTTTGTCAGAGTTTGGCAAATTCCACTAGTTCAACCCAAATAGCTCGGAATTCTATAAGAAAGAGATTTTTCTACACATGTTTTTAGAATGGATATGCATGCTTGAAACATGTTAAAGATCCAAATGACCTATCGATCCAAACCTTTTAAAAATAATAACATTAAATTCTAAAGTGATCGTGCGGTGGGATATTTACCCGAGTCAAACAAGCCATTATTTTGCCCATTTACAAAAGGCTGACCTAAAGTGATTTATCATGTGCAACGGGCTATATTTTTGTAAGGAATGACTTATGGATTGGGAGTCCACACTCAAGTAAAAATCCCTTGCCTCCCCCTTTTCCCGACGATTGCAGAACTTGAAATATATAAACTAAAAAGAGTTTACAATCCCTAAAAATTACAAGTACTTTGGGAATTATCTCTCCCTACATTTTTGCATTGTCCATTTCCATTTTAGATGCATACGTTTTTCTTAAATCAAAACTTGAGTTTTTACTTTCCCTATATCTTGTAAACAAAAAGAAAAGAGATAAAAGGCAAATAGATCACAACAAAATGAAAATTTTACAGTTTATGTATGGAAAGAATTTAAAGCAATAAACAAATGTAAGTATAGAAAATTCATTCACACATCACAAATGAACACAAAACTTTTGTTATCCAAGTGTGGAAAATTCCACTAGTTCAACCCTAATAGCTCGAAATTTTATAAGAAAGAGACTTTTCTACACATGTTTTAAAAAATTGATATGCATGTTTGAAACATGTTAAAGATGCAAATGACCTATGGGTCCAAACCTTTTAAAGAGAATAACATTAACTTCTCAAGTGAACGTGCGGTGGGATAGTTTCCCGAGTCAAAGAAGCCATTATTTTGCCCACTTACAAAAAGCTGACCTAACGATCTTAGATTATTGTCAAGTGATTTATCATGCGTATGGGGCCATATTTTTGTAAGAAATGACTTATGGATTGGGAGTCAACACTCAGTTAAAAATCCCCCGCCTATCCCTTTTCCCGAAGATTGCAAGACCTGATATATAAAAACTAAAAAGAGTTTAAAATCCCTAAAAGTTACAAACACTTTTTGGAATTATCTCTCTCTACATTTGTGCATTGTGCATTTCCATTTTAGATGTACACTTTTTTCTTAAATCAGAACCGGAGTTTTCCCTTTCCCTTCATCTAGGAATTAAAAATAAAAGAGATAAAAGGCAAATAGTACACAAAAAAATGAAAATTTTAGAGTTTATGCATGGAAGGAATTTAAAGCAATAAATAAATGTTAGTAAAGAAAATTTATTCACACACAACAAACGAACACAAAAGTTTTGTTATTCAAGTTTGGGAAATTCTACTAGTTCAACCTTAATAGCTCGGAATTTATATGAAAGATTGTTTTCTTCATATGTTTTAAAAAATGGATAAGCAAGCTTGAAACATGTTAAAGATGCAAATGGCATTTGGATCCAAACCTTTTAAAGAGAATAACATTAACTTGTCAAGTGAACGTGCGATGGGATATTTTCCCGAGTCAAACATGCCATTATTTTGCCCATTTACAAAAAGCAAACCTAACGATCATGGATGGCTGTAAAGTGATTTATCATGTGTAATGGGCTATATTTTTTTATGGAATCACTTAAGGATTGGGAGGCAACACTCAGTTAAAAATCCCCCGCCTCCTCCTTTCCCGACGATTACAGAACCTGATATATAAAAACTCAAAAGAACTTACAATCCATAAAAATTATAGTCACTTTTTGGAATAATCTCCCTCTAAATTTGGGCATTGTACATTTCCATTTTAGATGTGTACTTTTTCCTTAAATCAAAACTAGAGTTTTCACTTTTCCTTCATCTCGGAAACAAAACCAAAAAGAGATAAAAGGAAAATAGATCTCAACAAAATGAAAATTTTAGAGTTGATGTATGGAAATAATCTGAAGCAATAAACAAATTTAACTAAAGAAAATTTATTCACAGACCACAAATGATAACAACATTTATTTTATCCAAGTTTGGGAAATTCCACTAGTTCAACCCTAATAGGCTGGAATTTTATAAGAAAGAGGTTTTTCTACACATATTTTAAAAAATGGATATACGTGCTTGAAACATGTTAAAGATGCAAATGATTGGGAGTGAACACTCAGTTAAAAATCTCTCGCCTCCCCCTTTTCCCGACGATTGCAGAACCAGATATATAAAAACTAAAAAGAGTTTACAATCCCTAAAAATTACAGAAACTTCTTGGAATTATCTCTCTCTACATTTGTGCATTGTGAATTTCCCTTTTAGATGTAAACTTTTTTCTTACTTCAAAACTTGAGTTTTCACTTTCCCTATCTCGTGAACAAAAAAAGAGATAAAAGGCAAATAGATCACAACAAAATGAAAATTTTAGAGTTTATGTCTGGAAAGAATATAAAACAATAAACAAATGTAAGTAAAGAAAATTTATTCACACACCACAAATGAACTGAAACATTTGTTATCCAAGTTTAGGAAATTCCACTAGTTCAACCCTAATAGCTCAGAATTTTATAAGAAAGAGATTTTTCTACACATGTTTTAAAAAAAGATTATGCATGATTGAAATATGTTAAAGACGAAAATGACATATGGATCCAAACCTATTAAAGAGAATAACAATAAATTCTCAAGTGAACGTGCGGTGGGATATTTACCCGAGTCAAACAAGCCATAATTTTGCCCATTTACAAAAGCTGATCTAACGATTATAGATGATTGTAAAGTGATTTATCATGAGTAACGGGCTATATGTTTATAAGGATTGACTAATGGATTGGGAGTCAACACTCAATTAAAAATCCCCCACCTCCCCCTTTTCTCGACGATTGAAGAACCTGATATATAAAAACTAAAAAGAGTTTACAATCCCTGGAAGTTACTGACACTTTTTGGAATTATCTCTCTCTACATTTGTGCATTGTGCATTTCCATTTTAGATGTATACTTTTTTTCTTATATACAAAGTTTAGTTTTCGCTTTCCCTTCATCTCGTAAACAAAAAAAAAAAAAAAGAGATGTAAGGCAAATAGATCACATGAAAATGTAAATTTTAGAGTGTATGTATGGAAAGAATTTAGAGAAATAAAAAAATGTCAGTAAATAAAATTTATTCACACCTCACAATTGAACACAAAACTTTTGTTTTCAAAGTTTGGGAAATTCCACTAGTTCAACCCTAATAGCTCGGAATTTTATAAGAAATAAATTTTTCTACACATGTTTTAAAAAATGGATAAGCATGCTTGAAACAAGTTGAAGATGCAAATGACCTATGGATCTAAACCTTATAAAAAGAATAACATTAAATTCTCAAGTGAACGTGTGCTGGGATATTTACCCGAGTCAAACAAGCCATTATTTTGCCCATTTACAGAAAGTTGACCTAACGATCATAGATGATTGTAAAGTGATATATCAAGCGTAACGAGCAATATTTTTGTAAGGAATGACTTATGGATTGGGAGTCAACACTCAGTTAAAAATTTTCCGCCTCCCCCTTTTCCTGACTATTGCAGAACCAGATATATAAAAACTAAACGGAGTTTACAATCCCTAAACATTACATACACTTTTTTGAATTATCTCTCTCTGCATTTGTGCATTTTGCATTTCCATTTCAGATGTATACTTTTTTCTTAAATCAAAACTTGACTTTTCACTTTCCCTTCATATCGTAAACAAAAAAAGATATAAAAGGAAAATAGATCACAACAAAATGAAAATTTTAGAGTTTATGGATCGAAAGAATTGAAAGAAATAAAAAAATGTATATAAAGAAAATTTATTCATAAACCACAAACGAACATAAAAGTTTTGTTATCCAAGTTTGGGAAATTCCACTTGTTCAACCCTTAGGGCTTGGAATTTTATAAGAAAGAGATTTTTCTACATAAGTTTTAAAAAAACGATCATAGATGATTGTAAAGTGATTTATCATGCTTAGCGGGCTATATATTTTTAAGAAATGACTTATGGATTAGGAGTCAACACTCAGTTAAAAATCCCCCGCCTCCCCCTTTCCCGTCGATTGGAGAACATGATATATAGAAAATAAAAATAGTATACAATCCCTAAAAATTACAGACACTTTTTTGAATTATCTCTCTCTAAATTTGTGCATTGTGCATTTCCATTTTAGATGTACACTTTTTTCTTAAATCAAAGCTTGATTTTTCACTTTGTCTTCATCTCACTAACAAAAAAAGAGATAAAAGGCAAATAGATCACAACAAAATGAAAATTTTAGAGTTTATGTATGGAAAGAATTCAAAGCAATAAACAAATGTAAGGAAAGAAAATTTATCACACACCACAAATGAACACAAAAGTTATGTTTTCCAAGTTTGGGAAATTCCACTAGTTCAACCCTAATAGCTCAGAATTTTATAACAAAGACATTTTTCTACACATATTTTAAAATATGGATATGCATGCTTCAAACATGTTAATGATGCAAATGACCTATGGATCCAAACCTTTTAAAGAGAATAACATTAAATTCTCAAGTGAACGTGCGGTGGGATATTTACTCGAGTCAAACAAGCCAATATTTTGCCCATTTACAAAAGGCTGACCTAATGATCATAGATGTTTGTAAAGTGATTTATCATGCATAACGGGCTATATTTTTTTAAGGAATGACTTATGGATTGGGAGTCAACAGTCAGTTAAAAAATCCCCCACCTCCCCCTTTTCCTGATGATTGGAGAACCTGATATATAAAAACTAATAAGAGTTTTCAATCTCTAAAAATTATAGACACTTTTTGGAATTATCTCTTTCAACATTTGTACATTGTGCATTTCCATTTTAGATGTAGACTTTTTCACATATCAAAATTTGAGTTTTCTCCTTCCCATCATCTCGTAAACGAAAAAAAAGATAAAAGGCAAATAGATCACAACAAAATGTAAATTTTAGAGCTTATGTATGGAAAGAATTTAAAGAAATAAACAAATGTTAGTAAATAAAATTTATTCACACATTACAAATGAACAATAAAGTTTTGTTATCCAAGTTAGGGAAATTCCACTAGTTCAACCCTAGTAGCTCGAAATTTTATAAGAAAGAGATTTTTCAACACTTATTTTAAAAAATGGATATGCACGCTTGAAACACATTAAAGATGTAAATGACCTATGGATCCAAACCATTTAACGAGAATAAGATTAAATTCTCAAGTGAACGTGTGGTGCGATATTTACCCGAGTCAAACAAGCCATAATTTTGCCCATTTACAAAAGCTGACCTAACGATTATAGATGATTGTAAAGTGATTTATCATGAGTAACGGGCTATATGTTTATAAGGATTGACTAATGGATTGGGAGTCAACACTCAATTAAAAATCCCCCACCTCCCCCTTTTCTCGACGATTGAAGAACCTGATATATAAAAACTAAAAAGAGTTTACAATCCCTGGAAGTTACTGACACTTTTTGGAATTATCTCTCTCTACATTTGTGCATTGTGCATTTCCATTTTAGATGTATACTTTTTTTCTTATATACAAAGTTTAGTTTTCGCTTTCCCTTCATCTCGTAAACAAAAAAAAAAAAAAAGAGATGTAAGGCAAATAGATCACATGAAAATGTAAATTTTAGAGTGTATGTATGGAAAGAATTTAGAGAAATAAAAAAATGTCAGTAAATAAAATTTATTCACACCTCACAATTGAACACAAAACTTTTGTTTTCAAAGTTTGGGAAATTCCACTAGTTCAACCCTAATAGCTCGGAATTTTATAAGAAATAAATTTTTCTACACATGTTTTAAAAAATGGATAAGCATGCTTGAAACAAGTTGAAGATGCAAATGACCTATGGATCTAAACCTTATAAAAAGAATAACATTAAATTCTCAAGTGAACGTGTGCTGGGATATTTACCCGAGTCAAACAAGCCATTATTTTGCCCATTTACAGAAAGTTGACCTAACGATCATAGATGATTGTAAAGTGATATATCAAGCGTAACGAGCAATATTTTTGTAAGGAATGACTTATGGATTGGGAGTCAACACTCAGTTAAAAATTTTCCGCCTCCCCCTTTTCCTGACTATTGCAGAACCAGATATATAAAAACTAAACGGAGTTTACAATCCCTAAACATTACATACACTTTTTTGAATTATCTCTCTCTGCATTTGTGCATTTTGCATTTCCATTTCAGATGTATACTTTTTTCTTAAATCAAAACTTGACTTTTCACTTTCCCTTCATATCGTAAACAAAAAAAGATATAAAAGGAAAATAGATCACAACAAAATGAAAATTTTAGAGTTTATGGATCGAAAGAATTGAAAGAAATAAAAAAATGTATATAAAGAAAATTTATTCATAAACCACAAACGAACATAAAAGTTTTGTTATCCAAGTTTGGGAAATTCCACTTGTTCAACCCTTAGGGCTTGGAATTTTATAAGAAAGAGATTTTTCTACATAAGTTTTAAAAAAACGATCATAGATGATTGTAAAGTGATTTATCATGCTTAGCGGGCTATATATTTTTAAGAAATGACTTATGGATTAGGAGTCAACACTCAGTTAAAAATCCCCCGCCTCCCCCTTTCCCGTCGATTGGAGAACATGATATATAGAAAATAAAAATAGTATACAATCCCTAAAAATTACAGACACTTTTTTGAATTATCTCTCTCTAAATTTGTGCATTGTGCATTTCCATTTTAGATGTACACTTTTTTCTTAAATCAAAGCTTGATTTTTCACTTTGTCTTCATCTCACTAACAAAAAAAGAGATAAAAGGCAAATAGATCACAACAAAATGAAAATTTTAGAGTTTATGTATGGAAAGAATTCAAAGCAATAAACAAATGTAAGGAAAGAAAATTTATCACACACCACAAATGAACACAAAAGTTATGTTTTCCAAGTTTGGGAAATTCCACTAGTTCAACCCTAATAGCTCAGAATTTTATAACAAAGACATTTTTCTACACATATTTTAAAATATGGATATGCATGCTTCAAACATGTTAATGATGCAAATGACCTATGGATCCAAACCTTTTAAAGAGAATAACATTAAATTCTCAAGTGAACGTGCGGTGGGATATTTACTCGAGTCAAACAAGCCAATATTTTGCCCATTTACAAAAGGCTGACCTAATGATCATAGATGTTTGTAAAGTGATTTATCATGCATAACGGGCTATATTTTTTTAAGGAATGACTTATGGATTGGGAGTCAACAGTCAGTTAAAAAATCCCCCACCTCCCCCTTTTCCTGATGATTGGAGAACCTGATATATAAAAACTAATAAGAGTTTTCAATCTCTAAAAATTATAGACACTTTTTGGAATTATCTCTTTCAACATTTGTACATTGTGCATTTCCATTTTAGATGTAGACTTTTTCACATATCAAAATTTGAGTTTTCTCCTTCCCATCATCTCGTAAACGAAAAAAAAGATAAAAGGCAAATAGATCACAACAAAATGTAAATTTTAGAGCTTATGTATGGAAAGAATTTAAAGAAATAAACAAATGTTAGTAAATAAAATTTATTCACACATTACAAATGAACAATAAAGTTTTGTTATCCAAGTTAGGGAAATTCCACTAGTTCAACCCTAGTAGCTCGAAATTTTATAAGAAAGAGATTTTTCAACACTTATTTTAAAAAATGGATATGCACGCTTGAAACACATTAAAGATGTAAATGACCTATGGATCCAAACCATTTAACGAGAATAAGATTAAATTCTCAAGTGAACGTGTGGTGCGATATTTACCCGAGTCAAACAAGCCATAATTTTGCCCATTTACAAAAGCTGACCTAACGATTATAGATGATTGTAAAGTGATTTATCATGAGTAACGGGCTATATGTTTATAAGGATTGACTAATGGATTGGGAGTCAACACTCAATTAAAAATCCCCCACCTCCCCCTTTTCTCGACGATTGAAGAACCTGATATATAAAAACTAAAAAGAGTTTACAATCCCTGGAAGTTACTGACACTTTTTGGAATTATCTCTCTCTACATTTGTGCATTGTGCATTTCCATTTTAGATGTATACTTTTTTTCTTATATACAAAGTTTAGTTTTCGCTTTCCCTTCATCTCGTAAACAAAAAAAAAAAAAAAGAGATGTAAGGCAAATAGATCACATGAAAATGTAAATTTTAGAGTGTATGTATGGAAAGAATTTAGAGAAATAAAAAAATGTCAGTAAATAAAATTTATTCACACCTCACAATTGAACACAAAACTTTTGTTTTCAAAGTTTGGGAAATTCCACTAGTTCAACCCTAATAGCTCGGAATTTTATAAGAAATAAATTTTTCTACACATGTTTTAAAAAATGGATAAGCATGCTTGAAACAAGTTGAAGATGCAAATGACCTATGGATCTAAACCTTATAAAAAGAATAACATTAAATTCTCAAGTGAACGTGTGCTGGGATATTTACCCGAGTCAAACAAGCCATTATTTTGCCCATTTACAGAAAGTTGACCTAACGATCATAGATGATTGTAAAGTGATATATCAAGCGTAACGAGCAATATTTTTGTAAGGAATGACTTATGGATTGGGAGTCAACACTCAGTTAAAAATTTTCCGCCTCCCCCTTTTCCTGACTATTGCAGAACCAGATATATAAAAACTAAACGGAGTTTACAATCCCTAAACATTACATACACTTTTTTGAATTATCTCTCTCTGCATTTGTGCATTTTGCATTTCCATTTCAGATGTATACTTTTTTCTTAAATCAAAACTTGACTTTTCACTTTCCCTTCATATCGTAAACAAAAAAAGATATAAAAGGAAAATAGATCACAACAAAATGAAAATTTTAGAGTTTATGGATCGAAAGAATTGAAAGAAATAAAAAAATGTATATAAAGAAAATTTATTCATAAACCACAAACGAACATAAAAGTTTTGTTATCCAAGTTTGGGAAATTCCACTTGTTCAACCCTTAGGGCTTGGAATTTTATAAGAAAGAGATTTTTCTACATAAGTTTTAAAAAAACGATCATAGATGATTGTAAAGTGATTTATCATGCTTAGCGGGCTATATATTTTTAAGAAATGACTTATGGATTAGGAGTCAACACTCAGTTAAAAATCCCCCGCCTCCCCCTTTCCCGTCGATTGGAGAACATGATATATAGAAAATAAAAATAGTATACAATCCCTAAAAATTACAGACACTTTTTTGAATTATCTCTCTCTAAATTTGTGCATTGTGCATTTCCATTTTAGATGTACACTTTTTTCTTAAATCAAAGCTTGATTTTTCACTTTGTCTTCATCTCACTAACAAAAAAAGAGATAAAAGGCAAATAGATCACAACAAAATGAAAATTTTAGAGTTTATGTATGGAAAGAATTCAAAGCAATAAACAAATGTAAGGAAAGAAAATTTATCACACACCACAAATGAACACAAAAGTTATGTTTTCCAAGTTTGGGAAATTCCACTAGTTCAACCCTAATAGCTCAGAATTTTATAACAAAGACATTTTTCTACACATATTTTAAAATATGGATATGCATGCTTCAAACATGTTAATGATGCAAATGACCTATGGATCCAAACCTTTTAAAGAGAATAACATTAAATTCTCAAGTGAACGTGCGGTGGGATATTTACTCGAGTCAAACAAGCCAATATTTTGCCCATTTACAAAAGGCTGACCTAATGATCATAGATGTTTGTAAAGTGATTTATCATGCATAACGGGCTATATTTTTTTAAGGAATGACTTATGGATTGGGAGTCAACAGTCAGTTAAAAAATCCCCCACCTCCCCCTTTTCCTGATGATTGGAGAACCTGATATATAAAAACTAATAAGAGTTTTCAATCTCTAAAAATTATAGACACTTTTTGGAATTATCTCTTTCAACATTTGTACATTGTGCATTTCCATTTTAGATGTAGACTTTTTCACATATCAAAATTTGAGTTTTCTCCTTCCCATCATCTCGTAAACGAAAAAAAAGATAAAAGGCAAATAGATCACAACAAAATGTAAATTTTAGAGCTTATGTATGGAAAGAATTTAAAGAAATAAACAAATGTTAGTAAATAAAATTTATTCACACATTACAAATGAACAATAAAGTTTTGTTATCCAAGTTAGGGAAATTCCACTAGTTCAACCCTAGTAGCTCGAAATTTTATAAGAAAGAGATTTTTCAACACTTATTTTAAAAAATGGATATGCACGCTTGAAACACATTAAAGATGTAAATGACCTATGGATCCAAACCATTTAACGAGAATAAGATTAAATTCTCAAGTGAACGTGTGGTGCGATATTTACCCGAGTCAAACAAGCCATAATTTTGCCCATTTACAAAAGCTGACCTAACGATTATAGATGATTGTAAAGTGATTTATCATGAGTAACGGGCTATATGTTTATAAGGATTGACTAATGGATTGGGAGTCAACACTCAATTAAAAATCCCCCACCTCCCCCTTTTCTCGACGATTGAAGAACCTGATATATAAAAACTAAAAAGAGTTTACAATCCCTGGAAGTTACTGACACTTTTTGGAATTATCTCTCTCTACATTTGTGCATTGTGCATTTCCATTTTAGATGTATACTTTTTTTCTTATATACAAAGTTTAGTTTTCGCTTTCCCTTCATCTCGTAAACAAAAAAAAAAAAAAAGAGATGTAAGGCAAATAGATCACATGAAAATGTAAATTTTAGAGTGTATGTATGGAAAGAATTTAGAGAAATAAAAAAATGTCAGTAAATAAAATTTATTCACACCTCACAATTGAACACAAAACTTTTGTTTTCAAAGTTTGGGAAATTCCACTAGTTCAACCCTAATAGCTCGGAATTTTATAAGAAATAAATTTTTCTACACATGTTTTAAAAAATGGATAAGCATGCTTGAAACAAGTTGAAGATGCAAATGACCTATGGATCTAAACCTTATAAAAAGAATAACATTAAATTCTCAAGTGAACGTGTGCTGGGATATTTACCCGAGTCAAACAAGCCATTATTTTGCCCATTTACAGAAAGTTGACCTAACGATCATAGATGATTGTAAAGTGATATATCAAGCGTAACGAGCAATATTTTTGTAAGGAATGACTTATGGATTGGGAGTCAACACTCAGTTAAAAATTTTCCGCCTCCCCCTTTTCCTGACTATTGCAGAACCAGATATATAAAAACTAAACGGAGTTTACAATCCCTAAACATTACATACACTTTTTTGAATTATCTCTCTCTGCATTTGTGCATTTTGCATTTCCATTTCAGATGTATACTTTTTTCTTAAATCAAAACTTGACTTTTCACTTTCCCTTCATATCGTAAACAAAAAAAGATATAAAAGGAAAATAGATCACAACAAAATGAAAATTTTAGAGTTTATGGATCGAAAGAATTGAAAGAAATAAAAAAATGTATATAAAGAAAATTTATTCATAAACCACAAACGAACATAAAAGTTTTGTTATCCAAGTTTGGGAAATTCCACTTGTTCAACCCTTAGGGCTTGGAATTTTATAAGAAAGAGATTTTTCTACATAAGTTTTAAAAAAACGATCATAGATGATTGTAAAGTGATTTATCATGCTTAGCGGGCTATATATTTTTAAGAAATGACTTATGGATTAGGAGTCAACACTCAGTTAAAAATCCCCCGCCTCCCCCTTTCCCGTCGATTGGAGAACATGATATATAGAAAATAAAAATAGTATACAATCCCTAAAAATTACAGACACTTTTTTGAATTATCTCTCTCTAAATTTGTGCATTGTGCATTTCCATTTTAGATGTACACTTTTTTCTTAAATCAAAGCTTGATTTTTCACTTTGTCTTCATCTCACTAACAAAAAAAGAGATAAAAGGCAAATAGATCACAACAAAATGAAAATTTTAGAGTTTATGTATGGAAAGAATTCAAAGCAATAAACAAATGTAAGGAAAGAAAATTTATCACACACCACAAATGAACACAAAAGTTATGTTTTCCAAGTTTGGGAAATTCCACTAGTTCAACCCTAATAGCTCAGAATTTTATAACAAAGACATTTTTCTACACATATTTTAAAATATGGATATGCATGCTTCAAACATGTTAATGATGCAAATGACCTATGGATCCAAACCTTTTAAAGAGAATAACATTAAATTCTCAAGTGAACGTGCGGTGGGATATTTACTCGAGTCAAACAAGCCAATATTTTGCCCATTTACAAAAGGCTGACCTAATGATCATAGATGTTTGTAAAGTGATTTATCATGCATAACGGGCTATATTTTTTTAAGGAATGACTTATGGATTGGGAGTCAACAGTCAGTTAAAAAATCCCCCACCTCCCCCTTTTCCTGATGATTGGAGAACCTGATATATAAAAACTAATAAGAGTTTTCAATCTCTAAAAATTATAGACACTTTTTGGAATTATCTCTTTCAACATTTGTACATTGTGCATTTCCATTTTAGATGTAGACTTTTTCACATATCAAAATTTGAGTTTTCTCCTTCCCATCATCTCGTAAACGAAAAAAAAGATAAAAGGCAAATAGATCACAACAAAATGTAAATTTTAGAGCTTATGTATGGAAAGAATTTAAAGAAATAAACAAATGTTAGTAAATAAAATTTATTCACACATTACAAATGAACAATAAAGTTTTGTTATCCAAGTTAGGGAAATTCCACTAGTTCAACCCTAGTAGCTCGAAATTTTATAAGAAAGAGATTTTTCAACACTTATTTTAAAAAATGGATATGCACGCTTGAAACACATTAAAGATGTAAATGACCTATGGATCCAAACCATTTAACGAGAATAAGATTAAATTCTCAAGTGAACGTGTGGTGCGATATTTACCCGAGTCAAACAAGCCATAATTTTGCCCATTTACAAAAGCTGACCTAACGATTATAGATGATTGTAAAGTGATTTATCATGAGTAACGGGCTATATGTTTATAAGGATTGACTAATGGATTGGGAGTCAACACTCAATTAAAAATCCCCCACCTCCCCCTTTTCTCGACGATTGAAGAACCTGATATATAAAAACTAAAAAGAGTTTACAATCCCTGGAAGTTACTGACACTTTTTGGAATTATCTCTCTCTACATTTGTGCATTGTGCATTTCCATTTTAGATGTATACTTTTTTTCTTATATACAAAGTTTAGTTTTCGCTTTCCCTTCATCTCGTAAACAAAAAAAAAAAAAAAGAGATGTAAGGCAAATAGATCACATGAAAATGTAAATTTTAGAGTGTATGTATGGAAAGAATTTAGAGAAATAAAAAAATGTCAGTAAATAAAATTTATTCACACCTCACAATTGAACACAAAACTTTTGTTTTCAAAGTTTGGGAAATTCCACTAGTTCAACCCTAATAGCTCGGAATTTTATAAGAAATAAATTTTTCTACACATGTTTTAAAAAATGGATAAGCATGCTTGAAACAAGTTGAAGATGCAAATGACCTATGGATCTAAACCTTATAAAAAGAATAACATTAAATTCTCAAGTGAACGTGTGCTGGGATATTTACCCGAGTCAAACAAGCCATTATTTTGCCCATTTACAGAAAGTTGACCTAACGATCATAGATGATTGTAAAGTGATATATCAAGCGTAACGAGCAATATTTTTGTAAGGAATGACTTATGGATTGGGAGTCAACACTCAGTTAAAAATTTTCCGCCTCCCCCTTTTCCTGACTATTGCAGAACCAGATATATAAAAACTAAACGGAGTTTACAATCCCTAAACATTACATACACTTTTTTGAATTATCTCTCTCTGCATTTGTGCATTTTGCATTTCCATTTCAGATGTATACTTTTTTCTTAAATCAAAACTTGACTTTTCACTTTCCCTTCATATCGTAAACAAAAAAAGATATAAAAGGAAAATAGATCACAACAAAATGAAAATTTTAGAGTTTATGGATCGAAAGAATTGAAAGAAATAAAAAAATGTATATAAAGAAAATTTATTCATAAACCACAAACGAACATAAAAGTTTTGTTATCCAAGTTTGGGAAATTCCACTTGTTCAACCCTTAGGGCTTGGAATTTTATAAGAAAGAGATTTTTCTACATAAGTTTTAAAAAAACGATCATAGATGATTGTAAAGTGATTTATCATGCTTAGCGGGCTATATATTTTTAAGAAATGACTTATGGATTAGGAGTCAACACTCAGTTAAAAATCCCCCGCCTCCCCCTTTCTCGTCGATTGGAGAACATGATATATAGAAAATAAAAATAGTATACAATCCCTAAAAATTACAGACACTTTTTTGAATTATCTCTCTCTAAATTTGTGCATTGTGCATTTCCATTTTAGATGTACACTTTTTTCTTAAATCAAAGCTTGATTTTTCACTTTGTCTTCATCTCACTAACAAAAAAAGAGATAAAAGGCAAATAGATCACAACAAAATGAAAATTTTAGAGTTTATGTATGGAAAGAATTCAAAGCAATAAACAAATGTAAGGAAAGAAAATTTATCACACACCACAAATGAACACAAAAGTTATGTTTTCCAAGTTTGGGAAATTCCACTAGTTCAACCCTAATAGCTCAGAATTTTATAACAAAGACATTTTTCTACACATATTTTAAAATATGGATATGCATGCTTCAAACATGTTAATGATGCAAATGACCTATGGATCCAAACCTTTTAAAGAGAATAACATTAAATTCTCAAGTGAACGTGCGGTGGGATATTTACTCGAGTCAAACAAGCCAATATTTTGCCCATTTACAAAAGGCTGACCTAATGATCATAGATGTTTGTAAAGTGATTTATCATGCATAACGGGCTATATTTTTTTAAGGAATGACTTATGGATTGGGAGTCAACAGTCAGTTAAAAAATCCCCCACCTCCCCCTTTTCCTGATGATTGGAGAACCTGATATATAAAAACTAATAAGAGTTTTCAATCTCTAAAAATTATAGACACTTTTTGGAATTATCTCTTTCAACATTTGTACATTGTGCATTTCCATTTTAGATGTAGACTTTTTCACATATCAAAATTTGAGTTTTCTCCTTCCCATCATCTCGTAAACGAAAAAAAAGATAAAAGGCAAATAGATCACAACAAAATGTAAATTTTAGAGCTTATGTATGGAAAGAATTTAAAGAAATAAACAAATGTTAGTAAATAAAATTTATTCACACATTACAAATGAACAATAAAGTTTTGTTATCCAAGTTAGGGAAATTCCACTAGTTCAACCCTAGTAGCTCGAAATTTTATAAGAAAGAGATTTTTCAACACTTATTTTAAAAAATGGATATGCACGCTTGAAACACATTAAAGATGTAAATGACCTATGGATCCAAACCATTTAACGAGAATAAGATTAAATTCTCAAGTGAACGTGCGGTGCGATATTTACCCGAGTCAAACAAGCCATAATTTTGCCCATTTACAAAAGCTGACCTAACGATTATAGATGATTGTAAAGTGATTTATCATGAGTAACGGGCTATATGTTTATAAGGATTGACTAATGGATTGGGAGTCAACACTCAATTAAAAATCCCCCACCTCCCCCTTTTCTCGACGATTGAAGAACCTGATATATAAAAACTAAAAAGAGTTTACAATCCCTGGAAGTTACTGACACTTTTTGGAATTATCTCTCTCTACATTTGTGCATTGTGCATTTCCATTTTAGATGTATACTTTTTTTCTTATATACAAAGTTTAGTTTTCGCTTTCCCTTCATCTCGTAAACAAAAAAAAAAAAAAAGAGATGTAAGGCAAATAGATCACATGAAAATGTAAATTTTAGAGTGTATGTATGGAAAGAATTTAGAGAAATAAAAAAATGTCAGTAAATAAAATTTATTCACACCTCACAATTGAACACAAAACTTTTGTTTTCAAAGTTTGGGAAATTCCACTAGTTCAACCCTAATAGCTCGGAATTTTATAAGAAAGAGATTTTTCAACACTTATTTTAAAAAATGGATATGCACGCTTGAAACACATTAAAGATGTAAATGACCTATGGATCCAAACCATTTAACGAGAATAAGATTAAATTCTCAAGTGAACGTGTGGTGCGATATTTACCCGAGTCAAACAAGCCATTATTTTGCCTATTTACAAAAAGCTGACCTAACGATCATAGATGATTGTAAAGTGATTTATCATGCATAATGGGCTATATTTTTTTAAGGAATGACTTATGGTTTGGAAGTTAATACTCGGTTAAAAATCCCCCGCCTCCCCCTTTTCTGGACGATTGCATAACCTGATATATAAAAACAAAAAAGAGTTTACTATCCCTAAAAATTATACACACTTTTTGGAATTATCTCTCTCTACATTTGTGCATTGTGCATTTACATTTTAGATGTATACTTTTTTCTTAAATTAAAGCTTGAGTTTTTACTTTTCCTTCTTCTCGTAAACAAAAAAAGAGATAAAAGGCAAATAGATCAATACAAAATGAAAATTTTAGAGATTATGCATGGAAAGAATTTAATGCAATAAACAAATGTAAGTAAAGAACATTTATTCACACACCACAAATGAACACAAAAGTTTTGTTATCCGAGTGTGGGAAATTCCACTAGTTCTTCAACCCTAATTGCTAGGAATTTTATAAGAAAGAGATTTTTCAGCACATGTTTTAAAAATGGATATGCTTGCTTGAAACATGTTAAAGATGCAAATGAACGATGGATCCAAACCTTTTAAAGAGAATTACATTAAATTCTCAAGTGAACGTGCAGTGGGATATTTACCGGAGTCAAACAAGCCATTATTTTGCCCATTTACAGAAACCATACTTAACGATCATAGATGTTTGTAAAGTGATTTATCATGTGTAATGGGCTATATTTTCGTAAGAAATGATTTTTGAATTGGAAGTCAACACTCATTTCAAAATCCCACGCCTGCCCCTTTTCCCGACGATTGCAGAACCTGATATAAAATCTAAAAAGAGTTCACAATCCCTAAAAATTACATACACTTTTTGGAAATATCTCTCTCTACAATTGTGCATTGTGCATTTCCATTTTAGATGTATACTTTTTTCATAAATCAAAGCTTGAGTTTTCACTTTCCCTTCATCTCGTTTTTAATAAAAAAAGTGATAAAACGCAAGTAGATCACAAAAAAAAGAAAATTTTATATTTTATGTATGGAAAGAATTTAAAGCAATAAACAAATGAATACAAAAGTTTTCCTATCCAATTTTTGTAAATTCCACTAATTAAACCCTAATTGCTCAGAATTTTTTAAGAATGTGATTTTTCTACACATAGTTTAAAAAATCGATATTCATGCTGGAAACATGTTAAAGATGCAAATGACCAATGGATCCAAACCTTTTAAAGAGAATAACATTAAATTCTCAAGTGAACGTGCGGTGGGATATTTACCCGAGTCAAACAAGCCATTATTTTGCCCATTTACAAAAAGCTCACCTAACGATCGTAGATGATGGTAAAGTAATTTATCATGCGTAGCGGGCAATATTTTTGTAAGGAATGACTTATGGATAGGGAGTCTATACTCAGTTAAAAATCCCCCGCCTCCCCCTTTCCCGACGAATGCAAAACCTGATATATGAAAGCTAAAATGAGTTTACAATCTCTAAAAATTATAAACACTTTATGGAATTTTCTCTTTCTACATTTGTGCATTGTACATTTCCATTTTAGATGTATACTTTTTGCGTAAATCAGAACTTGAGTTTTCACTTTCCTTTCATCTCGTAAACAAAAAAAGAGATACAATGCGAATAGATCACAACAAAATAAAAATTTTAGAGTTTACGTATGGAAAAAGTTAAAATCAATAACAAATCTAAGAAAAGAAAAGTTATTCACACACAAAAAAATGAACTCAAAATTTTTGTTATCCAAGTTTTGAAAATTCCACTAGTTCAGCCCTAATAGCTCGGAATTTTATAAGAAAGAGATTTTTCCACTTATGTTTTAAAAGTTGGATATGCATGCTTGAAACTTGTTAAAGATGCAAATGACCTATGGATTGAAACCTTTAAAAGAGAATAACATTAAATTCTTAAGTGAATGTGAGGTGGGATATTTAGCCGAGTCAAACAAGCCATTATTTTGCACATTTACAAAATGCTGACATAGCGATCATAGATGATTGTAAAGTGATTTATCATGCGTAACGGGCTATATTTTTGTAAGGAATAACTTGTGGATTGGGAGTCTACACTCAGTTAAAAATCCTCCGCCTCCCCCATTTCCCGACGATTGCAAAACGTAATATATGAAAACTAAAAAGAGTTTACAATGCCTAAAAATTGCAACCACTTTTTGGAATTATCTCTCTCTACATTTGTGCATTGCGCATTTCCATTTTAGATGTATACTTTTTTCTTAAATAAACACTTGAGTTTTCACTTTCCCTTCATCTCGTAAACATAAAAAGAGATAAAAGGCAAATAGATCACAACAAAATGAAAATTTTAGAGTTTATGTATGGAAAATTTTTAAAGCAATAACAAATGTAAGTAAAAAAAAATTAATCACACAACACAAATGAACACAAAAGTTTTGTTATCCAAGTTTGGGAAATTCCACTAGTTCAACCCTAATAGCTCGGAGTTTTATAAGAAAGATTCATTTCTCTACATGTTTGAACTTGTTAAAGATGCAAATGACCTATGGATCCAAACCTTTTAAAGAGAATAACATTAAATTCTTAAGTAAACAAGCAGTGAGATATTTACCCGTGTCAAAAAAGCCATTATTTTGGTTAATTAAAAGAAGCTGACCTAACGATCATAGATGATTGCAAAGAAATTTATCATGTGTAATGGGCTATATTTTTGTAAGGGATGACTTATGGATTGGGAGTCAACACTTAGTTAAAAATCCCAAGCCTCCCCTTTTTCCCATAGATTGCAAAAGCTGATATATAAAAACTTAAAAGAGTTAACAGTCCCCAAAAATTACTAACACTTTTTGTAATTATCTCTCTCTACTGTTGTGCATTGTGCATATCCATTTTAGATGTATTCTTTTTTGCTAAATAAAAACCAGACTTTTCACTTTCCCTTCATCGCGTAAACAAAAAAAGAAATAAAAGGCAAAAAGATCAGTTCAAAATGAAAATTTTAGAGTTTATGTTTTAAAAACATTTAAAGCAATAAAAAATGTAAGTAAAGAAAATTTATTCACACACCACAAATTAACACAAAAGTTTTGTTATCCGATTTTGGGAAATTCCAGTAGTTCAACCCTAATAGCTCAAAATTTTATAAGAAAGAGATTTTTCAACACATGTTTTAAAAAATGGATATGCATGCATGAAACATGTTAAAGAAGCGAATGACCTTTGGATCCAAACCTTTTAAAGAGATTAACTTTAAATTCTTAAGTGAATGTGCGGTGGGATATTTAACCGAGTCAAACAAGCCATTATTTTGCCCATTTACAAAAAGCTGACCTAACGATCGTAGATGATTGTAAAGTGATTTATCATGCGTAACGGGCTATATTTTTGCAAGGAATGACTTATGGATTGGGAGTCAACACTCAGTTAAAAATCCCCCGCCTCCCCATTTTCCCGACTATTGCAAAACCTTATATATAAAAACTAAAATGAGTTTACAATGCCTAAAAATTACAGACACATTTTGGAATTATCTATCTCTAGATTTGTGCATCGTCTATTTTATATCTAGATGTGTACTTTTTTCTTAAATCGAAACTTGAATCCTTACTTTCTCTTCATCTTGTAAACAAAAAAAGAGATAAAAGGAAAATAGATCACAACAAAATAAAAAATTTTGAGTTTATGTAAAGAAAAAATTTAAAGCAATAAAAAATATAAGTAAAGAAAATTTATACACACACCACAAATGAACACAAAAGTTTTGTTATCAAAGATTGGGAAATTCTACTAGTTAAAGCCTAATAGCTCGGAAGTTTATAAGAAAGAGATTTTTCTACACATGTTTTAAAAAATGGATATGCAAGTTTGAAACATGTTACAGAAGCGAATGACCTTTGGATCCAAACCTTTTAAAGAGAATAACATTAAATTCTCATGTGAACGTGTAGTGGGATATTTACCCGAGTCAAACAAACCATTATTTTGTCCATTTAAAAAAAGCTGACCTAACGATCATAGATGATTGTAAAGTAATTTATCATGCGTAAAGGGCTTTATTTTTGTTAGGAATGACTTATGGATTGGGATTCAATACTTAGTTAAAAAACTCTGCCTCCCTCTTTTCCCGACGATTGCAAAACCTGATATATAAAAACTAAAAAGAGTTTACAATCCCTAAAAATTATGGAATCTTTTTGAAATTATCTCTTTCTACATTTGTGCATTGTGCATTATGGATGTATACTTTTTTCTTAAATAAAAACTTGAATTTTCACTTTCCCTTCATCTCGTAAACAAAAAAAGAGATAAAAGGCAAATAGATCACAACAAACTCAAATTTTTAGAGTTCATGTATGGAAAAAATTTGACTTAATAACAAATGTAAGCATAGAAAATTTATTCACACACCAAAAATCAACACAAAAGTTTTGTTTTCCATGTTGTTGAAATTCCACTAGTTCAACCCTAATAGCTTGGAATTTTATAAGAAAGAGATTTTTCTAAACACATTTTAAAAAATGGATATGCAAGCTTGAAACATGTTAAAGATGCAAATCACCTATGGAACCAAACTTTTTAAAGAGAATAACATTAAATTCGCAAGTGAACGAGCGGTGGGATATTTACGCGTGTCAAACAAGCCATTATTTTGCCCATTTACAAAAAGCTGACCTAACGATCATAGATGATTGTAAAGTGCTTTATCATAAGTAACGGGCTTTATTTTTGTAAGATGACTTTATGGATTGGGAGTCAACACTCAGTTAAAAAACCCCTCCTCCCCCTTTTTCGGACGATTGCAAAACCTGATATATAAAAACTAAAAAGAATTTACAATCCCTAAAAATTATGGAATCAATTTGGAATTATCTCTTTCTACAATTGTGCATTGTGCCTTTCCATTATAGATGTATACTTTTTTCTTAAATCAAAACTTGAATTTTCACTTTCCCTTTATCTCGTAAACAAAAAGGAGATAAAGGCAAATATATTACAACAAAATCAAATTTTTAGAGTTTGTGTATGGAAAAATTTTGACGTAATAACAAATGTAAGCAAATAAAATTTATTCACACACGACAAATGAACACAAAAGTTTTGTTTTCCATGTTTTTTAAATTCCACTAGTTCAACCCTAATAGCTTGGAATTTTATATGAAAGAGATTTCTCTAAACACGTTTTAAAAAATGGATATGCATGCTGGAAACATGTTAAAGATGGAAATCACCTATGCAACCAAACTTTTTAAAGAGAATAACATTAAATTCTCAAGTAAACGGGCGGTGGGATATTTACCCGTATCAAACAAGCCATTATTTTGCCCATTTACAAAAAGCTGACCTAACGATCATTGATGATTGTAAAGTAATTTATCATGCGTAATGGGCTTTATTTTTGTAAGGAATGACTTATGGATTGGGAGTCAACACTCAGTTAAAAAACCCCGGCTCCCCCTTTTCCCGACGATTGCAAAACCTGATATATAAAAACTAAAAAAATTTTACAATCCCTAAAAATTATGGATTCTTTTTGGAATTATCTCATTCTAAATTTGTGCATTGGGAATTTCCATTATAGATGTATACTTTTTTCTTAAATCAAAACTTGAATTTTCACTTTCCCTAATCTCGTAAACAAAAAAAGAGATAAAAGGCAAATAGATCACAACAAAATAGAATTTTTAGAGTTTATGAATGGAAAAAATTTTACCTAATAACAAATGTAAGCAAAGAAATTTACTCGCACACCTTAAATGAACACAAAAGTTTTGTTTTCCAAGTTTTTTAAATTCCACTAGTTCAACCCTAGTAGCTTGGAATTTAATAAAAAAGAGATTTTTGTAAACACATTTTAAAAAATGGATATGCATGCTTGAAACATGTTAAAGATGCAAATCACCTATGGAATCAAAATTTTTTAAAGAGAATAATATTAAATTCTCAAGTGAACGGGCGGTGGGATATTTACCTGTGTCAAACAAGCCATTATTTTGCCCATTTACAAAAGGCTGACCTAATGATCATAGATGGTTGTAAAGTGATTTATCATGCGTAACGGGCTTTATTTTTGTAAGGAATGACTTATGGATTGGGAGTCAACACTCAGTTAAAAAATCCCGCCTCCCCCTTTTCCCGACGAATGCAAAACATGATATATAAAAACTAAAAAGAGTTTTCAGTCCCTAAAAATTATGGAATATTTTTGGAATTATGTCTCTCTACAATTGTGCATTGCGCGTTTCCATTATAGATGTATACTTTTTTGTTAAATCAAAACTTGAATTTTCACTTTCCCTTCATTCCGTGAAGAAAAAAACAAATAAAAGGCAAATAATTCACAACAAAATCAAATTTTTAGAGTTTATGTGTGGAAAAAATTTTATGTCAAAACAAATGTAAGCAAATAAAATTTATTTACACACCAAAAATGAACACAAAAGTTTTCCTATCCAAGTTTTTGAAATTTCACTAGTTTAACCCTAATAGCTTGGAATTTTGTAAGAAAGAGATTTTTCTAAACACGTTTTAAAAAATGGATATACATGCTTGAAACATGTTAAAGATACAAATCACCTATGGAACCAAACTTTTTAAAGAGAATAACATTAAATTCTCAAGTGAATGGGCGGTGGGATATTTACCCAGTCAAACAAGCCATTATTTTACCCATTTAAAAAACGCTGACCTAAAGATCATAGATGATTGTAAAGTAATTTATCATGCACAACGGGCTATACTATTGTAAGGAATGCCTCATGGATTGGGAGTCATCACTCGGTTAAAAATCCCCCGCCTCCCCCTTTTCCCGACGATTGCAAAACCTGATATATAAAAACCAAAAATAGTTTACAATCCTTAAAAATTACAGACACTTTTTGGAATTATCACTCTCTACATTTGTTCATTGTGCATTTCCATTTTAGATGTGTACTTTTTTTTATATATATTCAAAACTTGAGTTTTCACTTTTCCTTCATCTCGTAAACAAAAAAAGAGATAAAAGGCAAATAGATCACAACAAAATGAAAATTTTGGAGTTTATGTATGCAAAAAATTTAAAGCAATCACAAATGTAAGTAAAGAAAATTTATTCGCACACCACAAATGAACACAAAAGTTTTGTTATCCGAGTGATGGAAATTCCACTAGTTCAACCCTAATAGCTTGGAATTATATAAGAAAGAGATTTTTCTACACATGTTTTAAAAAATGGATATGCATGCTTAAAACATGTTAAAGACGCAAATAACCTATGGATCCAAACATTTTAAAGAGAATAACTTTAAATTCTCATGTGAACGTGTGGGGGGATATTTACCCGAGTCAAACAAGCCTTTATTTTGCCCTGTAACATAAAGCTGACCTAATGATCATAGATGATTGTAAAGTAATTATCATGCGTAACGGGCTATATTTCTGTAAGGAATGACTTATGGATTGGGAGTCAACACTTAGTAAAAAATCCCCTTCCTCCCCCTTTTCCCGACGTTTGCTAAACTTGATATATAAAAACTAAAAAGAGATTACAATCCCCAAAAATTATAGACACTTTTTGGAATTATCACTCTCTACATTTGTACATTGCCCATTTCCATTTTTGATGTGTACTTTTTTTCTTAAATCAAAACTAGAGTTTTCACTTTCCCTTGATCTCGTCAACAAAAAAAAAAAGATAAAAGGCAAATAGATCACAACTACATTAAATTTTTAGAGTTTATGTATGGAAAAAATTTAAAGTAATAACAAATGTAAGTAAAAAAAAATTATTCACATAGCACAAATGAACAAAAAAGTTTTGTTATCCAAGTTTGGGAAATTCCACTAGTTCAACCCTAATTGCTTGGTATTTTATAAGAAAGAGATTTTTCTACACATGTTCTAAAAAATGGAAATGCATGCTTGAAACATATTTAAGATGCCAATGACCTATGGATCAAAACTTTTAAAGAGAATAACATTAAATTCTCAAGTGAACATGCAGTGGGATATTTACCCGAGTCAAACAAGCCATTCTTTTGCCCTTTTCTAAAAAGCTGACCTAACGATCATAAATGATTGTGAAGTCATTTATCATGCGTAACGGGCTATATTTTTGTAAGGAATGACTTATGGGACTGGAGTCAACACTCGATTAAAAATTCCCCACCTCCCCTTTTTCCTGACGATTGTAAAACCTGATGTATAAAAACTAAAAACATTTTACAATCCCTAAAAATTACAGACACTTTTTGGAATTATCACTCTCTAGATTTGTGCAATGTGAATTTCCATTTTATGTGTGTACTTTTTTTCTCATATATAAACTTGAGTTTTCACTTTCCCTTCATCTCGTAAACAAAAAAAGAAATAAAAGGCAAATAGATCACAACAAAATGAAAATTTTTGAGTTTATGTATGAAAAAACTTTAAAGCAATTACAAATGTAAGAAAATAAAATTTATTCACACACCACAAAAGAACACAAGAGTTTTGTTATCATGTTTGAGAAAATCCAATAGTTCAACCTTAATAGCTTGGAATTTTATAAGAAAGTGATTTTTCTACACATGTTTTAAAAAATGGATATTCATGCTTGAAACATGTTAAATATGCAAATGACCTATGGATCCTAAACTTTTAATAAGAATAACATTAAATTCTCAAGCAAACGTGCGGTGGGACGTTTACCCGAGTCAGACAAGCCATTATTTTTCCCATTTACAAAACCTGACCTAACGTTCATAAATCATAGTAAAGTGATTTAGCATGCATAACGGGATTTATTTTTATAAGGAATGACTTATGGATTGGGAGTCAACACTCGGTTAAAAATCCACCGCCTCCCCCTTTTCCTGACTATTGCAAAACCTGATATATAAAAACTAAAAAGAGTTTATAATCCCAAAAATTACAGACACTTTTTGGACTTATCAGTCTCTACATTTTTGCATCGTGCATTTCTATTTAAGATGTGTACTTTTTTTTCTTAAATCAAAACTTGAGTTTTCACTTTCTCTTCATCTCGTAAACAAAAAAAGAGATAAAAGGAAATAGTTCACAAAAAAATGAAAATTTATAAGTTTATGTATGGAAAAAATTTAAAGCAATAACAAATGTAAGTAAAGAAAATTTATTCACACACCACAACTGAACACAAAAGTTTGTTATCCAAGTTTGGGAAATTCCACTAGTTCAATCCTAATAGCTAGGAATTTTATAAGAAAAAGATTTGTCTACACATGTTTTAAAAAATGGATATGCATGCTTGAAACATGTTAAAGATTCAAATGACCTATGGATCCAAACCTTTTGAAGAAAATGACATTAAATTCTCAAGTGAACGTGCGGCAAGATATTTACCCCAGTTAAACAAGCCATTATTTTGCCCATTTACAAAAAGCTGACCAAATGATCATAGATGATTGTAAAGTGATTGATCATGTGTAACGGGCTATATTTTTGTAAGGAATAACTTAAAGGATTGGGAGTCAACACTCGGTTAAAAATCCCCCACCTTCCCCTTTTCCCAATGAATGCAAAACCTGATATATAAAAACTTAAAAGAGTTTACAATTCCTAAAAACTGCAGAAACTTTTTGGAATTATCACTCTCAACATTTGTACGCTGTGCATTTCCATTTTAGATGTGTTCTTTTTTTTTTAAAATCATAACTTGAGTTTTCACTTTCCCATCATCTCAGATAAAAAAAGAGTCAAATAGATCACAAGAAAGTGAAAATTTTAGAGTTTAAGTATGGAAAAAATTTAAAGCAATAAAAAATGTAAGTAAAGAAAATTTACACACATACGACAGATGAACACAAAAGTTTTGTTATCCAAGTTTTGGAAATTCCACTAGTTGAACCAAAAAATTTTCTACACATGTTTTAGAAAATGAATATGCATACATGAAACATGTTAAAGATGCAAATGACATATGGATCCAAACCTTTTCAAGAGAATAACATTAAATTCTCAAGTGAACGTTTGGTGGGATATTTATCGGAGTAAAACAAGCCACTATTTTGCAAATTTACAAAACGCTGTCCTAACGATCAAAGATGAATGTAAAGTGATTTATCATGCGTAACGTGCAATATTTTTGTAAAGAATGACCTATGGATTGGGAGTCTACACTCGGTTAAAAATCCCCCGCCTTCCCCTTTTCCCGACGATTGCAAAACCTGATATATAAAAACTAAAAAGAGTTCACAGTCCATAAAAAGTACAGACACTTTTTGGAATTATCACTCTCTACATTTGTGCTTTGTGCATTTCCATTTAAGATGTGTACTTTTTTTCTTAAATCGAAACTTGAGTTTTCACTTTCCCGACATCTTGTAAATAAAAAAAGAGATAAAAGGCAAATAGATCACAACAAAATAAAAATTATAGAGTTTATATATGGAAAAGATTTAAAGCAATAACAAATGTAAGTAAATAAAATTTATTAACAAACCACAAATGAACACAAAAATTTTGTTATCCAAGTTTGGGAAATTCCACTAGTTCAACCCTCATAGCTTGGAATTTTATTTGAAAGAGATTTTTCTACCCATGTTTTAAAAAATGGAAATGCATACTTGAAGCATGTTAAAGATGCAAATGACCTGTGGATCCAAAACTTTTAAAGAGAATAACATTAAATTCTCAAGTGAACTTGCGGTGGGATATTTACCCAAGTCAAACAAGCCATTATTTTGCCCATTTAAAAAAAGCTGACTTGACGATTATAAATGATAGTAAAGTAATTTATCATGTGTAACGAGCTATATTTTTTTAAGGAATGACTTATGGATTGGGAGTCAACACTCGGGTAAATTTCCCCCGCCTCCCCCGTTTTCCGACGATTGTAAAACTAGATATATAAAAACTAAAAAGAGTTTACAATCCCAAAAAATTACAGGCACTTTTTGAAATTATCACTCTCTACATTTGTCCATTGTGCATTTCCATTTTAGATGTGTGCTTTTTTTTCTTAAATAGAAACTTGAGTTTTCACTTTCCCTTCATCTCGTAAACAAAAAAGAGATAAAAGGCAAATAGATCACAACAAAATGAAAATTTTAGACTTTATGAATTAAAAAAATTTAAAGTATTAAAAAAAGTAAGTAAAGAAAATTTATTCACAAACCACAAATGAACACGAAAGTTTTGTTACCCTAGATTGGGAAATTCCACTAGTTCAACCCTAATAGTTTGGAATTTTATAAGGAAGAGATTTTTCTACACATGATTTAAAAAATGGATATGCATGCTTGAAAATGTTAAAGATGCAAATGACCTATCGAACCAAACATTTTAAAGAGAATAATATGAAATGCTCAAGTGAACGTGCGGTGGGATATTTACCCGAGTCAAACAAGCCATTATTTTGCTCATTTACAAAAAGTTGGCCTAACGATCATAGATGATTGTAAAGTGATTTATCATGTGTAACGGGTTATATTTTTGTAAGGAATGACTTATGGATTGGGAGTCAACACTTGGTTAAAAATCCTCCACCTCACCCTTTTCACGATGATTGCAAAACCTGATATATAAAAACTAAAAAGAGTTTACAATCCCAAAAAATTACAGACACTTTTTGGAATTATCACTCTCTACATTTGTGCATTGTGCATTTCCATTTTATATGTGTACTTTTTTTTCTTAAATCAAAATTTGAGTTTTCACTTTCCCTTCATCTTGTAAACAAAAAAAGAGATAAAAGGCAAATAGATCACAACAAAATGAAACTTTTACATTTTATGTAAGGAAAAAATTTAAAGCAATCACAAACGTATGTAAAGGAAATTAATTCACACACCACAAATGAACACAAAATTTTGTTATCTGAGTTTGGGAAATTCCACTAGTTCAACCCTAATAGCTTGGAATTTTGTAACAAAGCGATTTTTCTACACATGTTTTAAAAAATGGATATGCATGCTTGAAACATGTTAAAGATGCAAATGACCGATGGATCAAAATCTTTTAAAAAGAATAAAGAATAACATTAAATTCTCAAGTGAACTTGCGGTGGGATATTTACCCGGGTCAAACAAGCCTCCATTTTGCCCACTTACATAAAGCTAACCTAATGATCATAGATGATTCTAAAGTGATTTATCATACATAATGGGCTATATTTTTTAAAGGAATGACTTATGGATTGGGAGTCAACACTCGGTTAAAAATCCCCCGCCTCCCCCTTTTCCCAACGATTGCAAAACCTGATATATAAAAACTAAAAAGAGTTTACAATCACTAAAAATTACTGACACTTTTTGGAATTATCACTCTCTACATTTTTGCATTGAGTAATTCCATTTTAGATGTGTACTTTTTTTTTCTTAAATCAAATCTTGAGTTTTCACTTTCGCTTCATCTCGTAAATAAAAAAAGAGATATAATTCAAATAGATCACAACAAAATGAAAATTTTAGAGTTTATGTATGGAAAAAATTTAAATCTATAACCAATGTAAGTAAAGAATTTTTTTTCACACACCAGAATTGAACACAAAAGTTTTATTATCCGAGTTTGGGAAATTCCACTAGTTCAACCCTAATAGCTAGGAATTTTATAAGAAAAAGATTTGTCTACACATGTTTTAAAAAATGGATATGCATGCTTGAAACATGTTAAAGATGCAAATGACCTATGGATCCAAACCTTTTAAAGAGAATGACGTTAAATTCTCAAGTGAACGTGCGGCGGGATATTTACTCGAGTTAAACAAGCCATTATTTTGTCCATTTACAAAAAGCTGACCAAACGATCACAGATGATTGTAAAGTGATTGATCATGTGTAACGGGCTATATTTTTGTAAGGAATGACTTAAAGGATTGGGAGTCAACACTCGGTTAAAAATCCCCCACCTTCCCCTTTTCCCAATGAATGCAAAACCTGATATAGAAAAACTTAAAAGAGTTTACAATTCCTAAAAAATACAGAAACTTTTGGAATTATCACTCTGTACATTTGTGCGTTGTGCATTTCCATTTAAGATGTGTTCTTCTTTTTTTTAAATCATAACATGAGTTTTAACTTTCTCATCATCTCAGATAAAAAAAAAAGTCAAATAGATCACAAGAAAATGAAAATTTTAGAGTTTATGTATGGAAAAAATTTAAAGAAATAAAAAATGTAAGTAAAGAAAATTTATACACATACGACAGATGAACACAAAAGTTTTGTTATCCAAGTTTTGGAAATTCCACTAGTTGAACCCTAATAGCTTGGAATTTTATTAGCAAAAGATTTTTCTACACATGTTTTAAAAAATGAATACGCATGCATGAAACATGTTAAAGATGAAAATGACATATGGATCCAAACCATTTGAAGAGAATAACATTAAAATCTCAAGTGAACTTTTGGCGGGATATTTATCCGAGTAAAACAAGCCATTATTTTGCAAATTTAAAAAACGTTGTCCTAACGATCAAAGATGATTGTAAAGTGATTTATCATGCGTAACGTGCAATATTTTTGTAAGGAATGACATATGCATTGCGAGTCTACACTCGGTTAAAAAACCCCCCCGCCTTCCCCTTTTCCCGACGATTGCAAAACCAAATATATAAAAGCTAAAAAGAGTTCACTATCCATAAAAAGTACAGACACTTTTTGGAATTATCACTCTCTACATTTGTGCTTTGTGCATTTCCATTTAAGATGTGTACTTTTTTTTTCTTAAATCGAAACTTGAGTTTTCACTTTCCCGCCATCTTGTAAACAAAAAAAGAGATAAAAGGCAAATAGATCACAACAAAATAAAAATTATAGAGTTTATGTACGGAAAAGAGTTAAAGCAATAACAAATGTAAGTAAAGAAAATTTATTAACAAACCACAAATGAACACAAAAATTTTGTTATCCAAGTTTGGGAAATTCCACTAGTTCAACCCTCATAGCTTGGAATTTTATTTGAAAGAGATTTTCTGCCCATGTTTTAAAAAATGGAAATGCATACTTGAAACATGTTAAAGATGCAAATAACCTATGGATCCAAAATTTTTAAAGAGAATAACATTAAATTCTCAAGTGAACTTGCGGTGGGATATTTACCCTAGTCATACAAGCCATTATTTTGCCCATTTAAAAAAAGCTGAACACAAATGAACACAAAATTTAAAGCAATCAAAAATGTATGTAAAGGAAATTAATTCACACACCAGAAATGAACACAAAATTTTGTTATCTGGGTTTGGGAAATTCAACCATAATAGCTTGGAATTTTGTAAGAAAGAGATTTTTCTACACATGTTTTAAAAAATGGATATGCATGCTTGAAACATGTTAAAGATGCAAATGACCTATGGATCCAAATCTTTTAAAAAGAATAAAGAATAACATTAAATTCTCAAGTGAACTTGCGGTGGGATATTTACCCGGGTCAAACAAGAATTTATTTTGCCCACTTACATAAAGCTAACCTAACGATCATAGATGACTCTAAAGTGATTTATCATGCATAACGGGCAATATTTTTGAAAGGAATGACTTATGGATTGGGAGTCAACACTCGGTTAAAAATCCCCCGCCTCCCCCTTTTCCCAACGATTGCAAAACCTGATATATAAAAACTAAAAAAAGTTTACAATTACTAAAAATTACCGACACTTTTTGGAATTATCACTCTCTACATTTGTGCATTGAGTATTTCCATGTTAGATGTGTACTTTTTTTTCTTAAATCAAATCTTGAGTTTTCACTTTCGCTTCATCTCGTAAATAAAAAAAGAGTTATAATTCAAATAGATCACAACAAAATGAAAATTTTAGAGTTTATGTATGAAAAAAATTTAAAGCTATAATTAATGTAAGTAAAGAATTTTTTTCACACACCAGAATTGAACACAAAAGTTTTATTATCCGAGTTCGGGAAATTCCACTAGTTCAACCCTAATAGCTTGGAATTTTATAAGAAAAAGATTTGTCTTCACATGTTTTAAAAAATGGATGTGCATGCTTGAAACATATTAAAGATGCAAATGACCTATGGATCCAAACCTTTTAAAGAGAATGACGTTAAATTCTCAAGTGAACGTGCGGCGGGATATTTACCTGAGTTAAACAAGCCATTATTTTGCCCATTTACAAAAAGCTGACCAAATGATCATAGATGATTGTAAAGTGATTGATCATGTGTAACGGGCTATATTTTTTTAAGGAATGACTTAAAGGATTGGGAGTCAACACTCGGTTAAAAATCCCCCACCTTCCCCTTTTCCCAATGAATGCAAAACCTGATATATAAAAACTTAAAAGAGTTTACAATTCCTAAAAACTATAGAAACTTTTTGGATTATCACTCTCTACATTTGTGCGTTGTGCATTTCCATTTTAGATGTGTTCTTTTTATTTAAATCAAAACTTGAGTTTTAACTTTCCCATCATCTCAGATAAAAAAAAAGTCAAATAGATCACAAGAAAATGAAAATTTTAGAGTTTAAGTATGGAAAAAATTTAAAGCAATAAAAAATGTAAGTAAAGAAAATTTATACACATACGACATATGAACACAAAAGTTTTGTTATCCAAGTTTTGGAAATTCCACTAGTTCAACCCTAATAGCTTGGAATTTTATTAGAATTTTTTTTTCTAGACATGTTTTTAAAAATGAATATGCATGCATGAAACATGTTTAAAATGCAAATAACATATGGATCCAAACCTTTTAAAGAGAATAACATTAAATTCTCAAGTGAACGTTTGGCGGGATATTTATCCGAGTAAAACAAGCCATTATTTTGCAAATTTACAAAACGCTGTCCTAACGATCAAAGATGATTGTAAAGTGATTTAGCATGCGTAACGTGCAATATTTTTGTAAGGAATGACCTATGCATTGCGAGTCTACACTCGGTTAAAAATCCCCCGCCTTCCCCTTTTCCCGATGATTGCAAAACCTGATATATAAAAACTAAAAAGAGTTCACAATCCATAAAAAGTACAAACACTTTTTGGAATTATCACTCTCTACATTTGTGCTTTGTGCGTTTCCATTTAATATGTGTACTTTTTTTTTCTTAAATTGAAACTTGAGTTTTCACTTTCCCACCATCTTGTAAACAAAAAAAGAGATAAAAGGCAAATAGATCACAACAAAATAAAAATTATAGAGTTTATGTATGGAAAAGATTTAAAGCAATAACAAATGTAAGTAAAGAAAATTTATTAACAAACCACAAATGAACACAAAAATTTTGTTATCAAAGTTTGGGAAATTCCACTAGTTCAACCCTCATAGTTTGGAATTTTATTTGAAAGAGATTTTTCTGCCCATGTTTTAAAAAATGAAAATGCATACTTGAAACATGTTAAAGATGCAAATGACCTATGGATCCAAAATTTTTAAAGAGAATAACATTAAATTCTCAAGTGAACTTGCGGTGGGATATTTACCCAAGTCAAACAAGCCATTATTTTGCCCATTTAAAAAAAGCTGAACACAAATGAACACAAAATTTAAAGCAATCAAAAATTTATGTAAAGGAAATTAATTCACACACCAGAAATGAACACAAAATTTTGTTATCTGGGTTTGGGAAATTCAACCATAATAGCTTGGAATTTTGTAAGAAAGAGATTTTTCTACACATGTTTTAAAAAATGGATATGCATGCTTGAAACATGTTAAAGATGCAAATGACCTATGGATCCAAATCTTTTAAAAAGAATAAAGAATAACATTAAAATCTCAAGTGAACTTGCGGTGGGATATTTACCCGGGTCAAACAAGCCTTTATTTTGCCCACTTACATAAAGCTAACCTAACGATCATAGATGATTCTAAAGTGATTTATCATGCATAACGGGCTATATTTTTGAAAGGAATGACTTATGGATTGGGAGTCAACACTCGGTTAAAAATCCCCCACCTCCCCCTTTTCCCAACGATTGCAAAACCTGATATATAAAAACTAAAAAAAGTTTACAATCACTAAAAATTATTGACACTTTTTGGAATTATCACTCTCTACATTTGTGCATTGTGTATTTCCCTTTTAGATGTGTACTTTTTTTTCTTAAATCAAATCTTGAGTTTTCACTTTCGCTTCATCTCGTAATAAAAAAAGAGATATAAGTCAAATAGATCACAACAAAATGAAAATTTTAGAGTTTATGTATGGAAAAAATTTAAAGCTATAACCAATGTAAGTAAAGAATTTTTTTTCACACACCATAATTGAACACAAAAGTTTTATTATCCGAGTTTGGGAAATTCCACTAGTTCAACCCTAAAAGCATGGAATTTTATAGGAAAGAGATTTTTCTACACGTGTTAAAAAATGGATATGATTGCTTCAAACATGTTAAAGATGGAAATGACCTATGGTTCCAAACCTTTTAAAGAGAATAATAGTAAATTCTCAAGTGAACGTGTGGTGAGATATTTACCCGAGCCAAACAAGCAATTATTTTGCCTATGTACAAAAAGCTGACCTAAGGATCATAGATGATAGTAAACTGATTTATAATGTGTAACGGGCTATATTTTTGTAAGGAATGACTTAAGGATTGGGAGTCAACACTCGGTTAAAAATCCCCACTTCCCCCTCATCCCGACGATCGCAAAACCTGATATTTAAAAACTAAAAAGAGTTCACAATTCATACACATTACAGACACTTTTTGGAATTATCAAGTGAATGTGCGATGGGATATTTACCCGAGTCAAACATGCCATTATTTTGCCCATTTATGAAAAGCTGACCTAGCGATCATAGATGATTGTATAGTGATTTATCATGTGTAACGGGCTATAGTTCTTTAAGGAATTATTTATGGATTGGGAGTCAACACTCGGTCAAAAAACCCTTGCCTCTGCCTTTTCCCGACGATTGCAAAACCTGACAAATAAAAACTAAATAGAGTTTACAATCCCTAAAAATTACAAACATTGATCTGAATTATCACTCTCCACATTTGTGCATTGTGCTTTTCTATTTTAAATGTGTACTTTTATTTCTTAAATTAAAACTTTAGTTTTCACTTTCCCTTCTTCTCGTAAACGATAAAAGAGATCAAAGGCAAATAGATCACAACAAAATGACAATTTTAGAGTTTATGTTTAGAAAACATTTAAAGCTATCAAAAATGTAAGTAAAGAAAATTTATTTACACACCACAAATGAACACAAAAGTTGTGTTATCCAAGTTTGGGAAATTCCTCTTGTTAGACCGTAATAGCTTGGAATTTTATTAGAAAGAAATTTTTCTAAACATGTTTTAAAAAATGAGTATGCATGCTTGAAACATGTTTAAGATGCAAATGACCAATGGATCCAAACTTTATAAAGAGAATAACATTAAATTCTCAAGTGAAGGTGCTGTGGGATATTTACCCGAGTCGAACAAGCCATTACTTTGCCCATTTACAAAAAGCTGACCTAACGATCATGGATGATTATAAAGTGATTTATCATCCGTAACGGGCTATATTTTTGTAAGAAATGACTTATGGATTGGGAGTCAACACACGGTTAAAAATCCACCGCCTCCCCCTTTTCCCACGATTGTAAAAGCTGATAAATAAAAACTAAGAAGAGTTTACAATCCCTAAAAATTATAGACACTTTTTTGGAATTGTCACTCTCTACATTTGTCCATTGTGCATTTCCATTTTAGATGTGTACTTTTTTTTCTTAAATCAAAACTTGAGTTTTCACTTTCCCATCATCTCGTAAACAAAAAAAAGAGATAAAAGGCAAATAGATCACAACAAAATGAAAATTTTAGAGTTTAGGTATGGAAAAAATTTAAAGCAATAACAAATGTAAGTAAAGTAAATTTATTCACACACCACAAATGAACACAAAAGTTTTGTTATCCAAGTTTGGGAAATTCGTCTAGTTCAACCTAATAGCTTGAAATTTAATAAGAATGATTTTTCTACACATGTTTTAAAAAGTAGATATGCATGCTTGAAACATGTTAAATATGCAAATGACCTATGGATCCAAACCTTTAAAAAAGAATAAGATTAAATTCTCAAGTGAACGTGTAGTGAGATATTTAACCGAGTCAAACAACGGATTATTTTGCCCATTTAAAAAAAGCTTACCTAACGATCATAGATGATTGTAAATTTATTTATCATCCGTAACGGGCTATATATTTGTAAGGAATGACTTATGGATTAGGAGTCAACACTCGGTTAAACATCCCCGCGTCCCCCTTTTCCCGACGATTGCAAAACTTGATATATAAAAACTAAAAAGAGTTTACAATCACTAAAAATTACAGACACTTTTTGGAATTTTCATTCTCGACATTTGTGCATTGTACATTTCCATTTTACATGTGCACTTTTTTTTTCTTAAATGAAATCTTAATTTTTCACTTTCCCTTCATCTCGTAAACAAAAAAAGAAATAAAAGGCAAATAGATCACAAGAAAATGAAAAATTTAGAGTTTAGGTATGGAAAAAATGTAAAGAAATAAAAAATGTAAGTAAAGAAGATTTATTCACACGCCACAAATGAACACAAAAGTTTTTTTTATCCAAGTTTGGGAAATTCTTGTATTTCAACTCTAATAGCTTGGAATTTTATAAGAAAGAGATTTTTCTACACAAGTTTGAAAAAATGGATATGCATGTTTGAAACATGTTAAAGAAGCAAATGACCTATGGATCCAAACCTTTTAAAAAGAATAACATTAAATTCTCAAGTGAACGTATGGTGGGATATTTAACCGAGTCAAACAAGCCATTATTTTGCCCATTTAAAAAAAGGCTACCTAACGATCATAGATGATTCTAAAGTGATTTATCATGCGTAAGGGGTTATATTTTTTTAAGGAATGACTTATGGATTGGGAGACAACACTCGGTTAAAAATCCCCCGCCTCCTGCTTTTCTCGACGATTGCAAAACCTGTTATATAAAAATTAAAAAGAGTTTACAATCCCTAAAAATTACTGCCACTTTTTTGAATTATCACTCTAAACGTTTGTGTGTTGTCCATTTCCATTTTAGATGTGTACTTTTTTTTCTTCAAACAAAACTTGAGTTTTTACTTTCCCTTAATCCGTTTATGAAAAAGAGATAAAAGGCAAATAGATCACAACAAAATGAAAATTTTAGAGTTTATGTAAGGAAAAAATTTAAAGCAATCAAAAATCTAAATAAAGAAAATTTATTCAGACACCACAAATATAGACAAAAGTTTTTTTATCTGATTTTGGGAAATTCCACTAGTTCAACTATCAGAGCTTGGAATTTTATATGAAAGAGATTTTTCTACACATGTTTTAAAAAATGGATATGCATGCTTGAAACATGTTAAAGATGCAAATGACCTATGGATCCAAACCTTTTAAAGAGAATAACATAAAATTTTCAAGTGAACGTGCGGAGGGATATTTACCAGGGTCAAAAAAGCCTTTATTTTGCCCATTTACAAAAAGCTAACCTAACGATCATTGATGATAGTAAAGTGATTTATAGTGCGTAACGGGCTATATTTTTGTAAGGAATGACTTATGGATTGGGAATCAACACTCGGTAAAACATCCCCCACCTCCCCCTTTTCCCGATGATTGCAAAACCTAATATATAAAAACTAAAAAGTGTTTACAATCCTGAAAAATTACAGACACTTTTTGGAATTATCGCTCTCAATTTTGTGCATTGTGCATATCCATTTTAGATGTGCACTTTTTTTTGTTAAATCAAATATTGAGTTTTCACTTTCCCTTCATCTCGTAAACAAAAAAAAAGAGATAAAAGTCAAATAGATCACAACAAAATGAAAAATTTAGAGTTTATGTACGGAAAAAATTTAAAGCAATAACTATTTTAAAAAAAGAAAATTTATTCACGCACCACATTTGAACACAAAAGTTTTGTTATCCGAGTTTGAGAAATTCCACTAGTTCTACCCTAATTGCTTGGAATTTTATAAGAAAGATATTTTTCTAGACATGTTTTAAAAAATGGATATGCCTGCTTGTAACATATTAAAGATAGAAATGATCTATGGATCCAAACCTTTTAAAGAAAATAACATTAAATTCTCAAGTGAACTTGCAGTGGGATATTTACCCGAGTCAGACAAGCTATTATTTTGCCCATTTACTAATAGCTGACCTAACGATCATGGATGATTATAAAGTGATTTATCATGCGTAAGGGGCTATATTTTTTTAAGGAATGACTTATGGATTGCAAGTAAACACTTGGTTAAAATCCCCCTCCTCTTGCTTTTCCCGATGATTGCAAAACCTGATGTATACAAACTAAAAAGAGTTTACAATCAATAAAAGTTACTGACACTTTTTGGAATTATCACTCTATAAAATTTGTGTGTTGTGTATTTCCATTTTAGATGTGTACTTTTTTTCTTAAATCAAATCTTCAGTGGTCACTTTCCCATCATCTCGAACACAAAAAAAAAGAGATAAAAGGCAAATAGATCACAACAAAATGAAAATTTTAGAGTTTAGGTATGGAAAAAATTTAAAGCAATAACAAATGTAAGTAAAGTAAATTTATTCACACACCACAAATGAACACAAAAGGTTTGTTATCCAAATTTGGGAAATTCCTCTAGTTCAACCTAATAGCCTGGAATTTTATAAGAAAAAGATTTTTCTACACATGCTCTAAAAAATGGAAATGCATGCTTGAAACATGTTAAAGATGCAAATGCCCTACGGATCAAAACTTTTTAAAGAGAATAACAGTAAATTCTCAAGTGAACGTGCAGTGGGAAATTTACCCGAGTCAAACAAGCCATTATTTTGCCCATTTACAAAAAGCTGACCTAACGATCAAAGATGATTGTAATGTGATTTATCATGCGTAACAGACTAACTTTTTGTATGGAATGACTTATGGATTGGGAGTCAACACTCGGTTAAAAATCCTCCGCCTCCCCTTTTCCCGACGATTGCAAAACATGATATATAAATACTAAAAAGAGTATACAAACCCTAGAAATACAGAAACTTTTTGGAATTATCACTCTCTACATTTGTGCATTGTGCATTCCCATTTTACATGTGTTCATTTTTTTCTTAAATATAAACTTGAGTTTTCACTTTCCCTTCATCTCGTAAACAAAAAAAGTGATAAAAGGCAAAAAGATCCCTACAAAATAAAAATTTTAGAGTTTATGAGTGGAAAAAATATAAAACAATAAAAAATAAAATAAAATAAAATTTATTCACACACCACAAAAGAACACAAAAGTTTTGTTATCCAAGTTTGGGAAATTCCACTAGTTTAACCCTAATAGGTTGGAATTTTATAAGAAAGAGATTTTTCTACACATGTTTTAAAAAATGTAAATGCATGCTTGAAACATGTTAAAGATGCAAATGACCTATGGATCCAAACCTTTTAAAGAGAATAACGTTAATTTCTCAAGTGAACGTGCGATGGGATATTTACCCGAGTCAAAAAGGGAATTATTTTCCCATTTACTAAAAGCTGACCTAACGATCATAGATGATTTTAAAGTGATTTATCATCTGTAAGGGGCTATATTTTTTAAAGGAATGACTTATGGATTGGGAGTCAACACTCGGTTAAAAATCCCCCACCTCTTGCTTTTCCCGACAAATGCAAAATCTAATATATAAAAACTAAAAAGAGTTTACAATCCCTAAAAATTACTGACACTTTTTGGAATTATCACTCTGTACATTTGTGCATTGTGCATTTCCATTTAGATGTATCTTTTCTTTCTTAAATCAAATCTTGAGCACTTTCGCTTCATCTCGTACACAAAAAAAAAAAGAGATAAAAGGCAAATAGATCACAACTAAATGAAAATTTTAGAGTTTATGGATGGAAAAAATTTAAAGCAATAAAAAATTTAAGAAAATAAAATTTAATCACACACCACAAATGAACGCAAAAGTTTTCTTATCCAAATTTGGGAAATTCCACTAGTTCAACCCTAATAGCTTTCAATTTTATAAGAAAAATATTTTTCTACACATGTTTTAAAAAATGGATATGCATGCTCAAAACATGTTAAAGATCCAAATGACCTATGGATGAAAACTTTTTAAAGAGAATAACATTAAATTCTCAAGTGAACGTGCAGTGGGATATTTACCCGAGTCAAACAAGCCATTATTTTTCCCAATTACAAAAAGCTGACCTAACGATCATAGATGATTGTAAAGTAATTTATCATGCATAACGGGCTATATTTTTGTAAGGAATGACTTATGGAATGGGGGTCAACACGGTTAAAAATCCCCTGCCACCCCCTTTTCCTTACGATTGCAAAACCTGATATATATAAACTAAAAAAGAGTTTACAATCCCTAAAAGTTATAAACACTTTTTGGAATTATTTGTCTCTACATTTGTGCATTGTGCATTTCCATTTTAGGTTTGTACTATTTTTTCTTAAATCAAAACTTGAGTTTTCACTTTCCCTTCTTCTCGAAAACAAAAAAAATGATATAAAAGGCAAATAGATCACAAAAAAATGAAAATGTTAGAGTTCATGTATGGAAAAAATTTAAAGCAATAACAAATGTAAGAAAAACAAATATATTCACACACCACTAATGAACACAAAAGTTTTTTTATCCAAGTTTGCGAAATTCCACTAGTTCAACAATAATAGCTAGGAATTTCATAAGAAAGAGATTTTTCTACACATGTTTTAAAAAATGGAAATGTATGCTTGAAACATGTTAAAGATGCAAATGACCTATGGATCCAAATCTTTTAAAGAGAATAATATTAAATTCTCAAGTGAATGTGTGGTGAGATATTTACCCGAGTCAAATAACCCATTATATTGGCCATTTAAAAAAACCTTATCTAACGATCATAGATGATTGTAAAGTGATTTATCATGCATAACGGACTATATTTTTGTAAGGAATGACTTATGGATTGGGAGTCAAAACTCGGTTAAAAATCCCACTCCTCCCCCTTTTCCCGACGATTGCCAAACAAGATATATAAAAACTAAAAAGAGTGTACAATCCCTAAAAAATATAGAAACTTTTTGGAATTATCACTCTCTACATTTGTGTGTTGTGCATTTCCATTTTAGATGTGTACTTTTTTTTCTTAAATTAAAACTTGAGTTTTCACTTTCTCTTCCTCTCCTAAACAAAAAAAGAGATAGACCGCAAATAGATCACAACAAAATAAAAATTTTAGAGTTTATGTAAGGAAAAAATTTATAGCAGCAACAAATTTAAGTAAAGAAAATTTATTCATAGACCACAAATGAACATCAAAGCATTGTTATCATAGTTTAGGAAATTCCACTAGTTCAACCCTAATAGCTTGGAATTTTATAAGAAATAGAATTTTCTACACATGTTTTAAAAAATGGATATGCATGATTGAAACATGTTGAAGATGCAAATGACCTATGGGTACAAACCTTTTAAAGAGAATAACATTAAAATCTCAAGTGAAAGTGCGGTGGGATAATTACCTGAGTCAAACAAGCCATTATTTTGAACATTTACAAAAAGCTGACCTAACGATCATATTGTAAAGTAATTTATGATGTGTAATGGGCTATATTTTTGTGAGGAATGACTTATGGATTGGGAGTCAACACTCGGTTAAAAATCCCCCGCCACCCCCTTTCCCCACCATTGCAAAACATTATATATAGAAACTAAAAAAGAGTTTACAATCAATAAAAATTATAGACACTTTTTGGAATTATCACTCTGTACATTTGTACATTGTGCATTTCCATTTTAGACGTGTACTTTTTTTCTTAAATCAAACCTTGAGTTTTCACTTTCTCTTCATCTCGAAAACAAAAAAAAAAAAGATAAATAAGGCAAATAGATCACAACAAAATTAAAATTTTAGAGTTGATGTATGGAAAAAATTTAAAGAATTAACAAATGTAAGTAATGAAAATTTATTCACACACCAGTATTGAACACAAAAGTTTTGTTATCCAATTTTTGGAAATTCCACTAGTTCAACCCTAACATCTTGGAATTTCATAAGAAAGAGATTTTTCTACACATGTTTTAAAAAAGGGACATGCATGCTTGAAACATGTTAAAGATGCAAATGACTTATGGATCCAAACCTTTTAAAGAGAATAACATTAAATGCTCAAGTGAAAGTGCGGTGGGATATTTACCCGAGTCAAACAAGCCATTATTTTGGCCAATGACAAAAAGCTGACCAAACAATCATAGATGATTGTAAAGTGATTTATCATGCATAACGGGCTATATTTTTGTAAGGAATGACTTATGGATTGGGAGTCAATACTCGGTTAAAAATCCCTCGCCTCCCCCTCTTCCCGACAATTGCCAAATCTGATATATAAAAACTAAAAAGAGTATACAATCCCTAAAAATTATAGACACTTTTTAGAATTATCACTCTCTACATTTGTGCATTGGGCATATCCATTTTGGATGTGTACTTTCCTTTGTTAAAATAAAACTTGAGTTTTAACTTTCCCTCCATCTCGTAAACAAAAAAGGATATAAAAGGAAAATAGATCACAACAAATTGAAAATTTAAGAGTTTGTGTAAGGAAAAAATTTAAAGCAATAAAAAATGTAAGTAAAGAAAATTTATTCACACACCACAATTGAACACAAAAGTTCTGTTATCCAAGTTTGGGAAATTCCACGAGTTCAACCCTAACAACTAGGAATTTCATAAGAAAGAGATTTTTCTACACATGTTTTAAAAAATGGAAATGCATGCTTGAAACATTTTAAAGATGCAAATGACCTATGGATGCAAACCTTTGAAAGAGAATAACATTAAATTCTTTAGTGAATGTGCGGTGGCATATTTACCCGAGTCAAACAAGCCATTATTTTGCCCATTTACAAAAAGCTAACCTAACGATCATTTATGATTGTAAAGTGATTTATCATGCGTAATGGGCTATATTTTTGTAAGGAAACACTTAGTTAGAAATCCCCCGCCTCCCCCTTTTCACGACGATTGCAAAACCTGATATTTAAAAACTAAAAAGAGTTTACAATCCCTAAAAATTACAGACACTTTTTGGAATTATCAAACTCTACATTTGTGCATTGTGCATTTCCATTTTAGATGTGTACTTTTTTTTCTTAAATCAAAACTTGAGTTTTCACTTCCCTTCATCTCGTAAACAAAAAAAAAAAAAAAGATAAATGGCAAAAAGATAACAACAAAATAAAAAATTTAGAGTTTATGTATGGAAAAAATTTAAAGCAATAAACAAATGTAAGTAAAGAAACACCACAAATGAACACAAAAGTTTTGTTACCCATGTTTTAGAAATTCCACGAGTTCAACCCTAATAATAGCTCAAAATATTATAAGAAATAGATTTTTCTACACAAGTTTTAAAAAATGGATATGCATGCTCGAAACATGTTAAAGATGCAAATGACCTATGGATCCAAACCTTTTAAAGAGAATAACATTAAATTCTCAAGTGAACGTGCGGTGGGATATTTACCCGAGTCAAACAAGCCATTATTTTACCCATTTAAAAAAAGCTGATCTAACAATCATAGAAGATTGTAAACTGATTTATCATGCATAATGGGCTATATTTTTTTAAGGAATGACTTATGGATATGAAGTCAACAATCAGTTAAGAATCTGTCGCCTCCCCCTTTTCCCGACGATTGCAAAACCTGATATATAAAAACTAAAAACAGTTTACAATCTCTAAACACTTCAAACACTTTTTGGAATTATCTCTCTCTACATTTGTTCATTGTGCATTTCCAATTTCGATGTTTACTTTTTCCTTCTATCAAAACTTGAGTTTTCACATTCCCTTCATGTCGTAAACAAAAAAAGAGATAAAAGGCAAATAGATAAAAAAAAATTAGATTTTATGTATAGAAATAATTTAAAGGAAAACAAAATGTAAGTAAAGAAAATTTATTCACACACCACAAATGAACACAAAAGTTTTGTTATCCAAGTTTTGGAAATTCCACTATTTAAACCCTTATAGCTCGGAATTTTATAAGAAAAAGATTTTTCTACAAATGCTTTAAAAAATGGATATGCATGCTTGAAACATGTTAAAGATGCAAATGACCTATGGATCCAAACCTTATAAAGAGAATAACATTAGATTCTTCAGTGAATGTGTGGTGGGATATTTACCCGAGTCAAACAAGCCACTATTTTGCCCATTTACAAAAAGCTGACCTTAATGGTAGTTGATGATTGTAAAGTGATTTACCATGACTAACTGGATATATTTTTGTAAGGAATGTCTTATGGATTGGGAGTCTACACAAAGTTAAAAATCCCCCGCCTCCGCCTTTTCCCGACGATTGTAAAGCCTGATATATAATAACTAAAAAGAGTTTACAATCGCTAAAATTTACAAAGTCGTTTTGGAATTATCTCTCTCTACATTTGTGCATTGTGCTTTTCCATTTTAGATGTATACTTTTTTCTTAAATAAAAACTTGAGTTTTCACTTTCCCTTCATCTCGAAAAAAAAACAGATAAAAGGCAAATTGATCACAACAAAATGAAAATTTTAGAGTTTATGTATGGAAAAAATTTTAACCAATAAAAAATGTAAGTAAATAAAATGTATTCACACACCACAAATGAACACAAATGTTTTGTTATCCAAGTTTGGGAAATTCCACTAGTTATACCCTCATAGCTTGGAATTTTATGAGAAAGAGATTTTTCTATACATGTTTTAAAAAATGGATCTTCATGCTTGAAACATGTTAAAGATGCAAATGACCTATGGATCCAAACCTTTTAAAGAGAATAACATTACATTCTCAAGTGAACGTGCAGTGGGATATTTACCTGAGTCAACCATGCCATTATTTTGCACATTTACAAAAAGTTGACCTAACGTTCATAGATGATTGTAAACTGATTTATCATGCACAACGGGCTATATTTTTGTAAGGAATGACTTATGGATATGGAGTCAACACTCAGTTAAAAATCCCCCACCTCCCCCTTTTCCCGACGATTGCAAAACCTGATATATAAAAACTAAAAATAGTTTACAATCCCTAAAAATGACAGACACTTTTTCGAATTATCACTCTATACATTTGTGCATTGTGCATTTCCATTTTAGATGTGTACTTTTTTTATCATAAATCAAAACTTGAGTGTTCACATTCCCTTCATCTCGTAAACAAAAAAAGAGATAAAAGGCAAATAGATCACAACAAAATAAAAATTTTAGAGTTTATGTATAGAAAAAATTGAAAGCAATACCAAATGTAAGAAAAGAAAATTTATTCACACCCACAAATGAACACAAAAGTTTTGTTATCCAAGTTGGGGAAATTCCTCTAGTTCAACCCTAATAGCTCGGAGTTTTACAAGAAAGTGATTTTTCTACACATGTTTTAAAAAATGGATATGCATGCTTGAAACATGTAAAATATTCAAATGTCCTATGGATCCAAACCTTTAAAAAGAGAATAACATTAAATTCTCAAGTGAAGGTGCGGTGGGATATTTACCCGAGTCAAACAAGCCATTATTTTGCCCACTTACAAAAAGCAGACCTAACGATCATAGATAACTGTAAAGTGTCTTATCATGCGTAACGGGCTATAATTTTTTAAGGAATGACTTATGGATTGGGAGTCAACACACAGTTGAAAATCCCCCGCCTCCCCTTTTGCCGACTATTACAAAACCTGATATATAAAAAGTAAAAAGAGTTTACAATCCCTAAAACATATAAACACATTTTGGAATTATCTCTCTCTACATTTGTGCATTGTCCATTTCATTTTAGATGTATACTTTTTGCTTAAATCAAAACTTGATTTTTCACTTTCCCTTCATCTCCTAACAAAAAAAGAGATAACAGGCAAATTGATCACAACAAAATGTAAATTTTAGAGTTTATGTATAGAAAAAATTTTAAGCAATGACAAATGTAAGTAAAGAAAATTTATTCACACACCACAAATGAACGCAAAAGTTTTGTTATCCAAGTTTGGGAAATTCCACTAGTTCAACCCTAATCGCTCGGAATTTTATGAGAAAGAGATTTTTCTACACATGTTTTAAAAATTGAATATGCATTCTTGAAACATGTTCAAGATGCATACGACCTATGGATCCAAACCATTTAAAGAGAATAACATTAAATTCTCAAGTGAACGTGCGATGGGATATTTACCCGAGTCAAACAAGCCATTATTTTACCCATTTACAAAAAGTGACCTAACGATCATAGATGATTGTAAAGTGATTTATCTTGCGTAACGGGCTATATTTTTTCAAGGACGGACTTATGGATTGGGATTCAACACTTAGTTCAAAATCTCTTGCCTCCCCCTTTTTCCCGACGATTGCAAAACCTGATATATAAAAACTAAAAAAAGCTTAAAATCCCTAAAAATTACAGACTTTTTTGGAATTATCTCTCTCTATATTTTTGCTTTGGGCATTTCCATTTTATACGTATACATTTTTCTTAAATCAAAACTTGAGTTTTCACTTTACCTACATATCGTAAACAAAATAAGAGATAAAAGGCAAATAGATCACAACAAAATAAAATTTTTAGAGTTTATGTATGGAAAATAAAGTAAAAATAAATCTAAGTAAAGAAACTTTATTCACACACCACAAATGAACACAAAATTTTTGTTATCCAAGTTTGGGAAATTCCACTAGTTCAACCTTATTACCTCGGAATTTTATAAGAAAGAGATTTTTCTACGCATGTTTTAAAAAATGGATATGCATGCTTGAAAGATGTTAAAGATGCAAATGACCTATGGATCTGAACCTTATAAAGAGAATAACATTAAATTCATAAGTGAATGTGCGGTGGGATATTTACTCAAGTCAAAAAAGCCATTACTTTGCTCATTTAAAAAAAGTTGACCTAAGGATCGTAAATGATTGTAAAGTGATTTATCATGCATAACGGGCTATAATTTTTTAAGGAATGACTTATGAATTGGGAGTCTGCACTCAGTTACAAATCCCCCGCCTCCCCATTTTCCCAACGATTGCAAAACTTGATATATAAAATTAAAAAGATTTTACAATCCCTAAAAATTACAACCACTTTTTGGAATTATCTCTCTCTACATTTGTACGTTGTGCATTTCCATTTTGTTGTTTCTTTTTTCTTAAATCAAACCTTGAGTTTTCACTTTCCCTTCATCTCGTAAACAAAAAAAAGAGATAAAAAGCAAATAGATCACAACAAAATGAAAATTTTAGAGTTTATGTATGGAAAAAATTTAAAGCAATAACAAATGTAAGTAAAGAAAATTTATTCACACACCACAAATGAACACAAAATTTTTATTAACCAAGTTTGATAAATTCCACTAGTTCAACCCTAATAGCTCGGAGTTTTATAAGAAAGAGATTTTTCTCCACATGTTTTAAAAAATGGATATGCATGCAGGAAACATGTTAAAGATGTAAATGACCTATGGATCCAAACTTTTTAAAGATAACAACAATAAATTCTCATGTGAACTTGCAGTGGGATATTGACCTGACTCAAACAAGCCATTATTTTGGCCATTTAAAAAAAGCTAACCTAATGATCATAGATGATAGTACAGTGATTTATCATATGTAATGGGCTATATTTTTTTAAGGAATGACTTATGGATTGGGAGTCAACACTCATTTAAAAATCCCTTGCCTCCCCCTTTTCCCAACAATTGCAAAACTCGATATATAAAAACTTAAAAGAGTTAACAGTCCCTAAAATTTACAGACATTTTTTGTAATTATCTCTCTCTACATTTGTGCATTGCACATTTCCATTTTAGATGTATAGTTTTTTCTTAAATCAAAACTTGACTTTTCACTTTTCCTTCATCTCGTAAAGTAAAAAAGAGATAAAAGGCAAATAGATCACAACAAAATCAAAATTTTAGAGTTTATGTATGGAAAAATTTATAGCAATAACAAATGTAAGTAAATAAAATTTATTCACACACCACTAATGAGCACAAAATTTTTGTTATCCATGTTTTGGAAATTCCATTAGTTCAACCCTAATAGCTCGGAATTTTATAAGAAAGAGATTTTTCTACACATGTTTTAAAAAATGGATATGCATGCTTGAAACATTTTAAAGATACAAAGGACCTATGGCTCTACAACTTTTAAAGAGAATAACATTAAATTCTTAAGCGAATGTGCGGTGGGATATTTACCCGAGTCAAACCAGCCATTATTTTTCCAATTTACAAAAAGCTAACCTATCGATCGTAGATGATTTAGATGATTGTAAAGTGATTTATCCTTCGTAACAGGTTATATTTTTTTAAGGAATGACTTATGGACTGGGAGTCAACACTCAGTTAAAAATTCCCTGCCTCCCCCATTTCCCGACGATTGCAAAACCTGATATATAAAAAGTAAAAAGAGTTTACAATCCCAAAATCTTGTAGACACTTTTTGGAATTATCTCTCTCTACATTTGTGGATTGTGCATTTCCATTTTAGATGGATATTTTTTTCTTAAATCAAAACTTGAGTTTTCACTTTCCCTTCATCTCGTAAACAAAAAAAGAGATTAAATGCAAATAGATCACAACAAGATGAAACTTTTAGAGTTTATGTGTAGAAAAAATGTGAAGCAATAACAAATTTAAGTAAATAAAATTTATTCACACACCACAAATGAACACAAATGTATTGATATCAAAGTTTGGGAAATTCCACTAGTTCAACCCTATTAGCTCGGAATTTTATGAGAAAGAGGTTTTTCTAAACATGGTTTAAAAAATGGATATCCATGCTTGAAACATGTTAAAGATGCAAATGTCTTAAGGATCCACACCTTTTAAAGAGAAAAACATTAAATTCTTGAGTGAATGTGCGGTGGGATATTTACCCGAGTCAGACAAGCCATTATTTTGCCCATTTAAAAAAAGCTGACCTAACGATCGTAGATGATTGTAAAGTTATTTATCATACGTAACGGGCTATATTTTTTTAAGCAATGACTTTTGGATTGGGAGTCTACACTTAGTTAAAAATCCCCCGCCTCCCTCTTTTCCTGACGATTGCAAAACCTGTTATATAAAAACTAAAAAGAGTTTACAATCCCTAAAAATTGTAAATAAACTTTTTGGAATTGTCTCTCTCTACATTTGTGCATTGTTTATTTCCATTTTAGATGTATACTTTTTTCTTAACTCAAAACTTGAGTTTTCACTTTCCCTTCATCTCGTAAACATAAAAAGAGTTAAAAGGCAAATAGATCACAACAAAATAAAAAATTTAGATTTTATGCGTGGAAAAAATTTAAGCAATAACAAATGTACGTAAAGAAAATTTATTCACACACCACAAATTAACACAAAAGTTTTGTTATCCAAGTTTGGGAAATTTAACTAGTTCAACCTTCATAGCTCGGAATTTTATATGAAAGAGATTTTTCTACACATGTTTTAAAAAATGGATATGCATGCTTGAAACATGTTACAGATGCAAATGACCTCTGGATCCAAACCTTTTAAAGTGAATAACAATAAATTCTCAAGAGCACGTGCGGTGGGATATTTACCTTAGTCAAACAAGCCATTATTTTGCCCATTTACAAAAAGTTGAACTAAAGAACGTTGATTGTAAAGTGATTGATCATGCATAATAGTCTGTATTTTCTTAAGCAATGACTTATGGATTGGGAGTCTACACTCAGTTAAAAATCCCCAACCACCCCTTTTCCCGAAGATTGCAAAACCTGATATATAAAAACAAAAAAGCGTTTACAATCACTACAAATTACAGACACTTTTTGGAATTATCTCTCTCTATATTTGGGCATAGTGCATTCCTATTTTGGACTTTTTCATAAATCAAAACTTGTGTTTTCACTTTCTCTTTAACTCGTAAACAAAAAAAGAGATTAAAGGAAAATAGATCACAACAAAATAAAAACTATAGAGTTTAAATATGGAAAGAATTTAAAGCAATAACGAATGTAAGTAACGAAATTTATTCACACACCATAAATGAAGACAAAACTTTTGTTATCCAAGTTTGAGAAATTGCTTTGGTTCAACCCTAAAAGCTCGAAATATTATAAGAAAGATATTTTTCTACACATGTTTTATAAAAGGGATATGCATACTTGAAACACGTTAAAGATACAAATGACCTATGGATCCAAACCTTTTAAAGAGAATAACATTAAATTCTCAAGTGAACGTACGGTGGGATATTTACCCAAGTCAAACAAGCCATTATTTTTCCCATTTACAAAAAGTTGAACTATCGATCATAGATGATTGTAAAGTGATTTATCATGTGTATCGGGCAATATTTTTGTAAGGAATGACTTATGGATTGGGAGTCAACACTCAGTTAAAACTCCCCCACCTCCCCCTTTTCCCGACGATTGCAAAACCTCATATAGAAAAACTAAAAAGAGTTTACAATACTTAAAAATTACAGACTTTTTTTGAATTATCTCTGTCTATATTTGTGAATTCTGCATTTCCATTTTAGATGTATACTTTTTTCTATACTCAAAACTTGAGTTTTCACTTTCCCTTCATCTCGTAAACAAAAAAAGAGATAAAAGGCAAATAGATCACAACAAAATGAAAAATTTAGAGTTTATGTATGGAAAAATTTTTTAAAAAATAACAAATATAAGTTAAGAAAATTTATTCACACACCATAAATGAACACAAAAGTTATGTTATCCAAGTTTGGGAAATTCCACTAGTTCAACTCTAATAGCTCGGAATTTTATAAGAAAGAGATTTCTACACATGTTTTAAAAAATGGATATGTATGCTTGAAACATGTTCAAGATGCAAATGACATATGGATCCAAAAATTTTAAAGAAAATTACATTAAATTTTTAAGTGAATATGTGGTGGGATATTTACCCGACTCAAACAAGCCATTATTTTGCCCATTTACAAAAAGCTGACCTAACGATCGTATATGATTGTAAAGTGATTTATCATGCGTAACGAGCTATATTTTGTAAGGAATGACTTATGGATTGGGATTCTACACTCAGTTAAAAATCCCGCGCCTCCCCCTTTTCCCGATGATTGCAAAACCAGATATATAAAAACTAAAAAGAGTTTACAATCCCTAAAAATTATAGTCACTTTTTTAAATTATCTCTCTCTACATTTGTGAATTGTTCGTTTCCATTTTAGATGTATACTTTTTTCTTAAATCAAAACTTAAGTTTTCACTATCCCTTCATCTCGTAAACAGAAAAAGAGATAAATTTTATTCACAACAAAATGAAAATTTTAGAGTTTATGTATGGAAAATTTTAAAAGCAATAACAAATGTAAGTAAATAAAATTATTTACACACCACAAATGAACACAAAAGTTATGTTTTCCATGTTTGGAAATTCCGCTAGTTCAACCCTAATAGCTCGGAATTTTATGAAAAAGAGATTCTTCTACACATGTTTTAAAAAATGGATATGCATGCTTGAAATATGTTAAAGGTGAAAATGACCTATGGATCCAAACCTTTTAAAGTGAATAACATTAAATTCTCAAGTGAACGTGCGGTGGGATATTTACCCGAGTCAAACAAACCATTATTTTGCCCATTTACAAAAAGCAGACCTAACGATCGTATATGATTGTAAAGTGATTGATCATGAATAACGGGCTATTTTTTTTCTAAGGAATGACTTATGGATTGGGAGTCTACACTCAATTAAAAATCCCCAGCCTCCCCCATTTCCCGACGATTGTAAAACCTGATATATAAAAACTAAAAAGAGTTTACAATCCCTAAAAATTACCGACACTTTTTGAATTATCTCTCTCTACATTATTGCATTGTGCATTTCCATTTTAGATTTATACATTTTTCGTCAATCAAAACTTGAGTTTTCACTTTCCCTTCCTCTCGTAATAAAAAAAAAAGAAAAAAAGAAGGCAAATAGATCACAACAAAAGGAAAATTTTAGAGTTTATGTGTGGAAAAAATTTAAAGCAATAACACATGTAAGTAAAGAAAATTTATTCACACACCACAAATGAACACAAAAGTTTTGTTATCCAAGTTTGGGAAATTCCACTAGTTCAACCCTTATAGCTCGAAATTTTATAAGAAATAGAATTTTCTACACATGTTTTAAAAAATGAATATGCATGCTTGAAACATGTTAAAGATGAAAATGACCTTTGGATCCAAACCTTTTAAAGAGAATAACATTAAATTTTGAAGTGAATGTGGGGTGGGATATTTACTCGAGTCAAACAAGCCATTATTTTGCCCATTTACAAAAAGCTGACCTAACGATCGTAGATGATTGTAAAGTGATTTTTCAAGCGTAACGGGCGATATTTTTGTAAGGAATTACTTATGGGATGGGAGTCTATACTCAGTTAAAAATCCCCCGAATCCCCCTTACCCGACGATCGCAAAACCTGATATATAAAAGGTAAAAAGAGCTTACTATCCCTAAAAATTACAAACACTCTTTGGAATTTTGTCTCTCTAAATTTTTGCATTGTGAATTTCCATTTTAGATGTATACTGTTTGCTTAAATCAAAACTTGAGTTTTCACTTTCCCTTCTTCTCGTAAACAAAAAAAGAGATAAAAGGCAAATAGATCACAACAAAATGCAAATTTTAGAGTTGACGTAAGGAAAAAATTTAAAGCAATAAGAATTGTAAGTCAAGAAAATTTATTCACACACCACAAATCAACACAAAAGTTATGTTCTCCAAGTTTGGGAAATTCCACTAGTTCAGCACTAATAGCTTGGAATTTTATATGTGAGCGATTTTTCTACACATGTTTTGAAAAATCGATATGCATGCTAGAAACATGTTAAAGATGCAAATGACCTATGGATCGAAACCTTTTAAAAAGAATAACATTAAATTCTTAAGCGAATGTGCGTTGGAAAATTTAGCCGAGTCAAACAATCCATTATTTTACCCATTTACAAAAAGCTAATATAGCGATCGTAGATGATTGTAAAGTGATTTTTCATGTGTAACGGGCTATATTTTTTTAAGGAATGACTTATGGATTGGGAGTCTACACTCAATTAAAAATCCCCCGCCACCCCCTTTTCCCGATGATTGCAAAACCTGATATATATAAAAAGAAAAAAGAGACACTTTTTGGAATACACTCTCTATACATTTGTGCATTGTGCATTTCCATTTTAGATGTATACTTTTTTCATAAATCAAAACATGAGTTTTCATTTTCCCTTCATCTCGTAAACAAAAAAAGAGATAAAAGGCAAAATGGATCACAACAAAATGAAAATTTTAGAGTTTATGTATATAAAAAATTTAAAGCATTAACAAATGTAAGTAAAGAAAATTTATTCACACACCACAAATGAACACAAAAGTTTTATTATCCAAGTTTGGGAAATTCCACTAGTTCAACCCTAATAGCTCGGAATTTTATGAGAAAGAGATTTTTCTACACATGTTTTAAAAACTGGATATGCATGCTCGAAACATGTTAAAGATGCAAATGACCTGTGGATCCAACCTTTTAAAGAGAATACCATTAAATTCTTAAGTGAAAGTGCGGTGGGATATTTACCCGAGTCAAACAAGCCATTATTTTGCCCATTTAGAAAAAGCTGGTGTAACGATCGTAGATGATTGTAAAGTGATTTATCATACATAACATGCTATAGTTTTGTAAGGAATGACTTTTGGATTGGGAGTCTACACTCAGTTAAAAATCTCTTGCCTCCCTCTTTTCCTGACGATTGCAAAACCTAATTTATAAAAACTAAAAAGAGTTTACAATCCCTAAAAATTACAAACACTTTTTGGAATTATCTCTATCTACATTTGTGCATTGTGCATTTCCATTTTAAATGTATACTTTTTCTTAAATCAAAACTTGAGTTTTCACTTTCCCTTCATCTCGTAAACGTAAAAAGAGTTAAAAGGCAAATAGAACACAACAAAATGAAAATTTTAGAGTTTATGTATGGAAAAAATTTAAAGCAATAACAAATGTAAGTAAAGAAAATTTATTCACACACCACAATTGAACACAAAAATTTTGTTATCCTAGTTTGGGAAATTCAACTAGTTCAACCTTCATAGCTCGGAATTTTATAAGAAAGAGATTTTTCTACACATATTTTTAAAAAATGGATATGCATGCCTGAAACATGTTACAGATGCAAATGACATATGGATCCAAATCTTTTAAAGTGAATAACATTAAATTCTCAAGTGCACGTGCGGTGGGATATTTACCCGAGTCAAACAAGCCATTATTTTGCCAATTTACAAAAAGCTGACCTAACGATCATTGATATTAAAATGATTGATCATGCATAATAGGCTATATTTTCTTAAGGAATGACTTATGGATTGGGAGTCTACACTCAGTTAAAAATCCCTAGCCTCCCCATTTTCCCGACGTTTGCAAAACCTGATATATAAAAACTAACAAGCGTTTACAATCCCTACAAATTACAGACAATTTTTGGAATTATCTCTCTCTACATTTGGGCATAGTGCATTCCCATTTTGGATGTAGACTTTTTTCATAAATAAAAACTTGGGTTTTCACTTTCTCTTCATCTCGTAAACAAAAAAAGGGATAAAAGGCAAATAGATCACAACAAAATGAAAATTTTAGAGTTTATGTATGGAAAGAATTTAAAGCAATAACGAATGTAAATAAAGAAAATTTATTCACACACCACAAATGAAGACAAAAGTGTTGTTATCCAAGTTTGGGAAATTCCTCTAGTTCAACACTAATAGCTCGAAATTTTATAAGAAAGAGATTTTTCTACACATGTTTTATAAAAGGGATATGCATACTTGAAACATGTTAAAGATACAAATGACCTATGGATCCAAACCTTTTAAAGAGAATAACATTAAATTCTCAAGTGAACGTACGGTGGGATATTTACCCGAGTCAAACAAGCTATTATTTTGCCCATTCACAAAAAGCTGACCTATCGATCATAGATGATTGTAAAGTGATTTACATGTGTGACAGGCTAAATTTTTGTAAGGAATGACTTATGGATTGGGAATCAACACTCAGTTAAAAATCCCCCGCCTCCCCCTTTTCCCGACAATTGTAAAACCTGATATACAAAAACTAAAAAGAGTTTACAATCCCTAAAAATTACAGACTTTATTTGGAATTATCTATGTCTACATTTGTGCATTGTTCATTTCCATTTTAGATTTATACTTTTTTCTTAAATCAAAACTTGAGTTTTCACTTTCCCTTCATCTTGTAAACATAAAAAGAGATAAATTTCAAATAGATCACAACAAAATGAAAATTTTAGAGTTTTGTATGGAAAAAATTAAAAGCAATAATAAATGTAAGTAAAGAAAATTTATTCACACACCACAAATGAACACAAAAGTTTTGTTATACAAGTTTGGGAAATTCCACTAGTTCAACCCTAATAGCTCGGAATTTTATAAGAAAGAGATTCTTCTACACATGTTTTAAAAAATGGATATGCATGCTTGAAATATGTTAAAGATGCGAATGACCTATGGATCCAAACCTTTTAAAGTGAATAATATTAAATTCTCAAGTGAACATGCGATGAGATATTTTCCCGAGTCAAGCAACCCATTATTTTGCCCATTTACAAAAAGTTGACCTAACGATCATATATGATTGTAAAGTAATTGATCATGCGTAACGGGCTATATTTTTATAAAGAATGACTTATGGATTGGGAGTCTACACTCAATTAAAAATCCCCAGCCTCCCCCATTTCCCAACGATTATAAAACCTGATTTATAAAAACTATAAAGAGTTTACAATCCCTAAAAATTACAGACACTTTTTGGAATTATCTCTCTCTACATTATTTCATTGTGCATTTCCATTTTAAATGTATACTTTTTCGACAATCAAAACTTGAGTTTTCACTTTCCCTTCATCTCATAAAAAAAATAAAAATAAAACGCAAATAGATCACAACAAATAGAATATTTTAGACTTTATATGTGGAAAAAATCTAAAGCAATAACACATTTAAGTAAAGAAAATTTATTCACACACCACAAATGAACATAAAAGTTTTGTTATCCTAGTTTGGGAAATTCCTCTAGTTCAACCCTTATAGCTCGAAATTTTATAAGAAAGAGATTTTTCTACACATGTTTTAAAAAATGGATATGCATGGTTGAAACACGTTAAAGATGAAAATGACCTCTAGATCCAAACCTTTTAAAGAGAATAACATTAAATTTTGAAGTGAATGTGGGGTGGGATATTTACCCGAGTCAAACAAGCCATTAGTTTGCCCATTTACAAAAAGCTGACCTAACGATCGTAGATGATAGTAAAGTGATTTATCAAGCGTAATGGGGTATATTTCTGTACGGAATGACTTATGGAATGGGAGTCTATTCTCAGTTAAAAATCCTTTGCCTCCCCCTTACCCGACTTTTGCAAAACCTGATATATAAAAGCTAAAAAGAGTTTATTATCCCTAAAAATTACAGACACTCTTTGGAAATTTCTCTCTCTACATTTGTGTATGGTGAATTTCCATTTTAGATGTATACTTTTTGCTTAAATCAAAACTTGGGTTTTCACTTTCCCTTCATCTCGTTAAAAAGAAAAGAGATAAAAGGCAAATAGATCACAACAAAATGCAAATTTTAGAGTTTATGTAAGGAAAATTTTAAAGCAATAAAAAATATAAGTAAATAAAATTTATTCACACACTAAAAATCAACACAAAAGTTATGTTATCCAAGTTTGCGAAATTCTACTAGTTCAGCACTAATAGCTTGGAATTTTATAAGAGAGATTTTTCTACACATGTTTTGAAAAATCGATATGCATGCTTGAAACATGTTAAAGATGCAAATGACCAATGGATCGAAAACTTTTAAAGAGAATTACATTAAATTCTTAAGTGAATGTGTGGTGGGATATTTACCCGAGTCAAACAATCCATTATTTTGCCCATTTACAAAAAGCTGACATAACAATCGTAGATGATTGTAAAGTGATTTTTCATGCGTAACGGGCTATATTTTTGTAAGGAATGACTTATGGATTGGGAGTCTACACTTAGTTAAAAATCCCTTACCTCCCCTTTTTCCCAAAATCCCTAAAAATTACAACCACTTTTTGGAATTTTCTCTCTCTACATTTGTGCATTGTGCATTTCCATTTTAGATGTATACTTTTTTCTTAAATCAAAACTTGAGTTTTCACTTTCCCTTCATCTCGTAAACATAAAAAGAAAAAAAAGGCAAATTGATCACAACAAAATGAAAATTTTAGAGTTTATGTATGGATAAAATTTAAAGCAATAAAAAATGTAAGTAAAGTAAATTTATTCACACACCACAAATGAACAGAAAGGTTTTGTTATCCCAGTTTTGGAAATTCCATTAGTTCAACCCTTATAGCTCGGAGTTCTATAAGAAAGAGATTTTTCTCCACATTTAAAAAAAAATGGATATGCAAGCATGAAACTTGTTAAATATTCAAATGACCTATGGATCAAAACTTTTTTAAGAGAATAACATTAAATTCTGAAGTGAACATGCGGTGGAATATTTACCTAAGTCAAAATAGCCCATATTTTGGCCATTTAAAAAAAGCTGACCTAACGATCATAGATGATTGTAAAGTGATTTATCATGAGTAACGGGCTATATTTTTGTAAGGAATGATTTATGGATTGGCAATCAACATTCAGTTAAAAATCCCCCGCCTCCCCCTTTTCCCGACGATTGCAAAACCTGATGTATAAAAACTTAAAAGAGTTTATAGGCCCCAAAAATTACAGACACTTTTTGTAATTATCTCTCTCTACATTTGTGCATTGTGCATTTCCATTTTAGATGTGTACTTTTTTCTTGAATGAAAACTTGAGTTTTCTCTTTCCCTTTATCTCGTAAATGTAAAAAGAGATAAAAGGTAAAACGATCACAACAAAATGAAAATTTTAGAGTTTATGTATTGAAAACATTTAAAGCATTCACAAATGTAAGGAAAGAAAATTTATTCACACACCACAAATGAACACAAAATTTTTGTTATCCAAGTTTTGGAAATTCCTCAAGTTCAACCCTAATAGCTTGGAATTTCATACGAAAGAGATTTTTCTACACCTGTTTTAAAAAATGCATATACATGCTTGAAACATGTTAAAGATGCAAATTACCTATGGATCCAAACCTTTTAAAGAGAATAACATTAAATTCTTAACTAAATGTGTGGAGGGATATTTAACCGAGTCAAACAAGCCATTATTTTGCCCATTTACAAAAAACTGACCTAACGATCGTAGATGATGGAAAAGTGATTTATCATGCGTAACGGGCTATATTTTGTAAGAAATGACTTATGGATTGGTATGTCTACACTCAGTTAGAAATCCCCCGCCTCCCCCTTTCCTGACGATTGCAAAATTTGATATGTAAAAACTAAAAAGACTTTACAATCCCTTAAAATTACAGACACTTTTTGGATTTTTCTCTCCCTAAATTTGTGCATTGCGCATTTCCATTTTTCATGTATAAATCTTTCTTAAATCAAAACTTTATTTTTCACTTGCCCTTCATCTCGTAAACAAAAAAAGAGGTAAAAGGCAAATAGATCACAACAAAATGAAAATTTTAGAAATGTAAATAAAGAAAATTTATTCACACACCACAAATGAACAGAAAAGTTTTGTTATCCCAGATTGGGAAATTCCACTCGTTCAACCCTAATTGCTCTGAGTTTTATAAGAAAGAAATTTTTCTACACATGTTTAAAAAATGGATATGCATGCTTGAAATATGTTAAAGATGCAAATGACCTAAGGATCCAAACCTTTAAAAAAAGAATAATATTAAACTCTCAATTGAACATACGGTGGGATATTTACCCGAGTCAAACAAGCCATTATTTTTCCCATTTACAAAAAGTTGACCTAATGATCATAGATGATCATAAAGTGATTCAACATGGGTAACAGCTATATTTTTGTAAGGAATGACTTATGGATTGGGAGTCAACACTCTGTTAAAAATCCCCCACCTCCCCGTTTTCGCGACATTTGTGAAACCTGATATATAAAAAGTAAAAAAGAGTTTACAATCTCTAAAAGTTACATACACTTTTTAGAATTATCTCTCTCTAGATCCAAACCTTTTAAAGAGAATAACATTAAATTCTCAAGTGAACGTGCGGAGGGATATTTACCCGAGTCAAACAACCCATTATTTTGCTCATTTACAAAAAGTTGACCTAATGATCATAGATGATTGTAAACAGATTTATCATGCGTAATGGACTATATTTTTATAAGGAATGACTTAAGGATTAGGAGTCAACAGTCAGTTAAAAATCCCCCGCCTCCCCCTTTTTGTGATAATTGCAGAACCTAATATATAAAAAATAAAAAGAGTTTACAATCCCTAAAAATTACTGACACTTTTTGGAATTTTCTCCCTCTACATTTGTACATTGTGCATTTCTATTTTAGATGTATACTTTTTTCTTAAATCAAAACTCTAGTTTTCACTTTCCCTTTATCTCTTAAACAAAAAAAATAGATAAAAGGCAAATAGATCACAACAAAATGAAAATTTTAGAGTTTATGGATGGAAATAATTTAAAGCAATAAACAAATGTAAGTAAAGAAAATTTTTTCACATACCAGAAATGAACAGAAAAGTTTTGTTATCCAAGTTTGCGAAATTTCACTAGTTCAACCCTTATAGCTCGGAGGTTTATAAGAAAGATGTTTTTCTTCACATGTTTGAAAAAATGGATATGCATGCATGAAAGATGTTATAGATTCCAATAACCGATGGATCCAAACCTTTTAAAGAGAATAACATTAAATTCTCAAGTGAATGTGCGGCGGATATTTAACCGAGTCAAACAAGCAATTATTTTTCCAGTTTACAAAAAGCTGACCTAACGATCATAGCTAACCGTAACGTGATTTATCATAAGTAACGAGCTATATTTTTGTAAGGAATGACTTATGGATATGGGGTCAAGATGCAGTTAAAAATCCCCCGCCTGCCCCTTTTCCCGACGATTGCAGAACCTGATATATAAAAACTAAAAAGAGTTTATAATCCCTAAAAATTACTGACACTTTTTGGAATTATCTCTCTCTACATTTTTGCATTGTGAGTTTCCATTTTAGATGTATACTTTTCTCTTAAATCAAAACTTGTGTTTTCACTTTCCCTTCATCTCGTAAACAAAAAAAAAGAGATAAAAGAAAAATAGATCACAAAAAAATTTAAAATTTAGAGTTTATGTATGGAAAGAATTTAAAGAAATAAATAGATGTAAGTAAATAAAATTTATTCACACACCAGACATGAACACAAAAGTTTTGTTATCCAAGTTTGGGTAATTCCACTAGCTCGACCCTAATAGCTCAGAATTTTATAAGAAAGAGATTTTTCTTCACATGTTTTAAAAAATGGATATGCATGCTTGAAACATGTTAAGGATTAAAATGACCTATGGATCCAAACCTTTTAAAGAGAATAACTGTACATTCTCAAGTGAACGTGCGGAGGAATATTTACCCGAGTCAAACAAGCCATTATTTTGCAACTTTACAAAAAGTTGGCCTAACGATCATAGATGATTGTAAAGTGATTCATCATGCGTAAAGGGTTACATTTTTTTTAGGAATGACTTATGGCTAGGGAGTCAACACTGAGTGAAAAATCCCCTCCTCCCCCTTTTCCCGACGATTGCAGAACCTAATATATAAAAACTAAAAAGAGTTTACAATCCCTAAAAATTACAAACACTTTTCGGAATTATCTCTCTCTACATTTGTGCATTGTGCATTTCTATTTTAGATGTATACTGTTTTCTTAAATCACAACTTGAGCTTTCACTTTCCCTTTATCTTGTAAACAAAAAAAAGATAAAAGGCAAATAGATCACAACAAAATGAAAATTTTAGAGTCTATATATGGAAAGAATTTAAAGCAAGAAAAAAATGTAAGTAAAGAAAATTTATTCACTCAACACAAATGAACACAAAATTTTGTTTCCTACGTTTGGGGAATTCCAATAGTTCAACCATAATAGTTCGGAATATTATAAGAAAGAGATTTTTCTAGACATGTTTTCAAAAAGGGATATACATGCTTGAAGCATTTTAAAGATGCAAATGAGCTATGGATCCAAACTTTTTAAAGAGAATAACATTAAAATTTCAAGTGAACGTGCGGTGGGATGTTTACCCGAATGAAACAAACTATTATTTTGCCCATTTACAAAAAACTGAAGTAACGATCATAGATGATTGTAAAGTGATTTTTCATGAGTAACGGGCTATATTTTTTGATGAATTGACTTATGGATTGGGATTCACACCCAGTTAAAAATCCGTTGCCTCCCCCATTTCCCGATGATTGCAGAACTTGATGTACAAAACCTAAAAAGAGTTTACAATCCCTAAAAATTACAAACACTTTTTGGAATTATCTCTCTCTACTTTTGTGCATAGTGCATTTCCATTTTAGATGTATACTTTTTTCTTAAATCAAAACTTGAGTTTTCACTTTCCCTTCATCTCGTAAACAAAAAAATGAGATAAAAGGCGAATAGATCACAACAAAATGAAAATTTTAGAGTTTATATATAGAAAGAATTTAAAGCAATAAAAAAATGTGAGTAAAGAAAATTTATTCAAACACCACAAATGAACGCAAAATTTTGTTATCCAAGTTTTGGAAATTCCACTAATTCAACCCTAATTGTTCGGAATTTTATAAGAAGGAAACTTTTCTACTCATGTTTTAAAAAATGGATATGCAAGCTTGAAACATGTTAAAGATGCAAATGACCTATGGATGCGAACCTTTTAAAGAGAATAACATTAAATTCTCAAGTGAACGTGTGGTGGGATATTTACCCGAGTCAAGCAAGTCATTATTTTGCAACTTTACAAAAAGTTGGCCTAACGATCATAGATGATTGTAAGGTGATTCATCATGCGTAAAAGGTTATATTTTTGGAAGGAATGACTTATGGATAGGGAGACAACACTCAGTGAAAAATCCCCTCGTCCCCTTTTCCCGACGAATGCAAAAACTGATATATAAAAACTAAAAAGAGATTACAATGCCTAAAAATTACAGACAGTTTTCGGAATTATCTCTCACTACATTTATGCATTGTGCATTTCTATTTTTGATGTATACTTTTTTCTTGAATCAAAACTTGAGCTTTCACTTGTCGTTTATCTCGTAAACAAAAAAAAGACATAAAAGGAAAATTGATCACAAAAAAATGAAAATTTTAGAGTTTATGTATGGAAAGAATTTAAAGAAAGAAACAAATTTAAGTAAAGAAAATTTATTCACACACCACAAATGAACACAAAAGTTTTGTTATCCAAGTTTGGGTAATTCCACTAGTTCAACCCTAATAGCTCAGAATTTCATAAGAAAGATGTTTTTCTTTACATGTTTGAAAAAATGGATATGCATGCTTGAAACATGTTAAAGATTCAAATGACCTATGGATCCAAACCTTTTAAAGAAAACAACATTAATTCTCAAGTGAACGTGCGGAGGGATATTTACCTGAGTCAAGCAAGCCATCATTTTGCCCATTTACAAAAAGTTGACCTAACGGTCATAGAAGATTGTAAAGAGATTTATCATGCATAACAGACTATATTTTTGTAAGGAATGACTTAAGGATTGGGAGTCAACAGTCAGTAAAAAAACCCCGCCTCCCCCTTTTCCTGACAATTGCAGAACCTAATATATAAAAACTAAAAAGAGTTTACAATCCCTAAAAATTACTGACACATTTTGGAATTATCACTCTCTAAATTTGTGCATTGTGAATTTCTATTTTAGATGTATACTTTTTTCTTAAATCAAAACTTGAGTTTTCACTTTCCCTTTATCTCGTAAACAAAAAAAAGAGATAAAAGGCAAATAGATCACAACAAAATGAAAATTTTAGATTTTATGTATCAAAATATTTTAAAGCGATAAAAAAATGTAAGTAAAGAAAATTTATTCACACACCACAAATGAACACAAAAGTTTTGTTATCCAAGTTTGGGAAATTCCACTAGTTCAACCCTAATAGCTCAGACTTTTATAAGAAAGAGATTTTTTTACACATGTTTTAAAAAATGGATATGCATGCTTGAAAAATGTTAAATATGCAAATGAAATATGGATCCAAACCTTTTAAAGAGAATAACATTAAATTCTCAAGTGAACGTGCGGTGGGATATTTACCGGAGTCAAACAAGCCATTATTTTTCCTTTTTACAAAACGCTGACCTAACGATCTTAGCTAATTGTAACGTGATTTATCATAAGGAACAGGCTTTAATTTTGTAAGGAATGACTTATGAATATGGAGTCAACACGCATGTAGTTAAAAATCCCCCGCCTGCCCCTTTGCTCGACGATTGCAGAACCTGATATGTAAAAACTAAAAAGAGTTTACAATCCCTAAAAATTACAGACATTTTTTTGAATTATCTCTCTCTACATTTGTGCATTGTCAATTTCCTTTTTAGATGTATACTTTTTTCTTAAAAAAAATTTTGAGTTTTCACTTTCCATTCATCTCGTAAAAAAAAAAAAAGAGATAAAAGGCAAATAGATCAGAACAAAATGAAAATTTTAGAGTTTATGTATGAAAATAATTTAAAGAAATAAACAAATGTTAGTAAAGAAAATTTATTCACACACCAAAAATGAACACAAAAGTTTTGTTATCCAAGTTTGGGTAATTCAACTAGCTTAACCCTATTAGCTCGAAATTTTATAAGAAAGAGATTTTTCTACACATGTTTTAAAAAAGGGATATGCATGCTTCAAACATGTTAAAGATTCAAGTGACCTATGGAATTAAACCTTTTAAAGAGAATAACTTTAAATTCTCAAGTGAACGTGCGGAGGTATATTTACCCGAGTCAAACAAGGCATTATTTTGCAAAGGGATTCATCATGCGTAACCAGTTATATTTTTGTATGGAATGATTTATGGATAGGACTCAGTGAAAAATCCCCGCCTCCCCCTTTTCTCGACGATTGTAGAACCTGATATTTAAAAACTAGAAAGAGTTTACAATGCCTAAAATTACAGACACTTTTCAGAATTATCTCTCTCTACATTAGTGCATTGTGCATTTTTATTTTAGATGTATACTTTTTTCTTAAATCCAAACTTGAGCTTTCACTTTCCCTTTATCTCGTAAACAAAAAAAAGACATAAAAGGCAAATTGATCACAACAAAATGAAAATTTTAGAGTTTATGTATGGAAAGAATTTAAAGCAAGAAGCAAATGTAAGTAAAGAAAATTTATTCACACACCACAAATGAACACAAAAGTTTTGGTATCCAAGTTTGGGCAATTCCATTAGTTCAACCCTAATAGTTTGGAATTTTATTAGAAGGAGATTTTTCTACTCATGTTTTAAGAAAGGGATATCCAAGCTTGAAACATGTTAAAGATGCAAATGACCTTTGGATCCAAACCTTTTAAAGAGAATAACATTAAATTCTCAAGTGAAGGTGCGGTGGGATATTTACCCGAGTGATACAAGCCATTATTTTGCCCATTTACAAAAAGTTGACCTATCGATCATAAATGATTGTAAAGTGATTTATCATGTGTAACAGGCTATATTTTTGTGTGGAATGACTAATGGATAGGGAGTCAACACTCAATGAAAAATCCCCTGCCTCGCCCTTTGCCGACTATTGCAGAACCTGATATATAAAAACTAAAAAAAGTTTACAATCCCTAAATTTACAGACACTTTTTGGAATTATCTCCCTCTACATTTGTTCACTGTGCATTTCTATTTTAGATGTATACTTTTTTCTTAAATCAAAACTCTAGTTTTCACTTTCCCTTTATCTCGTAAACTAAAAAAAGAGATAAAAGGCAAATAGATCACAACAAAATGAAAATTTTAGAGTTTATGTATGGAAAGAATTTAAAGCAAGAAAAAAAATTTAAGTGAAGAAAATTTATTCACAGACCACAAATGAACACAAAAGTTTTATTTTCCAAGTTTGGGCAATTCCAATAGTTCAACCATAATAGTTCGGAATATTATAAGAAGAAGATTTTTCTAGACATGTTTTAAAAAAGGGATATACATGCTTGAAACATTTTAAAGATGCAAATGACCTATGGATCCAAACCTTCTAAAGAGAATAACATTAAATTCTCAAGTAAACGTGCGGTGGGATATTTACCCAAGTGAACAAGCTATTATTTTGCCCATTTACAAAAAATTGACCTAACGATCATAGATGATTGTAAAGTGATTTATCATGCGTAACGGGCTGAATTTTTTGATGGATTGACTTATGTATTGGGAGTCCACACTCAGTTAAAAATCCGTTGCCTCCCCCATTTCCCGTCGATTGTAGAACCAGGTGTATAAAACCTGAAAAGAGTTTACAATCCCTAAAAATTTCATACACTTTTTGGAATATCTCTCTCTACTTTTGTGCATAGTGCATTTTCATTTTAGATGTATACTTTTTTCTTAAATCAAAACTTGAGTTTTCACTTTCCCTTCATCTCGTAAACAAAAAAATGAGATAAAAGGCGAATAGATCACAACAAAGTGAAAATTTTAGAGTTTATGTATGGAAAGAATTTAAAGAAATAAACAAATGTGAGTAAAGAAAATTTATTCGCACACCACAAATGAACACAAAATTTTGTTATCCAAGTTTGGGAAATTCCACTAGTTCAACCCTAATTGTTCGGAATTTTATAAGATGGAGACTTTTCTACACATGTTTTAAAAAATGGATATGCAAGCTTGAAACATGTTAAAGATGCAAATGACATATGGATGCAAACCTTTTAAAGAGAATAACATTAAATTCTCAAGTGAATATGTAGTGGGATATTTACCCGAGTCAAACAACCCATTATTTTTCCCATTTACAAAAAGCTAACCTAACGATCATAGATGATTGTAAAGTGATTTATCACTCATAACTGGCTGTATTTTTGTAAGGATTGACTTATGGATTGGGAATCAACACTCAGTTAAAAATCCCTTGCCTCCCCCTTTTCCCGACGAATGCAAAACCTAATATATAAAAACTAAAAAGAGTTTACAATCCCAATAAATTACAGAGACTTTTTGGAATTATCTCTCCCTACATTTGTGCATTGTGCATTTCCATTTTAGATGTATACTTTTTTCTTAAATCAAAACTTGTCTTTTCACTTTCCCTTCATCTCGTAAACAAAAAAAGAGATAAAAGGAAAATAGATCACAACAAAATGATAATTTTAGACTTTATGTATGGAAAGAATTTATAACAATAAACAGATGTAAGTAAATAAAATTTATTGACACACCACAAATGAACACAAAAGTTTTTGTTATCCAAGTTTAGGTAATTCCACTAGTTCAACCCTAATTGCTCGAAATTTTATAAGAAAGAGATTTTTCTACACATGTTTTAAAAAATGGATATGCATGCTTGATACATGTTAAAGTTTCAAATGACCTATGGATCCAAACCTTTTAAAGAGAATAACATTAAATTTTCAAGTGAATGTGAGGTGGGATATTTACCCGAGTAAAGCAAGCCATTATTTTTCCTATTTACAAAAAGCTGACCTAACGATCATAGATGATCGTAAAGTGATTTAACATGCGTAACGGGCGATATTTTTCTAAGGAATGACTTATGGATTGGGAGTCAACACTCAGTTGAAAATCCCCAGCCTCCTCCATTTCTTGACGACTGCAGAACTTGATATATAAATAATAAAAAGAGTTTACAATCCCTAAAAATTACAAACATTTTTTTTGAATTATCTCTCTCTACATTTGTGCATTGTGCATTTCCATTTTAGATGTATACATTTTTCTTAAATAAAAACTTGAGTTTCCACTTTCCCTTTATCTCGTAAGCAATAAAAAGAGATAAAAGGCTAATAGATCACAACAAAATGAAAATTTTAGAGTTTATGTATGGAAAGAATTTAAATAAAGAAACAAATTAAAGTAAAGAAAATTTAATCACACACCACAAATGAACACAAAAGTTTTTTTACCCAAGTTTGGGAAATTCCACTAATTCAACCCTAATTGTTCGGAATTTTCAAAGAAGGAGATTTTTCTACACATATTTTAAAAAATGGATATGCATGCTTGAAACTTGTTCAAGATGCAAATGACCTATGGATCCAAACCTTTTAAAGAGAATAACATTAACTTCTCAAGTGAACGTGTCGTGGGATATTTACCAAAGTATAACAAGCCATTCTTTTGCACATTTACAAAAAGTTGACCTAACGATCATAGATGCTTGTAAAGTGATTCATCACGTGTAACGGGCTATATTTTTTTCAGGAATGACTTATGGATTGGGAGTCAACACTCAGTTAAAAATCCTCCGACTCCCCCATTTCCCGATGATTGTAGAACTTGATATATAAAAACTAAAAAGAGTTTACAATCCCTAAAATTTACAGACACTTTTTGGAATTATGTCTCTCTACATTTGTGCATAGTGCATTTCCATTTTAGATGTATACTTTTTTCTTAAATCAAAACTTGTGTTTTCACTTTCCCTTCATCTCGTAATAAAAAAAAAAAGAAATAAAAGGCAAATAGATCACAACAAAATGAAAATTTTAGAGTTTATGTATGGAAATAATTTAAAGCTATAAACAAATGTAAGTAAAGAAAATTTATTCACACACCACAAATGAAAACAAAAGTTTTTGTTATCCAAGTTTGGGTAATTCCACTAGTTCAACCCTAACTGCTCGGAATTCTACAAGAAAGAGATTTTTCTACACATGTTTTAAAAAATGGATAAGCAAGCTTGAAACATGTTAAAGATTCAAAAGACCTATGGATCCAAACCTTTTAAAGAGAATGACATTAAATTTTCAAGTGAACGTGTGGTGGGATATTTACCAGAGCAAAACAAGCCATTATTTTTTCGATTTACAAAAAGCTGACCTAACGATCATAGATGATTGTAATGTAATTTATCATGCGTAACGGGCTATATTTTTGTAAGGAATGACTTATGGATTGGGAGTTATCACTCAGTTAAAAATCCCCCGCCTCCCCCTTTTCCTAACTATTGCAGAACTTGATATATAAAAACAAAAAAGAGTTTACAATCCCTAAAAATTAACGACACTTTTTGGAATTATCTCTCTCTACATTTGTGCATTGTGCATTTTCATTTTAGATGTATACTTTTTCTTAAATCAAAACTTGATTTTCACTTTCCCTTCATCTCGCAAACAAAAAAAGAGAGATAAAAGGCAAATAGATCACAACAAAATCAATATTTTATAGTTTATGTATAGAAAGAATTTAAAGAAATAAAAAAATAAGTAAAGAAAATTTATTCACATACCAAAAATGAACACAAAAGTTTTGTTATCGATGTTTGAGAAATTCCACTAGTTCAACCCTAATTGCTCGGAATTCTATAAGAAAGAGATTTTTCTACACATGTTTTAAAAAAATGGATATGCATGCTTGAAAGTTGTTAAAGATGCAAATGACCTATGGATCCAAACCTTTTAAAGAGAATAACATTAAATTCTCATGTGAGCGTTTGGTGGGATATTTACCCGAGTCAAACAAGCCATTATTTGGCCCATTTACAAAAATCTGACCTAACGATCATAGATGATTGTAAAGTGATTTATCATGCATAATGGGTTATATTTGTGTAAGGAATAACTTATGGATTGGGAGTCAACACGCAGTTAAAAATAACCTGCCTCCGCCTTTTCCCGATGATTTCAAAACCTGATATATAAAAACTAAAAAGAATTTACAATCCCTAAAAATTACAGACACTTTTTGGAATTATGTCTCTATACATTTGTGCGTTGTGTATTTCCATTTTAGATGTATACTTTTTTCTTAAATACAAACTTGGGTTTTCACTTTCCCTACATCTCGTAAACTAAAAAAGAGATAAAAGGCAAACAGTTCACAACAAAATAAAAATTTTAGAGTTTATGTATGGAACAAATTAAAAGTAATAAACAAATGTAAGTAAAGAAAATTTATTCGCACGCCACAAATGAACACAAAAGTTTTGATTGTACAAGTTTGGGAAATTCCACTAGTTCAACCCTAATAGCTCGTTGTTTTATAAGAAAGAGATTTTTCTACACATGTTTTAAAAAAGGGATATGCATGCTTGAAACATATTATATATGCAAATGACCAATGGATCCAAACCTTTTAAAGAGAATAACATTAAATTCCCAAGTGAACGTGCGGTGGGATAATTTCCCGAGTCAAACAAGCCATTTTTTTGCCCATTTACAAAAAACTGACCTAACGATCATAGATGATTGTAAAGTGATATATCATGTGTAACGGTCTATATTTTTTAAAGGAATGACTTATGAATTTGGAGTCAACACTCAGTTAAAAATCCCCACCTCCCCCTTTTCATGACGATTGCAGAACCTGATATATAAAAACTAAAAAGAGTTTACAATCCCTAAAAATTACAGTCACTTTTCGGAATTATCTCTCTCTACATTTATGCATTTTGCATTTTCATTATAGTTGTACACTTTTTTCTTTAATCAAAACTTGAGTTTTTACTTTCCGCTCATCTCGTAGACAAAATAAGAGATAAAAGGCAAATAGATCACAACAAAATGAAAATTTTAGAGTCTATGTATGGAAAGAATTTAAAGCGATAAAAAATATAAGTAAAGAAAATTTATTCACACACCACAAATGAACACAAAACTTTTGTTATCCAAGTTTGGGAAATTCCACTAGTTCAACCCTAATAGCTCGGAATTTTATGAGAAAGAGATTTTTCTACACATGTTTTAAAAAATGGATATGCATGCTTGAAACATGTTAAAGAAGCAAATGACCAATGGATCCAAATACTTTTAAAGAAAATAACATTAAATTCTCAAGTGAACGTGCGGTGGGAAATTTAACCGAGACAAACATGCCATTATTTTGCCAATTACAAAAAGCTATCCGCACGATCATAGATGATTGTAAAGTCAATTATCATGCGTAACGGGCTAAAATTTTTTAAGGAATGACTTACGGATTGGGAGTCAACACTCAGTTAAAAATCCCCTACCTCCCCCTTTTCCCGACGATTGCAGAACCTAATATATTAAAACTAAAATGAGTTTACAATCCCTAAAAATTACATACACTTTTTGAAATTATCTCTCTCTACATTTGTTCATTGTTCATTTACATTTTAGATGTATACTTTTTTCTTCAATTAAAACTTGAATTTTCACTTTCACTTCATCTCATAAACAAAAAAAAGAGATAAAGGGCAAATAGATCACAAAAAAATGAAAATTGTAGAGTTGATGTATGGACAAAATTTAACGCAATAAACAAATGTAAGTAAAGAAAATTTAATCACACACCACAAATGAACTCAAAAGTTTTGTTATCCAAGTTTGTGAAATTCCACTAGTTCAACCCTAATAGCTCCGAATTTTATAAGAAAGAGATTTTTCTACACATGTTTTAAAAAATGGATATGCATGCTTGAAACATGTTAAAGATGCAAATGACCTATGGATCAAATCCTTTTAAAGAGAATAACATTAAATTCTCAGGTGAACGTGCGGTGGGATATTTACCCGAGTCAAACAAGTCATTATTTTGCTCATTTACAAAAAGTTGACCTAACAATCAAATATGATTGTAAAGAGATTTATCATGCGTAAAAAATGTAAGTAAAGAAAATTTATTCATACACCATAAATGAACACAAATTTTTTGTTATCCAGGTTTGAGAAATTCCACTAGTTCAACCCTCATAGCACGAAATTTTATAAGAAATAGATATTTCTGCTCATATTTTAAAAAATGGATATGCAAGCTTGAAATATGTTAAATATGTAAATGGCCTATGGATACAAACCTTTTAAAGTGAATAACATTAAATTCTCAAGTGAACGTGCGGTGGGATATGTACCCGAGTAAAACAAACCATTATTTTGCCCATTTACAAAAAGCTAATCTAACGATCATAGATGATTGTAAACTGATTTATCATGCATAACGGGCTATATTTTTGTAAGGAATGAGTTATGGATATGAAGTCAACAATCACTTAAAAATCCCCCACCTCCCCCTTTTCCCGACGATTGCAGAACCTGATATATAAAAACTAAAAAGAGTTTACAATCCTTAAAAATTACAATCAATTTTTGGAATTATCTCTCTCCACATTTGTGCATTGTGCATTTCCATTTTATATGTATACTTTTTTCTTTAATTAAAACTTGAGTTTTCACTTTCCCTTCATCTCGTAAACAAAAAAGGAGATAAGAGGCAAATAGATCACAACAAAATGACAATTTAAGAGATTATGTATCGAAAGAATTTAAAGCTATAAACAAATGTAAGTAAAGAAATTTTTTTCCCACACCATCAATGAACACAAAAATTTTGTTATCCAAGTTTGGGAAATTCAACTAGTTCAACCCTAATAGCTCGAAATTTTATCAGAAATAGATATTTCTACTCATGTTTTAAAAAATGGATATGCATGCTTGAAACATGTTGAAGAAGCAAATGACCTATGGATCCAAACCTTTTAAAGAGAAACATATTAAATTCTCAAGTGAACATGTGGTGCGAAATTTACCCGAGGCAAACAAGCCATTATTTTGCCCATTTACAAAAAGCTGACCTAATGATCATAGATTGTTTTAAAGTGATTTATCATGTGTAACAGGCTATATTTTTTTGAGTGACTTATGGATTGGGATTCAACACTCAGTTAAAAATCCCCCGCCTCCCCCTTTTCCATACCACTGCAGAACTTGATATATAAAAAATAAAAGGACTTTACAATCCGTAAAAATTACTGATAGTTTTTGGAATTATCTCAGTCTACATTTGTGCATTGGGCTTTTCTATTTTAGATTTATACTTTTTTCTTAAATCAAAACTTGAGGTTTCACTTCCATTCATCTCGTAAACAAAAAAAAAAAGATAAAAGGCAACTAGATCACAACTAAATGAAAATTTTAGAGTTTATATATGGAAAGAATTTAAAGCAATAAACAAATATAAGTAAAGAAAATTTATTCACACACCACAAATGAGCACAAAATTTTTGTTATAAAAGTTTGGGAAATTCAACTAGTTCAACCCAAATAGCTTGGAATTTTATAAGAAAAAGATTTTTCTGTTCATGTTTTATAAAATGGATATGCATGCTTGAAACATGTTAAAGGTTCAAATGACCTATGGATCCAAAGCTTTTAAAGAGAATAACATTAAATTCTCAAGTGAACGTGCAGTGGGATATTTACCCGAGTCAAATAAGCAATTACTTTGCCCATTCTCAAAAACCTGACCTAACGATCATAGATGATTGTAAAGTGATTTCTCATGATTTACGGGCTATATTTTTTTAAGGAATGACTTATGGATTGGGAGTCAACACTCAGTTAAAAATCCCCCGCCTCCCCCTTTTCCCGACGATTGCAGAACTTGATATATAAAAACTAAAAAGAGTTTACAATCCATAAAAATTACAAACACTCTTTTGGAATTATCCATCTCTACATTTATGCAATGTGCATTTTCATTTTAGATATATAATATTTTCTTAAATAAAAACATGAGTTTTCACTTTTCCCTCATCTCGTAAACTAAAAAAGAGATTAAAGGCAAATAGATCACAAAAAAATTAAAATTTTAGATTTTATGTATGGAAGTAATTTAAATAAATAAACAAAAGTAAAGAAAATTTATTCACTCACCACAAATGAACACAAAATATTTGTTATCCAAGTTTGGGAAATTCCACTTGTTCATCCCCAACAACTCGAAATTTTATAAGAAAGAGATTTTTTTACACATGTTTTAAAAAAGAATTTGCATGCTTGAAACAAGTTAAAGATGCAAATGACCTATGGATCCAATCCTTTTAAAGAGAATAACATTAAATTCTCAAGTGAACGTGCGGTGGGATATTTACCCGAGTCAAACAAGCCTTTATTTTGCCCACTTAAGAAAAGCTGACCTAACGATCATAGATGATATTAAAGTGATTTATCATGCATAATGGGCTATATTTTTGTAAGGAATGACTTATGGATTGGGAGTCAACAGTCAGTTAAAAATCCCCGACTCCTCCTTTTCCCGACGATTGCAGAACTTGATATATAAAAACTAAAAGGAGTTTACAATCCTTAAAAATTACAGACACTTTTTGGAATTATCTATCTCTACATTTGTGCATTGTTCATTTCTATTTTAGTTGTATACTTTTTCCTTAAATCATAGCTTGAGTTTTCACTTTCCCTTTATCTCGTACACAAAAAGAGTGATAAAAGGCAAATAGATCACAACTAAATAAAAAATTTAGATTTATGTATGGAAAGAATTTAAAGCAATAAAAAAAGTAAGTAAAAAAATTTTATTCACACACCACAAATGAACTCAAAAGTATTGTTATCCAAATTTTGGAAATTCCCCTAGTTCAACCCTAATAGCTCAAAATTTTATATGAAAGAGATTTTTCTGCACATGTTTCAAAAAATGGATATGCATGCTTGAAACATGGTAAAGATGCAAATGACCTATGGATCCAAACCTTTTAAAGAGAATAACATTAACTTCTCAAGTGAACGTGCAGTGGGATATTTACCCGAGTCAAACAAGCCATTATTTTTCCATTTCCAAAAAGTTGACCTTACGATCCTAGATGATTGTAAAGTGATTTATCATGTGTAACATGCTATATTTTTTTAAGGAATGACTTATGGATTAGGAGTGAACACTCAGTTAAAAATCCCCCGCCTCCCCCTTTTCCCAACAATTGCAAAACCTGATATATAAAAACTAAGAAGAGTTTACAATCCCTAAAAATTAGAGACACTTTTTGGAATTATCTCTCTCTACTTTTTTTCATTTTGCATTTCCATTTTATATATATACTTTTTTCTTAAATCAAAGATCGATTTTTCACTTTCCCTTCATCTCGTAAAAAAAAAAAAAAAAAGATAAAAGCCAAACAGTTCAACACAAAAATAAAATTTTAGATTTTATGTAAGGAAATAATTTAAAGCAAAAAAAAATTTAAGAAAATAAAATTTATTCACACACCACAAATGAATAAAAAAATTTTGTTATCCAAGTTTGGGAAATTCCACTAGTTCAACCCTAATAGCTCAGAATTTTATCAGAAAGAGATTTTGCTACACATGTTTTAAAAAATGGATATGCATGCTTGAAACATGTTAAATATGCAAATGACCTATGAATCCAAAAATTTTAAAGAGAATAACATTAAATTTTCAAGTGAACGTGAGGTGGGATATTTACCCGTGTCAATCAAGCCATTATTTTGCCCATTTAAAAAAAATAGACCTAATGATCATAGATGATTGTAAATTGATTTATCATGCGTAATGGGCTTTATTTTTGTCATGAATGACTTATGGATTGGGGGTCAACACTCTGTTAAAAATCCCCCGCCTCCCCCTTTTTTTGACGATTGAAGAACTTGATATAAAAAACTAAAAAGTGTTTACAATCCATAAAAATTATAGAAATTTTTTAGGATTATCTCTCTCTAAATTTGTGCATTGTGCGTTTCTATTTTAGATGTATACTTTTTTCTTAAATCAAAAGTTGAATTTTGTTTTTCCCTTCATCTTGTAAGCAAAAAAAAGAGATAAAAGGCAAATAGATCACAACAAAATGAAAATTTTAGAGTTGATGTATGGAAATAATTTAAAGCAATAAACAAATGTAAGTAAAGAAAATTTATTCACTCACCACAAATGAACTCATAAGTTTTGTTTTCCATGTTTGGAAAATTCCACTAGTTCAACCCTAATAGCTCAGAATTTTATAAGAAAGAGATTTTTTTACACATGTTTTAAAAAATGGATATGAGTGCTTCAGACATGTTAAAGATGCAAAAGACCTATGGATCCAAACATTTTAAAGAGAATAACATTAAATTCTCAAGTGAACGTGCGGTGGGATATTTACCCGAGTGAAACAAGCCATTATTTTACCTATTTAGCAAAAGCTGAACTAAAGATCATAGATGATTGTAACGTGATTTAACATGCAAAACGGGCTATATTTTTGTAAGGAATGACTTATGGATTGGGATTCAACACTCAGTTAAATATTCCCACGCACCCTTTTCTTGACGATTGTTGAACCTGATATATAAAAACTAAAAAGAGTTTACAATCCCAAAAAATTACCGACACTTTTGGAATTATCTCTCTCTACATTTGTGCATTGTGCATTTCCATTTGAGATATATACTCTTTTCTTAAATCAAAACCTGATTTTTCACTTTCTCTTCATCTCGTAAACAAAAAAAAAAAAGAGATAAAAGGCAATTAGATCACAACAAAATGAAAATTTTAGAATTTATTTATGGGAAGAATTTAAAGAAATAAACAAATGTAAGTAAAGAAATTTTAATCACACACCACAAATTGTCACAAAAGTTTTGTTATCCAAGTTTGGGAAATTCCACTAGCTCAACCCTATTTGCTCGGAAGTTTATAAGAATGAGATTTTTCTACACATATTTTAAAAAATGGATATGCATGCTTGAAACATGTTAAAGATGCAAATAACATATGGATCCAGGCCTTTTAACGAGAACAACATTAAATTCTCAAGTGAACGTGTGGTGGGATATTTACCCGAGTCAAACAAGCCATTATTTTGCCCATTTACAAAAAGTTGACCTAACGTTCATAGATGATTGTAAATTGATTTATCTGTTATGGTCCTTAGCCATGGATCTAGTAACTCGGCGAGTAAAATAAGGATCCAGCACTGTTAGAGGGTTTCTTAACACATTTTTGTGAAAAGAAACTATCTTTTACTTCTCTCACACGTTATAATTGAAAAGGAGTTTCCTTTTCTCAATTATAGATGCACCCATTCAATCAAGAGACTGTTTAAGGATCCAATTATAAACCCTACTTTATACCTCACGTCAATGAGTAGGGTTTCTGAATTCATGGAACTACCAATGATGTATGTAAAGAAGGCAATCTATAGCTCTTCTAAACTCGGAAAAGATAGATAAAAATATCTCTTAAAGACCTCCTTCAATCAGCAACTCGAAAACCCCTTTCTTGATGCTAAGGCTCGCGCAAAACTTCCTTCCCTCAATGCTGGTTCGTGGAAGAGATGGATAACTATTGAAGCTTGGAAGAGAAGGCTGATTCCTCTTCTTTTTCCTTCCAACATCTCCTCAAAGACTCCCCAATTGATGCAGCAAACCACCAAGGATAGTTCACGCCAAGAACCCTAGGATAGGGAACCTAGCAAGAACCTAATTACTCTATTTTACTCTAAATCCGAACTTACCTTATTTCTCATTCCCTACCCTTTAAATAGGGTCATTCACGCCAAGATAGGTTAGGGTTAGGTTTATAAATCCCAACTATAGCCCTACCTTCAAGTCTAATTACATAATCAATCAAATTCGAAATTAAAAGCAACATAAGTAATAAAATTAAAATTAGGTGACTTGGCGAGTCATTGTCTTCTCCTCAGAGTGACTCGATGTGCTATTGAGTCTATAACATCTGCCTCCCCTTGGAGAAAGAGCTTGTCCTCAAGCTTGTAAGCTGGATAGACCTGTTTGAAGGTCTCTAACAGCTCCCATGTCGCTGCCTCGGGGTCTGTAGCAGTCCACTGCATGAGGATGTCCCACTGGTCATTTGTCACATGCTCCCGTAACACCGCGTAGGGTGTCAGAATGACGTGGCCATTGTCCACTGGAGGAAGGAACGGTGGAGAAGAAGGGGCTGGCCCCTTGTGAGGTTTCAATAGTGAGACATGAAACACATCATGCAGTTTCATTGTGTCTGACAATTTTAATTGATAAGCCACCTGCCCGACGCGTCGAATAATGGCAAAGGGCCCAAAGTACTTGGGGGATAGCTTATGGCGCGCTGGCCCGACGAGAGAGTGCTATCAGTACTGCTAGAGACATAGCCACACATAGTCCCGAAACACATATGAGACATCCCGGTGGCCCTTGTTGTAAGTCGTAGTCATCCGGTCTTGAGCCTTTTGTAGCCGGTCTGTAAACGTCTTCAACACCTGATCTCGATCTATGAGTGCCTCATCAATGGCATCCACACGGGTGGTGCCTCTGGTATAAGAGAGAAGCCTCGGGGGGTCCCTCCCATAAAGAACCCGGAAAGGAAAGGACTGCAAGGCCAAGTGGAATGAAGTGTTATAACAGTATTCTGCCCAGGGTAGCCATTGAACCCACTATTTCGGTTGATCTCCCACTAAATACCGGAGATACATCTCGATGGTCTGATTAACCACCACGGTTTGGCCACAATTGCGGAATTCACACCTTGCAAACTTTGAGCCGTTCTAGTATGTAAATAAATTGCGAATATGGTCCAAGTAATAAATGCCCAAGTTTCCTTAGGGTCCCAATTCCAATAAGATCCCCATGCCTCATTAGCCTATACTACTCCGGAAAGAATACCTATGGTTAAAAAAGTAAATCCTAGACTAATAACACGATAACTCCAATGATCCAACCGTCGAGTAAATTAATACTTGTGATAGTTTCTAAATAAAAGAAAGTAGGTGCTTTGTAAAACACTTCCTTTTTCATTTAAGTATTGTATCCCATCAAAATAAAATTATCCAATTAGTAAATTTTTACTTTTATCAAGAATATCTATGTTTTTATCTAAGTGTAATGACTAAAAGAGCTACTAATAATAACGATTCGCATAAAAGAGTTGTCTGAGGGTGATATGCGGAGGAAAATTTCAGTTGCGTTCCACTCAGTCGAAACAGTTCCCTCCAGAAAGTACTCGTGAAAACCGCTTCCCAGTCACTCACAATAGATTCAGGAAGCCGTGTAAGCGTACAATATGCTCCAAGAAGGTGTGAGCCATGTGAGCTGCCATGTAGGGGTGAGCCATCGGGATAAAATGACCATACCTGGAGAAGCGATCAACCACCACAAACATAACAGACTTCCCGGCTGAGAGGGGCAGACCCTCCACGAAGTCCATTGAAATATCTGCCCATACCTGAGTAGGGAGAGCGAGAGGCTGGAGAAGACCTATAGGACTCAAATGATCTGATTTGTTCCCTTGACATACCTGACAATCGGAGACATATGTAGTAATGGAAGACTTCATAGCTGGCCAATAGAAATCCGCCCGAATACGCCACAACGTCTTCTGTAACCCCTCATGGGTAGAATCATGATAAGCTGAGAGAATGGCTGGAATCAACTTGGACGTGGTTAGAAGGTAAATCTGTTGCATATAGCAAATTAGTGAATCCTAAATGGACCACTTAGAATCCATCTCCCCATTGGAAATTTTGTGGCGCAGCTCTTGTAGTGCTGGAAGTGTGGCATGCGCATCACAGACCATGTCTAGAATGAGAAAACGCGGCTAGCTGATGGCATAGACGAGCTGCTGATGTTTAAAACATCTAGACAAGGCATCCACCGCCTTGTTTAATCGTCCGCATGATACTCCACTAAGAAATCAAAGCCCATCAACTTACTAATCCAATGCTGCTGTGGTGATGTTGTGAGACACTGCTCAAGTAAGAACTTGAGACTATAATGATCTGCGGATGAGAAAAGTACGTCCCCATAAATACGGCCACTAGTGTTGGACCTCCTTGGCCAACCCGATCAGCTCGCGTTTATATGCAGCCAATTTCTGATAACGAGAGGCCAACTATCGACTGAAATAAGCAGTGGGGTAGGAGTTTTGATGCAACATGGCCCCAGTGCCCCCACCAGAAGCATCACATTCTATCACAAACAAGTCATCAAATTTTGGAAGTTGTAGCACCGGTGTAGATGCAAGAGCATTCTTGAGTGCGTCAAATGCCATGGAAGCCTCCTCGTTCCACTGAAAGGAATTATTTTTAAGAAGGTTAGTCAAAGGTGCTGCCAACGGACCAAAACTCCAAATAAATTTCCAGTAATAGCCTGCCAGACCAAAGAATTCGCGTACTGTTGAGCAAGACTTAGGTTGTGGCTACTCACTAATGGCTTGAATCTTCTTGGGATCAACAGTGACCCCCTCATGGGAAATAATGTGGCCCAGGCATGAGATGCCCCAAAGGAGCATTTGGACTTCTTCAAATATAATTAGTGTGCTTGCAATAAATCAAATACAATTCTCAAATGTGCTAAGTGGTCATCTCAAGATTTTCTATATATGAGTATATCATAAAAAAACAAGTATGAATTTCTGAAGGTAAGAGCTAAATACCTCATTCATCAGCGCCTGGAAAGTAGAAGGAGAATTTGATAGCCCAAAAGGCATGACCACAAATTCAAAGTGGTCGTGATGTGTTCGGAATGTCGTCTTTTCAATATCTGCTGGATGCATGCGAATCTAATGATACCCAGACAGTAAGTCTAATTTTGTGAAGACCCATGATCCATGTAGCTCATCGAGGAGCTCCTCCACCACTAGAATGGGAAAATTGTCTTTCACTGTCAGCGAGTTCAACTCACGATAAACAACACAAAAGCGCCAAGTCCCATCAAGTTTCTTCACGAGCAGAACTGGTGAAGAGAAAGGGGACCTACTGCTGTGAATAAGGCCCTGTTGTAGCATCGCCTGAGGCTATCTTTCAATCTCATCTTTCTGGAGGTGAGGGTACAGATATGGATGAACAACTACCATATCTGACCCTGGTTTCAAACATATACGGTGATCACACTGTCTGAGCAGGGGGACCCCTGTAGGCTCACAGAAAAGGTCGGAGAACTCATCAATAAGACCATCAATCCTGCCTATTGAATTATCTGGGGCAGTCAGAGAATGAATGTGTTGTTGTGTTTCTGTTTGACTTCCTTGTAGGAGCAATTGGCTACCACGTAGGACAAAACTCATTGTCAATGCAGAAAAGTCCCACAAAATGGGTCCCAATATTTGTAACCATTTGATTCCCAACACCATTTGAAAACCAGCCAGAGGAATAACAAAAAACTCAGCATGAAACAAAGTAGTGCCAATAGTAAAATTTACCGCCTTGCTGATTCTGTAGCTAGGAACCTTCTCCCCATTGGCCACTGAGATTGTGGCTGTTGGATGGGGAAGAATCTGTAACTGCAGGTGTTGGACCACAGTCAAACTAAGAAAATTTTGGGTACTCCCCGAGTTCTCTAGGCCCATTAGATCCCAATTGAAGATCTGAGCTCTGACTTGCATGGTTTTGGGCGACTTTTGCCTAATAATTGCATGCAAGGAAATTTTCGGTGGTGCTTCCTCTATCATATCCTCTGTCACCTCGATATCATCATCTTCAACCATATCAATTAAAAACAATATTTTGCACTGATGACCAACCCAATATGGTTCATCATAGTTGTAACACAAATTTTTGGACCGCCTCTCCATCATCGCAGCACTTGTCAATTTTTTTATGTACTGAGGTGGATGACTGCTCGATTTTGTATCCCCTAGTAAAGTGGTGCTCAGAGTGTGTCTAGGAGGAGGTGTTGTGGTCCGAACCCCCTGAGGATAACTGCGTCTGCTATGCCAGGTGGTGGAAGTGGTCCTCTCCCCTGACCATGTGGGTCATCTATGCAGGGCCTTCTATCACAGTTCTAAAGCACAGGCTACATTCATCGCATGTGATAATGTAATCGGTGCTTAGAGCTCTACCTCAAACTTTAAATCCTCCATCAGGCCTGTTGTAAATAATGCACTTGCTGGTCCACTCGTACCATACTGTTTGCTCATGCTAAATTTTCCTGGAACAGTTTCTGGTATTGCTCCATGGAACCAGTTTGTCGTAACATAACCAAATCACCCAAGGGATTGCTGTACACTGGAGGACCAAAATGAAGAGAGCATAAATTCATAAATTCTTCCTACTCCACAACTGGTCTATCTGCCTCAACTTGCTGATACCAGAGTTGTGCTTCTCCCAGTAAGTGGAAAACAGCCATCCCCACTTTATCATACACTGGTACTCGTTGATGGGCAAAAAAAAATTTGCAGCGATATAGCCATACCAAAGGGTCTTCTGACCCATTATAAGTGGGAAATTCGAGTTTAGTGTACCTAGGTATTGTGCCTCCACCCTGGTGGAAGGGTCCCCCCGGGAAGAAGGGTCCTTGCTAGCCAGGTACAATGCCTCCCCCCTGGTTGGAGGGTCCCCCCAGGAGGAAGGGTCCTTGCTGGCTAGAGAAACTAGTGCGCCTCGTAGACTCTTCTCCCCCTCTGTTATATGAATGGTCCCCTCCTCTTTGCTTTGGAGTTGTGTTCCTTCCAGTAGTTTGACCAGTCTCCATGCTGTCCATTCTTCCATTCAAGGTCTCCACATCGATATCAACTTTAGAGAACCTCTCCTCCAATTTAGTAAATCTTTTCTCATTATCTGCATTGCCTTTGAGGATAGCTTGAAGCAATTCATGGCTACAGATATTTGCCAGGTTACCCTGCTTTGATACCAAGTTGTTATGGTCCCTAGCCATGGATCTAATAACTCGGTGAGTCAAATAAGGATCCAGCACTGTTAGAGGACACGTTTTTGTGAAAAGAAACTCTCTTTCATTTCCCTCACACGTTATAATTGAAAAGGAGTTTCCTTTTCTCAATTATAGATGCACCAATTCATTCAAGAGATTGTTTAAGGATCCAATTGCGAAACCCCACTTTATACCTCACATCAATGAGTAGGGTTACTGAATTCATGCAACTACCAATGCTGTATGTAAAGAAGGCAGTCTACAGCTCTTCTAAACTCGGAAAAGATAGATAAAAATACCTCTTGAAGACCTCCTTCAATCAACAACTCAAAAACCCCTTTCTTGATGCTAAGGCTTACACAAAACCTCCTTTCCTCACTGCTGGTTCATGGAAGAGATGGATAACTATTGCAGCTTGGAAGAGAAGGCTGATTCCTCTTCCTTTTCCTTCCAAGATCTCCTCAAAGACTCCCCAATGGATGCAGCAAACCACCAAGGATATTTCACGCCAAGAACCCTAGGATAGGGAACCTAGCAAGAAACTAATTACTCTATTTTACTCTAAATCCGAACTTACCTTATTTCTCATTCCTTACCTTTTAAATAGGCTCATTCACACCATGATAGGTTAGGGTTAGGCTTATAAATCCCACCTATACACCTACCTTCAAGTCTTATTACTTAATCAATCAAATTCGAAATTAAAAGCAACACAAGTAATAAAAGTAAAATTAGGTGACTTGGTGAGTCATTGTCTCCTCCTCTGAGTGACTCGGTGTGCTATTGAATCCATACCATTATCATGCATAACGGGCTATATTTTTTTAAGGAATGACTTATAGATTGAATGTCAACACTCAGTTAAAAATCCCCCGGCTCCCCCTTTTCCCGATGAAAGCAGAACTGGATATATAAAAACTAAAAAGAGTTTACAATCCCTAAAAATCACAGACACTTTTTGGAATTATCTCTCTCTACATTTGTACATTTTGCATTTCCATCTTAGATCTATACTTTTTTCTTAAATAAAAACTAGAGTCTTCACTTTCCCTTCATCTCGAAAACAAAAAAGAGACTAAAGGCAAATAGATCACAACAAAATGAAAATTTTAGAGTTTATGTATAGAAAGAATTTAAAGCAATAAACAAATGTAAGTAGAGATAATTTATTCACACACCACAAATGAACACAAAATTTTTGTTATCCAAGTTTGGGAAATTCAACTTGTTCAACCCTAATAGCTCGGAATTTTATAAGAAAGAGATTTTTCAACACAAGTTTTAAAACATGGATATGCATGCTTGAAACATGTTAAAGATGCTAATGACCTATGGATCCAAACCTTTTAAAGAGAATAACATTAAATTCCCAAGTTAACGTGTAGTGGGATATTTACCCGAATCAAACAAGCCATTATTTTGCCCATTTAAAAAAAGTTGACCTTACGATCATAGATTATTGTAAAGTGATTTATCATGAGTAATGGGCTATTTTTTTAAGGAATGACTTATGGATTGGGAGTCAACACTCAGTTAAAAATCCCTCGACTCCCCCTTTTCTTGACGATTGCAGAACCTGATATATAAAAAAAAAATAGTTTACAATCCCTATAAATTATAGAAAATTTTTGGAATAATCACTCTCTACATTTTTACATTGTGCATTTCTATTTTAGATGTATACTTTTTTCTTAAATCAAAACTTGAGTTTTCACTTTCCCTTCATCTCGTTAACAAAAAAAAAAGAGAGAAATGGAAAATAGATCACAACAAAATGAAAATTTTCGAATTTTGTTTGAAAAGAATTTAAAGCAATAAACAATTGTAAGTAAAGAAAATTTATTCACGCACCACAAATGAACACAAAGTTTTTGTTATCCAAGTTTGGGAAATACCATTAGTTCAACCCTAATAGCTCGAAATTTTATAAGAAAGAGATTTTTCTGCACATGTTTTAAGAAATGGATATGCATACTTGAAACATGTTAAAGATGCAAATGACCTATGGATCCAAACTTTTCAAAGAGAATAATATTAAATTCTTAAGTGAACGGAATGGGATATTTACCTGAGTGAAACAAACCATTATTTTGCCCATTTACAAAAAGCCGACCTGAAGATCATAGAATTAAAGTGATTTATCATGCGTAACGGGCTATATTTTTGTAAGGAATGACATATGGATTGGGAGTCTACACTCAATTAAAAATACCCCGCCACCCCTTTTTTTCGACAATTGCAAAACATGATATATAAAAACTAAAAAGAGTTTACAATCCCTAAAAATTACAGACACTTTTTGGAATTATCTCTCTCTACATTTTTACATTGTGTATTTCCATTTTAGATGTATACTTTTTTCTTAAATCAAAACATGAGTTTTCACTTCCCCTTCATCTCGTAAACAAAAAAAAGAGATAGAAGGCACATAGATCACAACAAAATGAAAATTTTAGAGTTTATGGAAGGAAAGATTTTAAAACAATCAACAAATGTAAATAAAGAAAATTTATTCACATCCACAAATGAACACAAAAGTTTTGTTATCCAAGTTTGGGAAATTCCACTAGTTCAACCCTAATAGCTCGAAATTTTATAAGAAAGAGATTTTTCTACACATGTTTTAAAAACTAGATATGCATGCTTGAAACATATTAAAGATGCAAATGACCAAATGATCCAAACCTTTTAAAGAGAATAACATTAAATTCTCAAATAAACGTGCGGTGGGATATTTACACGAGTCAAACAAGCCATTATTTTGCCCATTTAAAAAAAGCTGACCTAACGATCATAGATGATTGTAAAGTGATTTATCATGTGTAACGGGTTATATTTTTGCAAGGAATGACTTATGGATTGGGTGTCAACACTCAATTAAAAATCCCTCGCCTCCCCCTTTTGCCGTCGATTACAAAAACCGATATATAAAAAAAAAAGAGTTTACAATCTCTAAAAATTACAGACATTTTTTTGGAATTATCTCTCTCTACATTTGTGCATTGTGCATTTTGCATTTATATTTTAGAGGTACACTTTTTTCTTAAATCAAAACTTGAGTTTTCACTTTCCCTTCATCTCGTAAACAAAAAAAGAGATAGAAGGCAAATAGTTCACAACAAAATGAAAATTTGAGTTTATGTATGGAAAGAATTTAAAGCAATAAAAAAAATGTAAGTAAATAAAATTTATTGACACACTTCAAATGAACACAAAAGTTTTGTTGTCCAAGTTTAGGAAATTCCACTAGTTCAACCCTAATACCTCTGAATTTTATAAGAAAAAGATTTTTCTATACATGTTTTAAAAAATGGATATGCATCCTTGAAACATATTCAAGATGCAAATGACCTATGGATCCAAATCTTTTAAATAGAATAACATTAACTTCTCAAGTGAACGTGCAGTGGGATATTTACCTAAGTCAAACAAGCCATTATTTTGCCCATTTATAAAAAGCTGACTCAATGATCATAGGTGATTGTAAAGTGATTTATCATGCATAATGGGCTATATTTTTGTAAGGAATGACTTATGGATTGGGAGTCTACACTTAGTTAAAAATATCCCGCCACCCCCTTTTCCAGACGATTGCAAAACCTAATATATAAAAACTAAAATGAGTTTACAATCCTTAAAAATTACAAACACTTTTTGGGATTATCTCTCTCTACATTTTTGCAATGTGCATTTCCATTTTAGATGTATACTTTTTTTTTAAATATAAATTTGTGTTTTCACTTTTCCTACATCTCGTGATAAAAAAAGAGATAAAAGGCAAATAGAACACAACAAAATGAAAATTTTAGAGTTTATGTACAGAAAGAATTTAAAGGATTAACAAATGTAAATAATGAAACTTTATTCACACACCACAAATGAACACAAAATTTTTGTTTCCAAGTTTGGGAAATTCCACTAGTTCAACACTAATAGCTCGGAATTTTATAAGAAAGAGATTTTTCTACACGTGTTTTAAAAAATGGATATGCATGCTTGAAACATGTTAAAGATTCAAATGACCTATGGATCCAAACCTTTTAAAGAGAATAACAATAAATTCTCAAGTGAACGTGTGGATTGGGATTCAACAATCACTTAAAAATCTCCAAAAATTATAGACACTTTTTGGAATTATCTCTCTCTACATTTGTGTATTGTGCATTGTGCATTTAAATTTTAGATGAATACTTTTTTCTTAAATAAAAACTTGAGTTTTCACTTTCCCTTCATCTCGTAAACAAAAAAAAAGAGATAAAAGGCAAATAGATCATAACAAATTGAAAATTTTTTAGTTTATGTATGGAAAGAATTTAAAGCAATAAACAAATCTAAGTAAATAAAATTTATTCACACACCACAAAAGAACACAAAAGTTTTGTTATCCAAGTTTGGGAAATTTCACTAATTCAACCCTAATTCCTCGGAATTTTATAAGAAAAATATTTTTCTACACATGTTTTAAAAAATGGATATGCATGCTTGAAACATGTTAAAGATGCAAATGACCTATGGATCCAGACCTTTTAAAGAGAATAAAATTCAATTCTCAAGTGAACGTACAGTGGGACATTTACCAGAGACAAACAACCCATTATTTTGCCCATTTACAAAAAGCTGACCTAACGATCATAGATGATTGTGAAGTGATTTATCATGCGTAACTGGTTATATTTTTGTAAGGAGTGACTTAAGAATTGGGAGTCAACACTCAGATAAAAATCCCCCGCTTCCCCTTTTCCTGACGATTGCAGAACAATATATATAAAAACTAAAAAGATTTTACAATCCCTTAAAATTATTGATACTTTTTGGAATTATCTCTCTCTACATTTGTGCATTGTGCATTTCCAATTTAGATGTATACTTTTTTCTCAATTCAAAACTTGAGTTTTCACTTTCCCTTCATCTCGTAAACAAAAAGAGATAAAAAAAAAATAGATCACAACAAAATGAAAATTTTAGAGTTGATGTAGGGAAAGAATTTAAAGAAATAAACAAATGTAAGTAAAGAAAATTTATTCACGCACCACAAATTAACCTAAAAGTTTTGTTATCCATGTTTTGGAAAATCCACTAATTCAACCGTAAAAGCTTGGAATTTTATAATAAAGAGATTTTTCCACACATATTTTAAAAAATGGATATGCATGCTTGAAACTTGTTAAAGATTCAAATGACCTATGGATCCAAACCTCGTAAAGAGAATAACATTAAATTCTCAAGTGAACGTGCGGTGGGATATTTACCCAAGTCAAACAAGCCATTATTTTGCCTATTTACAAAAACGCTGACCTAACAATCATTGATGATTGTCAAGTGATTTATCATGCACAACGGGCTATATTTTTGTAAGGAATGACTTATGGATTCAGAGCCAACACTCTGTTAAAAATTCCCCGCTTCCCCCTTTTCCCGACGATTGCATAACTTGATATATAAAAACTAAAAAGAGTTTGCAACCCCTAAAAATTACAGACACTATTTTGAATTATCTCTCTCTACATTTTTGCATTGTGCATTGTGCATTTCAATTTTAGATGTATACTTTTTTCTAAAATCAAAACTTGAGTTTTCACTAATCCTTCATCACGTAAACAAAAAAAGAGAAAAAGGCAAATAGATCACAACAAAATGAAAATTTTAGAGTTTATATATGGAACGAATTTAAAGCAATAAAAAATGTAAGTAAAGAAAATTTATTCACACACCAAAAATGAACACAAAAGTTTTGTAATCCAAGTTTAGGAAATTCCACTAGTTCAACCCTAATTGCTCTGAATTTTATAAGAAAGAGATAATGCTACACATGTTTTAAAAACTGGATATGCATGCTTAAAATATGTTAAAGATGCAAATGACCTATGGATCCAAACCTTTTAAAGAGAATAACATTAAATTCTAAAGTGAACGTGCGGTGGGATTTTACCCAAGTCAAACAAACCATTATTTTGCCCATTTACAAAAAGCTAACCTAACGATCATAGATGATTGTAAAGTGTTTTATCATGTGTAATGGGCAGTATTTTTTTAAGGAATGACTTATGGAATGGGAGTCAACACTTTGTTAAAAATCCCCCGCCTCCCCCTTTTCCCGACGATTGCAGAACCAGAGATATAAAAACTAAAAAGAGTTTACAATCCCTAAAAATTATAGACACTTTTTGGAATTATCACTCTCTACATTTGTGCATTGTGCATTTGCATTTTAGATTTATAATTTTTTCTTAAATCAAAATTTGAGTTTTTACTTTCCCTTCATCTCGTAAACATAAAAAGAGATAAAAGGAAAATAGATCACAAAAAAATGAAAATTTGAGAGTTTATGTATGGAAAGAATTTAAAGCAATAAACAGATGTCAGTGAAGAAAATTTATTCACACACCACAAATGAACACAAAAGTTTTGTTATCCAAGTTTGGAAAATTCCACTAGTTCAAACCTAATTGCTTGGAATTTTATATGAAAGAGATTTTTCTACACATGTTTTAAAAAATGGACATGCATACTTGAAACATGTTAAAGGTGAAAATGACCTATGGATCCAAACCTTTTAAAGAGAATAACATTAAATTCTCAAGTGAACGTGCGGTGGGACATTTACCCAAGTCAAAGAAGCCATTATTTTGCCCATTTAAAAAAAGTTGACCTTACGATCATAGATGATTGTAAAGTTATATATAATGCGTAATGGGTTATATTTTTGTAAGGAATGACTTATGGATTGGGAGTCAACAATCAGTTAAAAATCCATCGCCTCCCCCTTTTCCCGATGATTGCCGAACCGGATATATAAAAACTAAAAAGAGTTTACAATCCCTAAAAATTACAGATACTTTTTATAATTATCGGTCTCTACATTTTTTCATTGTGCCTTTTAGATGTATACTTTTTTCTTAAATCAGAACTTGAGTTTTCACTTTCCCTTTATCTCGTAAACAAAAAAAAGAGATAAAAGGTAAATAGATCATAACAAAATGAAAAATTTAGAGTGTTTGTTTGGAAAGAATTTAAAGCAATAAAAAAATGTAAGAAAGTTAAATTTATTCACACACCACAAATGAATACAAAAGTTTTGTTTTCCAAGTTTTGGAAATTCCACTAGTTCAACCCTAATAGCTCCGAATTTTATAAGAAAGTGATTTTACTACACATGTTTTAAAAAAAGGATATGCATGCTAGAAATATTTTAAAGATGCAAATGACCTATGTATTCAAACCTTTTAAAGATAATAACTTTAAATTTTCAAGAGAACGTGCGGTGGGATATTTACCCGAGTCAAACAAGCCATTATTTTGCCCATTTACAAAAAGCTGACCTAACGATCATAGATGATTGTAAAGTGATTTATCATGTGAAACGGGGCTATATTTTTGTAAGGAATGAGTTATGGATGGGGAGTCAACACTGAGTTAAAAATCCCCTGCCTCCCCCTTTTCCCGACGATTGCTGAACCTGATATATAGAAACTAAAAAGAGTTTACAATCCCTAAAAATTAATGACACTTTTTAGAATTATCTCTCTCTACATTTGTGCATTGTGCATTTCCATTTTAGATCTATACTTTTTTCTTAAATCAAAACTTTAGTTTTCACTTTCCTTCATCTCGTAAACAAAAAAAAGAGATAGAAGGCAAATAGATCACAATAAAATGAATGTTTTAGAGTTTATGTATGGAAATAATTTGAAGCAATAAACGAATGTTAAGTAAATAAAATTTATTCACACACCACAAATGAACACAAAAGTTTTGTTATCCAAGTTTGGGAAATTCCACTAATTCAACCCTAATTCTGTTACGGTCCCTAGCCATGGATCTAGTAACTCGACGAGTTGAATATGAATCCAGCACTGTTTGAGGGTTTCTTATCACGTTTTTGTGAAAAAGAACTCTCTTATACTTCTCCTTTCACGTTAGGATTGAAAAGGATTTTCCTTTTCTCAATCATAGATGCAACAAGCAAGTTAAAGGACTGTTTAAGCACTCAGATATGAAACCCCTCTTTTATGATTCAAGACAAGAGGGTTTTACTTGTTGTAATGACTCAAGAACAACCCCTTTCCCTTTACTGAATTCATTCCCCTTGAAAAGGAGTTTCCTTTTCTTAATTATGAATGAACCCAGCTAGTCAAGGAAGCTCCTTGAGGCCCCAACATGGAACCCCCTTTCTTATGGCTCATGTCAAGGTAGGTTTCCAATTTTATGCAGCACTGGTTCCTTACGTAAAAGAGAAACATAAATCTAATCTTAATGCTTGGAATAAGATTAGCAAATACCTCTTGACATCAACACCAATCCAGCAACCAGAATTCGTCCTCCTTCCTGGTTAGCTCACGCCAACCCTTCTCCAAATACCTCTTGACGTCAACACCAATCCAGCAACCAGAATTTTCGTGAAAGAGATGACCTCTCTTGTAGCTCAAAAGAGAAAGGTAATTCCTCTTCCTTTTCCTTCCAAGATCTCCTCAAAGACTCCCCAATGGATGCAGCAAACCCCCAAGAGAGTTCACACCAAGAACCCTAGTATAGAGAGACTAGAAGGAACCTAAATTACCCTAGATTATGCTAATTCCAAACTTGCTTTATTTCTTCATCCTTACCCCTTAAATAGGGTAATTAACATCAACATAGGTTAGGGTTATAAAACCCAATTCTACCCCTACCTTTAAGTCTTATTACAAATCAATAAAATTCTAAATTAAAAGCAACATGAATAATAAAAGTAAAGTAGATGACTCAGTCTTATTGAGTCCATAACAAATTCCTCGGAATTTTATAAGAAAGGGATTTTTCTACACATGTTTTAAAAATTGGATATGCATGCTTGAAATATGTTAAAGATGCAAATGACCTATGGATCCAAACCTTTTAAAGAGAATAAAATTCAATTATCAAGTGAACATACGGTGGGATATTTACCAGAGACAAACAAGCCATTACTTTGCCCATTTACAAAAAGTTGACCTAACGATCATAGACGATTGTAAAGTGATTTATCATGCATAACTGGCTATATTTTTTTAAGGAATGACTTGAGGATTTGGAGTCAATACTCAGATAAAAATCCCCTGCCTCCCCCTTTTCCCCACGATTGCAGAACAATATATATAAAAACTAAAAAGAGTTTACAATCCCTTAAAATTATTGATACTATATGGAATTGTCTCTCTCTACATTCGTGCATTGTGCATTTCCAATTTAGATGTATACTTTTTTCTCAATTCAAAATTTGAGTTTTCACTTTTCCTTCATCTTGTAAACAAAAAAGAGAGAAAAAGCAAATAGATCACAACAAAATGAAAATTTTAGAGTTGATGTAGGGAAAGAATTTAAAGAAATAAACAAAAGTAAGTAAAGAAAATTTATTCACACACCACAAATGAACCCAAAAGTTTTGTTATCCATGTTTTGGAAATTCCACTAGTTCAACCGTAAAAGCTTGGAATTTTATAATAAAGAGATTTTTTCACACATATTTTAAAAAATGGATATGCATGCTTGAAACTTGTTAAAGATTCAAATGACCTATGGATCCAAACCTCGTAAAGAGAATAACATTAAATTCTCAAGTGAACGTGCTGTGGGATATTTACCCGAGTCAAACAAGCCATTATTTTGCCCATTTACAAAAATGTTGACCTAACGATCATTGATGATTGTCAAGTGATTTATCATGCGTAAGGGGCTATATTTTTTTAAGGAATGACTTATGGATTCGGAGCCAACACTCAGTTAAAGATTCCCCGCTTCCCCCTTTTCCCGACGATTGCATAACCTAATATATAAAAACTAAAAGGAGTTTGCAATCCCTAAAAATTATAGACACTATTTTGAATTATCTCTCTCTACATTTTTGCATTGTGCATTTCAATTTTGGATGTATACTATTTTCTGAAATCAAAACTTGAGTTTTCACTAATCCTTCATCACGTAAACAAAAAAAGTGAAAAAAGGCAAATAGATCACAACAAAAGGAAATTTTTAGAGTTTATATATGGAACGAATTTAAAGCAATAAAAAAATGTAAGTAAAGAAAATTTATTCACACATCTCCTTTCAAGTTGTCATAGGTGTCTACTTGAAAGGATGAGATGACAATGATAATAAGGGTATAAACAACATGTGTTCAAGATCATCTTCTTTTTTGCATTGAACCACAAGAATCAAGGAAATTTTTTCTTCCCTCGCATCGAAACTTGAGCAAGTTCCTCACCTTCACCAATGCCTCCTTTAACATGACCAAGCTTTCAATGGCATCTTCAAACTTGATGACACCAACATTCTAAAAACTCAATGAGGATCTTCTTAATTATCATCTGATAGCAGCCTCTCTTGAAGAATCTCTCGAGACAAAATTGTAATTTATATAGAAATTTCCAAGATTCCCTCCTTTGATTTTGTAATATTTCCTTGATTGATTTAATTAGGGAGCCTAATTTATTGATAAGTTTCTCCTAAAAATGTAATGAAAAGAGTATAAATAGGGGTCTTGGTTGAAAGAAAAATCAATCAAGCCTATTCCCAAATCTCTTGCTCTCCTCTCTCTCCCCAAAAATTTGTCCTCACTCTTCTCTCTCCCTTTCTCTCCTTCTTTACTTTGTCCCTCTCTCCTCCTTTCCTAAAAGCCTTCTGTTATGAACTCGATAACGAGCCGGGTAACTCAATGGCACCGTGAGTGAGTCAATGGTTACTGCATATTTTAATTATATTTATGTTTTTATGCTATTTCGGTTTAAATATACCTCAGGCGCATTTTTATAATTTTCACCCTAAACTCATGTTGGCGTGAACTATCTGTGAGGCAAAATGGAAATGAATCGTCAAGACTCATTTTATCTCCAAACAGGATCTGAGGTCTCCTTCTAGAGCTCAGGATCGGGAGTTCCCCTTGAGCTCTAGTTATCCCTTCATAATCCTATCTCATTGTCTTAAATCATAAGGTTTCCCACAGATCTAAGCACTGAACAGCAGCCGAAGCTTCTCTGGTTTTAGCTGCTGTTGTTCGTGGTGTTTCACGGCAGAAACCAGGCTCAGGAAGACGAAGCGACACTCGGGGAGCTGCAGCTGAGGTGATCGGAGAAAAGCCGGTAGGTTGCTTCCTACAACAGGGCAGAAGTGTAGTTGTGTGTTGAGAAGGTCCCCAAGCACGACGACAACAGAGGAGTGCTGTCGGATTTCCGCCAGAACAGCAGGGCTCTGTTCAGACGTTGAGCCACCGGCGGCCCTTTGCTGTCCGGCCACCGAGCACGACCACGGTGGAGTTCCCTTTTCCCGGTGATGGCAGTGAGGTAGCCATCCGATCAGGCCAACCTCCAGAGATCTGCCCCGTCCATATCGACGAGCTACGGTGATAACAAAGTTTATTGTTTCATTCTGCAACAGCAGCAAGCAGCTGTCCCTACCTCCCCAGATCTGTGGGCCCTCTTTCAGACACTGTTGCTGTCCAGATCCTGTCCAGATCTGTGGGCCAGACCAGTCCAGATCTGTGGGGCCTCTCTCTCTCAGACACTATGCTGTCCAGATCCAGCTCAGCCCAGATCTGTGGGCCGTCTCTCTCTGGCAATGTTGCTGTCCAGATCCAGTCCAGATCTGTGGGCCACACCAGTCTAGATCTGTGGGTCTACTCCATCTGGATCCATCCGTCCCTCGCTGAGTTACTCGATCCATGACTCGGGACCCTAACATTTTGGTATCAGATCAGGGTAACATGGGGGATCCGTCCCACAGTAAAGAACAAAGAAACCTTGCCAGAGAACTGCAGACAGAAAATTAAGCTCGAATGACAAAGATGATGGAACAAATCAATAGTAGAGTTTCTAAGATTGTGGCGGACCCTTGACACTACACGAAGAATGGAAGAACACTCTTATAGCAGAGGGGGAGAGCAATATTTTGGGCGCAATGGCCATCTGGCACATGGTAGAGGGTCAGTACCCAAGTACACAAAAATTGATTTTACCACCTACACTGGATCAGTCGACCCCTTAATTTGGCTACACAGATGCGAAATTTTTTGCCCACCAAGGCACATCTGACATGGACAGGGTGAGTTTAGCTGTCTTCCACTTGCTGGATGAAGCTCAACTCTGGTTCCATTAAGTGGAATTGGATCACTTAGTCATTGATTGGGAAGAGTTTAAAAAGCTATGCACGATATGGTTCGGACTGCCAGCTTACAACAACCCTTTGGGGGACTAGGTCTTGTTACGACAAACCGAATTAGTGGTAGCATAACAGACTCAATTTCAGGAAAAATTAGTGCGATCACGCCACCTAGTTCGACGAGACCAGCATGTAAATTTGTTTACAACAGGGCTTACTAATTCCTTGGAACTGGAGGTGGAACTCCATGCGCCTACTGATTAGGGGCGACCGATGAATTTAGCTCGGACAATGGAAGCAAAACAACATATTCAACATAAGAGGAAGGGCTGGCAAGGGGGAGTATTAGTGCCCCAGGATTGCAAGCCTGTAATGAGTTGGTTGTAAATTGATTAACGTGATTGTAGGAAATGGATTGTTTCCTTGATCCTGTAATTTTATTCCTTTGATTTTTGGATCTAAATTGATCCTAAAATCAGCATGTAATGTATTATAAATTGCCTCTATCTCGAAGAAGAATACATCATCGAAAAATCATTCTTTAAATCTCTGTTATTGTTTTCGGTTTCTCTGTTTCACATGGTATCAGAGCGGGAAAATTATCCTCTCTTTTTCGTCGCCGAAAGTCGGAGCGAAGTGCTCCCGCAGTTGCCGAAGGTGGAAGCCGGAAAAAAAATCATCATGGGGTTGCAGAACTCTATTTTTTTTGCAACTTCGTATTCCGGCGATGGCGTAGCCAAAAGAACGTCGTCGCCGACCGACAACGACCATCGAAGACCAAAGACGACCACTGACGACCTTACCCCCTGCCTGTTATTGCCGTCGATCATCGCTGTCACCGAGGGAAGCCGACTTGCAGAAAGAGAAAAGAGTTCTGCAATGACGGTCCTGTAGGCGAAACCACGTCGCTGACGAGTACCGACGATTGCAGACGAGCGCCGACGACGGCACCACCACCCCGTTGTCGAAGGAAGCCGAAGCTCCGTTGCCGCTGCCGAAGAAGAAAGGTGATTTTTTTTTTTTTTTTGAAACTTAGGAACTACTATTCCTTTATTTTTTTCTGCAGACCGAACCGACCCAAACCGGTGGGTCAATCGAATCGGACTGAATCGGACCAGATTGTACCAAACCGAACCAGATTGAACAGAACCGAACCGGATTAGACAAGACCAGACCAAATTTCCAAATCGATGGCCACCGCTACAGGCACATCCACCAAACTTATCCCATCACCACAGATTATAGTCCACCAAGACAATTCTGCATTTCCAACTGGAATCATCCTCAATGAGACCAATTATTCATTATGGTCCCAACTCATGGAGATGCGAATTGGCGCACGCAACAATGTTGGATACCTCATCGGCGAAACAAAAAAACCAGCATCTGGTGATGTCCATCTTGGAGCATGGATTACTGAAAATCAAATAGTCAAAAGTTGGCTTATTGACTCCATGAGTCCATTGCTAATGCAACGATTTATTCACCTCTCCACTGCCAAGGAGATATGGGAAGCAATATCAAAAACGTTCTATGATAGATGAAACTTGTATATTTGAGCTGAACCAGAGATCTTTTTCTACCAAACAAAATGGTAGATCGTTATCCACGTACTACAATGAACTGGTTACTATTTTCTAGGAGATTGATCATAGGACTATATCTTATGAAGGAACAGTAGAAGGGCTAATCCAGTTGCACTCTGTAATGGCTAGGCTTCGGGTTCATATTTTCTTTAGTGGGCTTGACTCCGAGTTTGATCAAGTTCGTGAAGAAATTTTGCTAAAAAACCCCAAACTTGATTTAGAGAGTACATATGCATATGTCAGACACGAATATCAATAGAGACAGACAATGGGGAGCTATCGTCTAGTCTCAGAGAACTCGACGATGTTGGTCAACCAAAACCGACAAGGATCATCAAGCAGTTGAAATCCTCAATCCTCTGGAAAAGGTAACAACTGTGTATATACTCACTGCGGAGAAAAAGTACATTCACAACAATGATGTTATGAGATTATTTGCTATCCAGAGTGGTGGGATTTCTCAAAAAAACCCCGTAAAAAGATTGCTGGGAAAGCTATGGTGACATCCATGGAAGATAATCAGGAGCTACCTACGACAAACATTGCCCATTCAGGTATTCTCGATAATCCATCAGTATTCTCTGTACATTCTAAGAATAGACCTTGGATTATTGATACAGGTGCATTCGATCACATGACAAGGGATCCCAGTCAGTTACAATCCATTCTACCTTCTCCACAATCTGTTATTTCAATAGCCAACAGTAGTACCTTTCCTATTACTGGGGAAGGATTGGTTATATTATCTAATAATCTTACATTAGACATTGTACTTGTGGTTCCCTCTCTTGAATATAATCTTTTGCCTGTTAGCCAAATTACTTCCACTCTTGCTTGTACTGTAACTTTTTGGCCCTCATTTTGTGTCTTTCAGGACATTCTAACGCGGAAGATTCTTGGTTATGGTGTTAGACGGGGCAAACTCTACTATTTGGAGTTGACAGAGAATGGGGGATCGAAAATCATTCAGACAAATCAAGCTAACAGTGAAGATAATGCTCAAACAATTGTATGGTTATGGCACCGACGATTAGGCCACCTTTCCTTTGGTTATCTTAAGAAATTGCGACCTCAAATTTTTTCAGGTTTGAATGATGTGCATTTTCATTGTGAAACATGTGAATTGGCTAAGAGCCACCGTATTGCTTATTTACCGAGTTTGAATAAAAGTTTTGAACCTTTTGAGGTTATTCATTCCGATGTTTGGGGTCCAGCTAAGGTTTCCTCTATTTCTAGAGCTTGTTACTTTGTGACATTTATTGATGAATGCACTAAAATGACTTGGGTATCTCTGCTTATACAAAAGAGTGATGTGTGTCTAGCATTTCAGAAATTCCATACAATGATACATATTCAATACCAAAAGCAGATTTGTGTTTTGCAATCTCACAATGGTAGTGAGTTTCTTAATGCTTCTTTCGAAAATTTTCTGACCAATCATGGAATTTGTCATCAGACCTCTTGTACCTATACTCCCCAACAAAATGGATTGGTAGAAAGAAAGAATAGACAAATTTTGGAAGTAGTGCATGCCTCTCTCTTTGGCATGAACATGCCTCGATTTTATTGGGGCGAAGCAGTCAAATCTGCTGCCTACCTCATCAATCGAACACCTTCTAGAGTACTAGATTTTCAAACTCGTCTACGCAAGCTGCAATCCCTAATTTCAATTCCCCATCTTTCGAATCTTGAACCCCGAATTTTTGGGTGTACCGCATATGTTCATATCCCAAAGATCTTTCAAAATAAACTTGATCCATGTGCCAAGCGATGTGTATTTTTTGGCTACTCTAAATTTTAAAAAGGATATCGGTGTTATGATCCACACACCAACAAGCTCCATGTGACTCTAGATGTCTCCTTCCATGAATCAGTACCTTATTATTCAGGGGGAGTTTCTTGAACATCTCTACAGGGGGAGAGTTCAAGTGAAGAGAATGTTCCACAAGAAAATAACGGAGGTATTGAGTTTATTGAGTTACAAGCGCTGCATGAATTTTTCAAGTGTCATGATGTGCAACAAGACTGTGATTCAGTAATTTCTCTTGAAGAACCCCCAGAGTTGCCCCCGTCTGCACCAACAACTGAAGAATCAACCCGGAATGTTCCTCCTCAAGTAAATAAGAATCTTGTGTTTGATGAGTCTAATGAAACATGTCTTACTACAGAAAATATACCCCCTAGATATCCACAAAGATTGAATAGGGGAGTTCCAAAAAACCTGTATGAACCTGATCTTGAAGCCAAGACCAAATACTCAATGAATGACTATGTGTCCTCCCATAGGTTGACTAAATCATATGCATTTACTGTTGATCAATTATCCAGGGTTTCTATTCCTAGTAATGTGCATGATATATTAGTTGATCCAAAATGGAAAAAAGGTGATGAACGAAGAGATGGAGGCTCTACAAAAAAATGCAACTTGGGAACTTGTTCCCCAACCTAAAGAAGTAAAAACAATTGCATGTCGATGGGTGTTCACATTGAAACTCAAACAGAATGGAAGTATTGACAGATATAAAGCTCGGCTAGTTGCAAAGGGATATACACAAAGGTATGGGATAGACTATCAAGATACTTTTACACCAGTAGCTAAGATAAATACAATTCACATTCTTATATCTATAGCAGCAAATTGAGACTAGCCCCTGCAACAATTTGACATTAAAAATGCCTTCCTCAATGGAGACTTAGAAGAAGAAGTCTACATGGAGCTACCACCCGGCATAAAAAGTAGTTCTTTGTGTCAAGGTGACGTCTGTAAATTGAAGAAGTCATTGTATGGGCTGAAACATTCACCTAGGGCATGGTTTTGGAGATTCTTGGCTACAATGAAGGAGTTTGGTTATAAACAAAGTAACTCAGATCATACTTTGTTTATAAAACACAAAGAAGGAAAGGTAACAGCGTTAATTGTTTATGTTGATGATATGGTCGTGACAGGAGATGACCCAGGTGAAATGCAAGCTTTACAGGAGTATTTAGCCACTAAATTCGAAATGAAGGATCTCAGACAGCTTAAATATATTTTGGGAATTGAGGTTGCAAGATCAAAACATGGAGTTTTCCTTTCGCAGCGAAAATATGTGTTGGATCTTCTAGCCGAAACAGGAATACTTGACAGTAAACAAATAGAGGCACCCATGGAAATGCATCATAAACTCGGAATTCTTCCAGATCAAATCCCAGCAGACAAAGGGCGTTATCAGTGATTAGTTGGAAGATTAATCTACCTATCACACACAAGGCTCGATGTAGCATATGCAGTAAGCGTTGTGAGTCAGTTCATGTATGCACCAAGTGAAGAACATATGGAAGCAGTCTATCGGATCTTGAGATACTTACAGAATGCTCCATGAAAAGGTTTGTTATTCTCAAAAAATGGTATTTTTAATATTGAAGGATATACAGATTCTGATTGGATAGGTGATCAGACAACCAAAAGATCTACGTCGGGTTACTTTACTTTTGTGGAAGGGAATCTGGTCACTTGGAAAAGCAAAAAACAGAAGGTAGTATCAAGATCAAGTGTTGAAGCTGAATTTTGAGGCATGACTCATGGTTAAACTGAGGGACTTAGGGATTGAATACGCCAAACTGATGAATCTTCACTGTGATAACAAGGCAGCCATTGCAATTGCACAGAATCCGGTTCAACATAATCGCACTAAACATGTTGAAATTGATCATCATTTCATCAAGGAGAACCTCGATGCAAAGATCATACAATTTCGCTTCATTCAATCTGAGAGTCAGCTAGCTGATAAGTTCACGAAGGTAGTATCAGGGAAGGCATTTCATGGTATAATTGACAAGTTGGGCATGATCGATATCTATGCACCAACTTGAGGGGGAGTGTTTGTAAGTCTGTAATGAGCTAGTTGTAAATTGATTAATGTGATTGTAGGAAATGGATTATTTCCTTGATCCTGTAATTTTATTCCTTGATTTTAGGATCTAAATTGATCCTAAAATCAACATGTAATGTATTATAAATTTCCTCCATCTCGGAGAAGAATACATCATCGGAAAATCATTCTTTGAATCTCTATTATTCTTTTCGGTTTCTCTGTTTCACAGAGGTGGAACTCCATGCTCCTACTGATTTGGGGCGAGCGACGAATTTAGCTCGGACAATGGAAGCAAAAAAGCAGATTCAGCATAAGAGGAAGGGCTGGCAAGGGGGAGTATCAGTGCCCCAGGGTGGCAAGAGGGGAGGACTTATTAGCCTCCGGTGACAGGGCCACTAGTGCCACCACCCAAATCTATGCCTGGACATCCTGTGACAGCATCCCCTAAAAGCAGCAACCCCCCACCCCCATATATCAGAAAACTAGCAGGGTTGGAAATGGCTGACAGATGACCAAAGAACCTCTGCTATAATTGTGACGAACCTTACTGAGTGGGCCACCAATATAAACGATTGTTTTGGTTAGAATTGGAAGCATGAACTGAGGAAGAGGAACTACCAACAGATACTCTAGAGGAGGTCGAACCAGAAATTTCCTTACATGCCATTACCGGACTAAAGTTGGCTAACACCATGCAAGTCAGAGCCAAGGTTATTGACCAGGAACTAGTGGGATTAGTAGACTCAGGCAGCACACATAACATCCTCAGCATGACCGCTGTGAAACACCCCCGAGTTGGGATCCAACGTCACCCCATTGCCACAGTTTGAGTCGCCAATGGTGAGAAGGTTCCGAGCTACGGGGTCAGCCAAGAGGTACACTTTTCCATTTGTAACACTTCCTTTACCACTACATTTTTGTCATCCCTCTCTCCGAATTTGATATGGTGCTCGGGGTTAAATGGTTGCAAACTTTAGGCCCTATTTTGTGGGACTTCTCAACGTTAACAATGAGTTTTGTATCGGAAGGCCACCTAGTACTGTGAAGGGGCAGTCATGCTACCGTCGGGCCCCCTATCCATCTCTCTTGACAACATCAATTCAGCAGAAGGCATCACAGTGGACCCATCACAACTTGCAGTAATCACCACCTGGCCTCCACAACACACCATTTTGCCTTTACTAGGATTTTTGGGGCTATCGGGCTATTATAAAAAAATTATACAGAATTACGGTCCACTGACCAGTCCATTTATCAATCTTCTCTAACGCCATGCCTTCATCTGGGCGGATGCAGCCACGAAATCCTTCATGGCCCTCATGCAGGCTTTCGTTTCCACTCTAGCCCTACAATTACCGGACTTGATGCTCTATTTATCAAGCTTGAGAACAAACTCTTTCTCCGGGGGGAGAGTGATGTTATGAACTTGATAGCGAGCCAGGTAACTTAGTGGCACTGTGGGTACTGCAACTTTTAATTACATTTATGTTTTTATGCTATTGTGGTTTAAATATGCCTCTGAGGTATTTTTGTAATTTTCGCACTAATTCATGTTGGCGTTAACTATTTGTAAGGCAGAAATGGAAATGAATCGTCAAGACTCATTTTATCTCCAAACAGGATCTGAGGTCTCCTTCTAGTGCTCAGGGTCGGGAGTTCCCCTTGAGCTCTAGTTATCCCCCCATAATCCTATCTCATTGTGTTAAATCATAAGGTTTCCTATCGATCTAAGCACTGAACAGAAGCCGAAGCTTCTCTGGTTTTAGTTGCAGCTGTTCGTGGTGTTTCATGGCAGAAACCAGGCTCGGGAAGACGAAGCGACATCTCGGGGAGCTGCTGCTGAGGTGGTCCGAGAAAAGCGGTAGGTAGCTTCCTACAGCAGGGCAGAAGTGTAGTTGTATGTTGAGAAGGTCCCTGAGCACGACGACAGCAGAGGAGTGCTGTCGGATTTCCACCAGAACAGCAGGGCTCTGTTCAGACATTGAGTCACTGGCGGCCCCTTGCTGTCCGGCCACCGAGCACGACCAAGGTGGAATTCCCGTTTCCCAGTGACGGCAGCAAGGTAGCCATCCGATCCGGCCAACCTCCAGCGAGCTGCCCTGTCCATATCGACGAGCTACGGTGATAACAAAATTTCACGTTTTATTAAGCGATAGCAGCAAGCGGCTGTCACTACCTGCCTAGATCTGTGGGCCATACCAGTCCAGATCTGTGGGCCCTCTCTCTCTCTGACACTGTTGATGTCCAGATCCAGTCCATATCTGTGGGCCCACTCCCTCACAGCACTGGATCCATACGTCCCTCGCCGTGATATCACGATCCATGACTCGGGACCCTAACACTTTCTTGCTTCCTTCTTCCAAAATCCCCATGTGGTCCCTTTTGCCCCTCAAGAGCCCCTAGCCTACTCTCATTGTCCCCTTCATCATCCAATCAAGCCTCCATTCATACACAAATTCCAACCCTAGTTCCCTTATTAAAAGCTGAAAAGTTAGGAACTTGAAGAAGTTTCTAAAAAAAAGGTATGAGAGTAGGACCTTTCCTTCATCAACATTGTTATACATGAAGAATGGAGCTCCAATTACAAGGGTGGTTGCAGCCCAAGAGTCCAACCATGAAAACTCGAGTGATGAAATCTCAATTTTGAAAAATACAAAAATTGACCATCATGTATCATTACTTTTTAGATGAGAGAATTGGAAGACCTTCTTCCCCTCCTCAACAAGCTATAGATCATTAAGCTTCAACCAAACCTATTTTTGGTAAGTTATCTTCCGTTCTACCACCAATCCTTCTTACCCATTCTCTTTGAAATAGTCCCCTTTATCACAACTCTTCTACCTTTCATCATCCTCCCCATTACATGACCACTCCAACCACACCCTTACCCTCTTACGCCAGACACTATATCCCACTTCCTAGCTCTTGACCACCCTCATGCTATACAATCTATGTCCCATAAACACTTCACCCATTTCCCCAACTTACCTTCCTTTGACCACAACTCTCCTACACGTGAAACAATGAATACTAGAGGAGGATCCATACAAGCCTACAATGTTAGGAATTAGATGCTCTAATTCTATTGGAAGATAAGTTCAAGCCCACACGACCAAGGAAGGCCCACAAGATGGGCCCAAACCCATAAGAAATATGACCCATAATGAATACCATGAGCTGACATCCTTATCACATCAGTTGGAAGATCAAGGACTCACAAAAGTATCTTATATTATGGTCATGTCAAATAAGAGTTTTAGTTTGAGTTATATTTGTCTTTTATCTATATTGAGTTATTTAATTATGTTAGGACTTATCTTTAAGTATTAGAGTTTGGGTGTAATTGGGATAAAGGTAGTTTTATTGTAATTGGACTATACTATCTTCCTCTATTATAAATAGAGGTTCATGTACTCTGATTACAACAAGTTATTGAAGGTAATGAAGTATTTCACTTTTCCATAAATTCAACATGGTATTAGAGTAGGTTCTATGATTTGAATTGGTCAACTCATGGAGGTAATGTGATCCTTTTCTCTAAACCCTGAACCCTAAGTCTAGGTTCGTAGTTATTTTTTTTTTAGTCCCTATACTTATAGTTTTCTTTGCATTGTTTTTCCTCCATACATATTTTTTTCATATTACAGATTATATATTGACGGAAATATATTTGAGTCTACTTTCCAAAGAAAAATGATTTTTTCCAATCGGAGTTATCTACAGAGAGATATTGATATTTGAATGAGCAAAGGTCAGATTGCAAAAAGGTTCGAGCAGCAGCAGCAATCTTTAGATTCCGAGGTATTTTTTGCTATCAAGAACTAGACTTTAAATGGAGAAATATATATCAAAATAAATATATGTAATTCTATTATTTTACCTATTCAAACAATTTTTTACTGAGTTATCTACAAAGAGAAATTGATATTTAAAGTAGCAAAGGTCAGATTGAAAAAGAGGTTCAAGTGGTAGCAAAAAACCTCAACTTTTGAGGTATTTTATGCTATGAATAAAGAGATTTTATATGAAGAATTATAAATCAAAAGAAAGATACGTAAGTCTAGTTTTTTACCTATTTAACTAATTCTTGCTATGATTTTTTTATAAGGAGATATTGTTCTTGGAAGTATCAATGGTCATTCAGGAAAAAAATGAGAAACAATACTTAGTTCGGCCAGATGACAGAGACAGAAATCTATCAGATTATTTATCTTCTGATAATTATATTTTATGGAGAGAAGTTGTACTTGGATGAAATTTATTTAACTCTAATTTCATAATGAGAAAATTTCATGTTAATATGATCTATATTTAAAGAAATATTCTCATTGGAAGAATCAAAGGTCATGTTGGTATTCTATTACATTGACAATCTGAATTTAAGCCAATTGTTTTGCGTCACTTTTTGAGTTGATATATCAAGAAAATATCTCACTTCTCCTTGGTTTGAGGACTTATTTATATATCTCTTTTATTTGGGCTTAGTGCGACATCTATGATATTTGGTTCAAGCTGGGATCACTACCATTACTTCCAAGCTTGAGGGGGAGAAGTAGAAGTACAAGAAAGGGGTATTTTATTCCTTATGTTGTGGATAAGTTTATGTGACCAAAATATTCAAGAAAGGGGTGCACAAAAGATGAAGCTTGTGCATTTAAGAAGAAATTTTTATATCGGATTATTTCATGGGTTCTTTTACAAAGTTTATAATTTGGTTTGTGTTATATGTGTTGGAAGATGGTCGTATTATATACAACTACTGCTATTATGTCTCTTTGGGGACATTATTATTGAAGAAGAGGTGGCCTCATATCATCATTTATTTTACCCCGTAAAAAAAAATCACGGTTGGGAAACCATGATGGAGGATACCCTATCAAAAAATATCACGGTTGGGAAACCATGATGGAGGATACCCTGTCAAAAAAAAATCACGATTGGGAAACCATGACGGAGGATACCCTGTCAAAAAATATCATGGTTGGGAAACCATGACGGAGGAACTTATTATTACATATATGTTATCCCCCCTATAAGCGTTTTTATGACTCCTACCATTTGAGAGTCGTTGTCCTATGGAGGGACATGGTAGTGGACACTTCAGAGTAATGCCGATAGACACACTACCGATAGAAGATGGAGTGTTCCCTACATCCAGCATTAGGACTGGAGTATGAAGCAATGGCCTACCGGCTAGGAGTGATTTTTACTCTCACGTATATTATTCCAATAGGTCCTCATGGAAGGATTCAACAACGTGAGGGGGAATGTTGGAAGATGAAGGTATATTGGAAGATGTGATATTTTATACAAAAATATTCTATACATTATTTGCAATAAGTTGGGAGTTCATGTTGTTCTCTCACCTAGCTTGAGGGGAAGTGTTGGAATATAAGCTCAAGTCCACATGACCAAGGAAGACCGACATATGAAAGATTATTATAAGATGGGCCACACGACCAAGGAAGGCCTACTAGATGGGCCCAAGCCCATAAGAAGTAGGACCCACAATGATTACCATGAGCTAGCACCCTTATCACATCAGTTGGAAGATCAAGAAGGACTCACAAAAGTATCTTATATTATGGTCATGTCAAAGAAAAGTTTTAATTTGAGTTATGTTTGTCTTTTACCTATATTGAGTTATTTAATTATGTTAGGACTTATCTTTAAGTGTTAGAGTTTGGGTGTAATTGGGACAAGGGTAGTTTTATTGTAATTGGACTCCACTACCTTCCTCTATTATAAATAGAGGTTCATGTACTCTGATTACAACAAGTTATTGAAGTCAATGAAGTATTTCTCTTTTCCATAAATTCAACAATTTCAAAACTAACAAAAGCAATAATAATAAACGTGGAAGAAAAAAAATTAAGCAATGAAAAATAACAACAAGATTTATATAAGTTCGCCTCAAGGTGAGACTATGTCCTGTCTTCCGTTGTAGGAGTAATCCACTATGAAGTTGAAATAGTTTACAAAGAGAAACCACACACACTTACAAGTGATTTTTCTCTAACCTCTCAGGCTGCAAATCCATATGCTCCTCGAGATGATGATACTCATCAAGGTGATAAAACCCTAAATATGATGACCCCATATATAAAGGCAAAATTAAGACAACCCGATTACAAGTGTGAAATCCCCACACTACACTTAATGACACAACAATCAATATATCGTGGACCCACCAAGGTCTCCCACCTCCAAACTCCCTGGAGGTGGGCTTCTTGCCCCCTTCCAACCCCAACAGTGACCATGCCGCAAAGGTCGATTCAATCCTGAGGGTAAGATGTTAATTAGGTTCCACAACTTTACAATCTCCCACTTGGAGAGAAGTCCAATTGAAGTTGAACAAAACTTCAGTTTCTCAATCATAACAGTCTTTGTCAACATATCAGTCGGATTCTGACTTTCTTGAATCTTCTCAAGTTCCAAGACTCCATCCTTCAAAGTCGATATGATAAAGTGATAACACACCTGTATATGCTTTTTATTGGCATAATAAACAAGATTTTTTGCTAAATGAATAGCACCCTGACTGTCACAATGCAACACACTATTCCCATGCTTGAGATCCAATTCTTCCCAGAAGAACTGCAGCCATACCATCTCTTTGCTGGCTTCAGTCACGGTGACATAGTTTTCCTTAGTAGTGGAAAGTGCAACTATCTTTTCCAACATAGAGACCCGACTAACTATTGTACGACCCACTGTGTATACATATTCAGTGGTACTCTTCCTGCCATCAATGTCTCCAGCCATGTCAACATCTACATAACCTTGTAATTCCAAGTCTGACTTTTTGAAACATAAGGCTTGTAGAATTTAGGATCTCACGAAAGGAACTTTAGATCAACGAGGAAGAAGAAGAAGAAGAGAGAAGGAGAGGATAAGAAGAAGAACATGGAAGGAGAGAGTTTGGATTAAGGGAGAAGAGGTTTGCATCAAAGTGAAAATTAAGGCTGGACGAATTTGAGGAAAGAGAGGAGAGTGCTTTAATGCTCTACCTCTTAGCCAATGTGTTATGGTCCCTAGCCATGGATCTATTAACTCGGCGAGATACTGATGAATCCAGCACGTTACAAGGTTTTTAAACACTGTAAGGAACCAAGAATCTCGTCTCCAACCATTGCTCACGCAGGTAAGTTGAAAACAGAATCCCTTTTGTCTAACGTATGGATTTAACCACTAATCACGTAGGTAAATTAAAATAGAATTCTAACCTGCTGTACTTAAGAAAAAAGAATCTCAAGTTACCTCTTTGAATGAATTCGGACCTCCTCAGCTCAGATTCGGAACTCCTCTTCAGCCCAAATTTTGGAACTCCTCTGCCCAGAATTCGGAACTCATCCTCAGCACAAAATTCAGAACTCATCCTCAGCACAAAATTCGGAACTCCTCTGCCCAGAATTCGGAACTCCTCCTCAGCTCAGATTCGTAACTCCTCTTACGCCCAAAATTCGGAACTCCTCTGCCCAGAATTCGGAACTCCCAACCAGCAACAAGAACCCGTCCTCCTTCCTGGGTAGACTCAAGTCAAGACCTCTCCTTTTTTGGAATTTTCGTGAAAGAGTTGATCTTATCTTGCATCTCAGAAGAGAAAGGTAATTCCTCTTCCTTTTCCTTCCAAGATCTCCTCAAAGACTCCCCAATGGATGCAGCAAACCCCCAAGAGAGTTCAAGCCAAGAACCCTAGAATAGAGAGCCTAGAAAGAACCTAAATTGCCCTAGTTTATGCTAATTCCGAACTTGCTTTATTTCTCCATCCTTACCCCTTAAATAGGGTAATTTACATCAACATAGTTAGGGTTATTAAAACCCAATTCTGCCCCTACCTTTAAGTCTTATTACAAATCAATAAAATTCAAAATTAAAAGCAACATAAATAATAAAAGTAAAGTAGATGACTCGGTCTTATTGAGTCCATAACATCTGCCCCCCCTTGGAGATTGAGCTTGACCTCAAGCTCGAAAGCTGGGTAGACCTGGTGAAAGTTGTCGAGCCGCTCCCATTTTGTGTAGTTGTGGCCGATTGCTGCCCAGTAATGGCATGCAGGGAGATGTCCGGTGGTTCTTCCTCAATCATATCCTCTGTCACCTCAATATCCTCATGTTCAACCTTATTGATCAAAAATAATCTTTTGCACTGATGCCCAACCCGATATGGTTCATCGCAGTTGTAACATAGATTCTTAGCCCGCTGTTCCGCCATCTCAGCACTTGTCAATTTTTTTATATAAAGAGTTGTAGGATGACTAGATCTAGGATCCCTTGTCAAAGTAATACCCGGATTGTTTCTCGCAGGAATGCGCTCCCCTGACCCTGGAGGTCATCTGTGCTGTGCCTGCTGTCACAATTCTAAAGCACGAGCTATATTCATAGCGCTGGATAAGTCAACAGGTGCATAGAGCTCCACCTCAAGCTTTAAGGCCTCTGTCAGTCCTGCTGTAAATAGCGCAACTTGTTGATCCACTTGTACCATACTACTAGCTCGTGCTAATTTTTCCTAGAACAATTTTTGATATTGCTCCACGGCCCTAGTTTGGCGTAGTAAAACCAAATCTCCCAAAGGGTTACTGTAAGCCGGAGGACCAAAACGGAGAGAACATAGTCGCTTAAATTCATCCCAATCTACCACCTCGCTATCAACCTCAACTAGCTGGTACCAAAGTTTTGCTTCCCCTAGTAAGTGGAAAACAGCTACGTTGACTCGGTCATAGGTTGGGACTCGCAGTTGGCTAAAAATTTTTAAGCATCGATACAACCATATCAAAGGGTCTTCTGACCCATTATAAGTAGGGAATTCCATTTTAGTATACCTCGGAACAGTGCCTCCCCCTGGTAGAAGTGTCCCCCCAGAATGAGGGGTCCTTGTTGTCCCGAGAAACTCATGCACCTCGGAAATTCATCTCCCCCTCTGTTATACGAATGGTCCCCTCCTCTCTGATTTGGAATGAGGGGTACAGTCCCTCCCCCCTGGTTGAGGTGTCCCCTCGGAATGAAGGGTCCTTGCTGACCCGAGAAACTCGTGTGTCTAATAAACTCATCTCCTCCTCTGATCTGCGAATGGTCTCCCGGAATTGGGTTTTTGCCGGTGCTCAGACCAGTCTCCATGTTATCCATCCTTCATTTCAAGGTTTCCAAACTGAGAGTGAACTTTTCCTCTAATGAAGCAAATTTTTTGCCAGTAGTTAGACCATTCTCCATGCTATCCATCCTTCCCTTCAAGGTCTCCATATCGATATCAATTTTTGAGAACCTCTCTAGGACAGTATCAAATTTTCTTTCAAGCAATTCAAAGTATTCATTGGTGCTTCTCTTTGCCGGGTTACCCTGCTCTGATACCAAATGTTAAGCACCTAGCCAATACTACCCAAAAGACCGGCCTGTTAGGAGCGAAAGACATAGGTACTTAACCCCAGGACCATAACATCACACCCCACCTTCGCGAGCCGACGACCACGGTGGCGCAACGGCACTGACCCAACCCGGTGGCCTACTCTAGCGGTGGCCTACTCCTAGTGCCCCTTCGCAGTTCTCCAAGTCGCCCCCTCCGCTAGGTCGCCCCTTCCGAACCTACCAGTAATTTTAATCCAGCCTTTGCGCGCCCCGGGACTCGAACTCGCGACGTGGGAGCCCGCTCTGATACCAAATGTTAAGCACCTAGCCAATACTACCCAAAAGACCGGACTGTTAGGAGCGGAAGACATAGGTACTTAACCCCAGGACCATAACACAATGCCTTTATTTATAGTCTTTACAATGCCCTTAGGGCTACAACTTGATGAAATAAAAGACATAAAAAAACACATATTTACACCTCTATGCCATCTTTAAGTGAAGTATCATAATTCACACATGAGCAACTCCTTTGTCGTGTGAGTTTTTTGCCTTGAGTTTGTGGGCTTGTGCTCATCTTCCAACACTCCCCCTCAAGCTGGAGGAGAAAAGACATCATAAATACCCAGCTTGCCACATATAAATGATAGGATTTTAGATGTAATGGGTTTAGTGAGAATATCAACTACTTGCTCTTGAGACGACACATATTTGAGAGAGATTATTCCTGCTTGAAACTTCTCCTATATAAAATGACAATCCACCTCAATATGTTTAGTTCTTTCATGAAAAACTAGATTTGAAGTAATATGAATGGCTGCTTGACTATCACAATACAGACCCATGGACCCTTTTTTTATAAAAACCTAATTTGGTATGAAGGTATGGGCCATAGCTCTGTATTTTGCTTCAGCGCTAGATCTTGCAACCACATTTTGCATCTTACTTTTCCATGTAACCAAGTTTCCTCCAACCAGAGTACAATATCCTGATGTAGATTTTCTATCATCAGGTGATCCAGCCCAATCTGCATCTGAGAACCCTTATATGTTGAAGTGCCCATGTTTTTTATACATCAATCCTCTTCCTGGAGCTCCTTTTAGGTAACATAATATTCTCTCTAAAGCCTGCTAGTGTATAATTTGTGGTTTGTGCATGAATTGACTCACCATACTTACAACATATGATATGTCTGACCTAGTTACCATGAGTTAAATCTATTTCCCACGAGTCTTTGATATTTGCCAATATCAATATCTTTTTCATTTGTGGCACATAATTTTACATTTGTATCCATAGGTGTGTTGACTGGTCTACAACCCTTCATTCTTGTTTCTTCAAGGAGATCCAAGACATAATTCCTTTGAGACAATATTATCCCATGTTTGGATTGAAGAACTTCTATACCCAAAAAATATTTAAGCATACTAAGATCTTTAGTCTTGAATTCCTGACATAACATCTTTTTCACCTCTTATATGCTAAGAGAATCATCACCGGTTAAGATAATATCATCCACATATACGGCCAATAATATGTTCCTTTGACAATATCTTTATAATATAAGGAATGATCTACCGAGCACCGATGAAAACCAAACTGTAGAAGTGTTTGACTAAATTTATCAAACCAAGCCCAAGGGGATAGCATAAACCCATATAAAGATTTTTTTAATCGGCATACTGACTCCCCTTCAACCACATAACCAAATGGTTGAACCATATAAATTTTCTCACTTATATCACCATTTAAAAAAAACATTTTTAACATCCAATGATAGATAGGCCATGATGAGTTAGCAGCAATAGATAAGATGATGCGTACCGAATTCAATTTTGCAACAAGAGAGAAGGTCTCCTCATAATCTATCTCATGCCACTGTGTATAGCCCTTAGCAATGAGTCGAGCTTTAAGATGAGCAATCGATCCATCCGGATTATGTTTTACTTAAAAAACCCATGTACAACCAACTAGACTTTTACCTTTTGGGAGTGATGTTAAGGACCAAGTTTGATTTTTGTATAGGGCGGGCATTTCTTCATCCATTGCCGCCTTCCATCCTAGATGCCTTAGAGCCTCCTGATACGACTATGGAATGGAAGTAGAAGGAGGAGACGCAAGGAACTGAAAACACTCGGAAGACAAGCAATGGTGAGACATAAAATTAGAGATAGGATGTGAAGTAGTACAAGAACAACATTACTTTCTGAAAACATTAGGCCGAGTATCAAATTCAGGCCCATACATAGGAGGAGAAGGACTTACCTCTGGTGTATCCGACAACTCCATAGGTGAAGGTACGGCTGGTGCATCAGGGGTTGGGTTAACTTCAAGATTGAAAGGCACAAGCGGACAAGGAGTGGTAGAAGGACAAGTCCATCCTGGCGAAGCATCATGGGAGGAGTAGAAGGAGGCGTCCTCAAAGAAAGTCACATCCCTAGAGATAAGCATCCTCTAAAGGGTAGGATTTTAACAGACATAACCTTTCTTGGTGCGAGAGTATCCCAAAAAAATGCACCTCATACACCGTGAATCAAGTTTATTTTTATGTGGGGATGTAACATGAACAAAACACGTACATCCAAATACTTTCATAGGAAGCGAAAAAATGGATCTTCACCATTAAATAACTAAGAGTAAGGTTTTTTATGATGAAGAACTGATGAAGGTAACCTATTAATAAGAAAGCATGTTGTAAGTATAGCATGAGGCCAATAGAAATAGGGTACCTTCATGGAGTAGAGGAGGCCCCGAGCAACTTCAAGAAGATGACGATTCTTCCTTTCAGCAACACTATTTTGTTGAGGAGTATAGGCACATGATGTTTGATGAATAAGCCCATTACTCTCACAAAATGATTTGAAATTATTAGACATGTATTCCTTAGCATTATCAGATCTAAGGATATGAATTTTCTTCCCAAATAGTGTCAAGACCATAGCATGAAAATTTTTAAACAAAGGAAGAATTTCTGAACACTCTTTAAATAAATATAACCAAGTCACACAGGTAAAATCATCAACAAAAAATGACAAAGTATTTAACTTGGGAAATATTTGAGACACATAAAGGTCCCCATACATCAAAATGTATTAGCTCAAAAGGAGCAGTACTTGTAGTTGTAGGATGAGGAGAATATGTACTCCTAATATGTTTACTTCATCGACAAACCTCACAACTGAAATTACAAAGTTCTTTTAAGGACGGAAGCAAAGAACGAAGTGAAGGGGTAGGCGGATGACCAAGTCGATTGTGCCAAAGTTGGGCTCGGATGTAGTGGATGATAATGCAGCTAATGGTGGAAAAGTGAAGTAGTACAAACCCCCCTTTTCATGGCTGCCACCAATCACCTGCTTCGTATGAGATCCTAAAATACACAAGAAGACAGTGAGAAGGTGATAGAGCAATTTAATTGTTTGGTTAATTTACTAACCGAGAGCAAATTTAAAGGAAATTGAGGGACAAACAAAACATCTTGAAGGGGAATAGATGAGGTAAGAGAGGAGGAACCTTTGCCAAGGACCTTGGTTTGGGTGCCATTAGCAATAGTAACGAATTTTTTAGGATAACAAGGAGATAAGGACTGCAACAAGTGTTGGTTACCTGATAGATGTTCGGAGGCCCTGGAGTCGATGATCCAAGAGGAAGAGGAAGAAGAGGAAGAAAGCATACCTGAGGCAATAGTAGTAGCAGTAGTAGATGATGAGGGAATAGAGGATTCCATGAAGGACTTCATTTTCTGAAATGCAACATAGTCTTTAGCAGAAAGAGTCACATTGTCGAAGGATGATTCAGCCTTATCTTCATGTTTCTCAACACTAATAGAGATTGGGTTAGTCATGGCCCAATCAGGCTTGCCATGAAGTTTCCAGCATGTTGCCACAAGGTGGTTTTGTCCACCATAGTAAGTGCAAAGTCGAGGCTCAGTACGGGAATTATTTAGACCTGTTCGACCACCTCTATTTTCAGCCCCTCTCATAGGTTGACCCCCTCTCATATTTTTGCCCCGTCCTCGATATGATGAAGATGTACCCTGATTGCCAGAGAACATCGCTGATGGGCATCAATAGGAGAAGGAGGGCATGGATCAGGTATCCAAAGTAATGTAGTACTAATGTCATCGAAGGATGGAAGAACAGAAGAACTTAGAAGCTGAGTTTTTGCAACCTCAAGGAAAGGTTTAATATTCGATAAGCAAATGGTTGCTGCCAAAGCTTCTCGTTGTCATTCTTGAACAAAAATATCAGTGGAGTATGGTTGAGCTATTTTCCATTCTTGGAGAAGGCCTCAAAACCGGGCCAAAAATCCATAAATATTGTCTCCATGTTTCATATCCAGCATATTTTGTAAGACATCATATATTTTTTGTAATGAGGTAGTACTTGAGTAAAGCTTAGCACAAGTGTCCCATATGTTCTTGGCAGTTTCAAAGTGGACCACATTGTTGGCCACATGCTCTTCCATGCTATTGATGAGCCAACTTATCACCATGTTATCATTTTTAACCCACTTGTGGCCGGACTCATCTTCTTCATCAATCGGAGGAGGAAATTTAATAACGTGGCTTAAGAGGTCACGAGTAATAAGAACCCTCTGGACCGATTGTGACCAGCTCATGTAATTGGAGAGACCTCTTACTGGAATCATAGTAATATGGAGTATATCACTCTTATTACTCTTGTGTCTACTCTCAATGATGCGGCAAGTCAAATGTGGAGGTCAAGGGAAGGGGCCTTCTTCAAATAACAATTACTCAATGTAATTTGAAGAACCCGTGGACCAAAACATATTTTGTAAGACATCATATCTTTTTTGTAATGAGGCAGTACTTGAGTAAAGCTTAGCACAAGTGTCCCATATGTCCTTGGGGTTTCCAAGTGGACTACATTGTTGGCCACATGCTCTTCCATGCTATTGATGAGCCAACTTATCACCATGTTATCATTTTTAACCCACTTGTGGTAGGTCTCCTCTTCTTCATCAACGGAGGAGGAAATTTAATAACGTGGCTTAAGAGGTCACGAGTAATAAGAACCCTCCGGACCGATTGTGACCAGCTCATGTAATTGGAGAGACCTCTTAGTGGAATCGTAGTAATACGGAGTATATCACTCTTATTACTTTTGTGTCCACTCTCCATGATGAGGCAAGTCAAATGTGGAGGGCAAGGGAAGGGGCCTTCTTCAAATAACAATTACTCAATGTAATTTGAAAAACCCGTGGACCAAATCAGTCACCAAAAAAGAGAACAAGAACCAATTTCTTTCACGAGAGCAAACACCAAATTATCAACAAATTTGTGCCTTTAGCAAGTGAGAATAAAATCCAGTCATCACTCAACTCCTCTTGTATTCTTAAAAACAAAAAGAAGAAGGTAGATGCAACCGATTAGGCCTTAATCCAAAATTCAACACAAACTGAGAGATAGAAAAAAATATTTAGAGAATATTTAAAATAAAATCAAGATACTTGGAAGAAATTTATGTTTAGCTCATGGGATACTTGAACATAAAAAAAATTCAATTGTTGAAGTTCAAAAGAAACTACAAAGGGTAAATGACTGCTGGAATTTCACCAAACATATAATGGGCATCCAACAACATAACACAAGACCATGAGCAACATTAAGTACGAGAAGTTACAACAACATGTGCTGGAATTCTACCTCAAATGAGATTGATCCAAGTTACATAAAGGTAATTGAATCTCACTCATCAATCTTAATAAGACGCAAACAACAAATGACCTTGATCACACTTGTAATTGATTTACAAGAAGATCAAGATTATAACATCAATTTAGTCATAAAAATAAATCTTCACAACAGATAAAGATTTATCTTGACTTGATGTGATTCAAAGTTCAAGAAGTAGAAAAACAGAAAAGAGGAGTACGTAAATAAGGAAGGGAAACAAAATGTAAATAAGAAGAGAATGAACTTATCTCTTCACGACTGAACTCCTTTTACAACTTCTTGAACAGATTCATAATAACTTCATCAAGAGGGATCCTAAACTCCTTGCTTTGATACCATGTAGAATTTAGGATCTCATGAAAGAAAGTTTAGATCAACGAGGAAGAAGAAGAAGAAGAGAGAAGGAGAGGTGAAGAAGAAGAATGTGGAAGGAGAAAGTTTTGATTAAGGGAGAAGAGGTTTACGACAAAGTGAAAATGAGGGCTGGATGAATTTTTGGAAAGAGAAGAGAGTGCTTCAATGCTCTACCTCTTAGCCAATGCCTTTATTTATAGTCTTTACAATGCCCTTAGGGCTACAACTTGATGAAATAAAAGACATAAAAAGAACACATATTTACACTTCTATGCCATCTTTAAGTGAAGTATCATAATTCACACATGTCCAACTCCTTTGTAGTGTGAGTTTTTTGCCTTGAGCTTGTGGGCTTGAGCCCATCCTCCAACAAGGCTGAGTCTGTAGTGCCTCTCAAATACCTAAGAATCCACTTCACTGCTTCCCAATGTTGCTTACTGGGTTGCTCATATATCTGCTCACAACTCCCACTGCATGAGCTATGTCTAGTCTAGTGCACACCATGGCATACATGAGATTGCCAATAGCAGAAGCATAAGGAACATTGGCCATGTTGGCTCACTCCTTAGATTTCCTAAAGTATTTAGCCAAATGAGTACTTACTGGTTTTGCATCTTTCATGTTGAATCCGCTCAACACATCCTTCACATATTATTATTTTGATAGTTTCAAGACATCAATGTCCCTAATAATCCTCATCCCAAGGATTTGTTTTGCAGCACCCAAATCCTTCATTTTTGGACAACTCCCTTGTCAAAATTTATATTTCTTGTTTGCAAACACCTATTGTCAACATGTCATCAACATATAGTAGTAGAATGATATAGGAGTCATAAAGCTTCTTCAAATAACAACAATGATTTGCCTGGCACCTCAAGAAACAATTACTACTCATAAAGGTGTCAAACTTCTTATACCAATATCTTGGAGCTTGTTTAAGACCATACATGCTCTTTTGAAGTTTGCACACCATTTTCTCCTTTCCTTGTGCTTTGAAACCATGTGGCTGCTTCATGTAACTTTCTTCCTCGAAATCACCATGAAGAACGGTTGTCTTTACATCCAACTGCTCTAAGTACAAGTCTTCATTTGCCTCTAGTCAAAGCACCATTCTAATAGTAGTCAAATTTTACTACTGGAGAGAAAATATGAGTGTAGTCAATGCCTTCTTTTTTTGAAAGCCTTTTACCACCAGTCTTGCCTTGTACCACTTGCTACCATCTGGTTCATCTGTTATTCGGTAAACCCATTTATTTTTCAAGGCCTTCAGCCCTTTTGGTACCTTGGTCAGTTGTCATGTCTGGTTGGATAACATTGAATCCATCTCATCCTTCATGGCCAACTCCCACTTGGTTGATTCATCAACTTGCACAATTTCCTCATAACTCTCTAGTTCACCTTTATCAATCAACAAAATATAATTTAGTGTAGGGAGTACCTTTGTTGTGGTATGCTAGTTCTATCAGATCTCTTGAATTCAGACATAGGAATGTCTTGATTTACTTCTAGGGGTATGTTTTCCCTAGTTCTATCAGATCTCTTGAATTCAGACACAGGAATGTCTTGATTTACTTCTAGGGGTATGTTTTCCTTGTCTTCTTGAGAGACATTCTCCATCTCAATAACTAGAAGATCTCTCAACTGAATCACTTTTGACTTCTTGGCTTCATCACTTGTGCTCTCATACTCTGTTCTCAATCTCTCCTTATACATGGCACCTTCATTGAATTTCACGTCCTGGCTTCTGAAAACCTTACGACTTTGGTCATCTCAGAAGCGATAACCAAACTTGGTACCACTATAGCCAATAAAGAAACATATCTTAGATTTAGCAACAAGTTTATTTCTAACAACAGAATCAATATGAATATAAGAAACACAACCAAAAACTTTCAAGAAAGAAAGACTTACCTCTTTGCTACTCCAGACCTCTTATGGTATTTTGCAATCCAATGGTATTGAGGGATGTAGAATTTAGGATCCCATGTGAAGGACTTTAGATCAACGAAGAAGAAGAAGAAGAAGAAGAGAGAAATGAAAGGAGAAGGAGAAGGAAAAGGAGAAGAACCTAGATGGAGAGAGTTTGGATTAAAAAGAGAAGAGGGAGTGCCGACCAAGGAGGGAGGCTGGCTAAATTTCTGGAAAAAGAGGGAAGAGCTTCTGTTACAACCTTGGTGCACGATCTGGTGGGACCCACCATGAGGATGTGGCCTGCCAAGAAGAGTCCTCACCCAAGCTAGCATGAGTTAAGAAGATAAGAAGCACAGGCTGAAATGAGTTATAAGACTTGAAGATCAAGTGTGACCCACAAAGATACCACAAGTTGGAATCTTATCATTATGATCTGGAAGACCACATGGGACCCACAAAGATAAGGCCACAAGCTCACCTCCTCCCTTATTTCCAGATTATTGAAGAAGAGTTATAGTTCAACTTATATTAGAACTCTATTAGATTTTTTTATCCTTTCAAGATTGACTTATATTAGAGAGTTAGAGTTGGAATGTAATTAGGAGATTTAAAGGTTGTATAAGGACTCTATCACTTCCTCTACTATAAATAGAGGTGCATTAATTCAAAATTGATCAAGTTCTACAATTCTCTATTGAGTAAATCTCTCTCTCTTTGTTTGGTGCACACCTTGTTCCTCTTCTCTTCTTCTCTCTACCCGAGAGCCTTATTCCCCTTTTCTCCTTTTTTCTTTCTCTCTTCCCTTTCTCAGAATATTGGAAAAGGGATCCTAAATTCAACATGGTATCAAAGCATTAATTTAGTATCCCTACATCAAAAGGAAGGCTCTAAGATGATATGATCAACACCACTCACAGAAAGCTACTTGTGAAGGAAGATCAAAAAGTGTCAGATAAGTTCCTTCATTATTTTTTTTATTACTTCATGTTACTAGTTTCCAGATTTAGAAGATGATTTAAAGATGAGTATGTGAATGATTTTCATCTGATGAGATTGTGGATATGAATGCCTCTCAATCTAGAAGAAGCTATCAAAGCAGTTTTGTCAGTTTGGAATTTTTGTTAACTGAGACCAATCCATGATCAGATTGTTGAAAAAAAATTCGTTGGAAAAAGATTCCCCTGATATAGAAGATTGATATTGAGTCTATTATGAGTGGTTATTTACTCAAAAAAAATCAGAATAATGATCATTTAACATCAATGCTAAATTCCTCCATGCACCAAGTTGTTTGAAGAATACTACTTGGATATTTTGATTAGAATTTTTTGGAGAATTATTTTTTTAGAAGTGCCTATTATGGCTAAAGAAAATGTGAGTAGCAAAAGTGGTATATTTAGAATTACCATAATACCCTTAAGAAGGGTATCGAATTTTATGAGTTGGTCCACATCGGTTCAAAGGTTTCTTATAACAAAGGACCTACTTGGTCATCTCACCAACCGTGGACTACCTATTGATCAAGAAGATATTTTTTATAACAAATGGTTAAAAAATGATACCATTATGATTAGTTAGCTAATCAAAAGCATGGAAAATTGTAGAAAGAATGCACTCATTGTGGGAGATATGGCCACACTATAGATACATGCTATTACAAGGAAAGGAGTTACTGTGGAAAAAATGGTCACTATGGAGAAATATGTTATAATGTCGATGACAACTCAGACTTGACAAAGGCTAATCAAGCTTTGGTAGGTGATACAAAGGAGGATCAACCCACAAAAACAACTGAAAAGAAAATTTTTACTGATGAAGAATATGAGTTGTTTTAGAAAATGATGGGTTCTTCTCAAAGTTCCTCATTGAATACCGCTGCCACCACTGCTTCAAGTATGCTATCTGCTTCATCTTCATCCTAGATAATTGACACAAGAGCCTCCGAGTATCATACAAGTAACAAAAATTTATTACATTATGTATTTCCATGTCTTTCACATAAGTTTGTTACCATAGCTGATGGTTCTCAAACCAAGGTTCAAGGGAAAAGATCCACTTCCATTACACCATCACTTCCGCTCACTGATATTCTATTTGTTCCTACCTTCACTTTGAATCTGTTATTTTTTAGTCAGCTGACAAAGTATTTTAATTGCTCTTTCACCTTCTCACCCACTTTGTGTGTATTTCAGGATCTTATAACGAAGCAAGTGATTGGTGGAGGTCATGAACAAGGGGGGCTATACTTCCTGGATGTGCCAAAACTAAATATTGTTTCCAATAGTGAAAATGAGACAAGGCTAGCGGTTGGGACATCCATCTTTCCATCTTCACAATCTCTTCATTATATGTTTCCTACTCTTAAAGTCAGGTCCGAGTTTCATTGTGAAGTTTGTCAACTGAGTAAGCATCAAAGGAGTACATACTCACCTCGTCCAGAAGTCAAAAGTATTACTCTTTTTTCATTAATTCATACTGCTGTATGGGGACCCTTGAGCATCTCGAATATTTCTAAAGTCAGGTATTTTATTACATTAATTGATGACTTCACTCATATCACTTGGTTGTTTCTATTTATGGAGCGTTCTGAGATACCATTGATTTTTAAGACTTTTCATGCTATGGTACTCACTCAGTTTGGTCAGAACATAAAAATAGTTTGGTCTGATAATGCCAAAGAATACATTTCCAAAGAACTTGGTCTTTTTGTAAAAAAATGGCATTATCCATCAAACATCATGTGCCTACACTTCTCAACAAAATGGTCTAGCCAAACAGAAAAATTGTCATATTCTTGAGGTTGCTCGAGGTTTATTATATGCCATGAAAGTTCAATACTTTTATTAGCCTCATGCAATCCTTACCACATGTTTTCTTATTAATTGTCTACCATCTTCCGTTCTTGGTAATAAATTTCTTTACTCTATATTGTTACCAAATGATGATCCGTTTTCATTGCCCTTGAAAATCTCCATGTGTCAATGTTTTGTCCATATTTCCTCCCCAAAACATAGTAAACTTGATCCTAAATCTATCAAGTGTATCTTTCTAGGACACTCTCATACACAAAAGGGTTATGTTTGTTATAATCCCACTCTTTAGCGTTTACTTGTGTCCAAGGATATCACATTTTTTGAAGACTCTTCATACTATTCTGACAATGCACCTCCAGGTTTATCTTCAATACTAGGTTCCCCTCGACCGATTGTGCCCCTTGCTACATAAACTTTTCAGCCCCTAGAAACACCGGCTGACACCACACCTGCTAAGTTTACAAATCCCACCGAGGTAAGTCCATCTTCTCCAATTGTTTTTTGCCCACAATGTGATACTCATCCTATCGCACAAAGAAAAGAACCCATATCATGCATCATACCCTCTACGTTTCATCCCATGTCAAATTTTGTATCTCATCATCATCTCTCCCCTGCATGTTGTCAATTTCTCTCTGTTATTTCTTCCATATCTGTACCACAGTCCTATTAGGAGGCTCTCAAACATCTAGGGTGGAAGGCAGCAATGGATGAAGAAATGCAGGCCCTTTATGAAAATCAGACATGGGCTCTAGTCCCACTTCCATCAGATAAGTAACCCGTTGGTTGCAAATGAGTGTTTACTGTGAAACACAATCTGGATGGGTCTATGGCTCGACTGATGGCTCGCCTCGTGGCCATGGGCTATACACAATGTTATGGGATTGATTATGAGGAAACCTTCTCTCGAGTGGCAAAAATGAACTCGATATGTGTGTTATTATCTCTGGCAGCTAACTCTTCTTGGCAGGTATATAAACTTGATGTGAAAAATGCCTTTCTGAATGGGGACATCAAAGAAGAAATTTATATGCAACAACCACCTGGGTATGTGGTTGAGGGGGAGTCAGTATGTCGACTAAAAAAATCTCTATATGGTCTAAAACAGCCCCCTCGCGCATGGTTGGAGAAATTTAGTCAAGCCCCTCATACGGGCAGGATTTTACAAATGCTCTAGAGATCACTCAGTTTTTATTAAAAACACACCTAGAGGCAAGGTAATTATGGCAGTATATGTTGATGATATCATTGTAATTGGTAGTAATTCTGAGGGCATCCAGGAAACAAAATAAAAAATATGTGCTGAATTCAAGACAAAGGATCTTTGACTACTCAAATATTTTCTGGTTATTGAAGTATTATAATCCAGACATGGGATTGTGCTATCCCAAAGGAAGTATGCCTTTGATCTACTAGAGGAGACATGAATGATAGGATGCAAACCAGCAGACACTCCTATGAACTCAAATACAAAATTATGTGGAGGCACTGGAGAAGATGTAGATATTGGGAAATATTAAAGACTACTGGGAAGACTTATTTACTTGTGTGTAACAAGGCCGGATATATCATATGCAGTACGTGTGGTAAGTCAATACATGCACAAGCCACAACTTAGTCATTGGCAAGCACTTGAAAGGATACTACGATATCTAAAAGGAGCTCCAGGAAGAGGGCTTCTATATAAAAACCATGGTCACTTCAACATCGAAGGATTCTCAGATGCAGACTGAGCCGGATCCCCGAATGGTAAAAAATCTACTTCGGGATTTTGTACGGTGGTTGGAGGGAATTTGGTTACATGAAAAAGAAAAAAGCAAAATGTAGTAGCACAGTCTATGGCAGAAGCAGAATATAGAGCCATGGCCCACACTGTTAGTGAAATCCTATGGATAAGATATTTTGTCACTGACTTGGGATTCTACAAAGAAGCTGCGATAGATCTATATTGTGATAATCAAGCAGCAATACACATTACATCAAATCCAGACTTCCATGAAAGAATAAAGCATATTGAAATGGACTACCATTTTATACGAGAAAAGTTCCAAGCTAGTATTTTATCTCTAAAGCATATATCATCACAAAGTCAAGTTGCAGATATTCTCACCAAGTCAGTCCCTCACAAGATTATGTCTACCATCTGCAACAAGCTAGGCATCTACGATGTTTTCTCACCCCTAGCTTGAGGGGGAGTGTTACAATGTGGGACCCACCATGAGGACGTGGGATGCCAAGAAGAGTCCTCACCCAAGCTAGCATGAGTTAAGAAGATAAGAAGCACAAGATGAAATGAGTTAGAAGACTTGAAGATCAAGTGGGACCCAAAAGATACCACGAGCTGGAAGATCATGTGGGACCCAAAAGATACCACTAGCTGGAAGATCACGTGGGACCCGCAAGGATAAGGCCACAAGCTCACCTCCTCCCTTATTTCCACGTTATTGAAGAAGAGTTATAGTTCAACTTATATTAGAACTCAATTAGATTGTGTTATCCTTTCAAGATAGACTTATCTTAGAGAGTTAGATTTGGAATGTAATTAGGAGATTTAAAGGTTAATTGTAAAGGACTCTATCACTTCCTCCACTATAAATAGAGGTGCTGAAATTCAGAATTAATCAAGTTCTACAATTCTCTCTTGAGTAAATCACTTTCTCTTTCCTTGGCGCACCCCTTTTTCCTCTTCTCTTCTTCTCTCTACCAGAGAGCCTTCTGTTAGTGTATCAAAGCCCACCTCTCTCAAGTTACCGTTAAAGTAATATATTCACTGGCCCCCAAGTATGAGGAGTGCCAATGTCGATAGTGAGTAATTAGTTAACGGTTCCAGCTTAGATGCTGATGAGGTCAAATTGTGAATGCAATGGTTACTTGTGAAGAAATTATAAAACGGATAGTAGGGTTCGGGATTGCATCACCAAGTGCCAACGTGGAGGACAGCAGGATGGCTTGCTCTACAAGCTTCCTAGATGGCTTGCTCTACAAGTTTCCTAGATGGTGTGCTCTACAAGCTTCCTAGATGAAAAACACTTATAAATAGAGATGTTCTTCAGCTACATTGGTATCCAGAAAATGAGAGTTATTCCTTCTTCATTACTCTGTTTTATTGTTTAGTTTCTTCTTGTAATTTCTGTTCAGTCCAAAAACCATTGAAGCTCTTCTAGAGCCTGTGGTGGGACAAAGTTTCTTATCGTATTTGTAATAGATCAGTGTTGGCTTTCTTCTTGATTGTTGTTTAGATGTTCCTGGGTTGAGCTTACTCTGTTTAACACCTTCTTCCCCTTTTCTCCTTTTTCTTTCTCTCTTCCCTTGCTCGGAATATTGTAAAAGGGATCCTAAATTCAACAACTTCAATGCTCTACCTCTTAGCCAATGCCTTTATTCATAGCTTTACAATACCCTTAGGGCTACAACTTGATAAAAGAAGAGACATAAAAGGAACATGTATTTACATCTTTATGTAAAGCATTCTATTTTACTTATATGCCACCACTTATAAGTGTTGGCTTACTAGCCTTGAGCTTGTGGGCTTGAGCCCATCTTCCAACTCTCCCATCAAGTTGGAGGACATGATTTTAGATTTAAACTGTTTAGTGAGGATATCAGCCACTTGCTCTTGACATGAAACATGTTTGAGGGAGATTATTCCTGCTTGAAACTTCTTCCATATAAAGTGACCAATCCACCTCAATGTGTTTAGTCTTTTCATTGAAGATTGGATTTGAAGTAATATGAATGGCTGCTTGGTTATCACAATGTAGACCCATAGGACCTCCTTTATAAAATCTAATTCGGTAAGAAGGGTCTTGATCCTTAAGAGTTCACTAACTATGTGGGCCATACTTCTATATTCTGCTTCAGCGCTAGATCTTGCAACCACATTTCGCTTCTTACTTTTAGATGTAACCAAGTTCCCTCCAACAAGATTGCAATAGCCATACATAGATTTCCTATCATTAGGTGATCCAACCCAATTTGCATATGAGAAGCCTTCAATGTTGAAGAGCCCATGTTTTTATAAAGCAATCCTCTTCCCAGAGCTCCATTTAGGTATCGTAATATTCTCTATAAGCCTTGCCAGTGGGTAATTTGTGGCTTTTACATGAATTGACTCACCACGCTTACGACATATGATACGTCTGGCCTAGTTATCATGAGATAGGTTAGTTGCCCCACAAGTCTTTGATATTAGCCAATATCAATATCTTCTCCAATCATTGCACATAATTTTACATTTGTATCCATAGGTGTGTCAACTAGTTGACACCCCTTCATTCCTATTTATTCGAGGAGGTCCAAGATATATTTCTGCTGAGACAATATTATCCCATGTTTGGATTGAAGAACTTATATGCCCAAAAAATACTTAAGCACTCCCATATCTTTAGTTTTGAATTCATGACATATCATATTTTTCACTTCCTGTATGATACGGGCATCATCACCAGTTAAGATAATATCATCAACATATACAGCCAATAATATTTTTCCTTTGATGGTAACTTTAAAATATACCAAATGATCTACCGAGCACCGATGAAAACCAAACTGTAGAAGGATTTGGCTAAAAGCCCGAGGGGACTATTTAAGCCCATATAAGGATTTTTGTAACTGACATACCGACTCCCACTCAACCACATAACCTAGTGGTTGAACCATATAAATTTCCTCACGTACATCACCATTTAAGAAAGCATTCTTTACATCGAGTTGATATACGGGCCATGATGAGTATAGCAGGAAGAGAAAAGATGATACGTACCAAATTTAATTTGGCAATAGAAGAGAAGGTATCCTCATAATCTATCCCATAGCACTGAGTGTAACCTTTATCAATGATTTGGGCTTTAAGGCCAGCAACGGACCCATCCAGGTGATGTTTCACTAAAAAAACCCATTTAACTAACCAATCTTTTTCCTTTTGGGAGCAATTTTAAGTACCAGGTTTGATTCTCATATAAGGTGTGCATTTTTTCATCCATAGCTAATTTCCATACTGGATGCTTCAAGGCCTCTTGATAGGATTTTAGAATGGAATCAGAAGAAAGAGATGCAAGGAATTGAGAGCAATCGGAAGACAAGTGATGGTGAGACATAAAGCTGGAGATAAGATGAGACGTAGTATAGGAATGACATTCCTTTCTTAAAGCTAGATGAGTATCAAATTTTGGCCGAAACATAGGTGGAGAAGGACTTACCTCTGGTAGATTTGACAACTCCACAGGTAAGTTGACAATTGGTGCTTCAGGGGGTTGAGTAATATCAACATTGAAAGGCACAAGTGGACAAGGAGTGGTAGGAGGAAATATCAACCCTGGAGGAGCATCATGTGAGGAGTAGAAGGAGGTGTCCTCAAAGAAGGTCACATCCTTAGATACAAGCATCCTCCAAATGGAAGGATTGTAACAGGAATATCCTTTCTAGGTGTGAGAGTAGCCCAAAAAAGTACACCTCAAAGAACGAGGATCAAGTTTAATCTTTTGTGGTGAAGTGACATGAACAAAACATGTACATCCAAAAACTTTAAGAGGAAGAGAAAAAGGATCTTCACCATGAAATAAAACAGAGCAAGGAGTTTTACTACTAAGAATAGATGAAGATAACCTATTGATAAGAAAACAGGTTGTAAGTATAGCAGGATGCCAATAAAAGTAGGGTACCGTCATGGAGTAGAGGAGGCCTTGAGCAACTTCAAGAAGGTGATGATTTTTTCTTTCATAAAAACCATTTTGTTGAGGGGTATAGGCACATGATGTTTGATGGATAAGCCCATTACCCTCACAAAATGATTTGAACTCATTAGATAAATACTCTTTATCATTATCAGACCTAAGGATTTGAATTTTCTTTAAAATTGAGTCAACACCATAACATGAAAGGTTTTAAAGATAGAAAGAATTTCTGATCATTCTTTAAATAAATATAACCAAGTGACTCAAAAAAAGTCATCAACAAAAGTAACAAAGTATTTAACTTGAGAAATGTTAGAGACACACAAAAGTCCCCATACATCAGAGTGTATTAAAGCAAAAGGAGAAACACTTGTAGTTGTAAGGCGAGGAGCATATGAACTCCTATGGTGTTTACTTTTTGACAAACCTCACAATTGAAAGTAGAAAGTGGTTTTAATGAAGGAAGTAAATAACGAAGTGAAGAGGTAGACGGATGGCCAAGCTAGTTGTGCCAAAGTTGTGTCTCAGATGTAGTGGATGAAAAGGCTGCTAATGGTGGAAGAAAGAAGTAGTACAAGCCCTTTTTTCATGGCCACCACCAATCACCCACTTCGTAGTTAGATACTGAAATGTACAAGAAGAGGGTGAGAAGGTGATAGAGCAATTCAATTTTTTGTTATTTGACTAACCGAAAGCAAATTTAAAGGATATTGAGGGACAAACAAAACACCTTGAAGAGGAATAGAAGATGTAAGAGAGGAAGAACCCTTGTGAAGTGCCTTGGTTTGGGTACCATTAGCAATAGTAATAAATTTTTGAGGAAGACATGGAGATAAGGAATGAAGCAAGTGTTTGTTACCTGACAGATGTTCGGAGGCCCCGAAGTTGATGATCCAAAAGGAAGAGGATGAAGAGGAAGAAAGCATAACTAAGGTAATGGTGGTAGCAGTAGTAGGTAACGGAGGAACGGAGGACTCCATTAGAGACTTCATCTTCTGAAATGTGGCATAGTTTTCAGTAGTGAGAGTCACGTTTCCCGAGTGGGAGTCAGCCTTTTCTTCCCGTTTATCAACATTAACAAAAGTTGGGTTAATCGTGGCCCAATTAGGCTTGCCATGAATTTTCTAGCCAGTTCCCACCAGATGGTTTTGACCACCACAGTAAATGCAAAGATAAGGCTCAGTGTGGGAATGGGTTGGACATGTTGACCTCCTCTATTACAAACCCCTCTCATATTGTTGTCGTGTCCTCGGTATGAGGATGATGTACCCCTATTGCTGGAGTACATAGTAGATGGAGCATCAATGGGGGAAGTAGGAGATGGATCAGGGATCCATAGCAACGTTGCATTGATGTCATTGAAGGATGGAAGAGTAGAGGAGCTAAGAAGCTGGGTCTTAGACACCTCAAGGTAAGGCTTGATATTTCTCAAGCAAATAGCTGCTACCAAGGCCTATTGCCTTTCTTGAATTTCAATGTCTATTTAATATGGCTGAGCTATTTTTCATTCTTAGAGAAGGCCCCAAAACCGAGCCAAAAATTCATGAATGTTATATCCTTGTTTAGTATTCAACATACTTTGTAAGATATTGAATAATTTTTTTAAGGAGGTAGTACTGGAGTATAGCTTAGCATGTGTCCCAAATGTGTTTGGCTGTTTCCAAGTCGATCACATTGTTTGATACATGCTCTTCCATGCTATTTATGATCCAACTAATAACCATGTTATCATATTGAATCCACTTGTGGTAAGCTATATCTTCTTCATCAATCGGAGGAGGGAATTTGATAACGTGATTGAGCAGGTCAAGAGTAATGAGAACCCATCGTACCGATTGTGACCAGCTAAGGTAATTGGAAAGACCTCTTAATGGAATTGTAGTAATGTGGAGTATGTCACTCTTTTTACTTGTATGTCCACTCTTCATCATGAGGCAATTCAAATGTTGAGGTCAATTGCAAGGGCCTTTTTTAAATAAAAATTACTGAATACAATTTGAAGAAATCGTGGACCAAATCAGTCACCAACAATAGAGGGAATAGACATTTTTCAAAAGAGCAAGTACCAAATCATCAAGGAATTTGTGCTTTTGTCAAATGGGGGCAACATCCAGCCATCACTCAATTCCTCTTATATTCTTATAGAAAAACAAAGAGGAGAGTATAGATGCGAACTCTTATGTCTTAATCCAAACTCCAACACAAAATGAGAGAATTTTTTAGAGAAACTTAGAGGCAAATCAGGACTCTTGGAAACAAATTTTCCTCAGCTCATGGGAACACTCCAACATAAAAAAAGTGGCAATCGTTGAAGTTCAACAGCAGAAAAGTCATATAGATACGTAAGTGCTGGAATTTTAACCATATAATGGTCATCCAACAACATAACAAGATCCCAAAAGCATTGTCAAGTGAGAGAATTTACAGCAACATGTGCTTAAATTACTTCTCAAATAAAATTGATCCAAGTGACATAAAGGTAATGAAATCGTAAATCATCAATTTATCAATCTTGATAAGACATTAGCAGCAACTAATCTTGATCCAGCTTGTAATTTAGCGATAAGAAGATCAAGACTATAACATCATCTTAGTCATAAGAGATAAATATTTACAACCTCTCATATGATGATTATCTTGACTTTATGTGATTCAGAAATCAAGAGTTCAACAATTAAAGAAAGAGTATGTAAATAGAGGCCATAGTTGACTTATCTCTTCATGGCTGGACTCCTTTCATGAACAAATTATTGGACAGACTTCATAAATACTTCTTTGTATACTTCATCAAAGGGGACCCTAAACTCCTTGCTCTGATACCATGTAGAATTTAGGATCTCATGTGAAGGACTTTAGATCAAAGAAGAAGAAGAGAGAAAGGAGAGGAGAAGGAGAAGGAGAAAGAGAAGTAGAAGAACATAGATGGAGAGAGTTTGGATTTGTTGATTTTTAGGACTCCATGAATTTATCTCATGGAGAAAAGGAAAAAGAAACCCATTGGGATAAAACTGGAGGAAGAAGGATTATGGAATTGATTCTTCCTAACCCTCTCCCTGAAGCTCTATTTATAGATTTATAAAACTAAAATATTACAATAATACCCCTGAACTAAGGGTTTAAGGTTTAGGGTTTTAACCTTGGAACTTTAACATAATTACATCAATGCCATCTCTATGAGATGACCCTTTATTTACCATCCTACCATCAATGCATGTGGGCCTATGGGCCTTCTCCTTGATATATTGGTGTTTAGCCCATCTTGAATATCTCTTGGATTCATGGGTCTTCCTTAGTCTTATGGGCTTGGGCCCATCTTCTTATACACTTTGATATGTGGGCCTTCCTTGGTTGTGTGGGCTCTGGCTTTGTATTCCAACAGGATTAAGGAGAGAAGAGGGACCACTGACCAAGGAGGACGGAGGCTGGATGAATTTCTGGAAAAAAATGGGAGAGCTTCAATGCTCTACCTCTTAGCAAATACCTTTATTTATAGCTTTAAAATGCCCTTAGGACAATAACATGATAAAAGAAAAGACATAAAAGGAACACCTATTTACATTTTTATGCCATCTTTATGAAAAATATTCTATTTTACCCATATGCCACTGCTTAGACGTGTGGGCTTACTTGTCTTGAGCTTGTGGGATTGAGCCCATCTTCCAACATGGGACATCTGTTGATCAAATAGGCAGTGGTGCTAATAGCTTTAGAATAGAACATCTTTGGCAATCCCGAACGTAATCTCATGCTCCTAGCACGCTCGTTCAGAGTTCTGTTCATCCTCTTACCCACACCATTCTTTTGAGGTTTTCCAAGAATGTTCTTCTTCATCTTGGTATCATTATCGACATAATACCATTTGAAATCATCATCTATGTATTCTTCCCCATTATCTGACTGCAGATACTCCACCTTCAAATATGTCTCATTCTCAACCATTGCTCTCAATCTCTTGAAGGTATCAAAGACATCAGATTTATTTTGTAGGAAATAAACCCATGCCTTTCTACTTGCATCATTAATAAATGTCACATAGTAGTTAGAACCACCAAGGGAAGTAACAGTTGAAGGCCCCCATACATCTGTGTGAACCAACTCCAATTTTACTGTCTTTTGCTAATTTCTAGACTTAGAAAAGCTAACCCTTTTCTGCTTGCCAAAATACAACCTTCACAAATACTGTTATTTACAGTTTTCAACCTTGGTAGCTTCCCTTTGGACTGAAGCACTTTCATTCCCTTCTCACTCATGTGATTGAGCCTATAATGACACAAGTTAGAATTAGTAATAGCATTAGCAACTGCAACCGTGTCTCTGCAACTGGAAGTGATGTAAATAGTTCCAATTTTAACTCCTCGTACAACAACCATGGCTTCCTTAGTGGCTTTCCAAGCAACACCATTAAAATTCACATTATGACCTTCATCATCAAGCTGCCATTACTGAAATCAGTTTATGCATAAGTTTTGGCACATGTCTCACCTTGTGAATTTTCCACACTATCCCATTTCACATCCTCAAACTGACATTAGCAATACCAACAATATCCAAAGGTTCTCCATTAGCAAGATATAACTTCCCGTGATCTCCAACAACATAATTCTCCATGATCTCACAATGTGTGGTGGTGTGAAAAGAAACTCCTGAATCAAACACCCAAGAGTCAATAGGGCTATCAACCAACAAGAGTAAAGCATCTTGTACTTATTTAGTTACCAAATTTTCAGCATTGTTTTTCTTTTCATCTTCTTCGGTGCTCTGCAGTTTTTCTTTATGTCACTTAACTTGCTAAAATTCCAGCACTCCACATTCCTTATGAATTTGGACTTTCTTCTTCCATTCCTTGATTTCCCTCTACTATTGCCCTTGCTGAAATTCCTCTCGAAGTTCATACCCCTAGTATCGACACTTAAGGCAGAATTAGATGTCAACGATTCTTCGGAGTCCTTTCTACGAACTTCTATTATGAACTCAATAGTAGGCCGAGTCATGCAGAGTCCCCGTGGCTGAGTCAAATACTTTGGCTGAGTCAGTTACTTAGTCATTAAGTTACTTAGTTTTTAAGTTATTTAGTTAGTAGATTAAGTCAATTACTTAGTCATTAAGTTTATTTACATTAAATGTCGTGGAGGGGCAAATATGTAATTTTCTCTTGAACCTTGTTGATGTGATCCTTATTTAGGGGTACAAGAAATGGAAAAGAGACATGTATGCGTTTAGATTAAAAAAAGGGTTTTGATTTCTCCTAAACGAGCTCAGGGGTGTGCGTTCTCTTTAACGAATCTAGGGTTTTCAAGCTTCCCTTTGGCTTGATTTTATTTTCTTCTCTTCTTCTTCCCTATGAATCGCTTTGTTAGATTCAGGATCTTAACAACGTGGTATCAGAGTGGGAACACAATGAGAGATGCTTTGTCCCGAGAAAAAATGGCTTGCCATACTCGATCTATCGGGAGAAATACACACATGGGTTTCAACATTGCGTAATGGAATGTGTGAGTCTTCCACTATAATGTCCGAGACATTGCTATAAATTGAGAAACATCACATTAAGGCCTCAGAGGGGAAGGTCGCCGCTCTAGAATATGAATAGTTGATGCCCATCATTCGACCTCAAAATCGAGTCAGAACAGCCAGATTTGAGTTCGACCTCAAATCTCCCTTGTTCATGAAAACCTAACCTTCTTCCAGAAATTGAGACTAGAAATTTCCGAGCAGAGGAACCCCATGCTAAATTTTGGCCACGACTTGCTGCTGCTAACAGTCGAAAATAGGCCAGGCTCTCCTTCGTCATGAGGCATATCTTCTACCCAGCATTTTTTATTGTCCATCATTAGAGGTTTATGCGAACAAGAAGGTAAAAAAATCCAGAGATTTTCATTTCAAAGTGGAAATTGTTACCGTGGCAGAACGAGAGTCTGAGGCAAGCATGAGAGCAAGAGCATAGGCGAAGAGCCTCAGGACTCGAGACTTTCCTTAGGGTTGATTGATTTTGTTACCCATGGAGACCGTCATGTCCTTAACGCCGGCACACCCGATTTGTTCAGAAAATACAAGCTCAACAGGCTCATCAGCCAGGGACCCTTTGCCAAGGTTTACTACGCCAAGTCCGTCGTTGATGGCACAATGTTTTGTTGTCAAGGTCATTGGCAAGAAGAGCCTGGATGAGATCACCATGGTTCCAAGAATCCTCCGTGAGGTCTCCGTCATTCAGGACTGGGACTTTGACTTTGCTTTCCAAAATAATTAGAGATTGAACTTCGAAAGCCCTATTAGCTTCAGGGGTACCTCATATCGCGACTTATATGAAGCAATAGCGAAGCTCCTTCCCAAACTTCTCGGACACCCGCCAGTTTCTCTTATTCCAGCTGATTGTAGAGTGGATAAAAAATTGGAGAAATGATGTCAATAGTAGGATGAACAGCCAAGAATAAAGAATTCCATAAAATTACAAATTGCATTTGGGTTTCTGGCGGTGAAGGTTTTCTCAAAGGTAAAATCTGATTCAGTTATTGGCTATGTGTGGGTCTTTGGATTAGGACTCCTGGGAAGCTTTCTATTTCAATTTTCTTTTTTTGACAATACATGTTTCTCAAGAGACTGGGTTTTAGTGATGGAGAATATCCCTGGTTGTATACCGAGGTCTATATGAGTTTACACAGTATGCCTTTATTGGAAATTTTGTTGGAATTTCTGGAATGTGTTGGAGGGATCTGAATGGCGTTGATAATGGGATCAAAGAAGTTTTAACTATTATGTTTGATGAAATGCCTAAAAGAAATGTGAGTTCTTGGATTAGGAGGATTGCGGGGTATGCTTAGAACAAGCAAAGAGGCTTATGGCTAGTTGAAGGTGTTAAGCTAGATGGGGTTGTAGTTGTTTCAGTCCTCTCAGCTTGTGCCCAATTAAAGGTGTACATACATGTTAATTGTTTCAATGAGGCTATTGTTGTCAGCATTTTTGTGAGATTTAGCCTTGCTGCCATGTATGGCATTGCAGTGGCAGCTTTTGAAATGTTGTACACCATTGCTACTGGTGTGGCCATTGATGCATATCGTCCCATTAGTTACAATGCTGGAGGTATTGCTGAGATGGCTGACATGAGTCACAGGATATGCGAAATAACTGACGCCCTTGAGGCCGCTGGAACCACTACTGCAGCTATTGGAAGGGGGTTTGCCATTGGTTCAGCTGCCCTGGTGTCTTTGGCTCTCTTTGGTGCCTTTGTGAGCCAAATAACTGATGCCCTTGAGGCCGCTGGAACCATTACTGCTGCTATTGGAAGGGGGTTTTCCATTGGTTCAGCCACCCTGGTGTCTTTGGCTCTCTTTGGTGCCTTTGTGAGCCGTGCTGAAATTTCCATAGTGGATGTTTTGACACCTAAAGTTTTCATTGGGTTGATTGTGGGTGCAATGCTTCCATACTGGTTCTCTGCCATGACCATGAAGAGTGTGGGAAATTCATTTCTTATTATCTGGAATTTTGCTTCCCTTTCTAAGACACTAGAGAAGCTACAGGAAAGAAGGAAAAGCGAGCTAAAACTAATGGTGTCCGAAGATTCTATGAAGCAGAAATTGCAAGAGCTGCAAAAACAGCTAGGGAAGAAACATACCTTTGAAGAAGCCGTGTCTTTGATCCAATCCATTCTTCTTGAAACCTATTCTTATGCTTCTTCGTCACTTTGTAAATGCATTTATTCTGTAATTTTTTGGGCTGCAACGATCTTGCAGACTAGATATATAGCACCAGGATTCTGGCATGCAGGTTTGAGGCTTTTTGAAGATGCATAACGCATTGTTGTTGAGTCTTCACTGAAGGAGCACCTAGGAGCATGCACTGCTAGGGCTCTTGAACATTTAGATGAGGTAGAGAATGGACCCCGGGCCTCAGACTCCACCAAATACTCCGTACAAAGATTCTAGATTTCTATTTGAAGGACATTTAACAGTTGGGCCTGAGCCCCGGCCACCTGCATGGCTTGTGGCATAGAATTTACTTACAACTCTTGGTAACACACAAGAGCAGGTTAGTGCTTCTGAGTCTTCTCAATCCCATGGGGAGAGTAATAGAACAAAAAATTTTGGTCCTGATGCTGCTTCTGCAATGCTGGAAAAGTTGGTAAATACTAAGCTAGAAATCAGTGGTTTGCAGGACCTTGATTCTGTCATTGAAGCTTCACTACAGGAAATTGGTGTTGGACCAAAGAAGCCACCTCCAGCCTCAAAAGAGATGGTTGCAAGGCTTCCAATCATCACAATCACACATGAAATCTGGGTGAAGCTAGGGAGAGAGACAGAATGTGCAGTTTGCAGGGAGAACTTGGTTATAGATGACAAGATGCAGGAGTTGCCTTGCAAGCTTTTATTTCACCCAAATTGCCTCAAGCCATGGCTGGATGAACATAATTCATGCCCAATCTGTAGGCATGAGCAACAAATAGATGACCATGCATATGAGAGCTGGAAAGAACGTGAAAAGGAGGCTGAAGCAGAAAGGAAAGGAGCAACAAATACACTTCAAGGTGGAGAATATATGTTGAATACTATTGGTGCTTCTACCATAGTAGAGTAGTTGGATTAAAAAAATTGTTAATTTTCAGAGGAAACTTTTTGCCAACTGGGGGAACTAGTGGAGGGTTTCAGATATAGCAATCTTTTCATCCAGAGTGTTACATTGCAGCGCTTACGCCACTTGTGTCATCCAGTGGGTTGACGTGGATGCCACAGATGCTACTTGGGGAGATATGGCAACGTTTTGGCACGCATCCCTACCTTCAAGTTTGAGGACAAGCTCTTTTTTCAGGAGGGGTGTAATGTTAGCAGGCCGAGTCATTTAAAGATGCCATGGCTGAGTCAGTTACTTAGTCATTAAGTTACTTAGTTAGTAAGTTAAGTCAATTACTTAGTCATTAAGTTTATTTATTTTAAATGCCGTGGAGGGGCAATCTGTAATTTTCTCTTGAACATTGTTGACATGGTCACTATTTAGGGTGTAAAGAATGGAAAAGAGACAAGTCTGAATTTAGGTTAAGCAGAGGGTTTTGAGTTCTCCTAAACGAGCTCAGGGGTGTGTGTTCTCCTTAAAGAACCGAGGGTTTTCAAGCTTCCCTTTGGCTTGATTTTCTTTTCTTTTCTTCTTCTTCCCTACAAATCGTTGTGTTAGATCCGGGATCATAACAGCTTCCCCCACAAGAATGGTATCCCGAACATCATTAAAGATCAATTTTCCATTGCCTACATAGTTGTTAACAGCAACCCTCATAAGCTCCCAAAATTTTGGCAAAGACGCCAAAAGAATTAATGCATGAACCTCATCATCAAATTTAATTTGAACGGATGTCAATTGATTGACAATTGTGCTAAGCTCATTCAAATGCTATGCTACTGATGTTTTCTCTATCATCTTTAAATTGAAGATTTCTTTTTGTGAGATGTACCTTATTATTTGTGGAAGGCTGCTTATACATGTCAAACAGAATCTTCATCATCCCGCTGTGGTTTTCTCTGACCCCATGTTGTGAGCAACGTTCTTTGACAGTGTTAATGGGACTACTCCCAACACCTATCTATTGATGAGATTCCACTCATTATCCTTTATACCTTCTGTTTTCATATCCAGAAGTGGTGTGTTCAGCTTTTTACGGTATATATAATCTTTGATCTGCATCCTCCTGAATGCAAAATCCATACCATCAAACTTGTTGATTCCAAGTGTCAATCCTTCTCCGCCAACCATTTCTTTCAATCACAAACCAAAACTCTGATACCAATAGTTAGGAATTAGATGCTCTAATTTCAAACTAATGAGATCAATAATAATAAACATGAAAGAAATAAAAGCAAGCAACGAAAAATAACAACAAGATTTATATAGGTTCGACTTGAGGTGAGACTATATCCTTGCTTCCGCCGCTACAATAATCTACTATGAAGATGAAATAGTTTACAAAGAGAAACCACACACACTTACGGGTGCTTTTCTCTAACATCTCGGACTACAATTCCAAATGCTCCTCAGGATGATGATACTTGTCAAAATGATAAAACCCTAACAACGGTGCCCCCATATATAAAAATAAAATAGGGGAATTGGATTACAAGTGTGAAATCCCCACACTACCCTTAATGACACATCAGTCAATATATCATGTCGGACGGTAAGATTTAATTAGGCTCCACAACTTAACATGCAGGGCATGAAAGATTCTTCAAAATATAGGCCTAGAGATGACCCGATGGAGTGGGAGCTTATATGTCTAAATTTTTTTCCTTTTCAACTGTCAAAAGATGGGCCCAAACCCACGCGACCAAGGAAGGCCCACATATCCAAAAGATGTGGAAGATGGCTCATGGCCCATAGACCAAGGAGAAGGCCCACAGACCCATAAAATGTTGGAAGGATGGTAAATAAAGAGTCGTCTCTTAGAGATGGCACTGGTGTAATTAGTTTAAGTACCAGGGACATAATTGTAATATTGTAGGATTATTAATCTATAAATTGAGATTTAGGGGAAGGGTTAGGAGACAAGTCCATAACCTCTTCTTCCTCCTATTTTCTCCAATTATGCATCTCTCCTTTTATCCATGAGCTAAATCTATGGAGTCCTAAAAATCAACATGGTATCAAAACATGATTTTTAGGACTCGTATCTGTAGTTTTTAGAATTCTCGGTTTTTTTGGGTGCGTGATTCTGTGTCTTCTCCTATTTTTTATTTTAAAATTTCTCGATCTTATTTACTCTATGGGTTTTTTTCCCTTACATGATTATTTAAAGTCTGTTGTTGTTTGTCTTTACTGCTGATAATTCTCTGCCTCGATCCTATTCCGGCAAGGTTCATATTTTTATTTGTGTGATTTAATATTGGATATCTCTTGGCTCCTTTCCATTGTTTTTTGTCGGTTACCGGTTGCTTGGTAACTGAGTCTTTGTTAATCGACGTAACCACTTCAACTGGAAGCTAGAGAATCGTTGTGCTCCAATATTGGGCATCCACATGATGCAGATAGGATTGATGGTTTTTATGAATCCTTGGTAGTCGTTGTTTCTGATTATTGGCTCCTAAGAATCCTTACTGATTCTGGTTGCTGATTTTGTTACTCTGTGCATCTGTCATTGGATACCAGTAGAGTAAGAGAATTTTTCTGAAGTAGTTAGTCTCCACGTATTCATCTGCTGCTGATTATATTGTGAAATGCTTGTATGCATTAGAGTATGCATGGTACTCATTATTCATCTGCTGTTGTAGTCTCCATGTAACAAAGTAGAGGGAGCAGTAATCTCGATAGAGGGAGCATTAATTTTTTTGCAGTCTGGTATGTGGTGGTCTTGATGTAGTCAGAGCAGAGGAAGCACTAAATCATCATCATTGAAGTCATTCCTTGCTGTTGCAAAGGCAAGAATGGAAGTGGCAAGCTCAGACGCATCTGTCTCTGAGGAAACTCGCCCACATTGGTGAAGCAATTAGTGACCTATTCGGATTCCATATCGAAATCTCTGCTCTGTGTCATTGCTTCTATTTAAGGAGTGTTACAACAAGAATTTCGGTTTGGAATTTCAATTTTAGGGGTGTTCCAGATTTCCCGTTGGTATTTTTGTTTGGACATCTCATTAACAGAAAATATGCATCCTTTTAAGAAGCATAATTTTTGGTTTGGATTTCTGTTTGGATAACTGCATCTCATTAGCAGGAGATACGTAGCCCTTTAGCAACAGATCAAGGTTTAGTCAGATTTTTTTTCAGCAACAGAGGCATCTTCATCTTCGTTGGTATGGCTTATACAAGCTGCTGGTTTACCGATTGATTTCCAGAAACTTATCTTGATCTTACTGCTGATTTTCCAGAAAATTCTCTATTCGGTACCTTGAATTTAATATACTAGGAAGAGAGTCTTTGTTTTTAATGTTCTCTGCTATCTTTTGAAGAAAGAATCGTATCTTCCTGCTGTCAAAATCTTCTAGCTAGTTTACTGAGCTGGCTCTAATCCTGCTCTGCTTGGCAACCACCGGCACCACTGCGTTACCATTTCTGCTTCGTATGAATCTGAGTTTATTTACAGAAGATATCTTGATTCTATATTACCACCTACTGCTATTAATCTGAAGACAATATCGCGGAGTTGCTGATTTTAACTGATGGTTCTTCTGCATTCGTCATTGCTGCTTCATTGGAAGATCTTACTACTATTTTTAGGAAACTTCTGATTCATCTTAGAGCTGCTTCCTCGGGATCGCTTGTTCATCACTGACAGCTGCGACGATACCTCTCAGATCTCTCTGTTTTTCTGCTGCGTTCGGAAGAGGGGAAGACGATATATAAATTAAATTTCCAACTTAGGTGTGTTGGAAGATATGGTGGACATCCATTTTATACAAAAAAATCTTATAGACCATTTACAGCAAACTGGGTATTCATGATGTTCTCTCACCCTCAACTTGAGGGGGAAGTATTAGAAGATGGACATAACACGACCAAGGAAGACCCACACATCCAAATGTGTTAAAAGATGAGCTCAACCCCATAAGACCAAGGAAGGCACACACATCCAAGAGATATGAAAGATGGGCTCAAGGGCCATAGGCCAGGGAGAAGGCCCATAGGTTCATATAGTTATAGAACGATGGTAAATAAAGAGTCATCTAATAGAGATGGCATTGATGTAATTACGTTAAGTTCTAGAGCATAATTTTAATATTGTAGTTTCATTAATCTATAAATTGAGCTTTAGGGGAAAGGTTAGGACACAAGTCCATAACCTCTTTCTTCTTCTTGTTTTATCCCAATATATCGTCTTTCCTTTTCTCCATGAGTTAAATGCATGGAATCCTGAAAATCAACATGGTATCAGAGCATTGATTTTTAGGACTCGTAGCTATGATTTTTAGGCTTCCAGAAACCCTTTTTTTGTCATATTGATGGTTCATTTTTTATAGTTCTTTTTTTGTCATCTCCTTTAGATCTATGATTATTTTAGTTCTTTGGCTTTCTTTACATCATTCCTAAGAGGAAAGTCTCCACCATCTGAGTGTTGAATCCTTTGCCTTCCGGCATCACTTGGCTCTAGATCAGTCATCAGTCGCTAGCCATATAGTGATAGTTTTATTACTGAAAAGAGTAGTACCAATGTCAAAAAAGGAAGAGATGTTTGTGATGCCGAGAAGACTAAAAAGAAACTTTTATTGTGGTATTTATATCAGAGTCGTATATGGTATTACTATTACACCTTTGGTCCCTATCAACAAGCAAGATCTGATCTATGATAGGGATATGGAGTGCGAGGAGGCGATGAAGAAGGCAGGGAAGGAGGTGCAAGTGTTGTACATCCTTCATCTTGGGCACTGATTCTACATGAAATAAATTGCCATCATCTCCATCCCCATCCAGCCCACGTCCACATGCATTTTCCACCACGCTTGTCATTTCATCTAAACTAGAGTAATTGACTCAAAAAAGGAGAAAGTAGAAATCTTCGCCGCCGAAAAGTAGAAGAAGAGGGGTGCCACGGCGTTTGCAATAGCTGCGATTCAAGCACTAGTGATGGAGGCGATGAATAGCAGACTCTACTTGTTTAGTTGTTGTCCTGTTGCATGCTTTCCTCATATAGCTGTTGAATTTATAGAAAAGTGAAATACTTCATTGATATCAATAACTTGTTGTAATCAAAGTACATGAACTTCTATTTATAATAGTAGAAGGTAGTAGAGTCCAATTACAATAAAACTACCTTTGTCCCAATTACACCAAAACTCTAACACTTAAAGATAAGTCCTAACATAATTAAATAACTCAATATTTATAAAAGACAAACATAAATCAAACTAAAACTATTCTTGGTCGTGACCCTAAGATAAAGATACTTTTGTGAGTCCTTGATCTTCCAACTGATGTGATATGGATGCCAACTCTTGGTAATCATTGTGGGTCCTACTTCTTATGGGTTTGCGGCCATCTTGTGAGCCTTCCTTGGTCATGTGGCCCATCTTATAATAATCTTACATAAGTGGTCCTTCCTTGGTCATTTGGGCTTGATATTATCTTCCAATATTCCCCCTCAAGCTGGGGGTGAGAGAACAACATGAACTCCCAACTTGCTACAAATGATGTATAAAATGGCACATCTTCCAATATGCCTTCATCTTCCAACATTCTCCCTCACCTGTTGTGTCCTTCCATGAGGCCCTGCGGCATTATAAGTGAGAGTAAAAATCACTCCTAGCCGGTAAACCATTGCTTCATACTCCAGTCTTATGCTGGATGTAGGGCACACTCCACTGTTACCGGTAGTGTGTCTCTCAGCATTGCTCTGAAGTGTCCACCACCGTGTCCCTACACAGGACAAAGACTCTCTAGTGGTAGGAGACATAAAAGCCATTATAGGGGGGGATAACATAGATGTATTCATAAATTCTTCCGTCATGGACTTCCAACCACAAATAATTTTCATCTTTTTGACGGGGATGAAGTTCCTCCATCGTGGACTCCCAACCACAAATAGTTTTCATCTTTTTGACGGGGATGAAGTTCCTCCGTCATGGACTTCCAACCACAAATAATTTTCATCTTTTTGACGGGGATGAAGTTCCTCCGTCATGGACTCCCAACCACAAATAATTTTCATCTTTTTGATGGGGATGAAGTTCCTCCATCATGGACTTCCAAGCACAAATAATTTTCATCTTTTTGACGGGGATGAAATTCCTCGATCATGGAGTCCCAACCACAAAAAAAATTGATCTTTTTGACGGGGTAAAATAAATGATGACATGAGGCCACCTCTTATTCAATAATAATGTCCCCAAAGAGATATAATAGTTGCAGCTAAATATAACACGACCATCTTCCAACACATATAACACAAACCAAATAGTAAACTTTGTCAAAGAACCCATGAAATAATCCGATATAAAAATTTATTCTTTGATGCACAAGTTTCATCTTTTGTGCTCTCCCTTTATTGAATATTTTGGTCACATAAACTTATCCACAACATAAGGAATAAAATACATCTTTCTTATTCTTCTTCTACTTCTCCCCTTCAAGCTGGGAGGTAATGGCAATGATCCCAGCTTGAAACCAATATCATAGATGTAGCAATCAACCCAAATGACAGAGATTTATAAATAAGCCCTCAAACCAGGGAGAAGTGAGATATTTTCCTGATCAACTCCAAAAGTGACGCAAAACAATTGGCATAAATTCGGATTTTTCAATCCAACAGAATACCAGCATGACCTTTGATTCTTCCAATTCGAATATATCTTTCAATATAGATCTGATTGACATGAAATTTTTTCCTTCTGAAAGTAGACTTAAATAAATTTCATCCAAGTATAACATCTATTCTTAAATTATAATTATCAGAAGATAAATAATCTGATAGGTTTCGGTCTCTGTCATCTGGCCGAACTAAGTTCTGTTTCTCCTATTTTTCTAGAACGACCATTGACTCTTCCATGATCAATATCTCCTTATAAAAAATCATACCGATAATTGGTTGAATAGGTCAGAAAATATACTTACATACCTTTCCCTTTATATATAATTATCCATATAAAGTCTCTTTCTTGATAGTTTAAATACCTCAGAAGTTGAGGCTTTCTGCTGCCCCTCAAACCTCTTTTTCAATCTGACGTTTGCTGCTTCAAATATTGATTTCTCTTTGTAAATAAATCAGATTAAAATTTGGTTCAATAGGTAAAAGAATAGACTTAAATATATTTCGTTTGATATATATTTCTCCATATAAAGTCTAGTTCTTGATAGCAAAAAATACCTCGGAATCAGAAGATTGCTGCTGCTACTCGAACTTTTTTGCAATCTGACCTTTTCTCATTCAAATATCGATATCTCTCTGTAGATAACTCCGATTAGAACAAATAATTCTTATTTTGAAATTAGACTAAAATATCTTTCCATCAATATATATCTTGAAATATGAAAATTAATTATAGAGGTGAAAATCGCAATGAAAACTACAATTGTAGGGACTGAAAAAAAAATACTTTGAACCTAGACCTAGGGTTTAGGGTTTAGAGAAAAAGATCACATTACCTCTGTGAGTTGACCAAGTCAACTCATAGAACCTGCTCTGATACCATGTTGAATTTATAGAAAAGTGAAAGACTTCATTGATATCAATAACTTGTTGTAATCTGAGTACATGAACTTCTATTTATAATAGTAGAAGGTAGTAGAGTCCAATTACAATAAAACTACCCTTGTCCCAATTACACCCAAACTCTAACAATTAAAGATAAGTCCTAACGTAATTAAATAACTCAATATTTATAAAAGACAAATATAACTCAAACTAAAACTCTTCTTGGTCGTGACCCTAGGATAAAGATACTTTTGTGAGTCCTTCTTGATATTCCAACTGATGTGATATGGATGCCAACTCTTGGTAATCATTGTGGGTCCTAATTCTTATGGATTTGCGCCCATCTTGTGGTCCTTCCTTGGTCATGTGGCCCATCTTATAATAATCTTACACATGTGGGCCTTCCTTGGTCGTTTGGGCTTGATCTTATCTTCCAACAATAGCAATTGCCTTTGTCATCGTATCACGTGACACTAGTTGTCAGCTGAACAACTATTCTGCACTAGATTATTTTTCTCTATCGTAAAAATAAGTTTATGCCGAGAATACATTTTCTCTTGCTGCTATTTTATTTTTTGGAAAATTCCTTGGCTCATCTCCTTGCTCCAAGTCCATTGCCATTTACAGAGACTCATCAGTTGTTGTTGTTATATCTATTTTTTGGAATGTCTCATGACTGTATTCCGTTGTGTTGCCATTTCTGGATGACAACTCTACTGATTTCAGAATCTCCTTGTTGGTCCTCTCCTATTTAAGTAACTTCCAAAGATAGAGTTTTTTTTGCTAGCCTTTCCTGCTCCAGCTAGGTTTTCATTTGGGAGGACGAAGATGATAGCCAAATTGATTTCACCATCAAGTCTCGTAGGTATCTCGCCATCTGATATACCGAGCTTCAAGCACGGTTTGAAGATTTTCTAGGCTATTTCAGGGAGACGACTGTTCCTTTGTGATGTTTTGGGACGATGACTTCTTGAAAAATTAAATGATTAATAAGTTAGGACACTATTTTTCATCCAGTGCTGATTCAACTTCGAGCCCAACTCAGACCAGACCTTGTTAGGTCAACCCACTGACCAGAGACTTATTGCGTGCTGCTCAGTTTAATCTAGTGGGTCGGGTCAAATCAGAGTGAGTCAACTCAGTTCAGATCAACCTGACTTGGCCCACTTGTTTTCCTGCCTCGATTATATAGGTCTAGGTCCTAAGTGCTATACCTATTTCTTTCGTGCCTCAACTACCTACTACTTAACTCAGCTTGACTCGGTCCCTTGGCTCCAGCATGATATTATGTGGAATTAATTGACAACTTATTCCTTGATCAACATATTCTCGCAATGGATTATTTTATGGGTCCTTGGATTTTCATTATTTGGTACGTGTTATTGGGCCCATGCCCATTTCATCTGCTACTATTGTATCTCTTTGGCTGAGACATTATTATTGAAAGACTTGTTAGTTGCTGATTGTTGTCAGTATTGGTTATTTGATGAAATAGAAAGCATATGGTGGCCCCAAAATATAATCTTCTAGGTGATTACCTATTACACCCCTTAATTGGCATTTATTACTCTTGCCATTTGAGAGTTAGTGTCCTATGGAGGGACACATTGATGGAGGAGTTTGATTATACTTCTAAGCAATGCCTATAGACCCACTACCTATAGAAGATAGGAGTTTGCCCAACATCCAACACGAGCTATTTGACCCTAGTATGGAACGATGTCTTATGGCTAGGAGTGATTTTACTCTCACTTATATTATGCCAATTGGGCCTCTTGGAAGAAACCACCGGCTTGAGGGGGAGTGTTGGAGGATATGGTAGACTACCATTTTATATGAGAAGATCCTATACACCATTTGCAGCAAGCTAGGCATTCATGATGTTCTCTCACCCCCAACTTGAGTGGGAGAGTTGGAAGATGGGCCCAAGCCCACACAACCAAGGAAGGCCCACACATCCAAGTGTGTTAGAAGATGGGCTCAAGCCCATAAGACCAAGGAAGACCCACCCATCCAAGAGATGTGGAAGATGAGCTCAAAGCTCCTAGACCAAGGAGAAGGTCCATAGGCCTATATAGTGATGACAAGATGGTAAATAAAGAGTCATCTCATAGAGATGGCATTGATGGAATTAGATTAAGTTTTAGGGGCATAATTGTAATATCATAGTTTCACTAATTGATAAATTGAGCTTCAGGGAAAGGGTTAGGACACACGTCCATAACCCCTTTCTTGCTCCTAGTTTCTCCCAATATGTCATCTCTCCTTTTCTCCATGAGCTAAATCCATGGAGTCCTAAAAATCAACAAGGTGCTGTAGAGATTTTAGTCTGCCGAGTGACCCAAACCTGGTTTGTTTTGTTCCACATGGTAAACCCAATGGGGGAGTGCTAGACCCATTATGTTCCGCTTGGGTTAACTCAGTGGGTTGGGTCAACTTGAATTGGGTCAACTCAGTCCGTGTCAACTCGACTTGGCCCACTTGTTTATTTTCCTATGTTATATGTGTTCGGGTCATGATTTCTCTATTGATTGCTCTTGCAACTTAGTAATATTGGTTTGATATCCGACTCGGCTCAATTTGGTTCCTTGTCTTTGGCTGGATTATTATTTTCAAATATAGGCAGCTTATTTCTTGGTAAGCATATTATTTTGTGCACAGACTCGCAACGGATTATTTTAAGGATCATTTTTTAACCATGTTTTATATATGGTACGTGTTATTAGGCCCAAGCCCATTTCATCTGATGTTATTGTGTCTCTTTGGCTCACATGGTGGCCCCAAAAATATTATCTTCTGGGTGATTACTCGTTTCCCCTCCATACTTGGCCTTTATTATTCATATCATTTGAGAGTCGGTGTTTTGTGGTGGGATACGGTGATTGAGGAGTTTTATTACACTTCAGAGCAATGCCTA